>NC_140594.1:222311934-223771934 GCF_964204655.1 Triturus cristatus | reverse complement strand
ATACATCACAATTTAAAATTCCATATTACAATTCATTTTGTCTACCATGACCCCTGTTGACTAATTGTGATAGCATATTGGGAGCCACGGTTCTCTACGTTAGATGATCACAGACTCTAAAGACTAAAAGGAATAGAAACAAGCATTGGCATAGCCAATAGGTCTCGCTTTTGGGACCTTATAAGTATTTAGTTATGCAACTGTTGCATAGCTAAACACTTATAAGGTCCCAAAAGCGAGACCTATTGGCTATGCCAATGCTTGTTTGTTTTTTTACGTGCAGGTAGGTGGCAGAAGCAACGCAGAGGGTTAATCTGTGGAGAAGCAACACAAAGAGCGCAGGTAGAGAATTAAGCAATACAGTGGTGAATTGACACAGAGGGCGGGGCAGAAGCAACATAGAAGGCACAGGTGGGGGAAAAAATATGGAGGACGATGGGAAGCAGAAAGCAACACGGATGAGAGAGAGGAACCGGAAGCTGTTGCGAGAAGCACATATTGGCAAGCTCAATAATGAGGAGTCTGGAGACAAGCACACTTGCGAGAGAGCAACACAGAGTGCGGCAGAGAGAAGAGCAGCACACAGAGAGACATCTGGAAAACAAATGCAGTTTTATAGAGCATTTAAAAGAAAATAAATTAAAAAGGTAATGCTTCAAAAGTGACCAGTGGAAAGATACAAGTAATGCGTCCATGCTCCACGGGAGGGACAAACACATGAAGAGGAGGGAAACCTATGGCAACTGACCATTAAGAAACAAGAGAGAGACAATGAAGCCAACCAATGGTAAGCAATAGGCGACCTCTAAGCCTACTGTTAATAAATAAAATGCCCAGTCGAGACCTAAAAATGAAATTCTGACTAAAACCTTACAGTGTAACTGAAGTTTTGTAATCGCCCCATAGTGGTAATAGCACCTATTTAGCAAAAAGCTATATAGGTAAAGTACATGCAGAAGGGTAGAGTCACTGCCATGTGCATCATTGGCCACTGGAAATGTAGAAACGAAAGCTGGGGTCATAAAGTCAAATAAAGGAAGCAACAGAAGAAGCATGAGGTTGTTTTTCCGTGCACTCATTTTATGCATTTAAGTGTCTCGCTTAATTTTGCTTGTCGTTTGAATTCCCATGTTTTAACACAACGTTCCGCTCGACTCGAAACTTAATAGCTGCTCCCGAGGCGTAATCATTTAAAATATGGGGCAGCAAATGAGCATGAAGAAAGCAAACACCGCTGCCAGCTAAAACCGAGAGATTACCTAGAGTCGAAAATGCGTACAGAATAAGAGGTTGTTAGAGGAAGTAAGCAATTAATAGGGTTAAATGAAGGTTGACTGGGGGCTGAACAAGTAGTTCTTGATTCAAATTGCTCCAAACAGCAGCTACTCGTCTACACAGGTTGCTGCAACTTAAGTTACACCTCTATTGCAGACACTCGATTCGTTTATACCCTGCAACATACAAAGGCAGAACTGCTGAAAGCAAGCTTCTGCAACAGACCCACCAAGGGCAAGCCTTAATTCCTCGCAGCTACCATTGTTTTTCCTTCCCCGGCGCTCTCTCCCCGTTAGGACAGCTCGGTAAAGCAGAGATCACACAGTCAAAGGGAGCTCACCTGCAGCAGCCGAAAGACAGAGGTGTGTAAAGTCTGCGGGGCGCCGGTGTTTCCGTACTAGAAGCCCACCAGAAGCGATACAACCCCACCAGAAGTGATGTGTCTGGGGGCACGCGGCACTGCAGGCAGAGTCGGGCAGGATCAGTTTCCAGTGCATTATTACAGCGTGGAACGCACCCGGGGGAGCTGCGCGCACGCATGCTGCAGCCCGTCAGTAAACGCACGGTGGCATTTTAGGAAGTTTACAGTTCACACAACGTTGGCTTTTAGGAGGATTAAAAAGAAGCAGGAATGGAAACAAACGCCCCGCGGCCGCGAAAGTGAAAGTAATTGCAGTCAGCACGGCGATCAAACATCAGAGCGCCCGTGCGGCCCCGAAAGTGAAAGTAATTCCGGTCAAGCGCGGCGCGCGCGCCCGCGCACATGCACTGTAGCTCTAGGCTGGCCTGGTAGCACTTTTTGGAGCCCTCTCAATAAGTCTCGCCAGACCAGCGCATGCGCTGGGTCAGGCGAGACCTAAAAAGGGGGACAGATTAGATTGCCCATTGTGGAATCATCCCCGATATGTTCCGTCACATTGGAATAATTATTATTTTTTTGTAGTTTTCCACTTATTATTTGTTTTTTTTAAAAAAAATATTTTTATTTGGTATCTACTTAGATATTGGTGTTGATGTGCTAAAAAGTGCTTGAATTTCAAACTTCTAAAAAAGTGACAAGTGATGATTAAATATGTGTAAAAATCTGTGTATAATAATATTAAAATATTATATATAAAAAAAAGAGACCCGAGAGAGGAAAAAAGCAGTTTTAAAGATATTGGTAGCATCATGGTCACTAGGATGTTGACAAATATATGTATAGTAACTTACTACTAGGGCTTGAAAATAAAATGAGGTGCAGGTCAACACGGGATCTTCTTTCAAAACTTGAATTAGAATAGATTCTCATAATAGTAAGGCGAATCAAAGAACTGTTGTTATGTATGTAAAAATATGTATATCAGAGATTTTACATAACTTGATGTACATGTTTACAGGCTAGCGTGAAGCTCCACCGAGCTGTTCAATCCATGTGGATATTTGCTGTCTAAATTGAGAATGTAATACATTTCCAAAACTCTAAGTGATTTTTCACGGTCACCCCCTCTTTTGTTTTTTGGGACAGAGTCAATGAGAAAGTAACTTAAATCCTTAGGGTTACCCTCATGAATTTCTTGGAAATGGCGTGCCACTGGATATGCCTGGTCGTGGTTTTTAATGGCACGAATGTGTTGTAATATTCTCTTGTGCCCAGGGAGAATGGTACTCCCTATGTACCTTAGTTTGCATGTACATTCCAAAACATAAATTACATGGTCAGATTTACAGTTCAATGATTTGGTAATCTCCCTGTTGGGTCCCCCGAAGGGTGTGGTGTAATTAGTTGTGGAGATTCCATATTCACAGGCCTTGCAGATCCTGCATTTGAGGAATCCCTGTCATTGTGACAGCCAAGATCCCTTGACTCCCACCCCACATGGATCATTGTCTACCAACATATCTTTCATAGATACTCCTCGTCTATAGGTGATAGTTGGTCTTTTTGGGATTTTTTTACCAATTATTGGGTCCTGTTTAATGAGGTACCAATTTCTGTTAAGTATTTTCCTTACTGCCCCCTCTTGTCTGTTGTATTGGAAGATAAATCTAAAGTTGTCAGGTGTTTCTGTGTCAGAGGCTTCAAGTTTAGGTGTAGGACAAATCAGAGTATCCCTGTTGACCTGATTACATTTGGTAAGGGCTTTGTTTAGGCATTTATTGCTGTAACCTCGCATTTTGAAGCGGTTGATGCATTCATGGTGTGCTATTTTCAGGGAACCTCCATCACTGCAGATGCGTTTTATTCGTAGCAATTCCCCATAGGGAATGCTATGAATAAGGTGTTTGGGGTGGGAACTCATGGCATGTAGGATAGAATTGCCTGCTGTTGGTTTTCTGTGCAATTTCGTTTCCATCCTGCCTTGTTCTATGTATACCTCCACATCCAAAAATATTATACCTATTTTGCTGATAGTAGAGGTAAATTCTAGGTTTAGATCCTTGGTGTTTAGTTGGTTAATGAAATCCCTAGCGCCCTGTTCTGATCCCTTCCACACCACAAACAGGTCATCAATGAACCTGAACCAACATTGAATATTACTTTCAAAGATGTCATGATATTTGGTCATGAGTACAAGCTCCTCCCACCAGCCCATGTGTAAACATGCGTAGCTGGGGGAGAAGCTTGCACCCATCGCCACCCCGCGTAATTGTTGGAATAATGCATCTTGAAACATAAAAATGTTGTTAGTCAGACATAGTTCAACCATGTTAATTAGCATCTGGTTATGTTCAGCGTAGACGGTTCCTCTTCTTGCCAAAAAATACTTTAAAGCTCGTAGTCCATCATTATGTTTGATTGATGTATATAGTGAGGTTACATCTAGCGCAATCAAAAGGTAATCCTCCTGCCATTCAAAGTCTTTTATTTTCTTTAAAAAATCGCCCGTGTCTTTAATGTACGATGTCAGGTTTTGAACAAAGTCTTGTAGGAAAAAATCCACATATCTGGAGGTTTTTTCGAAAATGCTGTTACGAGCAGAAATTATTGGTCTTCCTGGCGGGTTGATTTTATCTTTGTGGATTTTAGGTATAAAGTATAAAATAGGGATAACTGGTTTTTGAGTCCACAGATATTTGTACTCCTCAGATGTTAACAGTCCCATTTCTCGCCAGGCCATTAGTTTTACTTGGTATGTTGAATTAATTGAATTCCACGTGGCTCTATTGCTCGTTGCATAACAGGATTTGTCATTTAGGTGGTTCATGGCTTCTTTCAGGTAATTTTCTCTTTTTAATAAAACCACCTTACCACCCTTGTCTGCATTGCGGATTACTATTTCCTTGTTGTTTTTTATTTAGGTCATCAGTTGATGATATTGTAATTCTTTGTTTTTGTTTCTTGTTTGCCTAGCCTTGCTGGTTATTTTGTTGAGATTCTTTAGATCAGCTATAACCTGCTCCTGAAAGCTATCAATTGTATCCTTGATTGTAATAGGGTAGAATTTAGATGGTGGCTTGAAGGGGGTTAGACATTTGCCCGCCCCCTGTGCGGTTTGTTGAAATTGACTTGTTGACGAAATTTGACTTGTTGGATCATTTTCATGTTGTAAATCATATATGATATCTACTAGCTCCTGTGTGTTCAATGTAGTCTCTTTTCCCTCAAGCGGTTGTGATGTTGATGTTTGAGTAATCGGAGCTGCCCCAACCGCTTGTTTGTTGGATTGAGCATGGAATTTCATTAGCTTCAATTTCCTGACGCTTTTGTAGATGTCTATACGGGATTTGGCGTAGTTGAAAGAGCTTTCAGGGCAGAATGAGAGTCCTAGGGCCAGTAATTGTATTTCCGCCCTGTTGAGAGTAAGGTCCGTCAAATTGATAACCGTTGTTTCATCAGTTTCAGTTGGATTAGAGCATTCTATTTCTTCCAATACCTCTTCGGTTGCTTCTTCAGTTGTTTTTTGTTTGCTCCTTCTCCGGTTGGCTTTTCTTCTCTCATTTCGTTTTTTGTTTTTCCCCGATTTCCGCTGTTTTGCTGCTTCCGTGGTCTTAGTGATTGTAGACGTTCCAAGCATAAAAAATCAACCTCATCGGTAAGTGAGTGTCTGCGGGGGTCTGCCCTTGATTTGTTGCGTGCCCCAGTGTCAGAGTCACTTTCCACTGCTGAACTGCCTCCCGATGCCGAGGTTAGATCTTGATCTTGATTATCATGGTTGTTTCGTTGTTTGCCACTGGAGTTGTCAGCCTTAAGCGCGTCATATTTTCGCGCGAAAGTGAAGATTCTTCCCTGTTCGTAGTCACAGCGATCTCTGTGAAACTTGAATGTTTTTCGCTCTCTTATTATGTCTTCCTCCTTTTTTAGACGTTTTTTCATATCGCTTTTAAGTTTCTCCGCCTCCTCCTTTTGGTCCATAGAGTCGATTTCTTTTGTTAGGTTGTCAATCTCAACTGCTAGTTTAGCACAGTCTTTTTCCGCATATTTCACCAATATACATAATAACTTTCTGGATGATTCTAGGTTAGTTTCGGCCCATTCACGCATCATGTCTCGATCTGGAGCTTCATAACTTGGGGCGATCAGAATTCTCAGGCCACGGAGTACTCTCCCCACATCAATGTATCTTTGAAGCGACTTTGCCTCCCACCAGCGTTTTTGTTCTGTCCTTGATAGTTTTTCTAGTTGCTTGCATTTTTCTTTGAGTCCAGCATTTGCACCCAGTGTTGTTGCATTCTGGGTAGTTTAGTTTTGTGCCGGTCCTGGTTCATCACTGAACATCGAAGCTGCTGCTTCCTCTCTTTCTCTGTAAGCGTCTGCTGCTGACATGTTAGTCTGGATGTGTTGAAGCTAAGGGTGTATTGAAAAATGTCACTCCACGAGTGTTGCGATCACTGGAAGTTGCACGATTTATGGAAGGTTTGTAGCTGACAACACCGTGTCAGGTAAATCGTATACTTTCAGCTATGGATTACCCCACACCCAACTCGGAGCTATATATATATATGTGTGTGTATATGTATATATATTCAATGAAAAAACCAAAGGTTTCACACATGTTATAGTTAGCTGGACATTTCACTCGTAAAAAACCAATGAAATTTCCCCGTTATAGTTAGTTCAGCTAACTAGAACTCGCGCGCCCGCAATGCACTACTGATGACGTCACATATTACATCACTCATGACATGGTCACTGACATCACTCATGACATCACTCATGACATCACTGATGACATCTCAAATGACATCACTGATGACATCATCCAGTGAATGTGTGTTTTTCTGAAAATTAAATAGGTTTTATATAAGTATATCACAAGCTTGATGGAAGATTAAATGGGTATATAAGTGTCTAAATGGATGATTTTTTTTGAAAAATGTATTGTGTAACTGATTGTTAAAATGTATCATAGTGAATCAAGTAATGTTTAAATATGTAAATATCTGTATCAGTCTCTCACTTTGTGTATAAGTGGCTGCATGGGTTGGTGAGTAGCTACATGGGAGTCAATATAGGTTATTAGTTGTTTTTTTGAGTATCAGTCTGAGTGTCTGCATGGTTCGGTGGGGGGTATTACGTAGTGCATAGGTGCATGAATGAGTGACTCACTGTATGTGTTGAAGACAGCATGTGTGCATGACTATATGGGTGGATGAGTATGTGTAAAGGTGTGTTAGTGAGTGAAAGACTGTCTCAATAGTGTCTCCATGAGTAACTACATATGTTTTTAACTGTTATATGTGTCTTTTGGTGTATATAACGGAGTATATGTGAGAGTAAGAGATTGAAAGAGTTCCTGTATGAATAAGTATGTGTTTCTATAAGTGATTGTTTAAAAGATTAAGTATGTGTAAGTTTCTGTAGAAGTAGGTGTGGTGGTGTGTGTATAACTGTATATGCAAGTAAATGGATGTTTGATTCTTTATTAGCATGAGTGACTTTGTGTGTGAGTAACTCTATGGATGAGTGGCGTTGTGTAACAGGATGTATAGGTGTATGAATACATATGATGAGTGACTACATGTATGAGTGACTGTATAGGACTGTTGGTGAATGAGTGGATGTGTATGTGGTTCTTAGAATTACTGAATAGGTTGTTGTAACTGATATTGATATGTTCATTATTTCGAACATTTTAGTTTCATTTTTTTAAATGTGTGTATTAAAGGTTATATTAGGGGAAGAAGAGGTCTGCTACTATTTCACAAGGATGATGTCATCAGTGATGTCATTTGAGATGTCATTTGAGATGTCATTTGAGATGTCATTTGAGATGTCATTTGAGATGTCATTTGAGATGTCATTTGAGATGTCATCAGTGATGTCATGAGTGATGTCAGTGACCATGTCATGAGTGATGTAATATGTGACGTCATCAGTAGTGCATTGCGGGCGCGCGAGTTATAGTTAGCTGAACTAACTATAACGGGGAAATTTCATTGGTTTTTTACGAGTGAAATGTCCAGCTAACTATAACATGTGTGAAACCTTTGGTTTTTTCATTGAATTTCTAAGGTTTTTTAAATGCTAATTCCGAACTATAACGTGTGTGAAACCTATGGTTTTTTCAGTGAATTTGCAAGGTTTTTTAAATGCTAATCCCTAACTATAACATGTGTGAAACCCATGGTTTTTTCAGTGAATTTGTACGGTTTTTTAAATGCAAATTTTTTTTTGTCATTTTTTTGTAACCCTTTGTATAAAATAATATATGTACTATATCCTGCATTATGGAAAGGTTTTTTTTTTTTTTTTATTTATGCATTTTTTTCCGTGCGCGTACGGTAAGCTGACGGTACGCGCTTCGTACGTCATAAGTACGGTGCGCGTACGTGAGTGACGTATGCTTACACCCGGAAGCAACGTCGCGAGTACGCAGGGGCGTGTAATGCGCATGCGCGATACGCAATACGTGCGTGACGTACGCGTACACCCGGAAGCAACGTCGCGGTTACGCAGGGGCGTGTAATGCGCATGCGCGATTGTGACATACGCGCTGCGTAAGCGCACCGTAAGCGTCACGTGCGCGCACGGCAGGTCATGTGACTTACAAAGAACACTTTTTATTGGTTGAAATTACTTTCACTTCCAGAAACTTCCCACACCACACCCATTCCCCTCATTACTGCTTGAAAGAACACTTTTCATTGGTTGAAACTACTTTCAGTTCCAGATTCTTCCCACACCACACCCATTCCCCTCATTTCTGCTTGTGATTCTCTAGGAGCAGGAGCTGGATTGACATTGGGATACAATGGCAGAACAGCAGACCTCTTCTGAGAGTGAGGCCAGCAGCACCACCATGATCCAGAGAAGGAGGAAACAAAAGACTTCTTTTGTATGGGAGTATTTCACTTTTCCAGAGGGGGAGAAAAAGGTGAATGCTCCATTGGTCACTTGCAAACTTTGGTCGTGTTTTATCAAGAGGAAATCCAAGGAGGAAATACTCCTTTGGAAATCACTCTATGAAGAGACACCTCCAGGACAGACACCCAAGGACCTTTGCTCGACATGCTGAAGAAAACCCTTCAGTAAGTCACCAGAGCCCAGCCTCAGATGCTCAGCCGAGTACATCATCGGCAGCTCAGCTGAGCCTTTCCTCTGATGTGGGAGCATCACCTTCTTCTTTTCCTGTGGACATCAACCCTCGATTTGGGAGGGTTGAAATGAGGTGTACAAGATGTGGTGGTCTTATTGTTTTTGGGGAGATCAGTCTTCCCCTTATTAACAATAAGATAGACCAGCATGTTTGTAGACGCTCACAATACTCCCATTCTTTCTTTCCTCCATCCCTGTATGAACCCAACGGCTCTTATAAGAGCCAACCTTACCTCTCAACTTTTTTTTATTTTTTCTTTGAAACTTTTTTTTTTATTTTTTTTTACCGTACGCGTACGGTAAGCGTATTTTTTTTTTTTTTTTTTTAAAAACACTAAAAATCAATTACCACATCTCAAGATCCTTGAGAAATTAATAACTAATTTTTTAAAATCTTTTAGAGATAAAGTGGACCAGACCACAAAGTATGCAAGTGACCAATTGAGCATTCACCTTTTTCTCCCCCTCTGGAAAAGAAAAATACATTATGAATCCACTTTTCAGATTCTGAAAACAGCACATGTCCAAACTGCTTTTTCAGACCACCACCATGTGTATCATGGGTGACTGCCTACATACCAGCAAGGGCAACCAGCCTTAGTGATGCTGAATGTATTTGCATTACAGACTGAAACCTCAAACCCCACTCGCTTGTAAATACTGTGCATGATTCCACATGGAAAGCAGCTGGGTGTGTGCTAAGAGTCTGCTTCTGCACCAAAAAATGACTCCCCCTTTTTACTACTAATGCAACAATGAAATCACCAGAGCAGTACACAATAAATCTCTGCCTGTAATTCCTATATGCACACAGTCATATTTTCCCCTTAGTCACAAAACTAAATTTCTTTGCCAATTTGAAAGCACACTTACTGCTCTTTTTTTGACAAGTGAAAATCACTTTTACAGACTGACACATTATGAATCCACTTTTCAGATTTTTTTAATTGCACATGTCCAAACTGCTTTTTCAGACCACCACCATGTGTAACCTGGGTGACTGCCTACATTCCAGCAAGGGCAACCAGCCTTAGTGATGCTGAATGTATTTGCATTACTGAGTCCAACTTCAAACCCTTAAACTATTCTTTTTTTATACCAGTACACCTTAATTTATCGTGAAAACATAGTCCATATTATTTTACATGTTCCTCACATTTAAATTTCTCCCAAAACAGAAAATGATAAACACAACTTCAACAAAAGGAATTCCATTTCTATTATTCATTTCTTAATTTACCATATACATCCCCTCTCAAACTCTAAACTCGCCTTTAAAATTAGTTAGCTGTGAAAGAAATGTGGCACTCAAACAGCAGATTATCAGAGCCAGGATCTCTTTTCTTTACACCTCTCTCCTATTCTCTTTCTATTGGTTGAAAACCAACCCTTTTCCAAAAGTACCCTTCCCCCAACTTGACTTCTGCCTAGTACCCTTCCCCCAACTTGACTTCTGCCTGCTACCATAGCAACAGCTCATGGAACACTGCTGTGTGGAGTTAGGTCAGAAGTTCGCCAAACAATGTTTCAATTCCACAGAGCAAGAGTGCTTGACTTTTCAAACCTAACAGCAAATCCAAAGTACTGTTCTTTGGTAACACATTTTTCTGTACCAATACAAAACATGCTTCTATTAATTTACACATGCAGCCTAGTTTTTATTCTAGAATGGTATGAAACAGCCAATCAGTTCTTTTTTTTTAATGAAAAAAATATGTATGCCTCCATTTCCAAACTGTCTTTCATTTCATTTTCCCATTCTACTGAATTACACCTCCTGAGTGCATCCAGATCTCCTTGGAAGATGTTCACAGTGTGGATTGTAGGGCACAGCTATGTCTTCTGGAGTGAAAAGTATGCAGAGAAAACGGGTATGGTGAGAGACCTTGCTTTGCCAAATGTAGACATTAAATGGATTGGTCAGAGAGGGTTAAAGTGGCACCAATTGATGCCATTGGTGAAATCCTTCATGCAAATCCAACACCCTGACCTCATAATAGTGCACTGTGGTGGCAATGACCTAGGCACTTTGACTGGGGTAGGTCTGGAAATGCTTATGAAGGACACCTTTGCACAACTGTTTTCACTTTTCCCTAAAACTGCCTTTGTGTTTTCTAACATATGCCAAAGGCAAAAATGGAACTGGTCCAATCATTTCTGTCCGCAGATTGACAAAGCAAGAAAGCACGTCAACAAATCTGTTTCTGCTTTCCTCCGTGACTATGGTATGGGTTCCATTTACCACAACAACTTGCGTTACGACATGCAAGACATTTATAGAGGAGATGGTGTACACTTCAATGATGAAGGGAACAGAGTCTTCCTCTTGAACCTTAGACTCTGCATCGGTACTTACTTGTAGGTACCACTAAAAAATCACTTCATAAACACAACAGCTCTTTTTAGAGCCCCCTAATATCTAAACACTTAAATCTGAATTTTATTTCTCTTTTTATTTTTTTTTTCTACCGTACGCGTACGGTAAGCTTACCGTACGCGTACCCCGCGATTTTTTTAAAAAAAATAAATGTTTTCTTTGAACTTTTCTGTCCTTCTTTGACCCCCTTACAAATGTTAGGGGGTCTGTAACTCTCCACCTTGCCCCCTTTCCAAGATATCGCTCTTTTTTTTTCTGAGTGAAAAACACGAAATGGCGGCCGCCGCTTCCTGGTTTCGACCGATTCGAATGTTTACTAAGATCTAAGGGCCAATCAGAATCGCGCTCGCGCACGCCACCGTACACGTACGGTAAGCGCACGGTAAGCTGCCACAGATATATATATATTGATTAAAAGGCTATTTTCTCAGATTCTACTGAACAGATTTACACCAAACCTACAAAAGGCACTTCCTTGACCTAGGGACTACCTCTCTGCCAAATTTCAAGTAATTCTGTTCAGCCGTTCGGGCTGTAGCCCTGTCTAAAGGTCCTATGGAAAAATGCATGGGAAAAACGCGTTTTGGGACCCCCCCCTTTTATCTCAGCCCCCGCTTGACGAATCCCCCCGAGACTTTCAAGGAAGGAGCGGAGCATAGCGCCCCACCTATTTTGAAAAATTCGCGAGGATTCGTCCACCGGCGCCAAAGTTATTCAAAATAGAATGTTGCGGATTTCCTATGGAAACGTGGTCCTAACTATAACTACCTACTGGCGACCGCCAGTAGGTAATATATGTGTGTATATGTATATATATATATATATATATATATATAATATATATATACAGGGGTGTGGAATTTTTTTAAAACTGTACTTGTCCAGGGGACAAAGAGATACAATAATCTGCTAGCCCTGTAAAGAAATCCACTAGTCCCACGTTCTCTATAAAACTAAAAGCTATACAGACTAGCAAGGACTCATTACTAGTCAACTATAAAACCCAAAGTAAACTTTACCCTCTCTGCCTCTTTGCTCTTGCAAACTCTTATTATAAAGTATTACCTTCCACACTGTTTTCTTGCTATCAGCAATAAAACATTTGTCTGTCCACTAACTTGCCATAGGTCCCATTCAATTCCACATCTTCATCATAGGGTTCATCACCCGTCTGTTCTCTTTGCTCACAACAAGGGCTTAACACACTTACTGTTAAAGTACACTACTCCCTTACTACAAATATACCCTCACACTATATTCATTGGAATGGATATCCATATCACTACCCATCTCATGAACTTCTCCCCACTCCCTCATCACAGGCTCTGTACCCCTTGCACATTTCACTACAGGTTCTCCTCCCCTCTTAGAAGAGGTTTTATTCCCTCTCCAGTTTCACCATAGGCTTCATCCCTTCCAAACCCCTCTCTTGTCTACTGTTGCTACCTTGCCTCAGCTTATCACAGGCTGCTCAGTCTTCTTTACCCCCCTCTGCAATCTCATCTAAGCGCTCTGAGCAATCCCTTTACCTTAACCAGCTCACTTTGCTTCGTGCCTTCCAGCAGCCCTGCTAACTGCCTCCACAGTAACCCTAGTAGTAAAGACATGTAAAGAGCAGCACAGGTCGAGGCATTTACATGTAGACACTTATTGTGACCAGTGTATTGATGATAACGCAGTGATGGCAAAGAAATGTGTCTGTTTCAGATTTGTGCAGTAAGGGCAATAGAAGGGAGTGGCAAGGAGCACGATGACTGGCCATGGAGGAAGGAGTCAAATTTGAGAAGCCTGGACAATACAGCTACGAGTGGATATTTCAATAGCATAATACCCGACTCAATGGAGGGAATGTTAGGAGACTCACAGATTGCACTGAGGCAGACCTCAAGGGGCCAGGCTGGATTGAGCTGGATAGAACAGACACCTGCGCTGTGAATTGTTGAAAGAATCACCAGGCAATATTCAAGAGAGGAGGGCTGGCTGGGTATTAGGGTAGGGATACCTGGAGATGCCTGCAGCAAGATCCAAGGACTAAATTGAAGAAGAACTAAGACAGAAGGGATCTAGTACTAGGAAAAGACACACAGGTTCTGGAGAAAACCTTGGGGAATTCAAGGGTAGAAACACCAGAGGATGTTGTAGGGAAACAAGGCTGGCAACAGAAATATAAAGGCAGCAAAACCATGGAGTCCAGTAAATAGAAGGTCAGATAATCTTAGGACAGAGGGAGAGAAGGTGACAGCACAAAGAAAGAAAACAGTTGTTTAGGCAGAATCAGCAAATTGGCTAGATGGCTCAGTGGGTTAAGATTTACTTCATACAACTGCTGTGGTCTGCACACTGTGAGTTCAGGTTTTGGCAATACATTTTTTGCTTTCCCTCCATTTAAGGATATCAAATTGAGTACTATTACATAAACAATAATTAGCTCTACCATTTTTAGTGCTAAAAACAGAAGGAGATTATTAAGCACTATAAATAAAACCAAATTATAGGAAGGGATGGACTGCAGAAGCAGAAGAATAGGTATGGGAAAAGTCATCAGTGGTACAAAATAAAGTGGAAACTTTGTTGGAAGAGCCGTGTCCAGATCAGAGGGAGAAGTGCCAGAGGACATAGGTCAGATAAGCACTCGGAAATCACCTCTGGTGATTAACAGCGCTGTACAAACAAACCCTAAATATAATAATCTTAGCCAGATGAAGATCAGCCTTATAGCCTGGAGGGCAAAGGGAGCGATGAGAGCTTTTGCTTGTGATCCAGTGAGGAGAGGTAGCCTATAGAAGAGGCAAATACACGAAAGCAAGATGTCTTTGTGAGCCCTAACTCCCTGCTCTTAACTTGTAAGGTCATGAGCAGTACTGGAATTGGCAAAACTTTACTTTGAGATCCCATACACTGGGGGATCAAAGTGGCCAACAAAAAGATGATGAAGTCACACGGGGCGGAGTCCTGAAAAGCAGTCAACTTGTACATTTTTTTTTTAAACTTAAAAAAAATTGGCACCAAGAGGAAACATGACAAAGTCTGTTCTGGCTTAATTGGTTGCAACGTCTGCATTTTAAAATATTTTATGGGGTTAAAGCATGTGCTGCTGCAAGCTCTGTGTGCCTAGTAAATCTCAGGGAATAATAATAATAACTGTAAGGAAACTGGTGGTTAAAGCACATGCTGGAGAGATCTGTGTTTTGTTAAAGTAGCATAGTGTTAATGTGTGTCCTCACTCCTGCAAGGCACATCAGGTCACATGCAGATGACAGATTATTATGGTATGTAGACAGGGAAGTGGGACACTGTTTTATTACTTGCATCTCATAATTTGTATTCTTTCTAATATAGCACAGTGAGCTATAAACGGGTATCAAGCACCTGCATGTAAACTGCAAGACATGGGTTTAGAACCTTGTTTGTTCTCAATCTGTTATTATTAGGCTGCTAAAAAGTTTTTTTGAGCATTAATAATGGACCATCCCAGGCACTGTTATATTTTAAACCCCAACTTTCAATTTCTACCAGCTATACAATCGTAGCATATAATCCCTACCAGTAAAGACTGTTTGTGACACTACACACTTGTATGATTAATAGTCAGTGTATAATGTGTGTGTGATCTAAAGCGCTCTGACACCATACAGTGGGATGAGTAGCGCTATGAAAGTATTACATTTTTAAAAAAATTAGGAAGTGCTATTTAATTTGTTATACCTGTAAATACCCATACACACTGATACAGCTGAATTTTTTTACAGTGCATGCATATGTGTTACATATAGGAGCTGTAGAAAATCAAAAACCAGCCTCCGAATCGTAGCTTTTTTAACGTAAATGATAACAAGATGTGTGCCTTTGTTTCCCCATTATTTTGGCATTTAGGTGTTAGGATCTAGATAGCGTCCACCCAGGATTATACTCGAACAGAAGGAGGGATGATGGCACTTTAAATGTTCTCTTAGTTTTGTGCTCACGTTGGAAGAGAATATTACAAAACCCTGGCAGGGCAATCTCCGTCATTTATCCTTCTGAGGTCGCTGAATCGCATCCTATAAAGTAGTGATAAAGTCTGCTTTTATAGTGCTTGAAAAGAACACAAGTGAAGTGCGAAGCACTATAATAACAACACGTACTGGCTAATAGGGGAGAACTTGTGAACGACTGGGATACAACACTGTAGAATGTGGTGCTAAAAGTTCAGCGAGTGGTGGGCAGTGGCGTAGCAAGGTCAGGTGGTACCCGGTGCAGAAAATTTCTTGTCACCCCCCACACACATTGAAGTTAATGAAAGAAGGAAAAATAAGATACTTACAGTTGCAAGTGTTAATTTTGCCATTTTGTCATCTACCTCAGTGATGACATCCGGAGCGGCCCGCACCCACCGCAGCCCCCTTCCTACGCCGCTGGTGTGGGAGGAAGAGAGAGGCTGGGCACTAGCAACTGAAGGATTCAAAGCAGATATGGGGGCACTAGAGATCAGCTTTAGGCGGGCATTGATGATTATGGTGCGGCATTAAGCAGAGGATGTATTTAGAGAAAATGATCCAAATACCTGAGGAAAGTGGGGGAGAGAGCGCTGGTCAGACTTCTAGTGTTTGGCCGGGGGAACCTGATAATCCCCATTATAGTCTATGCTGGTGCTCAGGGTAAGTGAGCCACTATGGTGAAACACAAATTGTAGCAGCTGATAAGTTAGGTTACTTGAACGGGAACAGAAGTTAGGAAACTGGAGAAGAAGGAGGAATAGGCAGCTTAGGAGACACAGTGGGTGCACTAACCACCAACAGCGAGCTCTCAGTGAAGAAAAGTCAGTACCACCTCCATTGGGAAACCTATGCCTTTAAGACAATGTAGTAAAAGAAGCATTGAGCATTTTGTCTGCCGCCTGAAAATGCCTCTGCTTCCGTAAAGGTCTATGAGTAAAATACAGTCACACGATCTTTTTTTATTTATTTTAAATCACCCTCTTTATCATTTCAGATTGTTAGCATGTATGGTCGAAGCCACAGTGAGGATGTCAAATAATTAGATCCTGTGCGGTGCTTACTATCGGCTCATCGTTGTGCCAGCAGGGGTAGGTGAAGAATGAGGGGCCTCTTCTGCTCCTTATTCTATTCTCCTGGTTTTTTTGGCCTAGGCTTCGTACGCCAGCAGTTCTCCCATCTCTCTTATCTCCACCATATATTTCCAACAAGCCCGTTATTTTCGGTCGGTCTTCAGAGCCTACTACGCAAATTAATAGATCTATTCCCCTGGACAGAAAGGGCTTTCCTGTGGAAAATGGCATCACGCATGCCTTCAGATGGCAGCATGCAATTTTCTGCACAATAAATAGAGGAATATCCCAGCAGTTCCTTGAATCGGGGACTTCGGAACGCTATACAAGTGCATCAAATACTTCCTGCATTACTGGTTTTAAGGCTCTCTGGTGCTATTTCACACACAGCTGACTTCAGGGGCTTTTAAGCAGTGAGAAATCTGTGTATGTTTTATCAGAGAAGTACATCTGATATCTGTAACCCATTATGTAATTGAGGGCGTCCAGTGTCACCAGAACCTCCTTGTTCAGCTTCCCTTCAAATTCAGCTCGCAGGGCTCCTCTGACTTCGAACTCTTTCCGAGAATTTGCATACACAGCATTCCTGTCCACTCTCAAGGACTCGTAACGTACGACATGCACCTTCCCTGACCCCGCTCACGTAGGCCTCTACCCAGAGGCGCAACTAGAGCCACATTTCGGGGGGGGCTGAGAAAAAATTTCGGGGGGGGCTGAACTTTAAGCAATAGGCAGAGTGGAGCTGCAGGGGCTCTTCGGAGGGGTGAAACAACAGCGAGGCCTCATTAACATGCAAATGGTCTTTTAAAGACCTGTGAAGTGCTCGGGTGCGGCTGCTTTTTTGCCCGGGAAGGTGTCTCATACCGGGCTGCCACACATGACGGGGGGGGGGGGGGCTGAAGCCCTGTCAATCCAATGGGTGTTGCGCGCCTGCCTCTACCACTGCAGGGGAATCTGCCCAGCATCTTTATTGTTTAACAATGAGCGCACGTTCTGCAACTTTTAGCACCGGAAAGCATAACTAATATGGGAGCCGGCATCGCTAATTGGCATCCTTGAAGTGTGACCTCTCGGATTGGCAGTGAGCACAAAGTTTCTCACAGCTGCAGCCCCGCTTAGCTTGGTTACCGTAATTACCTAAAAAAAGGCGCATTTACAAAGATTTCCGATTCCGATCTGAAATAACTGGTTTGCGATTATATTAGATGCACAAGGGTTAAAGAGAATGTCTACTTGTCCGGAGGACTAAGTAGACAATAAAACTTCTTGTCCGCAACAAGAATCCTCATGTCCAGGGCGTCGGGCGATACAAATTCCCCACCCCTATATATATATATATATATATATATATATATATATATATATATATATATATATATATATATATATATATATATATATATATATATATATAATGTATATATATATATATGTGTGTGTATATGTATATATATATTCACTGAAAAAACCATAGGTTTCACACATGTTATAGTTAGCGGAAATTTTACTGATAAAAAACCAATGAAATTCCCCCGTTATAGTTAGTGCAGGCAACTATAACTCACGCGACCGCAATCCTCTGCTGATGCTAATACTGTATTTAGACACTTATTTGCCCATGTCTTCTTCCATACATTTTTAGCTATACATATATTACAAATATTTTTTTTTCATAAAGACACATATGTCATCAGCAGAAGATTGCGGTCGCGTGAGTTATAGTTGCCTGCACTAACTATAACGGGGGAATTTCATTGGTTTTTTATCAGTAAAATTTCCGCTAACTATAACGTGTGTGAAACCTATGGTTTTTTCAGTGAATTTGCAAGGTTTTTTAAATGCTAATTCCTAACTATAACGTGTGTGAAACCTATGGTTTTTTCAGTGAATTTGTACGGTTTTTTAAATGCTAAGTTACTTTACGCCATTCGTGGCGTGCGCGCCCACTTAACGCAGTTCGTTCCGTGCGCGCACGGTGCGCTTCGCGCACCGTGCGCGCACCGCGCGCCCACTTTACGCAGTTAGTGCCGTGCACGCACGGTGGGCACGCGGTGCGCTACGCGCACCGCGTGCCCACGTTACGCTAGATGGGCCATGTACGCACGATGCGCTTCGCGCACCGTGCGCACATGGAGGACATATGATGCACTTCGTTTTGAAAGGTAATATTTTAATTTTACGCAGTAGTTAAAAGCCATGCACAAATGGTGCTCTCGGGCACCATTTGCACACTGGGTGGAGAGAGTGTGGATAATTTTTTTTTTTAATATATTTTTTTTAATATTTTAGTTTTTCGCAATTCTAATATGCCATGCTCAATTGGTGCCCTTCGGACACCAATTGCACACGGGGTGGGGAGAGTGTGGATAATTTTTCTTTTTTTTAATATTTTTTTACCGTACGCGTACGGTAAGCGTAATCGGCGAAATTAGCGAAAAAATAAAAATTCCGTTTTTGGCCTTGGGGGATCTTTGGGGACTCCCTCAACATGGCTATGTGTGTGGGAGCTGTCTAAACAGCCCCTTTACATGTTTTTGTGCTTTGTATTTTAATCATCACTCTCAGTGCGAGACAGAAAATGGCGGCCGCCGCTTCCTGGTTTCGGCCGATTCGAATGTTTACTAAGATCTAAGAGCCAATCAGAATCACGCTCGCGCACGCCACCGTACGCGTACGGTAAGCGTACCGTAAGTGCACCGTAAGCTGGCTCAGATATATATATTGATTTAAAGGCTATTTTCTCAGAATCTACTGAACAGATTTACACCAAACCTACAAAAGGCACTTCCTTGACCTGAGGACTACCTCTCTGCCAAATTTCTAGTAATTCTGTTCAGCCGTTCGGGCTGTAGCCCTGTCTAAAGGTCCTATGGAAAAATGCATGGGAAAAACGCGTTTTGGGACCCCCCTTTTATCTCAGCCCCCGCTTGACGAATCCCCCCGAGACTTTCAGGGTGGGAGCGGAGCGTAGCGCCCCACCTATTTTGAAAAATTCGCGAGGATTCGTCGACCGGCGCCAAAGTTATTCAAAATAGAATGTTGCGGATTTCCTATGGAAACGTGGTCCTAACTATAACTACCTACTGGCGACCGCCAGTAGGTAATAAATATATATATATATATATATATATATATATATATATATTCACTGAAAAAACCATAGGTTTCACACACGTTATAGTTAGGAATTAGCATTTAAAAAACCTTAGAAATTCAGTGAAAAAACCATAGGTTTCACACATGTTATAGTTAGCTGGACATTTTACTCGTAAAAAACCAATGAAATTGCCCCGTTATAGTTAGTTCAGCTAACTATAACTCGCGCGCCCGCAATGCACTGCTGATGACGTCACATATTACATCACTCATGACATGGTCAGTGACATCACTCATGACATCACTGATGACATCTCAAATGACATCACTGATGACATCACTGATGACATCATCCAGTGAATGTGTGTTTTTCTGAAAATTAAATATGTTTTATATATGTATATCTCAAGGTCGATGGAAGAATAAATGGGTATATAAGTGTCTAAATGGATGATTTGTTTTTGAAAAATTGATTGTGTAACTGACTGATTAAGTGTATCTCTCACTTTGTGTATAAGTGGCTGCATGGGTTGGTGAGTAGCTACATGGGTGTCTATATAGGTTATTAGTTGTTTTTTTGAGTATCAGTCTGAGTGTCTGTATGGTTCGGTGGGGGGTATTACGTAGTGCATAGGTGCATGAATGAGTGACTCACTGTTTGTATGTGTTGAAGACAGCATGTGTGCAGGACTGTATGGGTGGATGAGTGTGTGTATGGGTGTGTTAGTGAGTGAAAGACTGTCTCAATAGTGTCTTCAGGAGTAACTACATATGTTTTAAACTAGTATATGTGACTATTGGTGTATATATGTGAGTATATGTGAGAGGGAGAGATTGAAAGAGTTCCTGTATGAATAAGTATGTGTTTCTATAAGTGATTGTTTAAAAGACTAAGTATGTGTAAGTTTCCGTAGAAGTAAGTGTGGTGGTGTGTGTATAACTGTATATGCAGGTGAATGTATGTTTGATTCTTTATTAGCATGAGTGACTATGTGTGTGAGTAACTCTATGGATGAGTGGCATTATGTAACAGGATGTATAGGTGTATGAGTACATATGATGAGTGAGTACATGTATGAGTGACTGTATAGGACTGTTGGTGAATGAGTGGATGTGTATATGGATCTTAGAATTACTGAAGAGGTTGTTGTAACTGGTATTGGTATGTCCATTGTTTTGAAATTTTTAGTCTCTATTTTTGAATGTGTGTATCAAAGCTTATATTAAGGTGAGAGGAGGTCTGCCACTCTATCACAAGGATGATGTCATCAGTGATGTCATCAGTGATGTCATTTGAGATGTCATCAGTGATGTCATGAGTGATGTCACTGACCATGTCATGAGTGATGTAATATGTGACGTCATCAGCAGTGCATTGCGGGCGCGCGAGTTATAGTTAGCTGAACTAACTATAACGGGGCAATTTCATTGGTTTTTTACGAGTAAAATGTCCAGCTAACTATAACATGTGTGAAACCTATGGTTTTTTCACTGAATTTCTAAGGTTTTTTAAATGCTAATTCCTAACTATAACGTGTGTGAAACCTATGGTTTTTTCAGTGAATTTCTAAGGTTTTTTAAATGCTAATTCCTAACTATAACGTGTGTGAAACCCATGGTTTTTTCAGTGAATTTGCAAGGTTTTTTAAATGCTAATTCCTAACTATAACGTGTGTGAAACCCATGGTTTTTTCAGTGAATTTGCAAGGTTTTTTAAATGCTATTTTTTTTTTTTATTCTTCATTTTTTTCAAACATATTTTTAATTTAATTTTCTTACCTTTTATAAAGACTATGCTTAAATTTTTAAAATCCTTAAATATTTTTTTTATATATATTTTTTAAAATAAACATGTAAAATTTATTTCCAGATTTTTTTTTTTTTTTTTTTTATAGTACGCGTACCGTAAGCTCACGGTAAGCGTACGGTTTACGCAACGTCCGTAATCTATCTACGCTGCTTGCGTATAGTTACGTACTTTGCGTAGCCGCGCGTACTGCGCGTGGGACGCGTGCGCGCTTACGCCACACGCGCACGTTACGCGGAAGTGCCGGGGAGTGACTGTTATGCGCATGCGCGGAAGCGCGTGTCTTTTTCACGCGCACGCGTACTTTTTGCCGTAAGCGTACCGTAAGCGTACCGTAAGCGTACGGTAGGTCATGTGATCTTGAAACACAACTTTTGATTGGTTGAAACTACTTTCAGTTCTAGAACTCTCCTACACCACACCCATTCCCCTCATTTCTGCTTGTGATCCCTTGGGAGAAGGAGCTGGTTTGTCTTTGGGATACGATGGCAGAACAGCAGAGCTCTTCTGAGAGTGAGGCTAGCACCAGCAGCACTGTCTTGAGGCAGAGATCGAGGAAACAAAAGCCTTCTTATGTTTGGGATTATTTTACTTTTCCAGAAGGCCAGCAAAAGGTGAATGCACCCTTAGTTACTTGCAAGCTGTGTAAGCGTGTACTTTCTAGAGGTAATCCTAACAGGAAGTATTCCTTTGGGAATCACACCATGAAGAGACACCTCCAGGATGTACACAGAAGGACACATGGTCATCTTTTTGGAGGTAACTCTTCAGAAAGACGAGCCAGTACATCCACAGCAGCTCAGCCTGGACCATCACCTGCAGGGCTGACTCCTTCTTCTGCAGGTCAGGTGAGCCCTTCATCTGTGGGGGGAGAATCTCCTTTTGCTCTCCCTCTGGAAATGAACCTTCGATTTCGGAAGGTTGATATTCATTGCACATTTTGTAAAGGTCTAATTTGTCATAGGGAGACCAGTGTTTCCCTAGTGAACAACAAAATAGATCAGCACATTTGTAGCTATGAATGATTTTCCCATGCTTCCTTTCCTCTGTCCCTGCATGAACACAACGGTTCTTTTAAGAGCCAACCTTATCTTTCATCTTTTTTTTACATGTTTTTAAAAACTTTTTTTTTTTTTTTTTTACCGTACGCGTACGGTAAGCGTACCTTTTTTTTTTTTTTTTTTTTTTTTTAACAACACTAAAAATCATTTATCACATTACAAGGTCCTTGAGAGACTACAATTATTATTATTGACTTACCATACTCACTCAAAAAAATATTTATTCATTTGTTTTTTTTAAAAATAGTTTTTAAAATGGTTGTAGTTTCCGAAAATTTTCTATATCGATCTGAAAATAAAGAAAAAAGTATTAATATTTTTAAACCATTTTATAATACAGTACACATATTTACATTTTTGATTTATTTAATTGCACGTGTCCAAGCTGTTTTTTTTTCAGACCACCACCATGTGCATTCTCTGTGACTGCCTACACTCCAGCAAGGGCAACCAGCCTTAGTGATGCTGAATGTATTTGCATTACAGACTTAAACCTGAAAACCCCACTGGCTTGTAAATACTGTGCATGACTATACACGGCAAGGACATGGGTGTGTGCTAAGCCTCTGCTTCTTCCCCCAATAATTCGCTCCCCCTTTCCATCTAATGCAACTGTGAAATCACCAGAGCAAGACGCAATAAATCTCTGCCTATAATTCTTCTATGCACACAGAGTCATGTTTTCACATTAGTCCCAAAACGAAATTTCTTTGCCAATTTGAAAGCACACTTACTGCTCTTTTTTTTTTCGGGCCAAGTGAAAATCTTTTTACAATTTGAAATCACTTTTACAGACTGACACATTATGAAACCACTATTTTTGATTTATTTAATTGCACGTGTCCAAGCTGTTTTTTTTTCAGACCACCACCATGTGCATTCTCTGTGACTGCCTACACTCCACCAAGGGCAACCAGCCTTAGTGATGCTGAATGTATTTGCATTACAGACTTAAACCTGAAAACCCCACTGGCTTGTAAATACTGTGCATGACTATACACGGCAAGGACATGGGTGTGTGCTAAGCCTCTGCTTCTTCCCCCAATAATTCGCTCCCCCTTTCCATCTAATGCAACTGTGAAATCACCAGAGCAAGACGCAATAAATCTCTGCCTATAATTCTTCTATGCACACAGAGTCATGTTTTCACATTAGTGCCAAAACGAAATTTCTTTGCCAATTTCAAAGCACACTTACTGCTCTTTTTTTTTCGGGCCAAGTGAAAATCTCTTTTTACAATTTGAAATCACTTTTACAGACTGACATATTATGAAACCACTATTTTTGATTTATTTAATTGCACGTGTCCAAGCTGTTTTTTTTTCAGACCACCACCATGTGCATTCTCTGTGACTGCCTACACTCCAGCAAGGGCAACCAGCCTTAGTGATGCTGAATGTATTTGCATTACAGACTTAAACCTGAAAACCCCACTGGCTTGTAAATACTGTGCATGACTATACACGGCAAGGACATGGGTGTGTGCTAAGCCTCTGCTTCTTCCCCCAATAATTCGCTCCCCCTTTCCATCTAATGCTACTGTGAAATCACCAGAGCAAGACGCAATAAATCTCTGCCTATAATTCTTCTATGCACACAGAGTCATGTTTTCACATTAGTCCCAAAACGAAATTTCTTTGCCAATTTGAAAGCACACTTACTGCTCTTTTTTTTTTTTCGGGGCAAGTGTAAATCACTTTTACACACTGACACATTATGAAACCACCATGTGTAACTACAACAAAAACAATTCCCATTTCTATTATTCATTTCTTAAGTTACCACATACATCCCCTCTCAAACTGTAAACTCACCTTTAAAATTAGTTAGTTGTGAAAGAAATGTGACACTCAAACAGCAGATTATCAGAGCCAGGATCTCTGTTGTGTTCACCTCTCTCCTCTCAGCAGAACCAGATAATGGCAAACTTTCCCTCTATTTTTCCACACATATACATGTAAGTTTCAAATCTCAGTGCTTCCCCCTTTTTTTCACATGTATTCACACATTTCTATTGGTTGAAAACGAACCCTTTTCCAAAAGTACCCTTCCCCCAACTTGACTTCTGCCTAGTACCCTTCCCCCAACTTGACTTCTGCCTGCTACCATAGCAACAGCTCATGGAACACTGCTGTGTGCAGTTAGGTCAGAAGTTCGCCACACAATGTTTCAATTCCACAGAGCAAGAGTGCTTGACTTTTCAAACCTAACAGCAAATCCATAGTACTGTTCTTTGGTTACACATTTTTTTGTACCAATACAAAACATGCTTCTATTAATTTTCACATACAGCCTAGTTTTTATTCTGGAATGGTATGAAACAGCCAATCAGTTCTTTTTGTTTTGAAAAAAATATGTATGCCTCCATTTCCAAACTGTCTTTCTTTTCATATTGCCATTCTACTGAAAGACACCTCCTGAGTGCATCCAGTTCTCCTTTGAAGATGTTCACAGTGTGGATTGTAGGGCACAGCTATGTCTTCTGGAGTGAAAAGTTTGCAGAGAAAACAGGTATGGTGAGAGACCTTGCGTTGCCAAATGTAGACATTAAATGGATTGGTCAGAGAGGGTTAAAGTGGCACCAATTGATGCCATTGGTGAAATCCTTCATTCAAATCCAACACCCTGACCTCATAATAGTGCACTGTGGTGGCAATGACCTAGGCACTTTGACTGGGGTAGGTCTGGAAATGCTTATGAAGGACACCTTTGCACAACTGTTTACACTTTTCCCTAAAACTGCCTTTGTGTTTTCCAACATATGCCAAAGGCAAAAATGGAACTGGTCCAATCATTTCTGTCCGCAGATTGACAAAGCAAGAAAGCACGTCAACAAATCTGTTTCTGCTTTCCTCCGTGACTATGGTATGGGTGCCATTTACCACAACAACTTGCGTTATGACATGCAAGACATTTATAGAGGAGATGGTGTGCACTTCAATGATGAAGGGAACAGAGTCTTCCTCTTGAACCTTAGACTCTGCATCGGTACTTACTTGTAGGTACCACTAAAAAAATGACTTCATAAACACAACAGCTCTTTTTAGAGCTCCCTAATTTCTAAACTCTTAAATCTGCTTTTCATTTATTTATTTTTATTTTTTTTACCGTACGCTTACCGTAAGCTTACCGTACGCGTACCCCGTGATTTTTTTTAAAATCAATAAATGTTTTTTTTGTACTTTTCTGTCCTTCTTTGACCCCCTTACAATTGTTAGGGGGTCTGTAACTCTCCTCATTGCCCCCTTTCCTTGTTTTCACTCTTTTTTTTCAGAGTGAAATACACAAAATGGCGGCCGCCGCTTCCTGGTTTCGGCCGATTCGAATGTTTACTAAGATCTAAGAGCCAATCAGAATCGCGCTCGCGCACGCCACCGTACGCTTACCGTAAGCGTACGGTAAGCGTACCGTAAGCGGGCTCAGATATATATATTGATTTAAAGGCTATTTTCTCAGAATCTACTGAACAGATTTACACCAAACCTACAAAAGGCACTTCCTTGACCTAGGGACTACCTCTCTGCCAAATTTTGAGTAATTCTGTTCAGCCGTTCGGGCTGTAGCTCGTTCTAAAGGTCCTATGGAAAAATGCATGGGAAAAACGCGTTTTGGGACCCCCCTTTTATCTCAGCCCCCGCTTGACGGATCCCCCCGAGACTTTCAGGGTAGGAGCGGAGCGTAGCGCCCCACCTATTTTGAGAAATTTGCGAGGATTCGTCGACCGGCGCCAAAGTTATTCAAAATAGAATGTTGAGGTTTTCCTATGGAAACGTGGTCCTAACTATAACTACCTACTGGCGACCGCCAGTAGGTAATATATATATATATATATATATATATATATATATATATATATATATTACCTACTGGCGGTCGCCAGTAGGTAGTTATAGTTAGGACCCTGTTTCCATAGGAAATCCGCAACATTCTATTTGGAATAACTTTGGCGCCGGTCGACGAATCCTCGCGATATTTTCAAAATAGGTGGGGCGCTACGCTCCGCTCCTACCCTGAAAGTCTCGGGGGGATTCGTCAAGCAGGGGCCGAGAAAAAAGGGGGGTCCCAAAACGCGTTTTCCCCATGCATTTTTCCATAGGACCTTTAGACACAGCTACAGCCCGAACGGCTGAACAGAATTACTTGAAATTTGGCAGAGAGGTAGCCATAAGGTCAAGGAAGTGCCTTTTGCCGGTCTGGTGTAAATCTGTTCAGTATTTCCTGAGAAAATAGCATTTAAAAGCATATATATATGTGGGCGGAGCCTAACCACACATCTCATCCTGAGATCTGATTGGCTGTCAGCACTTCATCCAAGAAGTGTTGGCAGCCATCTTGGGACCAATATACATGATAGCACCTCATTAAAAAGCATTGCAGTTAATAGGTTTTAAGACTTTAGTTACATTATAAATCATTTGTTGATGGTACCATACTCATTTTAGGAATTGTGGTATGTTCTAAGGTGATTTCACCATGTGAAAAAGCCTTCTGCTGGGATATCATGATTGAGAGAAAAATATTTTCTCATGCTTTTACCACAGAGGTTTGGAAGGTGATCTATAGGCTAAACTGAGAGCTTATTTTCTGTAAATTCACATTATCTTTCTCAGTCATGTGAGAATGAAGTCTGACATTCTCAGTAAAACATGTACATCCAACAAGGGCAGAGACTGTCAGTTGATTCCTTTGTGTTCTACTGCAGCTTCCCAGAGTGTTCCAAAGAACTACTAGAGCGCTAACAGTCCTACTTATGATAAACGTATGGCACACCTGAAGCCATCTTGCTTGGATTAAAGTGGTAACTCTTAAAACATTTCATTTAAAAAGGAACAAAATGAGGGGGTTCATTTTTCCATAAAAAGTATGATTATGGCTGCAGAAAGAAAAATTAGGGCACATTTTGAGTGACTTCTCAAATCCTCTTCTATTTCATTAAAAAATTCTGACATGCAGACTGAAACATGCACTTTCAATACCAGCAGCAGTTTTCCCTGGTGAGCAGTAGCTTTACTACAGTGATCTAATGAGCAAAAAGAGTGCTAACATTCTGAATTTATGGCAAATGTGTGACACATCTGAATGCCTTCTTGATGGAATCAAAGTAAAAAACTGAAAGTATTTCCTACTGAGGAGACTGCAGTAAATAAGGAAATTAGGAAACTTCATAACAAATAAGTCTCCCAAGATGGCCACCAGAGACAAAAGAGCCCAAATGTAGCCCAAATATCACCCAGATGTAGCCCAAGTATAGCCCAATGACAGAATGTCCCAGAATGTTCTTAAAAACAACTAGAGCGCTTACTGTCTTCATTATGACAAAAGTATGGCACACCTGAAGCCATCTTGATTGGAATAAACTGGTAACACTTAAAACATTTAATTTAAAAAGGAACACAATGAGGAGGTTCATTTTGCCATAGAAATTATGATTAATGCTGAAGAAAGAAAATGAGGGCACATTTTGAGTGACTTCTCAAATCCTCTTCTATTTCATTAAAACATTCTGACATGCAGACTGAAACATGCACTTTTAATACCAGGAGCAGACTTCCATGGTGCAGTAGTTTTACTACAGTGATCTAATGAGCAACTAGAGTGCTAACATTCAGAATTTATGGCAAATGTGTGACATATCTGGATACCTTCATGATGGAATCAAAGTAAAAAACTGAAAGCATTTCCTACTGAGGAGACTGCAGTACATGAGGAAATTAGGAAACTTCATAACAAATAAATCTCCCAAGATGGCCACCGGAGACAAAAGAGCCCAAATGTAGCCCAAAATCACCCAGATGTAGCCCAAATATAGCCCAATGACAGAAGTGTGCAAAACACTTATTATTTTGTGTTTTTGCAGTGTTATATAGTGCAGACTTGTCAGGTATTGGAGTGCTTTACATGAGCATTGGTTACATCACACAAGAACAAATTCATTTTGGTTGTAGACATGGGGAGACTAAGTGATTTGACCAGAATCACAGAATGTCGAGCTGAAGCAGAAACTTCAACCTGGTTCCCCAGTTGCAAAGTCTGCAGTTCTGGAAGTAACACCACATCCTCTCCCCTAAGTGCAACATTTAATCAAGTGGTCAACTGGATAAAAAAACATAAAGATAACAAATAATTTAAAAGTGCTTTGTCGCTATTTGAAAACTCAGAAAATATGTCCTTATTTTAGTCTTTTAGAGCACTAACCATAATTTTGATGCCAATAAGACCCTCTCATATATGTAATTTCTAAAGGAAATGCTCTAGGTATTACAGTTTTGATTACATCAAGATGATGTCAGGCGTTCCACACTTTTGTAATAAATATAGAATGTTAGCAATCTAGTTGTTCATTAGGATACTGTTGAGAGGCAGAGGCCAGGGGCACGGACTCTGAAAATTGAAGGCAGGTAGGAGGGTGCAAAGGCAACAATTTAACCACACTGAGCAGGCAGGAAGGGCCGTGGAAGCACAACAGACTATGGAGGGCAGTGGAAAGGGGGGCAGGGGCAACAAACCAACAATACAGGACTTGCAAGAGAGGCTGTTGGAGGGAAGATCTATTACGGGTCAAGGAAGCTAGGGGCGGTCCCCAGATCCCCGGGAGCCACCACAGAACTGAGCAGGAGAGTGAGTCAGGGACAAAAGGGGCACCTTAATTTGAGCCGGGGTGCCTAGGAACGCTTGCTCCAAAAATGAAGAAAACAGACATATGAGACATGGAATTGGAGGCAGAATACAATGGCAGTTTAATGAGAAGATGCAACTTCAAAGAAACCGCAGAATAGAGACATAAAGTACAAAATACAGAATCCAGATAATCATACAGCTGTCATAATATTCTCTGTATCTCAATTAATGTACTGACAGAGAGAGAGAGAAAACACATCTATAAATGCATCATGAGAAACAAGTTACACCAAGGAAAATGTTACCTAGGAACACTCACGTTTACTCTTAGAGCAAGCATTCCTGCAATTACAATACAAAATCTTTTAAATGCAAAAGTAAAGAGAACAATGGTTAAACATAACATGACATTTCATATAG
Organism: Triturus cristatus; assembly: GCF_964204655.1. Taxonomy (NCBI): domain Eukaryota; kingdom Metazoa; phylum Chordata; class Amphibia; order Caudata; family Salamandridae; genus Triturus; species Triturus cristatus. Next base: position 223,742,714 of record NC_140594.1, on the reverse strand, counting down.
GTAAAATAGAATAAGATACTTCAAGCAAAGCAGAGCAAGACATTTTAAGCAAAGGAAGACAAGAGCTCCCAGCTCTTGGGGAAAACCTGCACTGCCTGTTAACCTACATACAGACGGCGAGGTAGTCCGTCGATATCTGTGGGTGCTCCCTTTTTATATCATTTTGTGGGCTCCTTTGCACGCTACATCTACCTACGTATGCTACCCAAAAGCTTCGTCTGCAGATTTTACCAGACATTTCGTCATTTACCCACTTAATGCTGACAATGGACTGGGTGAAAAGGTCAGTCTCTCAGGCCAATCGCTTATCGTAAGTTCCATAGAGCAAGCAGAAAATAATGGGTATTGTACGGGAATTCAATATATTCATGTATAAAATCTCCTCAGTTCTCCTAACTTGACGCTCTGCGGTTGCCACTTCCTTAAAAGCGGGAAACCTGCCCAGGAAGCAAGTACCAGTCCAGGATGCAGCCTACTGTATGTCGACAGCTTCAGGGGGATGTTGAACTTTGATACCGAGCACGGAGCACTCGGGTAGGGTGGGGGCTACTAGTTTGGATCAGAAGGCCTCGCAGACCTGCCTTCAGACTGCTATACACTAAAATTGCAGAGCTATGGTCAATTTAACAAAGAGGCCTACATATTGAACAGAAGGGCCTACACAGGGGTTTTATGCTGGCTGAGTGGTAAGGATGTCTCAGGATAATTATATAGCAACACAGGACCCGCTGGTCAATTTAATACGGCCTACAAATGCAGCTGGCAGGGCAAGGACAAGGGTCTCATACTTTAGGTGTGGACAGAACGGGCCAGGGGCCCCCTGTGATACAAAATCTACCCTCCTTCAAGGCTGTGGCAATGTAATAGACCATTGTGGGCAGAAGGAAGAGGCAATGGTAGTACAACCATACATGCCAACAGACCCGATTCAGCCAGGAAACGTCCAATGTTTTTAAGCTCAAATGGGCTTTATTTGATCTGTCTCCTGTCTACAATATCCTCTTTTTCAATGTAACTCAAAGGGGAAAATCAATACCCCAGTTTTTTTTCAAAATCTCCCTCTTACCAAGTTCAAAATGTTCGCAAGTATGGTACATTGGATCATGGAAGGAAATGGGATAGGGACATGGACTTGGATAACAGAGGACAGGAGGGACATGGAGAGGTGCACCAAACTGACCCTGCAGGGCAGGCATCAGGGTTTGCAGCAGCACAATACACCACACAGGGCATGCAGGACGGGAGTGCAGCACAACAATCCATAGAAAGCAAGAGGGAGGGGACAGGACCATGCACATGGACAACAGAGAACAGAGGGGCAAGAGGCAATGGTAGCTAGCTGACCATAATGGACAGACAGGAGAGAAAGCTGCAGCATAACAGACCATAAAGGGCAGGAGGGACAGATCAGGGGCATTACAATGGAACAGACAAGCCAGGAGGGAGGGAGTAGGGCTGGGGGCAAGGGGGCAGGGCAGGAGCAGCAAGATAGCCATGGAGGTCAGGCAGGATGGGCACTAGAAGCAAGACACACCATGAAGAGCAACAGTGAGACTGTGATGGCATACACACAGACCATGGAGGGAAGGTGGGAGGGGGTCAGGGGCAGCTAACTGACCACACAGGGAAGGTGGGAGGGGCCATGGCAGCACAGAAGACCATGCATGGCAAGTGGGAGGGTTAGTGGCAGCACAATGGCTATGATGGGCAAGAAGGAGGGTGGAGGGGCATGCACAAAGGACGATGGAGGATAGAAGGGAGGGTCAGGACCTGTGCACAGACAAGAAAGTTCAGGGGAAGGGACCTCACAACAGACCACACGGGGCAGGCAGGAGGAGCAGTTGCAGCACAACAGACCAGGGAGGGCAGAAGGGTGTGGCAGTACAATGGACCATGTAGGACAGGAGGAAGAGGATAGGGGCATGGCATGTGGACAGGCAGGGTGGAGGTGGCAGGGACAGGTTACAGTCATCTGACAATGCTAGGCAGGTGGGAGGGGAGTGGCAGCTCAACAGAACACTCAGAGTAGATAGGAGTGGCAGGTCCATGGGACATGGTGGGCAAAAAGGATGGAGCAGGGGCATGCACAAAGACATCGGAGGGCAGGGGGAAGGAGAATAGGGGCAGCAAGCTAAGCACAGAGTTTAAGCAGGAGGTCAATGATGGGGCATAGAATTGGGCAATGGAGGGCAGGAGGAGTGGACTGGTACATCATACTAAATTGAGGGCAGTGGCAGCACATCAGACCATGCATGGCAGGAGGGAGGAGGCTAGTCCATGGATTCACACAACAGAGGATAGGGAGGAAGGGGATGGGGCAGCAAGCTAACTGTTCAGAGAAGGCGGGTATTAGGAACTTTATTGTTTTTAAAACATTGTGTCTGTGCGAACTACTTAAAATATGAACAAGTATGCAGCATAATCTCACTTTTATTCAGGAAGAAGAGGACGTTTGTGACTGTGACTCCGGGCTCACTTGGCAGAAACACCCCCTGACCCTCCACCCCCTATCGCAAAATGTAATGCCCGTGAAAAGGGTAGGTGAACACAGTGTTATATAGAACATAGTCCTGAGAGCACGATTGAAAATGAAAACTAGATATAGTGTATGGTATAAACTATGCACCAAAAAGTGTGATATAAGATGAACCGGGCGTGAAATATAATATGCAATACATTGTGCGCAATGACAGATTCATTGGAGAGCGCGAGATAGCACAGGCACTAGCGTGTGCTATGCGATATGCGCCTTGGAGTGTAATATGCACAGGGCAGTGTTGTGTAACCTAACTAGTCTCTAAAGTTGTAATATAAAATATGTGCTGGGGAGTGTAACGTTGCATATGCACTGTGACAAAGATATGGATCCCAGATTGTAATATGTATGGCATAGCACTGTGCGTTATAACATAGGCATCGAGAAAGGCACGTTAGATGGGGCAATATAACCCGTGCAAAGACAAGTGTGGCATGACATATTCACGGGGTGGTGTTACAGTGCACATGGGCTAGAGAGTGTCATAGCATATGCACTAGCTAGTGGAATACAACACAGAGGTGTGTGGCACTCGGCAGGCAATGGTGGGTGTAACACAGCATTGGGCTCTGTCAGGAGCACGCTGTGACTCTCAAGTGATGTTCGTCCCCTTTCCAGAGAGTAAAATAAAAAGTATTACACATCCGGCAGTGGATGTGTGTTTTATTAACCGTGAGGGGGGTTTCTTGCATAGTTTTGGTCGAATTTTTGTCGAATCCCCTTTGAATGGCTTGGTGTGCATGTGTATTAAATGTGCCCGTCAATAGCTACCCATGTTTGTATAAATAAACGACAAGGGTGTCTACCAGGATTAGGCACGGTAGGGCATCAGACATGTCAGAGCTTCACTAGTGGTGTAAATACATTCCACGTGGATTCATTGCATGCATAGTCGCCTTTTAATGAATATCACGCAAATCGTCATGGTGATAGGTACGTACGGTTTGTCCAGCATGTCCTAGGTGTGTCTATAAATATATATTTTTTAAAAATAATAAAAAACAGTGGCCGGCCCTGGGGATTGGGGTCAAAAAAATATAATTAGGAGACTGGCCCTGGGGGATGGGGAGATGTCATCAGTGATGTCATGAGTGATGTCACTGACCATGTCATGAGTGATGTAATATGTGACGTCATCAGCAGTGCATTGCGGGCGCGCGAGTTATAGTTAGCTGAACTAACTATAACGGGGGAATTTCAATGGTTTTGTACAAGTGAAAAGTCCAGCTAACTATAACACCCCTGAAACCTATGGTTTTTTCAGTGAATATATATATATATATATATATATATATATATATATATATATATATATATATATATATATATATATATTCATTCATAATCTACTGGCGGTTGCCAGTAGATAGTTATAGTTAGGACCGTGTTTCCATAGGAAATCTGAAAATTCTATTTTGAATAACTTTGGCGCCGGTTGACGAATCTTCGCGAAATTTTCTAAACTAATGGGGCGCTCCGCTCAGCTCCTACCCTGAAAGTCTCGGGGTGATTCGTCAAGCGGGGGCCGAGAAAAAAGGGGGGTCCCAAAACACGTTTTCCCCAGGCATTTTTCCATAGGACCTTTAGTCGAAGGTACAGCCCGAACGGCTGAACAGAATTACTTGAAAATTGGCAGAGAGTTAGTTCTCAGGTCAGGGAAGTGCCTTTTGCTGGTCTGGTGTCAAGCTGTTCAGTATTTCCTGAGAAAATAGCATTTAAAAGCATATAAATATCTATACGCGCGCATCGTGTGCGCACGGTGTGCGCACGGTGCCGTGCGCGAGCAAAATTCTGATTGGTTGTTAGATGTCAGTCAACATTCGAATCGGTCGAAATCAGAAAGTGTTGGCCGCCATTTTGCCTCTCACACTGAAAAGGAAAGGGGGGAAAAAAGGTGGAAAACGTGAAAAGGGGACAGGGAAGAGTTCCTGACCCCCTAGCCTTGGTCAGGGGGTCACAGAAGGACCCCCATGGGTGAAATAAACATTTTTTTTTTTATTTATAAAAATCACGGGATGCGCGCACGGTGCGTGCACGTTGCGTACTGCGCATCGTGCGCCCAACGCGCGCACGGTGAAAAACCTTAAAAAAATATATATATATTAATAAATACATAACTTAGCATTTAAAAAACCGTACAAATTCACTTAAAAAACCATAGGTTTCACACACGTTATAGTTAGGAATTACCATTTAAAAAACCTTGCAAATTCACTTAAACAATAGGTTTCACACAGGTTATAGTTGGGTGGACATTTCACTCGTAAAAAACCAATGAAATTCCCCCGTTATAGTTAGTTCAGATAAATATAACTCGCGCGACCGCCACTCTATCACAAGGATGATGTCATCAGTGATGTCATCAGTGATGTCATCAGTGATGTCATCAGTGATGTCATCAGTGATGTCATCAGTGATGTCATCAGTGATGCCACTGACCAGTGATGTAATATGTGACGTCATGAGCAGTGGATTGCGGGCGCGCGAGACCTGCCTTCTTATCCTCCTTGATCTTTCCGCAGCATTCGATACAGTCAACCATTCAGCCCTACTTAATGTGCTTAGGACCAGTTTTGGATTCAATGGTACTGCCTACAAATGGTTTGTCTCCTACCTACAACACCGATCTCAGCAAGTCAAAATTCAAAATTGTCTTTCTAACCCCACTCCGGTCTCTCTTGGAGTCCCCCAAGGATCTAGTCTCTCTCCCTCCCTCTTTAACCTCTTTATGGAACCCCTCACTCTTAATCAAGCAGGCATCAACTACCACCTCTACGCCGATGACACCCAAATCTATTACAAGATTAAAACTCATGCTGACATCTAACACCTGAACAACATCCTCACCAAGATCCAAACCTGGTTCCATTCCAATCATCTCAACTTAACCCTAATAAAACTGAAACCATTCTCTTCTCCCTTAAAAATAACCCTCTCCCAGTTCAATCCTGGATCTCTGACCTTAACGCACTCAACTGCTCACTCACCCTGTCCAACTCCGTCAAATCTCTTGGCATTTCTGTCGACAACACCCTAACCCTTAACGTCCACATCAAAAACTCTGCTAGAGGATCCCTGTTCACTCTCCGTCACCTCAAGAAAATCAAACCCTTTATACCTACCGACGACTTTAAACTTGTTGTTCAGTTACTTGTTCTTTCATGTACAGATTATGCTAACGCCATCCTCAACGGAATCCCAAAGGTCCACCTTGCTCCAATCAAAGATCCAATCAAAGCTGTGCTCAACCTTGCAGCCAGGCTCACAGACTGAAAACGCTTTGATCATATATCCCCGGCTCTCAATTCTCTTAAATGGCTCCCTATTGAAGGCAGATCTGCCTACAAAACTGCCTGCATTACTCAAAGTCCTCCACCAAAACACTCCCCAGTACCTCTCAAAGAAACTCCTCATTGCTGGCACCACACTACCTCTGAGAAGCAGCAACACTCTCCTCCTAACAAAACTGCATAAAAAGAAATCCACACAATCGCGTTCCTTCTCTGGTAATGCCCCCATCATCTGGCATGCCCTCCCAAAAAACCTGTGCTGTAACCCCTCCTATTTCAGCTTCAAAAAGACCTCAAAACCACCTCCTCAATCAGTATTGGGCATCCTAACCTGTGACCTGCACTGAAACTCCAATTCATCATGTTATATTAGTCCACTAATATTTGTCCACTTCCTCAACATCTACCTAATTACTTGATATGTATAGCTCTTGCCCCCGTTTATCTGATTTGTATATTTCGCATGTTTTCATTATCTTTTATCTATTTGTATGCCATGTTTGGCCCAACTATTATTTGGGGTCCTAAGCTGTGGCCTGCACCTGATCTCCAATCACCAGGTTTTATTTGTCCTGTAATATTTGTCCATTTCCCGAACATCACCTACCTAATTGACGTGAAGTGTATAGCTCTTGCATCTGTATATCTATTTTGATTTGTATATTTCACATGATGTTTCATTATAGTTTTATCTATTTGCATTCCATGTTTGCTTTATATTATCTTCTCATGTAAAGCGCTCCGATACCTCTGGATCTAGCCAGCGCTATATAAAACTTTTAAAATAAAAAAAACTTTAGTCAAGAAGACAGCCACGTTCTGAGCACAGTTCTGTCAGGGAAAAAGGTTGTGTGTGGTTGCACAGACAGTGCCTGAAGTTCACTCACACAATGAAATGAAGTAATCATGATGAGGAAGACAGTCTTCAAAGTTAGGGGACACAGCTAGCAGCTATGCATCAGCTTGATTGGTATACACATGAGGAATATAAAGGCCAAATTAAGCTCCCTCTGAGGCACCACAAACTGTCTAAGAAGTAACATGCCAAACCTTTTATAAACCTCATTACAATAGGTGATTCAAACAAGGAAGGTTGGTGCGGCAAACATAGAAAGGCCATTAGAGCTGACAAATAATCTTTAATAGTGTCTACTACATGGTTTTGCAAGATCAAAGAAAAAAAGATCAAAAGAATATCTGATAGTTTGGTACATAAATCTTGGGGATACCACACTTGGCCATTTGTTCCATCTCCTGGCATGAATAGGCTTCGTGTGAGGAAGTCTGGTTGCGAGGATAGGATCCACCACTTTAGGCGGCAGATCAAATGCAGTCAACTGCCCCAGCTCAATAACCACACATGGTGGTTTAGACTGCCCAGGTTCAGGTGAAGGACCATTCTCTACCACAGTGGAAGGAAGGAACACCCTTGTGAAGAGTAGCCCAAGAGACAGAAAACTGCTCGGCCCAAATGTTTGGATATTTCGCTTCTGGCCAATCTAGAAACATTCGGATGACTTTGGCACAGGCATTTCTGATCTTCATCAGAGCGTGGAAAAGGAGGAGCAGACAGAGGAAGGCATACAGGAGCTCTGTGTTCAATTCTGACCCAGAAACTACTATGCTTGCGGGAACTCCAGTGGACAAAACCTTTGACCTTGTGCATCTGATGATGGCGAAAATATCTCTAGTGTTCTTCTCACTGTCAGAAGATCCCATGCACTACCAGGGATGTACAATGCATTTGCGATCCACCAGGCACCCCTCGATTAGTTTGTCCCCTCTTGCATTCAAGGATCCCCACCAGGTGGTTTGCGATCAAGACAATCCGTTGATGCTCCAATCAACCACAGGGATGCAGATCCTCATGGCACATGACCCCACTCTGCCCTGCTAATTGCAATACCACATTGAATTGATTTTTGCCATGCTATGCACCAGCCTTCCACTTGATGGATGGTGGAAAATGTTCAGAGCTAGACAAATGGCTTGCAACTCCAACGGATTGATATGGAGTGGGGTTATATCAGAGAATAGAGCCCTCAGATATACGCCTTCCACAGATGACCCCTTCAAACCAGCAGTGACGAGTTCATCACCATCAACAGTTCTGGGTGGGGAAGGGAGAGGGGCCTGCCACTGAACCAACAGCGTTCAGGCAGCCACCACTGCAGATCATGAGCAGTCTCTTCCGAAATCTTAATGGCATCCAATAGATTTCCTTAATGCTAAGCCAACTAGAACCTCAGATTCCATTGTGAAGCCTGCATGTGTCGCTGGTGTGATCGACGGGGAGGATGCAGGACAGCCTTAAACTGCACTGTATCCAAGATGGCTCCAATGAATGGTATCCAATACAAAGGAGTCAGGTGTGACTTCGGTTCTTTGATCATGAACTTCAATGATGTCTGGAGGTTAGCTGTCATCTGGATGTGGTCTATGACTGACTATGGCGAGCTCATCTTAAATGGTTAGTCTTCAAGGTAGGGGAAAACTGGTATCCCCAACATCGGAAGGTGGGCAGTGACCACCACACCTCACTTTCGGTAACACCTGAGGGGCGTTTGTGAGGCAGAAGAGGAGCGTGGCAAACTGAAAATACTCCTGGCTGATCTTGAACCAATGATAACATTTGTCGGACTTCAGGATAGGTACAGGAAAATACATTGTAGGTACAATGAAACTATCCAATGTAGAGCAGACACATTCCGGATGAGGATGGGGGAGGGGGGGCTGTTGCTAGGTTGGCACTTGTTGGAGCAAAAATAAATTGTAGGCAGTAGCTAAGGAGCAGAATTAGCAGCATCTATTCAGGTCCAACACCTTGGGAGGAAGAGCCAAGTCCTGCCCCCAACAAGATAGGGTTGCACCACCTAAGACAAACTAGTGTGGCTTGGTGGCTATTGCCACAGGAAAAGGGGACTGGGCTTACTGGTGCCCATGCTGAACTAAGCATGCCCTGCCAGGCTGATATCCACGGCCTTGAAATGACAGGGGTGACTGCTGTTCAACATAGGCAGACTGTTGCCTATATGCCAGCTCCCTTAGGTAGCCTCTGAATTTTATGAACTGATATAGGAACTGCTTGGCAGAGGTCAACAGGCCCAAGCAGTGCACCATGGCTCTTTCTTTGAAATGCTATAAGACAGACAGTTCTTTCACCAAAAAGACATGACCCAAAGGGTGTATCTATCAGAGAGTCTTCCTGAGATGTCATCAGTGATGTCACTGACCATGTCATGAGTGATGTAATATGTGAGGTCATAAGCAGTGCATTGTGGCGCCGTGAGCTAAAGTTAGCTAAGGTAACTTTAACTGCTGAATTTCTATGGTTTTGTACGAGTGAAATCTGAGCCTAACTAGAAATCTTATTTCCCAACTGTAACCTGTAAACTTTGACAATGGCTGCGAGTGGCTGTGGCTGTATAGGTCAGGGAGAGGGTGTATGGTTCTGTGAGTGGGTGTACGAATAGCTTTGAGTCTGCGAGAGGCTGCGTGAGTCTGCGAGAGGCTGCGTGGGTCTGCGAGAGGCTGCGTGGGTCTGCGAGAGGCTGCGTGGGTCTGCGAGAGGCTGCGTGGGTCTGCGAGAGGCTGCGTGGGTCTGCGAGAGGCTGCGTGGGTCTGCGAGAGGCTGCGTGGGTCTGCGAGAGGCTGCGTGGGTCTGCGAGAGGCTGCGTGGGTCTGCGAGAGGCTGCGTGGGTCTGCGAGAGGCTGCGTGGGTCTGCGAGAGGCTGCGTGGGTGTGCGACGGCCTGCGTGGGTGTGCGACGGCCTGCGTGGGTGTGCCACGGCCTGCTTGGGTGTGCCACGGCCTGCTTGGGTGTGCCACGGCCTGCTTGGGTGTGCCACGGCCTGCTTGGGTGTGCCACGGCCTGCTTGGGTTTGAGAGGGCTTTTGAGTGAATGTGGGAGCGCCTGTGTGGTTCTGTGGGTGAATGTGCAAGTGCCTGTGAGTGGGTATGTGAGTGCCTGTTTGGGTCAGTGACATGGTTTGTGAGTAGCACTGTGGGTGTGTGAGTGGCATCATGGATTTTGGGCACTTTCATACTTAGGGTATTTAAAAGGGTGAACCATGGACTCTACTCATCAGGAGATGAAAAGAAAGAAACCACTTGTCAAAGTCACTACAGATCAGATCAGATTGCGCTCCATTAGATCAAGGATACATTCATCTCCATTCAGGATTTCAGATTATTTTTCAAAGTGGAATACGAGAGGAAACACATTTAATTTGCCTTCTCCAAGCCCAAGAAGTTATGAACGTTTGTACTTTACTGACGTAGAGCTTAAACTGGGGCACCTGCTATGTTTACATTTGTGAGTGCTTCCCGTTGAGGTTTAATTTCTGTGAAATGTGCACCCAGCCAGACTGGAACCTCATTTTTTCCCCCATAAGAGTCTTCAGTTTTGCCGAAAAAGTCACCCAACTAGAGTACTTATATTTGGTTAATTAGTAAGTGCTACCTTGCTGGATAAATGTCTTGTGCATATTCTGCACTACAGCTACGTAAAGGACCAAAAGGTAATGTTACCAGTGACCTTGTGTGCATGTAATTTCGGCAATGTGATTGTTCCTTGTGCCTTCATCCACAAATCAGTGATAACGTGAATCCTCGACAAGAGAAGACGATGAGACTATAAGGATGTGAATCTCCACCAAACACGCGTACTTCCTCTTAATTAAATGAAGTAAGTGCTTCTTTGTTTGGTGGAGATGTCCCTTAGTCCTCCGCTCTAAAAACACATCACCGAAATTGGCTGGAAATGCACTCTGCAGCCTTTTGTTAAGCTGCCCATCAACATGGAAAAAGGCAGGGAGACCATTGCTTACTAACAAGGAAAGCGGGCCCCCTACCTCGACCGTTTTCGGCCCGGAGGCCCTATCCAAAATTGCCCGGCCACATCTCACTGAGTGCTCTGGAGCTGCCATTGTGCTTTGGAACCGCAGGGAGAGCCTCAAGCCCCACACGGACCCAGCCAGTTCCCAGTCTCTTGCGGCAGCGGGCATCACTCTTGCACACAGGGAGCTGCAAGAAATGCAGCTCCCTGTGTGGGATCTATCCTTTCCTCTCTTTCCCTGCCCGCATGTCTGCAGGTAGGAAAAGAGATAAAAACTCCACCTTCAGCTAACAGGAGCGCTTTGAAGGGCTGGAAGTAGTTATTGTTAGATTTTGCTTGTTGGGAGCTGCCAGCTCACACCAAGCAAAATCAAACCGCTATCTCCCATGGGTGGGCAACTTGGGAGATGGCAGAGCCGGCCCTGGAGGGTGGCAGTGCCCAGGGCTATATATGGTTCCAGGAGGAGGGACTGCGCACCTCCCTCCTTTGTCCAGCTCGGTCTGGCCCCACGGAAGTGGTGTTCCCAGGGCTGTATATGGCCCGAGATAGGGTCCGCGTGCCCCCCCCCAGGTTTTAAAGTGATTTCGCCACAGGGAAATTGCGGTCCCTAGGGCTTCTAGGAAGCCTAGTGGGGGAGTCCGCACAGCCCTCCTCCTTTTATAAAAATTAAGCCCCGCTGATGTGGTGGTCAACAGGGCTCAAAGAGCCTTAGGTCAGAGGGCCCATGCACCTCGCACCTTTAAAAAATAAAAAGTGCCTCTAGGATCTGTCTCACCTGGGGGCTCTTTTCAAAACACGTGCCAGAGTTGCAGATCCATCATGATTTCAGAGGGAAAAAAATATATACATGTGTTTTTGTCCTGGTGGGGTTCCTGTGGGACCCAAGGACCAAGGCGAGTGATTTTGTAAGAGAGGACTTTGAGAAGAGGGCTTTAAGCCCTGCCCCTTCATTTCCATTGGTCGGCGTCACCGTTTATGCTAAACAGTGGCCTGCAATTGGAAATGTGGGTTTTTGGTTGCCGCCCTTTGGCTTGCGATCCGGACTGGGTTGCCTGCTTCACGGCTGTCGTAAAGCACTTTATCTTTATGGGGCCATGTGTTTAAACACATGGCCTCAAAGACAAGAGATCCCCATGCTCCGGCGCGATCCTCATTCGCTTTCGGGACAGCACTTGTTTTTTTTTATGTTCCATGACTGAGTAATTACTTCCTCTCCACAGTGCTGTAAACCCGCCTTTGGCAGCACTGTATTTCCCATGGCAGAGAGTCTAGCCTGTAGCAAGCTGGGTTTAATCTGTGAGCGAGATCTCGCGTTTTTTTCCAAGAGGAGCCGCTTTTAAAATATGTGACACTTTTTCTTCCCTCTGTTCCGCCTGAATGCACAGCCGGGAGTGTGCCGGTGATTCACGAGTGGCTTGGTAGCTGATCGCCGTCAGCTGGTAGCTTTACACTCGAGTGAGAAAAGACTCAACGTGTTAACGACTGGCCTCATTATTTTTAAAGGCTGTGCTAGCACATTTGTAAACTTGCTATAAATATGCCGCAATGTCGCTCGAAAAGCAGAGCCCTCGGCCAGGTGTGAAAACTGCAGGCTCGAGAATTAGCAGAAACACCGTGAACGTGGGCGACGTGACAGCTGGCTGTGAACTGCCCTGGACGGGGCAGCACAGTCTCAGGAGAGCAGACGGAGGCATAGAGCAAAGTCACACACTTACAGCACCTCGGGAAGCTAACAAGCAGGAGATGGGGCACCGTTATAATTAGCACTCATTGAACAAAGCAACGGGTTTTTGCTATTCTGACAGCAGAGTGACAGAGCGCTCTACTGCACACTGTGAAGTGCACTGCTGCCATGGTGTTGAGTTTGTTTAGAACAGTTTACATGCACATTCATACTGTGCCAGAAGGGTTTATTCAGTCTCACAGGCCTCGGCCTGGCCAGAGGCTAACTCAGAGATTAGGTGGGCGCCGCGACGCGAGTGGGCGCCAGTTACGTTTCTTAGTTAAGTTTGGCGCCCGCTCACACCGCTGCCTGTGCCACTAGCAGTATTTGGTTCCTCTCATCATGCTGCCTCGTGATTAGATCAGCCCACAGTTGCCGCAGACTCATAGCGGCCGTGGTTCTCGATCAAAGTCACTCTCAGGTCTGTAATCCTTGAAAATATATTTTATATACGGTCAGTGTCCCTGCCTGAACCAGTTATACCTTACTGCTCTCAGGTTGCACTGGAGTGGTGCCGTGGAGGTCTAGGAAGCACTCTGCTCAGCTGATCGAGATCTTATTAGTGGTATGCCATTGGAATATTACTATACTATTAGAGTCGCATCCTACTATTCAATTGATAAGTCTGGTCAGGGTCATCTTTCTTGCTAACAGTTCCGTGGATTCTGGAACTCGTATCTTTGATTTAAGGCGTAAGTTTGCTCTCAAAAACCCCAGCATTTCACAGGGACGTTGCTAAAAGCTCTGAGCTGACAGTGACTGTCTGGGACTGCCTGCCGAAGATTGGTTGCAGCAGTGATTCAGTCACTCTCAGGTCTCTAATATCCGCAAAAATCACTTCAATTAGAAGTCTAAATAATAGCTTTGCCAGTGCTTTCACTTTTACAACTCCTTTGGAGAGAAAACTAAAGCAACTGCAATCAGGTTTTATGGACAAGTGGGAGGTAAGGATGCACACATGGACACCTACCGCCTCATTGGAGAGAGCTGACGTGTTTGTGCGATTGGAAACTGACAACAGCCACAGTGAAAAAGCCTCAGGCGATTGAAAGAATACAAGCTGGGGCCTCTGCAAGCGAGCGTGAGTGACTGCAGACAGTTCAGCTAGAGTGACAGTACGAAGCAGAGGCTTCATTTCCCATTACTGTGAGACTTGATAAGTCAAATATCAGGCTGGTGATTAATGCTCCCGCTGGTGCAGGTCAGAGTTTTGTCTACTGGCAGCTTTTACTCTCACCATGAAGTAGCACAGAGGGTTAATATGTCTGCTGCCAAGAAAGCCTACCAGCATATTACAGGACTGTATTTTATGTGGATAGCTCAGTAGGTTGCTGCTTTTGCCACCGAGATCCCTTTGTTACTTGTGGTTCAGCAACACCTGGCGCTGAGGTTGGGGTGGAGGGTGCGGATTATTTAGAAATAATAGGTTTAAAAGCACTTGCTGCAGAGTTAGAGTTCTTCTTTGCTCAAATGGCTGTAATTTCTGATATTTGTCTGTTTCCATGTACTTCAGTGAATTATTTTGGTCGTGAGACAGTGCCACTCTAAGTGTCACACATTAGTCATAAATGTCACTCATAAGTACACAAACTATGAACATGTCACGCATAAGCAATCTGAAAGCTTGGCAGCTATGGAGGGGGCTTGCTTTCATCAGAAGATTTTGACAAAGAGCAAGAGAGAAAGGCATATAACTGAGGAGAAAGATAGGAAATGAGTAACCATGGGAGAAAGCAGGGTTTGAAAAAACCTTCAAGAGTGAGAAAAGGAGACAGGCAGTGTAGAGCGGTGCAAGGAAGGTTTGAGATTGAATCAATTCTACTTACCCTTGGTGCTTAGCACTCTACATTTAACTGAGCCAATGGCGCTCCACGGGAAAGCATAACACCAGGTGTCGACAGCTTTTAACACTGATGGAGATCAAAAGCGGGCCGGGCTGTACAATGCGGTCACGTTTTATGTGGTGCGTTTTAAGGGGTCCATGCTCATGTTCAGGGCAAGAAAATAAGGTCAGCATTGGGTCTGTTGTATAACTCCACATGAATTATGCTTTCATTACTATAACTTGAAAATGCCATAATGTTGCATCCAAACGTTTGCTTTATCGGATTCTGAAAATATGAAAATACACACATTTTGCGGTCCAATACAGGCATTTCTTTTTGGGTAAACAAACAATTCTTTAAACAATAGCTTGTGATTACCTAAAAAAAAAGAAAAAAATGAAACGAAACATCTTTTTTGCTTCCAAAGACCAATTTTATTCTCAATAAATATAGGTTTGATCTCTATATACCAGCTTGTCAATGTCATCAAGAACTAAGGAGTAGAACGTATTCACATGCCCTTGAATTACCGTAAGGTTCTAAGGAAGGCTACGCGGAGCCCTTGGCCAGGTGTGAAAACTGCAGGCTCGAGACTCGGCAGAAACACCGTGAACGCGCGCGCCTTGGGCGGGGGCGACGTGACAGCTAGCTGTGAACTGCCCTGGACGGGGCAGCACAGTCTCGGGAGAGCAGACGGGGGCATAGAGGTAGAGGGGGCTCGCTTTCATCAGCAGAATTTGACAAAGGGCAAGAGAGAGAAAGGCACAAAACTAAGAAGGAGAAAGATAGGAAACAAGTAACAAAGGGAGAAAGCAGGGTTTGAAAAAACCTTCAAGAGTGAGAAAAGGAGACAGGCAGTGTAGAGCGGTGAAAGGAAGTACTCTTAAATAAACAAGCCTTCGATTACGTTAAAGCCATTTGCTTTGCTATACAATACCAATAGCAAGGCAAATGGCTTTAACTTAATCAAAGGCGCGACCTATTGCATTTTCAATGCTTGTTTATCTTTTTGTTTGGGACTCGGCTGAAGCAGAGTCCCAAGACGGCTGCCAACACTTTCTGGGTGAAGTGTTGGCAGCCAATCAGATTTCAGCACTGGGGCTGTCGGATCCTCAGAGGACCCGCGTCCCTAGATATACAAATTTGGATTTCTTTTAATATAGCTCAAAAACTACAGAATGGATTTACACCAAATAACAAAAGCATGATCTGTGAACCAAAAGCTAACCTTCTGCCAAATTTGGTGCAATACCGTAAAGCAGTTCAGGCTGCAGGCATGTCTAAAGAATCTTTGGGAATTTTTACCCCTTTTTTCAGCTCCTGCTAGGCTGAATACTCCGAAACTTTCCACACAACTAGAATCACAGGAGTACTTTTTGGGGGTAAGATTTCGTAAAGATTCGTCAAACGGCACCAAAAATATAGGTTAGTCAAAAAACGCTTTTCCTATGAAGACATGGTCATAACTATAACTACTTACTGGAGACCGACGGCCAGTAGGAGAAATTATATATATATATATATATACATCTCCTACTGGCGGTCGCCAGTAGGTAGTTATAGTTAGGACCACGTTTCCATAGGAAATCCGCAACATTCTATTTTGAATAACTTTGGCGCCGGTCGACGAATCCTCGCGAATTTTTCAAAATAGGTGGGGCGTTGAGCTCCGCTCCTACCCTGAAAGTCTCGGGGGGATTCGTGAAGCGGGGGCTGAGATAAAAGGGGGGCCCCAAAACGCGTTTTTCCCATGCATTTTTCCATAGGACCTTTAGACACAGCTACAGCCCGAACGGCTGAACAGAATTACTTGAAATTTGGCAGAGAGGTAGTCCTCAGGTCAAGGAAGTGCCTTTTGTAGGTTTGGTGTAAATCTGTTCAGTAGATTCTGAGAAAATAGCCTTTAAATCAATATATATATATCTGAGCCAGCTTACGGTGCGCTTACGGTGCGCTTACCGTACGCGTACGGTGGCGTGCGCGAGCGCGATTTTGATTGGCTCTTAGTTCTTAGTAAACATTCGAATCGGTCGAAACCAGGAAGCGGCGGCCGCCATTTTCTCCCTCGCTCCCTGAGTTGGGCAGCAAAAACGAACCCCAAAAATGTGTAAAGAGGCAGTTTCATGAGATCCTAACCACCCAGCATTGATACAGGGGTCCCCAAACAACCCCCAAGCCCAAAAAAAAAAATTTTTTTTTTCGGAAAATCGCCGATTACGCTTACCGTACGAGTACGGTAAAAATTAAAAAAAAAAAAAAATTATCCACATTCTCCCCAACCCCGTGTGCAAATGGAGCCCGAAGGGCACCATTTGTGCATGGCATATTACAGCTATGAATTTAACAAAGAATACATTTCACAAAGATGCGCATAATATGTCCCCCATGTGCGCACGGTGCGCGAAGCGCATCGTGCGTACATGGCCCATCCCGCTTAACGTGGGCACGCGGTGCGCGCAGCGCACCGCGTGACCACCGTGCGTGCACGGCACTAGCTGCGTAAAGTGGGCGCGCGAAGCGCACCGCGTGCTCACTGTGCGCGCACGGAACGAACTGCGTTAACTGGGCGCGCACGCCACGAATGGCGTAAAGTAACTTAGCGTTTAAAAAACCGTAAAAATTCACTGAAAAAACCATAGGTTTCACACACGTTATAGTTAGGAATTAGCATTTAAAAAACCTTGCAAATTCACTGAAAAAACCATAGGTTTCACACATGTTATAGTTAGCTGTACATTTCACTCGTAAAAAACCAATGAAATTCCCGCGTTATAGTTAGTGCAGGCAACTATAACTCACGCGACCGCAATCTTCTGCTGATGACATATGTCTTTATGAAAAATAAGTGTCGAAATACAGTATTCGCATCAGCAGAGGATTGCGGTCGCGTGAGTTATAGTTGCCTGCACTAACTATAACGCGGGAATTTCATTGGTTTTTTTACGAGTGAAATGTACAGCTAACTATAACATGTGTGAAACCTATGGTTTTTTCAGTGAATATATATATATAGATATATATATAGATATATAATTTATTTTTTCAGTCATAAGCATCAGCCGAATCGCGTCTCATTTCATTTATAATTGTTTTTGTGCCATAAATATTTTGTGGTCGCATATTAAAATGATAATTTAACGAGTCCGGCGGCACCCGGTCAACAAACTGCAACTTCACTGCTTTTGAGGTCAGTTTCTTAAAAGTTCATTTTATTTTTCTTCTTCCATGGCAGATACACAGTCAATTCCGTGTACAAGATCGGACCGACGCGTTTCAGCGAATTACCTTCTATATATAATATAATATAATATAATATATATATGTTATATGTTATATGTTGTAGTGTTGTTCTAGTTGGATCTGGTATGGTAATAAAACCGGACTTAAGATTTTGAAATCATAAATTCACTACAAAAAAATAAAAATCAAAAGGTTAAGAAATGTCAGTCAAAATAAACCATTTTAAACAAAATAAAACAACTGCATTGAGCTTACTATAACTTGCACCCTCACCATGCCAAATGCCGTCATCAATGGGATATTTAGAATTATCAGTGATATTACCAATGATGTCGCTGAACATGTCTTGGGGGATGATATCTGTGAGGTCATAAGCAAAGCATTGTAGAAGCACAAGTTCTAGTAACATCTTATTACCACAATCAGTGACCCCTTCCCCCTCCAGATGTGCTGCCAACCCCCTCTCCCCAACAGACCCCTACCCCTACATTTTTTTTTTTTTGCAATATATTTTCCTGGTCCCTCTGTATTTCCTTTGCAGTGAAATTTGAGTCCAAGGGTGTTCCTCTGCCCCCCCCCCCCCCCCCCAACACACAAGGCGTCCCAGTATCTCTACCCCGCACCCATATAGGATATTTTCCTTAAAATAAAATACCAACCAAATCCCAGTGTCCTGTAATGGCGGTCGCAATATTTTTGATTTTGTGGCCTGCATATCAGTCTTCATTCAGCGTAACTCTAGAGGGACCAACTGCCAACAGATCGCTAGTTTTAAATTTCAATTTCTCCAAAACTACTAAACAGATTTACAGAAATAAAGCACAATTTCTGGATAAAGATCTAGCTTTCTGCCAAGTTTGGTGTAACTCTGTTCACCCGTTCTTTTTGTATGGTTGTACAATGTTCTCTACAAAATTTTCTTGGGGAAATTAGTTTTGAGCCCCACACCCTCTTATTTTCGGCCCTGGATTCATGAATCGCCCTTAAAATTTCCAGGAAGGAGCGGAGGCAGCTGAATATTTTTTGGGGAAAGTTTTATGAAGATTTGCCAATAGGTGCCAAAGTTAGCAGCAAAACAAACAAGCACTGGGTTTCGCCTATGTGATTAATAATAAGCTATTTTTTGTTATAAGTTGTAGCTTGCCGAGAAGTTGTACAATATAAGTGTTAGAAAGCCTGTTAAGGTATTAGGTCTTATAGGGGCGTGGCTTGTAGCCCAAGATGATGGTCGCATAAGTGACGAGCTCCGGGCCTAGGGCACCTAATCGGCCAAATTATCCATCAATCGCCCTGCGTTACCACCTGGCTGCGGCGTCGTGCATACACATGTCGGAGGACTGCGGAAAGGATACAGCAGGGGGGCGTGGTGGCCTACGGCCCTTGTTCTAGTCTGTGGAAGATCCTGGCGACGTGGCAGGCCTGCGAGGTGGGTGTGGCTGCAGGCTCTCCTGTAATCCGTCCGAGATGGCAGCATTCGGAGACAGTGCGTGGCTGCATACTAGACCATGGATCTGGGCCTGAGTGCTGAGGTGGACCCGGTGGCCGGAAGAGCTCCACATCGGCCCGCCGGGATCCGCAACAACTGCTGGGTATGTGTTCAGCCCTGTGGCACTTGCGCGCACACAGCGACCCTATTACTGCAGTGGTGGAGGATTTCTGGGGCTTCCCTTTCCCCTAGCCCCTGACTGGGCCCAGGATCCTTAAGAGGCAGCCTCCCGGGGGCTTCTGCTGCCCATAGCCCCGCACCGGCTCGCTGTGCCATCATGGAAGTATCCTCCTTGAAACCTGTGCTTTGGCCATAACATTACTGAGGTCCCAGGCTGCTGCGATCGCTGTGGGCCCCGATTGCCTTGCTTTACCCTACGGGGCTGGACTTCTTGGGCACGGATTCAGCAGACTCACCTGTAGTCCCACATCAGCCTGACTGGGCGCAGCTCGAAACGCAGTGAGTGACCGCCGACTGGGTGTTGGTAAAACTTGCCTGGAGGGAAGCTGCAGTGTGTCGTTGACCGAGCTCTGGCCTGTGGGGGGGTTGGATTGCGAGACAGAAGCTGAGACACTGGGCTTTCCTGAGGTGGCTGCGCAGTGTGGGAATGCTGGCATGGTGTACACCCTCGAGTGTCATCCCGGATTGTGTCACATTGGGGTAGCTGCTGGGAGACTGATTGTCCTAGAGCCCGGGAGGAAATTTGTTGTGCCCCAGCTTGAAGACTCATGCACCAGGTCCTGACACCAGTAGCTATGGGTAGAGGGAAGTCCAGAACAACATCGAGATCTGGCAGAGCCGGGTCCCGCTCCCCCCTTCGGAGGCCTCATCTGGGCGCTCTTGGTAGACGAACAACAGGGCCACGTCAGCTCCCTTGGTTGATAAACTGGACACGATCCTGCAAGAAATTCTCAATTCTACATCTGCAATTGAAAAACAGTTGGCCACGATCTTGGTGGAACTCAATCTACTCAAAGACGACCACAGGAAATTGGCTGACAAAGTCAAGACCATGGAGCAAATATTTGACACAGTAGCACCCCAGTTGAAAGACCATGACGAACAGTTGAAACACCTGCACCATCAAGACAAATCTTACAAGCCCGAGCGGATGATGCATAAGGCCGTGCTCGGCATGCCAACCTCTGTATCGTGGATCTCCCGGAGGGCACAGAGGGCCCTAACCCAAAGGTTTCGTGAAAGAGTGGCTGAAATCCAGTGTAGCTCCTAAAAGTCTGTCCACGCACTTTACTGTTGAGCGCGCCCATCGAGTTCCCACTAGTCGCCCTATTCCTGGAACAAATCCCCAGCCGATATTGGCCAGGGCCTTGAATTATAGGGATAGAGACCAGGTGTTACAAGCTGCAAGGGAGAATGGTCCACTACAGGTTGATAATGCCAGAATTTCCATATTCTCAGACTATACGCTGGCGATCCAACGTAAACGCTTCTTGTTTATGCAGGTCAAGGCTTGGGTCTGTGCGGCGGGCCTCGCGTTCGCACTGCTTTTCCCAGCGAATCTAAAGGTCATTCATAATCAGCATTCATTATTTTTAGACACGCCGGATAGTGCATGGGACTGGCTGGACAGGAACTTCCCAGACACAATACATGCCCTACGCCCAGAGACCTCACAGCCGAAATCTCAACGAGGCCCTCGGAGGCGACGAAAGGGTCTTGTAACACAGAGCACGGGGTCCAGTCCCCCACCTCGCCAGCTGATTATGGAGGGTGGACAAGAGGCCTTTCGGTCCGCCATGGCATTTCGCGCTCTCTGTCCCCCTATCCGCACCAGTCCCCTCCAAGGAGGTGAACTCTGACTCAGGAGGGAGTGTGGCACAGTTCCCTTCAGAAACCACGCAACTAAGTCATGATCCACTGGGTTGACTCCATGATGTAAACAAAAGGAGGGTACCTCCGTGTCACTTAGATGTTGTATGTGTGCTCTACAATCAGCCCGCAAATTATATTAATTTTCTAATTAGGTTTCTAGTCAGTACATGTTTTACTATGATATGCATATAGCATTAGATAGGTACGTCAATAATGGTTGGACGAGTCCCGTGGCCCGGGTAGTCCTGGGCAGATCCAGTTATCACAAATGTTCTGTACGTAAACTAAGTACGCAGCAAGCATACCCCACAAGCGAAAGCAGTTTTTTACTGTATACTATGTTATGTTTTATTGCAAAGTTTGGTCAAGCGAAGTTGAATTGTTGGACCCAGTATTGGGATAAAGTTGTTTTGTTTAGATTGTTGCTTCACTGTCCGATTGCAGTCTGGGGGGTGGTGATGCACTTGCTAATATGTTTTTTTTAAATGTCGGTGGTCAAAACTTACACGGTTATCTCCTGGTACGTTCGGGGGATGGGGAAATTCACAAACGTCATAGAATAGCTGCACAGTTGCATCGCCGTAAAGCCCAAATAGTTTACCACCAAGATACTCATTTAATACCATCTGAAAATTGTAAATTACAGAGACGTTGGAGGCGCCAACTTTATGCAACGGCGTATTCCACCCTCAAGGGGGGTCGTGATCTGGTTGCGGCCTGGGGTTCCCTTTTCCCTCACCAAGAGTAGAATTGATAAGCAGGGTAGATACGTGCTTCTGAGTGGGGACCTGGATGGCAAACAAGTTTTATTGGGATCCATCTATGCTCCCAATGTAGACCAAGAGGCTTTCTTATCCAGAGTGTCGCAGGCTCTCTTAGACTGGGCGTCTTAACCTTCGGTGTTGGGGGGAGAATATTATGCAGTGTACATTATGATGTACATCTTGACCGGCCCCACCCTCCACTACCGAACACTACCGCTGTCACTCAAGCTGCCACTCTGGCTCGATGGGCACAGGGGTGGAGGCTCCTTGATGTCTGGAGATCACAACACGTTAATATAAGGGAATACTCCTTTAATTCCCACCCGCACAAGTTGCACACCCGTTTGGATCACTGCCTTTGTACACCAGACTTATTCCCTGCGATCAAACAGAGTACTTATCTGGGTAAAACCATTTCTGACCACAATCCCATAGAATTGACATTAAGCTGTGGCCGTGTTCCCATGCCTATCCTAACGTGGCGATTGCAGCCCTTCTCCTTCGAAGATCAGGTGTTTCGTACTACATTAGCAACTGCCATCGCCACATATTTTGATGCAAATGAGGGCACTGCCACGACTAGATTTCTGGAATGGGAGGCTTTTAAATTGACGATGCGAGGAATCTCCATTGGGTCCTCGGTGGTAGTCCGATGGGAGGTGTCTAGGGACATAACGGAATTGGAAGATAATTTGCAGTCATTGAAATTAGCTGCTCGGACAGGCACACAGGGAGCAGGTGAACTACAAGAGGCTAGGAAAAAATATGCCAAACTCTTAGAACGATTGACTCGGACGCTTGTACACTACGCACACATGCGGAAGCAGATGGGGCCAGCACATTATTGGCGCGACTGATTAAACCACTAACATATCCTACGCCAATCCTGGCAGTCCATGATACCCACCGCACTTTGGTCACTTCCCAAATTGATATAAATAGGACATTTCAGGAATTTTTACACAAGTTTTTATTTGGCTCCTCCCCATGACACCACGGGTGCAACCGTTCTCTTTCTTGGGGCTATAGACCTCCCTACCATTTCCGAATCAAAGGCTAAGGAATTGGCAGCCCCACTCACTTCAGCGGAGATCCGCAGTGCTATAAACGCATTGGCCCGTAATAAGACCCTAGGCTCAGATGGGCTTCCCATTGAATTCTATTCCACTTACGCGGCAGCATTAGTCCCGAAATTATTGAAACTTTATACCACTTCACTTACAGATGACACACTACCTCCCGTGACCAGAGAGGCAATAGTGATCTCCTTGCTGAAACCTGACAAGGTCCCAACTGACCTTACGTCCTATAGACCACTTCTCAGTTCTTAATACTGAATATAAAATACTCAGCAAACTCTTAGCATCTAGACTACTTCCCCTGCTCCCCAAATTGATACATCCAGATCAATGTGGGTTCATACCCTAACGCAGTACCACCCTCAATATACGCCTTCTGCATGCCCTGATGCACGCAGCCTCAACACTAGCTCCGCAAGCCGGTTGTTTATCTTTAGACGTATGCCGAGCGTTCTATACCCTGAGTTGGCCATATATGCTGGCCGTATTGGCCAAGTTTGGATTACCCCCGGAGTACTGCCAATGGGTGAAATTGCTTCATACAAATTCCACAGCTCGTGCTAAAACAGGTGCCACCATCTCTCCAGCATACCAAATATTTCGTGGGACACATCAGGGGTGCCCCCTATCGCCCCTCTTGTTTGCATTCGCGTTGGAACCCCCGATAAGCACGACAATTCACTCTTTATCACTTTATGCAGACGACATGCTATTATATTTTAAAGATTTAAAAGTGGACATGCAACCCATAACCACCTTATTCGCACAGCACAAATATCCGGCTTATGTCATAACGCCTCGAAGTCTGTGGCGTACTCCTTATATGACACCTTTAACAGGCCCAGTCTGCAATTTGGCAACTTACAGTTCAGATCGGAGCCTACTACTTTTAAGTATCTTGGAATACACATTTACAGGACCAGCGCTGACAATATAGATGGAAATTTGATTAGGACTATCAACTCTCTGCGCTCTCAGGTGGCTTTCTGGATTACCTTCCCATTGACGTCAGCAGGCCGGCTGGCAGGGTCTAAAATGGTCATGCTGCATAGACTGCCATATCACTTTGTAAATCTCCCTGTTGCCCTCCCGGCATGGATTTTTAAAACACTAGACACATTATTGGCATCTTTGCTTTGGGGAACAGGCAGGCATAGACTTGCTCTGGCCAAAATGCAGTTGCCGAGCTCTGCGGAAGGTATGGAGGCCCCTTATTTTAAGGCGTATTGCATTGGCGGGATGCTGCAATGGCTGGCGTACTGGTTGACCGGCCACAACCAATTTAAAATAGGTTACTCCCCTGAGCGTCTACAGCTAGGGACACTGCAGGCATTATTATGTCCTAGAACCACCAGAGTGAGGGATCCTCCCTTTCTCCTACATATTGCACTACATTATGGAAGTTGGCGTTAAAGTATGTCAAAATATCTACTCCTTATGCCTCGAATATTCCACTCTGTGGCCTGCCTACCAGGCACGGAGTGTTGTCAAAGGCTAGACTACGGATCTGGACACAGGCCGGTACGGAGTCAGTTGGGGACTTTTTCCTGGATGGCAAATTGATGTCCCACGCTGAGTTTGTAAGCAATAACGCAGTCCCGGACACCTTATTCATGAGGCTATCATACAACTTATTCGAAAGTTTTGGCTGGTGGACCAGAAAGAGCACCCTACCTTTCAATTATTGCAGGCTATTCACCTCATGGGTCACGGGAGCCATCTGGTCAGGTGGTTATACCGCGGTTTGAGAGAGCATCTGTGTACTCCCCCTACAGGCCCTTCGTCACAAGTGGGAAGCAGCATTAGACAGAGATTTGTATGAAAGAGTGGGCTCTGACACTAGAACATCCTAAGTGGGCCACCACAGAAGATTGTCTTTTGGGCCTCCTTCCCCTTCTGAAGAAGGCAGCCCTGCTACGCCGGACTGGCCTTGATGCTTGCTAAACGACTAGTCACACAACGTTGGAAATCCTGCACAGCCCCACCCCCCCCCCGAGGGTAGATGGAGGGAGGAAGTGCTTAAATGGGCCACGGCTGAAAGGGAGGCGCTACAGCGTGAGCAGTATAGAGAACGGAGGAAGAAACCAATCTCCATGGACGGGGCCCAACTGACAGAACAGTTTAGATCGGAGGGATAGGAGGAGGCCAAAGATAGTCAGGGCACACCAAGCGGCCCCACCTGACAATCTGGATTCGTAATTACACCTCTGAATAAAAATAAGTGCCTGTTCCTCCCCCTCTCTCCCCGCCTTCCTCTTTCCATATTTCCGTGTTCCTTTCCCCTCCTCCCTCGCCCCCGTTTCACCCCTTCCCCCCCCTCTGCCAGGACTATTGCCCTGGCTAGTAATACAGTAGGATGGGACAGATTAGCTCACATAGGCAAAAGTTAAAGGGAAGTTTTTGGGAGGGAGATAGTGGGAGGGACTACATAAGTTTCTTTAAAAATGCATTGATGTCGTTTGATGCTGGAATATGTCTAACATGACAAAGTTTTCAGATGTTTCGGTAACCATACGAAAACATTAGTCTAATTATGTATTCTACTAAAAGATTGCATCTGTATTGTAACATTTGCTTCCAAACCTTGATGTCTAATAAAATGTGTTAAAAAAAAATTATTATGTCTTATGTACAAAGAAGCAATATATTTTGCTGTTACTAGTGGTATAGTGTTGGTTTTTAATAGCAGAATTTTGAAAAATGAAATGAAAGAGGGAAATAGAATTAATTGAACTATAATTCAGGCCTTATTCTCCTCTACCTACTTCAGTTTCCCTAATTATAAATTCTGCAGCAGGAAGGTCTTATCCACCACCATTTCTAGATGAAGAGGGGGAACCTTTGATACATTGGAACGAATGGGCGATCATTTTTTTTCCTTCACGAAACAAAGCACATACTACTACACAATTTAGGAATGAAGGAAAACATTTTAAAATCTTACATAACCTAATCTAGAAGGAGAACGCAAACCACATATAGATGTTTACCACAGTACGGCCAGTATTAATGTTTCACAACGATGCCCTCAAAATGAAAACGCACTCGTCTGCTGTTGGATTTGAAATCCCTTTATTCGTAAAAGAACCGGCAACTTGCATCCAGAGAATATTTCTGTTGCCTTACGCGTTTCGAAGCCAGCAGGCTTCTTGTTCACAGGCTATATATATATAACAGGATATATATATATAACCCCTTTTGGCAATTGCCAGTAGGTAGTTATAGTTAGGACCTATTTTCCATAGGAAATCCGCAACATTCTATTTGGAATAACGTTGGCGCTGATTGACGAATCTTCGCAACATTTTCCAAACTTTTGGCCAGCTCCGGTCTGCTCCTATCCTGGAAATTTCAGTGATTCGTCAAGCGGGGGCCGAGAAAAAAGAGGGGTCCCAAAACGTGTTTTCTCCATGCATTTTCCCATAGGACCTGTTGACACAACTACAGCCCGAACTGCTGAACGGAATTACACCAAATTTGGTGTAAATCCGTTCAGTAGTTCCTGAGAAAATTAGAGTTAAAAAGATATATATATCTGGGCGGAGCCTAACCACACATCTCATCGTGAGATCTGATTGGCTGTCTGTACTTCATCCAAGAAGTGTTGGCAGCCATCTTGGGACCAATATACATGATAGCACCTCATTAAAAAGCATTGCAGATAATAGAAGGTTTTAAGACTTTAGTTACATTATAAATCATTTGTTGATGGTACCATACTCATTTTAGGAATTGTGGTGTGTTCTAAGGTGATTTTACCATGTCAAAAAGCCTTCTGCTGTGATATCATGAATCATGTTTGAGAGAAAATTATTTTCTCATGCTTTTCCCACAGAGGTTTGGGAGGTGATCTATAAGCTAAACTGAGAGCATATTTTCTGTAAATTCACATTATCTTTCTCAGTCATGTGAGAATGAAGTCTGACATTCTCAGTAAAACATGTACATCCAACAAGGGCAGAGACTGTCAGTTGATTCCTTTGTGTTCTACTGCAGCTTCCCAGAGTGTTCTAAAGAACAACTAGAGCGCTAACAGTCCTACTTATGACAAACGTATTGCACACC
The DNA here is from genome assembly GCF_964204655.1 of Triturus cristatus. Classification (NCBI taxonomy): domain Eukaryota; kingdom Metazoa; phylum Chordata; class Amphibia; order Caudata; family Salamandridae; genus Triturus; species Triturus cristatus. Next base: position 223,716,035 of record NC_140594.1, on the reverse strand, counting down.
AGAAGCCATCTTGATTGGAATAAAGTGGTAATTCTTAAAACATTTAATTTAAAAAGGAACAAAATGAGGGGGTTCATTTTGCCATAGAAAATATGATTAGTGCTGCAGAAAGAAAAATTAGGGCACATTTTGAGTGACTTCTCAAATCCTCTACTATTTCATTAAAAATTTTGACATACAGACTGAAACATGCACTTTCAATACCAGCAGCAGACTTCCCTGGTGAGCAGTAGCTTTACTACAGTGATCTAATGAGCAACTAGAGTGCTAACATTCTGAATTTATGGCAAATGTGACACATCTGAATCCATTCTTGATGGAACCAAAGTAAAAAACTGAAAGTATTTCCTACTGAGGAGACTGCAGTAAATGAGGAATTTAGGAAACTTCATAACAAATAAATCTCCCAAGATGGCCACCAGAGACAAAAGAGCCCAAATGTAGCCCAAATATCACCCAGATGTAGCCCAAGTATAGCCCAATGACAGAATGTCCCAGAGTGTTCTAACGAACAACTAGAGCGCTAACAGTCTTACTTATGACAAAAGTATGGCACACCTGAAGCCATCTTGATTGGAATAAAGTGGTAACACTTAAAACATTTAATTTACAAAGGAACAAAATGAGGGGGTTCATTTTGCCATAGAAATTATGATTAGTGCTTGAGAAAGAAAAATTAGGGCACATTTTGAGTGACTTCTCAAATCCTCTACTATTTCATTAAAAATTTTGACATACAGACTGAAACATGCACTTTCAATACCAGCAGCAGACTTCCCTGGTGAGCAGTAGCTTTACTACAGTGATCTAATGAGCAACTAGAGTGCTAACATTCAGAATTTATGGCAAATGTGACATCTCTGAATACCTTCTTGATGGAATCAAGGTAAAAAACTGAAAGCATTTCCTACTGAGGAGACTGCAGTAAATGAGGAATTTAGGAAACTTCATAACAAATAAATCTCCCAAGATGGCCACCAGAGACAAAAGAGCCCAAATGCAGCACAAATATCACCCAGATGTAGCCCACATGTAGCCCAATGACAGACTTGTGCAAAACACTTATGTTTTGTGTATTTTCAGTTTTATATAGTGCAGACTTGTCGGGTATTGGAGTGCTTTACATGAGCATTGGTTACATCACACAAGATCAAATTCATTTTGGTTGTAGACATGGGGAGATTAAGTGATTTGACCAGAATCACAGAATGTTGAGCCGAAGCAGAAACTCCAACCTGGTTACCCAGTTGCACAGTCTGCAGCTCTGGAAGTAACACCACATCCTCTCCCCTAGGTGCAACATTTAATCAAGTGGTCAACTGGATAAAAAAACATAAAGATTACAAATAATTTTAAAGTTCTTTGTCGCTATTTAAAAACTCAGATAATATGTCCTCATTTTAGGTTTTTAGAGCACTAACCATAATTTTGATGCAAATAAGACCCTCTCATATATGTAATTTCTAAAGGAAATGCTCTAGGTATTACAGTTTTGATTACATCAAGATGACGTCAGGCGTTCCACACTTTTGTAATAAATATAGAATGTTAGCAATCTAGTTGTTCATTGGGATACTGTTGAGAGGCAGAGGCCAGGGGCACGGACTCTGAAAACTGAAGGCAGGTAGGAGGGTGCAGAGGCAACAATTTGACCACACTGGGCAGGCAGGAAGGGCAGTGGCAGCACAACAGACTATGGAGGGCAGTGGAAAGGGGGGCAGGGGCAACAAACCAACAATACAGGACTGGCAAGAGAGGCTGTGGCAATATAATAGACCATTGTGGGCAGAAGGAAGAGGCAGTGGTAGTACAACCATACATGCCAACAGACCCGTTTCAGCCAGGAAACGTCCAATGTTTTTAAGCTCAAATGGGCTTTATTTGATCTGTCTCCTGTCTACAATCTCCTCTTTTTCAATGAAACTCAAAGAGGAAAATCAATACCCCAGTTTTTTTTTCAAAATCTTACCAAGTTCAAAATGTACGCAAGTATGGTACATTGGATCATGGTAGGCAGGAGGAATTGGGGTAGGGACATGGACTCTGATAACAGAGGACAGGAGGGACATGGAGAGGTGCACCAAACTGACCCTACAGGGCAGGCATCAGAGTTTGCAGCAGCACAATACACCACACAGGGCATGCGGGACGGGAGTGCAGCACAACAATCCATAGAAAGCAATAGGGAGGGGACAGGACCATGCACATGGACAACAGAGAACAGAGGGGAAAGAGGCAGTGGTAGCTAGCTGACCATAATGGACAGACAGGAGAGAAAGCTGCAGCATAACAGACCATAAAGGGCAGGAGGGACGGATCCGGGGCATTACAATGGAACAGACAAGCCAGGAGGGAGGGAATAGGGGTCTGCACATGGAAACAGAGGGCTGGGGGCAAGGGGGCAGGGCAGGAGCAGCAAGATGACCATGGAGGTCAGGCAGGATGGGCACTAGAAACATGACACAACATGGAGAGCAACAATGAGACTATGATGGCATACACACAGACCATGGAGGGAAGGTGGGAGGGGGTCAGGGGCAGCTAGCTGACCACACAGGGAAGGTGGGAGGGGCCATGGCAGCACAGAAAAGACCATGCATGGCAAGCGGGAGGGTTAGTGGCAGCACAATGGCTATGATGGGCAAGGAGGGTGCAGGGGCATGCACAAAGGACCAAGGAGGATAGAATGGAGGGTCAGAACCTGGGCACAGCCAAGAGTTTAGGGGAAGGGGCCTCACAACAGACCACGCGGGGCAGGCAGGAGGAGCAGTTGCAGCACAACAGACCAGGGAGGGCAGAAGGGTGTGGCAGTAAAATGGACCATGGAGGACAGGAGGAAGGGGATAGGGGCATGGCATGTGGACAGGCAGGGTGGAGGTGGCAGGGACAGGTTACAGTCATCTGACAATGCTAGGCAGGTGGGAGGGTTGTGGCAGCTCAACAGAACTTTCAGTAGATAGGAGTGGCAGGTCCATGGAAAATGGTGGGCAAAAAGCATGGAGCAGGGGCATGCACAAAGACATCAGAGGGCAGGGGGAAGGAGAATAGGGGCAGCAAGCTAGGCACAGAGGCTAAGCAGGAGGTTAATGATGGGCCATAGAATTGGGCAATGGAGGGCAGGAGGAGTTGACTGGTACATCATGCTAAATGGAGGGCAGTGGCAGCACATCAGATCATGCATGGCAGGAGGGAGGAGGCTAGTCCATGGATCCAGACAACAGAGGATAGGGAGGAGGTGGATGGGGCAGCAAGCTAACTGTTCAGAGAAGATGGGTATTAGGAACTTTGTTTTTAAAATGTCTGTGCGAACTACTTAAAATATGAACAAGTATGCAGCATAATCTCACTTTTATTCAGGAAGAAGAGAACGTTTCTGACTGTGACTCCGGGCTCACTTGGCAGAAATACCCCTGACCCTCCACCCCCCATCGCAAAATGTAATACCTGTGAAAAGGGTAGGTGGACGCAGTGTTATATAGAATATAGTCCTGAGAGCACAATTGAAAATGAAAACTAGATATAGTATATGGTATAAACTATGCACCAACAAGTGTGATATAAGATGAACCGGGGCGTGAAATATAATATGCAATACATTGTGCGCAATGACAGATTCATTGGAGAGCACGAGATAGCACAGGCATTAGCGCGTGCTATGCGATGTGTGCCTTGGAGTGTAATATGCACAGGGCAGTGTTGTGTAACCTAACTAGTCTCTAAAGTTGTAATATAAAATATGTGCTGGGGAGTGTAACGTTGCATATGCACTGTGACAAAGATATGGATCCCAGATTGTAATATGTATGGCATAGCGCTGTGCATTATAACATAGGTATAGAGGAAGGCACATTAGATGGGGCAATATAACCCGTGCGAAGGCAAGTGTGGCATGACATATCCACGGGGTGGTGTTACAGTGCACATGGGCTAGAGAGTGTCATAGCATACGCACTAGCTGGTGGAATACAACACAGAGGTGTGTGGCACTCGGCGGGTACTGGTGGGTGTAACACAGCATTGGGCTCAGCCAGGAGCACGCTTTGACTCTCAAGTGAGGTTCATCTCCTTTCCAGAGAGTAAAATAAAAAGTATTACACATCCGGCGGTGGATGTGTTTTATTAACCGTGAGGGGGGTTTCTTGCATAGTTTGGTCGAATTTTTGTCGAATCCCCTTTGAATGGCTTGGTGTGTGTGTGTATTAAATGTGCCCGTCAATAGCTACCCATGTTTGTATAAATAAACGACAAGGGTGTCTACTTGGAGAGTACTCACCGGCGGGGGCGCCGGGATTAGGCACGCCAGGGCGTCAGACACGCCAGAGCTTCACTATCTGTGTAAATACATTCCACGTGGATTCATTGTAGGCATAGTCGCCTTTTAATGAATTTCACGCAACTCGTCATGGTGATAGGTACATACGGTTTGTCCAGCATGTCCTAGGTGTTTCTATAAATATATTTTTTTTTTTAAATAATAAAAAACAAAGGCCGGCCCCGGGGGATGGGGTCCCTGGGTCCATAAGTGGCCTGAGGAGGGGGGCAACGCTGCCCCCCTCCTAAAGAATAAAAAACAAAAAAGGACATGACCCGGGGTTGGGGTCCCCGGGGCCGATTAAGGCCTTGGGAGGGCCACATTTGTTTTTTTAAACAAAAAAAATTAGGGTGCAGGCCCTGGGGGATGGGGTCCCCAGGGCCAATAAATTAGAAAAAGAAGGGGGGGCCACACAAAATTAAATAAATAAAAGACCGGCATCACGCCGGAGGCCACGCCCCCCTCCTTGCAGCACTCTGCAAATGCGCCCCCTGGCCAGTTGCAAGTTGGGGAATTAATTCCCCTTCAATACTGAGGGTCCCTGAGGGCCAACTAGCCCAACAGGTATCTCCAGTATGCGCCGGGGAGCTGCGTTGCAGACAGGTGTTCTGAGGCCATGCCCCTTTTTACACCTCTATGCAACGCAGCTCTGTGGCGCTTACTGGAGGTACCTAGTGATCTTGTTGGACCCTAGGAACCCTCAGGATTCAAGGGGACTTAATCTCCCAACTTAAAACGGCCACAGGGCGTGTTTACACAGTGGGGAAGGGAGGGGACGGGGCCTGAGGTGACGTGTGCAAACACGCCCTGTGGCTCGTTTTAAGAGGTAGTTTTAATCCCCTGCCCTATTCTATACTAGGGGCTTACAGAGGAGGTCATGCTAATCACAGGGAGACCCCAACGCATAGTGTTCCCTAGTGTATGTAGGTGTTTTCACTGTATTCTGAGTGTCTTTTAACATTGCACTGGCTCTAGGACTGGTTAGTCAGACTCAGTTACCACCAGTATCCGTCTGAAAAAGTTGAGGGTACAGGATGATTTTGCAACAAGGCTTCTTTCTGCTCTTCTGTTTGTTCTTTCTGCACGTTATCCTTCTTCCTGCACTTTTCTTCGTCTTTGAGGACTTCTGTTGCTTCTGTCTGCATTTCTTTTTTTTCTTTCTGTGGGTATTTTCTTCTTTCTTCACATGTCCTATCTCTGTAGGCATAGTTAGAAATTAGCATTTAAAAAAGCCTGTGAAATTCACAGAAAAAACCATAGGTTTCAGGGGCGTCATAGTTAGCTGGACTTTTCACTTGTACAAAACCATTGAAATTCCACAGTTATAGTTAGTTCAGCTAACTAGAACTCACGCGCCCGCATTGCACTGCTGATGACGTCACATATTACATCACTCATGAAATGGTCAGTGACATCACTGACATCTCAAATGACATCACTGATGACATCATCCTTGTGATAGAGTGGCAGACCTCCTCTCCCCCTAATATAACCTTTGATACACACATTCAAAAATAGAAACTAAAATTTTCAAAACAATGGACATACCAATACCAGTTACAACAACATTCAGTAATTCTAAGATCCACTTACACATCCACTCATTCACCAACAGTCCTATACAGTCACTCATACATGTACTCACTCATCATATGTACTCATACACCTATACATCCTGTTACACAATGCCACTCATCCAGAGTTACTCACACACACAGTCACTCATGCTAATAACAAATCAAACATCCATTTACTTGCATATATAGTTATACACACACCACCACACTTACTTCTACAGAAACTTACACATACTTAGTCTTTTAAACAATCACTTATAGAAACACATACTTATTCATACAGGAACTCTTTCAATCTCTCACTCTCACATATACTCACTTATATACACCAATAGTCACATATACTAGTTTAAAACATATGTAGTTACTCATAAAGACACTATTGAGACAGTCTATCACTCACTAACACACCCATCCACACACTCATCCACCCATGCAGTCCTGCACACGTTGAAGAACCAGAACCTTTTGGGCCTGGCGGCGCAGGGTACGCTCAAAGTCTCCGGAGTTCACCTGCTTTACTACACAGAGACACTGGACACTCTGTCGGCGTTAGAAGATCAGATGTATTTAGCTGCAGCTAGTACAGTTATCCTAGAAGTACACAAAGTAGGTTCTCAGGAGACTGCCACTTCACTCTGTGGCGCACAGGGTTTTATACTGTATAGAGTTTGTACACTTTGTTCAAAAGCACTCCCAAAACACACAGAAAGAGCCAATAAGAAAAGTTAGAAAACAGGATGGAACCAATGGGAAAGGTTGGAAAACAAAAGTGTCCGATGACTCGAAGAGACCTCTCCTCCAACTATGTTTGTCACCCCACCCTTAAACTAATTCATTAACAGATTCATAACTAACTTGCAGGTGGCGAGATACGTTTGTGTGTGTTGGAGGACAGTTGTGAAATGAGAGAATGCTAGCAGGAGACAGTGAAGGCCAGTCGATAAGATAAGGTCAGGAAAGAATAGTGTGTGCCAACAGATAGTTGAGACGCGGATTAGACAAGCCAGACAGGGATTAGTGTACTCGGCTAGTTCTAACACCAGCTTTGCAAATAGAGGCCGAAGGCGTATTTCGACACCAGGCTACAGAAAAAGCAGAATAGACTTTGTTCGCCGTGCTGCCTGAGTGATGGCAACACAAAATGGCGGCGGGCCACAAAATGGAGGGTCGATTCGATCGTGATCGAAAATCGAAGTTCCTCAACATGCAGTCTTCAACACATACAAACAGTGAGTCACTCATTCATGCACCTATGCACTACGTAATACCCCCCACCGAACCATACAGACACTCACTCATACTGGTACTCAAAAAACTAACTAATAACGTATATAGACACTCATGTAGCTACTCACCAACCCATGCAGCCACTTATACACAAAGTGAGAGACTGATACAGATATTTACATATTTAAACATTACTCACTAAGCCATGTATTCACTAAGATACACTTAATCAGTCAGTTATACAATCAATTTTTCAAAAACAAATCATTCATTTAGACACTTATATACCCATTTATTCTTCCATCGACCTTGAGATATACATATATAAAACATATGTAATTTTCAGAAAAAACACACATTCACTGGATGATGTCATCACTGATATCATCAGAGATGTCATCACTGATATCATCAGAGATATCAGTGATGTCATGAGTGATGTCACTGACCATGTCATGAGTGATGTAATATGTGATGTCATCAGCAGTGCATTGCGGGCGCGCGAGTTATAGTTAGCTGAACTAACTATAACGGTGGAATTTCAATGGTTTTGTACGAGTAAAAAGTCCAGCTAACTATAACGCCCCTGAAACCTATGTTTTTTTCAGTGAATATATATATATATATATTACCTACTGGCGGTCGCCAGTAGGTAGTTATAGTTAGGACCACGTTTCCATAGGAAAACCTCAACATTCTATTTTGAATAACTTTGGCGCCGGTCGACGAATCCTCGCGAATTTCTCAAAATAGGTGGGGCGCTACGCTCCGCTCCTACCCTGAAAGTCTCGGGGGGATTCGTCAAGCGGGGGCTGAGATAAAAGGGGGGTCCCAAAACGCGTTTTTCCCATGCATTTTTCCATAGGACCTTTAGAACGAGCTACAGCCCGAACGGCTGAACAGAATTACTAGAAATTTGGCAGAGAGGTAGTCCCTAGGTCAAGGAAGTGCCTTTTGTAGGTTTGGTGTAAATCTGTTCAGTAGATTCTGAGAAAATAGCCTTTAAATCAATATATATATCTGAGCCCGCTTACGGTACGCTTACCGTACGCTTACGGTGGCGTGCGCGAGCGCGATTCTGATTGGCTCTTAGATCTTAGTAAACATTCGAATCGGCTGAAACCAGGAAGCGGCGTCCGCCATTTTGTCTCTCGCACTGAGTGTTGTTTATCAAACATGATGGCCAAAAACATGTTACGGGGCTGTTTTGACAACTCCCTCCCACATAGTCATGTTGAGGGAGTCCCCAAACATCCCCCAAGAGCAAAAACGGTTTTATTTTTTTTTCGGCAATTTCGCGGGGTACGCTTACCGTACGCTTACCGTACGCTTACCGTAAGCTTACCGTACGCTTACGGTAAAAAAATAAAAATAAAAAAAACACTATCCACACTTACCCCACCCCCTGTGCTTTTGGTGGCCGCAGGCCACCAAATGTGCAGGGCTTATTAATAGAGAAAAAAAACGTAATTTTGGCAACATGAAATTATAAAATCGAAATAAAAAAAACACTATCCACATTGACCTCACCCCCTGTGCTTTTGGTGGCCGAAGGCCACCAAATGTACAGGGCTTATTAAAGTTGATAAAAACCGTGCACGGAACGAACTGCGTTAAGTGGGCGCGCACGCCACAAATGGCGTAAAGTAACTTAGCATTTAAAAAACCGTACAAATTCACTGAAAAAACCATAGGTTTCACACACGTTATAGTTAGGAAATAGCATTTAAAAAACCTTGCTAATTCACTGAAAAAACCATAGGTTTCACACATGTTATAGTTAGCTGGACATTTTACTGATAAAAAACCAATGAAATTCCCCCGTTATAGTTACTGTAGGCAACTATAACTCACGCGACCGTAATCCTCTGCTGATGACATATGTGTCTTTATGAAAAAAAAATATTTGTAATATATGTATAGCTAAAATTTAATGGAAGAAGATATGGGCAAATAAGTGTCTAAATACAGTATTAGCATCAGCAGAGGATTGCGGTCGCGTGAGTTATAGTTGCCTACAGTAACTATAACGGGGGAATTTCATTGGTTTTTTATCAGTAAAATGTCCAGCTAACTATAACATGTGTGAAACCTATGGTTTTTTCAGTGAATATATATATATATATATATATATATATATATATATATATATATATATATATATATATATATATATATATATATATATATATATATATATATATTATATCCAAAACACACTCCTCAAAGGCAAGAGAAGTAAGAGTCCACACGGGGGTCCGGTCGGAAGCCTTTATTTGGACACTTCAGGCATAATGCATTTCGGCGCTTTCCTGCGCCTTCCTCAGATGCCTCTGCAATCATGACACGATTCCACCCACACCTTCATTAACCTCCTGCTGTGCTCCCATTGTCTAAGGAGCTCCACCCCACGGTCACCTGACAACACGCCCACTGTAGTTCATGACAGCATACTACAGGTCCCAGAATTCATCCAAAGGGGATTTGGCTGCGTGGTGGGGGTGAAAGAAAGATCAACGACTGAAATAGTCCCGATATTAGGGGCAAGGTGTGCATGTTAAGATGGAAGGTCTTCTTGTGAAAAAGTTGTCCTCTGGCTTCCTTGGGTCCCCGCTAACGTTCAAAGCCCATAGTGAAGACAGCAGGCGGGCCATAGGGCGGGATGCAATGATTCCCGTCATCTCGTGCAGTCACGAGCTGCTCATGGCAGAAGCCCTGTCCCGCGTCAGCACTTCAAGGCGGGCTGGAGTTACCAAATCCTTGGTTAAGTGAAAAAGCAGCAAAGCCAGCAAACACTCCAGTCTCTTTACTGAACGGGGCCTCTAACGAATAACCTATATAGACACTCATGTAGCTACTCACCAACCCATGCAGCCACTTATACACAAAGTGAGAGACTGATACAGATATTTACATATTTAAACATTACTCACTAAGCCATGTATTCACTAAGATACTTAATCAGTCAGTTATACAATCAATTTTTCAAAAACAAATCATCCATTTAGACACTTATATACCCATTTATTCTTCCATCGACCTTGAGATATACATATATAAAACATATGTAATTTTCAGAAAAAACACACATTCACTGGATGATGTCATCACTGATCTCATCAGAGATGTCATCACTGATTTCATCAGAGATATCAGTGATGTCATGAGTGATGTCACTGACCATGTCATGAGTGATGTAATATGTGATGTCATCAGCAGTGCATTGCGGGCGCGCGAGTTATAGTTAGCTGAACTAACTATAACGGTGGAATTTCAATGGTTTTGTACGAGTAAAAAGTCCAGCTAACTATAACGCCCCTGAAACCTATGTTTTTTTCAGTGAATATATATATATATACATGTGTGTATATATATATGTATATGTGTGATATAGATAACCTATATCACAGTAAGGGGTGCATGCACCACCTTACGCAGGCTGCAGTAGCAGACCTGTGGTATCATTTTGGGTGGCTTTCCAGGGGTGGCATAATACATGCTACAGCCCCTGGTAGGCCTCTGTAGTACCTATGCCCTGGGTACAGAGTTTACCATATACTTGGGGCTTACAGGGGCACCTCAGATCCACTCTGTAATGTACCTAAAGTACATGGAATCCTTTTAGAGAGAAAGCAGTTAGGCTGGGGCCCTGATTAGCAGGGTCCCAGGGAGACTAAAGTCGAAAAACAGTGAAACACCAGCAAAAAATGGGGGTAAACATGTGAAGCAGATCCTATTCTCCTACACAAACCAACCCCCCAATCAGGTTGTGTGCAATTACCCTCCCTAGAAATCAAACTCAACATTTGGTCCTGAAGTGGAACAGAAGCATAATCTGAGAACTCTCCCTGGGGGCATGGGGTCGCCGGCATACTACCCTGTTCGAGTGCGGGGTGGCCGAGACAATTCTGGGAGAGCCATTAATTAATGTTTAGGCAACGGGTTCTCAGATGACTTTGTTAACTGCAAATAGTGCATGCAGTGTCTACTCCACCTGAATTTCCAGTGTTTTGGTTCTCATAGTCTAAGTGTAGTGGTGAACACAGCAAATTCAAATCCACCGTATCACCTGTCCATCGAGGATTCATTCATTGTCACTCAGCCCGGCCTCCGAGTTATGCCAATTCGCAGGTTTACCGTTGCTGTTCTCCCTCCCACATGTTTGACGAACTTCATGGCGGACTTGGCATCTGCGAAGTGGTGCACTGTGCTACCATAGGTCCCCTTCAACTTAGCTGGGTATAATAGAGTATATGGGATCTTCGCTTGAAGTAGGATACGTTTTGCAGGTAGAAACTCTCTACGAGCCGCCTGCCCCACCGGAGTAAGTCTGGATAGAACGTTATGTTGTTTCTTTTGATAGTACCCCGCTCTCTGGCAAATCTCAAGATGATGTCCCGATCTTGATAGATCAGTACCCGAGCTAGTATGGGCCTGGGTGTGGCTACAATCGGTGGCCTGGGGCTCAGCATATGGTGGGCTTTCTCGACCGCAAAGATAGCGGATAAATCAGGGCCAAACAGTTCGCATAGCAGCTCGTCAACATAGGTCTCCATTTTGGAAATGGCTGTCGTCTCGGGAATTCCCGTAATTTGAAAAGTCTTGCGAGGAGATCTTGCCTCTAAATCATTCTTGTCCCTGATTAGGCTGAATACCTTATCTATTCGCAACAGCTGCTCTTTTGTCTCAACCTGGAATTCGTGATTGTCAGTGCTGCGGTTTTCTAACTTATCTAGCCGGTGCTCGTGCATATCTACCTGTTTTTTCACTTTATCCAGTTGTGAGGTAAGTACGTCTAGTTCAGTGTCTATAGTTTCCAGGCTTGATCGTATTTCCATAAGTAGTGAATGGAGATCCTCGCCAGTGGCTGGTCTGCGCTTCCTTCTAGTTCAGATTCCATCAGCCTGGTTTATCTTAAATTTCAAAAGTTCGCTTGGGCTGTTCAGCATCGTGTTTGCCCATGATAGCGTGTAAATTGTATGAGCCTCTTCAAGGGAAACGCCAGGTATAGCGGGTATGAGCTGAGTATCCCCGCAACGTATTTGAAAATGCTTAGTAGAAGGGCCCAGCTCGACACCAGCCCACTCCTCACAGCTCAGGGCCCGGCCAATAGTGTGCTTGCGTGACTAGTGCCAACGATAAGGCCAGTTATTACCCAGGATCAGATCATCAAGTGCACATTCAGGCCCATCCACAGCTGGCAGACACAGGATCGCTTATCAGTACTGCCGCTCCGAGTGAGGCCCAGCGGTCGTCACGCCAATCCCAGCCGCGTTATTCACAGTAATCAGACCCCCCGCGGGTGTGCACACCCGCAGCAGGCCAGGAGTGTAGTGCAGGATCGCCAGTGGTATGGCAGCATTCACGCGGGCATGCACTCCACAAGACTGAGGCGCATGCCGGCCCCACCCGCGGGTGCCGCGTCTGCAACTGTCCCAAATGGCACCAGGGATCCGCAGTGATAAGGAGACCGCCTCATCCCACACACTCCCATGAGGCAACGGCCGCAACAGCTCCCCCACCCGCTCCAGACAGGGCCTCGCACGCAGAGAAATCTTCACCTAAATTGGCGGCCCGGCCTGATCTCCGACCGAAGGGCCAGCCAAGTGTTGCAAGAGGCTGCAAGTTACCAATAGTGCAGGACCACTGTCCGATGCTGCCTCTCCTCTTCGCAAATGTTGGGTTGCTGCAGCAAGTCCTCCGCCCGGCCTCCGACGGCAGGCCCCGTCCACTCCGCCTTTCAGGATTGAGATTCGCAGGGTGATAGATAGGCGATCACCCACAGGTGCTCCTCTGCGGTGCTTAGTTTTGTTCTCTTTTTGTTCATATAGATTTATAGGGTGAATGAATCCCCAAATTTTGTTCTAGACGTCGTATATGTAAAAATGTTGAGTACACGTTTGCGGTCGTCTTTTCTTCTTTATTTGAAGACGTGTGCAGGGACATAGAACAACCGACATGTGTTTCGCCCAGGGGCCAGCAGGCCAGGGCTTTCTCAAGGCTTATTAGTTCACTACACTATGACATGTCGTTTTCTTCTATTTTTATCATTTCATTCTCCTAATCAACCTTGAGAAAGCCCTAGTCTGCTGGCCCCTGGGCGAAACACGTCTTCAAATAAAGAAGAAAAGACCACCCCAAACGTGTACTCAACTTCTTTACATATATGACGTCATTTACCCTATAAATCTATATGAACAAAAAGAGCACAAAACCAATCACACATGTCAATACTATTTCCCAGCTGCTTGTGTAGAAAAAAAATACAACTTTTTATGAAAATAATTTTCCTTCGGTCTAGTTTAACCCCGTTATGCCCCTAATTACTGGCATTATTACAGTATAAAGCACTATATTAAAACAAACATTTGCAATGCAATAGGTCTCACGTTTGCGCGAGTTTTAGCTATTGGCATCGTAAATAACAATGCCTTTTTTATTTTTGTTTTGAAAACCTGCAAGCGGGTGCTTAAGCACACACTTTGTACTTATAATCCTTGCTCAGGAAAAGCAAGGCTGACAGTAAAAGAGCCACAGTTACTGCCAACCTTGCTTCTCATGAACAACTTCTTGAAGTACCAAGTGCTTGTTCAGGAACAACTTGCAGGTTTTCAAAAAACATAAATAAAAGGCATTGTCATTTACAATGCCAATAACTCAAACTCTTGCAAATACGAGACCTGTTGAATTGCAAATGCTTGTTCTTTTTGCCAAAGTGGAACAGCATCATCAAAAGGCATTGGCAAAGCCAATGGGTCTGCGTTGTAAAACCTAGAGTAGATCTTCATAGGGCCTCCATCTTACTGTTAGGTGTTATTGTTTCAGCTAACAGCCTCAAAGTTACAGTGAAGCTAGAATTTCTGGTTTTACCATGCTGTGTAAGTGTACCTCTATAAATCAATCCCTACAAACTTAAGTCCCACACTATGTGTGGCCTGTTTATTCCACTGGGCCGAGAAACCATAACCATTTCTTTTAACGATGCCAGATGAACAGACCTAGTTTCCATCCCTGATAAAACTGTCTTCCCTGGTAAGTCCAATAAGACATCCCTGTTTACTTTCCAATAGTCCTTAAAGTTTGGCATCTCCACCATTTCTTTCTCCACTCTTGAAAATCCACATTACTTCCGTGGTGTGGCCTTTGCCGGTGTAGGTCCAGGGCACTATTAATGAGGCCCAAAATGCTGTAGATGACTGCTTGAGGCATTTGTTGTAATACAGGGGAAGCTTTGTGGTGTTACCATGCTTTTATATGTGGTTAATGTTAGATGTTTGGCATTTTGGGCATTTTTTGTTGTAGTTTAGTCGTTGCAACACTTGTAGATATAAAGATCTGAACATAGCTATGTGCATTTCATAGTTAATAACCTCTTTTTACCGTCTTTGAGAACAGAGGTCTGAAATTTATCCAAGTGCTGCTCCAGAGCATCGCAGAGGGAGAAAGGGATGAAAACAACCCAAACCTAATTCGAGTCAATGCAACCAAAGCCTATGAAATAGCCTTGAAAAAATACCACGGATGGGTGGTGCAGGCACTTTTTAAAGTAAGTAGTCAGATTGTAGATTTTCTTTTGTTGCATCATTTACTAAAGTGGACCGCCATGTACTTTGTTTTTCTTTGATATTCCCCAGTCCATTGTGACAATGTAATAATTACTTTTGCATAGTTATGATTCTTCTTATGTTTATCACATTATAACTTACTTTTAGTGTGTGGGTTAGCTGAGAGGTCATGGAGCACTGAACAGTAGTAATAAAAAATTTACTTGGATTACATACAGTAACAAGAATCGTGTACTAAACAGGTGGTGATAGTGCCTCTGTAGTTATAGTTAGGTCAGAAAAGACTAACTTTGGGGGGAAAAAAAGTTGAACATGTCCGAGCCCAACACTAGATTGTGGAAGTATGCTCAGCATGTGAATCTACAGCACTACATGCCACAAACAGATGATTAAAGGGTGAGTAACATTTTCCTTTTTATTCCTTTTGATCTGATAAGTGTACTGCTCCCTTCCCTACACAACTCCGCCTAGTAGCTACTGCCCTGAGCTCCATGCTGCTGGCCATCGGACTCTCTGGTCAAAGGTTTGGGGCCCTACACCACCCGCAGGCTTCTGCCTGTGCCTCATTTCTGGTGGTCTAGTGGTAGAGCGTCTCTGCTGCTGCACTGCCCTTTGTCTCTCTCTTCTGCCTTTCTCTAAATCTTTTGTCCTTTCAGCTTTTGCCACTTAGCCCCTGCCGCTGCAATCCCCTGAGGCCCTGTCCCCCTCAAGTGCCACTTTCCCACCCACCATGTGTCCAGTCCTCTGCACACTACGTAATGGCGACTGATGCGTGGCCGCGTGCAGTGGGCACATCGCTGGAGCACCAAAGGCAAGCCCGAATGCGCCCATCTGCACCTGGACTGCGCCCAGCAAAGCGGACCCTGGTCCGCGGGTCCGCCATATTATGACACCTTCACCCTCCATGCTCCTAACCCCGGATGCAACCCTGCCTGTCGCCTCGCAATGCCAAAAGACGGCCATGGCCACTTCTCTTGCCGCCACTGCCACCACACCCTCACCCACCTTCGAACTCCAGCGCCTCCCTCGGCTGGGTCGACCCACACTAAAACCAGACCATTTCAGCTGCCTCTTTCTCAGCACTCTGTCCCTCTACAAACACGCCTCAGAAATCTGGGACCTCCTCGACGCCGTCTCTCCTGACATCGCCTTCCACACAGAAACCTGGATGAACCCCAGCTTAGCCCCTGTAATCACCACTGCCATCCTCGACAGATACAAGATCCCTTGCAAGGACCGCACCAACCAACCAGGAGGAGGCATCGCCATCGTCCACAAAAACACCCTCCCCCTGACCACTCACTCAGACAAGCCAATGACTAGCATCTCCACGTCCAGACAAACCACAACACCACCCTCCGTGGCACCCTTGTCTACAGACCTCCTGGCTCCACCCGCCCTTCTCCCAGTCTATCATCAACTTCATCACACCCCAGGCTCTCGCATCCACCAACTGCATCCTACTCGGTGACCTCAGTTTTCACCTGGACAACCCCAATGACTAGAACACCGCATCCCTTCTGGAGAACCTTGCCAGCATGGGACTCAAGCAGGTAGTCACCTCTCCAACCCACTCAGCAGGACACACACCAGCGAAAATATCACTTTCAGCCAACCCTCTGAACTCCTCTGGACTGATCACCACTGCATCCATTTTGCTTTCACCAAACCCACTGTACACTACCTCGCCCACAGCCTCCCCCGGAGAAGTTGGAACAAGGGCACCTCCCTCAGCACAGCTCCACCGCTGACATTCACAGATGCCAAAACATCAGCACGTAACCTCCACCAATGGATCTCCAACTGCTCCAACACTCTGGCGCCCCTCAAGAAATCAACACTCCAAGAAAGCTAGCTGGTTCACTCCCACCCTTCAGCAGTCTAGACACACCTGTAGACAGCTCGAGAAGAGATGGAGGAACAACAAAACTAGGAAGCCCAAGCAGTCGTCAAAGCTGCTGTCGCCACACACCACCTCCTCCTTAAAACTACAAAGGACACGGCCCTCCAAGCCAGAATCAACGCACACAACAGCAAAGAACGCTTCTCCATCATCCAAGAGTTTGCCAGACCCAACCGCGAGACCACAGACCATCCCATCCTCTCGAGCTCTGCAACAAACTCTGCACCTCTTTCCACCACAAGATCCAGCAGATCTACGACACCTTCGACACCTTAGACCATCCCACCAACGCACCAAACTACAACGCCCCCAACAGATCCTGCTCAACTGGACTCTGATCACGATGGATAACACTCTTTAGACCATGAAGTTCATCCACTGTGGAGCCCCCTCGACCCCTACCCGTACCACATCATCCACAGAGCCTCCACATGTGCGCTCTGAGCTACGCCACATGATCAACTCCATCGAACGCCACCTTCCCAGACAACTGAAAACGCGCCAAGATCAACCTCCTGCTGAAGAAGCCATCCGACGACCCAACAGACCTCAAGAACTTCAGAGCCATCTCCCTGCTCCCCTTCCCAGCCAAGGTCGTCAAAGGCCATCAATGCCCAACTCTTGAGTTCATCTAAGCCAACCATGTCCTGGACATCTCCCGATCTGGCTTCTAAAGCAACCACAGCACCCAGACTGCCCTCCCCGCCGCCACCGGTGATATCCGCTCCCTCCTTGACCACAGCGAAACAGCAGCTCTCAACCTCCTGGACGTCTCAGCTGCCTTTGACAGTCTCCCACTGCACCCTGAAGCATGAGACTCCACTATGCTGGCAACCCGCGACAAAGTATTGGACTGGATCCACTCCTTCCTCGCCGGTCGAACACAGCGAGTCATATCACACAGAGATCAGCTGCGGAGTGCCTCGGGGCTCCTCCCTGAGCCCCACCCTCTTCAACGTCTACATGGCGCCACTGACAGCCATTGTCCGTAACCATGGACTCAACATCATCTCCCATGCTGACAACACCCAGCTGATCCTCTCCCTCACCAATGAACTGCACAGCCACTAGAAACAACTTGCACAACTGGATGAAGGCGAATGCCACCTGGATTAGAGACAGCTGCCTCAACCTCAACTCTGACAAGACTGAACAGCCCCCCCCTCCCCCCCCCCCCCCCGCCCCCCATGGTCCATGCCCGAAACCTCAGTATCGTACTGGACTCCTTGCTCCCAATTAACCACCAGATCAACATAGTCTCCTTATGCTTCAGTACGCTTCACCTTCCTCGAAAGACCTTTGGATGGATTCCCACTAAATCCAGACAGACGGTCCCCCACGCACTCACCAGCAGCAGACTAGACTACGGCAATGCACTCTAAGCTGGCGTCACCCAGTAACTCTTCAGTAAACTACAGCGCATTCAAAACGACACAGCCAGATTGGTCCTCAACATCCTCCGCTTCAGCAACTTCACTGAACAGCTGCGAGAACTTGTCTGGCTCCCAGTCAACAAAAGAGTACCTTTCAAGCTCCTAAAACATGCCTACAAAGCCTACCATGACGCAGAACCAGCATATCTGAACCACCGCGTCTCATTCCACGTACCACCAGACACCTCCGCTCTGCCCAACCGGCCTTGGCCACCATCCCACGGATCCGCAAGAAAAACATTGGATGAAGATCCTTGTCCTATCTTGCCGCCAAGACCTGGAACACCCTGCCTCTCCACCTCAGGCAAGCCCCGTCGCTGACCCAATTCAGGAAGGATCTCAAGACCTGACTCTTCGACTGAACCCCAGATGGATCAGCAGCCCCCCTATCTCCCCCCCCCCCCCCATTTGAAAGTAGAGTCTGATGACCAATCCGATGCGTTGAGGATATCCTCCAAAACCCACCCCTATGCTGAAGGCTTTTGAAGCCATTGCACCTCTTGTGCACTGCGCCCCAAATGATGCCTGCCGCCTGCATCACCCAGCGGACCCACCTGGCGATGGTGGGTGAGGAAACCGCTTTAAAAGGTTTCCGAAGCGAAATGAGGAGTTGCCTCTCTCCCAGAGGACGAAACTCTTCTGTCATTTCCTCATAAGCTTTGAGGCAGCGAACCACAGAGTTTCGGGGAATCAGGCAACTGTGGGTAGGAAATCATCCTAGAATGGCACTTCGTGCGTCTCAATGTGAACGTCACCCCATCCGGAGTAAAGACTCTACCAGAAATGTCTAAAGCCTGCACGTCAGACACCCGTCTGCAAGATATCCGGCACAGAAGCATGGCGAATTTTGCCGAAAGTTCCTTCCTTGAGAGAAATCTATTCGGTTGCCAAGATAAAAAGAGGTTGAGAACCTGATTCACATCCCAGAGCTCGGAATAACGAGGCTCCGAAGGCACGAAAACGCGGATGCCCCGCAGCAGTCGACAAACCAGGGGTTGTTCACAAACAGGTGCTCCATCCACCGGGACGTGGATGACATCCGTGACCAAGGGATCGAAACCCCATCGCAGACACCAACGGGTCCATCTGCCCCAAGCTGACCTGTACCTTTTGACAGTACTGTCTGCCCACGCTTTAGAGATGAAGGTCTTAGCCTCTCGCGAAAGCCAGGGGCTTCCCATCTACCCCGAAAATCCGCCACGCCATGAGCCACAGTGAATTCGTGGACACCAGAGGGTGCGGATTCCCATTCCGACTCAGGAGAAGAGATGGAAACTGGGGGAGTAGGATTGGAAAATCCCAGGAAAGTTCCAGAAGAACTGGAAACCACACTTGAGACTTCCATAGCGGGATGACCATGACTAGGTCCGCCGCTTGCCGGCGAACTTGTGCTGTTGACCTCAGGATCATCGCAAAGGGAGGGAACGCATAGCTCAGTTCTTCGCTCCAATCTTGGAAAATTCATCTGTTGCGGCTGCCAGAGGATCCGGCCGCCACCTGAAAAACCGTGGAATCTGGTAGTCCAGCCAGGATGCAAGAAGATCCACCGAGAAGGGGCCCCAAAGGTCGTTCAATCTTGCAAAAACAGATCCAAGCGTCAAAGGCTGGAATCCCGGAAGTGGCGCGACTGGTAGTCTGCTTCCAGATTGTCTTGGCCGGGAAGGTATTCCGCTGTGACGGAGACCTGACTGTCTAGGCAGTACTGCCAGAAACCCGCTGCCAGATCCGAGAGCTTTCGATCTGGTGCCCCCCAGATGATTCACATAACGGACTGCTGACACGTTGTTCATTTTCAGGAACACACAAGACTGCACTATATCCTTCGTCCAGCAACGTACTGCGAAGGATCCCGCGAGAAGTTCTAAGCAATTGATGTGTAACTTCTGTTCTTCGGGTGACGACAACCCTCCTGTATCTATAACCAAGTCTGGGGTGGAACCGAAGATTGCCCTCTCGTTCCATGCCTCCATTAGGTCCAACCACCATTGAATCTCTGCTCTTGCCTCGATAGCGACCTTGTGAGAATATGGCCTGGGAAGATGGCCTTGATCTACACCGACAGAAGACCCACCACCCGCAGGGAAATCCGTTGTTTGGTTAGCACGCAGCGTAACTCGTGACTGATCTTGGAGACCTTCCTGTTCGGAAGACTGAGAGTGGATGACATGGAGTCCATGACGAACCCCAAGAATGTAAGGCTCTTTGTAGGCTGAAGAAGCGATTTCTTCTCGTTCATGACAAACCCGAGCTCTTAAAGAAGCGACACAGTCATTTGAAGGTGTTGTGTCAGGCGACGGGGACAAGTTGCCATCAAAAGCAGATCGTCGAGGTTATCTATCATTCTGACCCCTCTGGACCGAAGGTATTCCACCGCCGGCCTGAGGACTTTGGTGAAACACCAAGGAGCTGACGAGAGGCCGAAAGGGAGAGACGTGAACTCGTACGTGCGATGACCCCAGATAAAATGGAGGAACCGACGGTGGGGCTGGAATATCGGGACTACAAGATAGGCGTCCTTGAGGTCTAAACAGAACATCCAATCGAGGGGCCGCAGAACGTCCCGAAGAAGATGGATTCCCTCCATCTTGAAATGTCGGTAAACCAACCATTGATTGAACTCTCTCAAATTTATCACGAGTCTCTTGCCGCCATCGGTCTTGTCGACCAGAAAAATGTTGCTCATAAACCCCTGGAGGTGAGGAGTAGTAAGTGTGATGGCGCCTTTCGTGAGGAGAGAAGAAACCTCTGCGTCCACCAGAAGCGCGTCCTGTGCAGAAAACTGAATAGGACTGGGAGGGGCTTTCTGCACTGGGGTCCCTTGGAACTCTGTGGAAACCCCTCACAGGTTGAAGTACCCAGGCATCGTGTGTGATGGTCAACCAAACGTGGAAGCACCCTGCCAACTGCCCCCCTATGCCTTTTGGGGAAGAAGGGAGAACTCTCACCTGGGCTAGAGGCTGCTGCTCCTCCCTGGAATCCTTTCCCTGCCGTCTGCGTGTGGGGTAAGAATTTCCAAACCAGGATTGGTCCTGGTACTGTCCGGAGCCTCTTTGAGCTGTCTGGCGTTGCTGACCACCGGCCCCTTCCTCGGCCGGCTCCGCGATAAACACGGGGAAACACCTTCTTGATGGTAGACTGGGCTCGATCCAGAGATGTGAAGGTATTCACGAATTTACCGAGCTCCTTGACGAAGGGCTCGCCAAATAAACCACCTTGGGCAATAGCGCCCGCCTCAGAGTCCGCCAGGTCCCCTAGCTTCAGGTCAATTTTTATAATGTGGGACCGGCAGCGCTTGGTGGAAAGGGCACAGTTAGCGTTGCCCATGAAGATCACTACTCGCTGTGCCCATCCGGATAAGGTCTCGGGAGAAATTATGGAGCCCGATTCCTTTGCTTCCTCTGCCATATCTAGAATTTTTGTGATAGGACCGAGAGCGTCCAGTCCGAGGACCGTGGGAGAATTATATAGTTAGGGTCCAGCATATCTGAGGTACTCGGAGGGTTTTGAGAGGTGCTAGGGAGAGATGGAGGGACTGGGTCAGTAGGAGGAAGCAACGGTTCTGCAGGGAGGGGAGCGCCGGCAGGAACTGTTTGGCTATCAAGGAAAGCCTGCCTAAGGCGATCAAAAGCATCCCCGTCCACACCTGCGTCAAGAGAGCGCTTAGGAGGTGTGGACCCAAGGGGATCAAGGGGTATAGTGGTTGGGGCTGGGGGGGTGGGGTGCAATCTGCTGGGAAAGCTGGGCAAATGCTTGCTGAATTTGACGGGAAATCCTGGTCTCTAAAGGAGAAATGGCCTGGTCTACTGCCCGATAAATTGAAGTGTCCATCGCCTCATAAAAGGCGTCCCCCAAGGGCATGTCGGCGAGGGGATCCTCCTCCTCCTCCTCCTCCTGATAATCATCATCATATTCCATGGGGGCAATACAAAACTCACGTGAAGTGAGACAAGTGGTAACCTGGGCCTGGAAGGAAAGGCTTTATGAGGGCTGGGTGTCAGCTTGTAGTTTTTTACGTGGAAAAACACCACAATGGACCGCGTTCTAGCCTGAGGGACTGACTGCTGGCTAGGAAAATCTAAAGCAACACACCCGGTAACAGGGTGAAACTGATCTGGGCAAAGTTCCTTGAAAAAATGTGCCACAGTAATACAAGACCTCTTAGCGAGGCGTTCCCCAGGTAACTGGCAAATACAGGCTCTGCCCCTCACAAGAACTGGGCCTGGGCACAAAGCGTTTGGCAATTTTTTGGGGCAGCGTGACGTTTTAGCCGTCATTGCCGCCTACAACTGTTTACCGGCATTCTCCTTAGATCAGAGGCTCTTATTAACCACTCGTGCGACGCTTGAAACTCTCTGAAGAGAGATCAAACGACGCAATGCGGTCACACAGCCTCCCGCGCCCTCTGGCGGCGGGAGGACCCAGGAGCAAAGCCAGCCTCTAAGCCGCATAGGGACGGAAGAACCGTACCCGCGGCAAACTCCCCACAGCGCGGCCCACACGCTGAGGGGACATCCTTTAAATAAACGTGCCGCAAGCGCACCCTAAAGGAAAAAACCCGGGAACACCAGAATCTAGCGCAAAGCGCGATCGTACAAAAGCAAGTTACCGGCACAATGAAAAGAGCATGAAAACGCTATCGCGTAACAGTATCAAGCGCTGAAGCGCTACCAACAATTATATCAAAGCCAAAACACATACATAAGATACCAAAGCACTAAACCGTTACGTAGAAAACTGAAGAGTACTTATCTTGCTGCGTAGCAGCGAAGGAAGAGAGGACACTGTTGATGGACTATGTTGGGCTGGCTGGTCCCTGATTGGACACTGTTCCCGTATGAGGATTGGTTGTTACCATGTTGCCTGGACCGCTTGATGGAGGGAATCTGCTCCTACACATTGATATTACTTTAATTGTACACGGGTGAAAAAACAACTTGAAGAACTAAACGATCAAATAAAACAAAAAAGGCAACCTACTTAGTCTGGCCAACTAGAGGAAGGCTTAGTCACATTTCGTGATGTTGGAGGGGAATAAGATGAAGCCCTCGTTATACTTCAGAATTTTGCCCTGAAGTCCTCTGGGACGAAACGCCTCGGCTACACTGTATGTGTCTTTTATACTTGTAAAGAGAAGAAGAACCCAATAAAGAAATAATTTTGAAACACCTGCTGAATGAACTGATATATTATATGATCATAAAACAATTTTGTGAGTGCTGGATCGCAGTGATTTGTTGACATATTGTAGGATCTCTGATCCTAAGGGGGTTTAGGGGAATTTAACCTCATGATCCTTGGCACCCGAAGAATATTAATAACTTTGACCTGACTAAATGATTTGGTGCATTTAAGTTTCTGCCTTATACCCCATCTTTTTTGTGTATTTTGATTGTTACCATGTGTTTGTTTTTCGACTATTCTTTCCCTTTGGTTCATGGGAAATGTAGTCTTCTGTTACAATATTTGCTGCTATTCATTAAAGTGAAGAAAGAAGGCATAATCCTCGCCTCCAGTCCTGACAGAATTACATCAAACTTGGCATGACAGGAGAGCTTGATTTGGTATAAATCTGTTCAGTAGTTTTAGTGAAACAATTGTAACACCCAGTATTGTCTACCTTACTGTACCAAGCAATGTTTGTGCGCATCCTTGTACATTTTTATTAGCTCATTGTTATCCTCTTACTTCCTTTACAATGTTCCCCTTTTACCTTGTTCTCCCTTTCCACTATTGTGAAGCGCTCTGATACACCTCGGGGTCTTGCTCGCGCTATACAAAACTTTTAAATAAATAGGGACCATGAATCCGTAGACCCAGAATTTAAAAAAAGAAAACAAGTCTGATGATATGAGGGAGGTTTTTTTTACCCAATATCCATTTTAGGTCAGTGAACCCCAAGTTTGGTCCATGGACCCCATGCTCCCTGATTGTTTGGTCGAACCTTGAAGAAAAAAATGTGTGCTTGCCCATACTGGGCATGATTATTTGGTCCCTATGTAGTGAAAATAAAATTGAAGGAGCTATAAAATGGCTGGGCAGCATGCTTTAACCAGAGACTGAGGGTTGTAGTGGGTGTTTGACCCAGTGAACCTCATGTGAAAAAAATAGTTGTTGCATTGTTTGCACACCCTGTGGATTGATTGTCAGTTCCCAACTTGACCCCCGAAGTCTGAGCGAAGCCCTGTGTATCAGCATGAGGGTCCTTGCCGGGCATCATGTAGTGTGGGTCCTTGCCCTTGCTGGGCATCATGTAGTGTTTGCGGACTTAGTGATAGGCCCACAGAACTTGGTAGGATGCCCAACAAGGGTAAAGGAGTTTTCAGATCGGCAGACCCCAAATCAAGGTCCACAAACACTCACACTTATAAAAATAAAAAGATGAATGTCTAGGCCACGGGCCTACCTGAAGGCCATGCTTATCAGAGGTTGGTTTCCTGCAGCCAACCCCGTCTGCACCTGGACAGAGGCTGTGCTCAATTGAATAGGGTTTTCTTTTATAGAATATAGATGTAATGTA
Source organism: Triturus cristatus (assembly GCF_964204655.1). Classification (NCBI taxonomy): domain Eukaryota; kingdom Metazoa; phylum Chordata; class Amphibia; order Caudata; family Salamandridae; genus Triturus; species Triturus cristatus. Next base: position 223,691,498 of record NC_140594.1, on the reverse strand, counting down.
GTATTCAAAAAATCAAGAAAGTCACTGAAAAAAATAAGGCTAAAGTTAGTTAGCTTTGCTTAAAACACTAAATGTGTTTGAAAAAACCCTCAAATTCAAAAAATTAAATCAACAAGTAAAACACATAAAAGCTAAACATAACTATATATAACAAATCATGCTCAAACCAATAAATAATACTCCATTTATAGTGTTCATTTTAAACGTGTTAAGGATGTATGGTATCTATAATACTATTTATGAAATTTGTAATTTCATTTGACCTATATGCTGTACTATATTACTGTTGAATTTGTCCAGTAAGATATCCCCAATCCTGATATCTTCCTTCGTCTACCTTCAAAGCCTTGTGTGGCGCTGAATATCCTGCCCATCACTTGATTTAACCAAGATCTCTTGACTGGGGCTGATTGTTTGATTTATTTAGCATTCTGTCCATCATTTGTTGCCGCAGCACTTTCGCCCTAAGTGGGATGGGTATGCCCGGACATGGGTCCTATGCTCACTGTGCCACTGGAATCAAGCTATAGCCTGGCTGAGGGGTGATACCCCAAAACCGGTCCCAGGAAGGCTGTTTCCAGTCCAGGGAGGACCAACCTTGGCATTTTAGGCTGGACTGTTCCCATGAGGAGCGGGGGTCAAAACTGATTTGTATATGGCTGGTTCCAAACTGGAATGGCATGGCAAGCAAAATAAACTATGGCTTTAACCCAATCTGTGCCTAGGGGTGAATGTTTGATTTGTTCTGCATTCTATCCATCATCTGTTCTTTTTGCAAGGATCAGCAGTGCTCATCCACACAGGCAACTCTACGACTATGCATTATATCAACAAGACAAGAGGCACAAGTTCCGAAGCATTGTCCCAAGAGGCACAGAAGATATGGGAATGGTTAATCCATCACCAGAAAAGGGTGAAAGCAGAGCACATTCTTGGGAAACAGAATGTCATAGCATTCACTCTAAGCAGTATGAAACACAACTGCCATGAATGGGAAATCAATCAAGAAGTCTTTAGTGAATTTTTTTTTATCAATGGGGCACATCAAATCTAGACCTGTATGCAACTTCTCAAAATAGGAAATGACAATGCTATTCTAGCTGGCATCTACAACCAGGGTTGGGGGGTGGGGGGGTGCGTTTTCGATAGCACGGACATGAATCTTTGCCTATGCTTTCCCTCTGACTCCTCTCCAAACAAGGCTTCTCAGAAAGATGAGGGTGGAACCTTGCAGGATAATTCTTGTAGCTCAGAGATGGCCAAGGCAACATTGGTTCACAGAGCCAGTTCTCCTACTAGAAGACAGCACATCCAACTACACCCACTTCGTATTTACTGATCATGAATCAAGGGCAAGTATTTCATATGGACCCGAAATCCTTACACTTGTCAGCTTGGCTCCTTAATTCAATGAGTTTGCACACTTGAACATCACAAAAGCATGCACAGACATTTTGGCTAGGGCGGATAATACACACAAGACCTATAATAGCCTTAAATAGAAGCTGTGTTTTGTATCTGGTGTCAACAATCAAAAATATACCCTATATCCTCTTTATCAGAAGAAATTCTTCCTTTTTACATCTGGCACAGTCTGGCCTCGCTCCTGCCTCAATTAAAGTACACTTGGTGTCCATATCTTGTTTCAGAAGGTCCTCAAAATCACCATGGTTATGGTCTAGCAAGCTTATTAAAGAATTTCTAAAAGGTTTTTTTTAAATGTATTTTTTTAGAGTTTATCTGCCAGTAAGGCAACCTCCTCCACTGTGGCAATTGAAAACAGTACTCTCACAAATGATGAAGAGCCCATTTGAGCCTATACACAAAGCAGAAATTAAGTTTCTTTCATGGAAAATGGTGCATCTACTGGCATTATCATCAGCATGAAGAGTAGGGGAAATAAAAGCATTCACCATCCAGGAGCCTTATGCGCATTTCAGGAGTGATAGTGATCCTACGAACAAATCCAAGATTCATTCCAAAGGTGCCATCAGAATTCCATTCAAAATAACAGATCGTGTTAAATACCTTCTTTCCAGATCCAAATCATGTAGTAGAACAAACATTACATTCTTTGGATGTTAAAAGATGTTTGAAATTGTATCTTTCCACAACAGAACAATTTCGTAAATCCGATTAATTGCTAGTAGCATACAGTGCTCATAGGAAATGTTTTTCACTCTCCAAACAAAGTATAGCAAGGTGGATATCACTAGCCATATATTTCGGTCATCAAAACGCTGGCAGACCTTTGCAGACTAAAGTGCAAGCTCATTCTACTAGAAGTGCACATGTCTACAGCTTTGGTCGCCGGTGTATCTATGCAGGAAACGTGCAGGGCAGCAACATGGCAGTATAGCGATACTTCTTCGCAACACTACTGCTTGGTTTCCTCAGTGATCAAAGATGCTTCAGTGGACCAGGCGGTGTTATGTGATCTCTTCCACTAAAGGCGAGCTCTCAAAGTAATTTATGCCCGACATGTGCTGATATATTGTGCAAGTTTAACACTACATAGGTTTTTATATGTATACATATATGTATAAATATGTTGTGCTGTTTTACTGCTATTTATTCAGATTCAAGATTGTGAATCTATGAAAGATCCACTACTGGAGAAGAAACTAAGTTACTTACCTGTAACTGTGATTCTCCAGCATTGGTATCGTTCATAGATTCACATGTGACCCAACCTCCTCCCCTGAGAGGCTCAACTTACTTTTGGTACTATTTCATTTTCACACTTGTGCTCTAAAAGTCTGAGAGACCGAAGGCTCTGAGAAGAGTGTTCTGGAGGGTGCTGCTGCGGCCCAATTGATTGGAGTTTGGTTTCTTTTAAAAGATATGGATATGTTAAAGTGAAGGTTTTATAGCCTTGCAATCTAGGTTTAATATTACACTGCTTTTCTAGTTGAACCGCGGGAGGAATAATTCAAGCATGTGAATCTATGAAGGATGCCAATACTGGAGAACCAGTTACAGCAAAGTAACTTAGTTTCTTACTAGCCCACATCACCGCCCCTAAGTAAGCCTCGGACGGCTGTGCTTCGCTACCCTGAGAGTTGAGTGCTACAATGGAAAACGGACATTTTGCATGGTTACGATTCAAGACATCTTTCAACCACTGGACCATAGAGATTATATAACTACAATAGATCTCCAACATGCTTATTTTCATATTTCAATTTATCCACGCCATCAAAAATGTTTAAGGTTCAAAGTAGCTCGCAGTCCTTATCAGTTAAAAGCTCTCCGAGTCAGCCTTAAATAGTCTCCCCGTATTCCCACAAACTGCCTCCCAGTAAGGAGACAAATGTGGACCTATGACTTCAGCAGTCCTCTCATCCTGCATAACTAATAACCCAATTTGTTTACATCATGTAGGTGTGATTTTTTTTGGGTGAAAGAACAGTAGTTACCAATCAATGATGCTGTTCTTTTGAGTATTCTGAGACCCCAGGGTCCCACCAAACGTGTATAGGGTAATGGTGCACAGAACCACATTAAGACCTGTGATTCTTTCCAAATGGAATTTTTTTTTATTTATTACATGAGCAATCAAAAAACAAAGCAAAACGTAAACAAGGTGCAGTGGGTAAAAAGTTTGCAAGTCAACAGATTTCTAGACCGCAGGCATTTACACACATAGTGCCTTCACCAGCAAGTTACATGTTAAGAACAGTCACAATGCAATGAACATCTTGTGCTCCGCATAAATCCAAACAAACCAGTTTGGAGTTAAGATGTTTGTTGACGACGTTTTGATCCAGACTAGGATAGGGGGGATCATCATCCGGGCACAAAAGTGGATGCCTAATAGATTGCAGTAGGGCAGAGTACTGATGTACTGTAAACATGCCCTCTTACAGCAGAGCCCCGGTGCATGAAGAAGTTGGAGAGCTGGTAGTGCGCAGTGGCAGGATAGAGAGACTAACTCTGCAGCAATCCACTGTATCCTGGGTCTGGGAAGTTCCCAGTTAGAAGGTAGAGGTTCACTAAGGAAGTTGAACCGAGAGCAGTCTTAAAGAGGCAACTTTTAATAATTTGTGAGCTAAAGGGGTCCGTTAGTGTTAAAAATATATTTTCAGCTGTTGTAGCTGAGTGAGGTATCAATTTGACGAGGGTGGAGGAGGCAGAGTGGAACACTTTGGTATGGCGAGACTTTTGGACAATGGTAATCTTGGAGGAAAAGTATGCTGCAAAATCTGTGGCAGTGAGGAATTGATGATAGGGTTGAATGGAGGGCAGATTAAGTTCTTGAAAGTATGTGCTAGACATTGGGGATTTATCGGCGATTGCATTTTGAGTAAGTAGGTTTTACCTGATCTAAGGCTAGTGATAATGTGTGTAAGGCTTGCGTGTAATAATCAAGATTGTCTGTTTTGAACTTGTCATTTGCCGAGTAGCTTCCTTTTAGTTTTAAGTGAAAGAATATCTGTCGTGATTTTGGGTGTGTGGGTGGTGTATCAGGTAAGAATGTATCTAGATAATAGTGAGTGCATTAGGCATGTTGTGCTGTTAGGTTATATTAGTCAAAGGATGTTGTATAGTGCATACGTATGCAATTGTTGTGAATAAGGTTCATGAAGGGAGTCTCTGAAGTGATTCCTTTTCGCGATATGTTATGTTATGTTAATAACTTTTATTAGGCGCACAGCTGCCCCAGCGAAGGGGCGTCCTGGCGCCTGATCAGGTACACAACACAACAGGTCAAAGCTAAGGAGAAGAGAAATCAAATAGAAGAGGGATGATAACCGGGATATCTATAGAGGTTGTGATCAGAGGGGAGGTTTTGAAGATGAGAGAAAATAAGGTGAATATAGAGAAGTGTGAGAGATAGAGAACTGCCCTTTTGATGTGTAGGTGAAGTGTGTTACTGAGGAGTCAGGTTGCATTTCAGAAAACCGTGTTTTAAATTTGGACTTGGAGGTTTAAATTGAAGTCGGCAAGAAAGAAGTGGTTCAAATAAATATTAAGGTTGTCTAGGTTCTCAGTGAAGGAACTGATAGCACCTCGTTGGTGACAGTGTTGTCTAGCAAAGGGACAATGATTGGTAGAGTGGAATTCCTGCCCCCAGGCCCAGTTAGTGCATGGGCCTGGGGGCAGGCTGTGGTAGTTAAGGTTTTATTAATTAAAATGCAGACTCCACCATCTTTGGTATTGATTAGTAGCGTGTACAACAAGCATGCATGGTCAGGATGGAGATTCCCTTGTACATCTCAGCTATTGGAATCTGGTCTTTTCTTGGTGCGATTTGAGGTGAAGCGCTATGGTACTTAGAGTGGTCTGTAAATTTTGTAAATTTTGTTTTATTACAGAGTGCTTGGGTGTTCGATGGACAGAGACATTGAATTCACAGGAGTGTTACAACATACTCCAGAGTTAGTTTAGTGACTCCAAGGTATGCTTGGTGTTCTGGATAGAAGAGGAGGTGGATGGAAGACTTTGAATGGTGTCTTCAATATATGAACAAATAGTGTGTGGAGAGCGGGTGAGTTTCCGAGGCAGTATCTGGTAATGACTTATGGAAATACTTGTCAACCCGCCCTCTCCCCTTTTTGGGACGATTGAGACAAAAGTGGAGTGTGGCAAAAATAGATGCCTTCAACAAATCGGCAGTATGTTCACTTGGATGTGGGCAGTGAAGATGAGATAGTGCAAGCTGCGGATAAGAAAACTGCTGGTGTAAACTTAGTGCAACTCTGAGCCTGTATTTGCAGATGACTGTGGGAACTCTTTTAACCATAAGATGTTTGGCTGCTTTGTAAGGCAGGTATACCAAGTGTTGAATGTGGGCCAAACAGTGCAAATACACATTTTCATGCTGCCAGAACTTGCCAGTTAAATAGGTAGAGTATGATGTGTGTACTGATTTATACATTGGCTATTGGTTAAATAACTGTGCTGATCAAGGTGTATCTGGAATGCAATGAAAGGAGGAGATTCATTTTACGAGAGGCATATAGTCTGGGTGGAAATAATAGGGCAAGAGGGAACAACTGTACTTATCACCTGTGCAAGCAAAGATATTCCAATGTGCATAAGTGAGAGGAGTTCTGATGAATAGACCAGAGGATCATGGTTACTGGGCAAATGGTACAACGGCAACACACTCCACAAATGTCTCATCACTCCGCTACACCGGTATAGGGACATCCGCTCTTTTTCTCCACTTATGCAGGAACTTGCTGGACTTAAAATGCTGCTGCTGCCTAAATGGGGATTGTGTTCGTGTTGAAGGAGTCTTCACTCTGGCTTTAGTGGTAACGCTTCCGGGAGGTCCTGAGAGATCTACTCAGTCGCCAAATTGTGACGTCCCTCATGAAAGAAGGCGCTTTTTAATGATCGAGATAACTGGTTACTTTAATAACAGCCACCTCCAACCTTCTCCAATGATCTCCTCTTAAATTAAATTCCATCATCTTTTACCTTATTACATTTAACCGTGGACGTAGTTTGCTTAGTAGCGCTAAGTGGAGTACACTTCGCACTAAGCGAGATACACGTAGCGCTACGCGAACTGCATAGTGAGCTGTTCGGGATGATTGCACAGTGCCGGATGCTTCTCCGCACTGTGCAATCATTGAAAACGGCATCTCGCACAGTGTGAGCTGTTGTTTTCTTCCGCTCGAGTAGATTTTTACTTGAGCGGCAGCTTTCTCAACACGGACTGGTAGTTTCTCATAGCGAGCGGTCGCGAGCATACGCGACCACACGCAATGAGAAACCTGACCTCCCCACGTTGAGAATCTCGCCAGGAGGTTTATTTTCCACGCTCACTATCGCCAACTTGAAGTTGCTGATCGCGAACGAAGAAAGTCTCGCCGGGAGGTCATTTTGCTCGCTCGCGGTCGCCAACTTGACGTTGAGGACTGCGAGCGAGCAAAAAATGCCAACTACGCTACGCGTTTTTGCACTGAGCTACGTGCACTTCGCGTAGCACGAAGTAGCACAAACTACGCGAGCGTAGCGTAGTTGGCCACCCAGGGTTAATTACATTACATTCTGATACATTCTAAGTCATTGCCATGCTTGATATGCCACACAGGCCTTTTGCACCTCCTGAACCTTTCACTGTATTCAATAAAGCAGAGTGGTGATCTCTCCGCACCCTTCCTTCTTTCCAGAAATGCTTTCAGGTTAGTCTAAATAAGATTGTCTTCTTCCCACGATTCTTGCTTCCTTAGCAGAGGAGTAACTGTACATTGTGGATGGAAAGTATGCCTTGTACACTTCCGTACCCGGCATCTTTGTTCATCCAAACCATTTTTTGTGACTTTCGGAGGCACTGAGGCCACCAGGTGTTAATTCCTATCGTAATCAAAAATCACTTGACCTCCTTCAGTCTCGCTACTCGGGGCTTTTACATGGTTGATAGGAATACATGTCCAATTGTATTTGCAAGACAAATGGCATAGCTCTATCTCCCCGGATCTATCCCTAAACCACTTGTTTCATGATGTTACATGCAGAGAGAGCTGACATACAAAATGCCACGACCCCATATGCTCCTGATTACTGGGCTCCAGTAGGAAAGAGATTTCACTAGTCTGCCTGGCAAGCCTTGTTACTAGAGGGTACCTGGGTTCCTAGGAAGGACCAGATGCAGACTCCCAGTGTATATTCTAGATGTCCTATCAGTACAACACTAAAGGAAACATCGCCACAGTACCTGGCATTGTTGCATAGACACTTCATTTTATTTCTTAAGTGTAGCTCCTTATTCCCAGACCTTTTCCAGACGCAGCAACATTTCCTGCATCAAGAAATTACGTCATTCCTACAGTTGACAGCCATATCCCAGATAAACCCATCACTGTTGAATGCAGTCCCATTTTAACTCCAGACTGCTTGTATTTTTGTGTTAAAACATAGTATTAATAATCCGAAGCCTTGGCATTAAGGCCTCTTGGCTATCTAATGCCTGCTGTCCAGCATCCCCCTTGGCTTGCTAACACCATGCGGCTCTGTTTGCAGGCTCTCACATTCAGATAGTTTTACATCCGATACCTCTGTGCTGTTTTTGTGATCTAGGCTTTCGTTGACGTCTACTTTCATTGTGTATTGTTCCCCCAACCCCCCACCACTCCTGCTTGTGCTGCAGTCAACTAACTTATAGCGAATTAAGTGGTACAGCTAGCACCATTCTTTATCAGACCCTCACTGACTGTTTTGGTCTTAAACCCCACCCATGTGTACATTATCCACTTTCTTTTTCAGGATGGGCTATTAACACACTTTCAAGGTGGATAGCAATATTATGATTGCAACCTTAAGATATTAAGCGATGTCTTCTTTTCAGACCGTCCATATTGATTGTGAAACTGCATAGGAACTGAAACAAGCACAGTTGGTGTGGCTGGCTATCCATCTTTTTGCTGAGAAGGATTGAGAGATTCATATGAGATTATATATATATATATATATATATATATATATCACCACAGGTTGCCCCAAAGAGAACGTCACACCAGCAGGGGTTGCTGCACACAGCCACCGGCAGCAAGATCATCCAGTCAGCCTTGCAAGGTTCGTACGTGACTGCCAAACGCGTTTCAAGCAAATAATGCTCTTGTTCACTGGCTCTCTCCAATTAACCAAGGAAGGCAGTATTGTATTGTATTGGAAAACACCTTTTATTCAAATTAATAGTCCCGCCCACATGGGCGTCAGCAAAACGAGGCATCATGGTCTTTGTAGTCTTGCCCATCGTCGCTTAGACCAGTTCCATCAAAACCCGGTTGGGCACTGCAAACCAAATTGAAAAGTTCACTAAATGTCCACCCCAGTGGGCACAAACTCACAGTGGCTGCTGGTAGTCCTGCCAATATGAATCCGGCAGTTAGGCCCCCTGCTCTCCTCACAGCGCTCGAAATCGAATGCCAAGGACCCGCAACATAGCAGTGGGACATCCTCGCGGCTAGGCTTGCCGCTATACAAAAAACCACAGGTTGCCCCAAAGAGAACGTCACACCAGCAGGGGTTGCTGCACACAGCCACCGGCAGCAAGATCATCCAGTCAGCCTTGCAAGGTTCGTGCGTGACTGCCAAACGCGTTTCAAGCAAATAATGCTCTTGTTCACTGGCTCTCTCCAATTAACCAAGGAAGGCAGTATTGTATTGGAAAACACCTTTTATTCAAATTAATAGTCCCGCCCACATGGGCGTCAGCAAAACGAGGCATCATGGTCTTTGTAGTCTTGCCCATCGTCGCTTAGACCAGTTCCATCAAAACCCGGTTGGGCACTGCAAACCAAATTGAAAAGTTCACTAAATGTCCACCCCAGTGGGCACAAACTCACAGTGGCTGCTGGTAGTCCTGCCAATATGAATCCGGCAGTTAGGCCCCCTGCTCTCCTCACAGCGCTCGAAATCGAATGCCAAGGACCCGCAACATAGCAGTGGGACATCCTCGCGGCTAGGCTTGCCGCTATACAAAAAACCACAGGTTGCCCCTAAGAGAACGTCACACCAGCAGGGGTTGCTGCACACAGCCACCGGCAGCAAGATCATCCAGTCAGCCTTGCAAGGTTCGTGCGTGACTGCCAAACGCGTTTCAAGCAAATAATGCTCTTGTTCACTGGCTCTCTCCAATTAACCAAGGAAGGCAGTATTGTATTGGAAAACACCTTTTATTCAAATTACTAGTCCCGCCCACATGGGCGTCAGCAAAACGAGGCATCATGGTCTTTGTAGTCTTGCCCATCGTCGCTTAGACCAGTTCTCCTCTGCTGATGCTACTACTGTATTTAGACACTTATTTGCCCATGTCTTCTTCCATTAAATTTTAGCTATACATATATTACAAATATTTTTTTTTCATAAAGACACATGTCATCAGCAGAGAATTGCGGTCACGTGAGTTATAGTTGCCTGCACTAACTATAACGGGGGAATTTCATTTGTTTTTTATCAGTAAAATGTCCAGCTAACTATAACATGTGTGAAACCTATGGTTTTTTCATTGAATTTGCAAGGTTTTTTAAATGCTAATTCCTAACTATAACGTGTGTGTGAAACCTATGGTTTTTTCAGTGAATTTGTACGGTTTTTTAAATGCTAAGTTACTTTACGCCATTCGTGGCGTGCGCGCCCACTTAACGCAGTTCGTTCCGTGCGAGCACCGTGCGCGCACTTTACGCAGTTAGTGCCGTGGGTGGGCCATGTACGCACGATGCGCTTCGCGCACCGTGCGCACATGGAGGACATATTATGCGCTTCGCTGTGAAAGGTAAGCTTTTACATTTTCTACTACAATAATATGCCAAGCACCATTTGCACACGGGGTGGCGCACACTTAACGCAGTTCGTTGCGTGCGCGCACGGTAAGCTTCGCGCACCGTGCGCGCACAGTGAGCACGAGGTGCGCTTCGCGCACCGCGCGCCCACTTTACGCAGTTAGTGCCGTGGATGGGCCATGTACGCACAATGCGCTTCGCGCACCGTGCGCACATGCAGGACATATTATGCGCTTCGCTGTGAAATGTAACCTTTAACATTTTATAGAAGTTTCATATCGCGTGCACAAATGCTGCCCTACGGGCACCATTTGCACACGGGGTGGAGAGAGTGTGGATATTTTTTTTTTTTTTTTTTTTTTTTTTTAACCGTACGCGTACGGTAAGCGTAATCGGCGATTTTTCGTAAAAAAAGAAATTTAAATTTTTGACCTTGGGGGAACTGTGGGGACCCATTAATCAAGGCTAGGTGGTAAGGAGCTGTCTAAACAGTCCCTTTACATGTTTTTTGCCTTTGTTTTTCCTCTCCGCTTAAGAGTGCGAAAGAGAAAATGGCGGCCGCCGCTTCCTGGTTTCCACCGATTCGAATGTTTACTAAGATCTAACAGCCAATCAGAACCGCGCTCGCGCACGTAAGCTGGCTCAGATATATATATATTGATTTAAAGGCTATTTTCTCAGAATCTACTGAACAGATTTACACCAAACCTACAAAAGGCACTTCCTTGACCTGTAGACTACCTCTCTGCCAAATTTCAAGGAACTCTGTTCAGCCGTTTGGGCTGTAGCTGTGTCTAAAGGTCCTATGGAAAAATGCATGGGAAAAACGCGTTTTGGGACCCCCCCTTTTATCTCAGCCCCCGCTTGACGAATCCCCCCGAGACTTTCAGGGTAGGAGCGGAGCGTAGCGCCCCACCTATTTAGAAAATTTCGCGAGGATTCGTCGACTGGCGCCAAAGTTATTCCAAATAGAATGTTGCGGTTTTCCTATGGAAACAGGGTCCTAACTATAACTACCTACTGGCGACCGCCAGTAGGTAATATATATAATATATATATATATATATATTCACTGAAAAAACCATGGGTTTCACACACGTTATAGTTAGGACTTAGCATTTAAAAAACCTTAGAAATTCAGTGAAAAAACCATAGGTTTCACACACGTTATAGTTAGGAATTAGCATTTAAAAAACCTTAGAAATTCAGTGAAAAAAACCATAGGTTTCACACATGTTATAGTTAACTGGACATTTTACTCGTAAAAAACCATTGAAATTGCCCCGTTATAGTTAGTTCAGCTAACTATAACTCGCGCGCCCGCAATGCACTGCTGATGACGTCACATATTACATCACTCATGACATGGTCAGTGACATCACTCATGACATCACTGATGACATCTCAAATGACATCACTGATGACATCACTGATGACATCATCCAGTGAATGTGTGTTTTTCTGAAAATTAAATATGTTTTATATATGTATATCTCAAGGTCGATGGAAGAATAAATGGGTATATAAGTGTCTAAATGGATGAATTGTTTTTTATAAATTGATTGTATTACTGACTGATTAAGTGTATCTTAGTGAATACATGGCTTAGTGAGTAATGTTTAAATATGTAAATATCTGTATCAGTCTCTCACTTTGTGTATAAGTGGCTGCATGGGTTGGTGTGTAGCTACATGAGTGTCTAAATAGGTTATTAGTTGGTTTTTTGAGTATCAGTATGAGTGTGAGTGTCTGGTTCGGTGAGGGGTATTACGTAGTGCATGGGTGCATGAATGAGTGACTCATTGTTTGTATGTGTTGAAGACAGCATGTGTGCAGGACTGTATGGGTGGATGAGTGTATGTATGGGTGTGTTAGTGAGTGAATGACTGTCTCAATAGTGTCTTTATGTGTAACTACATATGTTTTAAACTAGTATATGTGACTATTGGTGTATATATGTGAGTATATGTGAGAGTGAGAGATTGAAAGAGTTCCTGTATGAATAAGTATGTGTTTCTATAAGTGATTGTTTAAAAGACTAAGCATATGTAAGTTTCCGTAGAAGTAAGTGTGGTGGTGTGTGTATAACTGTATATGCAAGTAAATGTATGTTTGATTCTTTATTAGCATGACTAACTATGTGTGTGAGTACCTCTATGGATGAGTGGCATTGTGTAACAGGATGTATACGTGTATGAGTACATATGATGAGTGAGTACATGTATGAGTGACTGTATAGGACTGTTGGTGAATGAGTGGATGTGTATTTGGATCTTAGAATTACTGTATAGGTTGTTGTAACTGGTATTGGTATGTCCATTGTTTTTACAATTTTAATTTCTATTTTTGATTGTGTGTATCAAAGGTTATATTAGGGGAAGAGGAGGTCTGCCACTCTATCACAAGGATGATGTCATCAGTGATGTCATCAGTGATGTCATTTGAGATGTCATCAGTGATGTCATGAGTGATGTCACTGACCATGTCATGAGTGATGTAATATGTGACGTCATCAGCAGTGCATTGCGGGCGCGCGAGTTATAGTTAGCTGAACTAACTATAACGGGGCAATTTCAATGGTTTTTTACGAGTAAAATGTCCAGTTAACTATAACATGTGTGAAACCTATGGTTTTTTTCACTGAATTTCTAAGGTTTTTTAAATGCTAATTCCTAACTATAACGTGTGTGAAACCCATGGTTTTTTCAGTGAATTTGCAAGGTTTTTTAAATGCTAATTTTGTTTTTTTTTCTTCTATTTTTTTAAACATATTTTTATTTTAATTTTCTATCCTTTTTTAAAGACTATGGTTAAATTTTTAAAATTCTATAATATGTTTTTTTTAATATATTTTATAAAATAAACATGTAAAATTTATTAGCAATACATTTTTTCCTTTTTTTAAAAATTTTTTTTAGTACGCGTACCGTAAGCTTACGGTAAGCGTACGGTTTACGCAACGTCCGTAATTTATCTACGCTGTTTGCGTAGAGTTACGCAATTTGCGTAGCCGCGCGTCCTCCGCGTGGGACGCGTACGCGTGTGCGCTACACGCGCACGTTACGCGGAAGTGTCGGGTAGTGACTGTTATGCGCATGCGCGCAAGCGCGTGTCTTTTTTACGCGCATGCGCACTTTTGCCGTAAGCGTACCGTAAGCGTACCGTAAGCGTACGGTAGGTCATGTGATCATGAAACACAACTTTTGATTGGTTGAAACTACTTTCAGTTCTAGAACTCTCCTACACCACACCCATTCCCCTCATTTCTGCTTGTGATCCCTTGGGAGAAGGAGCTGGTTTGTCTTTGGGATACGATGGCAGAACAGCAGAGCTCTTCTGAGAGTGAGGCTAGCACTAGCAGCACTGTCTTGAGGCAGAGATCGAGGAAACAAAAGCCCTCTTATGTATGGGATTATTTTACTTTTCCTGAAGGCCAGCAAAAGGTAAATGCACCCTTAGTAACTTGCAGGCTGTGTCAGCGTGTACTTTCTAGAGGTAATCCTGACAGGAAGTATTCCTTTGGGAATCACACCATGAAGAGACACCTCCAGGATGTACACAGAAGGACACATGGTCATCTTTTTGGAGGTAACTCTTCAGAAAGACAAGCAAGTACATCCACAGCAGCTCAGCCTGGACCATCATCTGCAGGGCTGACTCCTTCTTCTGCAGGTCAAGTGAGCCCTTCATCTGTGGGGGGAGCATCTCCTTCTGCTGGCCCTCTGGAAATTAACCCTCGTTTTCTGAGGGTTGATATTCGATGTGCCTCTTGTCATGATCTAATTTGTCATAGGGAGACCAGTGTTTCCCTAGTGAACAACAAAATAGATCAGCACACTTGTCACAGAGACTAATTTTTCCATGCTTTCTTTCCTCTGTCCCTGCATGAACACAACGGTTCTTTTAAGAGCCAACCTTATCTTTCATCTTTTTTTTACATGTTTTTAAAAACGTTTTTTTTTTTTTTTACCGTACGCGTACGGTGCGCGTACTTTTTTTTATTTTTTAAAAAAAACACTAAAAATCAATTATCACATTACAAGGTCCTTGAGAGACTACAATTATTATTATTGACTTACCATACTCACTCAAAAAAATATTTATTCATTTGTTTTTTTTAAAAATAGTTTTAAAAATGGTTCTAGTTTTCGAAAATTTTCTATATCAATCTGAAAAAAAAGAAAAAAGTATTAATATTTTTAAAACAATTTATAATACAGTACACATATTTACATTTTTTTCCAAAAAATATTTTTGCCTTATTTGTGCTGTTTTCAGAATATATTGCATTTCACTATAAATTGTGAAAGCAATTGCATTCATCATTTTACAGCGGGCAAAAAAAAATAACAATCACAAAGATTGTAATAAAAAAGCCCAGAATCTCTTTTTACTTAAACTTAACATTATAGAGTCTGCTTCTTCCCCAAAAAAATCGCTCCCCCTTTCCATCTAATGCAACTGTGAAATCACCAGAGCAATACGCAATAAATCTCTGCCTATAATTCCTCTCTGCACACAGTCATGTTTTCACATTAGTCCCAAAACGAAATTTCTTTGCCAATTTGAAAGCACACTTACTGCTCTTTTTTTTTTGGGCAAGTGAAAATCACTTTTACAGACTGACACATTATGAAACCACTTTTTTCGATTTTCTTAAATGCACATGTCCAAACTTCTTTTTCAAACCACCTCCATGTGTAACCTGGGTGGCTGCCTACACTCCAGCAAGGGCAACCAGCCTTAGTGATGCTGAATGTATTTGCATTACTGAGTCCAACCTCAAACCCTTAAACTATTCTTTTTTTTCCCAGTACACCTTAATTTATTGTGAAAACATACTCCATATTATTTTACATGTTCCTCACATTTAAATTTCTCCCAAAACAGAAAATGATAAACGCAACTACAACAAAGAATTTCCATTTCTATTATTCATTTCTTAAGTTACCACATACATCCCCTCTCAAACTCTAAACTCACCTTTAAAATTAGTTAGTTGTGAAAGAAATGTGACACTCAAACAGCAGATTATCAGAGCCAGGATCTCTGTTGTGTTCACCTCTCTCCTCTCAGCAGAACCAGATAATGGCAAACTTTCCCTCTATTTTTCCACACATATACATGTAAGTTTCAAATCTCAGTGCTTCCCCCTTTTTTTCAAATGTAATCACACATTTCTATTGGTTGAAAACCAACCCTTTTCCAAAAGTACCCTGCCCCCAACTTGACTTCTGCCTAGTACCCTTCCCCCAACTTGACTTCTGCCTGCTACCATAGCAACAGCTCATGGAACACTGCTGTGTGGAGTTAGGTCAGAAGTTCGCCACACAATGTTTCAATTCCACAGAGCAAGAGTGCTTGACTTTTCAAACCTAACAGCAAATCCATAGTACTGTTCTTTGGTAACACATTTTTTTGTACCAATACAAAACATGCTTCTATTAGTTTACACATACAGCCTAGTTTTTATTCTAGAATGGTATGAAACAGCCAATCAGTTCTTTTTGTTTTGAAAAAAATATGTATGCCTCCATTTCCAAACTGTCTTTCTTTTCATATTGCCATTCTACTGAAAGACACCTCCTGAGTGCATCCAGTTCTCCTTTGAAGATGTTCACAGTGTGGATTGTAGGGCACAGCTATGTCTTCTGGAGTGAAAAGTTTGCAGAGAAAACAGATATGGTGAGAGACCTTGCTTTGCCAAATGTAGACATTAAATGGATTGGTCAGAGAGGGTTAAAGTGGCACCAATTAATGCCATTGGTAAAATCCTTCATGCAAATCCAACACCCTGACCTCATAATAGTGCACTGTGGTGGCAATGACCTAGGCACTTTGACTGGGGTAGGTCTGGAAATGCTTATGAAGGACACCTTTGCACAACTGTTTTCACTTTTCCCTAAAACTGCCTTTGTGTTTTCCAACATATGCCAAAGGCAAAAATGGAACTGGTCCAATCATTTCTGTCCGCAGATTGACAAAGCAAGAAAGCACGTCAACAAATCTGTTTCTGCTTTCCTCCGTGACTATGGTATGGGTGCCATTTACCACAACAACTTGCGTTATGACATGCAAGACATTTATAGAGGAGATGGTGTGCACTTCAATGATAAAGGGAACAGAGTCTTCCTCTTGAACCTTAGACTCTGCATCGGTACTTACTTGTAGGTACCACTAAAAAATCATTTCATAAACACAACGGCTCTTTTTAGAGCCCCCTAATATCTAAACACTTAAATCTGAATTTCATTTATTTTTTTATTTTTTTTCTACCGTACGCTTACCGTAAGCTTACCGTACGCGTACCCCGTGATTTTTTTAAAAAATCAATAAATGTTTTCTTTGTACTTTACAGTCCTTCTTTGACCCCCTCACCAATGTAAGGGGGTCTGTAACTCTCCTCATTGCCCCCTTTTCTTGTTTTCACTTTTTTTTTTCTGAGTGAAACACACAAAATGGCGGCCGCCGCTTCCTGGTTTCGGCCGATTCGAATGTTTACTAAGATCTAACAGCCAATCAGAATCGCGCTCGCGCACGCCACCGTACGCTTACGGTAAGCGTACGGTAAGCGTACCGTAAGCGGGCTCAGATATATATATTGATTTAAAGGCTATTTTCTCAGAATCTACTGAACAGATTTACACCAAACCTACAAAAGGCACTTCCTTGACATAGGGACTACCTCTCTGCCAAATTTCTAGTAATTCTGTTCAGCCGTTCGGGCTGTAGCTCGTTCTAAAGGTCCTATGGAAAAATGCATGGGAAAAACGCGTTTTGGGACCCCCCTTTTATCTCAGCCCCCGCTTGACGTATCCCCCCGAGACTTTCAGGGTAGGAGCGGAGCGTAGCGCCCCACCTATTTTGAGAAATTCGCGAGGATTCATATATATATATATATATATATATATATAATCTACTGGCGGTCGCCAGTTTATAGTTGGGACCGTGTTTCCATAGGATATCTCAAAATTCTATTTTGAATAACTTTGGCGCCGGTTGACGAATCCTCGCGAATGTATGGAGTCAAAGCACATAAATATCTATAGCCGCGCACCGTGCGCGCACCCTAACGTGCGCTAGCGTAATTCTGATTGGTGGTTACATGACAGTCAACGTTCGAATCGGTCGAAATCAGGAAGTGTCGGCCGCCATTTTGTTTGTTGTGGGTGCGAGAGTGAAAAAGAGAGGTGGCGAACATGAAGAGGGGCAGGGTAGAGAGTTCCTGACCCCCTAGCCTTTGTCATCGCGGGGTGCCCGCACGGTGAAAAACCTTAAAAAAATAAAAAACATACATAACTTAGCATTTAAAAAACCGTACAAATTCACTTAAAAAACCATAGGTTTCACACATGTTATAGTTAGGTGGACATTTCACTCGTAAAAAACCAATGAAATTCCCCCGTTATAGTTAGTTCAGATAACTAGAACTCGTGCGACCGCCACTCTATCACAAGGATGATGTCATCAGTGATGTCATGAGTGATGCCACTGACCATGTCATGAGTGATGTAATAAGTGACGTCATGAGCAGTGGATTTCGGGCGCACGAGTTATAGTTATCTGAACTAACTATAACGGGGGAATTTCATTGGTTTTTTACGAGTGAAATGTCCACCGAACTATAACATGTGTGAAACCTATGGTTTTTTAAGTGAATATAGATATATATATATATATATATATATATAATCTCATATATGAATCTCTCAATCCTTCTCAGCAAAAAGATGGATAGCCAGCCACACCAACCTATGGTTTTTTCAGTGAATATATATGTGTGTGTGTGTGTGTGTGTGTGTGTGTGTATGTATGTATGTATATATATATATATATATATATATATATATGTCACTGAAAAAACCATAGGTTTTAGGGGTGTTATAGTTAGCTGGACATTTCACTCGAACAAAACCATTGAAATTCCTCCGATATAGTTAGTTGTACTAACTAAATCTTGCGCGCCCGCAATGCACTGCTGATGATGTCACATATTACATCATTCATGACATGGTCAGTACAACTAACTTCATCGGAGGAATTTCAATGGTTTTGTTCGAGTGAAATATCCAGCTAACTAGAACACCCCTAAAACCTATTGTTTTTTCAGTGAATTTCTAAGGTTTTTTTAAATGCTAATTCCTAACTACATCAGGTCTGAAACCTATGGTTTTTTCAATGAATTTCAAAGGTTTTTTAAATGCTAATTCCTAACTATATCAGGCCTGAAACCTATGGCCTTTTCAGTGAATTTCTAAGGTTTTGTAAATGACAATGTTTAATGTATTAATTGTTAGACTGATTTTTTTGATACTGATTTACTACATTGTTTAAACTGTTTGTTAGATATTTTATTTTTTTAATTACATTATACAATACAAAATATACTTTCTCAGAATGAATTACTTTAGTTTAAATACTTTGCAAATAGGCAATAGACTTTTAAGTACAGTAGTTACAGTTGTTGCAATGGGCAACACAATTTCAAACACAAAGCAACATTGAGCTCAATGTGAATTTCTAGTCAAATGCAATTAGTTACTTTATGGATTACTTTTCTAACCACAGGACTGAATGCTAGATTCAGTCCTTGGACATCTCCTGTAAACAGTTGAGTTATAAGCGTTTTGGTTACAGTAGTGATTTTTAAGGATTATTATTGTATTTTAAAAGTTGACACTAAGAAAAAATTTCACATAGAATCACTAATGTTAACCTATGGCAGAAAATTCACTTAGCAGGTAAGTAGTGTTATGGTTACTTTTTCCTTACTCAGTGGTGGATCCTGGATCCAGCACAGGTGAATCCTGTAAACAGTTGCAAGAATGTGTTTAAGTCATACAGAGGATTTGTTAAGAATATTTTTAGTTTGTGAAAATAGACACTTAGAAACTTTTCTGGTGAAAACCACACAAAATGGATTCCTGTGGAAGGAAGTACAAGTTACTAGTAAGTACGCTTAGAATTACTTTTCAGGGTCAGTGCTGGGCTAAAAGATGCAGCCCTGGGTTCTCTCCTGATAACAGGCGAGTAAATCGGAATTCGTAGTTCGGCTGATTATAGAGGAATATTTGTACAATGGTAAAGGAAGGCGGCGGGGCCTGAGGTGACATGTGCAAACACGCCCTGTGGCGCATTTTAAGTTGGGAAATTAATTCCTCTTCAATCCTGCGGTCCCCTGGGGGCCAACTAGCCCACCAGGTACCTCCAGTATGCGTCAGGGAGCTGCGTTGCAGAGAGGTGTTCAGAGGCCACGCCCCTTTTTACAACACTCTGCAACGCAGCTCCGTGGCACTTCCTGTAGGTGCCTGGTGGGCTAGTTGGCCCCTAGGGGACCTCTGGATTGAAGAGGAATTAATTCCCCAACTTAAAACGCACCACAGGGCGTGTTTGCACACACATCACCTCAGGCCCTGCCCCCTTCCTTCACCACTGTGCAAACACGCCCCGTGGCGTGTTTTAAATTGGGGGATTAAGTCAGCATAAAGGTTATTTTTCATAACTGAGATGTTATGTTTTTACCCTTCACATTGCAATGACCTTTTGATTGGCACCCCCCTCATGAAGTCTCCAGTTTGGAAACTCATCCATTTAAGCATTTGTAAATGTTTTCACAATGTTTGATTATGTGCCTTTTGAAATCATGATCACTTAGTGAGATTAAACAGTGACACTGAAGTTGACATTCATAATTGATGCCACTGCATGTGAGGATTCTTCTAGTATGCCCCATGACATTCACCCATCTTAATATAGATGAAGAAACATTCCTTCATAACTTCAACAGTATCAGGGATCTTAAATTCTATAGAGTCTCTAACGTAGGCAAACCATGAATACTTTCCTCCATTGTGTAGTAGTTTGTTGCTCATATTCTAGATACGGGACTGTTAAAGAATCGTTTCGCCAGACTTTATCCATGCGCATGCTGAGAGGACCAGTGTGGTCTCGATCTTACAAAGTAGCTTTCAGCCAGATATGATTTATCATAAATCCACTCTGACTACTCTGCGCGTGTTTTGCAGTCAGTTTGTATTGGGCATCTGCCTCAGACCAGATGCTTACTTCAGTCTAGCCATCTTAAAAGCTAATCTCTGCTGACCTCTCACGTTTCCTTTACAGCTGTCGCCTATTAATCTGTATTTTCAGATGTTTTATCATCTGACAAGTCCACAGAAAAGAAGACTGACTTTAGCACTAACACTATTCACTGTAGATAGTCTTATGCTCCTAATTCACCTCGCCCCTTCTTCAGGCACCCTCTCACCATCCCTGCTCTTTATATATTTGTTGTAGACTGAAGGAACCGCATTTAGGCTATTAGAACTAGTATGCCTGATGTGGTTGAGGATGGAGTAGGCTTTCTGAATTGTATTCCCTTTATAAACTTAAAACATGTGTTTCTAGATCTATGGACATCCTACTGTACTGGAGGAAAGGAGATTAAAGTCCAAGGTGGAGTAGGAGAGTTCTTAACAGTAGGAACCATACGCTTTCTTCTTCTCTGCCATCCTTTCTTTTTCCATTTTATGAATCTATTTATTTTCTGCCATTTGAAACTTAACAAATATGTTCTTGGAAATGTTCGTAGTAGCTCACTAGATGTAGTGATATTTATATATAATCTGTAAATTTGCTTTGAATTTTTTTTTGTCTAACTTCACTTTTTTCCCTCCATCAGGCTGCACTTTTAGCCGCTCCTTATAAAGATCATTTCCTGAAAGCTTTATCCAAAGGACAGAATGTGAAAGAAGAAGAATGTATAGAAAAGATTCGCCAGTTTTTAGTGAACTTCACTGTTACTATTGATGCAATTTATGAGATGTATTCAAAGATGAACGCGGAACTGGATTATAAAGCCTAAGTTTTTGAATTTTTGCATCAACACTTGCAGTACCGCAAGAATATTTTTAATAAAATGCCTTAATCACTGTGACTGGCTACAGGGATTGCCCCCTCCCCCCCTTACAAGTGAATAAGGAACAACTGAGATCATGACCTGGATACTCAGGGTATGCAGTTTTAAATATGTCCTCTTACAAATAAAGCAATAAAGTATTGATCTTTTGAGTTACCTTATTCTGTCATGATTCTTTAGAACCTAACATTTGCATTTTTCAATTGAGCATTTGAAAATCTGATCAAAGTTATCATTGTATCTTAACTGTATTAAGCACCTATTAACTTATTTTTCTATGCAGAAATGACATGCCTATTTTTATGCTATTCAGTGTCTGCATTTGATGTAGAATGCCTTCATCTGTAGACCTTTTAATATTGCTCTAATGGTTGGAGAAACTTTATACTTGATTAAAATGTTGCACTACTGCACATACATAAATTACTGCTTCTGATCATCCTACTCATTTTTCCTTCAATGTGTTATTCATTTTCATACTGATGTTACAAATGTTGGCTCTGATCAAAATTAGTTTAATGACAGCTGTTTCTATGTGTGGCGCTAGTATTTCACGATAATGGTTTTGAAGTTCTATTTCTGTTATGCATAACTGTAATTCTTCATGTATTTGTGACCTCATGTTTTTCGTAATATAGGATTTACTTGTATTTTTGTATGCTTATTTCTTTTAACTTTGTGAACGGTCTTACATGAAGACAGCCCATACCTTCAACTGGTTTGTGTACATCCGAAATGTATTTTCTGGAAGCTGATAAGCACATCCGTTGGAATATTAATGTGCGTTGGGTTAAGTGAAAAGGGAGTGTAATGTTTATTTAAAACTTGTAATCTTTATTAAAATGGTATATATTTTGAGACTCTGCCAATAATTATTTTGTATTGGTGAAAATATACAAATGCACTTCATAATATGTTTATAGCCTCCATCTGCTGAACATCCAAGAGGTAGTGGGGAATAGAAGGCTGAGTTCTTTGGTTTCTGGGGGACCATTAGAAGGAGAGGATGCCGGTATCTGTGATGGTTGCTCTAGCTCACTAAAAGAAACGAACAGTGTCACTCTGGACGGGAAGACTAGGTGATCGTGTAGAGAGAAGATTTGAAATGGCAGGAGCCTAGGTATCTTTTTTTTTTATTTTTTTTATATGAAATGTCTGTGCATTTAATTATACAAGGAATCCCAATAAGGCTAATAGAATGAGTGTACTGGGAATGCCTTATTGAAATAATAATTTGTTATTAAACACAAGGCATGTTTTAGATGAGATTAGAAGTTAATTTGGTTTTAAGAACAGATATGTTAAGCTAACTTAAATCCCATAACACAATGCCCCTGGTTATTGCAAAATTGTCTTCACAAACTGAGAAAAGGTAAATGTAGGTATAGATAGTTCGATTCAATGGATCAGTTTTATAATAATGCAGCTCTAGGCGTAGTTCCTCCCTACACAAATGTATACATTTATTGACTACAATGAGCATTAGAAACCTTGCTATCTGAAAGCAATGCATTTAGTTTTTTTATATTCATAATGGGAATCATTTATTAATTGATTCATGCACCAATATCTGAATCAAAACTCTAATTAAATAGGCTGAGATACTTTTTCTCCTGCCTTCTATTTCACAAACCAGCACTGCCCACTCATGAGCCTGTTTTTGAAGGCTGTTCCCACTGAACTGTAGGAATAGCCAAATTGGGTTCAGTTCATGGCAACAAAGCAACCTGAAGATCAAAGCAAAGTGGGCATGTTGAGTAGGATCTCTGGACAGAAGTGGTTCCAGTGTGTGGTCAAGTGTTCCACCTTGCGACTAGTGCCATGTCTGCGGACCAAGGGTTGTGTCCATCTGTTATTGGGGGCTTGAATCCCTAGCCTATGGTCTGACATTTTGCAGTCCCCAACCGAACACTGAGAGGAAGGGGTAGAAGCAAATGCCAGGCACATAGTTATCTCATAACAAATCCAAAGAAAATCACTGGCAAATGTTGCTAAAGATTCCAGTTAACAACTGCATAATTCTAAAGTTGCGTGGTTATGGTTAACTATACAACCATGTATATGGCAGCAAAATGGACATCATCAATTACAGGCGTGATGTAGCATCACATTTGTGTTAAAGAACAGTGGCACTTTTTTAGAAATGGGGTTTCTGGTTGGCTACAGTATGCATCTAAACCAGGAAGAACTCACCACTTTAGTCAGGGTCAGTAAGTTACACACCTAGGATAACCCCTGCTCACCTCCTTGGTAACTTGGCACAGAGTAATCGGGCTTATCCCAAAGGCTATGTGTAAAGTATTTGTACACACATAATACAGTAAAAACACTACAAAGGACTCAACACCAGTTTAGAAAAATAGCCAATATTTATCTAAATAAAACCAGACCAAAACGACAAATTCAAAATGCACAAATCAGGATGTCACTTTTTAAAGAATCCATCCAGTATAGCTCTTAGAAATCAAAAATAGCTTCAACCTGGGCTATTTGGTCATTGTCGATGTCAACAACTCCACAAAGTCAGTTTTACCTCGCTGGAGCGAGATTCGGTTATGGAGTCAGGGAGACTCCAGTGCAGTACGTTGGAGGTGTCGTGTGAAACAAAGATGATGCAAAACACAGAGGAGGCGAGGCATCGTGGAGGCCGGTGCGGTGTTGGTTCCTTACTGTTGCAGGGGAAGTGATTTGTCGGTTCCTGAATGCTAGGCAGTGGAGGTGATGCATCGGTTCCTTACTACCTCAGGAGAGGTGATGATGCTGGTGCAGTTCCTTACTGTGGAGCGGCGTCTGTGAGGTGTCGAGAGTCAAGCCCCGATGTTTCGTTTTCCACAGCGTCCATGTCTGACCAGGCCACAGGCATCTGAGTCAGAGTGGTGACCTAAGGACTTTGGTGGCGCGGTGCTTGAGACTTGTGTAGTGGGGAGACCACGGCTCCTGTGCAGGCGGCAGCATGGGTTCAGAGTTGCAGATGGGCGCCAGTTACAAAGTCGATTGGCGTGGATGCCTTGGGTTCTTCTTAGTAGCACCCCAAACTCACTTCCAAGGGCCTAGAACCTGAAATTGGCACCATTTTTCAAATAGGACCCCTCAGCAGAAAGGTCCAGGTGTTATAGGTGAAGTCTTTGATGGCCCTGAGACTTCTTAAAAGGAGGTAAGACCAGCTCAAGTCCTTGATCTTTGGAAGCAGGATGTAGAAAGCAAAGTCCAGTCCTTTCACTCCCAGGACAGAAGCAGCAGGCCGCCACAGCAAAGCAAACAGCAAAGTGGCAGTCCCACCTGACAGCTATCAAGCTCTCATTCCTAACAGAATGTCCTCAATCCAGGAGTATTCTGAGTATATGGTGTCAGAGGTCCAGTACTTATACCCATTTTAGCCTTTGAAATAGGCAAACCTCAAATAAAAGTTGTTGTAGCGCTTAAGACCCTGCCTATCCTTGCCCTGGCCCCAGACACGTTAAAGGATGTGGAGACTTTTATGTGTAAGGAAAGGCACAGTCCTATTCTGGTGTCAGTGTCAACTCCTCTCACCACTCCAACTCAGAATGACCTATCAGCCTGGTGATGGACCATCGTGATATGCCGTGCACACCTCAGCTCCCTTTGTGTTACTGTCTAGAGTGAATGCTCAAACAGCCCAACTGTCATCCCGACCCAGACATGTATTCAGGGAAAGGCAGTAGCACAGAATGGTTAAAGTAAGAAAATGCCAACTTTCTAAAAGTTGAAACAGCTAATCTAGGACTAAAAGTCTTGGAGTCTGCACTACCGAGAGTACTCAAAATGAGTGTTACACAATGTTAATCAATAGTTTAAAACACAAATTAATTGCTCGAATAGACAAAGTTATCTAATAAACAAAACCAATTCCAAAGTTACAACATGTGTAATCAAAATGACCATGTAGATTCAGGACTTCAACTTGTTTTATTCACAGAAGAAGTACTTCAGTTAATTTGTGTTGGATTCATCAATTCAATAATGCATTCTGATGTGGATTGCATAATTCCCAATGCATTTCAGGTGAAAAATCACCCTTCGTCAGGGGAAATCTATAAATAAACATGAATACAATGTAAGAAATATAGTTATCCATCACAACAGCAATATTTACAGAACTGGCCTTTCAATTCCGAGATGGTTGATAATTACATCTAAAAGTGTTTTATGCTAAGCAGATAACATTTGAACTACAGAGATCACCTGTAGACATATATCATGCGTGAAACATTGTGAAGAATGGAAACTAGAGTAAAGATGTGGTTGATGGATTAAATGCAGGCCATAGCCCATGAATCAGATTAAACGTGATAGAGACCCCTAGAAAACATGCTTATCACCTTTGCGCAACACAACGAAAGAGTAAAACAAAATACCTCCGCTGTTTTGCAAATTGCAAAAAGCCAAATACGTAGCCCATGCAAATAGTCTCTGCCCTGTAGGTCAGGGTGTCAGATATAACCAGGAGATCCTGCCTAAAGTAAAAACAGGATCAATGTGTGATGTTGTGACCGTTACTACCACAACGAAGTTATCAAAAAACAAAAAGTACTAAATGCCAGAAATTTAGTCTCTTACTTAATCATGCAAAGAATACTGTTATGCCAAATCACTCCTAATAAACTGAAGGATTTTCCTCCTGACAGTCTGTGAAAAACTGTAGAAAAGTGAAACAAAACCATGTGAAATCGCGCTCGATTTTATAACCCAATAACATCAATTTGTGCAGTGTTAAAATGTGCACAGAAGCTTACTGTAATTTTAAACAAGTGAGAAATGCGTGTACGTCTCGCCACTTAGTTTAAAGAAGTGGAAGTGTCCAAACTTCTGTTGAACCGCATCACGTGCTATGAAAAGAGAAACCACGACTTAACACTTTTGCTTACTACTCAAAAGCATGCTTAAATACCAATTGGAATGGGCTTACCGAGCAGTCTTGCGAAAAGTATCCCTCGTGTGCCAGAAATCTAAGTAATTTATTGCAACCTTGGCGTTTTTGCGTTTAAATCAGCAACGTATCCCCAGGGTATCGTGTGACACGTAAACCACAAGTGCAGGAAGTGAGGGATGAAAATAAGACTGATAGAACAATTGGTGTTTGCAAATGTGGCAATCTTGATCAAATATAAACATAGAATATTACTGTTCTAAAAGTATTTATCTATGGTTTGATGCTATAGTTCTGTGTTAACAGCATAATTAAATCGTAAATATTATGAAGCTTAAAAGAATCGAAATAAGTATCACTAATTCATGTACTCGTGTACTCAATACATTAGTTGGATTTTAACAATAGTTGAATTTTAACGATGTAAACACCTCATCAGTGTAGTTGAATTTTATAGAACTAAAAAACACGACCAGCCTGTTAACAGCCATATTATTCTTTAGACTCATATTTCAGTTCTAACATTATTATAAAGATGTCGTCATATTGGTTTAAAACACAGAAGTGTGGTACGTACAATGCATGTATATATTTGTGTTACAAGACACATACAACAAATTATGACATGCCATCGACATTGCTGTGTTGGACCGTATCTAATATATATTTAACATAAATAACAAAATAATCATGATTGAAAGTATATGCTGATGAGACCACTCCTAATCTTTGTTGCACATCATATGCCATATGATTACTGATTGGAAAAGAGAAATTGTAAACATCGGTCCTATTACAGGTATATACTGAAAATAAATAATTGGTACATGCAGTAGAATAATGTACATGTTATTATTTGAAAATTTACGAAATAGCGAAAATGAGTACAGAAACCGCATCCTCACAAAATGAACCTTAGTGCACTAATGCCAACTACAAGTAGAACATCATCATCAAGAAACTCAATGGTGCAAGTCCCAGCGACCCTGATCCCACCTAACTCTATGCGGTGAAAGAGATGTGCTATCTGATCTGTCTGTAGTTTCCAATGATGGGTGGATGTCATATTACAACGTTTCTGGCGGAGTACCTAGAATTATTAGAGAAAACATGACCGATCCAATTTGTCATTCAATCCTTTTGGTATTAAGGTGTCCATATACCTTATCCAAAATGTTTCACGTTGTGTAATGAATTTGGTCATGTCCCTATCAATGCGCCTCTTCACTGTTTCCAATACTGTGAACCTTAGTTGAGCTATTGTGTGATGGAAATCCACCCAATGGTTAGCTAGTGGGGAAGAAGTTGCATGTGTTCTTATCCTACTCTTGTGTTCAGTTATACGCGTGCTTAATGTTCTCTCTGTCTTGCCCACATAGTATAAGCCACATGGACAGAGTATGGCATAAATTACATTTTGTGAATTGCAGTTTGCTGTCCATAACAATTTGATTGGTTTACCCGACCAGGGATGTGAAATCGATGTCCCCACAAGCACATTGTTACAATGTGAACAATTGTGACATTTTTGCATGCCCATCTGACCCCACGTTCCCTTGTCATCTCTCTTTTTTTAATACCTCTCTGTTTTTGGACCTTTTATATGCAAAAATTGGGGGATCTTGAAACAGATTGCCCAAATCCGGCTCTGATTGTAACAACTCCCATCGATTTAGGATCACTCTTTTGATGGCTGTCTCCTGTGTGGAAAAGATGGAAACAAACACCTCTTTTGGCTTTTACCCTTTCTTTCTTAGTCAATAAGTCGGATCTGGGAATTTCATCTGCTCGCTCAGCAGCAGCTTCAACAATCTCTTCAGGATACCCTCTTGTTAAAAAACCTTTCTTGAATCTCTGCATAGTGGTTTGGTACTCCATGTTATCCGAAGAAATGCGTTTGATGCGCAAAAACTGTGAAAAAGGAAGGTGTTTTTGCGATTCTGGATGAAAACTCGTGTATAGTAATGTGTTGTTGCGGTCTGTGGGTTTAGTGAAAACTTTCGTGGTGATTTCTGATACTCTCAACTCTATTTCCACTTCTAAATACAACATTTTCTGTTTATCCATTGTGTGCGTAAATTGGATCGTAGGATTTTTGTCATTTAGTTGTTGAAGTTTATTGATCAGTTCAGTTGATGTCCCCTGTCATATTATCAATATATCGTCCATGTATCGTTGATATAAAATCAGATTTTCCGTCCACCCAGGGTCACAAAGCAAGTGCTCCTGTTCAAATTTCATCATGGACACATTTGTGTAGCTAGGGGCCCCAGAAAAACCCATAGAGGTTCCAGTGGTCTTAAGAAAATACCTGTTTTTCCATTGAAAGTAACTGTGGAAAAGACTAAATTGCAAGAGTTCTAAAATAAATACTTTGTTGGCCTGTATTTTTTCCTGCTGCAGAAGGGCCCACTCAATAGCCTCAATACCTTTGGTGTGTGGTATGGATGTATAAAGTGCCACCACATCAATAGTGCATAACATATCACTTAGTATTTTCAAAAAATGTGTAGTATCTTGCACATATGTAGGACCAGATTGCACTATTGGTTGAAGGAATGTATCTAAATAGTGACCCAAAGGTTCATGAATCGACCCGCAGCCCGAAACAATGGGGCAAAACAGGGGATCTCTAAGGTGTTTGTGAATTTTTGGTAACATGTAGATCTCAGGCCTGCGTGGAAATCTGGAGTGTAAAAATTCATAAGTTTTATCAGAGATCCAGCCCATGTCTTTAGCATTGGTTAATATATGTTTGTGTGGCTTGAAATTCTATGGTAGGGTCATCATTCAACGGTAAGTATGTAATCTCATCTGAAAGCATCAATTCAACCTTGGTTTCATAGAAGCTCCGGTCCATGACCCACCCTTGTCTGCTGGAGAAAACATAATAGAACTATTCCCTCTCAAAGTTTTCAATGCCTTCTTATCAGCAATAGATAAGTTGCATCTCTTCCTCGGCGGGGCAGGTAATTTCGTTAAATCCGTTTTCACTAAGATTTCAAAAGTGTCTAGAACCTTATGTGTGGTCGGTACAACAAATGTTCTTCTAGGTCTAAACTCCTTCGAGTCAGTAGGCCCTAACTTTGCTTGGATTGTTTCTTTGTTCAAAAAGAAATACCGTAATCTGAGCTTCCTCATAAATTTATGCACATCCATTTCTGTTTGGAATTAATTGGAATGAAAAGTGGGTACAAATATACTTCCCTTATTCAGTAATGCCATTTGGGCCTCCATTAGTTGTTCTGATTTAAATATTAACTACTAATGTTTCTTGCCTCTGTGACCTGAGCTTGTTGATTTTGTTACCTCTTTGGCCTCTCTGTGTTTTGTTAAATTGGACTGTGTTTCTGCCTGTTCTAGTTGCGGATTGTTGGCTGCTGGGCTGATTTCTAAAAAAGCTACCTTAGAAGAGGGGACACCGAAATTTCTGTGGTAGTTATGTCTGTTGTAGATAGTACTGGTGCTCTTGTCATACGCGTGTCACTAACTGATGTCACACTTTCTTCCGATGAGGTGGTTCCTGATTTGTAAAAAGTACGCTTCAGAGCGTATACCTCTGCCCAAGAGTACACCTAGTCTAATTTATAATCCATTGTGTCCCTCCTGAATTTGCGGACCTTCTGCTCATGAATCTCTTTTGCGTAAATGTCTAGCTTGGTGTTGATGTCCTCTAGCGTGGTTGCCCAGTTCTCTGTTTCCATGCGCTGTTTGACAGCTTCTTGTAACTCTCTGATCTCTTGTTCCAGGCCTATCAAGACTGTGGATAATTCCTCTACTATTAAAAGTATGAGGTCAAGCGAGCATTTATTAAGGATTGAATACCATTTATCCATGAACTTCTTATAGTTCTACATCATGGGTTTAAGTGGCATTCTTAAACCTCTCAGAATCCTGCTGGCATTGTGACACTGGACAAGAGTCGTGGCATGCAACCTCTGATTGATTGATTACGCGTCGCATTAGGTATTCTAGTTGACGTAATTGTGTAACATGACCTTGGGACGTATCAGATACCCTAACCTCTCAGATGAGACAATATATATTTCTTGTGCGTCAGTCGCACTGTAAGCTTTAGTTTCTGCCTTGTTTTTTATGAGGTGCACAATTTCTTCAAATGACGTGGTGAAAATGAATGCTGTTTTTTGGTGAAAAAATAGAATAGTGGGAAATGTAACAGCGGTGATGCACTCAATTTACTAAATTAACCAGTATTCTCAATGAATCAAAGCATATCAACATTGGTGTGCGTCCTCTGTGGTGGTTTCACCCCGCCACCCATTCCAATTGAAACAGCTAATCTAGGACTAAAAGTCTTAGAGTCCGCACTACCGAGAGCACTCAAAATGAGCGTTGCACAATGTTAATCAATAGTTAGAAAAATGGGGTCCCTAACAGTCACTTCTAATACATGCCACTCAGAGTTCTAATTTATTGTTGATTTGAGCCAAATAAGGCGCACAAACATTACAAATACATTCACATTATAAAAATAAAACAAAACACCCTCATAGTCAATCTTGCATTCCCATCCTTCCACTCCAAAGAATTGCTCATTCCTTTTTAAAAAAATAAATAAATAAAGTGACTGTGTCGTAAGTACAATAAATACTAAAACCGCAATGTTACAAATAACCTGTACTTTATCACCACTAGCACAGGTCTCTAATTATAGTTAAAAGTTCACTTTATTTTCTCAAACTGTTATTTACCATTCCTAAAAATGTACCCACCCTGTAGCATAGCTTGCAAATGCTAAATGCCACTCTTAAAAATAAAATCTTGGGTAGGTTGTATCTGAAGCTCTCTAAAAATAGGAAGTAACATTTTCTTTCCAATAAACGCCACACAATGTAGTGTTATGATCTAATGAACTAAAGAGAAATGTTTCTGAAGGAAAATGAAACTCTTTAAGAATTTGCTAGCTTTCCCAACTCCGCCATGTACTTCTTGATACACTTTAGGCTTGTCAGACCTTTCCCTTTACAAACCTAATTTGTAAGTCAAAAGCATTTTGCGGGTTCAGGTTGATTCCTGCAATTCCTAGTACTCTGGCAAGGTGAAAAACTGTTTCACCGTGCCAGCACTAGCATGCTGGTTCAGGCAGGGAAACCGCTGTGTCCCATGGGTGGGTTTCCCGGGGCACAGCATGCGAGACGGTCCTAGGGTATAGGGTTCCCGGGGCCAATAGAGGTTCAGACTGTGCAGCCCTACTCCCTTTTTCAAAAGATAGCGGTCCTGGGGGCTAGGGTCTCCAGGGTCTTTTCGAGGTTTAGGGTGGAAGGCTGTGCAGCCCTCTCCCTTTTTTTTTTCTTTTTTTTTTTTTTTCTTTTGAGGCGGGAGGTTTCGGTCCTATAGTGCCCCCCCCCCCCTGTTTTTTTTAAATTAAAAGGCATGGGGTTGGGGTCCTTAGGGCCTTTTAAAGGCTTGGGGAAAAGGGGCCATGTGGCCCCCCTACCCGTAAAACATACCTTGTCCCTGGGGGAGATGGGGTCCTTAGGACAGAATATGGCTTGGAGAGGAGGCTGTGTGGCCCCCTCCCCTGAAATTACTTAATTGGGCCCCAGGGAATGGGGTACCATGGCATTTTAAAGGATTGGGGAAGAGGACCATGTGGCCTGCTTCCGATATAATTTTAATTGGGCAGGGTGGGGGCCATTTTAGATGTCATCAGTGATATCTGACCATGTCAAGGGTGTTGTAGTATGTGAGTTCATAAGCAGTGCTTTGCGGGGGCGTAAGTTATAGTAGGCTCAGGTAACTAGAACTGGTGAATTTCTATGGTTTTGTGTGTGTAAAATCTGAGCCTAACTAGAACGTCCTTGTAACCTATGGTTTTATGTGTGAATTTCTAAGGTTTTTTTTTTTAGTTTTATTTTCTAACTAGAACATCCCTGTCACTTTTGTTTGTGTTTTATTTCAGTAAATTTCTACATTTTTTAAAAAACATTTGATTCCTAACTATTGCTTCCCTGTAGCCTTTTGGTTTTTTTCTGTGAATTTCTATGTTTTTGTATTGGTATTTGTACCTATAACACCCTGTGGCTATAGGAAAAGAAGTTTATCTCTGACTCCTATTTGGAGTGTGAGGAGAACGCCTCTAGAAAGAGGAAAGAGGGGGACTCATCATCTAACATAGACTCCAAACTATCTAGGTCTCGTAGAGAAACCAGTGTGGAAAAGAGATCAAGTAAGGAGTCTGCTGGTCCTTCCTGATCTCTTCTTAGGTCTTATTCAACACCTGCATCTGCTCCTCGTAGAACTCCAAAGTCCCCTGCACACACTAGTTGTACATAGATTTAAGTTAGTACAGTAATGAGTGTAGGAAAGAAGGAAACACTGTTCATCCACTGCTCTGTGTGGTTCCAGGATTTATTGTCCTTGTTGTGTATTCCTTGGTACAGAGTCTTAGCCTAGCCAACAGACGTTTTGTTGCGAACATGAAGAACACAGCGACTTCTTCAGGGCTGGTAAATATATATATATATATATATATATATATATATATATATATATATATATATATATGATACACAATTTTATCAAAGTGAGTAGAAGACAATTAACACCATTGGCAGACACCCATTGTGACATGTAAAATAGGAGAAAAGCAGCATGGTACACATGATTTCTTAACATGTGGAAACCCAAGTTGTTATAAATGTAATGTCCAATGTGTCAGCTTTTTTTATAATTATATAAAAAGATTCTTCATCAAATGAACAAAACTGTGTTTGGAAAGCATTAGTGCAATTGTGTCACTTATCATTGTGACAGCATTAATGTGGTTGTATGGTATTGTGACAACTAAACAGTCATTAATGCCCTTCGGCATGGTAACGTTCAATACCTAAAGTGGTGACTTGTGCAAGGTTGGTGCAAGTGTGAATTTGTGGGCCTATCCACCCCCCTTCATGTCGCCAGTCCAAAGTCCATGCAAGTATTGAAAGAAACAAGGGATAGTTACCTAAATTGCTATGATTACGGTCCTATAGGAAAGCAGGGAAAGTTGAATCTGAGAGATTAGTACTCCGTCCATCATTTCCTTTGGTTTTCGCTTTGTTCGCCATAAGTTGGCAGGGTATGCTCAGACGTGAGTCCCTTGCTCACTTTGCCACTGGATTCAAGCAAGCCTGGCTGAAGACGGCTGAAATGCCAGAAACCGGTCCTAGGAAGCTTGTTTCCGGTCGAGGGAAGACATGGCTTGGCAGTTCGGGCTGGACTGTTCCCATGAGGCACAGGGTCAGACTGATTTGCATATGGCCATGTCTGAACTGGGGTGGCAGAGTGGGCTAAAGAATGGTGATGGATTAAACCCAGATCAGTTGACTGGGGGTGAGTGCTTGCAATGTTCAACACTCCATCCATCATTTCCTTTGGTTTTCGCTTTGTTCGCCATAAGTTGGCAGGGTATGCTCAGACGTGAGTCCCTTGCTCACTTTGCCACTGGATTCAAGCAAGCCTGGCTGAAGACGGCTGAAATGCCAGAAACCGGTCCTAGGAAGCTTGTTTCCGGTCCAGGGAAGACATGGCTTGGCAGTTCGGGCTGGACTGTTCCCATGAGGCACAGGGTCACTGATTTGCATATGGCCATGTCTGAACTGGGCTGGCACAGTGGGCTAAAGAATGGTGATGGATTAAACCCAGATCAGTTGACTGGGGGTGAGTGCTTGCAATGTTCAACACTCCGTCCATCATTTCCTTTGGTTTTCGCTTTACTCCAAAATACAACCATGACCTAAACACAATGCGTGGATGGATAGTAATAAAACCAACCTTATTGTTGGTTGTACTCCCCACCCAAAGGTAAATAGTAGTAGATGGTCTCAAGGGTAGCAGAGACCAGAATTCCATTTAATTAAAGTTTCCTCATGAAGCATATTCTACAGGGATAAGGTGCAAAGTAATAATCAAAGGCTGGTTTTATGGCAGGGAAACTAGGGCTCCAAAAACTTTTTAACATAGTAATGTTAATTGCACATACCTATATTGTGTAATGCCAACTAGTAGTCAGAATATGCAGCTACTAATTATTAAGAAACCCGATTTGTAGGGTTATGGCTGGCAGCCAGCTTTGATTGTGTTGCCGTTGGTCTCCCGATCCTAGAGTGGAATCGAGAACAAATAGGTTGAGTTATTGGGGCGAAACTCCTATGTAGTGAGTACTCCTTTTCGGTTGGGTGGCTCAAGCCACTCATTGCTATGGAGGTTGTGGCCATGAGTGTTCAGGCCCTCAAATGAATCTCTTACCTGTGAAGCAGTTGGTGAAGACTCCCGCGTGTGAGAGGGACGGTGTTCACCAGCTGAATGATCTCCTCGCCCTAAGTAGAAAAAATAGGCAAAATAGAGAGAGGACAAATGATGAAATAGCTGCTCTGTTAATTGGAGGCTGTACTGATGGTGGTGCATCGGCTGCAAACGTGCCTCCTGGCACTCTGCTGCTCGGGGGATGAAGTCCACTTGTGTCCTGAGGTCCTCAGGACACAAGAGGACCTCATCGCCCCACCAGCAGTGCGTCAAGAGGTGCGTTTGCAAAGTGGTGTAAAAAGGGCCATGGCCTTGGACCACCTCTCAGCAATCCCACTGTGTGGGGCTTACTGGAGGTATCTGGTGGGTTAGTTGGACCCCAGGGACCCTCTGGAATGAAGGAGACTTAATCCTCCAACTTAGAACGCGCCAGGAGGCGTGTTTGCCCAGAGCTGCATGAGAGGCGCGGGGCTTTCTGCGAGAGACTGGCTTTTTGAAAAATTGCTTTTTGCAAGGGTGGCTTTGTGCCCCCCTTTCCTTTATTATTTTTGGGCCCTGGAAAAAAAACGGGAAGGTGATCCACCTGGCCCCCCTCCTGAGGCCAGTTTTTATCCCAGGTACCCAATCCCCGGGGCCCGTCCTTATTTATTTTTTAAATTGCAATACAAAAGGGAGGTGGGCTGCGTGGGCCCCCTTCCCTGGGCCACTTTTGGCCCCAGGAACGTAATCCCTGGGACCTGGCCTCCTTGATGGGGACCCTGGGGGGAGTCCCAATGGCCCATATAGTCCCTGTCGGCTCTCCGCCTCCTGTGGGAGCTGGCATTGCTTTTGAGGAAGGAGAGCTGCTAACATGTATCTCCTCTTGCCCAAAAGCAATTCTGCCTTGCTTCGCTGAAGCGAGAGCAGGTTTCTTCAACGAAGCACAGGAGTGTTTGCCATGGCAGGGCGGGAGCCGAGTGAGGTGCAGATAGAGGAGCAGAAAGCGGCAAGAGAGGAGCAGAAAGCAGTAAGGGGTGTAGAAAAAAGCACGAGAGGTGCAGAAAGAAGCACGAGAGGTGCAGAAAGAAGCACGAGAGGTGCAGAAAGAGGCAAGAGAGGTGCAGAAAAAAGCAACAGAGGTGCTGAAAGAGGCAGGTGAGGTGCAGAAAGGGGCAAGAGCAGTGCAGGAGGGCAAGTAAAGTGCAGAAAGAAGACAGTGAGGTGCAGAAAGAGGATGAAAGGTACAGAAAGATGCAAGAGAAATTAAGAGGCAAGAGGGATGCAAAAAAGGGAAGAAGGGTACAAAAAGAAGCAAGAGAGGTGCAGAAAGAAGCAAGAGGTGCACAAAAAGGGAAGATGAGTGCAGAAAGAGGCCACAGGGGTGCAGAAAGACCACCGGGGTGCAGAAAGAGGCAAGAGAGGTGCAGAAAGAGGAAAGTAAGGTGCAGAAGGAGGCAAGAGAACTGCAGAAAAAGGCAAGCAGGTTGCAGAAACAGGCAAAAGGGGTCCAGCAAGAGGGAACATATGTGCAGACCGTGGCAAGAGAGGTGCGGAAAGAGGGGTACAGAAAGAAGCAAGAGGGATGCAGACATTTGCAAAAGAGGTGCAGAAAGAACCAACATAGGTGCAGAAGAGTCAAGAGGGGTACAGAAAGAGGCACAAGGGGTGAAGAAAGAAGGAAGAGAAGTGCAGAAAGAAGCAACAGTTGCAGGAAGAGGCAAGAGATGAAGAAAAAAGCAAGTGAGGTGCAGAAAGAGGCAAGAGAGGTGCAGAAAGAAGAGGTTCAGAAAGAGGCAAGAGAAGAGCAGAAAGTGGCAAGAGAGGTGCAGAAAGTAAAAAGGGGCATGGCCTCGGACCACCTCTCAGAAATCCCACTGTGTGGGGCTTATTGGAGGTAACTGCTGGGCTAGTTGGCCCCCAGGAACCCTCTAGAATGAAGGGGACTTAATCCTCCAACTTAGAATGCACCAGGAGGTGAGTTTGCACAGTGGTGCAGGGAGGGGGCGGTGCCTCCTACGAGACACCGGCTTTTTTTAAATTAGCTTTGGGCCCTGGGGACTCCATCCCCCAGGGCCTGAGCGTTTTTCTTTCCTTTTTAACAAAAAAAAAACAGGAAGGGGGCTGCGGGACCCTCTCCAATGGCCGATTTTAGCCCCAGGGACCCCATCCCCCGGGGCATAGCCACATATTTTTTTGAATTTTTAAAAATTATTTTTCAGGGGGGGATGCGTGGCCCCCCTCAGGCCAATTTCGCCTCTGGGTACCCCATTCTTTGGGGCACGGCCTTATTTATTTAAAAAAATTACAAAAGGGAGGGGGCTGCATGGTCCACCTTCCCCTGGGCCAAGTTTGGCTCCGGGGAGCCATCCCCAGGGCCTGGCCTCTTTGATGGGGACTATGGGGGGAGCCCCAATGCCCCCACTGTCCCTGCCGGCTCCCCGCCTCCTGTGGGAGCCGGCATTGCTTTTGGGCAAGGGGAGTTGCTAACATGCAGCTCCCCTTGCCCAAAAGCAATTCTGCTTTGCTTCGTTGAAGCGACAACGAAGCAAAGCAGTGTTTGCTAAGACAGGGCGGGAGCCGTGCTACTGCCCTGCCATAGCAAACAGCAATGTCCTGGGAGTGGGCACCCTGGGACATTGCAGGAGCCGGCCCTGGGGGGTGGCAGTCTCCAGGGCCATCTAGGGCTAAAGGAGGGGGGCGGCGTGTCTCCCCTCTCTACATTTGCACTGCCCCGGGGAAGTGGTGGTCCCTGGGGCCATGTGGGGGGGGAGCTCCGGCCCCCCAATTTTTTTTTCACTCGGAGCCCTGGGTAGGTGGCGGCCACCGGGGCTGCGTGGGGGGAGGCATAAGCCCCCCCCCCACACCTTTTGATTTTAATAAAGCCCCAGGGTGGTGGCGGTCCCCGGGGCTGCGTGCTCCCTGCATATAATCAGCATGGCCGTGGTGGTCCCCTGGGCTGCGGGGTCCCCCATACTATACTTTGTGATTGCCCCCGGGACCTGGCCCACCTGGGGGCTGAATTAAACGAAGCGCGGGAGACTGTGCTTTGTTTTTTTTTTTTAAATGTTTGGCCGTATTTGCGCACCCCGCGCGAATTCGGCAGATTTTATTTTTTTTAATGGTTTCGTTTTGGGCCTGGGGGGCCCACAGACCCCCTGAGCAGGCCTGGGGGTCAGGGTGTTTCTACCCTGCCCCCTTTTCTTCATTTTAACATTTTTATTTCCTTTTTCTTGTCACTCAGTTTTACCGAGTCACAAGATGGCTTCCAACACTTCAGAGTTTGGAATGTTGGCAGCCAATCAGAAAGAAGCTTGTGCGGATTCCCAGCTCCTCGGTGCTCAGATATCGGTATTTTTATTTTTTTGAATTTCTCAGGAACTACTGAACGTATTTACACCATTTAAAAAAAGGTTGCTTTTTGAACTAAGAACTACCTTTTTGCCAAATTTGGTTTAATTCCGGCTGTAGCCTGTTCCAAAAATTCCTATGGAAATTAACATGGGGAAACCACGTTTTGGGACCCCACTTTTGTTTAGGCCCCTGCTTGATGAATCGCCCCGAAACATTCAAGACATGAGCTGATCTGAGTGAACCATTAGTTTTGAAACTTTTGCGAAGATTGGTCAAACGGCACCAAAGATATTGGCAAAAGAAAAAACGCTTTTTGAATAGAAACAAGGTCCTAACTATAACTACCTACCGGCGACTGTCAGTAGGTAATACATATTCACAAAAAAAAAAAAAAGGTTACAGGGACGTCATAGTTAGGCTGACATTTCGCTCGTACAAAACCAGAGAAATTCAGCCGGTATAGTTAGCTGATTTGACTGTAACTTGTGCCCCCACAATGCACTGCGTATTACCTCACATATTGCATCACTCCTGACATGGTCAGCGACATCACTGAGGACATCTCCAATGACATTACTGATGACATCGGTGATGACATCATCCAGTGACTGAGTGTTTTTCAAAAGTTTCAGTGTTAAATATATTTTACCTAGGTGTATTGGTGAATCAGTGGGTGTATGAGTGACATCTTGGGTGTGTGATTGACTATAAATGAGTGACTAGGTGTCTGTGACTGGTTGTGTGAATGTATCGGTCAGTTGTTAGTGGGTATGTGAATGACTATATGGGTGATTGATTGGTTGACTATCTATATGGTTTTCTGTGTGTGGGTGAGTAGGTGTGTGAAAGGCGCTTTAGGTGAGTTACTGGGTATATGAGTTACTATGCATGAGTGAGTGAATGTGATAATGGCTATATGGATGAGTACATGCTTCTTTCAGTGACATGGTGAAGGAGTATGTGTTGCTATTTGTATGAGCAAGTATGTGTATGTAACTGTTTGGGTTAGTACGTACCTGTATGGTTGACAGTATGGGTGAGCGTATAGGTGTGTGAATGCTTCTATGGGTGACTCAGTGTGTGAGTGCCTGTATGAGTATGTGAGTGGATATATCAATGGCTGTATTGGTGACTTAGTGAGTGTATGAGTAGCAGTGTGGGTATGTGAGTGGATATGTGTATAGATCTATGAATTAGTGAATGGCTGGGTAAGTCCTGGTATGGCTCTGTCAATGGGTTTGTGAATTGTTATGTGGGAGTGGCAGTGGGTGTTTAAAAGATTCAATAGGGGCGTGAGTGGGTGATGTCATCATTTGAGATGTCATCAGTGGTCACTGACCATGTCATGAGTGATGTAATATGTGAGGTCCATTGCAGTGCTTTGCAGGGGCGCAATTTATAGTTAACTCAGCTAACTATAATGGCTGAATTTCTCTGGTTTTGTACAAGTGCAATGTCAGGCTAACTATAACCTCCCTTTAACTTTTTTTTTCCGTGTGAATTTATAAGGTTTTAATGAAGGTTCTAATGAAGTTTAATACAGCAGTGCAAATAGCCACAGTAGACAGAGCGTAGGATATGAAAACCTTCCTGATAGTTAATAGGGCGCATTTTTCCTAAAATTGGGACGATAAACCTTGCCCTTGGCTCTTTGTAGAGTCTGCAAAATAGCATGAAGGGCAAGGTGCTTTGATGGGCCAAATTATTACAAGGGCAGCGAATGAGATTCTCACACCAGCCAGCCGGTTTGGGGAAGGCCACAAGAAAGTGCAACGTGCCAGGGCGAAACTTAGTCAAAAGAAATCGATACTGTGTGTGTAAAAAACCGATGCAATTGTTGGTGTAAAGGGGACTGACCAAGCAAACCCGGTTGCTGACGATATTTAGTTGACTGCAAAATATGCATCTTTTATAATCAATTTCGAGTTTGCCTGGATACTGGCAGGATTGTCGTAATAATACCCTAGCCCTATTTCTTTAAATTTAACAAATCCGAGCCATGGAATGGCCAAAGGCATTATCCATAGCCGTGCAGTCCCTGATAATATCCCTTGAGAACTGTAGATCCTCTGACGACCAAATCTTGACCCATAGGACCAGTGGAGGAATGTCAATTCGGTCCTCAATAAAACCCAACCCTACCTCAGAGTGGCAAAAGGCCGTGGGGGCACTTTTTGGGGTCATCAGCAATCTTTTTTTGAATTTATTTTCTAAGATTTGAAGCTGGGTGCTTTTTTTGATGCCACCATACACCTGCCCCGTAGGTTGCGACAGACAAGCATTTTGCCTTATATAGGGTAACTAGTTTTGCAACCGGCTTATGACCCAACTTGCAGGCAAAACGAAATAAGCCTTTGAAAATATATATATACACAAATAAGGGAATAGATAACAATATATATGACATATATAGGTTTAAGAACTTATAATCGAATGTTGGACCCAAAGATAAAATCAGCTATATTTGCCGTATTGAATGTAATTAGGACTATCTATAGGATAAGGATGGTTACTGCATAAAATAGCTAAAAAGAGGTCATATTATATTTATGTATCATGTGCAATTTCTTTACCCTTTGAAATTTGTTTACACACAACAATAGCACTTTCACTTTTTATATTCGATCGTTTTTTATGAGGTATGTCCTAAAGGAAACATTTTATAAGATGGCCGCCATTGAGGCGAACAAAAAAGTGAAGTCCATTGTCCATTTTTCATGTCTACTAGGACTCCGTGAGGCTTCACGGTTTAAAATGGTCGAATTGTAAACACACATCTAACACTGACGAAGCCAGGTGGCGAAACGTGTTTGTTAGAGGGGTAGGGGGTCTGTAAATAAACCACTGTGGAATCGGAGATCTGCGTGCTTTCCTCATTCAATACTAAGAATGATGTTGGAGTTTTTTGCACGAATCGCGTTTCACCACCACAGGATTTAAGCACCCGGGACTTAAGCAATGCAACGGCGGTGACGTTCGGTGTAGAAAACTAATTTGGCCGTTTGCTCTGAGGCGCACGGAAGAATATATATCGACTGCTGGATACCGCATTCGAAAGGATAAAAGGAAAAAGGAGCGATACAAAGAAGTTGCATGCCGACCGAGAACCCTCGTATGGCTGACGTCGGAGGACGCAACCGCGGGGTGATTCATCGATCAGTGAGTGCTTTTCTCGTATTGCTATAATATGACTAACAGTTTAGCTTCTGTCCCGTAATTGACTCCGTTACATATACAGACCCCCGTTATTACCCCTGGAAGAGTGTGTGCGTGTAACAACTAAATGCATACAGAATGTCGAGTGTTAACTAAAGGGAAAAAGCGGCAGGGGACATTTTCAGAATCCCAACTGAAATCCCAGTGAGAACATAGGGGACAGTAATGTTGAATTCCACCGCCAGTAACCTACAAATCCTGTATCAACAATTCAAGAAAGCGCCGGAAAGCGAAATTAGAAAATGGTGGGAAGCAACTTCTCTTCAGCGTTATGTGGATTGTAACAGAATTCCCATGGGCTTACGTATTTTTACTGTGCCATCATATGAAAACCCTGACCCCCAATTATTAAAAGACTGGGCAGAATATACCGCTGAATCAGCAAAGGGGATGGTACAAATGTTGATAAAGTACGCCTGGAGTGACCGGGAGAAATTCTTGGTAGAAATTCAAAAGTTAGAAGACATGATAAGCAAGGACATAGATACCAAATCTAGTGAAACGCTACGACAAGCGATGATGAAAATATTGAAAGAATATGAGACTGGAATATAAAAGAGAAAACAAACAAAATTCCAAAGGGATGAACAGGACTACCGGACCGGAAGAATTTTAACGTTTTCTCGCAAATTTGATGTAACTAGAAAGACTGGCTCAAGGAACCTCTAATACCAACAATAGAGATACATCTGAGTCGGAGGCAGAAATCTCAAAAGGAGAACAACCCACGAGCATAGAACAAGGAGGTAGAGGCAATATACCTCCTCCTTTTTTTCGACGAGTACCAGGTCATGAAAGAGACACGCCAACGACCACCCCAACGAACACATCCTCCAAAATCAGATCAAGCCCAAAAAAGAAACGCAAAACGAGGAGGGGCAGGAGGGGGCGATGCAACAGCACCAACACCTATGGTAACATGCAGCAAAGGTGGGAGGAATCAATGGTGAAGGAAGACAACACAATCCTAAATCTTTCGGACAGGACACTGACACAGGACGAACTAAAGGTACTACAAAAAGGTTTGACATTCTGTCCAACAGCCAAATTTGATTTGGTTCAAACGAGGATAGACCTGTTCAAATACGTAAGGAAACTTAAATTCCAGAAAATCTTTTCATTACATCCAAAGAGTGAGAACAACATGGGGCAACAGATTAATGTGGACAATGAGGAATTATTGGACAATAATTTTGAAACTCTAATGACTATGCAATTATTAGCGCAGTTAGATGATATTCCTAATTCCATTGAAGGCTTAGAGAAGGCAGGGGTGTCACAACAGAGGGATCTGAGTAACCTCAGGGGGAAATCTAAAATACTGCCTTAAATGCCCCATGATGCGATAGACGTTTTCAAATAAGTTGTCCTTTTGGATATACAGAAATTGTCACAAACATCAAGAGAACAAGAAATAAGAAAAACTCTAACATCACGAGAAAAGAGTGGGAAGCCATTAAATCCCTCAAATGTGATTCTAATATCGAAATAAAATCCTCAGACAAAGGAGGAAATGTGGTGGTGTTTAACAAGGAGCAATATGAACAAGAAGCATTGAGACAACTAACTGCTATGAGACTATATCAAAAACAGTATATGTAAAATGTACCTTGGAGTACCAGAATCTTTTGGAAGGGTGGAGGGATCAAGGGATGCTAAATAATGATGAATTTGAATTCCTGCAATGTGAGGCACCCGTTATCCCTACTTTTTACCATCTCCCCAAAATACATAAAGATTTAAAAAATCCCCCTGGGAGACCAGTAGTCTCATCAATAGGCAGTCTCTTGGAAAATACCTCTAGATTTATTAACACCTACCTGACACCAATGGTTAGAGATTTGTCATCATATGTGAGGGATACTCAGGATTTTCTAAGATTGATTGATAACATAACATGGGAACCAGACATGCTTCTAATCACATTAGATGTTACAAACTTATATACGTGTATAAGTCATAGAGATGGCATATCAGCCGTCAACTGGTTCCTGAATAGAAAACCACTGAAGTTCCACCAACACAATCAAATGCTTATAAAAATGATTGAATTCTGCCTTGAAAATAATATCTTTCTGTTTTCAGGCAAACTTTATAGACAAATACGCGGTACAGCTATGGGCACGTGCTTCGCCCCCAGCTACGCAAATCTTTTCGTAGGCTGGTGGGAGAAGCACGTGGCCTGGGGTGAGACCAATGAATGTTGGATGGACAAAATCATGATATGGGCAAGATATATTGATCTCTTTGTCGTTTGGCGTGGTGACCGGGCCTCTGCTGAAGAATACGTCGCCACGCTAAACGACAATGAGTTCAATTTAAGATTCACCAGTACTATAAATGAGACCTTGGTGAATTACTTGGATTTGGAGGTCTATGTAATAGGCAATGTCTTACAGACAAGACTCTATAGAAAGCCGACAGCAGGAAATTTCAGATGTAGGTTGTTGTTCCCCAACTTTACAATAAACTAATTCACCAGCATTTCTGATCCGTCCCAAATTAGGAATAAGTCATCGATATACCTGACCCATATGAGAATGTGGTCAGTATATCTTTCAAAGGTTTCCATCCAGACAGTTTGTTCCTCCCACCAGCCTAGGAATACATTCGCTAGACTGGGGGTGAAATAAGTGCCCATTGCAGTCCCAGACCGCTGTCTGTAGACTGATTTTTCAAAAAGAAAAATGTTTTGCTGCAAGCCAAAAAGCATAATTTCCTCAAGCATCTTATTATACTGCCAGTATTCAATATGCCTGCTCTTCAAAAAATACATGCACACTGCTACACCCAAGGTCTGTTCTATACAAGTGTACAGGGAGCAAATATCTAGCGCAATCATATGATAACCTTCCTCCCACTGAACATCATGTATCCAGCGCAAAAAGTCAGAGCTGTCCTTACAGTATGATCTCAAGTTCAGGACATATTTCGAAAGAAACGAATCCAGGAAGATTGAAGTGTTTTCCAATAGCCCTGGTGGACAAGTGGCACTCTTGTGGATTTTCGGCAGAAAATACACACACGGCATGCGCGGATTCTCAGT
The DNA here is from genome assembly GCF_964204655.1 of Triturus cristatus. Taxonomy (NCBI): domain Eukaryota; kingdom Metazoa; phylum Chordata; class Amphibia; order Caudata; family Salamandridae; genus Triturus; species Triturus cristatus. The sequence goes on along the minus strand of NC_140594.1, from coordinate 223,647,615 downwards.
TCTCAAGAATTTATATTGATCTGTGTCCAACAACCATTGATGGTACCAATTTCCCAGATGACTGTGATATTCCTGAATGGTCCGTTGGTACACATCCCAATTAATCAACTCATAACTTGTTTTGCATATATATATATATATATATATATTATATATATATACATTATATATTTAAATATATGATATATATATGAGATATATGATATATATAATGTATGCAATTGAAGTACAAATGAAGGTTTTCTAACTGAACAACAAACTATGATAACAACATTTAAAAGTAGAGGGTACAGTGATAAAAACTTACAAAAAGCAAAAGATAAAGTCAAAAGTAAGACACAGAGGGACTTACTGTTTAATCCGCCAGCCAGAAAAGATCCCAATTCTAAATAAGAGACCAATGAAGTTCCTAGAATGATAATTATTTTCAGCAGAAGAGCCGTGACCTTGAGAAAAGCCATGAAAGCACATTGAAATCTTCTGGTAGCTGACCCAACAATAGGCAAACACATAGGCAAGACACCTTAGATAACATACAAACGACGGAAGTCTGTGAGAATTCGTTTAGTACTCAGTTATCCTCAAGACACTTCTCAAATGCAATGGTTGAGAACACCTAATGGTTTCACAACCTGCAACTCTTGCAAGGCTTGCAGAAATGGAAGAAATCACAAGACAAACATGACTGGGGCAGGTATTACAAAAGATTTCACTAAAGCGATCAATAGTAACAGTAATTTCATGATCTACGTACTGGAGTGCCAGATGTAATATGTGACATCATCAGGAGTGCATTGCGGGGGCGCGAGTTATAGTTAGCTCAACTAACTATAACGGCTGAATTTCTCTGGTTTTCTCTGGTTACCTTAGCTATTCACTGAAAAAAACACAGGTTTCAGGGACTGTAGTAGAGGCGGAGCTACAGGTGCACACATTGCTATGTTAGCATATGCCTCTTAGACATTAAAATAACATCTTGCCACTTTTGCTGCTTTTACACACAACACTGTAGATAGATGTTACTATATGAAAACTGCTTGCTTGCTTTTTCTTCACATGAGAACGCTCTGTTGTTCACATCCCTAGACGTGCACCGCGACCTTGGTCTGAACATTGTGTGCAGAAACAGTCAGGGCCAACAAACAATGTATGCTTTTGAATTCAGGTTGATCGGCCCACGCTCTAGCCATAACGCACACAGCTGCAAATATTTGAAACTCGAGCGCCTTTAATATTGCAGTTTGCATGCATGAGATACACATTCTGGAGATGACCTTTTCAGACACAGAGCAAAGCTGATCCTGTGATGTGATTCACCTAAGCTGTTATTTACGGTATGGGGTTACCCATTCAAACCTAGAGACCTTCTATTATTTTAATAATACTAGCTTACTAGCGAAGGGATGGTGGTTGTATTCCACTATCATTTGTAATATGATTTCTCCCTTCATTTTCTATGGTATTGTAACAATGCGGATGGTTTTATTTTTTATCATTTGTCTGCTTATGTTAGCCAAAGTACTGCATCTTAGGACACGTAGTTTATAAAATAAACATTTTAAACTTTACTGTGTCTCTGAATACTCTTGTTGTGGACAGATATGAGAATAACGAACAGGTATTTCTAATTCCCATCATTCCTGAGAGTACTCTAAGTCGCATGTTCTGGGTTGTCTAATCATTGGTAGCTTCGAGATGATACGAAGAGCGAATGAGACACTGATGCTAGTCGGATAGGGGTTCTGGGTACTGAGGTGAGTATTTGGTACACCGCAATTCACTGAGGTGCATGAGCAGAAACCCTGCAACATGGCGCACCTAACGTTGGGTCTTATGATTTGAGACGCCTTAGTAGTGCTTATATTAGTCCACTACGCCTTCACTCTGGTTTCCGGATAGCGGGAGTGACGGTTTAAACATACCTAATAGTTAATCTATAGGTTCTAACAAGCTTGTCAATTAAAAAGGTTTTATTTTTGTAACCCCTTTTTTTGTGCTAACGTTATAATAGATTGTTTTTCTTTCTCTGCGTTCTTGTGGCTGCAGTCGCTATTGCGGCGCATAGCCGCGCACCGCTCCATCGTCATTTGACGCAGTTCGGGGTACCCAACGATGGGATGGCTGTTATCTTTGTGGTGAGTGCCGATGCATTGTATCCATATGAGTTGTTTTACTCTTGGGTTACAATGCCGGCGGTGAATGCAGACGATAGTACATTTCACTCCTATACTCCCACGCAAGTCCCAGCGAATTATGCACCATATAGGACGCAGGAGATTCCTATTTCGGCTTGGCAGCATCATATTTGGTTTAATGGCGTCCTCCCCCACAAGGTTACACCGGCTCGTTTGGGCCCTTTGTCCATTCCAGGGGCCACTTGGCCGGTCCTGGCCAGTTTTACACCTCATCCTCGGTATTTAACTGTTGCGGTGGATGAGTTACGTGTATTACATACAGCCCTGATTACAGTACATCGGGCTGTAGTACAATATGTTTTGCGCAATGTACAGGAAGGGGCACCTGTTGTTGCGGGGCAACCAGCTGGCCCGGCAAGGATTGTTATTAGTCCTGTCATGGTTAATTCAGTAATGGGCAAGCAACCCCAGAATAAGGACGACCTGCCTTATTGGCTTGCTGAGAAATTTGACCAGCTGGAAGCAGTATTTCCACACACTACTCCTGTGGAGAAACACGAGATACTCACCATTAGTTTGCAGAAAGACTTAGTCCCAGAAGTGACCGATTGTAAGAACTGGGGTAAAGTTTTTGCAGCGGTCTACTCGAAGTGCTTCGGCACCCCATCTATGGCTGTGCTTCCTTCCGTGATCATACGTGTTCAAGATCAACACGGTCCGGAGGCAGCAGTCGAGTTGGGAATGAGGCTTGTCGGTGTGTTCGACGTGGTTGCCACTCTCATTCTTGGCAACCTCAAGGGAGATGCGGTTCACTTTCAAGTGGCGAACGGTCTCGCCCTCGTGAACGAAGACAATAAGCCCCGAGAATTACCTAAAATTATTGCAGAGGCGTATAGAGCCATAGGCCGCATTAGTTTAGGGATTAAGCCTTCAGTTCCAAGTGCAGATGTTCAAAAGCAAACTAAGATGGGTTCATCTTTCAAGGATGATCATCTGGCTTTTCCTAAACCAAGTTGGAGATCTAAGAAACAGGGGAAGGAGCAACAGAAACAGGGGTCTCGTCCCGCGTCACCTGTACAGGCGACTAGTGAACGCACATATGATTTGCGCGATCGTACTAGAATTAGGTCACCTGGTAGGTTTCAGGTTACTTGACAACATTCTCCTCGTTCTTCACAGGAAACATCGGTCTCTCAGTACGGTGGCGGTGAAAGTGGCAAAGGATGGGGTGCCCAACAAGGACGTGAGCATCCCCCGTCAGCCTGACGGTAAAGTCAGGCAGGACGAGTTTGCACGTCAACGTCCCCCGCTTCAGAAGAAGAAAGTGCTGCACTAACAGTGAGGTATGCCACAGATAGTGAGAACGCAGCTTCGGAACCTGACAGGGGCACTAACGCTGCTCGACAGCGCAGCGGAGGGTACAGTAGTGCGGCAAGCACTGCGTCTATATCTGGAGGCGACAGCAACTGACACGTTCATTACTGTAAAAACTGCAGATACTAGAGTGGCTCCCCCTGACAGACTATATGACATAGTCCTTTTAATTGAAGGTGACATACAACGTACAATACAGGGAATTTCTTGGGATAATCTGACCACTACATATGACATTCTATTGGCGGAGGCGGACTGGCCACCAGCTTTCGTTTTGGCCGCTCCTAGAGGGGAGGAGGTAATCCTCCCGTCTTTCGCGCACACTGTGCAAAAGGATCACGCTCAGGATATTTGCAGAAGAGTGGGCCCAGGTGGTTGCTCCGGCTTTGTACCGTACTCAGGTTGGGTGGGATAAATTGTCGCCAAGCCATGAGATTCCTTTACGGTCTCTGCCCCAGCCGCAACCCCAATATCCCATGCGCCACGAAGCTAGATCTCACGTCACAGAAATCCTTGAACAATTGGAATATCAAGGTGTTATTGAAACCTGTGTGTCACCGATGAATAATCCTCTATTCACTGTAACTAAACCTGATGGGTCATACCGCCTAGTTTTGGATTACCGGCATTTAAACTCTCATTGTCGGACTTGTGCTGTACAGAATACCCACAGTTCTGCCCTCATTGATAGTTTCGTGCGAAAAAGGTTTAAGACCACACTTGACATATCTAATGGCTTTTTCAGCCATAATCTGTCCTCTATTAGTAGTCAGTGGACAGCCTTTTCTTCTGGCGGCAAACAAAAACAGTTTAAGAGATTAGCCATGGGCTATAAAAACAGCCCTGGCGTCTTTGCCGCACGTGTAGTATCTCTATTAGAGAGCATTGACCCTGATGCGTACTCGTATGTTGATGATAATTATTTCACAGACGACGAATTATGGCCGCATCTGTGTCACGTGGACCGCATCATTGTTATGTTTGCGGACTTCGGTTACAAATTCAACTTTGCGAAGTCTCACATTGCAGAGTATACAGTGTTGTTTTTGGGCTACGAGCTCAACAATGAAGGTCAAGAATTAGCCCCTCACTTCCTGGAGAAGTACGCGTGTCTGCGTTCTCCAACAACACTGAAGAAATTACAATCTTTGCTGGGTTTTCTAAATTTTGGGCATACCTATATTCCCGATTATGCCCAGCGTATCAAGTCACTATATGCCTTGGGACAACCTAATTTTTCCAAATCGGGCTGGCTGCCAGAACATTCAGGTATCTTGCAATCTTTGCAGGCTGACCTTCTTGCTTCTAAATACTTACTGACACGTGATAACCACACTAACCTGGTTATAAGAATAGTGCCGGGCGCAGTGGGTTTCACGTACTTATCTTTCAATGAGGGCGACACAGTCCCCATTGCTTACAAATCACACTTGTACACTTCGGCTGAAATGCGCTTTTCCACTGTCGAGAAAGTTGTGACTGCGGTTTCGATGGTGATTCTGAAAGAGAGCGCTGTCGCAAGGAAAACGCATGTTGGTTGTGACACCTTATCCTGCCCTAGAGGCAGTGAAAAAGGCCAGTGTACCTAATTCTAAAGCTTTGCATCCACGTTGGATACAGCGGGCCACTTCCTTGACATCACCGGATGTCACCTACATCTTTGATGCCTCATTACAGACGCAGGAGTACTTGCAGTATGAATTCGTTCATCCAGCTCCTCTGTCTTTGCGCCCGTTTGAATATTACCATTGTGTCATTTATACAGATGTTTCGGCGCAACCGGCAACGGAATCGAAGCATGCTTGTTCAGCGGCCTGCGCAATTGTATCGGGTACTTTCGTGAATGGTGAATTCAAGTCTGATGTCGTGCATACTCAGTCATTGGGTGATTGTACCACACAATTGGCGGAGCTACGTGCTCTTGTGCTAGCACTGGAGTTTGCTGATCCACAACTCTTATAGTGAATGACTCGTTTTACTGTGTTCAGTCTTTTAATGAAAATGTATTCCTTTGGTCTCAGAATGAATATCGCGATTCCAAAGGCAGCACAATCAAGCATAAAATGGTTTGGGTTCGAGTGGCAGAACTTAACCAGAATCTGCTTCTCGTGAATGTAGTTCACACTCTTGGGCATCAGCGAGTTGGTGTCCACGCTGTCGGTAACAGGTTAGCTGATGAAGCAGCGAAAACAGCAGTGGCGACATATTTAGTAGCAGCAGTTACAAGATCCAAAAGTAAGATTGATGATGACATCTTGGCAGCTATTGCTGCAACAGAGAAGGGAAGTAATTACCCTAGAGGTCTCCCTTCTCTGTACTCTTATCATTTAAGTCCTGATAAAGTTCCCTATGTGAGAATTAACGACGTTGGTGACAGATTGATTCCCAACGCGGACTGCAGACTTTCCTTGATAACAGCGGCTCACGAAGGTATGGCCTCTGCCCATGCCGGCGTTTCAGCGACTGTTACTCTCTTACAACAACGTTACTGGTAGCACGGGTTGTATAAACAGACTCGTGCTTATGTTCTTGATTGTGACATTTGCCAGAAGATTAAACCTTCGACTGCTGTGTGGCCACCACAAACTCAGTTGTACATATCTAATAAACCACTTGGGTGTGTTTATCTAGATCACTGCGGTCCTTTCTCCTCTGATACTGCGTATAAGTACATCTTGGTTGCAGTGGATTCATGCACACGTTTTCTTTGGGTATGGCCACAAAGGAGTGCTGATGCTCGAACTGTCATCAGGGATTTGCATGTCTTTGTGGGAATTTTCACATGTGGTACCCTTCATTCTGAACAAGGTCCTGCGTTCGTCTCTAAGGCGTACAAGGAAGCCATGGGGTCTTTGGGGGTACAAGTCAAATTTTCGTCTCCATACAGGCCTGAGGGCAATAGTGTTGTGGAGCGAATGAACCGTGACATAAAGCAATCCCTGACAGCTAGAGTTTTAGGCACTGGCAGGAACTGGTTAGCCCATCTGTATAACGTACAACGTGCACTTAATAATCTCCCTAGAAGGTCTCTGGGTGGGCGGACCGCATACGAAATGCTCTTTGGCATAAAGATGTTTGTCCTGGACCTTGATGGTCTAGACATGGTGGCGTCAGCCGCACCCTTTGACGTAGATGATCACTGTGCTGTATTACAGAATCTACAAGAGACCAGAGACAGTCTTGCAAAGGAACACTTGCCCTCCACAACTGATGCTCCGCTTCAGATTCCGGTAGTCGGCTGGCTACCTCGAGTTGGTTACTTGGTCCGTGAGAAGGTGGAGAACAAGGAGGAGTTTGGCCCCTCTTATCGTGCACCAGTACCAGTGCTTGGCGTGCAGGGTACGAGAACAGTAATTTTACATCCACACTTCCTGGTTGCAAGGATAACAGGTACATCTCCATTGACAATGTCAAACTAGAGCGAGTGGGCGATTCTTCTTAGTATGACTCCAGCGGTCTCTTGTCCGGCGATGCTGAGAAATTCTGTTTTGGCTCCGGCATCTACAACCAGCCCTGACATTGCCATTGAGATGCTTACAGTTACTAATCCTTTGTTGCCTCCACCGGCTGGTGGTCAATCTGAAGATACAGAGTATGCTTATCCCACAGATGTGTTGTTGCCTGGTTTACAATCTACTGCAATTGACCAGTCACGCTTTTCATTTGACACTAACTCTATGACTTCCAATCCCCCATTGAAAGTTTCTATTTTTGCTACTTGGTTTAAGGTACATTTTTTAATAGCCCCTTGGACTTTCATTTGGCTGTTGCTCATAAGTATTTTTTTGTTTATGTCCATTGGATTTGTGGTGGTATTTTTTCGTCTTGTAAATGGACACTATCTCACCGAAAGATCTACAATTAGACTAATTGATGGAACTTAGCCCCCCCACTCCTCATCACACATGAAAAGGGACCAGACTTTTGTGAATATTACTGCCTGGCCTGTGTTGGATGGGATTGTGTGGGATGCTGTAAAATGTCAAATTCATGGTCCCACAGAGGTGATTAATGTCCCCAATGTACTTCGTGTTTCTATGGGTGATGTTGTGAAACAAAACATCCGCTCTGATGATTGGGACGTTCAGGTCATAGAGGCACTGTTTTCTGATTTAAAATATTATGCTGCCTTTGATGCTGAAAATTTGTATTTAGACACTGCTAATTAGGGGGAATTATTTTGCTACCAAGACTATGGCAATCATTTCCTACATAAAGCCAATACGTTTCGAAATTTTGTAAATTATACGCAATGGGAACATTGTCCGGCACCAATGGAAAGCAGCTCCAGCACATTAGTGAACAAATTTACATATTTTACTGATTTCAGTGTTTCTAAACCTGAAGCCTTTTATTTTAAAGTGGCGGCGGAGTCAGCTTTAAATGTTAGGCTGACCCACACTAAATTATTGTATTCCAAGTCCTTTATGGATGAATTGGCTATCGGGGGGTATGAGCTGTGGAAAGATACTATTGAGCTTAAATCTGTTTGGGGTTCTAAGACATGGCAGGCGCAAGGGACAGAGGCTCTGCATCGTGCTTGCCTTATCCCAAACCACAGGTTATTTTTGAATTCTACTATTTTTCAAACCACCTGCTTTGGATTGGCTACTTCTAAAAAGATGAATTCCCCCTCTATTCCCGATCTGAGTGCTTATCATAATTGGGATAATCATACAGATCTGTCACTTGATGAGTTGCAGTCTGTCAGGAATCCCCTCCCGCACATGGATTCCCTCCCACGATGCCACTTCCGTGAACCTGGTGCGCTTGGAGGAGAGCGGACTACAACTCCCAGAATGCCCTCCGGCAACAATTGCCTTATGCAACTCAAGAGTTCTGGTTACATAACACCAAGGGTAACGCCTAGTTTTCATGTTATGCAACTCAAGAGTTCTGGTTGCATAACACCAAGGGGAACGCCTAGTTTTCATGTTATGCAACTCAAGAGTTCTGGTTACATAACACCAAGGGTAACGCCTAGTTTTCATGTTATGCAACTCAAGAGTCATGGTTATACAACGCCGAGAGTACTACTTAAGGAGAAGATCACTGGGACTCGGCGTCGGATATTCTGATCTTTGCCGGAGTACCTGGTTGAGGTACACGGACCCGTTGGTGAGTTGAGCGGCGGAAGGAACATTCTAAGGAGCGGAGGAGAGGTGCTGGCGTGTGCTTCCTGCCCGTGTCCTGTCCCATTCTGAGAGCCGTATTCAACGTCATTGGGCACATGTCCCGTTGGTAGAGCCGAAGCTCCCAACGGCCTGACAATTTGGAGAAAACGAGGTTGGTGCGAGCCGAAGCTCCCAACCCTCGTTCCTTGGGTAAACCCACGCTTAGAGTTAAGACGCTATCCCGGAGGTGTTTCCGCGTCTTAGCCATCGACACTCGTAGGAGAACTGGGATAGGTAGAGTGGCTGCTCCCATCCATTCTCTGCGCCACCTTTGGTATCATCACTTAAACCCGGATACAAGAGACGCACACTAGGAGGTGTTCCCAGCGTCTTTGTGTTGTGGCAGTACTCTGGGAGATACTGGTAGAGCGGCTGTTCCCAGGTGGTAGAGAGCCCGGCCGGGTTACTCCCACGTGCCCCCCCGTAGATTCCACAACCTTGGAACTACCCTTCACAGCGGTCGAGTGGCATTGTCGGCCACTGGTTAGCACTGTGCCCTCCGTTGGAGCATACCGGGTCCGGTGTGCATGCGGAGGACGGTTAGACGAGCTGTGAATGGGTATCGTACTTTAACTGGTGATTCCAGTACCGGTATTCTTTGTTGTCTGTAGTTGTTTATCTGTTTATTAAATCATCCTTAAACCTCCATTTCTCTGGTCCGTCGTCTGTTTGTCCCAACCCCGAGAAAGCCAGGACGTTACACAGTCATACATTACTAATACATCCTTCAACATTTCCGATTTAGATCGTGAGGGATGGTTAATATGGCAGAAGAGCTCGGATTCCTGTCAACATCGTTTTTTGGGTCTCCACCCTGGTTATACACAGGACCCCCGCTTTGGTTCTTCCCATTCAGTTACAACCTACAATGTGGGGAAGTTATGTCAGAACTGGCTGCAACATTCCACATTGGCATCTGTTAAGCTTCATTTATCAAAATTACATGACACAATAGATTTGAATGATTTTGTTAAGGGTCCTGTGGGTGGTAGGTCCAAAAGGTGGGTGTATGCTATTTATAACGAGGTTTGGAAATTATCGCAAATTGAAGCTGCTTCCAGATAGAGAGCTATTGATAAAGCCAATTTGTAAAAAGTGCTAGCTGTCATTGATAATAGCATTGACACCCTTTCTTCTAGAATTTACACATTAGATAATGTTGTTTTGTCTGTTGTGGATATTGTGCAGAATGATCTGTCTGTTTTATATCATGGTCAAAATCAATTGCATTCTATAATGCAGTTTGCATGGACTTTGCAAACATTGAAGGCTGGGAAAGTTCCCTGGGACTACATGAATACATCGTCTTTATTCCTGCCGTTTAATCTGTCTGCGAAACAACAGTTCATGTCCATGAAAGATGCAACATATTCATTACTGCATATTGAAAAGTTGGAACCTTTGCCTTTCTCTGTGGCCGAATTGAACTCCACTGTGTGGCTTATCCACGGGTTAATCACCTTGCCATTTCCTTTATTTAGGTTCAGTTCATGTATGAAACATTATGCCCTAGGCAGATATGAAGCGTTGGATACGGCTTTCCTGCATGAAGTTTGGTCACTCCCATTTACATACAGGTGCATGAGAGAAGGTAGGGAAGTTTATTTGAAAGGTGAGGAATGCATTTCCACACCTGATCACTCAGTTGTCTGTAGGCACATACGATTGCATGGTGCGTGCAACGTTCAGGCACCAAATTTGGCTTGCGTTCTAAAAGGGATTCCTGTGCCAGCCATCACACCCACTTTTACATTATTAGCTAACGGTAGTTACTTGCTTTTGAATAATGAGCCTTGTTGTGGGATGCTGGTGGGAATTCCTTACATTGTGACTGTCTCTCAACGAGTAGTCTGCTGTAAAAATGTCCTTTTCCCACCCCCGCATGGGAGACTGGATGTTTCCATCTGGCCTTCCATCCCAACCTTGAAAGCAGAGTTCAACAAGATGAGCAGAATAAGGGCTCTATTGTCTCAAAAAGAAGTCGCTTTGACTTCCCCCGTGAAACATTTGACCTTCACGTAGCAAACACCCGCACTGAGGTGCATGCGCTTTTAAATACTGATCTCCCCCTTCATTTCGGTGCTCTGATTCACACTATATTCAATGCCTCGTCAACAACTGGCTTGGCGCATCTTTTCAAAGTTGTGGGCTCCGGCCTCGTGACCTCCTTCCAAACAATCTTTGGTGTGATACCGGCATTTTTTCATTCTATTTTTTCTAGCATCTTTGGTGGGCTCACGTTGATTCTCGCCCTCACGGCTGGTGTGCTCCTGTTGGTCTGCTTGCTGCGCGATAGCTGCACAATATGTGCCACACGACAACCTACCCCGGCTGCTCTAACTTCGTAACCGGATGCTTGAATATTATGGTACATTGCCACTGGCCACTTTAAGCGTGGCCTATGGATTATCCTTCCGATTTTCCTACTTTACTTGCGTGCAAGCTGTTTTTAATTGCCTAGATTGTCCATTCGAATGGGCTCTGGATTTGTGCCTGTCGAACTCGGTGTCTCCTGCCCCGGATTATGATCGACTGATGAGTCCCTTAGTGGCTCATGAGTTGGACTGTTCTGGTATCGGGATTATGGCCTGTGGCGCAACACATGGAGTCCTAGGGAATTGGAATATCTATAGGGCAGCGTATAACTTCTTGGCTGGAAGTTATCTGGAAGAACACGCAAGTTGTTCTCTGATTGTGCTAGAGGCTCCAGTTATCGAAGAACATGTATGTTCCTTTACTTTGCTAGACTGGATGGCGGAATTGTTTACAGAACATTATAATGATTTCCTTTTGGAGGCTGTTGCTACTTATTGTGCTTACACGTTAATGGATTATGTGGAACAATCCAAGAGTTTTGGAGTTTTATTTTTTTCTCTCCCTTCTCTCCTTTTTTCCCCCCTGTTAGGTATTTTTTCTTTTTCAAGCGGGTTTTTCGAACTTTCACTGCCAATCATATGGATGACCAATACATGCACTTGGTTCTGTCTCTGTCGAACTTTAACTCTGCGTTCCTGATTTGTGTGCCCATTTTGTTCATGGTCCGATCAAGGGAGGGTGTAGTGGAGGTGGAGCTACAGGTACACACATTGCTATGTTAGCATATGCGTCTTAGACATTAATACGCCATCTTGCCACTTTTGCACACGATACTGTAGATAGATGTTATTATATGAAAACTGCTTGCTTGCTTTTTGTTCACATGAGAACGCTCTGTTGTTCACATCCTTAGACGTGCACCGCGACCTTGGTCTGAACATTGTGTGCAGAAACAGTCAGGGCCAGCAAACAATGTATGCTTTTGAATTCAGGTTGATCGGCCCACGCTCTAGTCATAAACACACACACAGCTACAAATATTTGAAACTCGAGCGCCTTTAATATTGCAGTTTGCATGCATGAGATACACATTCTGGAGAAGACCTTTTCAGACACAGAGCAAAGCTGATCCTGTGATGTGATTCACCTAAGCTGTTATTTAGGGTATGGGGTTTCCCATTCAAACCTAGAGACCTTCTATTATTTTAATAATACTAGCTTACTACCGAAGGGGGTGTGGTTGTATTCCACTATCATTTGTAATATGATTTCTCACTTCATTTTCTATGGTATTGTAACAATGCAGATGGTTTTATTTTTTATCATTTGTCTGCTTATGTTAGCCAAAGTACTGCATCTTAGGACATGTAGTTTATAAAATAAACATTTTACACTTTACTGTGTCTCTGAATACTCTTGTTGTGGAATGATATGAGAATAATAACGAACAGGTATTTCTAATTCCCACCATTCCTGAGAGTACTCTAAGTCGCATGTTCTGGGTTATCTAATCATTGGTAGCTTCAAGATGATACGAAGAGTGAATGAGACACTGATGCTAGTCGGATAGGGGTTCTGGGTACTGAGGTGAGTTTTTGGTACACCGCAATTCACTGAGGTCCTGGTTTCCAGCGCAATATTCTGTGCATGAGCAGAATCCCTGCAACAGGACGTTATAGTTAGGCTGACATTTCACTCATACAAAAACAGAGAAATGTGGCCGTTGTAGTTAGCTGAGCTAACAATAACTCGCGCCACCGCAATGCACTGCTTATGACGTCACATATTACATCACTCATGATGATGTAATATGCATGAGTGCGTATGTAGTGGCTGAGTGATTGGATTAGTGCTTGAGGGAAGGGTTGAGTGCAAGAGTAGTGCCTGAGTGATTGCATGAGTGCATTAACAGTGCCTGGGTGTTTGCATAAGTGCATGGATACTGCCTGGGAGATTGTATGAGTGTATGGGTAGTGCCTGAGTGGAAGGATGGATGAAATGCTAATCCCTGGGTCATTAAAAGAGTGCATGGGTAGTGCTTGAGGGAGTGAATGAATGCATGGCTAGTATGTGAGTGAATGGTTGAGTGCAAGAGTAGTGCCTGAGTGATTGAATGAGTGGATAGGTAGCATCTGCATGAGTGCAGTGGTAGTGCCTGGTTGATTGGATGAATGTTTGGGTAGTGCCTCAGTGGATGAAAGGATGCACGGCTAATGCCTGCTTCATTGGATGAGTGCTTAGGTAGTGCCAGAGTAAATGGATGAGTGCATGGGTACTGCCTAAATGAATGGCCGAGTGCAACAGTAGTGCCTGGGTGATTGCATAAGTACATGAATAGTGCATGGCTGATTGGACGAGTCCAGTGGTAGTGCCTGGGTGATTGGACGAGTGTATGTGTAGTACCTGACTGGACGGATGGATGCAAGGGTTAATGCTTGTGTCATTGGGTGAGTACATAGGTAGTGTCTGAGTGAATGGATGAGTGCATGCATACTGCTTAAGTGAATGGGTGAGTGCAAGAGTAGTGCCTGAGTGATTGTATGAGTACATGGGTAGTGTCTGTGTGATTGCATGAGTGCAGGAGTTGGGCCTGAGTGATTCAATGAGTGTATGAGTAATGTTTGAATGGGAGCATGGGTGCAAGAGTAATGCCAGGGTCATTGGGCAAATGTATAGGTAGTGCCTGAGTGAATAGATGAGTGCATGGGTAATGCTTGAGTGAATGATTGAGTGGAAGAGTAATGCCTGAGTGATTGCATATGTGCATGGATAGTGCCTGTGTAAAAGAAAGAATGCAAGGGTAATGACTGTGTTTTGCTATGTGTGCAAAACATGCACTTCAGAGAATGCATAAGTGTATGAGTAGTGTCTACATGTAAGGATAACTTCCTCCTTGATTACATTACCAACATGATGAAAATGTTGAAGTAGACTAAAGGACCAAAATAGTTATATTAGAAAAAAAATTCATGGTATCATGCAGAATATGTATCTTACTGAAACATCCAAATGACGACCATGATGTACCCCCTGACGATGAGGGCCCTGATGTGGGTGACTAAGAATGTGTTTTACTGAGCTACCCGGACTGATGCTCATGTGCGTGGACTGACAAGTTGAGACCCAGAGTAGCATGACCCCACTGCGGAACTGCAGTACTGAGCATAATATACTCGCTGAGCTGTTGAAAAACCAGTATTATCATGCAGGAAATCCGGTGAATAAGCGACATGCCCTGGGGGAGGGGGTGGATTTTTGGTTTGTTAGAGGTTAATTGAGGAGCGGAATACTGTGATGATGCCTACCAAATAGGTGAGGTACGGAGCATTGCAGAACTGGAGACTTTAAGCCCTATTAGGTGCACCGCTATTTCATTATGCTGGAGCAGGGATAATACCTCCTAGTGGGAAGACATCCTGAAAATAGAATGTATAATGATAAGAAGATGCAATTGGTATTGAACTGTAACTGCAGTATTATCTCTGTGATGCTATTGATTGCTATATTACAACTTAATAAAAATCTGTTTGCAACATACACATTATGTATCCTTATCTTTTAAATACATTACTCAATGGAAATATTTTATAGTAGTATTGTCGTAAACACCATTAAAACTCTTATCAAACTTCAACACAATCTACTATAAAGAAGAAATAGAAACACTGTTATTTAATGATAATATATTACTGAAACTGTAAGATTGTTTTTTGCAACTCAACATAAATTTTGAATTAACCCCATCCACGCGGGGCGGATTCCCCCGCGGTGCTGACCGTTGCTTGCGCGGGCGTGGTCATGACGGAACGGTTCCGTCATGAGCACAGCTCAACCGACGCTCATGACGGAACCGTTCCGTCATGAGCGTCGAAGGGGTTAAACAACATTTTCAGATTCCCTTTTTTGCTGTTCTCAGATTCCACTTAACTTCACCAGACACAATGATTTCAATGTGGTATCATCATTAACAGCAGGGAAAAAAACAATCTAATTGATTGTAGAAAATAAAACCAAATCATCTTAAAGCAGTAATTTCAATATGTGTGGCTATGTGCTTTTCAATCTACACTTTGAATTTTACTTTCTTCACCTACATAAACTCTATTATTTATCTCAAATACATTTGCCAAAATATAGACTCTCATTTACATCTGGTACAAAATAGACAACAAATATATAAACTATTTAATTTTCAACAGAATTTTCCAAGTGCAATATCCATTAGCGCGAATAATAATCCAAACACTAATTAGCAATACTAATAGTTTGCATTCCTGTTTAGTTTCTGTTCACATTTTCCCAACAGGCCGAATGATGTACTCAAAAGTTTGGCTTCAAAAATAACAAGTATGAATTTGGTAATTTGTAAGGCAACCTAGATTTGAATTCTAAGTAGGCATCATTGCAATGTGTCCATCCTTTATTACACTTTAAATACCCAGTATATTGTCCAGATGTTGTAGTAGGTCCATCATGGAAAATAATAGCCACTGCTGTAAAGGTTCTTCCTGACATAGATATTTGACTTACTTTAAAATTTGATATTTTCGTTTCCAATTTTCTTCCATTTTCTCTACAATGTTGAAGCATTAAAATTAGATATTTTCCAAATCTTTCTATATGTAATGTAGACAACATCCCTGATCTACAATGGGAACATTTCATATCCTGATTGGCTGTTTTAATCAATTTGTTAAAAGGAACTGATTTGCAGTCTGGTATCGTCAAGTATATGAATCGTTCTCTTTGTATTTCAGTGATGGTAGTAAATGAACACTTGTTACAATGATGATCCCATCTGTAGCTTATTCCAAATGTTTTCAATCTGTATTCCTTCATGTTCTAACACTCCAAGCATAAGCATTCAAAATTCTTGTGTATCTTTTTGCACATTAAGAGTAAATGTCAATGAACCAGAACATATATCCAAAAGATGCCGAACGCCAGAAGCAGTATGGATTTTACATCTATCAGTTACCAACTGTTGAAATACATGATGTAATAAAGAACAGAATCTTTTTTCATGATGTCCCACGATTTCACAATGAAGATCTTCTAGATAAAACACAACATTCAGAATCACATTAGTATAGCATAGCTGAACTATTTTCCAACTGGTATCCTACAATCTTATCAAGAGTTTCCATTTTCTTTTTCTTAGCGCCATCAAGTTTCTCTTCATTTGTTTTCTTTTTTTGAACCTCATTTCCATCTTTGACATATTTCCGTTTTGGACAGACTACATGTTTCTCATATAACGGATATTCACCAAAATCAGGAGCATAAACTTTTCCTAAACGATTATACTCTCTTACACAATTTGCATCAGCACTAACCTTTTTCTCATCTAAATTTATCAAATACAAACCAGACAATGTTCTTACTAGAGACAATGCAACATATGCCATTCCCTCTTTGAACACTGTACTTCCAATATTTACAAAAGCACTGTCTATACTTAAACCTTGAGATTTATGAATAGTTACTGCTTATGTTAAGGACCGAGGAAAAGGTTTTCTGCCAACATACAAATCTTTCACAAGTAAAAAATTTACAACTCAACGCCAGATTTGTCTTACCTCTGTAATCTGATCAAATTTTATTATCAAAAATTCTATTTCATCTCTGTTTTGAAATTTCACAAAATCAATCACTTTCCCCATTGCTTCGTTTACTAAACCATCTTATATATTTAAATTACACCTTAAAATTACCCGACAGTTTATACATACATGTAAAGTATTTTCTAAGCCTGCAGTTTTAGAAAAATACTTTTCCAAAGAATGCTATTTAGCCTGTAGTTTCTCTGTTTGAAGAATAGTCACTCCCTGGTATTCAATTTTATCAATAGCTTCAATTTCCACTATTTCCAGTTTCAAAGTTCTTCATTAAATGTTGAACACTCTTGGAGAGTAGGCATTAAGCAAACTATAGACTTGTTTTCTCCAAGCTTATTGTACTTTATTTCAACTGCTGTGTTTCCAATTGTAAACAAGTTCCTTAGTAGCCGACTTTCCAAAGCTTCTTTACCATGTTTTAAGACACCAATTCTTATATCCTTTTTGTGTGTAAATCTTTTTATTAGTGTCCAACAATGTCGACAGTACACACCATTGAAAAATGCATATCTATCGGCTTCGAATCTTGTAGTAATCATGGGTACAACCATACATATTACAAAGCATTACAGTAGGATTCAAGGCGTAAGTTGGTCATCAGTGTCAGTTTCCAGGGGGGAGCACAAATACCCCCTCGATAGTTGTTCCATTTGTCCCAGGTGGAGGACCTTTTCCTGTGGCACCCACGGGAGATATATACAGTTTTTTCCCTAAACATGCACCAGTCCATGTCGTTTTTCCAGGAGATCACCCCGGGTGGTTCCCTCGCCCCCCATGACTGTGCTATGTTCCGTTTGGCTATCATCTGGCCCAAAGTAACCCACAATTTATCTCTGCTGTTGAGGTCTGTGGGCTCCCAGACATTCAAGAGGCACCGCTTTGCCTCCGGAAGTGTGACTACCCCTGTAACCAGACTCATACACTCAAGCACCCTGGACCAGTAAGACTGAATGAGGGGACACTCCCAGATTATATGCATAAAGGAGCCAATCTGTCCACAACTACGCCAACAATCGCCCTCATCCACCCTACCCATTTTAACCAGTGTTGCAACAGAGATATAAATCTGATGTAGGATCTTTAACTGCACAAAATACAATCTAACAGAGATGGTCACTTCCTTAGGGAAGGCCAAGGCCTCCTGCCATTTCTCATCGTCTATCTCGAGCCCATCGCTTTCCCAGCGCTGTCTCAGGAGTGCCTGGGGGTCAGGTGTGTTGTTTACTAACTTCTTGTACGTCAATTTTAAGGCCCTATCTGGTAAATAGCCATCCAGTAGTCTGTCCTCTAATGAAGAGGCTTCTGGCAGGGAAGTGCCCACAGTAATGTTTGATAGTAGTGCATGTCTGACTTGGAGATAGTGGAAGCGCTCTGAGTTTGCAAGGTCATGGCTATGCTGCAAGTCTGCAAACGACACCATTCGCCCCCCCTTCCACAGGTCACCGATGGTTGAGAGCCCGATAAGATCCCATTTGTCGAATCCCTCGGTGTTGCCGAGTATGCCCAACTTCTCCGACTTCCATAGGAGGGTTGCCAGAGAGAGTTTCCTATCCCACCCATGGCTTTTTCTCACTGTGTGCCACACAGCCATCAAGAGTTTTGGTCGGGCCCGTAAGTCGATATTGGCTGGGTCTGGAATATAACGCCCTTTGGTATGTGCTCCCAGGAAGCAACCATTTATCCATCCTGTAGGCAGGGTCAACCTCAGGTTTATATACACAATGATTGATAGCCGCCAGATACTCGGCCCAATAGTACCGCCGTATGTCCGGTACACTAAAACCTCCATCATACCAACTCAAGATCAGCTTTTGGAGTGCTATCTGAGGCCTGCCCTCCCACAGCTTCTATTTCTTTAAAATAACTGGTCGGGACCAGATCAAGGGAATTCTGCAGGGCGTACAAGAAACGGGGCAATGCCATAATTTTGAATAATGCCGCCCTTCCCAGGAGCGAAACCGAGAGTTATCTTCACACCTCAGCGTCCCGTTTAAGTCTCATCAAGGGGGAAAGTAGGTTACGCTCATAACAAAGCCTAGGGTCAGCAGCGATAAATATGCCCAAGTATTGAAATCACCGGCTCGTCACCTGCATCGGGCCGTCAGGGGGCAAGGGTGGAAGATCCCCGTTATTGATGTAGAGTAGGGACTTGCTCCAGTTTATTCCATAACCCGAGTACCCCCAAAAGACAGTGAAGATATCGAGGACCACCCGTATGGAGAACCTGGGAGAGGCCAAAAATAAGAGGATGTCATCCGCATAAAGGGAAATGCGATCCTCCCAGCCCTTCGTCTATTTGAGCCCTCTAATTTTGGGACTCCAGCGGATCTATGCTGCCAGCGGCTCCAGGGACAGGGCAAAAAGGAGACTTGAAAGAGGGCACCCTTGGCGGGTCCCTGGCTCAGGCCACAAGTCCCGGACTGTTTGTTGTTGACAACCACTTGCACCAGGGGTTCTGAATACAAAAGCCGCACCCAGCCAATGAAGCCTGGGCCGAAGCCCAATTTGGTCAGGACCGCAAAGAGAGAGGACTACTCGAGTGTATCGAATGCCATTGTGGCGTCCAACGAGACTGTGACCGCTGCCTCTCGGATGGTGTCAAGTCAGCCCAGAACGCCATGTACGTGCTGCAGATTTAATGCAGTATTGCGGTGGAGTATAAAGCCTGACTGGTCAGGATGGATGAGGTTGCCGATTACAGGTATCAGACGATTCGCAAGCACTTTGGCGAGGATTTTGGGTTCGGCATTCAGCAGGGAAATTTGCCTATATGAAGAGGTGTGAGTCCTGGGCTTACCCCCCTTGTGTATCATCATCATCGTGGCAACTCGCTGATTGTAAGGAAGGAGTCCCTTATCGCAGCTTTCGATGAACATATTATGCATGTGGGGAGCTATAGCATCCGGTCTCAGTTTATACAGCTCAATCGGCATGTCCGTTTGGACCGGAGGCCTTGTCAGTAAGGAGGCCACGAATCGCCTGTGTCAGTTTGTCATCCGTAAGGGCACTGTCAAGCACGTCGCGTTCGTCAGCCGAGAGAGTCGACATTCTGATATCTCGGAGGAGTTGCTCCGAGTCTGCAACAGAGAGGCTGGAAGTAGATCGATACACGGAGCAATAATAGTCAGCAAACATGTTTGCAATTGCTTGTGGGTCAGTTATCTTGTCCCTCCTTCGACCGTCAATTCCGGGACTAGCCTGTTAGCCAGTTCCTTCTTGTCCAGCCAGGCTAACAATTTCCCCGCTTTATCACCCAGGTTGTAAAGTCTACCGGCTTTCTCTCTCCCAAGTGTTTTGGCCATATCCGTGGCAATGCTCCTGTACTCTTCTCGTTTGAGTTGCAAATTGTAGAGCGCCTCTGGCGAGGGATCACCTGCCTCTGAGTCTTTGAGATGACTGATTTCATCCTCCACCCGGACCAGGTCTTTGACCCTATCTTTCCAAATGCCGGCGATAGAGGACAGGGCCTGTCCCCGTATCACCGTCTTAAACGCCTCCCATAGGACCTGAGCAGACTGGACCATACCCTCGTTGTCACTAAAATAGTAATTGCCTGCAAGATTGACTTTTTGACAGCGAGGTTGCTGAGGTACTAAGGATTAATTGGCTCTACTCTCCCGACCCGTCCACCCCCCAGTACCAGATGTGCCCAGATGGGGGAGTGATCAGAAATACCCTGTGCCATGTGTCTGACTTTCTGAGTTTCTACGAGCAGGGCCACTGGGGCCAGTAGGTTGCCCAAATGAGAGGAGCTGCTGTGTGCGTCAGAATAAAACGTGTATTGAGTAAAGTCGGGGTGTACTGCGCACCACAAGTCCACCAGTCCCACAGCCTCCAGAAAGTTCGGGAGCCATCTCTGGGATTGTGCCATGTCCCATGGGGGGTAGCGATCTAAGCGCCCGGAGACCACTGCATTAAAGTCACCACCCAGTACTAACCTACCCTCCGGGAGGGAGAGCAGGTGAGGGCCCAAATCCCTGAATGTCAGGCTTTGCAGACCCTGTGGTACATACACTGTAACTAAGTTAAGGGTTGTGCCCTCCCATTGTCCGGACACAGCCACATACCTCCCCATGTTGTCCACCCAGGTGTGCTGTACTGCCAATGGAAAGGATTTCTTGAGTAAAACACCCATGCCTCGGGACCCAGAGGTGAATCCAGAGTGAGCCACCAATTTGCATCCCCACCTGTCTAGCGCCCTACATGTCTTACCGGCTAGGTGCATCTCCTGAAGTAGGACATCCTCAGGGGAATGGCGTTTAATATGTTGCAAAACTATGCTGCGTTTTAAGTTTGTCCCCGAGACCATTGACATTCCAACTTAACAATCTAACCTGCCAGTCACGGCCGTTCCCCATTGTATCTGACACAGTATACACTCAAATACCCAAGTTCGAAGAATAGTACAGTCGACATGAAAAAACAAATAATGAAAAAGGAGAACAAAACAACGTCCCCAAAACCCACCCAACAACCTCCCTCTCTGCTCCCCTGCACTCTGGGCCTTAAACTGCCTATCAAAAAACTCTGCGCAGAGTGCCTGTCGCCCAAACTGGTCTAACTGTAGCTAAACTTTGGGGGGTGGACGACCACTCCCCCGTGAACCCCTACCCCCCCATCAGCATCAGTATGGCACCAGAAATCAAGACTGCGGTCGGTCGATAAGCAACCAGCAAACTACCCATTGTCCCAGAGTACTTCAACTATCACCCGCTGAAAGACAATGATGCGATGTTAACCCCATGTGGGCCCGCCCACCCCAAAAAAAGGAGAAAAGGGGGAAAACCCCCCACGAGTCTGCATCTTACAGTTCTGTAGTGTTCAATATCTTGGGCAGCTCAAGTGGGATCATCTATGCTTTCCCTGGTCCTCCGCCCTTCTCCTGCCCTCAAGCCAGGCGTCCTCTGGGCGGTTGAAGAACCAGGCTCTACCATCCGTTTCCACCCAGAGCCGGGCCGGAAACAACATTGCGTACTTCACACCTCTATCTCGTAGTTTCCTTTTTATGGCCAAGAAGGATCTTCTCTGCTTCTGGACAGCCAGGGTGAAATTTGGAAAGAAGGAAATTTTAGCGTTTTCATAACGAAGCGGTGGAGCCTTCCGAGCAAACTGGAGGATAACATCCCAATCCCGGTAGTTTAGTAGACGAGCTAGCATCGTCTAGGCGGCGTTCCCAGCTTCGGTCGCCCGCCAGGGACCCTGTGCGCCCGCTCAATGACACAAGAATTTCGAAAGTCCCTTAGGCTGGAGGTGGGTATGGATAAGGTCTTCCACAAACAGGTCAGTAGCCTGCCCTTCCGCTTTTTCAGGAACCCCTATTATGCACACATTGTTCTGTCGAGTGTGCCCTTTCATAGTCGTCCAGCTTCTCCTCCACTTGTTTCCAAAAGATTTGTAGGTATAATACTTCTCGCTGCAGCTGGGATGTGTCATCAACCAAACTAGATGTAGTTATCTCCAGTTGCTTGACCTTCTCCATATTTTGGTAAGGTCCGCCCTAAGGAGAGTTACCAATGTCGCGATGGCATCCGACCAATGTTCCAGGGACACCCTTACACCGGAGATGGCGTACATCACATCCTGCAACGTTAGTTCTGCGGCCACCTCCTGCGTGCTCTTCATCGTGACTGCCGTGTTTTGCAAATCAGGGGGAGTCGCCTTCGAGTAAGTGTACTTTTCAAGTTTGTTGGATTGCACTGTCTTTGGGCCTCTAGTCCCCGACATCTTCTCTGCGGAGTCCCACCCTCGGCGTCACCCGCACCACTGCCGGCTTCCGCTTGTCGTCGGTGCTGTCTCTACGTGCTCCCCAGGTCCGTGGGGGCCGTGCGCAGTGGAGAAGGGGCGACCCCGCAGCAGACTAGACCACTAGGGCACCACCCCAGATGGCGCCACCCTTTGTGCTACCAAAACAGTCCAGGCAGAGCGCAGGTAAGTCCTAGACAGCAGCCAGTGGTGTGGAGGGTGCGGGGACCGCTCTTCCAGCTCCCCACGAGCAGATGTGAAGTGAAGACCCCCTGCAAGTCTCAGTCTGCACCACGCTCCAGCCAGGTACCAGCGGGCATCCCCAGGCCGCAGGCAGTCACAGGGTCCCCAATCGCCAGTCCAAATAAAGAATGTTCTTCTCCCCCACTTCGGGGAGCACGTCTGGTCACTGCAGGGAGGATGGAGTCGGGGCACTTCCCCGGCAGGTCCGCTCAATAGACTATCGTGCTGTGCCACACCATTCACGGCCCTCCTCGAGACAGCCACCGCTCCCGCTGGGCGTACTCACCCCACCTTCAACATCACAGTCAGTGGCCCGGGGTCTGTCTCACACACCCGGGCCCACTGCGAAAATGCGCCTCTCGTTTCCCGCTGTCCACGGGTCGCTGTGTCTCCAGGCAAGCAGCAGGCCTCCACCACGGCCTCTCATAGGTGGACACTCATGGTATCAGGCAGCCCCGCCCAGCACACTGCATCCCAGTCTCTTGGCTCCCGAACAGAACCCAGGCCTCACTATTATGCCCGGAATGCGTCCACCGACGCAACTCACAGTTCTTCGTGCTGGTGCAGGCCCGATTCGGCGGGGCTGCGCACGTCTTTTGAAGCACTTCTGGAGCCGGATAAGTGTGCCGGATCATTAGGTAGGGCTGACTGGTTCCGGAGCTCTACGGACCAGCGGCCATTTCTTCTCGCGGCTTAGCCACGCCCCCAATTCTTATATCTTGAAGAATATTCCCATAATCTTCATCAATAGCTTGTCGCATATTCTTGATAAGTTCTTTATATTCAAAATGTAACCAAATGTTCACATTTCCAATACTTCCCAAAGATTTCCTAGTGTCTTCATGGACAAGTGTTTTAAAAATAGGTAGTCCTTTTACCGGAGTAAGTTGTAGTAGATCTCCGAATACTATTAAATGTTTTCCTCTAAACAGAAGATTGTGATCTGTTTTTAAAATCTGTTGCATTCTTAAATGTACAAAGGCAAGCATTAAGTTTGAGACCATGCTCACTTCATCAATGACTAAAAGTTTCATTTTCTTCAGTATTCTTGAGACTTCATAACAAGCTTCTCCAGATAGTTTGTGATATTCCAATTTATTGTCATGTTCAACAGGTAGCATAAGTAATCAATGTAAAGTAATCACTTTAATGTGTACTGCTAATCTAGTTGGAGCTGTTACAACACAAGATAAATGTGATTCTGTAGTTTTATGTAGATAACTGGTCAAAACATTAATTAAGAAATGTTTTCCTGTTCCAGTTTGACCGCTGATGTAGATGAGAATGGGTGTAAATGATGAACATTGGCATTCTTTTTAGGTTGAGTATTCGAGACCTATTGTAATTTCTTATGTTGGGTTAAAACCATCTCCATCTTTTGATTTGTTTGTTTCAGTATCCTTCAAAAATCCTTGCTTGCCAATGGTCAGTCCTGCCTCTTTGTTCCTCCTTTCTCTCTTCCGTTCCTCCCATGCAGCTAGGACTCAGTACTATATCATTCCACTACAGTTCTTTGTCTGTTTTATGAAGGACTATATTTTCCTTGGTTTCCTGCTCTTTTCCTTTTTGTCTGTGTTCAGCTTCAGTGCCCTAGTTTCTTACATTTACATGTAGCATTCTTCCTCCCACCTCCTCTTAATGCCATGAAGATCTCCAAATTCCACTTGATAAATGCTTCTAAACTACTCGTTTTGCTCTCCAGCGCTGCCCAATTACTGAATGGCTCAACCACTGCTCAGACCCAGCGTGCCTGGGTCAGTTTCACTCTCCGATCAAGCGTGCACTCCACCTTTTCCCCGGGGCACAAGCAGGGACCTACTTGCGGGCTCCCGTGGTCTTTGTGCATTCTGTGGTGCCCCCGGGGCCAAAGCAGGCATCCACATCTGTGGTGCGGAGGGATTTTCCTTACAGACTTAGTTTCCGTGTTTAAAAGCACAACACTCTTTAATGGTTCCGGCGCTTGCTATCTAATGTGAACTTGGCATTTTGGCACGCCATAAGCATGGTGTATTACTAAGGTAAAATGCGTCTGAAATAAGAGTCGGCGTTTGGCTCAAACCGAAAGTAGACTTTGTTTACCTCGCTCTAGGAGTATTTAAAAAGCACAATATTTTGTGTTGCTTTGAAAATGTCGGGATTGTGAAGCCAGCAGTCTCGGCCATGAAATTACCAATTTGTAATTAATAAACAATAACTGTGAGCGTTAAATCAGCCAATAAGAAAAAATCATTTTAAGCCAATGAGCTTGTAAAACGCAGTCTCCTAGGGAGGAGCCTCAAGCCAGATCCGGTTAGTTCCTTCATGCTGAAACACAGGGAGATGGCGCAGTCTGCTGTGTAAGGGTTCTTAAAATATTTTAACTATTATACTATCACCGGTAATAATCTTGATTGTGTGCACAGCACACTTCTGAAGGCACACTTTGAATTGTTGAGCCGCAGCTCCCGCTGACAGCGTTATTTGAAAACCATGGGTGCATGCCATATTCACACACACCTTTCCACTGAGGCACA
This sequence comes from Triturus cristatus, assembly GCF_964204655.1. Classification (NCBI taxonomy): domain Eukaryota; kingdom Metazoa; phylum Chordata; class Amphibia; order Caudata; family Salamandridae; genus Triturus; species Triturus cristatus. The sequence continues at coordinate 223,622,500 of NC_140594.1, read as the reverse complement.
CATTCTCATATTTCAGCGAAGTGGTGAAAAGTGAATTTTTAAAAATATTTGTTGTGTCCCGGCATGCTTGGATGTATTTTCAGCTATGGTGGCTGCTACTTTATTTTGTTTTGCACGACACACACATCTCGATTTCTCCCCACTTCATTTGTCCCAACAAAACCTGCCAGCAAAAATCACATAATGTTGTTTAAAAATCACAAAATTAAAACAAAACAGCGGAAAAGATGTGCACGGAAGGTAACTTGAATGCCACTCGCGACTGCCCACATGTAGCAAATTCAGTTGCAAAGAGCGGCAGACCGGAGTAACCATTGCAGCAGCCTCACTGGACAGGACAGGCCTGGCCTGGTCGAGAGGACTCACACAGGAGGCGGGTGGCAAGCAGTTACTGCGTGGTGGTGCCTCACGGCCTGAGCCTGTCTGCCTGCAAGTGAAGTTAAGACGTAAGTGTGTGTGTGTTTGTGTCTGTAATAATTACATTTATTCCATCAAGCAGAATGCTATCGGCAGCTGCCTGCAGTGAGGGTGCCGGTCGGATTGTAGTAATGGCGTTTGGCCTGACTAACCGTGATCAGTTGTGCCCAAGAGCAAGCCTGTTTGTTTCAGCCATGAAGTGAGTATCAAGAAAATAGGTGTGGAAAACAAATTCATTGTTTTTCATAATTTGACAGAGAGCGGAAAAGTCGACATTCAATTTATGAATCTTACTCTTACTTATTTTAGTTATTTTATGCTAGGTTCCCAGATTGAATCGGTTTTGTCCAGTGGCCCCTTCCCTGTGCTTGAAGGTTTAAACTGTGCAAGCTTTTGTCTTCTCAAGTGTTTATGTGGCCTTTAACATGTCACTCATTTGGGCTTCAGTGGTACTGGCTTCCAGAAATTACCATACCCTCCCCCAACCCGTCTCCCTTCCTGGATTTAAGAGTCTCATTCATCCACAAACTGACAGCTAAACATTCAGCCACCTAAACGGATTTTGAATTGATTAAAAAGCAGGAATTCTGATGGATACTTCTGCCTGTGGATTCCTCACCTTATGAATACCCCCTGCTCTAGCATTCCGCAGGAAATTCTTTCCTAGCTCTCCCACGTCGACGAGGACGTCACAATAGCACGGCTCCGCTCGCGACACCGTATGACGTCATCAGAGCCATAAAAGGACCTCATCGGCGTGCTGACATCAGTTCCTTTTTTTTCGCTCCGTCGACGCTTAACGGTTTTTCTTAGGGCTCTCCATTTTCATTAAGGAAAACTTTGTATCTCTTGTTTGTTCCTGATGGCTGCTTCCAGGAAGAGCGGGTTTAAACCCTGCAGAGAGTGTGGCGGGCATATGTCAATCACGGACCCGCATGAAGTTTGCCTCTGGTGTTTATCCTCGGATCATGACATCGAGGAGTATCGAAGCTGCAGGAAGATGAATCCGAAGGCCATTAAGGAGCGAAAAGCTAAGATGTTTATGGCCAAAGCTAAAAAGGAGAAGAAAGGTTGTAAGAGGTCGAAGTCTTCATCATCCCATACATCGAGGTCGAAGAAACATAAGAAGTCCAAGAGGAGGCATGGCTCTCGACATCGTTCTTCGAAGACCAGGCCTCGAGGTTGAGGTCGCCAACTCCGACTGAACAGCCTCAAAGAAAGGACTTTGTGTCTCCATCTCCTTTTCCTCAGGTGACGCGGGTTCCATCTCCGGGTCCGGTATCGCCGGCTTGGAAAGTCTCTTCGCAGCATGAAGACTCGCCGACTCCAGCGATGTCTCCGGTGCTTAGGGAGTCGACTCCAGACTGGGTGACTTCTCCTGTGTGGGCGCCGTCCCTGGCTCCGCAACCTTCAGCTCAACCTCAGGAAGGTACGGATCCTTATCCTGCTTTTCCTGCTCCTGGGTCAGACTCTTCGCATTTTCCTAATGCGATGTTTGGCATGTTTGCCAGGGCCTCTGCTCCATCCGGTGCACCTTCAGGCCCCGTGGGTCCTTTGGCCTTCAACTTGAGTGTTCCTCAGTTTTATCCTCAGGCACCCTTTATGCCTTTCTTGCCGTCGACTCCAGCTTGGCATTTCCCGGCGCCGAGGTCCTCCACTCCGGCTCCACAGACTCCTTCAGCTGTTGAATCGGCTCCGCCTCGAGTTCGACCGGCGTCGAGGTTCGAAGTCTATGCTCCTCCGTCGACATCGTTGATGGCTTCACCAACGTCGCACGCGGTGCCGCCGACGCCTATTCCTAAACATCGCTCTAGGAGAGAGGCGCAGAGGATCCTTGATGAGGATGAATATGCACAGAATCTGGAGGAAGGGGAGATCGTTGATTCTATGGATGAGTTTGAGGGCCTCCACAAGGCTAATGGCTTGGACACTTCTCCTGAGTACAATCTTCCATCTGCGAATGCTGGTGTTGTGCAAGACATTGCTCCTTATCATGAGGTCATTAGGAAGGCGGCTGATTTGCTTGGTTATATCTTCCCTCTGCTGAGGTGAAATCTAACATTCTTACGGAAGTGCTTAATACTTCTTCCACTACTGAACCGTTGATTCCCTTTACGGATGCTTTGACGAAACCTATAATGGAGGTGTGGCAGAAGCCTTTGTCTGCTCCTGCGGTTTCTCGCTCCATCGCTAGGAGGTACATGCCTGCTCCTGGTGATCCAGCTTTTTTATCCTCTCATCCGACGCTGGAAAGTCTAGTGGTCCAGGCTTCTTGTTCGAAGCAGTCTTCTGGTTCTTTCCCTACCATTCTTGGTGATAGGGATAGGGATTCTAAAGAGATGGAGCATGCGGCAAAGAAGGTGTTCTCTTCTTCAAGTATGGCTCTTAAGTCCACTAATGCTACCTGTCTTCTTGAAAGGTATATCCATGCAAGGAGGCAGGCCTGGCTTCGTTCGTCTGGTTTCTCATCGGATTTTCAGGCGACTTTGCTGGATTTGCCCTTTGATGGGTCAACACTTTGGTTCAAAGGTGGACTCAGCCTTAGAGCGTTTTAAGGACAGCAGGGCTACTGCAAGGTCTCTAGGCCTCCAGGTGCAGTCCAGAGGATACGGATACAAGCGGTATTGTGGATTTGGGGGATCGGCTTCCTTTCGTGGCTGTCAGCAATCTCAACAGCGCCAGCAACAGCAGAATCCCTTATACAAGTCGTACAGAGGGAGGAATAAAAGAGGCCTCAGGGATGCAGCTCGACAACAATCCTCCTCCTCTTCCTCTACTTCCCCTCCCGCCACCGTTGGTACATCAGGAAAGCAGTTCTAGATTCCCCATCTTAGAACATGTTGCTCCGGTTGGAGGTCGGGTGTCCCATTTTCTACAAGAGTGGAGACTGATCACTTCAGATCGTTGGGTCTTGAATCTTGTAGTGAATGGACACGCCCTCCCTTTTTTGGAGTTTCCTCCTCCTTACCCTCCTTGCCAGGGTTGGTGCTCAGTTGCTGCTTTTACAGCTGGAAGTTCTTACCTTGCTTCAGAAAGGTGCGATAGAGGTGGTTCCGGAGCAGGAAAGGGGTCAGGGATGCTACTCCCAGTATTTCCTGATTCCCAAAAAGGACGGTCGGTTAAGTCCAAATCTGGACCTCAGGATTTTGAACCTTTACCTTGGACAGGAGAAGTTCAAAATGTTGACCTTGGCTCAGGTTCTCTTTGCGCTGCAACAGGAAGACTGGATGGTGTCCATCAATCTACAGGATGCGTATTTTCATCTTCCCATACTGAGGTCGCATCAGAAATATCTCCGGTTCGCGGTAGGGTCGCAACATTATCAGTTTGCGGTACTTCAGTTCGGTCTTACTTCCGCACCTCGAGTCTTTACAAAGGTGATGGCAGTGGTAGCGGCTCATCTCAGAAGGTCAGGGGTTCCTGTTTTCCCCTACCTGGACAACTGGCTGTTGAAAGCGGAGTCTCCAGAGTTGGTTTCGCGCCACTTGCAGGTAACAGCTCGTCTGTTATTCAATTTGGGTTTTTCGATAAATGTACCCAAATCTCACCTAGTGCCTTCGCAGCGCAGCCTGTTCATAGGGGCAATACTGGACACTTCTGTGTGTCGAGCATAACTGCCTCCTCAAAGGATTCTCAACATACAGGAAATGTATTCCTTTATTTCATGATGGAGCGGTTGTTCCAGTTCTGAAGGTTCTTCGCCTGCTCGGTCTGTTTGCTTTCTGCATTCTGTTGGTCAACCATGCACGCTGGCACATGAGGGCACTCCAGTGGTGCCTCCGCAGGTAGTGGTAGCAGCACAACGGAGATATCGGGGAGAAGGTCAAGATCTCCAGAGGAGCTGCAGCAGCGCTGATTTGGTGGAGTGTGCAGGGCAACCTGTCTCAAGGGAAGCCCTTACAGCCTCCTCCACCGGTGACCACAGTGATCTAGGGTGGGGTGCTCATCTGGGGGATCTGGAGGTCAAAGGTCTTTGGTCTCCAGAGGAAAGGTTGCTTCATATCAACCTGCTGGAATTGCGGGCAATTCGTTTGGCACTAAAGACCTTACTCCCTTCCCTTTGCGGTCAGTCGGTTCAGGTCCTGACGGACAACACTACCACAATGTGGTATATCAACAAACAGGGAGGTGTAGGGTCATTTTGTCTCTGTCGAGAGGCTCCGCGACTCTGGTCCTTGGCTCAGAACCATCGGATTTGTGTGTTTGCAAATCATCTGGCCGGTGTGCTCAATGTTCGTGCGGACAGTCTCAGTCGGCGTTTCTCGGCCGATCATGAGTGGCAGCTTCATCCGGAGGTGGTCCGTCGCATCTTTCAGATGTGGGGGTCTCCTCGGTTGGACCTGTTTGCCACTCACGAGAACGCGCACTGCCTGTTGTTCTGCAGTCTCCAGTATCCGATGCAGGGAGCACTGGGGGACGCGTTTCAATTGGATTGAAGCTCACAACTCCTTTACGTGTTTCCTCCCATCCCCTTAATTCCTCGGGTTCTGAGGAGCATTTGCCAAGACCGGGCCCAAGTTATATTCTCTCTCCCTCCGGATATAGTGGATGTTATTTTATCATCCAGGCAACACTCTACTAAGTCTGTTTACTCTTCCAGATGGTCCAGATTTGTTAGGTGGTGCGGAGAGAAAGACATTGACCCTTTGAAGGCCCGTTTGTCTAATATTTTGGAGTTTTCACTTTATTTGGTACAGCAAGGTTGTGCTGTGGCCACTGTTAAGGGCTATTTTGCGGCTTTGTTGGCTTTTCTATGTTTGCCGGACCAGCTGTCTTTATTTAAGTACCCCATTGTCATGAGGTTTATTAAGGGCCTTACAAATAAGTTCCCTCCCACACCTTTCATTATGCCTCAGTTGGACTTGAATCTCGTTCTTACCTTTTTAATGGGTTCTCCGTTTTAGCCTCTTCATACTTGCCCGTTGAGGCTTCTTTCTTTTAAAACAGTTTTCTTGATTGCCGTTACCTCGGCTAGGAGGGTAAGTGAGCTTCAGGCTCTTAGTTCGAAACCTCCTTTTGTGACCATTCATGCGGATAAGTTGGTCTTAAGGACCAGGGCTGCTTTCCTTCCCAAGGTGGTTACCCCTTTTCATTTGGGACAATCTATTACTTTACCTACCTTCTATCCTCCCCCTCACCCTTCCAAGGAGGAGGAGAGACTGCATTTTTTGGACCCTAGGAGAGCTGTCCACTTTTAATTGGATCGGACAAGAGATAGACCCTATCGCCACCACAATATCGCTTTTACGACGTGGTGGTGATAGGGGCTTGTAAATAAGCTCCATAGTCTGCAGTGAATGGCATGTGAATGGCATGTGATGTCTTAATAAAGACCCTGTGATCTACAGCATGTTTAAAACTGGACAGTATGGTATACAATGTCACTGTCCCTGTGACTTTAGTGCTAAAAGAATGAAAATACCTAACAAGTAACTGGGTGCCAGGCGCGGCCCGGGCTGTGATCAAGTGTGTGTTTCGGTCCCCTCCTTTACGTTAGCGCTTTTTTTCTCAAAACCATCAGGGGTAATTTAAAATAGGTTTCTGACAGTCATAATCTTTCAGCTATGTTTTATGGGCGATTACTGCACCAGGCTCCGCCTGCGAGGATAATGCAAAATGGTGCTCGATAGCCTGTGCGCAGTGCGAATCAGCTGCGACTGTGTGACAGTTAGGCAGCTGAGATGCCTCTGTGTGTAACATGTTCATGTTGAGCCCTCACACATCCTTCCTGGGGGACTGGGTCCCACGTGGACTGAGAAATCATTTTTGGTGCTTTGCAGCAGCTTTAAGATCTTCTTGGAGTTTCTTGTTGCTCAAATGTGTGTCATTTCTGATATTTATATTTTCATACTCTTCTTTGCTTGATTTTGCTAGCGAGAAAGTGTCATTCATAATTACACTGAAATTATGAAAATGTCACACATAGCAATCTGAAAGCTTAGCAGCTATGGAGGAAAAGGGAAAAAGCAATGCCGTTTAAGGCATACTGGTGTGGGACCCCCTTTGGTGATCTGAGCACAGGACCAGAGCGGCTGCCCTCACTTCCCCATGCCAAGCGCTGGCTGATTCAGGGCCTGAAAAGTTGAGGATCCTCAGCAACAAAGGGTCTGCCTAGCCTGCATTACTCCCCTATAGCCTACACATCTAAAAAGTGCTAATTAAAGGCAGCATACGCGTATAGACAGAGCGTAAATTGATTAATGTGTTTCTCGAATTTAGATTTTTGTAAGATAATCGCATTCAGTAAATTTGGTCAGCAGATAGCGGTTTTGTAATTATTTTGCAGGGATTGGCACATTACGTCAATTCTATTTGTTGTTTTTGTGTGATTTATTAGGTCGAGCCTGGTCAGCACAAGCTCTGCTCTGTGAGACATGCCTTATTAGAGTATGGACTTGAAGCCCTGCCCACTAGCCGCCCATATTTTCCTATGGCTTCTGTCATTATCATTCATAAAATACTGGCTTCTGATTCATTTATAGGCTTGTTAGTCCCTCCTTAGTAGCGCCTTGTCTTCATTTGTAACCTCCATGAGGACTGGCCCTTTTACTTCTGTTGTTACAGCGTCTCTGTTATTTAGTCTGTAGGCACTATTTTCTTTAGTGAGTTTTGTCTTGCTGCAGGCCTGACATGCTTTGCAGCAACATTCAGCGCGCCAGTGCGCTTTCACTTTCCAAGCAGCCAGGACAATGGAGGCTGCTTCTGTGCAAAGCCACAGGTCTCACATTTAGGAGAGTTTGAGCTATTCGTATTGAAAATGAAAATAGCTTAAACACTCGCAGTAAGAAGTTAAGTTTATGCATCACTTTCGGGAGAGCACATCATTCATCCACTACAGACCTGTCAGGTCTGTTGCTTTCAATTACAGGGTGGGGGGAATGGGGAGGGTGGCTGGGGAGGGGAGGGGTAGGGAGTGGGGTGGGTCGGGAAGGGGGATGTAAAAAAAATTCAGGGAAACCAGAAGAGAGGCAAAATTCGTTTGATACTGAGATGCGGGAATGTTTTAAGGCACTGTACTGGTATCCCCCAAAAAATTATTGGGATGGGTAGGTTGAGAATTTGTTCGTTGAACATGGGGGGGGCTGAATGATGCCGGTAAAAGATATAGATCGGCTGAAGCTATTCGATCATGGGGGGCAGATGTTATCTGCCAACAAGAGACCCATATACCTTGGCAGAAGAGAGGGATATATATTATTCCCGGGTATATGCAGGCGATCTGCTCATGGCAGACAACCACAACAAGAGGTGTTGCTATTCACACTTCCAAACGGATGCCTTTGGTTGAGCGAACTTTAGCGGATAAATGGGGGAGATGGGCAATAGCCTTATTACCCTGTAGGGCAACATTATGCACAATTTATGGCTCTAACCTGGATGACCCAGATTTATGGGCAAATTTAGAGCTTGAGTTAGCTGCCTGGCCTTCTCCACTTATAATCTGTGGAGATTTCAATATCCACTTAGGCACACAGGATACGTTTGGGGGAAAGTACGAGGGGAGGAAGCCACGAGTATTTAAGGCCCTCAAAGCTTTAGTAGGAAGTCATGGATTAGTAGATGTCTGGACCCGAAAAGTAGTTGGAGATGCTGCATATACATATTTTTCCTGTCCTCATCGGAAATATGTTAGGCTTGATTATTTTTTCATTTCTGTTTCCCTCATAGAGCGAGCTAATATACGGAAATTGCCCAAGCTGCTATCAGATCATAACCCTTTGATGCTGGAAATAGAGCTTCAGGAACACCTGAATCGCCCTTTAAAATGGTCCTTCGATAGGAAACTCTTGGTAACCGAGGGATTCATAGATCATGTCCGGAGTTGGACCAAGCAATTTTTTTGAGGCAAATCGGTATAGTTCATCAAGGGAAATCGTTTGGGATACATTTAAAGCTTGCCTAAGGGGGGAGATTATTAGCTTAGCAGGGCATTTTAGGAAAGAGCAGAGGGTGGTTCTGCAACAACTTATGGCTGAACTCTCCAAGAACGAGGAATTACATCTGCGAACTATTGAAAATAAACCGATGGAGGCATTGAGTTTAATAGAATTAAAAGTGATAAGTGTTAAAGCTAAGATAAACGGAATATATAACAACAGGAATGCCAAACTATATCAAACACGGGCTAGGGATAACTATGAATATGGGGAGATGACTGGGATACACCTCGCAATAAAATTGAAACAGAGGACGGCAGCAAACAATATTTCGAAGCTTAAGAGGCAGGATGGGAATATGGTAACTAAACCTCAGGATATTCTTCAAGCTTTTGCAGAATTTTATGGTGATGTGTATAACTCTGAGACTGATCCTCAAATAGTAGCTCGGCTGGGATCAGCTATCCCCCCTCCAACTATACCGGAATTGGAAAAAGATATATCATTAGCTGAAGTTATTGAGGCACTACAGATCATGGCGCCTGGTAAGGCTGCTGGCCCAGATGGAATTCCGATGGAAGTCTATAAAGCCTTGCAGCCTGAGCTAGCACACACGTTACTGGACTTGTTCTTAGCAGTACAGTATCAGGGTAGCTCACCTCAGTCCTGGAAGGACACCAATATAATTATTTTTTTGAAAAAAGGCAAATTACCTGAAGATCCCGCTTCATATAGACCAATCTCCCTTATAAATGCGGATGAGAAATTATATTCTAAAATCATAGCCCGTAGATTTGCTAAAATAATAGCCTCCCTGGTTAGTCCATGGCAGCATGGATTTATTCCTGCTCGGGGAACAACTGATCATTTTCGCCGGGTGATTTCATTATTCGACATTACCGAACAGACTGGGGGAAAAATGTCCCTGATTTTATTGGATGCTCAGAAAGCTTTTGATCAGGTTGAGTGGGCTTTTTTATGGCAGATCTTAAGTACCAACGGTTTTGGCCCCCGTATTCAGACAGCTATAAAGGCTATGTATATACAACCCTATGCAAAAATTCAATTGATGGGGATGGAATCCGGGAGAATTAAGATCTCATGCGGTACTACACAAGGATGTCCGTGCTCCCCTATTCTTTTCGCCCTCTATATAGACCCATTAATTAGAGCAATGCTCAATGATCAGGCTATTAAACCTATAGTGGTTAGGGGATACAATACTAAAGTATTAGCATATGCCGATGATATCGCAATAGTTACCCCTGATCCTAAGGTAGCTTTGGACTGAATAGAGGTTGTGGCAATGGAATTCGGTAGGCAATCTGGCTATAGGTTGAACACAGGAAAAACCAAGATTGTCTGCTCTAAAAATACCCAGTTTCACGACGTTCGGAGGTCCTCGGAGGCTACATACTTAGGGATAAATATAAATGCGGCGGTAGGGACGATTTGGGACATTAACTCGGTACAACTGATAAATAAGATTAGTACTGATTTAAAGCGAATGGATAATTTACATATTTCCATTATAGGACGAGCTAATGTCATAAAAACGACTATGTTCCCTAATTTTTTTTATTTATTTAGATGTATCCCGCTGGAACCCTCAACAGGGCTCTTTATAAAAATTGAAGGAATATTTTCACAGTTTATTTGGGGCTATAAAAAGACCAGATGATCAATAAAGCTGATGACTTTGCCACAAAACCGTGGGGGTTTGGCAATCCCCCATATGCTATATTACTTTTGGGCTGTAACTTTGCAGCAAATGGTTAGCCTTTTCCGGCCTAAAATCGGTACTGGAACTATATCGGCAGACCAAAGTAGGGAGACAACCCCCTCTATTTATGAGTTGGCTCTAGGGGACCTCGCTTCAGGTGTCTTATTAAGGCAACTTGAGGGGAGTTATTATAAAAATACGCGGTTCAAAATAGTTAGAACTGCCTGGAATGTATGGAATAAAGTAGGTAAACTTCTGAGAATCCCCAAGGTTCATAGGTATCTTTCTATATGGCGCTCATCAATGTTCCCCTCTTTACTTTATGACAAGTTAGGTAAAAATTGGGAGCAGGGTGGAATTAATGTTGTAGGAGATTTATTTGATCAATCTGAGTTAAAGTCTTTTGAAGAGCTTCAAACCCAATTTGGTGTAGATACTAAGACTTTTTTTAAGTATTTACAATTCAGGGAGATAATCAAACTAGCAACGGCCCAAATAACTGACTTGGATAATATACCGATACTTGACTGGCTGGGGCATAGGCAGCCAAGGGTTAAAGATCTATATGTAATTATGTTGAATGCCAATCAAGATGATATTGCCGGCTCAGAAAGTGTTTGGGCTGGGAAGCTGGGGGATCAAGATGTGGATTTGTGTAGGTCTCTTTACTTGTCGACAAAAAAATTTATGGCTGCAAATCTTAAAGCTCAACACTTTAAAACTCTGTTTAGGCTTTACTATACCCCTGCTAAATTATTTAGTTGGGGGAAAAGGGAAACCGATTGGTGCCCTAGATGTGATCAGGGCCCAGCAGATATTTTTCTTAATCAAGCTATAGGCGGATTAGCTCGATTAACTCCTACTTTGATTATAATTGGGATTGATGATAGTTTACAGATGCATTCCTCCCAAATATATTTTTGTTTTATGGTAACTGCCATTTTCCGTTTAATTATTGCAACTCATTGGAAGGATACTGAACCACCTTCTTTTCAGGAATGGTATGCAAGGCTTTATCATGTTTTTAACTTAGAGAAGGCACTGTATAAATGCAAAGGTAAAAGAGCTAAAAAAAGAGGTCTTCGGGTTTTGGGACCGATATGGGAAGCTGATGAGAATTAAAGTAATAGCCGGGCGCTGTAATGAAGTAGTCGTAATCCTCTTGTTTTCTACCCTTCACAATGGGTTATATGGATGTAACAAGTAACTGGTGGAATTTGTAATGATTAATTGACGGAATAGATTGTGTCTTTTTTTTTTTCTTTTTTTTTTTTTTCCTCTCTGCAACAAAGTATGTATTGGTTTTCCTGATTGAAATAATAAAAATATTATATAAAAAAATAAGTTCTCCATGACGACGATACCAATACTCATTGGTACCTCGTTGACACACTATCAAATTAACTCACTGAGATTCTAAATGTTCATCTCTTTGTTGAACTTTGTCTATGAATTCTTTTGCAGAAACATGTGGAAGATGAACCCCTGTTTTTAATGTGTGGTTCACTGCATATGAAAGTCCGGACAAGTCAATTTCAAACAGAAGATGAAATATATATATGGAATACACTGTCGAAATTTTGGATCTGCAGAGTACAATCTTGTTGAGCGGTATTCTGAAGCTGGAATCTGTACAGGTCACTCATCAAATCGTCCACCTTCTCCACTGGGGAATAACTGTGGAAAACAACAAGCTTCTAAACCTTTTTTCCCATACACTCATGGGAGATCCCTTTGCTTTTTTCATTTGAAATAATTCAATTCTGTTTCTTATTACTTCTTTTGAATATAGAGGATGTATTGTGTAATGTTCATTAATCTCTTCACTCCTGGACCTGTCCACTTTTTCTATTTGGCCACTTGAAATTTCTGTTTCATCTTCTAGACATATTTCCTGTTCCTCCACATTTCCATTCTTATAATAAATATTCTGTACCAGATATAATGTAGCCTTTTGAAGTTTGTTAACATCTACAAACTCCTCCCATATTTTTCAACTCTTTGTTGGTACACCATTAACTAGAATAACTACAGGCTCACTTTCCTCCCTGTCTATGCCAACAGTTAGAATATTTTTCTTAAAATCTAAAGTAAGCACACAACTCTTCCTTTCAGACCTCTTTTGTAATTCTGTTGGAGGCAGGATACCTTTTTTAGGCTCCATACGAACTATAACCTGAAACAGGTGCACAGATTGAATAAGAATGGACTCCTATGCATTTAAATCTGCCAGTTCCGGAGGAATACCTACCAACTATAAGTTGTCATGTACAACTTTAGCTGGAATTTGTTCTCTTCTAATTTGTTGTAACAATGTTAACAAATACGTTGATCAGTAGCCAACTCAAAACGACCTTCCACCAACAAATAAGCACTAAATTGCTCCCACTTATCATTGTTTTCCTTTTCACTTTTTAAATGAAGATCAACATTCCTAGTTTGACTTCTATAGTGAGTATGTTGACAACGAAAACAAACATAGTCTAGATGTTCATATGAAACTATCTTAAACTTTGTAATTTCTTCTGCAAACTTGACAGTACTAATATCTTCCACCTGTTCTTCAACACCTACACTTATCAAGCTCTCACTTGCTCTACACTCCTCTTGTGAGCCAAAGAAACAAAACTGCATATCATCACAAACTTTTTTTAACATCTGATACTGAACCATGCAATATAGCTGTATACATTTCACTTAAAGATAATGCAGGTCTTTTTACATAGTAGAGTCTCCTTACTAACTTCCGCATTTCTGGGTGGTGTACTGCTAACATTCTTAAATGATGGAAAATACTTTGACACACATTTCTTGAAAGACCAGCCAGTGAATGACCCTGCAAGTTAGTATATTTTCTTACTTTACATGGCTCTAGTTCTTGTAACATCTTAATCTTCTGTTTAGGACTTTTTTTGGCATATCCTCGTAAAAGAAATTAGCCATATGCCAATAGATTCCTGTTGAATATTGCAAATACTACTACAATCCCACTTATAAACCAGAGCTTGTGCACACCTCTCTTGAACTTCTTCAGCTATTTCTTTTTCCATATTCCTAGGAATCATCTTTTCTTTTGGAATGGGACAACCATCTTTCATCTCAAAGCATCAACCACTAGTGTCAACTGCATCAACTAATGTGTTTTCTTGAAAATAACTTTCTTCATTAAAGAAAGACTCAGTACTGGAGGTATGCTTCTATTCACCAGTGATTTAACAAGTGTTTTTATTTTCTCTTTTTTATAAACAGCATTGTTTTATCCACAATGTTTTCATTCTTTTCAATATTAATATAAATAATTTTCTTTTTATTTCAAAAGCTTTTTCTACTACACCTTCAATCTGTTGATTTTTCTTATAAACTACTGATCTCTTTTTATATTTTTTGCAATCTTTCAATACATTTTGTAGTACTGTACTTCTATACATTATATTCCTTATGTCTTTATATTCTTTCAGCCTTCTTTCAAAATGGATTGTTTTCCCATAACATGATTTTCTATTATTATGTCCTTTTTTAATTTTCTTCCAATTTGTTGTTGAACTTTCCTTTCTCTTTTCCACATTTTGAAAATTCTTTACAATCTTTAAAAGTCTTTTAACAAACTCTTTAGTTGTCTTACTAGAAGTCTTTTTCTTCAGTGTAACATTTTGCATTTCATTTAATTTCCAATGTTCTCTTTCCTTTAAATAGTACTGTTTTTTTCTTGTCTTCTCTTTTGATATTTTCTTGCCATACTCAATCTTTCTTACCAATACATTTAAATATCTGAAACAAATAAAATTTTAAAAAGTTCCTAAAAATAATTTTATATTTTTAAAATAATTATATACCAATATTCATATCACTAAATGAACAAATACTTTCAATTACATTGCAAATGTCTCCATAATATATACATATTAAGAATATTAAACTTTATATATGATCAAACCTATGATAAGAACACACACGTTTAAATAGCAACATGTCAAAACACATGCTATCTAAATTTGTGTAAAAAAAAATGTATGTATTTATTTCTGCTCATAAAAGATGGCACCTGGGTATTGAACAAGCTATGTCAGACACTGTACAATTCCTTCATTCAGAAGACATCACAACCTCTGCAACAGAATGACAGATAGGAACTAAAGAATGTATCTACTAGTACCCAAACCAACCAGGTTCAGATGCATAATACATCAGACAACAGATGTAGAAGTAGACACATACATCATTCACAGCACCATAAAGTCCCTTAAACTTCACAGACTGTCGTTCCCATTTCAAAGTAACACCTAGACTGTTGGGCTTAGCCAAATATAAAGCAGCAACCCTTCGCACGTATCTGTTGTAACTCTCACCATATTCCTGAAAACATGTATGCATTTGTCTGTGCCTTTTGCTAGTGGCATCATAAATAAAACAAATATACAAATAGATGTATACCTGTGTTTTATACATCTAGCATCTTCAGATGCATAACATGTATGAGAATACATGTGAAAGTACACACATACCTTAGTCACAAGACCATGCATACCTTAACATTTCAGAGACTGCACTTCCCATTTCCAGCAGACACCAAAAATCATGCAGTGTATTTCATTGGTACCTTTCCACAGAGTTGTACAAAGTACCCTAATCAGTAATCCTTTAAGCAACATATTTTATACCTCACTTTTCTGCTGCAGCTTGACCATTCTACTACTACTTAGAGTGTTGGGCCTACCCAAATACAAAGCACCAACCCGTCACATATCTGTGTTGTAAATCTCACCATATTCCTCATACCATACATGCATGTGTCTGCACCTTTTTCTAGTGGTATCATATGTAAAACAAACGTACAAATAGATGTACAGCTGCGATTTATACATCTAGCATCTTTAGATGGATAACACATATAAGAATACATGTGGAAGTAGAGATAAAAATGTCTTATTCACAATAGAGAGTAAGAGAAGCAGTTCAGTTGTAATCTCCCGGGTACAATCGCATCACAAAAAAGGCAGCTGCTGTTGTCTTTATATCCCTAAGGATATCCAGACTTATCAAGAAAAAGAAGTGAAAGTGGTCCCGTAACGGTAGTATGCTTTCCCTCCACTGAATCTTCAGGTGCTGGGATATCCAAAGATATTGGAAAAGACGCCTCACTCACTTAGCGGGACATGCTTCATCATAGATGTCTTGCCACACCCTGGTAAGATGGTACTACCTGGGCGGACTCAATCAAAGTTGTTATGGGAGTTCTTATATAAAGCATAAACTGGCCATGCAGGGAACCAGATGAGTGATGTTAAAAGTGCCTACAGGTATACCCAAACAGTACGTTTATTCGGTGGGTACCTGGGGTATAGGATAAAAACGTGAAAAATAGGGGTTGTATGTCAATATTTAATTTCAGTTGTACCCTCTTCAAAGTGCCAACATGTTTTGGCCCATATCTGTGTTGCAAGCCTCACCATATTCCTCATAGCATTCATGCATGTGTCTGCACCTTTTCCTAGTGGCATAATATGTAAAAGAAATATACAAATAGACATATACCTGTGTTGTACACATCTACAATCTTCAGATGCATAATATGTGTGATAATACATGTACAAGCAGAGAAATATCTCAGTCACAAGACCATGCAAAAATATATACTTCAAAGAATGCACTTCCCATTTCAAGCAGACACCATAAATTATGGGGTGCATTTGAAGTGTACCTTTACACAGACTCAAACAAAGTAGCCCTATCCTTATCACTAATGCCTCAGCCAACATGTCCTAAACTTCTCTTTTATACAACAACTTCACCATTCTACTACAACTCAGACTGCTGGGCCTAACCAAATAAAAAGCAGCAACCATTCACATTTCTCTCTTATAAGTCTCACCATATTCCTGAAAGCATGTATGCATGTCTCTGTACCTTTTGCTAGTGCCATTATATATATATAAAAATCATACAAATAGATGTATACCTGTGTTTTACACGTCTAGCATCTTCAGATGGATAACGCGTATCAGAATACATGTGTAAGTACAGACATACCTCAGTCACAAGACAATGCAGTCCTTAAAACTTCAGAGAGTGCACTTCCCATTTCAAACAGACACAGAAGATTATGCAGTGTATTTCAAGTGTACCTTTCCACACACTAATCACTAATCCCTCTCCAAACATGTCTTAAACCTCACTTTTCACTGCAGCTTCACCATTCTACTACTACTCGGAGTGATGGGTCTAGCCAAATATAAAGCAGCAATCCTTTGCATATCTGTGTTGTAAATCTAACCATATTCCTCATAGCATGCATGCATGTTTCTGCACCTTTTCTTAGTGGCATCATATGTAAAAGAAACATACAAATAGACCTATACCTGTGTTTAATAAATCTACAATATTCAGATGCATAATACGTCTGACAATACATGTGCAAGTAGAGAAATACTTCAGTCATAAGACCATGCAGACCTTAAAACTTCACAGAATGCACTTCCCATTTCAAG
Organism: Triturus cristatus; assembly: GCF_964204655.1. NCBI lineage: Eukaryota > Metazoa > Chordata > Amphibia > Caudata > Salamandridae > Triturus > Triturus cristatus. Next base: position 223,605,998 of record NC_140594.1, on the reverse strand, counting down.
CAGACACGTAAAATTATGTGGTGCATTTGAAGTGTACCTTTACACAGACTCATACAAAGTAGCGTAATCACTAATTTGTGTGCCAATATGTCTTAAACCTCACTTTTCTGCTGTAGATTCACCATTCTACTACTACTCAGAGTGTTGGGCCTAGCTAAATACAAAATAGCTACCATTCACATTTCTCTCTTGTTAAGTCTCACTATATTCCAGAAAGCATGTATGCATGTCTGTGTACCTTTCGCTTGTGCCATCATATATAAAATACACATGCAAAAAACGTGTACCTGTGTTTTCTATGTCTACATCTTCAAATGCATGAGGCATATGAGAATACATGTGCCAGTAGAAACATATCTCAGTCACTAGACCATGCAGACCTATACACTTCAGAGACTGCACTTCCCATTTCAAACAGACAGAAAATTATGTGGTGTATTTAAAGTGTACCTTTCCACACACTCATACAAAGTACCATAATCACTAATTCCTCTGTCAACATGTTTTAAACCTCACTTTTATGCTGCAGCTTCACCATTCTACTACTAATCAACTTGTTGGACCTAGCCAAATACAAAGCAGCAACCATTCACATTTCTCTCTTGTAAGTCTCCCTATATCCCTGAAAGCATGTATGCATGTCTGTGTACCTTTCGCTAGTGCCATCATATATAAAATAAACATTCAAATAAATGTGTACCTGTGTTTCTTATGTCTACATCTTCAAATGCATGCGACGTATGGGAATTCATGTGCAAGTAGAAACATCTCAGTCACAAGACTCTGCAGACTTTTAAAACTTCAGAGACTGCAATTCCCATTTCAAACAGACAAGGAAAATTATGTGGTGTATCTCAAGTGTACCTTTTCACAGACTCATACAAAGAAGCCTAATCACTAATCCCTCTGCCAACATGTCTTAAACCTCACTTTTCTGCTGCTGCTTCACCATTCTACTACTGCTCAGAGTGTTGGGTCTAGCCAAATATAAAGCAGCAATCCTTTGCATATCTCTGTTGTACTTCTCACCATAATCTTCATAGCATGCATGCATGTGTCTGTACTTTTTCCTAGTGGCATCATATGTAAAAGAAACATACAAATAAACATATACCTGTGTTTTATACATCTACAATCTTCAGATGCATAATACGTCTGAAAACACATGTGCAAGTAGAGAAATAACTCAGTCACAAGACCATGCAGACCGTAAAACTTCACAGACTGCACTTCCCATTTCAAACAGACACCGGAAATTATGCGGTGGATTTGAAGTGCACCTTTCCACACACTCATAACAAGTTGCATAATCACTAATTCCTCTGCCAATATGTCTTAAACCTCACTTTTCTGCTGCAGATTCACCATTCTACTACTACTCCTCAGAGTGTTGGGGCTAGCCAAATACAAAGCAGCAACCCTTCACATATCTTTGCTATAAGTCTCGCAATATTCCTAAAAGCATGCATGCATCTGTCTGTACCTTTTTCTAGGGACACAATATATAAAAGAAACATACAAATAGACGTATACCTGTGTTTTATATGTAAAGCATCTTCAAATGTATAATACATTTGAGAATACATCTGCAAGTAGAGACATACCTCAATAACTAGACTATGCAGACCTTAAAATTTCAGAGAATACACTTCCCATTTCAACCACACACCAAAAATGATGCTGCATATTTTAGTGTACCTCACTAGAGACTTAGGCAAAGTAGCCTAATCACTAATCCCTCATGTCAACATGTCTTAAACCTCACTTTTGTGCTGCAGCTTCACCATTCTAGTACTACTCACAGTGTTGGGCCTAGCCAAATACAAAGCAGCAACACCTGTCTTTTATACAAATCGTGCTAATGACCAACTAGATTCGTGGATCTCCGAGACACTAAATGAAATAGCGCCATGGAACACCAGAATCCCTAAAAGGAGGGGTACAACTGCACCATGGTTCAATAATGAACTAGCCGTAGTTAAAAAGAAATGTAAAAAGCTAGAACGTATATGGAGGAAGAATTATTGTACCAAAGCGAGAGAGGAATACAAATATGAACTCAAACAATACCACTCACTAATCATGAAAACAAGAGGTACTTACTACACGGAGAAAATTAACGGAGCTAAGAATGCTCCTAAAGAACTATTCACGATATTGAAGTCGCTAAGTACTCAGAAGGAGCCGGATGAAACTCCTACCTCCAAAGAGAACTGCGACAAAATTGCGGAGTTCTTGGCCTCTAAGGTTAAGAACATTTATGATACTTTTCCTACAGAGGCAAGACTTGGTACTAATACTATTCATGCCAACGACAAACACTATGTAGGAGGCATATTGGACGAATTCACCGTACACAGCCTAGACGTACTTAAGGACACAGCCAGAGGAATAAAATCCGGCTCCCCCCTTGATGCCGCCAGACCGAATATAATTATGGAAGGCGCCAACACTATCATGCCCCACATTATGGATATTATATCCCGCTCCTTCCAAGATGGCATAGTTCCCGACAAATGGAAACAGGCTATTGTCAAACCTCTGAAAAAGAATTCCCGCATTGACCGCACTGTATTAGAAAACCTACGTCCAATTTCTCTACTACCTTTTACAGCTAAGATAGCGGAGAAAATATCTAATAAGCAACTTACTGACCATATAAATAAACATGATCTATTACACCTTTCACAATCAGGCTTTAGAAGTGCACATTCAACGGAGTCAGCTCTACTCTATGCCACTGAAGCACTGAGGAAACATGCTGATGAAGGAGATACCGCTGCACTGATCCTTCTCGATCTCAGTGCAGCTTTTGATACTGTATCCCATCAACTGCTCCTACAAAGACTGGAAGCATACGGTATCATGGGTAAAGCTTTGTGCTGGTTAAAGTCTTTCCTCTCTGATCGTAGTTTTAGAGTGGCTCACGAATCTTATGTATCAAAGAGCATGCCTCTCGAGCAGGGAGTACCGCAAGGCTCCATATTAAGCCCGACCCTCTTCAACCTATATGTAAGTCCGTTGGCCGAACAGGTCGAACAACATAATGTGTCTATCGTCTCTTATGCGGACGACACACAACTAATTGTCCTACTGTCTCAAACAGATGAACTAGCAGCCACCCGTTTCTCTAACTGCCTATCAGAGGTTGCGAAATGGATGTCAAACCACTGTCTTAAATTAAATGGGAATAAAACGGAGGTCATGATTGTGGGGAAATCACCTACCATTTGGTCATCTGCCTGGTGGCCAGCCTCCTTAGGCCCACTACCCGACCCTAAAAAGGAAGTCAAAAATCTAGGTATCTTTTTTGACGCAGAGTTGAATTTCATCAGCCAAATACATAGGGTTGTGGGTAAATGTTATGGATCGATCAAGGTTCTGAGGAAAATTCTGAACCTTATGCCCTCCAATGCTAGGAAAACCATTGTCCATGCAACAATAACTTCACAGTTGGACTATGGCAATGTTCTATATCTTGGAACTACCAAGGGAGGACTTGCCAAACTACAGAGGGCACAGAACGCTGCTGCTCGATTGGTACTTGGCTTACCCAGAAGAGCTAACGCAGAGAATGCACTGAAGAAACTCCACTGGTTGCCAGTAGGAAAGAGGGTCATATTCAAGGCGTTATGCTATGGGCACCGCATCCTCATGAAATCCGGCCCTAAATATCTGCACTCACTCCTTGAGGAATACAAACCTGACAGAACTTTACGATCATCGGACAAGGCATTGGCTAAAATACCCAGGATACACAGAGCCAGGCAGGGAGCAAGGTCCTTCAGGTATCTAGCAGCAAAGACCTGGAACACCCTTCCAATAACCTTAAGAACAGAGACGTCTGAAATACGTTTCCGCAAACAACTCAAAACATGGCTCTATGGAAAATAGAACTATTAGAGTTCTGATTAGCATCTCCTCACTGCTATTTTCTTTCTCCTGTGTCATAGCGCGGGGACACACCGTTGTGGTGTAACCAGGCGCTCTATAAATGTGTTATACATACATATACATACATACATACATACATACATACATACATACATACATACATCTTCAAATCCATAAGACGTATGACAAAACATGTGCAAGTAGAGACATACCTCAGTCACAAGTCCATGCACACCTTAAAACTTGACAGACTAAGCTTGCAGTTTGAAAGCGACACCTAAAATTATGCGGTGTGCTTCAATTGTACATTTCCACACACTCATACAAACTACCATAATCGCTAATCCATCTACCAATGTACACATATTACTATGCAAAATCTATTTTAATCATCATTTCAGTACAATAAAACAAACTAGAATACACATCTCTATATTTCATAACATATTTCAAACATCACACTTCTCAAATAATTTCAAAAGTTTGAAAATAAAGCTTTTCAAATAGAAAAATATCACTACAAAGACTAAAGCACTACTACATAATACATAATACACCTCACAGATTTGTAAATCACCTTTCAAATAGTGTTGCAGAATATGAATTATCCAAACTCATAAAAGATTTTCTTTTGCCCACAATAAATGTAATGCACCACTTAACAAGGTAAAACCAGTAATGGCAAACTTTCCCTCTCTTTCTGCACACAAATAAAAGTAAGTAACAAATCAAAATGCTTCCTACATTATATCAAATTGTGAAACACATTTCTATTGGTAACACATATTAACCCTTTCTAACTATCTTCTTAAACTGTTCAAACTGGTTCTGTAATTTTCTGGAGTCGCGACTCCACTGCTGTGCCGCAGTGTAGTGTCGCGATGGAGCCGCGAACCATTATGGGAGTTCAAAAACCTATTTCTAATAACACTAGTATTCTTTTTTAACAACACACTACTTCTAAACATACTACTGTTTTGGGATAACTTAATTTAGTAGCATATCACTTTTGTATAAGTTATCATTTTACTTTTTAAATTTACAGTCAAGTTGTAACCCTTCCCCCATTCTGCTTAATCCCAGTTTCCATCGTAACAAATTCTGCAACATTCAACTGTACTGGCAGGTCAGCAGTTCACCATATTTTCAAGTTCAGCACAGTAGCTTGCAAATGCAAATAGGAGGTGTGGTTGACTGTTGCAAAATATGACCTTATCGTATCTACTGTACCTTTAAAAAAAAAAATTCATAACCAATAAGAAACATGCTTCTTCAGGAAAGTAACATGCATTCTATTTTTGAGTACACAATGTTAATGAACAGCCAATCACTTATCGGCCTTTTCAAAAACAGCATATTCTCCTCCATTTTAGATACCTCTCATTCTACCAACTGACTACCGGAGCTACAGACATCTTTTCATTCCTTTCAGACATCGCTTCAAGATGCTTACAGTATGGATTGTAGGTCACAGCTATGTTTTCTGGTGCAAAAGGTATGCTGAACACAGAGGTATTGACAAAGACCTAGCTTTGCAAAATGTGGATATTAAATGGATTGCACAGAGAGGATTAAAGTGGCACCAATTGATGCCTTTAGTTAACACCTTTTTGCATTTCCAACCCGCTGGTCTCATGATTGTACACTGTGGTGGCAATGACCCAGGCACATTGACTGGAGTAGGACTGGAAATGCTCATGAAGGATACCTTTGCACAATTGATGTTGCTTTTGCCTCAAACTGTCTTTGTATACTCTAATATATGCCGAAGACAGAAATGGAAGTGGTCAAATCAATTCTGTCCACAGATTCAGAAAGCTAGAAAGAATGTCAATAAAGCTGTTTCTGCTTACCTGAGAGACCATAGGAAGGGCTCCATCTATAACAACTATCTACGTTTTGATATGGATGACATCTACAGGAGTGATGGAGTACATTTCACAGTTCCAGGGAACAGAGTCTTTCTCAACAACCTTAAGCTGTGCATCCGCACTTACATGTAGCTACAGAAACTCATAATGAAAACAAGGGCTCTTTTTAGAGCCACGCTATAACTCAACAGTAAATCTTATTTATTTTTTAACAAACATATTTTTTATAAATATTTTTCAGTTTGTGAACCCGTCGCGAATCCACAAAACAAAAGCGCAAATTCAATGTACTACAACACAATACACTTTTCAAGTTTAACTTTGAATTTTTTTATTATTATTACTAACTCTATCAAATTTAATGTAATTATTAAGTTCAATATCACTAACTCTATAAAAAAAAGTTCACAAATGCAACACTACTTTCTGAATTAATTAAATTATTTATTTGAGGTGGATCCGCAAATCCACCGCAACGGTACACCGGGGGACCAGCTGAGAGCCGCGATGGGGTTGCGACTCCTATCACAAGGGAAAAGATAATAATTAATGCGCCCCAGATCCATTATCCAATGTTAGCTCTGGGGACCCCATCATGCAGCTCCCTTTGCCCAAAGTAATTCTGCTTTGCTTCATGGAAGCAAAGCAGTGTCTGCTATGGCAAGGCGGGAGCAGTGCTCCCACCCTGCCATAGCAAACTGCAATGTCCCAGGGGTGGGCAACCGAGACATTGCTGGAGCTGGCCCTGGTGGTCCACATGGCCATCTATTCTGCAAGGGGGGCAGGCGGCCCCCTCCCATCTAGTTTGAAGCCCCGGGGAGGTGAGGGTCTTAGGGGACCGCAACGGACCCCGCCCCTAATTTAATTTTGCTCCGGGGAGGTGGTGGTCCCCAGGGCAGTGTGGGGGGCTCGAGCCCCCCCACTTCTTTATCAAACTTTAAGCCCTTGGGAGGTCCCCGGGTTAGTGTGGCACTCATTGTTAAAAATAAGCCCCAGGTAGGTGGTGGTCCCCGGGGCTGTGGGGGGGCTGCATGCCCCCACACATTATCTATAAAGCCATGGGGAGTTGGCAGTACCCGGGGCTGCATGGGCCCCCCACGGGCCCCCACATTATAATTAAATATTGCCTCCGTAATCTGGCCCATCTGGGGGCTTAAAAAAATGAAGCGCTGGAGACTGAGCTTCGTTTTGTAATTTTTTTTTTTACATAATTCGCGTACCGTACGCAAATCCCACCGAAATGTAAAAAGAAAAAAAGCCTTTTTGCCGGACCCCCTGAGCAGGGCTATGGGTTCAGGTTGTTTCTACCCTGCCCCCTTTTCCTATTTTTAATCATTTATTACACCTTTTTTCTTGTGACTCGGTTCAACTGAGTCACAAGATGGCTGCCAACACTTCCTAGTTTGAAGAGTTGTCAGCCAATCACAGTCAGGCTCTTGCTCGGGAGGGTTTGCGGACCCACCGTGGTCACCAGATATCCATATTTATTTTGTATGTTTTTCACAGTAACTACTGAATGGATTTACACCTTTTAAAAAGAACGCTTTCTGAACAAAGAGCTACCCTTTTGCCAAATTTGGTGTAATTCCGTTCAGCAGTTCTGGCTCTACCTTTGGAAATTAACATTGAGAAAACGCATTTTGGGACCCCCTTTTTTCTCAGCCCCCACTTAACGAATCACCCCGAAACTTTCAAGACAAGAGCTGACCTGTGCGGGCCATTAGTTAAGAAAATGTGCATGTTTGCAGCTCCCTATGCCCAAAAGCAATGCCAGCTCCTGCAGGAAGTGGGGAACCGACAGGGACCGTGGGTGCATTGGGGCTCCCCCTGCGGTTTCCAATGTGTTGGCATGCCCCAGGGGTTGGGGTCCCCGGTGCCAAAAATGGCCCGGGGGTGGGGCCACTCAGCCCCCTCAGTTTATTAAGAAAAAATGAACGGGATGGGGTCGCCGGGGCCTAAAATGGCCCCCCTCTCTTTATTTCTTTTCTTTTTTAAAGCAATGGCCAAGCCCTGGGGGATGGGGTCCTCAGAGCTTGGCTTGGGATGGGGGCCATGCTACCCCCTTCCCTTTTTAGGTCTCGCTTAGCGATGCAGCGCATGAGCTGCTCGCTTGCAAGATCTACAGTTGTCGGTTTTCTTTTGGAAGTGGGTTGGTGACTGCCGTGTCTCCCTTAGGCCCCGCCCACCCGGACTGGACTCGTCGTCTGTTGCTCGACCCCTTGTCACTTCCTCATAGCGCTCCCAGGTTCCTGTATGCCCGTGCACGCAGCTGCGCTGGATTCCAGCACGGCCTATCAGCTGTACCTCATCTGCAGACACCTGACGGGTGTTTTTTTACGTGGAGCAGCAGGATGGCAGCGCTCCCGCTTTTCAACAGAGCTTCCTTTCACAGCGCCATATGCCAGGCATTCCATACCCGTCACACAAGGCCTGACTGAAGCATTCCCCGAGACCAGGAAGTGCGTGCACATGCTTATTACAGTTAATGCACAGTGCAAGATACCAAGGAACAGACGTGAGCGTGGGAGTGTCCCTGCAGCTGTAGGTATGAGTGGTGCCCTCGAAGGCATATTCATACAAGATATGGAACTTGGGCTTTACAGTTTATTACTCGTGGTCATTCTGGTACACAAACATTAGTGAAGTCCTTTTTTTATTTTACTGAAAGTAGCCCGTGCTTGTATGTTTATATGGGTGCCATATTGCAGAATTGTTAAGCACTTTGTATCCCAGCCTTTCTGTCACTTCCAGGTGCAAATGTAATAACCGTATAATTGGTAACATAGAAGCTGTTCAACGGCTAGTGACCGCTTTTGGGAAAAATGTGAAATTTATGCCACCAGGACAGCTGTGGCGTAGGTCTCAGATGCACTGGGGAAAGGGTGCAGGTGACAGCGGGCCATACCTTTCTTTGATCTCTTTCTTTCAATTTGCTGCTGTATTCTCGGTTGTTCACTTCCTCACATCTGCCTCTCTCTTTTCTTTGTATTCACTATTTGCTCCTTTGCCATCTCTTTATTTCACCCTCTCTCCTATACTCGCACTCCTATGCTGTTTTTTCACTTTCCCTATCTTTTTCTCCCTGTTTTGTCTTCCGGTTTTCCATTCTCTCTTCTGTCTTTTTCTCGTTTTCTTACTTCTTCCCCACCTTTCTTGGTGTCTTTTGAAGGCTCAAGTGATACCTACTCAAAACCTGATCCTCTCCCCTTCTTCATCCCACCCAACCTCGGGTGTTGCATTCCCAAGTCCAGTGGGTGCTCACAAAGACCCAATTAAAAAAACAATCTGAACAATGACACAGTTAAATGTTGATTAAGATTCAAACTTTCAAAGGTCCTCTGATGAGCCATAACCATCCAGTCAAAGACAAGATGAGTTGTCTGAGTGAAGGGAAAAAGGGTAATATTTCTATATTGGCTTCTAATTTCAGTACAACCTGTTAAGCTGAATGATGTGGGCCCTGTGCTGCCAACGACCTGCCCGCCGGCGATGGCAAAAGTTGGACTGACTTCGAAGGTCTTGGATAGCCTGACCTCTATAGGAATCTGTTCCAAGACGTGAGATGTACATTGAATCCAGGACCAAGGACCCTATGCCCTTTTTGGTAAAAGGAAAAATCCTGTGAAGTCAGTTGTACGTCAGAATATTGTTAATTAAGATAACTTCTGCCATAGATATTGTGCCCTAAAAATTGCTTACAAAAACATCATCCTATTTGGTGCTGATTTTGTTTTATTACCTCGAATGGAACTACTATTACGTAAATAAAATGTAGAACAAGATAATTTTGTCAGCCGATATTTAATAAACAGTATTCTGGTCCCATATCTTTGAGTCACAGGGACAGCTTTGCTTCTATTGGTCGGTTTGTTGGAGAAGAGGACCACTGCACATGGTGGGGACAGGTTCACCAAAGCTAGAACCACCTCACTTCACTAACATGTGAAAGAATCCCTGCATAGTGGGAGCTCCACAGCTTCATCTGTGCTGCTGTTTGGTGGAAAGGGCGTGCTCAGCCCTCTGGTATCCGTCACTGTGAGTGGCTCTCTTGAATGTAAGGTGGCAGTGCAAAGAGAGATGCTGATAGATGTAATAATGAGAAGGACCACATTGTTCTGGTGTTCCTTCATTGCACACATAGCCAAGCATGATTTAAGCATGCCTGGGCGTTATCCCTACAGAGGTGAGGATGTAGAGGAGTACATAGGCATGAAAAGCAGTGGTCTGTCACAGGAAGGGTTTAGACGAGGACCCCTGTGAGAAAGTGATGTCCCACCTGTGAAAAAAGATAACGCTGTTGAGTGAAGTATACCATAGAAAGGGGGATTAACTGTATCCCTCAAACTGTTGTTCAAGGTAGTGATCTTGAACATATATCAAATGGAATGTAAATGGAGCCCATTATCATTTATGTCTTATTCCATATTGATACAGTAAACACTAAAGAGTTGGGTGGCTATGCTTGCATGACAGTAGACAGGGCATTGTTGATAGCCAAACTGGGCAGGTAATTTCTGTGAGGCAAATGTGCATGAGTGCGGACTGTGTCTTGTCGAAGGATATTACGTCTTGGGCTACTCTTGAGCCTGGGAATCAGATGGGTTGGTGAAAATCCAACCAAGGGCATATTCGGATTTATATTACCTTTTTGGGGGTGTTGAGTACAGAATTATTGAGCTGCATTGGTAGAGCTGTGTGTTGTGCTTTGTTCTTTCACTCCATAGGTGACTTCCTGCTACAATAGTTAGACATGCTCGTACCAAGATGGCAGCCCGTTGGTAGAGCAGTGTGCAGAGAGATCTTTGAAAGTGTGCCATTAATCAGGCTTGAGGCTGATTGTCAAGACAAAACCATGACCTGAAGGAGGTTTGCAGTGGGTCAGAAATGCGCAAAGATGGATTGCAATTGTGTGCTGTATTGATTTATGGCCCACTGGTCTAATAACTTGAACTGTAATAATATTAAAAAAGAATTGTTTGCAGAACTGTGCCTTTTGAATCCCTTTGGGCAGGATCATTTGTAAAGCATGGCTCCCCCTTCACTATTTCTGTTTCCCAAAATTTCTCTTTCTCCTTCTTCACTCCTTTTCCAACTTTCTATCTCTTGTGCTGTAGGTCAAAGCCCGATGTTGAAAAATAAGTACTAGTCCCCAAGAATGAGTGCACTTATAATTGGGGCAGATCAATAAGAATAAAGCACTTAAAACAAGCATTTGCAATGCAATAGGTCTCGCATTTCAGTTTGTGCTATTGGCATTGTAAATGACGATGCCTTTTATTCATTTGTTTTGAAAACCTAAAAGTGGTGCAAAAACATGCATTTTGTATGTATAGTCCTTGCTTACGAGAAGCAAGGCGGCTGGCAGTAAAAGAGACTGCCAGCCTTGCTTCTCATAAGCAAGGACTATAAGTACAAAGTGCTTGTTTACGCACAGCTTGCAGGTTTTCAAACGCATAAATAAAAGGCATTGTCATTTACAATGTCAATAGCGCAAAGTCTCGCAAATGCGAGACCTATTACATTGCAAATGGTTGTTTTATTTAATGAGGCCCCCTTGTGTCCTGAGGACCTCAGAACTGAAGTGGACTTAATACCCCAAGCAGCAGTGCACCAGGCGGCGAGTTTGCAGAGTGGTGTAAAAAGGGGGCGTGACCTCGGACCACTCTCAGCAATCCAGTTGTGTGGGGCTTATTGGAGTTAGCACGAGGGCTAGTTGGCCCCCAGGGACCCTCAGGAGGCAAAGGGACTTCACCCGCAACCAAGAGTGCGCCAGGAGGCGCATTTGCAGAGCGGTGGACAAAAGGGGCATGGCCTGTGTCCACCTCTCAGCAATCGCACTGTGTGGGACTTAGTGGCGGTAACAGGTAGGCTAGCAGCGAAGTGGACTTTAATCTCCATGCATGAGCATGCCAGGGAGCGCATTTGCAGAGTAGTGGGGAAAGAGGGTGTAGGAGAGTAGGATCTGCTTCACATGGGTACCCACACTTTTTGCTGGTGTTTCACTGTTGTTCGACCTTAGTCTGGCTGTGGCCCTGCTAATCAGGACCCCAGCCTAGCTGCTTCCTCTCTAAAATGGTTTCTATGTCCATTAGGTACATCTCTAATTGGATTCTGGAGTGCCTTATAAGTCCCTAGTATATGGTATACTATGTACCCAGGGCATAGGTACCTCAGAGTCCTACCAGGGTCTGCAGCATGTATTATGCCACGCCTGGGAAGCACTCCAAAATGACACCACAGGTCTGCTACTGCAGTCTGGGTAAGGTGGTGCATGCACCCTTTACTGTGGTATAGGCTACCAAAATCACTACCATTGCACACATATATAAAACCTATAAGCCACTCCTATGGCAGGCCTTAACAATCCTGAAGGCAGAGTGCCTGGTTTTTATGTGAGAGAGTGCCCCTGCATGAGCAGAGCCCCTCTGCAGCGTTCGGAGTACCTCCTCTGATACTGTTTGTGGTGCAGCCTGACCATATACTCTTAAGTGCATTATAACCTCGTGTTAATGCTAACTTTGGACTGGCTGCACGGAAACATGTCGTGTTTGGTGTCAAACACTTTGGAATACTACCCCCCGCCAGTTCTGGCGGTGGGGGTAGCATTCCACCCTTCTAGAGGGAGAGACATGTACACACTGGTCTAACCGGTAAAGGCACCTACATTGTAAGGCACACGCTAATTCCTCAGACTTCTTGCGAAGCCTTAGAATTCGCAATAAAACTGACCCCTTCCTACACCTTCAAAGGGATCCTTCTTTATCGACCACCGGGACCCAGGTGTGACTTCCTGGGGGCTCATAGATCCTTCCTAGAAACATCCGCACTGGAGAACTCCTTCACCATTCTAGGTGATTTTAACTTCCATTTTGATGTGCCCAACAATCCTGACACAGCCACGTTTTTAGCTGACATGTCCACTTTTGGTCTATCCCCCTTGGTCCATTCCCCTACGCATGAAGGAGGGCACACACTAGACGGCATTTTTTCTAATGCCTCGGGCCTCAAACTTACAGAAATACTCCCTCTAATTTGGTCGGATCACCATCTCATTCTGGCTTCACTTCCAGTGGGCGACCCCCAGGTCGACAAGCCCCACCCTAACTCCTGTCCCCCCTACCTGGCATGGGATGACTTAGATGTACACAGGCTGGAAACTTTGCTTAATGATACCCTCCCCACGTTATCTCCGGACCCCAATAATGCTACGTCCCAATTTTACAACTGGGTGAGCACAGCAGCAAAAGATCTGGTCCCACTTAAACAACGGTCACGCAACAGATCGACCCCCTCGGCCCCATGGTACTCAGAGGAACTGCGTACCCAAAAACAACAGTGCAGAAATAGAGAGAGACACTGGCGGAAGGACTACACACCCGAAGCCAAACTCCTATACAAAGAATCAGTAGCAAAATACAAACATCTTATCTTGGATGCAAAAAAAAAGTATTATTGCAACAAAATTGAAACAGCACAAAACTCTAATAAATGTCTATACGAGACCACCAAACAATTGGCGGGTTTCTCCGTGGATCTCACACCTCCCCCGTCTCAAACCCTTTGCGACGCTTTATCTAGGTTCTTCTTCAGCAAAGTGGACGACATTTACAGGGTCTTCACCAATAACGTCACTCTCTCCCACAGCCCATCTACTCAACCTGAAGGACCTATTCTCTCGCAGTTCAGTGAGGTCACGTGCCCGCAGGTGCTAACAACGGTATCCACCATTAAATCAGGATCGGCCCTCGACCCTTGTCCCTTGAAGGTCCTGAGACCTATTATGGATACAGTTCTACCCTCCATAACCAATATCTGTAACTCCATGTTTAGCACCGGCATCTATCCCGAGACACTAAAGAAAACCCTTATAAAACCGTTGCTCAAAAAATCTACTCTTAATAAAGATGAACCCAAAAGCTACCGCCCCATCGCCAGTCTCCCATTTTTAGCAAAAATTGTGGAAAAAATTATGAATGCCCAACTCTCTTCCTTCATCGAGGATAATAAATGCCTAGATGAATCACAGTTTGGCTTCCGTCGCTTCCACGGTACCGAGACGGCCTTGGTGAAAGCGGCGGACGACATCAGACTTATCCGGGATGCGGGAGGTACCGCCGTCTTGATATTACTAGACCTGTCGGCGGCTTTCGACACGGTCGACCATACCATCTTGGTCGACCGCGTCGAGAGCATAGGCATCCAAGGTAACGCCAAAAATCTTCTTGCCTCCTTCCTGGCCAACAGGACCCAGGTCGTCACAGTGGGACCTTTTGAATCCTCCCCTCTGTCACTACCGTGTGGAGTTCCCCAAGGCTCATCCCTTAGTCCGACACTATTTAACATCTATGTGTCGGACCTTGCCAATGTCATCAGGGCACATGGGATGAGCCTTACTTCATACGCTGATGACACTCAACTGGTCCTAGCCGTCAAAAATGACGGCCTTCAGAAAGCCGACATGTTCAATCAGGGCATGTCGGCCATCGGGAACTGGATGTCGCACAATTGTCTGAAGCTAAACTCCGACAAATCGGAGGTTGTAATCTTCGGCAATCTCTCTCCGGAGTGGTCCTCCCGCTGGTGGCCGTCATCTATGGGCCAGCCCCCAGTTCCGGTGGATAAAGTGAGAAACCTGGGAGTTATGTTTGACAACCGTCTGAACTTCCTACCACACGCCAATCAAATATCCTCTTCAGCCTTTTATAAACTTAGGCTCATCAAAAAAATTCTGCCCTTCTTACCTGAAAACATGGCGAAAACGCTGGTAAACTCCCTGGTGCTTTCCACCCTAGATTATTGCAACGCTTTGTTTCTAGGGGCCCAGGAGAGAGTGTTAACAAAAATGCAGTCCATACAGAACGCGGCCGCCAGGCTCCTAGGGCGAATCCCCAAATTCCATCCGGTTCTACCTACCATGAAACAACTTCATTGGCTTCCGGTGAGGAAGAGGATTATGTTCAAAACCTTGTGCTTGGTATACAAGGCTTTACACAACGCTGTCCCAGCGTTCTTCACTCAGAACCTTATCCCCTATTGTCCATCCAGAGCACTGCGCTCCTCCAGCTCCCTGGATCTGGTGATCCCCCGAACCAAATCTGTTAACTGGGGTGACAGAAGATTTCTGGTGGCTGCTCCAAAACTGTGGAACACACTGCCTCACTTCATCAAGACCAGCACGTCCCTCTGGTCCTTCCGAAAAAACCTCAAAACCTGGCTTTTTAATCACTGATCTCCCAGTTCCCTTCTGGCTAAACATTGCAGTTACTTAGCGCCGAGATGCCCACGGGCCTTCGTTTCGCGCTTTACAAATGTCAAAATAAATAAATAAATAAAGACTTTCTAGATCCCTGGCATCACAAAATGGATGCCACTGCCACAGACACGGGTCTGGCCTCCTGCTGCTGACCGAAACTCCGGCAGGGGAGGCCTGGACAATAGGTTTCCTGTCACAGGGAGGTGTGTATTGCTTTGAAGTGCTGCACTGGGAGCACACTTGTTATCCCTGTGCATAGTCCAGTTCAAACTGGTTGCAGGGGCTACCTGCCCCTGCTCTGTCATGAAACTGGACAAAGGACCATAGGTGGGTCCCCAGAGTATGTCCAACCCCCTATCTTAGTATAAGTATAGTGTTGGAGCCGGCCTCATGGCGTGGTCCTGTTCCCCCTCGCCAAGCCGCACGAGGTCCCCTGCACCTCGGGGCTCTTCCATTTTGGATTGTACGTGACTCTGCGCACCAGCCTACGTGACCCCGCTCAACCCGGCCTCGGCCCCAGCAAGCCCCGACATCAAGGCACCAACAACTGGCCAGGGGGTACCACGTGAACACTTCCCCACTCCCGGCGGAGGGCAGTATCGATGGGACCCCCAACCGTCCTCCCACACCTCGGTGCGATCGCCCCACAGCTCTCCTGGGCCTGGCGCCTCTCCTGCTGAGCATCTGGCCGCTCCTGACCCGGCCTCTCCGCCCCCCCGGGCGCAAGGGTCCGGACATCAAAGGGCTCCAGACCTATATCTGGGACAACCCTGCAACAGGACAGCAGTTGTATCCCGGAGTCAAGAGCCCTGCTGATCGGATCGCGGCTGACCCTACGGAGAAAGACTCATCCTGCAACCACGCTCTGAGCCCTGCTGACTACGTCGCGGCTCCACCGTGCTTAAAGACCTTCACGAACCTTTGGGGCCCTGCTGACGCTGTCGCGGCCCGACCTTGTTGAACTTGCCATCAGAGCCCAGCTGACCTCGTCGCGGCTCGACCGAAGCGGACCTACCACCGGAGCCCTGCTGACTGTGTCGCGGCTCGACCCAAGCGGAACTACCACCCGAGCCCTGCAGACACCGTCGCGGCTCTCCACGTCCGAGCTGCTTTGAGACCAGCACCTGCCGCTCCGGTCCCCGGAGCCACCTTCGGCCTAACGCAAGGTCTGGCGCAGAGCTTCCCTGTACCAGGCTGGTACTAAGACTGTCCCGCTACCCTATCCCTACAGAGACATTGAGACTCTTTCTGGATCTCTCGATCCCCCTGTAAATATTTCGAATGTGCTACTATTGATAAAGTACCTCGATAAGCAACTGATACGGAGTCCTGTGTGGTGGTGTTACTGGGCCTAGTACGATCATAGGAGAAAGACCTCTCCCAGGAGGCTTCTCAGCGGCGCTCGGCTATAACTTTGCGGTAGGAAGGTGCTCCGGAGTGGTCCCCCTGACTCCCCGGTGGTCCTCCCTCCAACATTTGGTGGCCAGCGACGGGTTCCGAGCCAGACGCAATCGTACAGGCAAGTAACGCACCCGCTGCCTAACCAGACGGAAAAAGAAAGAGAACCATGAGCAGCCAAGAAACAACCGTGGCCGCAACCTTCCAGCAAGAAAGGTTGGAAGAATACACCCACAAAGAATTGAAACAATTCTGCAAGGACAAAGGTATCCCAACCACAGGATTGGGCACCAAGGAAGAAATGCAGAAAGCCCTGAAAGCCTGGGCAGAATCCGAGGCCACTCCACCCCAAGGCGAAGGGACCTCGGCCTGGGACGAAAACCTGCCGCCGACCATGACCCCGGCAGATGGGGGACGAAGCATCCCGGAAGCCGGCCTATCCCACAAAGAAATGCGAGAACGGGAGAGGGTCCGGACACACGAATTGGAACTCGCGCGACTCCGGCTGGACGGTGAAATCCTGCTGGCGGAGAAAAAGTTGGCATTGGAGCAACTACGGCTGCAGGAGGAAATCGAAGAAAAGAAACGGCATCGAGAACTAGAAGAGAAACGGCTAACCCTCGAGCACGAGAGGGGCCTCAAGGAACTCAAACTGAAATCCAAAACGGGGGAGACCAGCACCCCCGGATCCCGGGACACTCTGCCACTGACCGAGCCAAAAGTTCATATCCCCAAGGATGTCGTCAAGGAGAACTATAAAAACGACGACATCCAGCAATGGTTCCGAGCATACGAGGTAGCCATGACCTCCCATCGGGTACCCCGGAAGGATTGGGGTGCCGGCCTATGGGGGAGGTTCCTCAGCGACGGCTGGGATACCCTGCTGCAACTCCCCGACGTGGTGATGACCTCGTACGACCACATGAAAGAGGCCCTACTCACCCGCTACGGACTATCAGCCGAGATGTACCGGCAGCGCTTCCGGGACTGCAAGAAGCTCCCCGGTACCACATGGGTCGAATACGTGGACTTCTTCAGCAGAGCCTTCGAAGGGTGGATAAGAGGGAGCAAGGTCACCTCGTACAACGAACTGTTCGACCTCATTGTCTGGGAGCACCTCGCCAACAACTGCTTTGTCGAACTAAGGCAACACCTCCTTGACAGCAAACTGACCGAGCCCCGGAAGCTCGCCGCCGAAGCCGACCGATGGGTCAACACCCGGGTCCCCCGGAACCCCATGGGGGACTACCAACGGAGTACCACGGGACCTCCTCGCCAGCGGGGCGGAGGAGGAGGGTCCCACCGCAGTCGAGAATTCCCGGCCGGTCCGCCCCGAAGCCCGCCACGAGGCCAAACCGCCAACTACACGTCCCCGACCCTGGTCCATAGGGGGACCCCCATCGCCAGGCCTGGGCTCTGACCAACAGTGACCTGCTTCGGCTGCCAACAGACAGGCCACTATGCGAGCAACCCGGCCTGCCCCGTGAACAGACGAAACGGGACCGCTGGGCCCCCTCCCCGACAAATAGCCGCCGCAGCCCTGGGGGAAGGAGAAGAAGAGGAGGAAAACCGCGACGTCGGGTCCCCCGAGTGGGAACCGGCTGCCATGTCACTCGTATGCCTGGGCACCCGAGAAATGGTGCCCCGAGCCCCCATCCCGAGCAACACCCAGAAGTACCAGCAGTGGGTCACCATCAATGGGCAACGGGCCGAAGCCCTCCGTGACACTGGGGCCAGTGTGACCGCTGTCCGCTGCCACCTGGTGACCCCCGAACAGATCCTGCCGCATGTCCTATGCCCTGTCCGGACCGCGGACAACACCGAAAGCATGTGCCGGATGGCCCGGATCCCCTTCGAGTGGGGAGGAGTGTCAGGCACCCTGAAAGTAACTGTCCGCGACGACGCTCCAGTGGACTGCCTCCTGGGGAACGACCTGGAGTGCTCCCCCTGGGCCCAGGTGGAGCGCCGAGAGCATCTGGTGATGCTAGGGCTGCCCGAATGGGCCTGCGCCACCACCCGGTCCATGACCGCCCAACCAGCCGCTGCAGCGGCCCCCGCCGAGCCTGCGGGTCCAGAACTGCCACCCTCCTCTGGCACGGAGGAGCCTGACGAGGAGGCCGGGCCATCCGAACTTTCCCCCGACGAGGCCGCCTCCCTCAGCGAGATCCCCGAGCTGGCCCAGTGGCGCCTCGACGGGGGCCCCACCCGCGAACAGTTCCAACAAGAACAGAAGGCCTGCCCGTCCCTCGAGGGGGCCCGACAGCAAGCGGCCGCCCAGGCCACGGGGGACCCCACGGGAACCCACTGGATCTATTGGGACAATGACTTGTTATATAGCGAACAGAAAGTCGCAGAACTAGGAGCCGGCCGTGTGTTAGTGGTTCCCCTCCGATTCCGAGAGTTCCTCCTGAACCTGGCGCATGACGTGTCCCTCGCCGGACACCTCGGGCGAGACAAGACCTACAGCCGCTTGGTGACCCATTTTTATTGGCCCCGAATGTGGAGAGACGTGGACCACCACTGCCGGTCCTGCCAGACCTGCCAAGCCAGCGGGAAAACTGGGGGTCGAGTCAAGGCCCCCCTCCAACCATTTCCAGCCGTCCACACCCCGTTCGAACGGGTAGGGATCGACATCGTGGGGCCCCTCGACCCCTGAACCGCCCTGGGCCAGCGCTTCATCCTGGTACTGGTCGACCACGCCACCCGATACCCAGAGGCCATCCCCTCCGTGCTGTGACAGCTCCAGTGGTGGGCCGGGCCGTGATGGGCATCTTCTCCAGGGTGGGGTTCCCCCGAGAAGTGGTGAGCGACAGGGGTACGAACTTCTTCTCGAAATACATGAGATCCCTCTGGCAACAATGTGGGGTCACCTACAAGTTCACCACCCCTTACCACCCCCAGGGGAACGGACTGGTCGAGCGGTTCAACAGAACCTTGAAAGGAATGATCAAGGGCCTGGAAGAGCCCCTGAGGAGGAGATGGGACGTCCTGCTGCCATGCCTCCTGTTCGCCTATCGAGAGGTTCCACAGAAATCCCTGGGCTTCAGCCCCTTCGAACTGTTGTATGGGCACCCCGTCCGAGGGCCCCTCAGCCTGGTCAAAGAGGGCTCGGAGGCGAGCATCCAAGATGCCCCCCCCGACGTCTACAGGTACCTCTTGACCCTGCGGAACCAGACTCGGAAGTTCCGGGCCCTGGCAGAAGCCAACCTCGAAGCCAGCCAAGAAGACATGAAACGCTGGTATGACGAAAATGCCTCGACCATCGAGTTCGAGCCGGGCCAGCAAGTCTGGGTCATGTCGCCCGTGGACCCCTGCGCCCTTCAGGACAAATGGACCGGGCCCTTCAAGGTGGTTGAGAAGAAGAGCCCCGTCACCTACTTGGTCGACATGGAGTCCCCAAGGAACCCCCTCCGGGTCCTGCACGCCAACCGGCTCAAGCCCCACTTTGCCCGAACCGAACTAAGCCTGCTGCTGGCTACCGACGATGGGGGCGAAAGCGACTCCGAGCCCCTACCCGACCCCCTGGGGTCCTCGGACCAAGACGGCTCCATGGAGGGCGTCAAACTCTCCACCACCCTGACCCCAGAACAGCGCCATGACTGCCAGCAGCTGCTGCAACCCTTCGCTGTCCTCTTCTCTCTCACGCCCGGGGTGACCCCCTGGTGCGTCCACGACGTGGATACCGGGGACAGCCCCCCTGTGCGACACCGCACCTACAGAGTGCCCGACCGGGTCCAAGCCTGCATACAAACGGAGGTCTCCAAGATGCTCGCCCTCGGAGTCATCGAGCCATCCAACAGCCCGTGGGCCAGCCCTGTGGTCTTGGTGCCGAAGGCCGCCGCCCCCGGCACCCCCCCCGAAACTCAGATTTTGTGTGGACTACAGGGGCCTAAACGCAGTCACCAAGACCGATGCCCACCCCCTGCCACGGGCAGACGAGCTGATCGACCGCTTAGGGGCCGCCCGCTACCTAAGCACTTTTGATCTCACCGCTGGGTACTGGCAGATCAGGCTCACCCCCGGCGCCCAGGAACGATCCGCCTTCTCCACCCCCGATGGGCACTACCACTTTCGGGTGATGCCCTTCGGTATGAAGAACGCCCCAGCGACCTTCCAGAGACTGGTAAACAAGGTCCTGGCCGGACTAGAAGCCTTCAGCGCGGCCTACTTAGACGACATTGCAGTCTTCAGCAACCACTGGGCCGCGCACCTAGGACACCTCAGAGAAGTCCTGGCCGCTCTCCAGCAAGTGCCAGATCGGCCAAGGATCAGTGACCTATCTGGGCCATCAGGTGGGGAGTGGCCAGGTGGCGCCCCTCCAGTTGAAGGTCGATGCCATCCAGGCGTGGGAGCCCCCCGCCACCCAAACAGCTGTCCGGGCCTTCTTAGGCCTCACAGGCTACTACCGGCTATTTATCAAAGACTATGGCAGTATTGTGGGCCCCCTCACAGAGCTCACTTCCAAAAAGCAGCCCAAGACGGTGCACTGGACACCCCGCTGTCAGACCGCTTTTGAAACCCTCAAGGCGGCAATGTGCGCTGCCCCTGTACTACAGGCCCCTGACTATGGCAAGGAATTCGTGGTTCAGACAGATGCCTCGGAGTACGGGGTTGGGGCGGTCCTCTCCCAGATGGACACCGAGGGCCTCGACAGACCTGTGGCCTTCATCAGCCGCCGACTGCTGCCCCAAGAACAGAGGTGGAGCACCATCGAGCGGGAGGCCTTCGCCGTGGTATGGGCTCTCAAAAAGCTCCGGCCCTACCATTTCGGCACCCACTTCCGAGTCCAGACTGACCACCGGCCCCTGCGGTGGCTAATGCAGATGCGGGGCGAGAACCCCAAATTGTTGCGATGGTCCATCTCGCTGCAAGGGATGGACTTCACCGTAGAGCACCGGCCCGGCAACGACCACGCCTATGCCGACGGCCTATCCAGATTCTTCCGCCTCGGCGAGGAGAACCCCCAAGGAGATGGGTGACTCTCCCTGCCTTCAGTTGGGGGGGACGCTTGTTGGAACCGGCCTCATGGCGTGGTCCTGTTCCCCCTCGCCAAGCCGCACGAGGTCCCCTGCCCTTCGGGGCTCCTCCATTTTGGATTGTACGTGACTCAGCCTACGTGACCCCGCTCAACCCGGCCTCGGCCCCAGCAAGCCCCGACATCAAGGCACCAACAACTGGCCATGGGGTACCACGTGAACACTTCCCCACTCCCGGCGGAGGGCAGTATCGATGGGACCCCCAACCGTCCTCCCACACCTCGGTGCGATCGCCCCACAGCTCTCCTGGGCCTGGCGCCTCTCCTGCTGAGCGTCTGGCCGCTCCCAACCCGGCCTCTCCGCCCCCCCGGGCGCAAGGGTCCGGACATCAAAGGGCTCCAGACCTATATCTGGGGCGACCCTGCAACAGGACAGCAGTTGTATCCCGGAGTCAAGAGCCCTGCTGATCGGATCGCGGCTGACCCTACGGAGAAAGACTCATCCTGCAACCACGCTCTGAGCCCTGCTGACTACGTCACGGCTCCACCGTGCTTAAAGACCTTCACGAACCTTTGGGGCCCTGCTGACGCTGTCGCGGCCCGACCTTGTTGAACTTGCCATCAGAGCCCAGCTGACCTCGTCGCGGCTCGACCGAAGCGGACCTACCACCGGAGCCCTGCTGACTGTGTCGCGGCTCGACCCAAGCGGAACTACCACCCGAGCCCTGCAGACACCGTCGCGGCTCTCCACGTTCGAGCTGCTTTGAGACCAGCACCTGCCGCTCCGGTCCCCGGAGCCACCTTCGGCCTAACGCAAGGTCTGGCGCAGAGCTTCCCCGTACCAGGCTGGTACTAAGACTGTCCCGCTACCCTATCCCTACAGAGACATTGAGACTCTTTCTGGATCTCTTGATCCCCCTGTAAATATTTCGAATGTGCTACTATTGATAAAGTACCTCAATAAGCAACTGATACAGAGTCCTGTGTGGTGGTGTTACTGGGCCTAGTACGATCATAGGAGAAAGACCTCTCCTAGGAGGCTTCTCAGCGGCGCTCGGCTATAACTTTGCGGTAGGAAGGTGCCCCGGAGTGGTCCCCCTGACTCCCCGGTGGTCCTCCCTCCAACATATAGGAACCCATTCCTTGAGACTTTAGATTACCCTGGACGAAACTTTGTAACATATATCCTGGACCTTCAACTTTCGACTAGAAGACTGAAGAAATCTCCCTTGGGGTCAAGGAATGACTCCCCTGCTTGGCAGGCACCAAAGAAGCAACTGTCCGGTCTGCAATTCTGAAGCTCCCGCCGGATGCCAAAGTCTTTGCATCATCAGAGATAGATTTCCAGACTTCCCCGAGGATACCCTGAATCCACAGCAAAGCTGAGGCCCGTGGCTATCGTGGGTGACGTGGAACCGTGACCCCTGGACACCGTTAACTTTTGCCGGTACATCATCTTCCTGGTTTTCCTTGAAGTTGTGCTTTGGGCTCCGAGTAGCCCCAGCTTGGAGCACCGACTGCACCAAAGATCTTTGGCCGCCACTCCACGAGTGACCCGTGGGCCAGTTTCCAGTGCGACTGCTTGAGGCTCTCCTTCGTGATCGCTAGCCCGTTGACTAGTGGGTCCCCACGAAGGCAACTCCTTTTCTGTTTGGGCTTTCCTGGTTGCTCCAGACGTGCCCTGACTTACCCTCGCTGGGTGAGTCCCCCAGACCTTGCTGGTCTGCACCGACGTCTTTCTTCTATTTTCACTTGACTTGCCGTTGCCAAGGCTTGTTGGGTCCATTCTGGCGCCGACACCGCAGCACTAGACAGACTTCATGGTACAGCTAGAATCCAGCTTCTGGTCATTGTTGTTGCCTCCTGGACCTCGTGGCTGAAGAGTCAAGACACCTGTCAACTCACCTGAAGCACCCAACATCTGTGGGCATTGGACTATCGTGCCCCTGGTCACTGGTAAGTGACCCAGAATCTGTCCCCTCTGCTTTCAGGTTCCTTCAATCCTCAATCCAGGCTTGGATCTCTTTGGACACTTCTCCTCTTTACGGCAGCAGCACTTCTTTGACAGCTTCCATTGAAAACGATGCCTCGACCCGACACCAAAAGACACCTATGCACCCGGCTTCCCTGGGTGAGGTAACACAAGTACTCGGGTGCTTCCGTGGGTGTTGGCCCTAGACACCTCTAAGTCCAAAAGGGTTTGCTTGTAGTCGTCCTCTAAGTGTCCTTAACTTGTAATTGTCCAACCGTGACTTTCCCCATAGGAGTTAACGGCGATTCGCGCCTGTGTTCTAACACTGCATGCGTCCCCCGTGGGTCCCCTATGTCACTACCTTGGGGGGTTCCTTGGGGCCCAAGCACTTCTAAAGACTCTACGCCTTGTGTCTAGTTCAGTCGTGATTCTTATACCACTTTATTGGTATATGGTTTGGTACGCCCCTAGGGCTCAAACGTGTATTTGTGCTTTTACTGTTGAATACTGACTTGCAACTTAAGTACTTCGAACTCCAGCCTCATTAAGAGACTAGAGGGGTGTGTTTTATCTTAAATACACATATTTTGAATTTATACCTGATGTGGTTGTCTTTTCATTTGGTCATTCAAGAGATTATAGGCTGGTAAAACAAGTTGTACATTCCTTCAAGACTGAGCCTGAAGGCTGCTCTCCATAGCTACCACTAGGATAGCTTTCAAGAAAGGTTGTCTTTAACCTATCACCATAAGGGGTTGTTTGGACTGGTACAAGGTGCCCACTTTAAGTAGTGGACAGCATATACCAGGCCAACTTCTCACAGAGGGCGTGGCCTGCTATGAAAACTTAGAAATGCTGCTGTGTGTAACTTAATGGAGGTAATAGGAGGGGTAGTTGGCCCCCAAGGTTGTCCTTGGGGGCCAACTACCTCTCCTGTCACCTCCACTAAGTCCCACATAGTGGGATTGCTAAGAGGCCTTTGGAAGCCATGCCCCCCTTTCTCCACCACTCTGCAAACGCACCGCCTGGCACATTACTGGTTGGGGGATGAAGTCCACTTTACTCCTGGGGGACTTTGGGGGCCAAGAAGCCCTCCTGGTATCTCCTGTAAGTCCTACGCAGCAGAATTTCTGAGTGCTAGTTGGAGGCCCAGCCCCTTTCTCCACCATTCTGCAAACGCGACTACCAGTTAAAGAAGCATTTGTAATGTAATAGGTCTCACATTTTCAAGGGTTAGAGCTATTGGTGTTGTAAATCTAAAAGGTTTTTACTAATGTTTATTGGAGTGGAGTGGATGTACATTTTGTGTAGTGGAATTATGTGGTATGTTGTGCAGTGAAATAGAAAGTATGTGGTATTTAGTGTATAGGAATTATGTAGAGTGGTATTATGTGATATGGTAGTCTGTGTTGTGAAGTGGTAACCTCTGGTTTAGTCTTCCTCATTTCCATAGAAGCTAAATTATGAACTCAATGAGACAAAAAAAGAAGGAATCACTGAGGAGCACTTCTGGACCTAGTCAGAGGTATGAACAGGGCCACTGGAATTATGCGAGTGTTTGGCTGCACCGACTTTCGCACAATTATACATTTTCCTCATTAGCCACATAATCCATCATCTGCTGCCTAATCTACAGATTTGAACAAAAAAAGCCTTGTTTCTAGCTCAAACAGCTTAAACGTTACCAAAAATGCAGCAACAAGTGGTACAGCATGGTGGAAGGCCCTTTGCAAACCTAGAATGGTCACCTGTTACTTATTGTGGGTGTTAAATTGGTACTATTGGTGTGCAAACCACTCTTGCTTCTTTCTGCATCTCTCTTTCCACTTTCTGCATTTCTGTTGCTTCTTTCTGCACCTTTCCTTTTTTGACTGTACTTATTTTGCCACTTTCTGCACCACTCTTGCCTCTTTCTGTACCTATCTTGCCTCTTTCTGCACCCCTCTTCCCTCTTTCTGCATCTCTCTTGCCTCAATCTGCCCACCTGTTCCCTCTTTCTGCACCTCTTTTGCCTGTTTTTGCAACTCTCTTACCTCTTTCTGCAGTTCTTTTGCTTCCTTCTGCACCTCACTTGCCTCTTTGTGTACCTCTGTTGGTTCTTTTGCACTGCTCTTGCTTCTTTCTGCACCTCTGTTGCTTCTTTCAGCAATTCCCTTGCCTCTTTCTGCACTTCTCTTGCCTGTTTCTGCACCTCTTGCCTGTTTCTGCACCTCTATTGCTTCTTTCTGCACCTAACTTGCTTTTTTCTGCACCCCTCTTGCCTCTTTCTGCACCTCACTTGCTTCTTTCTGTACCCCTTTTGCCTCTTTCTGCACCCCACTTCCCTCTTTCTGCAACTCTCTTGCCTCTTTCTACACCTCCCTTCCCTATTTCTGCACCATTCTTACCTCTTTCTGTACCTCTGTTGCTTCTTTCTGTACTTCTCCTGGCTCTTTCTGCACCATTCGTGCCTCTTTCAGCAGCTCTGTTGCTTCTTTCTGCACTTCTCTTCTTTCTTTATGCACCCCTCGTGCCTCTTTCTGTACCCCTCATGCCTCCTTCTGTACCTCTGTTGTTTCTTACTGCACTGCCCTTGCTTATTTCTGCACCTCGCTTGCAAATTTCTGCACCCCTCTTGCTTCTTTCTGTACCCCTCTTGCCTCTTTCTGCACCTCTCCTAACCCTTTCTGCACCCCTCTTGCATCTTTTTGCACGTCTGTTGGTTCTTGTTGCACCTCTAATGCTTCGTTCTGCACTACACTTGCCTCTTTCTGTACCCCTCTTGGCTCTTTCTGCACCTCTGTCGGTTCTCTCAGCACTGCTCTTGCATCTTTCTGCACCTCTGTTCCAAATTTCTCCATCCCTCTTGTCTTTTTCAGCACCCCTCTTTCCTTTTTCTGCACCTCTCTTGCCTCAGTCTGCCTACCTGTTCCCTCTTTCTGCACCCCTTTTACCTGTTTCTGCAATTCCCTTGCCTCTTTCTGCAGTTACTTTGCCTCCTTCTACACCTCACTCACCTCTTCTTTTGCATTGCTCTGGCTTCTTTCTGCATCTCTCTTGAAAATTTCTGCACCCCTTCTGCCTCTTTCTGCACCCCTGTTCCCTCTTTCTGCACCTCTTCTTCCTTTTTCTGCAACTTTCTTGCCTTTTTCTGTAGTTCTCTTGCCTCCTTCTGCACCTCTGTTGCTTCATTCTGCACTTCTCTTGCCTCTTTCTGCACCCTGTTGCTTCATTCTGCACTTCCCATGCTTCTTCCTGCACCTGTCATGCTTCTTTCTGCACCCCTCTTGCCTCTTTCTGCACCTTTGTTGCTTCTTTCTGCACCCCTCTTGCCTCTTTCTGCAACCCTCTTCTCTCTTTCTGCACCTCTCTTCCCTCTTTCTGCACCTCTCTTACCTCAGTCTGCCCACCCGTTCCCTCTATCTGCATCCCTTTTGCCTGTTTCTGCAAATCTCTTGCCTCTTTCTGCAGTTCTCTTGACCCCTTCTGCATCTCACCTGCTTCTTTCTTCAACTTTCTTGCCTCTTTCTGCAGTTCTCTTGCCTCCTTCTGAATCTCTCTTGCCTCGCTCAACACTTCTCTTGCCTTTTTCTGCTTCTCTCTTGCCTCTTTCTGCACATCACTTGCTTCTTTCTGCACCCCTTTTGCCTGTTTCTATACCCCTCTTGCCTCTCTGTGCAACTCTTGCCTCTTTCTACACCTCTCTTCCCTCTTTCTGCACCACTCTTGCCTCTTTCTGTATCTCTGTTGCTTTTTCTGCACTTCTCTTGGCTCTTTCTGCACCCTTCGAGGCTCTTTCAGCACCTCTGTTTCTTCTTTCTGCACTTCTCTTCCTTCTTTCTGCACTCCTTGTGCCTCTTTCTGCACCCTTCTTGCCTTTCCCTGCACTGCTCTTGCCTCTTTCTGCACCCCTCTTGCCTCCTTTTGTACCTCTGTTGTTTCCTACTGAACTGCTCTTGCTTCTTTTTGCACCTCTCTTACAAATGTCTGCACCCCTCTTGCCTTTCTGCATCCCTCTTGCCTCCTTCTACACCTCTGTTGTTTCTTTCTACACTGTTCTTGTTTACACCTCTGTTGCCTGTTTCTACAACCCTCTTGTCTGTTTCTGCACCTCCGGTGATTCTTTCTGCACTGCTCTTGCTTCTTTCTGCACCTCTGTTCTTTCTTTCTGCACTTCTCCTGCTTCTTTCTACACCTCTCTTGCTTCTCTCAGCACCCCACTTGCCTCTTTCTGCACCCTTCGTCCCTCTTTGTGCTCTTATTTTGCCTCTTTCTGTACCCTCTTGCCTCCTTCTGCACCTCTGTTGTTACTTACTGCACTGCTCTTGCTTTTTTCTGCACCACTCTTGCAAATTTCTGCACCACTCTTGCCTCTTTCGGCCCCCCTCTTCTCTCTTTCTGTACCCCTGTTCCCTCTTTCTGCACTTATTCTGTCTGTTTCTGAACCTCTGCTGCCTCTTTCTGAACTTCTCTTGCCTCTTCCTGCGTCTCTTTTCCTTCTTTCTGCACTTCTCTTGCCTCTTTCTGCACCTCTCTTCCTGCACCTCTGTTGCTTCTTTCTGTACCTCTATGGCCTCTTTCTGCACCTCACTTGCCTCTCTCTGCATACACAGGGCTACTTTTAAACTGACATCAGGTTCAGCAGTGCACACATTCAAGCACAGAAAAGGGCTGCTGGCCTCTAAACTGCCATGCCCTATTATATGCTAGGGACGTAGAGGTAGTTTTAATCCACCTGTCCTATTATGTACTAGGGCCTTACAGGGGAGGTCATGCCAATCACAGGGGCACCCCAACCCATAGTGTACCCTAGTGTACGTAGGTGTTTTCACTGTATTTTAAGTGTCTTTCAGCATAGCACTGGCTCCGGGCCAGGTTAGGCAGAGCCCAGAGTCAGTCAGAGTCAGTTACCATCAGTACCAGTCAGCAAAAAGTTGGGGAATGCCCAGGGTACAGGATGACTTTGCAACAAGGCCTCTTTCTGCACCTCTGTTGGTTTTTTCTGCATATCTCTTGCTTCTTTCTGCACCTTTCTTTCTCCTTCTGGACTTCTGTTGCCTCTTTCTCCATTTCTCGTGCTTCTTTCTGCACCTTTCTTCCACTTTCTGCACATGTCCTACCTCTGTAGGCATAGTTAGAAATTAGCATTTAAAAAATCTTAGAAATTCACTGAAAAAAACATAGGTTTCAGGGATGTAATAGTTAGAAATTAGCATTTAAAAAACATTTTAAATTCCCTGAAAAAATATAGGTTTCAGGGATGTTATAGTTAGACATAACCATTTAAAAAACCATAGAAATTATAAATGAAAAAATCCACAGGTTTCAGGGATGTTATAATTAGTTGGACATTTCACTCGTACAAAACCAGAGAAATTCGGCCATTATAGTTAGTTGAGCTAACTATAACCAGTGCCCCCGCAATGCACTGCTTATGACGTCACATATTACATCACTGATGACATCACTGATGACATCTCAAATGACATCACTGATGACATCACTAATGACATCATCCATGTGATCATCTGATGCACCTCCTCACACCCTAATATAACCTTTGATTCAGCCACTCTAAAATACATAATGCCATTCTCGAAACCATAGACACACCAATACCAGTTAGCACATACCCACTCACTATTACCTTGATCTACACGTACCTCTACTCACTCACCCATACAGTCACTCATACATGCAGTCACTCATCGATACAGCCATTATCTTATGCAGTCATACACCTGTACAGGCACTCACACACCGCCACTCACCCATAGAGTTACTCACACAACTAGTCAGTCATGCAAAGAAACAATTACACTCCTATTTACCCACCTATACAGTTATACACACACCACCTCACTTATTCATACAGAGGCTAACACATACTTACTCTCTTATACAATCATTGACACAAGCACACACTCATGCATACAGCCACTCTCACAATCACTCATTCTCACATATAGTTAGTTATACACTCCAAAACTCACATATAATGCCTTTTACATATGTAGTTGTCACACAATTATCACTGACACATCCATTCACTCACCAACACACCCATCCACACACCCACCGACCCATACAGTCCATCACAGATGCACTCTTTGACCCATACACCCAGTGAATCACCTACTCACACATCTATGCACAGACTAACACCCCCCCACCCACCCACACAGACACTCAGGCACCTATACAGATACTCATACACCCATTCAATAACCTATATAGACACTCATGCAGCTACTCAGATGCAGAAACAGGCAACAGAAGTCCAGAAAGACAAAGAAAGGTGCAGAAAGAAGCAAGAGATAAGCAGAAAGAGGCAACAGAAGTCCAGAAAGACGAAGAAAAGTGCAGAAAGAAGCAAAAGATATGCAGAAAGAACCAACAGATGTGCAGAAAGAGGTCTTGTTGCAAAGTCATCCTGTGCCCCCAACTTTTTGCTGACGGGTAATGGTGGTAACTGACTCTGACTCACCAGGCCTAGAGCCAGTGCTATGCTAAAAGACACTTAGAATACAGTGAAACACCTACATACACTAGGGAACACTATGCATTTGGGTACCCCTGTGATTGGCATGACCTCCTCTGTAAGGCCCCAGTATATAATGGGGCAGGGGGATTAAAACTACCTCTAAGTCTGAGGTGCAGAAAGATGGGTATAAAAGTAGTAGTCACGTTTGCAGAGTGGTAGAGAAAGGGTGCTTGGCCTCCGACCAGCGCTCATGAATTCTGCTGCGTAGGAGTTACAGAAAATAACAGGAGGGCTTCTTGGCCACCAAAGTCCCTCAGGAGGAAAGTGGACTTCATCCTCCATCTAGTAGTCTGCCATGAGGTGCGTTTGCAGAGTGGTGGAAAAAGGGGGCATGGCCTCCAAAGACATCTTAGCAATCGTGCTGTGTGGTACTTACTGGAGGTAACAAGAGGGTAGTTGGCGCCCAAGGACATCCTTGGGGGCCAACTACCCCTCCTATTACCTCCAGTAAGTACCACACAGCAGGATGGCTAAGTTCTCTTAACAGGCCACGCCCCCTTTGCCCACCACACTGCAAACACGCTCCCTGGCGCGCTGTTGAATGGGGATTGAAGTCCCCTTCACTTCTGGGGGTGCTTAGGGGCCAACTAGTCTACTTTTACCTCCAGTAAGCCCCACACAGCGGGATTGCTGAGAGGTAGGCACAGGCCACGCCCCCTTTCTCCACCACTCTGCAAACGCGCCTCCTGGCGTCCTCTTGGTTGGGGGATGAAGTCCCCTTTCTTCATGAGAGTCCCTGGGGGCCAACTAGCCCACCAGGTACCTCCAGTAAGCCCCACACAGCTGGACTGCTGAGAGTGATCCGAGGCCATGCCCCCTTTTTATACCACTCTGCAAACACGGCCCCTGGCGCACTGCTGCTCGGGGATGAGGTCCTCTTGTGTCCTGAGGTCCTCAGGACACAAGAGGACCTGGAAATTTGGCACAGACATGGGAGATTATCATATCGGCTTGGCATATCACTTGCACATTAATGGAATGGAAATGCTTCCTGTTCCTGTATATGTGCTCACGTGCCTGTGGTGAAACAAGTCCAACAAATGTGCAGTCAATGGCACCAACAACATTAGGGATGTGGGCAAGGTCATAAAAATCACCCTTCACTGCTGCCAATTCATGTCTCTCACAAGGAAGATTACTTCAGTGAATCTGAGGATCTCATCAATCGACTTGTGGAACTTGGTTACCCCAGAAGGATTGTTAAACGCGCTTGGAAGAGAGCCTGGTTTAATCCGAGGGAATTCCTGTTGACACCTAAGCAACGCCCAATTTATGCTTTGGACAGGATGATATGCGTTACAACCTACAGTACTCATAGCAATGAGATAAAGTAAATCATCAACAGGCACTGGAAACTTGTCTCCGATGATTTGGAGATACAAAACCCTCCGATGCACTCCTTCAAACAAGGCAAGAATGTTAGGAACTACGTTACACGATCACTCTTGGAAGTACCTCCTCAACCCACAATTCAAACAATGTGGCACTTACCAGAGACTGTTAACCACTACAAGTGTGGCAAGTGCAAAGCCTGTAAATGGACGATTGAAACAAAACAGTTTTGCTATAAACAACCCAAGGCCAACTTACATGTACTCATCAACTGTAACACCACAGACTTAATTTA
This sequence comes from Triturus cristatus, assembly GCF_964204655.1. Taxonomy (NCBI): domain Eukaryota; kingdom Metazoa; phylum Chordata; class Amphibia; order Caudata; family Salamandridae; genus Triturus; species Triturus cristatus. The sequence goes on along the minus strand of NC_140594.1, from coordinate 223,574,485 downwards.
CGCAATTCAATGCCCGTGTGAAAAGATCTACATTGGCCCGACACAACAGAAGGTAAAGGCACGGATCTTACAGCATTGTAGTAGGATCAGGTGTGGTACTGCCGGGTACCCTTGGTAGATCACTTCCAGGCACTAGGTCACCAACCTGAATCAATCAAGCGGGTAGTATTAGAGAAGGTCACTCTGGGCGTCAGAGGGGGTGATCTGAATTCTGTTCTCAATGTACAAGAGTGCAAATGGATGCACACCATGGACACTGTCCATAATGGCTTGAATGAACTAGATGCCACAAATGCACAACTATCATGGCTGGGTAATGAATGACTCCTATGTATATTACTTGCTCTGCTATCGTGTACCATCAGGCACTATAACGGTGATACGTAAACTCTGTAATAACACAATGCCCACATAATTGTCTTGATATAACTACCTGCATTAGACCAACTTTCAACAAGACATTGGGCTACCATGTTCCTATATAATGTATTTACATGTACACTATGGTGTTTCTCCGTTATTTCCCCCCAGCTGTAACTAGGAATGCATTTCTACCAGCATCATATGTACGAAATGTTTTCCATACCAACTTAGATTTGGCTTGTTTCCATCATGACATCGAGCTGACATGTAAATACTCTCTTTACAAAGCATTTTGTATATGTTATCATTCATTACGTATGCAAAATAATTCTTTAAAATGCATCAATCGTATATAGATTGTGCGCTGGGAAGTTCACGCTGCTGGACAGGCATTTTATTTTATACATGCACAACATAACCGTTGCTATCTTTATGTTGCCGTCTTTCATTGTGTCATGGTAACGATGCTCAAAGTATGTAACTCTATTCTAACTCTTTTCCACCTATAGAAAAATCCTAGGTGACAAGTTTATAATTATATTTGATGTCACGGGCCCGTAATTTCACGTTCCTGGATTTGGTTCCTTGTCAAGCCTTTTTCGGCAATCGACCTCATCATATCCCATTAACAGAGCTCTCCTTGATCTCACTGAACGAGGCCCGTTTACATAAGACGCAGGCATTTAGCGACTTCTCCACACGCGTGCGACACACGCACGCTGCTGAAAGCGTCCATATAATTGCCGAGGTGCCAAGCCCTGCTGTCAGTCTATTTCAATCGGAAGGCGGGAACAGGTAGGTTCTGCATCTAATGCGATCTCAGTGTACGAGTGTAATCTTTTGAGACTGTCTTCCCTTTAGCATGGTATCGGTACCTTTGGCTTTTTCTCCTGTTTACCCATTTTTTTGATTTGATCGTCCACTCTGCAGAAGAAATTCAAGCATACTTGCCACTTTTTAAGCTATGGTGTTTGGGTACTACGTGTTTCCCCAACAGCGGGCGGAGCTACAGCTTTTTAGGTCTCGCCTGACCCAGCGCATGCGCTGGTCTGACAAGACTTTTTGTGAGGGCTCAAAAAATGCTACCATGGCCAGCCTAGAGCTACAGTGCATGTGCGGGCGCGCGCTTAGGAGCAGAGACTGGCAAACCTCGTCATGCTCATTAAGCGCCCGCGATCACTTTCACTTTTGTGTTAATGCTTTGCTGCGCCCGTTTGACTTACAATGTGCTTTCTCTTTGCACAAACTCGATGTTTGTGTTCCTTTATTTTGAGATGATTTTAGTATTACTGTTTTGTGACTTAAAGAACATTAAGGAAATGTTACTGTGAAACTGGACAACGTTCACAGTGTTTATTTCTGATCGCAGCGGCTGCTTCATGTCCGTCGCACCATTTAGGGAGTCCTTTCGTTGGCGCTTTCATGAGGACATGATGAGTGTGAGACCGGCCTCGTGGCGTGGGCCCTCCCGACCAGCAAGCCACCCTGCAACCACACCTGATCCCCGATGTCACAGACTTCCGGCCGCCCTGACCCCACAAACCCGATGGCCGGCCGGGGCACCAGCTGAACCCACAACACTACCACACATGCCCAGCCGAGGGAGCGGGAAACCCCCAAGCAAGACCAGGAGACGCCGTCTCAGTCACACCTCTGATCTCCTCCCCCAGGGAGGGTTTCGATCGGCCACCAGGCCCCCGGTGAGTGGGCGCCTCGCCTGCTGGGTGTCTGGAGTCCCTCCCAGACCCACCTGAACAGATCAAAGGGCCGAGTGACAGGAAATCCCGACACACCGCCCCCTGGCACGAAGACCCCTCTTAGCGAGGACTCCGGACTTCAAAGAGGAGGAGGAGTATAACAAGGGGTGCTGAAGGGACGGGAGGCAGAGAAGACCTGGACCTACGAGAGCCCTGCTGACCTGGTCGCGGCTCGATCGATCCCTGAACCGAAGAACGCTACCCGAACTCTGAACCATCTGAGCCCTGCTGACGCTGTCGCGGCTCCCCGAACTCTAAACCATCTGAGCCCTGCTGACGCTGTCGCGGCTCCCCGAACTCTGAACCACCTGAGCCCTGCTGACGCTGTCGCGGCTCCCCGAACTCTGAACCACCTGAGCCCTGCTGACGCTGTCGCGGCTCCCCGAACTCTGACCCATCTGAGCCCTGCTGACGCTGTCGCGGCTCCCCGAACTCTGAACCATCTGAGCCCTGCTGACGCTGTCGCGGCTCCCCGACTCCGAATCACCTGTGCCTGCTGAGCGACTCGCGACGCTCCCCTCCAGGAGAATCGGCAGAGCCCTGCTGACGCTGTCGCACACATACCCACAACCACACCCACAACCACACCCACAACCACCACACACACATGCACACACAACCACACATATACAACCACACCCAATCACACACACCCAACCACACCCAACCATAACCACACACACAACCACACACACAACCACACACACAACCACAACCACACACACAACCACACACATAGCCACAACCACACACAACCACACACACAGCCACACACATACAACCACACATACAACCACACACAACCACACACACAACCACACACATCCACACACACACACACACAACCACACACACAACCACATACATCCACACACAACCACACACACACAACCACACACACACACACACACACACACAACCACACAAACACAGCCATACACTCAACCACACACATACACACACAACCACACACACACAACTCCACACACACATCCACACACACACAACCACAACCACACACACAACCACAACCACAACCAACCACACCTACACACACAACCACACACACAACCACACAGACACACAATCACACACAACAACCACACACACAACCACACACAACCACACACACACAATCACACACACAACCACACACAACCACACACACAACCACACACACAACCACACACAATCACACCCACACACACACCCACATCCACACCCACACACACACAACCACAACCACACACACAAGCACAACCACACACACAACCACACACACTCAACCACACACAACCACACCCACAGGCACACACACAACCACACACAACCCTAACCACACACAACCACAACTACACACACAACCACTCACTCAACCACACACACAACCACACACACAACCACAACCACACCCCCCCCCCCACACACACACAACCACACACACACAAACCACAACCACACACACAACCACACACAACCACAACCACACACACAACCACACACAACCACAACCACACACACAACCACATACACAAAACAACACATACAACCACACACAAAACCACACACACAACCACAACCACACACAACCACACACAACCACACTCAACCACACACAGCCACAGACAACCACACACAACCACAACCACACACACAACCTCACACCCACAACCACACCCACACAACCACACCCACACAACCACACACACAACCACACCCACAACCACACACACACAACCACAACCACACCCAACCACACCCACACACACAACCACAACCACACACACAACCATAACCATAGACACAACCACACCCAACTACACACACCCAACCGCACACACCCAACTGCACACACCCAACCACACACACAACCACACACACAACCACACACACAACCACACACACACCACACACACAACCACAACCACACACACAACCACAACTACACTCACAACCACACATACAACCACCACACACACACACAAACACACAACCAAACACACAACCACACACACAACCACACACAACCACACCCACACACACCTACACACACACAACCACACACACACAACCACACACACATCCACACACACAACCACACACACAACCACAAACACACAGCCACACACACACACACAACCACACACATAACCACACACACAACCACACACACAACTTCACACCCCCCCACACACACAACCACACACAACCACACACACAATCACACACACAACCACACACACACACACACACACACAACCACACACACACATCCACACACACAACCACAAACACACAGCCACACACACACACACACACAACCACACACAACCACACATGCAACCACACACACAACCACACACACAACCTCACACACACACACACACAACCACACACACAACCACACCCAACCACATATTCACACACACAACCACACACACACAACCACACACAACCACACCCAACCACACATCCCCACACACACACAACCACACACACAACCACAACCATACACACAAGCACACAGACAAGCACACACACAAGCACACACACAACCACACACACAACCACATACAACCACACACACACAACCACACCCAACTGCACACACCCAACCACACACACAACCACACACACAACCACACCCAACCACACATCCACACACACAACCGCACCCACAACTGCACCCATACCCACAACTGCACCCACACACACAACCACACACACACAACCACACACACACACAACCACACACACACTCAACCACACACACAACCACACACACACAAACACAACCACATACATACAACCACACACACACAACCACACACACACAACCACACACACACATAACCACTCACACACACACACAACCATACACACACAACCACACACACAACCACACACACACACACAACCACACACACAACCACACACACAACCACAACCATACACACAAGCACACAGACAAGCACACACACAAGCACACACACAACCACACACACACAACCACATACAACCACACACACACAACCACACCCAACTGCACACACCCAACCACACACACAACCACACATCCAAGCACACACACAACCACACACACAACCACACCCAACCACACATCCACACACACAACCGCACCCACAACTGCACCCATACCCACAACTGCACCCACACACACAACCACACACACACAACCACACACACACACAACCACACACTCAACCACACACACAACCACACACACACACAAACACATACATACAACCACACACACACAACCACACACATACAACCACACACACACATAACCACTCACACACACACACACAACCATACACACACAACCACACACACAACCACACACACACACACACAACCACACACACAAAACCACACACACACAACCACACACACAACCACACACACACAACCATGCACAGACAACCACACACACACAACCACACACAACCACACACACAACCACACACACCCAACCACACACACGCACACACAACTGCACCAACACCCACAACTGCACCCACACACACAAGCACACACAACCACACACACACAACCACACACACACACAACCACACACACACACTCAACTACACACACAACCACACACACAACCACACACACACAACCACACACACACACACACACACACACCACACACACACAACCACACACACACAACCACACACACACACAACCACACACACAACCACAAAGACACAACCACACACACACACACACACAACCACACACACAACCACACACACACAACCACACACATACAACCACATGCAACCACACACACAACCACACCAAGCATTGGCATAGCCAATAGGTCTCGTCTTTGGGACCTTATAAGTGTTTAGCCACGCAACAGTTGATGTGGTTGCACCAAGGATATTGTGCTGCATAACTAAATACTTAGAAGGTCCCATAAGTGAGACCTATTGGCTATGCCAATGCTTGTTTTTGTTATGTGTAAGCAGGATACCCCTTCCATATCTTGGTCCCCAAGTAACCGCGGGGACAATGACACACATGTTAAACTTACGGGATACTGTGTAGTGTTCAATGTGCCAACACTTTTTAATGGAGCCTCTTGAACCTTGCGTAGGATGTCATTATGCAGTGTATTATCACCTTAAGGAGCCCAACGATATAGCTTTCAATGTACCCTAACCTTCTGCACTTGTCTTGCCTCTTTCTACACCTCTCTTGCCTCTTTCTATACCTTTGTTGGTTCTTTCTGTACTTCTCTTGCTTCTTTCTGCACCTCTACTGCTTCTTTCTGCACCCCTCTAGCTTCTTTCTGCACCCCTCTCCCTGCACATCTCGTCCCTCTTTCTGCACCTCTCTTGCCTCTATCTGTATCTCTGTTGCTTCTTTCTGCAATTCTCTTGCCTCTTTCTGTATTTCTTTTGCCTCTTTCTGCACTTCTTTTACATATTTCTGTACTTCTCTAACCTCTTTCTGCCCCGCTCTTGTTTTTTTTGTTCTTTTGTTGCCTTACTGTACTTCTCTTGCCTCTTTCTGCACCTCACTTGCCTCTTTCTGCAGTTCTCTTGCTTCTTTCTGCACCGTTCTTGCTTCTTCCCGCACTCTTCTTGCCTCTTTCTGCACTTCTATTGCCTCTTTCTGCACCCCACCTGCCTCTTTCTGCACCTCACTCTTCTTTCTGCACCTCTTGCTTCTTGCACTTCTCTTCCCTTTTTCTGCACTTCTCTTGCCTCTTTCTGCAACTCTGTTGCTTCTTTCTGTACCTCTCTCTGCACCTCTCTTGCCTCCTTTTCCACCTCTCTTATCTCTTTCTGTACCTCTCTTTTTTTGTGCACTTCTCTTGCCTCTTTCTATACTTCTCTTGCCTCTTTCTGTACTTAAACGGGAAGTGAAAACTGTCAAGTTTAAAGGTCTGCGTGCTCTTGTGACCGAGGTATATGTCTGCTGCTTGTACATGTATTCTCACATGTGTTATGCATCTGAAGATGGTAGGTTAAAAAGCGGGTAGCTTCTCCTATAGGTGGTAAAATCTTCTCAGTTCTGCTCTGTCATTCTGTTGCACAGGCAGACATGTCTTACGTATGTAAGTGTTATAGAGTTCCTCAAATATTCTATTAAATACCCATGTGCCCTGTATTATGAGCAGAAATAAATACATACACCTTCTTGTACACAAATCTACAGAGTATGCTGTTTGAAACACAGGTATGCAAGTATTTATATGTTTATTTCTATGTAACATGCCACTAGGTAAAAGCACAGACACAGGCATGCATACCTTCACAAACTTCGTGTGACTTGCAACAGTGATAGGTTAGAATTGCTGTTTTACATTTGGTATTTAACAAAAACAATGGGGAAACCCTGTGTCCCTCAGAACCTGGGTATTTCGCAACAAAACTACAGTGGTTCCATAAGGTACGAATGATTTCTTCACATAAGAAAAGGTTATTCAACAAGTATCTGATTTCTTCACGTAAACATAGGTTATTCAAATGGAATCGCTCAAATTAGATACCACTGGAACACGACAGAACAATACTTCATAAATGTACGATGCAATCAAAAATAATTTATTTAGTTTCTGAGACTGTCGAAAGACACAGTGACATATATAGAAGTGAACTAAGTGCTCAGTGACTGTGGTGACTTGAGTGCATTATATACAAGTGTAAATAGAATATTTACATAAGAATAGGATGAATTTGCAATTAAGGGGAAGAAAGGGGGAGGGGCAGACCAAATTAAATCAATGTCTCAGGTCGGAGGCGAAAATTTTCATCATTCTTAACCATGAGACTTGGTGCAGATGAGCCAAAGTATAACGTCAACGTTTCGACCCTATGGACAGCCTAATTCATCGATGTCATGGCGGGTCTTATTTAAGGCTAGGAGGTGGTAGACAGCCTACAAATACGAACAATCTATCAGGGTGTGTGTTCCAGAATTGGAAGTAGCCGATTGGCAGTTCCCGCATGGTGAGATACTCACCGAAGTTAAGGCATCAATTCCCTCAAGCAAGCTTCTTTCAGTCTAAGCTGGTGGGTGCCTAAATGAAATGGGAGATGGTTATTCTACCCAACATTAAAGATGATGAGTGTCATAGAGCCAGAAGTGAATGCTGGTCTTACCTGATGAGAATCAGGGACCCACGTATTCCTGCAAATCGTGATAAAGGAAAGAGTACTGACGTCTATTCAATCATGGATAACCTCTTAATTTGTGGGCTTATGTAAAATAAAGAAAAGCACAACAATGTACCCATTAGTATGGATAAGCAATTTAAGCAATCAAAGAAATCATGTTGACTAAAAACCACAGTCTGACCTGATAAGAGTCAGGGACCGATGTTATCCTGAACTCCGTGAGTTCTATGTTGTAGCTGAAGGCAAGTTTCAGGAACAGGGACACAGTGAATGATCCCTTTCCAAAGGCGTGCTATTTCTGAAATTAAAAACTAGTTTCGTAAGCTGGCTTGTAAATGATGTGAGCGGCGCTCCGATGCTATTGCAGAGATTGTGAAGTATCTAACGCGGCCCACTCATCTGATGTCACGTCCTATGGAGGCAGCAGTCTTGAAGGAGATTGCCGTTCCCGGGTTATTTAACTCGGTTAGCGTAGACCCACGTACACGAAGCACGTGTACGTTCGGGTGCAGCCGCTGAATGCAGTTTGGGCTATGACGCTAGTAGTTGGAACGGATGTCTAACAACATGCCTGTATTGCAGTGTTGCCGACAAGTAATTGTGAAAAGGTTGTGGTGCTGGTATAGGAACAGTGATCGCGGGTTTGAGATAAAAATCCTCTGGAATGCAATGAAGTAAAATAATCAACAGATCCGTGTACCAATTACATTGTCACAATTCAAATCAGTTAATATGAGTACACGCATTACTGTATAATCATTGTCATACTTCAAATATGTCATGATCTAGAAAATACAACATTGTATCAATGCTTACAGTCACTGTATGTATGTATCCAGCACATTGCCACAGTTTAAATCAGTAAATTCGGATGCGAGTAATACTGTATGATCAATAACACATTTCAAGTATCATACATCATGATACTAGCGCTTTCAACACATTTCTGTACCCAGTACATTGCCACAGTTTAAATGGGGTATGAGTATCAAGTATAGGATGTCACAAATGAACGTCATGGTGCTAGCGCTTTTTAATCAACGGTTGACTTGTGTTTTAAGGCAATTAAAGCATATAAGCATTATACGAATTAAATACAGGAAGTAGTCATGTTAGAAAACAGCATGTCAGAAGTTATTGCCGGTGATGTGTGTGGAACCCTGGTTGTAACTAGGCAAGCACATCAAACTACACAAGTAGGCTAAAAACATGGAGCACCTGTCCTACTTGTTTAAATGATTCATCCTGTTCATTTAGCCCATTTTCAACCGTGTTCAGAACATGCGTCCACATACACTCTTTCAGGTTCATTTACATTTGGTAGGCCTAACATTCCGAGCAGTCGATAAATATTGAACCTTCAAGAGAAAAGTGAGGTTTAAGACATCTTGGGAGAAGGATTAGCGATTAGGCTACTTTGTATGAGTCTGTGAAAAGGTACAGTCGAAGTAGGCCTCTTTCTGCACCTCTGTTGCTTCTTTCTGCACTTCTCTTAGTTCTTTCTGCACCTTTCTTCCTCTTTCTGTACATGTCTTACCTATGTAGGCATAGTTAGAAATTAGCATTTAAAAAACCTGAGAAATTCACTGAAAAAGCAACAGGTTTCAGGGACGTTATAGTTAGGAATTATCATTTAAAAAAACCTTAGATATTCACCGAAAAAAACACAGGTTTCAGGGAAGTTATAGTTAGGCTGACATTTCACTCGTAAAAAACCATAGAAATCCATCCGTTATGGTTAGTTGAGCTAACTATAGCTCGTGTCTCCGCAATGCACTGCTGATGATGTCACATATTACATCACTCAGGACATGGTCAGTGACATCACTGATTACATCACTGATGATATCATCCACTTAATATCTGATGCACCTCCTTACACCCTAATATAACCTTTCATATACTCACTCTAAAATACAGACTACCGTTCTCGAAACCATAGACACACCAATACCTGTTGGTACATACCCACTTACTGATTCATAGGTCTATAAACACATCCACTTACTCACTCATACAGTCACTCATACACGCTGTCAATCATCAATACAGCCACTAATATATGCAGTCATACACCCATATAGACACTCACACATTGTCATTCACCCAGAGAGTTACTCACACACCTAGTCAGTCATCCAAAGAATCAATCACACTGCCATTTACTCACCTATACAGTTTTACAGACACAATCTCATGTATTCATACAGATACTAACACATACTTACTCTCTTCTACAATCACTTACACAACCACACACTCATCCATACAGCCACTCACTTACTCTCACATATAGTCACTCATACACTCCAACACTCACATATACTACCTTTCACATATGTAGTTACTCACACATATACCAGTAAGACATCCATTCACTCACCAACATAGCCATATGCACATGCACTCACCCATACAGCCCCTCGCAGATGCACTCATGAGCCCATAAACCTAGGGATTCACCCACTCATACATCCATGCAGGGAGTCACACGCCCCTCACCTACCCATATAGACACTCAGGAAACTAATCAATAACTCATATAGACACTCATGTACCTTCTTACCAATCCATGCACCCACTTACACACCAACTGGCACAATTGCCCAAATTGACTATCAGTAAATATAGTTATTCTCATGTTTTTCCCCAAAATAACACGCCCTTGTTATTGCCACCAACTCTGATATTTGAGCAGATTTTACTCCCCTCAAGCATGAAGCTTCGATGACATTAGCCACCATACAGATTGCAAAAGAAGCTCGCAAAGTACCCATTTCATCTCTCAAGCAAGATCCATTCACAAACATCACACAATCTGATTCAGACAATGGAGTATCCCTTATGGCAGGTCTCGGCTTTGTACAAAACTCAGGGACATCCAGACAATCATGATCTCCTTTATCCACCAACACTTCACAAATCGGATTTGGTAGCAGGGCAGCTGGATTCAAATTTGTACATCTTGACAAAATCACATTCTCAGCTCCCAGTATCACTCATTCATATTTTATCAACCGACTACTCGTAAGATGCTGTGGTCAAGTACGGGTCAACAAAATCTCAACAGAATGTAGTACATACACTTTCATTAGATGTCTCATCACAATCACTTCACTCTGTTTCAAACTCACACACTTAGCAGCAACTACTTTTAAACATCCTGGCAAAGCTGCAGCTACAGAATCTAAAGTGGCGGAAAAGTGTGCCACAGGACGAAGTTCTGTTCTATGCATTTGCGTTAAAACTGAAAGTGTGCATCCGCCTCTCTCGTAACAGAACAAGTCCTTGTTGAAATCTGACATTCCTAATGCTCAACAAAGGCTCTTTTGCAGCTCAATAAATGCCTCTATACATTCCTCATCCAATTGAATTGGACCTGACACATCTTTGTGAGTCAATCTCTGTAATGGCTTGGCTGTCAATGAAAAACCATTGATCCACTGTTGACAATATCCAACCATACCCAAAAACATTCAAATCTCTTTCTGTGTCTTGAGTGGATTCATTTGCAAAATAGCATTTATTCAATCTTGTGATACTTTCCTGACTCCTTTTTCAATTTTGTGACCCAAATAGAGAACTTCTTTTGGGAAAAATTTCAATTTTGCTGGTGACACTTTATGCTCCCCTACTGCCAAATTATTCAGTACAGCAATAGTATGTCACACGGGCTTCTTTTGTCTTTGATGCAACAAGCAAATCATCAATCTCTTGCACCAAGACTGAGTCATTAGGCATTACTAGTGACTCTAAGCACCTCTTCAAAATCTGATTGAAGATTGAAGGGCTCTCTGTATACCCTTGAGGAACTCGGCACAATGCAAAAAACGGTTTCTGAACCAGAATACAAATAAATATTGACTATGCAATGGTATGGAGAAAAACGCTAGACACAAATCAATCACTGTGAACCACTCTGTCATATGGGATTTGATAAATAATTACTGCTGGATTTGGTACTATTGGAGATATTACTATCTGATTGATTTTTCTCTAATCCTGGACAATTCTGTATTTTCCGCTTGTTTTTTTTAATTCCCATTATAGGTGAATTATAGGTGAATTACAAGGACTACCTAATATCTCTTTTAAAATACCTTGTTAAATCATCAATTCAATCAAAGGTGTTACTCCTGCAATCGTCTCAGGACTCATTTTGTAAGGTGGCGTTTTTGGCAATTCAGCATCTTGTTTAACTGAAATTTGAATAGGATCAACTCACTTCATCAATCCAATGTCTTTCCCTGGAAAATCCCACACGTCAGTCAACACAGTATCTCGTAATTCAACAGGCAAATTCTTTGCTGTAAATAAAGGATACAATTCATTCACCTCTGTCCCTTGCCTTGCCATTGCCATTTTGAAAACAACAACCTCATCCTTTGTATGAAATGCTATTCCATCTGGTGTGCAGTAGATGGTGCAATTCATCTTACATAACAAGTCTCTACCCAATAGGTTAACTGGTCTTGTGTCACACACCACAAAAAGATGCAAATCTCGGAAATTTTCAATCTGCACATTCATTAGTTTTGTCACTAGAGTTTTAATCAATTGATTAAATTGGATACTATCTTTGAAGAGGGGTAGGTGAGGAATTCCCACAGTTCTCACAGTGAAACGAGTAGCACCAGTGTCTACAAGGAATGTAATCACATTACCTTCTACCTCACCATCCACAAAAGGACTACACTGATCTACTTCTAAAGATGCGCCAAGAACACACTCTTCCTCCCCCCTCAGGCACCGTCATTGAGATGTATCTGAATCACTCTCTTGGCACTGCAACCAATATTGTGAAGTCACTTGTGCATTTGAATTAGCTTGTTCATTTGTGTGAAAACCCACATTGGCACTGTATCTTTGTACTTGACTATTCATTTCTGATTTGGCATAGGAGCTTGTGGTATCTGTTTCTGTTGACTTTTATTCATCTCAAAAGGCATCTGCTGAGTCTGATTCATTTAATTATTTCCTAACAAAGCCCTACACGCACGTCTCCAATGTCCCAACTTGCCACACGCATGACACAGATATTTCTTCTTTAAATCTTCTCTGTTACCTCTACCTTTTCCTTGAGCCGAAACACCACCATTTCCCACAACACCTTTCATAGCAGTAGCAATCTGACCATCCTGAACATTCTGACCTTTTCCGTGAAAACCTGTCTGTGAGAAATCTACCAAACCACCTTTCTGTGCCGCTTTCATCTGAGCCCACATAAATTTTTCTTTCAACTTTTTATGACTTCACTCAATGTCATCACTACAATACTTTGCATAATGCAGTAGATCATCAATTGTCTTACTCTGCCAACAGATCAAATGCTGCTGAATCATTCCACTAATCTCTAGTCTCAAGCCAAACACAAACTTATATACAATATGACCCATATCTTTGTCAGTAATGTTTTCAATGCCACTATAATGTTTAAACACTTAAAGAAGCCTTTCACAGTAAGCATGCACTGTTTCTTTCGATTCCTGAGTAGTTCTATCTATTTTGACCCAATCTGTTTCTTTAGGTGAGATCTTCCCTTTTAGATAAGAAATTACCTGATTGCATTTTTTCATCACTTCATCAGATGGTGCTCCAGTTTTTGCATCTCTTGGATATTCTTCTTTCGGCCAATCTACAGCAATTTTACAATCGACCCACAAATCAGCTGGAACCACAATATCGAACAAACCATCTAAGTCTTTCCACAAGACCTTTGAAACTTTCACAAACCTTTCTACTTGTTTGTACCACTCCACTGGTTTCTCTCTCAGTCTCAGATATTAATTCGTAAAAGACAATATATCCTGTCTCGATCATGGGATATGAACATACCCACCTCCTGGTACTTCTCTCATCGGGTATATTATCTCAGTCACCTCTGCACCTGTTTCTCTCATTGGAAACATTTGTGAAGCTCCTTGATTCACAACTATATCTTCCTTCTTTTTAGCCCATCTACCTTTCCAACGATCCAACTCACCCCATTGTCTCAATGTACTAATTAACTCTTTAATTTGCAAACGTTTCCCAGAAGCATTCAACCACTCTAAAGCTTTATCACTGAAATCCAATCTGTATGTTTTTTGTAAAGCCTTTCACTTGTCTATGTCCACACCATATGTCTGTGCAACTTCAGCAAACTTCTCATGACGATTTCTCGCTCTAATCTTATTATTTGCTCGATCTCTCGGGACTGATTGTACCTAAAAGCATCTCTTCCAAATCCGCTTTTAATTTACCTACATCCATGTTCATACTTTTATTAGACATCATTCCTCTAATACCTCTAATCCACCCATCCAATTCAGCCAGTGAAGGCCCTGATGACTCTCTTGAGGTAGGTGTCACTCCCTTTGTATTCTGCAACAATATCCTAGGATTTATTTGTATACCACGTTTTGGAGTTTTTTACTGACCTCTCTGAAAGATCAATCAATGACTCTATTTCACTTGCACTAATATTAGTCTTATCATACGCTACGGGAACAAAAGTCTCATCTAAAGCTGCAGGAACTGTAAGACATGTACCTGTGAAATACTCCGTCCATCACTGTATAATGGAACAATTGGACCAATATTCACGGGAACTGACAAAGTATCTGCATTCAAATTCAACTGAGTAATTCTCTTACTTAAATCATCTTATACCTGACTTACTGCATTCATATTTTTCCCATGAGGAACTTCTATCTGGATCAATGGAGCACTTGGTGTAACCCTATCATGCTCTTCCTGATTAGGGGGGTGGTCTGCTCATCAATAATTCATCCAACAACTCATCATCTACCTCATTCGGATCTACTTCTGTTTCTACTATATTCTTCTTCTTCTCCTTACACTTTCCTCCTTCCTGATTCTCCACTATCACAACTGGATACATTCCTTCACCCATTGCCACTACATCCCTTCTCCATTTTTTCATCTGTGCATCCCATTTTGCTTCTGAATATCTACTCACAGTGTTTCTATATCTATTCTGTGTCCTGTCTCTATCTCTCTTGTATGCCTCATGTTCCCATTCTTCAAGCACTTCATATTGCATAGGTCTAGGACTTGGTTTCAACTCATTTATCTGGTATCTAAAATTTTCTAAAATCCTTGTGCTAAAAGTACCATGCTCTGGAAACGCTAAAATACCATCCCCTTCAGTATACTGGAAATGCTAAAATACCATCCCCTTCAGTATACTTCACCCAATTCTCCAACCACGTATACGTGTGGTACCCCCTTTCTAATGACATATAAGAAGCAGACGTACCCTCAGGAGCTACAGGGATTCCCTCTCTAATGGGTATAGGCTCATCCTCTCTAAACAGTTCTCATTGGTCCAGGAGCATAGGTTGTTCAGTCACAAAACTTCCATCGCACCTAACTTTCAAAAGTTCTTTGTTAGAGCCAGGCTGTCATCATCGTCCTTCAGCAGAGAAAACTACGATATCCTCCTTCCGAAGCCCGAGCACATATTTATGTGTCTGTGCAACATTTTATTAGCACAGTTACCTATAAATTAAGCAGTTCCCTGGACAGTGAAGAAGTTCCTTTGTTATCTTCCAAGTAGTAGTCGACAAAAAGAAAATAACAACAATCACTACGAAGGACAAATACACTTCTATTTTGCAGCCTACATTAAGGAAAGGAATTAAAATTAACCGTAACAGTGGTTTGAGGACTTCTCTGTAAAATGTGCCATTTCTCTAGAAAAACCAGTTTTAATTATTGGTTCACATAAATACTTCATTACACTCATTCTTTTAAGTTCTCTGTTATTCTAACATAAACGCAAACATTCCTAAACATATATTCTATGCATTAAATATTAGACTCGTTTATAGACATGATCTTTTATTCGCTTTTCACTCCTAAAATTTTGGTGTAATTTCTAACATGCCCAAAGGAAAATAAATCTCTTCTCTTTTATACATAAAAACTCAAACTCTTACCATTATTTCTCATACTACCTTGTGTGCAGAAAATCATTTGCGGCCTACAGAAATCATTTGGAGTTTTTTCTACTGCACATTTTGCAATCTTTCTCCAACTTTTTTTATTAATAACTTCACACGTAGCAGGCTTAATCCGAGCAGGTTTATTTTGCAAAAATCCTGCTCCATCAGATACATGGCATGGAAGGGGGCGTGATCTTTCTTCACTATGTAAAAAGGTTGGGAAATGAGGCTAACTACAGAAGGATGGGGAACCATACATATTTTGAGTAATGTGTGACCCACCATTCTCCATCTCATGCCAGGAAATCTAAATCACTTTACTATGACTTCAGCAGAACCTATATCTGCTGTTCAGTTATGCTCTCAAGCATACTGATGTGTCAGAAAACCCAGCTGTTTAAGGCAATCAATAGGATAGGAATATTGTAATTACCCACAAAGTTATTTAGAAACAATGATTATGTTAAAGATTTCTAAATATGTGATATATTTATCATATTGCCCTATTACTTACTGGTAATCTCATTACTCCTGGTCCCGTTGTCCTCGTCCCATTTCTTAACAAAGTGGAGATGACCATCTCCACGACAGAAAAAAAGAGCAGGAGAATGCTGGGATACCTGAACCCACCCCCTCCCACTGGGAGTACATAAGCTGTACAATCCCAGCATTCAGCCTGAAATACCAAGCCACCAACAGGAAGGCTGGCCGTCCGGGAGGGAGATAGGGATGTAAGGACTGGGGCGAGGACAACGGGACCAGGAGTAATGAAGATTACCAGTAAGTATTAGGGCATTACCTCCTGGTCCCTCCAATCCTCGTCCCATTCCTTGACAAAGTGGAGAAAACTAAAGCAAACAACCCAGCCTTCCAGACTCCCACAAACACCAGGGACACCACACCGAAAGCGGCACCCAACAGAAGCAAAAGGGAGACCACAAGAAAAAAGAAAAAACACAGGCAGGAGCACACAACCAGCCATGCCCCCAACCAAGCCAAAAGAGACAAAACCCCAAAACGAGCAGGGGACGACCAGGAAAACCCCAACACAAGGAACCCAGTCAAGGAGCCGCCACCCAAGGGGCAGACAACCGACACCAGAAACCACCCCACCAGCCACAGAGGAGGAGAGCCCAAGAAAGGACCAGGAACAGACTGCAAGAACAGAGACGAGGCCACCACAGAAGAAGACCCAGCGCAAGGAGCCAGGGCCGCAAATAGAGGGACACAAAAACCCCAGGCCAAGCCAGAAGGAGGCCCAGCACCCAGAGCCAAGCCCCAAAGGAACTCCCAGAGAGGCCAGAACAATCGCCCTCCCCCAGAACAACCAGCAGAAGGGGGCCCAGAAGAAGTGGAAGCGCCCACACGGCACAACCAAACCAGGAAGGGCAACTGACCAGGGAGAAAACAGCCAAGGGCGAAGCCCACACCACCAGGCATCTGCCCAACCAGGGACCAACCAGGCCAAACACGGCCGAACGCCTGAGAGCAGACGAGAGCAGGCCCGAGCAGGGCAGCACAGCTGAAGGCCCAGAAACACCACCCACCGACACAAAAGCAGCAGGAGCAAAGATAGAGAGCGAACCCTGAACAAACCCACAACGACTGCACCAAAAAGCCGAGGGGAAGGAAGAAGAGACGGAAGAATTCCTGCCAAAAGTAAGAGACCAAGGAATGACCAACCACAGGACCAACCCCAACACACCAGGAGAAGTCACCAGCAGAACTGCAAAGACCGAAGAGGACGGAACCTGAAAAGAACACAGGCACCAACCCAGAGGAGCAACCAGGAAGAGAGGGGGCAGTGATCACAAGCAAGCCCCCCCCCCGCAAAGCCGACAACACCGACAATGAAGAGCCCAGAGGCGCAGAAACTCCAGAGGAGGCCCAGGCCATGGGACAGGAGCGGCCAGCAACCAACCCCAGTGGAGACACCGGAGAACCGCAGAAAGGCCGCCACACCCAGAGAAGAACCCGGGGCACAGGGACAGGCCAACAGGCTATGCCCGAGGCACACACCCCGAAAACAGGAGACACCGGGACACGAACCCAGCACCCTGCCCAGCGAAGGCCAGGGAGAGCCCAGAAGCGCAACCATCCCGAGAACGCAACCAACAACAGAACCCAGCCCACAGAAGGGCTAGGGAAGGACCGCAGCAGACCCCGCACAATACCAGGGCACAACCGAGAGAGACAACAACAGAGGGCCGAACACAGAACCGGGCAAGACCAAACCCCAGAACCGGCAAGGAGGAAACCCCCACCAACCAAGAGGTGACCCACTGGCCAGGACGACAAAGAAGGACACCAAGGAACCACCCAAGGCGAACCCCAAGAGCAGCCGCAGAAGGGCAAAAACAGGAGAGAAAGACAGGGATGCCCACTGCCCAACCCGGCAGGCGCCCCTTCAAACACCCAAGAAGCCAGCAGGCCGAACTGACAGGCCAGCCAGACAAGAGGCCCCCAACACGGCACCCCCGGTGGCTGGAAGGACAGGCAAAGGGCCAACTGACCCAACCCCAAAACCCCCAACCAAGAAGGGGCACAGGGGAAGGCACATGAGCCAGCCACAGCCATGCCACAAAACACACACTGCGAAGCCCACAGCACCAGACATGCACAGGCAGGCACCCAACCAGAAGCACACCATGCCCGACCCCACCAAACACCGTACAGCAGACAATGGCAGGAACCAACAGGGCAGAAAGGCAGCAGGCCGCCAAAGGGAGCCCAGGAAACAGCACACCACCAGGAAAGTGGAGACCGCGCGCTGGAAGAAAAGCACCACCAGAGCACACCGAGACAGAACAACCGAAGAACTGTCCCAAGCACCCGGAACAACCTCAGACAGGACCCCGCCAGAGCACTCGGTGCGCAATAGGCAAAACCGCAAGGCAGGCAGCCACAGCCGACCAGCACTGCGTCCAGAGATGCCCCACCATCCGCAGAGCGGCAAAGACCACTGCAATAAGTGGCTGCAAGCAAGAAACAGCACAGGAAGGCAATCAAAGGAAGCCTACAGCACCAGGTCTGCCCCGGCAGTCTCCCATACAGGTACCAAGCAGGCCCGACCCCACTGAACATCAGAAAGCAGACAACATCAGTTGTGAACAGGGTGCCAAGGTCGCAGATCAGCACAGCAGTACAGGCAGCATAGCATGGAAAAGAAACCGCTACGTGGTACTTACCATGGGGGCAGTCAAATACCACCACACAGTGACTGACTCCCAACCACCAGCCCAGACACCATCCACCAACGAGCGCTGAGCAAAGGAGGAAACCATGAGCAACCGGCACCCCCGGGCGGCCATGCAGCGTCCAGGAGGAAGCGGCTGAAATGCAGCCCCAACCGGCAACCAGGAACACCAGAGGCACTTCCAAGACCGGCCAGAGGATTCCCAAGCAGCACCAGCAGCGCATGTCCCTGACCGGCCCAGCCACAGGAAGACCCGGCCTTCAACCCGGAACAGACCGGGAGGAGCGGCGCCCCAGTCACAAAGGAACGGCCGCCCAAAAACGCGGCTTCCGGCAAGCCCGGCAGGCCAGGAAACAACAGAACAGGACGTCGAGGACAGCCCAGCAGCCCGACAAGACATCCAAGAAGACTCCAGCAGGTAAGAACCAGCAATCCACATCCCATTCTGTCGGAAGACAGAAAAAAAGAACAGGCTGAATGCTGGGGTTGTACAGCTTATGTACTACCAGTGGGAGGGGGTGGGTTTAGGTATCCCAGCATTCTCCTTCTCTCCTTTCTGTCGTGGAGATGGTCATCTCCACTTTGTTAAGGAATGGGATGAGGACTGGAGGGACCGGGAGGTAATGGTATGTGGAATCATCAATAATTCAAAACACTGTCCCACATTGGATTTGTTAAAGTTTGCAAACACTAACAAAAGTGAAAAAATAAACACTGGAGGAGTTAAAACACTTTACAGTGCAATTTAGGTACATTAGAAAAACAACATCTGTGTTCTTTCCCAATTGAAAAACATAAAATGAAAACAAAAATGTTAATATTCATGTTACACATAAACACATTAAAAATAATTATCATTATACCAATATTTCAAAAGTGATACATTAAAATAAAATGAAAAGCTCTTAAAAAATAGAGGTGAAATGTAGTTAATGGTAACTAATATGTTAAAAGTGGCTTGGCAATAAACACTAAAAAGTCATGGAATCCAAAGTTTAAGCTGCTAATTTCACCTACTGCCCCTCGACCTACCATGCAAGGTAAACCTTAACTCCCATCAGCAGCTTATTTTTATACTTTCAGTAGGCATGAAGATATTGATTTCACATATTAACACAAAATTACACCATTGGCCGGCAACTGTGACTATCGGCCTGAGGGAAGAAAGTCATACTGCACACCACAAATGGCGTTCTTAGCAGCCAAAAGTAAGGGTGAGGTTTCTGCAGGGGAAATGCCTGGCATGATAACTAAGTTTGTTGGTTAGCACAGCCAAATTACAAGGTGAACTTCTCTGTTTCAGAGATGTGTTTTAGTCGTCTGTGTAGGAGACGAGGGGTTAAGGCTGGTTAGGTAGGTAGAAGGGAGGAATCCTGAATACACGCATCATGCCACAGCATAGAGTAAGTAAGCAGGCCCTAAAATCAGTGTGGGGTGGGGAAGGCAAACAAGAGTGCCATCTTCATTTCTTCCTTATGGCCTGCAAACCTCAAACTTTGGTTAAAATTACAGATTGTCCTCACATTTCTGTGAGAGCTAGATCTGGAAATTCTGATGATCCATACAACTCTTACATCTAGCATTTCCACACTTCTCCTGATACAATACCTTACTTTTGTTTCTGGGCCTAGAGCTCACAACACAAAAGGCCCCAAAAGACAGCGTGGCCAAATCACATTTCTGGAATACAAAAACACCCCATTTGGCGAAGTGGGTTGTGGCTGACGTTAGATCTGGGCTAAGATTTGGTCACCATTCAGGGAATCTGATCAAACCCAGACATTTCAGAAAACTAGACACACAGGGGAGTCTAGGGTAGTGTGACATGTATGGATCCCACTACGTTTACAAACTCAGAATGACCTACAAATCGCAAACTTTGGCTCACATTTCTGTGAGGGAAAGATCTGGAATAGCTGAGGATCCACAAAATCCCTACGATCCTTTTAACCCACACTTCTCCTGATAAGATACTCCACTTGTGTTTCTGGTCCCAGAGCTTGCGACTGAAAAGTCACTAAAACGTGACATGCAGAAATCACATTTCTGCAATAGAAAACAAGCCACTTTGCCAATGTGGGTAGAGGCAGAATATGGGTCCAGGACTGGGTTGGTCCTAAAACACAACATGCAGACATCACATTTCTGGCATAAAACATGACCCTTTTTGTGATGTGGGTAGCTGTTGAATTTTGGCCCAAGATCAGCCACCACTTGGGAACGCTACCAAACCCAGACATTTGTGAAAACTATACTCCCAGGGATGGTGTGACTTGCGTGGATCTCAATATGTTTTTATGCCTACAATGTTCTGCAAATTTCAAACTGTGGATTAATCCAAGCATTTTTCTCATATTTCCGTGAGGGAAAGTTAGGGAACCTGTGGTGATCATCAAAATTCCTACCACCCTATGTTCTCATACCTCTCCCAATAAAAATGATACCCCACTTGTGTGGTTTCCCCACCCCACACAAACAAGTCCCTAGAGTCTAGTGGGTTCGATCGCTGCTTGGGGGTTGTCCTTTGTAGGTGACCCTCAAGCAGGGATCCGCTAGGGAGAGACTGCCGGGAAAGGGTCATTTTCCATTTTCCAGTGCTGCCTCTCCTATGTTAACCAGTGGCATGGGGGCCCCTGGCACCAATTAAATGTGAAAGCAGACTGCGCCATTACAGTGGGCTGCTTTCACTTTTGGTTTGCTGTGATAATGTAAGCGCATGCAAGGGTGCTGGAAGTCACAGCAAAACACAAATAATCAAATTAAGGACGCCTTGGAAGCATTTCCCTCGGTCCCGACTTTGATTTAGGAAAGAAAGTGTTACTGGTGTTGTCACCAGAAACATTTTCTTTTCTCAAATGGTGGACCACCCATTGATGTCCATCGTACAGTCTCTATCCACTGCACTGTGAAGATAGTGCAGTGGGTGTCAACAGGTTTTCCACAACACTAAGGCAGTTAGAAAGGTGACAGATTCGTTAGTAAACAAACCAGGTGTGTTCATAGGAGTGACGCTCCAGATGGAGCCACCCCACCGGCACTGCTCCAGGCAGGTGAACCTGGGAAATCTGACAGATCCGGCAGTTCTTCTTAAACCTAAGTTCTTAAAAATAAACATTCCAAGCCTATCACCTAACGACACTGGAATGTCTATGCCTACATCACGTGCAATCAAACTTCCTGATTTTAGACTATATAAGTTGATTAGTTTGCAATGGAGCGCGGGAGTACAAAGACCTTCCAAGGTGGCAAGTAAGAGTAAAATATTTAAAGCTTGGTGCTTACGGAAGCTCTTTTGACCTGCCTGGCAACCTGTGTACAGAACAACATAATCCTCATGGATACAGGGAAAGCTGTTAAACACGCAGATGAAAGAGGAACTTTAAGTAAGACACATCGGAGTTATCTCTTTGGGCAACAAAAACATTAGAAAAAATTGGTAAAATGCTTACATAGCTTGGAAGGCAATTTTTTAGAATTCCCTTCATCACAGATATCAGATTGAGTTAATTTCTGAACTGTATGTCACAAGGAATGAATTATGCCTACACGATTCCTTATCAATTGGAACAATATTTTGGAGCAAAAATAGTTCTGAAAGGCTTTTAGTACTCCAGTCCGTGCCAATCAGGGCCTTCCTTGCCATTTTCTTTAGTTTGTTAATAATGAATCTCCAATGCCTTTAATGCATCTTCTAGCTTTTAAAGTCTCCTGATAACAAATGTAATACCTCCCTTCATCACTAAACATAGTGTAGAAGTTGAAGGCATCCTACACTACACAGGTAAAAGATCTTGTGTGCACTTCTGTTCATAAATCTTTCAAATTTCCGCTGTACGTGACGCCTCTAAAAACGAGTCAGTATTGGCTTCAGATGGAAAACTTTACATAAGAAGTGAGGGTGTTTCACTAAACGTGCATTTGTCACTATGGGTCTTATCCCATAGAATACCTGAGTATATTCAGCAATCATGCAACTGTCCATGCATAGTATAAATTGATCAAACCAGATGAGGAGGCGGGCACTGGCTAATAGAGAGTGTACTGATGCCCTACAGCATGGTTTGCTCTCCATAAACTCATCACTTTCCATTCCCTCGAATTGTAATTGATTTTGACATCCGATGCCTTTAGTTATTGGCTAATGTGATGCAATGTTTCTTATTCTAAAGTTAGAGTAATGCTGAAATTATCCCTAGCGATAAGATTATATTGCATTGATTATGAGAGCAACTCAAAAGTCTTTGGAGAGTCTACATTAGGCCCATTTACTGGCATCAACTTTCTACCACTGCAGCCTCCAACGAGCCTTCTGTAATGGCAAAGTACGAATACCACCCTCGCCGGGACTACGTAAAGGAAGAGAGCACTACACTACGGTGGCGCACTTCTTGGATGTACCTATTGGCTTGAGGATGAATATCCCTTACTCTATGAGAAGAACAACGGTGGACCCACTAAACATACGGGCCACCATCTCTGTGGCCATTTTGATCCTTGACTGGCCAGTATAAATAACTATTTCTATTGTAGAAACACTGTGAACAGAGTGACTAACAACTAAGGTACTGATGAATGCCCTGGAACCCCTTTTGGGGACCACTTTTGGGCAGAAACATGTTGACCATTGAGAGTGGTATATTTGGTTTAGAACCCCGGTCCTTCTCTTAACCCTGCCATGTTGGACCTACAGAATAAAGTTATTTTGGCCCCTGGAGGTAGTTTTAATTAACACTACACACTGAACTTTCACTAGCACTCGGTCCACCACTGACCACATTTCCATCGCTCATCAAATCACCTCTGTTCCTCCCACTCAGGGAGTTGTAGCCCACACCATGGACCTCACAGTCCAGGTGTGAGGAAGGGACCCACTGATGAAGCATGTCACCCTCGGGTGAGTGAGGGTTCTCGTCCTAAAAAAGGATCTCTTCTATGGAAACAATTTGATCACACAAATACTTATTCATGCAGGTTATAGTTTCCGGCTGCGGACTAGCTTTCAGCCCTTTTCGCATCACAGGACCAGGCGTACTTAAGTGTGAATTGGAAACTACGAATACCAGCCTGTTGCAAGTGCTCATGCTTGTAAACTATATAGAGGTATATATTATGATGAACACTGTTCTAGAGCATTTCTTTTGCCTATATACATATCTAAAGCACAATTCTTATAATCTACCACATGCAGGTGCGTTTCATTCTCCATGATCACGTACAGTTTCAGCCTATTTATGTAACCCTCACCTTCTGCTCCTTGACTCTATTGTGAATATGTTCCATCACAAACTTATAGTCGTTGTCCTTTCCTTTTACCTGTGAGATATAGTTGTATGCAGGTATCACTTTGTGTGTATACTATTCTGTCAATGCACAGTGGGGAAATGTCCCCTTTAATGCATACCATGTGCCAATCCAATTCCCTCCTAATTGTTGTCAAACATAACCATTTTCTTGTTCCTTCCCACCTCTCAAACAACAACTGGATTGCCTACAATATAAGACATAGGAACCTTAACTTCACACAGCTAACAGGTGCATGATATTTTGCCCAGTTATAGTCGAGCTGCCATGATCAGTCATGTCTTCCCTTGGAGCTCCCACAAAACTGCGATACATCCTCCCTTACTTCATTTACTAATGAAATAAGTCTTCGGATTGTAGCTGAAGATGGAGAAGGGTCCATCTAGAACTGCTTTATCAACATACATATGTGGACAAGGCAAAGTATGGAAGACTACATTAATGGTGCTGGGTTCAGTAACACCAGATTTTCTACATTGAATGGCCTGCAATGCCAGACCCAGCTTCGATATTGCTCTGGAATTTGGTTAGACTATGACTTATCCCTCCAAAAGGTTGTTAAACATCTATACATCACAGCATATCTGAACACTCGCCCATGGGCTTCTTTGATAAAGTTCATCATTCTGTTGAGGGTGGATGTCAGAAAAGCCTTTTACTTGTGTCCACAATACATAATATATGGATATTAACTGGAAGACTATAATATGCCCAGGTATGTGTCACAGTCACTTAATAGGGAGGGCCCACATGTGTTGGAGCACATTTATGAAGCCCGAGGGATGCTGCGGTTGGACGAGTCCTATAGTAAAGCAAGCCCAACTAGCTGCAATAATCTGTGATATATGACCATATTCCTCTGAGAAACAGGAATTACAGACAATGAACCAGACATTGCTATTGCTGGAGAATGGGAAAGCTGAATAAGCGGGAATGCATACTCAAGTGAATTTTAAAAGAGGCGGAGTAGCATAGAATGCACTTGAATTGCAGAACAGTAACTAGAAATGCTAGATTCGAATTGACGCTATATAAATGTATACACAAAATGTATATGACACCCTGGCTGATGCATATGATAAACTGAGGAAAGAGTCCCCTTTGCCCCATATATTTAACGGAGATTGGCACTTGCATATGTGGTGGTCCTGTATCAGGGATGGATGAGAAGCTCCTGCAAACGGTGGCACATGGAACCAGTTCTGGTTGGTCAGGTCCTTCTCTGACCACTTGCACGGCTACGTTTACTCGAGACTGTGACAGGTAGGAAAGCAGAGAAACAATTGACAGAACTTATTGAGTTGAGGTTAGCATTTGCTAAGAGAATGATAGCTGTGCATTAGAACCAATCAATGTCTCCTACCTTCAAGTTGTGGGAAATTGACATGGTGACATGGATTAATGCCTAATAAGGAATCAAGAAGAGGCAGAATTCAGGACAGAGAATGGAAGTGGCTACTTTGACCAGAAATTTCGCATTGCCTGAGCTAGATTACCCCTCAAATGACAGGGCGATCCACTTAATGAAATGTATTTGCCTGAATATGTCTGAACATGAATAATGGACATAGGTCATGTGAAAATTCACACCTCATATATGCCTACGAGCAGTCTTTTAAATTTAGAACACAACTAATACAGTGAAATTACGTTGCACAAAATAATTAGATAGTATTGAATGTTGAACTGTATTTTTTGTTGTGTGTCCTACTTAGACACCAATAGACTGGAACAAAAATGACAAATACTGGCTTCCTTTGTTGTCCAGGGTCGTTGTGAGAGAAGTAAAAGGAGGTGGCAATTTTGTCGTCCGGAATAGGCCTGCTCACCCAGGATGCTGCAGGGAATATGCCCTTGAACTGGCAGACTGAACTTGCCCAACTACTGCTTGAAGCAGTGAACAGTGTCACTTAACATGGCTGAGCTGCCATGTGAGTGAACCACAGACGGCTGTTAATGATGCCGCTCTTGCCCATTTTTAAGCAACAGACCACTCTAAATGTAATTTACAGTTATCATTTGTGAGATTTTCTTCACAGAGACCCATTCTTGTGACTTAAGGAAGTCAGGGGCATATTTACTACGGAGTGGCAGGGTGCTGCGTTGGCCTCCTTAGCTTCTGAAACGCAGGACTGCATCATATTTATAACAATATGGTGTAGCCCTGCGATTCCCACTGCGCTGGTGCTATATTTAGCAGCCCAGCGCCAACACAGGCACCCTTGCACCATAGTGTCTGCGTCTGCATTGAGGGGAAGATTGTTTATCCCATAAACAATCTTTAAATGCTTAATGCAGCACACATAGAAGTTGCAAAACGTCATTTTTTTAATGATTGTTTGTGTGCAGGAAGGGACACCTTCCTGCACATAAACAATCAATGGCCTTTTGCTGTTTCTATGTGTGCTGCACAACGCAGCACACATAGAAACAACAAAAACGAGGAGAAATTAAACATTTAACAGATGTTTATTATTACCCAACTCAATGATACTCCTTTTTATTGACCTCATAAGGATGAAAGACTGAGTTGCATAGGTTTGCAAAATTTCCGGCGCAAACAGGGAAATTTTGTGGCAATATTGCAGTACTTTATTTTACTTGTAATCATTCATTTTCAGCCTTAAATCAATGAAAACTGTTTTAGAAGAGTATTCCACTTTGAAATAGGCATGTTGAAAGTGCCTGGGCATGTTTGTTTGGTAGATTCTCCTTGGTGGTAACATTCTGGATCACAGGTTAAGCCAAGCACAATAGCGCAGGGTTGCTAGTCATCCCGTTTTCTGTGGCATTGTGCTGACTACTTGGGGCTAACGGTTCCAAGCCCCAGAGCCAGCTGCTGTAGGACACCTTGTTTTGAAATGTAACCAGCTTGGTTGAGGAAAATTATAATTGCTTAGCAAAACAGTCATGGACAAAGTAAGTAGGTACGGCTCTTGTATAAAATATGCATGAAGAGGTACACAACAAACAGGTACAAATGAAGACAGATCATAACAGACCAACGCAACCCATTTTAATGTAACCCAGCTAACATAAAAGCGCACATGCACACAGAGCAACGAGTACCAGTGATGCATTTCAAGGGAGCATTTAGTCTAGGGGGCACTGAGAAATGTTAATCAGGGGTGCACTAGTAGATATACCGCATGGCAGCATCAGGTGCTGTCCACTGGGGAATGTAGGGGAGCACTGATCGTTGTACATGAGATAACCACCAGATTTTGAGCATCAGAGGAGGATGTACAGTTGAGGGTCACAGGGTGATTACAATTGTTGAACATAATGATGTACAATAGGGGGGGCTATGTTGCTGTGACCCAGATCAAGTGTGACATCTTCAGCCAGTTTGAGATTTTTTTCGCCAGCAATATTTTGCATACTGGGATTTTTAAGCTTGGGCTTATTACTGTAAAGACAGATACACAAGTCTTCAACGTGTGAATTTCTAATGGCAAAAAATAGAAGTGTCTGAAGTTGTCACAAATGACGTGTCAAATAAAAACATGTCCAAAAAGCATGTGGCATGTGCCACTTCGCGGCTACACATACAGCCGAATAGATGAAAATAAAAAAGGCGTATTTTCCACTTATGATATTTTGAAATACATGTTTTTCTGAAAATATACATTCCTGGCTGAACAAAAAAGAGTCTTTAAAATAACTCCCACTGCTTGCTGCTCCCTTCATAGTGCCCTCCCCCCCTTTATTCTTCATCCCCGTCATCGGATCCTCCTTGTCGTTACTGGTTGAACTTAGGCCTCTCTTCATTTTTTGTGCTCCATCTCAGTTTTTGCTGGCCTTCTCACACACAAAGGTTTCGAGGTTTCTTCACAGATTTCTTTTATTGTGCGTACCAACACGTCGAAAGTGCTCGATAATATACTGTTTTGCTGCCAATGGGTGTTTTTAAGTCACAGAACGAAGGCGGGATATTTAAATTTAAACTGACTTCTTGTCTGTAGTCCATCTTCCATGTCACTTACATTCTTCCCCTCTGTTCTTTTGGCTATGACTCCAAATGTGAGCGGTGAATTGCCCTACTCCTCCTGGGTTTGTTTGTTATTGGTTCTTGGCCAAAATCACACATTGTCTCTGCGGCTTCACTCTAGTCTTTTGTAGATACATGTTCCATTGTTTGCTTCTAGTCGCTTATTCACGCCCCAAGGACTCCATCTCTAGGCTTTGCTCAAGCATTTCATTGACTGCTAATCTTCAACCACCAAAGAAAAGACATTCACAACACTGTCTGACAGCCAATGGTGTAACCTGAATCCCAACCTCAAAGCAATTAGTCAACAGCAGTAGGGGCACTGGGGAAACCCGGCTCCAGGGAGAAATCAGCACGCACAGTTCCATGAGGGAATGTATTCCAATTAATTATTTAATTAACATTTTCGATTACGGATCATTTTTCGATTTTATAGCTTTCTTCCCATTAAGCCCCTCAATGTGTACATTCCTCAGCTGCTGCAGTCTCTGCTTGCGAAGACTCAGTTCTGTGGGACTCTTACAAGATGTCCAGCTTTGTGAATCCTTCCAGTTGCTTTAGACGGACTGAAATAGGCCCTTTGCCCCATGTTATGTTCACCAAAGCCTATGTAACAGAGCTTAAAGGGCATCGATAAAATGTTACTCATATTTTGCCTTTGGCACTGAGGCCACTGGCAGCTCTCTCGCCCTCTCCACCTCTCCTTCTCTCTCTCTCGTTCTGTTCTCTCTCTCCTCACCTCTCTCTCTCTCTCTCTCTCTCTCTCCTCTTTCAGTCTCTCACTCCTCCTCACCTGCTGAAAACCGTGACCTCAAGAAACGGCACTTACCCTCTTTTTTCCTCTCCTTTCCTTTATTAATTCCCCTGTGAAATGGATCCAAAAAATTAAAATTAAACACATTTGATTAAAATATCGTCTTTTGCAGACATTTTTCCCTTCCAAAGTGCAGCCTCAGGACAGAGAAACAAATAGAAGAAAAACTGTTCAAACAAGACAAGTGGCCAGATTGGTTTCAGTCACACACAAACACATTAGCACCACTTTACAGAGTTTGCCAATAAAGCGCTACATTAGTTTACTCATCTTTTTTTTCAACAGCACTGGGAACAAGGCATGCAGCTCTTCCAAATAAATGCTTCTCAAACCTGATAGGCAGCAGCCTCTGCAGTTCTAGTTTTAAGATGCACGCATATTCACCTCAGACCTGACAGACTTGAGCATTTTCCTATATCTGTATTGAGAACTTGTCTACTCATACTGAAAAAGAGGCCATAGGCAGAGGCTTGTGCCCAGCAGTGCTCATGGAATATGAAATGTGTACCGGAGCAAACATTAACAAGCATTTGCAATGCAATAGGTCTCGTATTTTGTGAGTTAGAGCTATTAACGTTGTAAATGAAAATGTTTTTAAGTATGTATTTTGGTTTGGAGTATTGTGGGTGTGTCGTGTGGAGTAGAATTATGTGGGTTGTATTTGAATTGTTAGTTGTGAAATTGTGTGGTGTGGAGTGTATTTGTGTAGTGGAATTATGTGGCATGGTGAAAAGATGGGGGTGAGAGCTGTACAGACTAGATAGAAAGGAAGATAGAGCGTAATAGGTAGCTTGTGCAGAAAGTGGTAAATGAACTCCAGCCAGAGGAGCAGAAAGTGTTTGATAAAGAAAGAAAGAAGGGGATAGAAGGCTACAGACTCATACAGAGAGAGCACATGTGTATGCAGAAGACACCCTGAGAAGAGGAGGAGAGCGTGGGTTTGAAGAACGGAAACCTTGAAAAGGCACTGGAAATAAACTCTGCTTGATGAGCTGAATTCAACCATATCAGAGAGTGCTATTGTTTGTTGTGGAATTGTTTGGTGTGGAATTGTGTAGAGTGGAGTGGATGTGTGTAGTAGAATTATGTGGCATGTGTGCAGTGGAATTATGTGGATAGTAATTATGTGGTTTTGAGTGTACTTGAATTATGTGGAGTTGGATTGTGTTTCATTGCGTGTAAATATGTGGAATGGTATTTTGTGTTGTGTGGAGGTATGTTGTGGAGTTTAATTATGTGGCGTTATGTTGAATTTTGTGGTATGATGTGCTATTTTGTGGTGTTGATTGGATGTATGTGGTGTGTTGGCTAAATGTGTTGTTGAGTTGCATATGTGGTCTGTTGCTGAATTATGTGGTGTGGAATGGAAATTTGTAGAGTAGAATTGTGTTGCTTGGAACTATGTGACGTTCAGTGAAATTATGCTGATTGAAATTATGTGGCATGATGTGAAGTTTATGTGGATTGTTGCTATGTGGCAGTTGCCAGTGTCCTAGAGTGGAGTGGGAGACATAGAGTGTCATAGACATAATTTGTTGGAGTGGGGGGAATAGAGTGTCATAGAGTTGAGTAAAGGAGAGCAGAGTTCATTGGCAGAGAGTGTTGTAGAGTGCAGTGTCGTAGAGTGGTGTGAAGTGGGTTGGAGTGGATTGAGGTAGTGGGGTGGATTAGAGGCAGACTAAATTCTGATAATGTACCCTTAATGTTCCATTCAAACTATAGCAGAACTCATAGTATTGCCCCACTAAAACAACAGTAACAATACTTAGTCTTTTTAAAACTGTTGCTTTATAAAATGACGTTCCCTGCTGAGCAGAACTGCAACTATCCCACTGAAAGTACAGCGATCCTATTGAGAAGAGCAGATTCAGCCCATTAAATACGCGATGACAAGTGCTCTTACAGACACACTTAAAACACAACAATATTGCCCCATTATCCCAAGTAAAATATGACTGCCCAGCTAAGAAGTGGAACTACCGCCCATTAGGCCACTAGCAGTCCTGCTGAGATGAGCTACTTCTGTCTGATTTAAAGTGCGGCAGCCCCGATTTAGTGTATCCATTCACTGGGCTGCATTGCAAGCCCCCCTGAGAAATATTTCACTGTGTAATTTAAGGCATAGCTGCAATTCTGAGAAATCAATGTTCTATCCCATTTAACGTATGGCAGCCTTACTAAGAAGTTAATGGTTTCTTGAAAAGTCCTAAACAGATGAGTTTGCTTCATGCCCTATACTAGCTCAGACGGGTAAAATGGAATTCGGAGCCCACTTTATTCTATAATCGTCCCCTGCTCTTGAGACAACAAACAAGGGAAAGTTCCCTTTTAGATAAAACACACAAATGCCACTTTCACCTTTTTTGCAGTTTTTATACAAGGCTAAGTCGGCCCAAAGGCATTAGAGCGATGTACATGAGCTACAGATTGTATTAAATATCTTTTTGTTTAGGCATAGTGGAACTAAGCGATTTGCCTAGAAATTTTAAGCAGAGGTTGGGACTTACTTGGCCATAATTCATTCCGCAGTTCCCCAAAGTCGGCAGCGCAAGCCTTTAGGCCACGTCTCCTCCCCAACTTTTTAAGCGCTGTGATTACTTGCAATTCTTGCCTATTCCCAAAACACTCTTAGTTTGATTATGCAGGAGGAAAATATCATTAAATGCAATGTAAAGAAAGACAGAGTTTAACATTTCAATGTGTCACGTAACAAACAATAAGATAACTGCTGCTGTTTAACAGTATTTCATTAATGAGCCCGAAGGTGGCGCCCAAGCTTTGCAAACTGTCCGTGAAGACCATAGCAAATGTATTTCCAAAGCTGGTGGATGCCTTTCAATTTACTATTATTTACACTTATTATTTATTCCGAAGCAATTTACCTTGCTGGTCTTTTTATGAAATAACGTAGGTTTTGGAAGGTGACTGAAGCAAGACATCATATTACGAAAATATGACCTGTGCTAAGTGCAGCTTGTTCTGAAACTTTCAAACAGAAAATAAACACGAACAAAGGCAGTTTAAATAAAAAGGATTTAAAAAAAAAAAAAAAGATTTACGGGGCTGTTGGATCAGCAGCGACATACGGGAGGTGGTGGGGGATGGAACGGGAAGATAAGGTGATTTACGCCAAACATGAAGCGCGGCACCTGGAGCCTCGGTAAAGAAAACAAGCATTGGCATAGCCAATAGGTCTCGCCTTTGGGACCTTATAAGTGTTTAGCCATGCAACAGTTGCATAACTAAATACTTATAAGGTCCCAAAAGCGAGACTTATTGGCTATGCCTAGCGGCCGTGCGGCCGTGAAAGTGATCGCCATCGCGATCACGATCAAACATCAAAGCGGTGAAAGCAATCGCGGTAAAGTGCGGCGCGCGCGCCAGTGCACATGCACTGTAGCTCTAGGCTGGCCTGCTAGCACTTTTTGGAGCCCTCTAAATAAGTCTCGCCAGACCAGCGCGTGCGCTGGGTCAGGCGAGACCTAAAAACCCAGCAACGGAGAGTGGCTAAAAATGAAATTGGAACAAACTTTAATTAAAAATACTATGCCCTCACCCTCCCCTACCGTAGCTGTGCATCTTTCTCACCTCTCAAGCGGTCTCCTGTCCACCAGCCCTGTGCAGTGCTCTTTGCTTCCTCCATCTTCATGCCTGAGGCCTAGGGAGCTGTCCAGGGAAGGGGCAAGCCAGGGAACTTGTGACTGTTTGGGAAGAGAGTGCCTCCTCTGAGCCTGGGGCTGTTACAAGCTGAGAGTATTAAGAGGAGGAACTCGAGCTCTGTGCAGTGGGATTGGCATGGGCATGGGCGACGGACTTCTACAGCAGCAATGCTGGCTCTGCGCGTGCGTGGCCCTTTCACCAGTGCGCCGTCATAGAGGTCCAGCCTATGAAATCAATGTAACCGATTGTACAACAAACAAGTTAGCGTCTATGTGGGTGTGGCATAACTTACTGAGCTGGCAACTCTGGGCCTGGTGAACCAGATTCAAGTCTCAGTGTTGACTCTACCGTACCTACAAAAAACATGCAGATCGGAAGAAATAAGATTAAACAATGGGAAATGGAAACACAATTTCAAATGTTGATCCAATGAGTGAATGTGTACGGGTGAAGAGGTACTGGAGTCAGAAACACAGGCAGAAACAAAATAAAACAAGCAATAAATAGCATGGGATTGTAGTACAACTGTAAATATGAACAACATTTAAAGCTTAAGCTTGTAGGATGTCTGTTTCCAATGATAAGAGGCTAGTCTTTGCTGCAGTGGGACTGCAAACACAAACAAGCAGCGATGGGCGGGTGGTGGTGGGGGGATGGCACAGATAGTGCCAAAGCTGAACACGCACCAACACGAGCATGAAGCAATTATAAAAGAGTTCCCCCAAGCAACAGATAAGTAGTCAATACGTAAGTAAACTGTACTTGGCCGGTGCTCCTCTGGGAAAAACAGAAGTGAGGTGTTGCTACCTAAACCAGTTATGAGTATGTTTAAATATAGCCCCTGTACCATGAATATTGAAAATGTACAGAGAAGAAACCTATCACCTTCGTTTCTCCACTTATCAACTTATGGCATGTTGGAAAGTGGGTTATTGGTAGGGGCAAATGTAGGTCTGCTACTGGCAATAAGGCCACTAACACATGATAGGACTCAGCATAGGTCTTAGAAAACTATTCCTATGCTCAACCCTTGGTAACGTGGCTGCGAGCAGATAGGCTTAACTTCAAAGACAGGTATGTAAAGCATTCAAAAACACCATTTCAGTAAATAATTAAGACACAACACATAATAAAAATCCAACACCCATTTATAAAAATAGGACATATTTGTATCTTTAAAATGACACCAAAACGACAAAATTCCAATGTAGGGAACCAGAGATATGAATTTTCAAAGATTTAATAAAATATAGCACTTAGAAGATTATAGCACCATATTGTGATACCTGCTCGTGATAGATCGGGGTAAAGTCAATGTTTCAGGCCGGGCGAGATGGAGCCCTGAGCGGCTACAGCTCCCGGCAGGTCCCGGTCTCAGTTTCTACCTTCACACTTAGAAACTTTTCTGGAGCTTTTTCTCGCGAGGCCCCTCGAAGCTCCCAGCCAGTCCGGATCCGGTGAGGGTCCGCCGGTTTGACTTATGACGAGGTCCCAGTCAACTTCCCTGGAGCGGACTTAGAAAATTTCCGAAGATCACTTCAGCGGGGCAACCCAGGAATCCAGGCCGGTACGCGATGGAAGACAGGCGGCTTGGCTCTCGCGGCTGCACCTGGTCACCTTTTCTACGAGCGGACTTAGAAACTTTTCTGGAGCTTTTTCTCGTGGGGTCTCTCGATGCTCCTCATGTACCCGGATCCAGTGAGGGTTTGCCGGCTTCAGATTTTCTCTAGTCCCGGTCAATCTCTGAAAGTTGATGCGATGGAGCTTTTAGCGGGTCGAACCTGGATGGCTTGGCTGGCTCGCGGTTGAAGGAAAGTGGCCTGGTGGCCAGGTTGAGTCTGTCTCTATGGAGCTTTTTTTCAAAGTTTCTCCAAAGTTCTCCAAACTTCTTGAACTTCTTCCTGAAGTTCCTCAAAGGGTCCCAAAGTGTCTCATACTCACTACAAGGGTCTGGAAGCTCCAAGAGGGTCCTTGAAAGTTGAGGACTTCAGTTCCCACAATCCACTGGTACAAAAACCCTTACAAATCTACTGGTGGTTCTCCAGGTTACGGAATTAGTTGGTAATGTTCCAGTTGAGCTCTTTTCACCTGTAGCTTTCAGGGAGTCCCCTCTTTACTTCTTTTCCAGCAAGGTAATCCACAGGGCTGCAGTTTCAGTTGGTGCAGTCTTCAGAGGTCTGGCCTTAGAATTCTTTGCACAGCGAAATCTTCGCAGCAGGGCACTTCTTGCTTCAATAAGTTTCAAGCCCCAGATCTGGAGGGCTCTGCCCCTCTCAGATACATATTCAAATTTCTCTTGGTCAAGCAACAGGTCACTCCTGACCAATGGGAGCAGGGTAACTACTCAAGGCGATGACCACATCCTGTAGAGTGTGGTATTATTTTGTCCCAGAGTGCATCAAATCTTCCAAATCCATAATGGTTGATTTTCCAGCAGAGAGTCAAGACCTGGCTAAACAAACTCCCGGGGATGGCTTATTTCCCTAGACTCTCCCACTACCATCTGCACATACCTTCCTTAAGCCTAGGCCTGACTCTGGGTCAAAAGTGTAAAAGTGTAACTGACACCCAGGCCTCCTCTCTGCCTTTGAAGAGCATGGTTTACGACTCCACCCCCTGGCCTGGCATTCCTATGGATCAACACACTGCCCTCCCAGCAGAGCTGGTAGCCCCAGGGGCTCTTTATCGCCTCTTCAAAGCAGCCTGGCTAATCCACTTAACTCTGACCAATCAGGGCAGACCACTGGAAGGCTGAATTTGGACTTACAAACAAGAAAGTCTTATAACTTCTTGTATGTGCACTTTAGGAGAAATTCAACAACTACTATTCTGAGATGTCTTTGAACGGTAGCTCTCTCTCCTTCCTATCAGTAGTTATTATTTAATAACTTCCTGCAATGTTAACCCATAGGGCCTGAGATTTACAATGGGGAAAATGACTTGGACCTGTTGACCAAATAAGTATGACCTCAACTTCTTCAGAGCCCAAACCACAGCAAAGGCCTCCCTCTCAATGGCTGACCAACGTTTCTCTCTGGGGGTCAACCTTCTGCTTATGAAAGTTACTGGTTGAACCTGACCTTCATCATTCAACTGTGACAGTACAGCCCCTACCCCCAACTCAGATGCATCTGTTTGGACAATTAACTTTTTGGAGTATTCAGGACTTTGTAGAATGGGGGCAGTGCACATGGCCTGCTTCAGGTCATCAAATGCCTTTTGAAAGCTAGCTGTCCACTGAATCTTTTTGGGCATTTTCTTAGAGGTTAAGTCATTCAGGTGTGTCACTATTGATCCATACCCCTTGACAAATCTTCTATAGTACCCAATCACCTGAGTCTGGGTAGTTGGAGCAACCCAGTCCATTATGGTCTGGATTTTGCTCAGCAATGGTTGAACCTGGCCTCCAACTACAAGGTGGCCCAGGTACACAACCTGACTCTGCCTTATCTGGCACTTAGTAGCCTTGATAGTTAGGCCTGCTTTCTGCAGGGCCTCCAAAACATTCCTCAGGTGGACCAGGTGATCCTCCCAGGTGGAGCTAAAGATGGCAATATCATCTAGATATGCTGCACTATAGTCTTCCAGGCCAGTAAGGACTTGATTCACCAACCTTTGTAAAGTGGCAGGTACATTCTTCAAACCAAAGGGCATTACCACAAATTGATACTGCCCACTAGGGGTAGAAAATGCTGTCTTTGGATTTGCATCATCAGCTAGTCTGATCTGCCAGTAGCCAACGGGGAACAACCTTTACAACGCAACTTTTACAACGCACTACCATTACAACGAAACTATTACAACGCAAATGCTGTGACAACGCATGCCATTACAACGCAAGTCTTTACATCGACTTGCACTAGATGGCGTGCTAACATTAAAAATAGTGTAGTTTACTATCCAAACACCTTCCCTACTGCAACGTGGACTGGAGTTAGAATAGTAAATTACCCTTTTTTAATGTTAGCACGCCATCTACTGCAAGTCGATGTAAAGACTTGCGTTGTAAAGACTTGCGTTGTCACAGCATTTGCGTTGTAAAAAATTCGTTGTAACAGCATGCGTTGTAAAAGCATGCGTTGTAACGTCATACATCCGTAGCCAACTATAAGGTCAAATGTGCTTAGAAACTTGGCTGAGGCCAACGTATCTATTAGCTCATCTGCCCTGGGGATGGGATGGGCATCAGACCTAGTGACTGCATTGAGACCCCTGTAGTCTACACAAAACTGCATCTCTCTTTTGCCATCTTTGGTGTGAGGTTTAGGTACCAGGACTACTGGACTAGCCCACGGGCTATCTGAGAGTTTAATAACTCCCAAATCCAACATCTTTTGGACTTCTGTCCTCATGCAGTCCCCGACATGGTCAGGTTGCCTGTAGATCTTATTCTTCACAGACAGACTGTCCCCAGTGTCCACTTTATGAGTGCACCAGGTGGTCTGACTTGGAGTTAAAACATATGTGTGTACGGACTGAGAAGCTTTCTGTAGTCAGTTTGCTGCTGGGCAGTGAGGCTGCCTGCCAAGGCTACACCATCAACTGACCCATCATCAGGGTTCTGAGAAAGCAGGTCAGGGAGTGGGTCACTCTCTTCCTCCTGTCCTTCATCAGTAGCCATGAGCAAGCCCATGTCTGCCCTGTCAACATATGGTTTAAGTCTGTTGACATGAAGTACCCTGTGGGGACTCCTAGGGGTTCCAAGGTCTACCAAGTAGGTGACCCCCCTTTCTGTTCAACAATTGTATGGGAGCCACTCCATTTGTACTGGAGGGCTGCTGGGGCCACAGGCTCCAACACCCACACGTTCTGTCCTGGCTGGTAGACAGTCAGTACAGCCTTTTGGCCATACCAGGCTATTTGTAATTCCTGGCTAGCCTCAAGGTTTTTGGTTGCCTTTTTCATATACTCAGCCATCCTGGAGCAGAGACCAAGTAATTAGTCCACTATGTCCTGTTTGGGGGGCTTGAGAGGTAACTCCCATCCTTCCTTAACCAGACACAACCTACCCCTGACAGGGTGACCAAACAAAAGTTCAAAAGGGCTGTAGCCAACCTCCTTTTGAGGCACCTCCCTGTATGCAAATAAAAGGCAGGGCAAGAGTATGTCCCATCTTCGCCTAAGCTTTTCTGGGAGCCCTTTAATCATGTCCTTTAAGGTTTTGTTGAACCTTTCAACTAAACCATTGCATTGTGGGTGATAGGGTGTGGTGAATTTATAATTCATTCCACACTCCTTCCACATAGCAGTTAAGTAACTCGACATAAAGTTTGTATCTCTGTTAGATACTACCTCCTTAGGAATGCCTACTCATGAGAATACACCCAAGAGAAAGAGCTTTTGCCACCACAGGTGCTGTAGTGGTTCTTAGGGGAATTGCTTCTGGGTACTTGGTGGCATGGTCCGCCACCACCAGTATAAACCTGTGCCCAGATGCTGTCTGAGGATCCATGGGACCAACAATGTCAATCCCCACCCTCTCAAAGGGAACCCCCATCACAGGCAGTGGTATCAGGGGGGCCTTTGTGGTTCCACCTGCCTTGCCACTGGCTTGGCAGGTCACAGAGGAGCGACAAACCTCCTTAGTGTCTTTAGACATGTGGGGCCAGTAAAAGTGAGGGACAATTCTGTCCCAAGTCTTGTTCTGGCCCAGGTGTCCTGCTAAGGGAATATCATGGGCTAGTGTCAATGGGAAGCCCCTAATCTTCAGAGGTATAACCAACCTCCTGGATGCACCAGGCTTGGGGTCTCTACTCTCTGAGTAAAGGAGTCCATCATCCCAATAAACTTTATGGGTGCTACTAGCATTCCCAGCAGCCTCATCAGCAGCTTGCTTTCTGAGAGGTTCAAGAGAGGGGCAGGTTTTCTGCTCCTGGGTCAGATCAGACCTAGAAGGGCCCCCTGTCCCCAAGAACTCAACCTGGTCAGGTTCAAGCTCCTCTGGGACAGTTCCTACTTCAGGCTCAAGATCATCTCCCATAGGAGACTGATCTGTATTCTGCGTCAGGTGGGAAGGCACTGCCTTAACCCTACTGCTCCTCCTCTTGGGAGGCACCTGGTCCATTATTCCAGAATCCAGGGCCTGTCCAGTGTTATACATTTTGGCCTGTGACCTAGTCACAGCAAAGACATGAGCAGGGATCCCTAACATTTCTGCATGTGCCCTGAGCTCCACTTCAGCACAAGCTGAAGTCTCTAGGTCATTGCCAAGCACAAGCACTGTACTGGTAGGTCTGCATTTACCACAACCTTCTTAAGGCCAGTTACCCCTCCCCAGGAGAAGTGAACAACTGCCAGAGAATGGTCTGTTCTGACATTGCTAGCATTGGTCACTTGGTACATTTCACCAAGTATAATCTGCCCAGGATCCACAAGATCTTTTGTCACCATTGTGACACATGCTCCTGTGTCCCTGAATGCCAAAGCCTCTTTTCCATTTATTAAAGGCTGTTGTCTGTATTTGCCCAGATTACTGGGACTCACAAAGGGGAACAAATCCATGTCCCTATCACAGACTAGAACAGCCTGAGTTGGAACTCTGACTAGGCCAGAGTCCATCTCAGAACCCAGGGTCAACCCATACTACACCCTTATTCTGAACATTACCACCACCAATTGTAGCTGTACTAGGGGAAACAGTTGCCTTAGGGGCAATGGTGGCTGGAGTAGATTCTTTGGACTTGGTGCAGTCATTGGCCCAGTGAGTTTTCTGCTTACAGATTTTGCACCATGGTTTCTTTTGGCCTTTTAGCTTGTTAGACTGTGAATCCGCACCTGAAGAAGATTTTTGGGGCCCCTGGGAAGACTTCTGATCTTTTCCTTTCTCCCCACCCTTGTCAGAGTTTTTAGGATCTTGCTTCTTTGTTTCACCACCTTGGTTCTGTACCTTCTGACTCACCCTGGTTCCGACCCACTTGTCTGCCTTCTTTCCCAATTCTTGGGGAGAGGTCAGAACTGAGTCCACCAGGTACTGGTGCAACAGCTGATTTTGACAGTTACTGCCAAGTAACCAACACTCCAGACCCTTAGTAGCACAATCTACAAAGTCTACCCAGTCTTGATTCTCTGCCTTTTGGGTATCCCTGAACTTTAACCTGTATTGCACAGTGGTTAGGCCAAACCCTTCAATTAAGGCACTCTTCAGACTGGTGTAATCATCTGCCTCCTCTTCTCTAACAGTGAGGAGTTTATCTCTACCTTTGTCTGCAAAGGAGTGCCATACAATTGCTGCCCACTGCTCCTGGGGGACCCTTTGAACTTTACAGGCCCTTTCCAGTGCAGTTATCCATTTGTGGATGTCATCCCCACTCTGGTAGGGAGGGACAATCTTATTCAGGTCTCTATGGTCATGAGACCTCTCCCTATCTCTAGGGATGTTGCTGCCACCATGGGACTCTAGTCCCATCTTTTTCCTAGCTCTGTAGAGCTCTAGGGACTAGTTATCTAGGGCTACCTGCTTTCTTCTGATTTCAAGCTGAGCTTCCTCATACTTGAGCAGTCTCTCCCTTCTCTCCTGAGAGGTTTCCCTCCGATGAGAGGAGATTGAGGTCCCGATAGATGAGTAAGAATGGTTAGACTCCACTGAGGGAGATCTTGACCTTCTAGACCCACTACCAACTCTCCCAGGAGGGACAAAGAGGGACCCATTGTGGCCCTCTCCATCACCTTTTAGGGGAATTGGGTTTTCCAGGTCCAGATCATTGTCATCTGCCTGTTCAGCCTCAGAGGTCAGGTCTTGGGGAATTTCACTCCTAGGCCCTGCCTCATTAGCTGCCCCACCCACTCTGCCTGCCCCTTCAGACCCTATAGGTCTTCTGAGATCATCCAGCCTGAGTACCTTTATGAGATGCTGGGTGGTTGGACTTTTGCCTGTCTTCAGTTTCCTAGCTGTGCATAATGCTCTCAGGTCCAAGAATGGGAGGTTATCATACTTGGAAACTAGAAGCCCATTGGCTTCTGGCAGGGACCCACTGGTTCCTGGCCTTGAAGACATTACTAGTGAGGTGTGGTGTATTGCACTACCTACTCTAGTGTAGCCTACTAAACTCTCTTGAGTTGTAGAAAGGGTGTGCTAGGCCCTTAACACACAACTCTAAGTTCATTAGAAGTTACTGTATTCTAAAGCTTGTATTATATGTACCTAGGGTACCTTTAGTGGTTTTCAGTTAGTCACTCAATTGAGATTATCTGGTAAAACAATAGCAAGCTGGAATCCCACACGCTGTACACCAATGTGAGAAGTTGGCCTGATATATGTTGTCCACTAGTGATAGTGGGCACCCTGTATCAGTCCAAACAACCCTTATTGGTTATAGGTTAAAGATAACCTTTATTGAAAGCTATCCTAGTGGTAGCTATGGAGAGCAGCCTTCAGGCTAAGTCTTGAAGGAATGTAAAGCAGCTTGTTTTACCAGTCTATAATCTCTTGGGTGTCTACATGAAAGATATCCACACCAGGTATATATATAAAATATATGTATTTATTACTAAACACACCCTCCTAGTTTCTTTATGAGGCTAGAGGTCAAAACACATAAGTTACACTTCAAATATTACAGTAAAATAGCACAAATACACGTCAGGCCCTAGGGGCGAGCCAAACCATATACTAAAATAGTTGTATAAGAACCACGACTTAACTAGACACAAGGCCTAGAGCCTGTAGAATCGCTGGGACCCCAAGGAACCACCCATGGTAGTGACACAGGGGACCCACGAGGCCATGTGAACACAGCCGCAAGCTCTCGTTACCTTCTATGGGAAAAGTTGCGGTTAGATTTTTAAAGATTAGGGACACTTAGAATTGAGTCAGGACCAAACCCTTTGGGACTTAGGAAGTTCTAGGGCCAACACCCACGGGAGCACCGGAGTACTCGTGATACCTCATCCAGGGAAGTCGGGTGCATAGGTGTTAAATGGTGTCGGGTCGCGTCATCAATTTCAATGGAAGCTGGCGAAGAAGTGCTGCTGCCTGGAAGATGCGAAGTGTCCGAAGAGATCCAAGCCTTGATCGAAGATGAGAAGAACCTGAAAGCAGAGGGGACAGAGTCTGGGTCACTAGCCAGTGACCAGGAAGGCGATAGGCAGATGCCCACCGATGTCGGGTGATTACAGGTGAAGAAGGCGAAGCTTGACTCTTCAGCCACGAGGACCAGGAGGTGTCGAGGACAACCAGGAGCTGGATTTGAGCTGTCCCATGAAGGATGTCGAGTGCTGCAGCATCGGTGCCTGGATTGGACACAACAAGCCTTGGCAACAGCAACCCACACAGAAACGAGAAAGATGCTTCGGTGCAGACCAACAAGGTCTGTGGGACTCACCACTTGGTAGGGAATCGGGGCACATCTGGAGCAACCAGGGAAGCCCAAGGAAATTCAAAGTTACCTCCTCAGGGACCTAGCAGTCAACGGACCAGGGATCGCGAAGAGACCTCAAGATGAAACCCAAAATGGTGGCCCACGCGTCACTCGGGGTGACTAGGCCAACAATCTTCAGTGGATTCAGTGCTCAAGATAGGGGCTACAAGTCAGCCCAAGCACGACTTCAGGAGACGTCGAGAAGTCAATGTACTTGCAAAAGTGAACGATGACCAGGAGTTCCGGTTCCACGCTACTCACGAGGGCTGCGGGTCTCAGCTTTACTGGGGACTCGGGTCGGCCTCTGAGATGTCTGGAAATCCTCTTCCTGGGCTGCAAATACTTCAGAGTCCGGCAGGAGCTTCGGAAATGCAGACTGGCAAATTGCTTCGTTGGTGCCTGCCAAGCAGGGGAGTCACTCCTTGACCCCAAGGGAGATTTCCACAGTCCTCTAGTCTTGAGTAGAGCATCGAAGTTCCAGGATTCAGCTTTAGAGTTTCGTCCAGAGATATCTAAAGTTCTGGTTACAGAGGTTCCTTACTTATTCCTAAGGAAGGGGTTGGATTAGCTCTGGGGACCCACCTATGGGAGAGTTTGGAAAGAGGGGTGGCTACACCCATTTCCTTTGTCCAGTTTCGCGCCAGAGCAGGGGCTGGAAGCCCCTGAACTGGTTTGAGCTGGACTATGCACAGGGACACCAAATGTGCCCCCAGTGCAGGACTTCAAAGCACTCAGGCCCACCCAGCCCCAATACACATAATCCTGTCTGAGAGGTGGTTACACCTCCCTGTGACAGGAAACCTATTGTCCAGGCCTCCCATGCCGGAGTTTCAGTCAGCAGTAGGAGGTCAGACTTGTGTCTGTGGCTGCAGCTGGTGTGGGGGTATGATTCCAAGGTGTTTGACACCAAACACAACATGTTTTCGCGCAGCCAGTCCAAAGTTAGCATTTACTGTTGGGTTATAATACACTTAAGAGTATATGGCCAGGTTGCACTACAAACAGCATCAGAGAAGGGACTCCGAACGCTGTAGAGGGGCTCTGCTCATGCAGGGGCATCCTCTCACATAAGAACCAAGCACTCTGCCTTCAGGATTGATAAGGCCTGCCATAGGAGTGACTTATAGGTTTATATGTGTGTATATATATAGTGATACAGGTAACCTATATCACAGCAAGGGGTGCTTGCACCACCTTACCTAGGCTGCAGTAGCAGTTCTGTGGTGTCATTTTGGGTGGCTTTCCATGGGTGGCATAATACATGCTTCAGCCCCTGGTAGGCCTCTGGGGTACCTATGCCCTGGGTACATTAGTATACCATATACTAGGGACTTATAAGGGCACTCCAGATCCAATCTGAAATGTACCTAAAGTACTTGCAATCAATGTAGAGAGGAAGCAGCTAGGCTGGGGCCCTGAACAGCAGGGTCCCAGCCAGACTAAAGTCGAAAAACAGTGAAACACCAGCAAAAAGTGGGGGTAAACATGTGAAGCAGATCCTACTCTCCTACACACCATATTCTTGTAAAGATGGTGCAGCTCTGAGTTTCTAAAGTGGCGAAGTGAGGCGATAAGCCAAGAAGGCTTATCCCTCACTCTGCCGCTTCCCTTGTACATATGCCCCTTAGAGTCCACAGCTACAGACCAACTTTTTAACGGCCGCAAGATACACCCAACAGTAACAGATGCATGCCCAGTAGCACATACGTTGAGCAAACCTCTTTGCGACTTCAAAAAATATTTCTTCATCCCTCTTCTGTTCCGTTTAGAGGACTAGTATCCTAATGGCA
The DNA here is from genome assembly GCF_964204655.1 of Triturus cristatus. Lineage (NCBI taxonomy): Eukaryota > Metazoa > Chordata > Amphibia > Caudata > Salamandridae > Triturus > Triturus cristatus. The sequence goes on along the minus strand of NC_140594.1, from coordinate 223,530,144 downwards.
GAATTTAGGATCAATAACTAGATATAAAGAAATGTCTTGAGACTTTCCAGTATATCCTATCTCCATATATACATGCAGCACTAAAAATCTAAGCGAATGTTTTTTCAATATGAAGTAACCATAATCTCTATGTCTTTTTAACTAGTGTTGTAGCACACTAATCTTTTCCGGATTAATTTCCCCCATGAACAAGTAGGATCACCCCACTTGTATGGTACGTTCAAGTTTTCCACTTCCCCCTCCAAATAATACACAAATAAACTTTTCTATCACACAAGAGAATGACATAGATTTCTTTTTAATTTTTTCCTTCATGTCCTATATACAGTGTCCCAAAACCACTACAAGCCTTGAAAAACACCTTCATTGAGAAAGATAAAGATACAGGCCCCGTAAGAAGGTCGAAACGCGTCAGGCTACACACTCATGTGGCCAGGAGTTATCTACAACTAAAAATGAATGAATTATCTCACCAAAACAGCAAAGTGAGCAGTGACATTTCCGAGAATTTGCTAATGATCTCTGACCACGAAAGAAAGGGCCACGTAGTACCATTTGGACCACACTATTGAGGGTTAAATCATGTACCCAGTACCTTTTTTATTGTTACACTATAGGACACTGTCGTAAATTCTTGATTTTTGATTTAACACAGAAAATGTTTAATGTTACATTACAGGATACTGTTGTCAATTTTTATTTTTTGATTTGACAAAGTTTTGCATGTGTATATCCTTGATATTAATGTTGTTGTGTCAATAAGTTTGCTTTACAAAGTGTATCCAAGTGTTATTTGTATATCAATGAAGAGGAATGAAATTTAACTATACACACACTCTTTTCTCTTGATTCGTGGGTAATAATGTTGCATTAAGTATCGACACATGGTAACGTCAGTATTTACACCATCTAAAATTAACAAAATTATTGTCGCCATAAGTTGACTATTTGGAGAAAAGAAGGTGATACGTTTCCTCTCTGTACATTTTCAATATTCATGGTATAGGGGGTATATTTATGCATACACAATTTACTAATCCCAGTCCCCTAGGCCCTAAATTGGATCACTCTCCGTTATGATAAATATAAACCAGTTATGAGGCACCAAAGAAGAGTTCCACTGGACTGGACCAATTGGAAGCAGCAGGCGGGAGCCAAGTCCTTTACTAAATACAACAGGTTATGCAGACAGCGCTGCCCACTGCCTAGACGTGACCTAAAAATGTTCCTATGAAAAAGTTTAAATAATCATGCACTAATATTTGGTGTATTGCTGTTCACAGATCTATGACTTTGGGTGTCATTTAGAATATGTGGGAAGCTGTAATACATCTGGAGCAATATGTGGAAAGTGCATTTAATTACATTTTTGTATAAAGAGAAAAGTACTGCATTCTGTGGCCACTAGTACCAGAGCACTACCAAAGCCATAGTGATAAATGTGCACTAATAATTGCAGAGAAAGAGAAACAATGCTTGCATGATTCTAAATTTGCAGTAATGTCTTGATAACTGGTTCTGCTAACTTTATTACAGTGTAGTGGTATAACAGCAAAAAACTGACATTCTGTAAATGTCTTCATTGGTGGGCAAGTGTTCATTACCCCCAGGTCCCTCCGTCCTCGACACCGTCATGGACTAGTGAGATGTAACTATCTCGCTGACAGAAAAAGAACGAAGGAATGCTGGACCTACCCTTCCCCCTCCCACTGGGAGTACATAAGGAGTACCGTCCCAGCATTCCTCCTGTTCTTTTTCTGTCATCCTGACGGTGTAAGAGGACGCGGCAGGAGCGGGGGCGCTCCTGCCTTCTTTCTGGATTTATCGTTGTGGCCGCTGGTTCTTACCTGGTGCCGGCGGCCCTTCGTTGTTGGCCTCTCCCTCCCTGCTGGGCTTGGGGGGAGTGGCGCGGGCCTCTCCATTTCCTAGTCCCACGCGGCGGTGTAATACCGCGTTGGTTTCTTCTTGGCCCGATGGCCGCCTCTCCTGGCCTGCTGGGCTTGCTAGGGGGCGCGGCCGTGATGCTCCTCTGGATAGGTTGGAGCTCCTTCCCCGGCCGGAAGTCGTCATGCCTGACTTCCGGTTTTTGATCGTGGGGACGGAAGTCAGGCGCCTCGAGGTTACCGGCTTGGGAGACTCGTTATAACGAGCGTTTGGGGTGAGTACCGCATAGCGGTTGTTATCTCTGGCGTTTTTGCTGTGTTTGGTGTATTCTTTACGATGGGAAAGCATTCCAGGAAAAGACATCACCGGGAGAGGTCTTCCTCTTCTTCTAGTGCTTCCAGGTCTCCCTCTCCTGCCAGGTCCAGGCGCCGTGATGCTGGTGCTGATGCGCATATTAAGCGCTTAATCAGGGAAACCTTGACTGAGATGGGTGATGTTGGTTCCCGTCGCAGGTGTCCTGCTCCTGTTTCTTCAGCTTCTAGTGGCGATGAGTCTGCTGGAAATTTGGGGGATGACGAGTTGAAGGGCAAATATGTGGACAAGGATACTATGACTGTTATTGTGCAGCATGTTAAAGAGAACATGGGGTTTCCTGACGGAGACGCGCCTAGTACCTCTAGGGGCCCTTTGTTGCGTCAATTTCAGAGTGCTGCCACTGTCGATGTGCCTGTCCATCCCTTCATCAAAGATGTTTAGAAGCGCGAGTGGGCTGATCCTGATCGCATTTTGATTCCTCGATTCATGACGAAACTCTATCCTCTGCAGGATATGGCCACTGAACTGCCTGATTCAATTCCTATTGACTCGTTTGTGGCTAGTTTGGTGGGGCGTACTTCCCTTGCTGAAGATGCTGTTCTGAAGGATCCGGTTGACAAGAAGGCGGATGTGGCGCTCCGTAAGGTGTATTCTGGCTCCCACCTGGCCTTGAGGGCAGGCATCTACGGGACTTATGTGTCGCAGTCCCTGTTGTCTGACCTGAAGTCTCTCTATCAGTCTATGGATAATGCCACGGACTGTTCTGGCTTGCTGGAGCAAATTGAGCGTCAGGTGGAGCTTCTGTCAGATGTCTCCTTTGACGTTGTGCGTGCTTCTGCTCTGTCCGGGGGGGCTTGTGTGGCTGCTCGTCGCAGTCTTGTCCTCAAGGACTGGAAGACTGACTCTGCGCAGAAGGCATGCGCTTTGAGGTTGCCCTTTCAGGGTACGATGTTGTTTGGAGGGGAGTTGGAGACGAAATTGCACAAGTTGTTTAAAGAAAAGAAACATTCTTCCTCTTTTAAAGTCTCTACTACTGCTCCTGTCCCTTCTAAACCCAAATCTTTCTTTCGCCCTGCTTCTCGTAGGCAGTTTGTGAGAGGCCAGGGTAGGTTTGCTTCTGGCCGTGGTCGGGACCGTAAGGCTAAGTCCCCTCCTCCTGCCAAGCCGCGTTCCTGACTCTTTGGCGGTGGTTCCCGGGTTGTTGGTAGGAGGGCGGCTGCACTTCTTCCTGGATGCCTGGGTTCAGTCGTGTTCAGACGTCTGGGTGTTGGACATCATTCGCCAGGGTTATGTCCTGGAATTTACGGCACCTCCACCAGACTCGGGTGTTCGGCCGACTCCTTGGCCTTCGAGTCGTGTGAAGCGGTCCCATCTTTCTCTCGGGATTCTGGACCTTCTTCGGAAGGGTGCCATTCAGGAGGTTCCTCCGTTGGAGATGGGGTTGGGTTTCTATTCCCTGGTCTTTCTGGTTCCAAAGAACACGGGGGGTTTCCGCTTGATTTTGGATCTGCGGGTCATGAACAAATGGGTGGCCAGGATTCCTTTCCGCATGGAGACCTTGCAGAGGGTGATTCCATTAGTGCTGCCGGGTCACTTCATGTGTACCCTCGATCTTCAGGATGCGTATTACCATGTTGCGGTCCATCCTCGATCCCGCAGGTTTCTACGGTTTTGTGTTCAGGGGCGTCATTACCAGTTCATGGTGTTGCCTTTCGGTCTCCGGTCGGCGCCAAGGGTGTTTACAAAGGTGGTGGCACCTTTGGTCGCGTGGCTTCATCTCCAAGGGGTGATGGTGTACCCCTATTTAGACGACTGGTTGATCCATGCTCCATCTCGGGTCCTGTTGCTGGAGGCCAGGGAGGTGGTGTGCTCGGCGTTGCGGGCCCATGGGTTTCTGATCAACTTGCCCAAATGTCAGCTGACGCCGTCGCAGGACATGGTTTTCATTGGGGCCCGCTTCCGTTCGGATCTGAACCGTGTGTTCCTCCCCGAGCCTCGGGTTTTGACATTGGTGTCCCTTTCTCGTCGTTTCCGGGTGGGGGGTGCCTTTCCGGTGCGCCTTTGGTTGCGTCTTATGGGTCTGATGGCGGCGACAGTTTTCACGGTGGCCTGGGCTCGTTTTCATCTGCGCCCCCTTTGGGTGTACCTCCTGTCTCTCTGGGATCCCCTGTCCCGCGACATGGACGTTCTTATTCCTGTGTCTCCGGTGGTCCTCCCGGTTCTTCTTTGGTGGTCTGTGAGGGATCATCTGTCTTTGGGTCTGCCCCTGCAGTCTTCTCCTTCTCTGGTCTTGACATCGGATGCCAGCGCCTTGGGTTGGGGGGCGACCTTGGAATCTCACTCCCTTCAGGGTCGTTGGTCCCTCCTGGAGAGCCGCCGGTCGTCCAACTGGAGAGAACTCACGGCGGTGTCCCGAGCTGTGATGGGTTTTCGGGCTCTGTTGCTCGGTCGGAACGTGTTGGTGCGGTCCGACAACAAGGTGACGGTGGCTTATCTGAATCATCAAGGGGGGATTCGTTCGGCTTCCTTGAATGCGATAGTGGTGCCCCTGTTTTGTTGGGCGGAGGGCCATCTGCTGTCTCTGACGGCGGTTCATCTTCGGGGAGTGGACAACTTTGTGGCGGATGCCCTGAGTCGGTGCTTTCCGGACTCTCTGGAGTTGTCTCTCACCCCGGTTGCGTTTCGGCTTGTGTGCGGGAGGTTTGGGCGTCCCTTTCTGGACCTCTTTGCCTCCCGGCACAATGCTCAGCTCCCTCGGTTTTGCTCCCGGTTTCTGCAGGAGGGTTGCTGGGGGGTGGACGCTCTGTCTCTCCCGTGGCCGTCGCGTCTCCTCTATGCCTTCCCCCCCCTGGCTCTGGTTCCCAGGTTTCTGGCCCGTTTGTGTCAGGAGGATCGGGAGGTGGTGGCGGTCCTGCCGTTTTGGCCTCGGAGGTCTTGGTTTCCGACGGTGCGTCTTTTGGCGGTGCAGGGTCCCTGGTTTCTTCCCCTGTCTCCGTCTCCACTTCGGTCTTCCCCGTCCCTGTCGCTTCTCCGGTTGCGGTTGTCGGTGTGGAAGTTGAAAGGCAGGGTTGGAGACGGCGCGGTTTCCCGGAACATTTAGCGGTGGCTCTTCAGCGTTCCCGGCGGCCTTCCACCCTTAAGGCTTATGATAGGCATTGGGGTAATTTTGACCGTTGGTGTTCGACGTTGGGGGTCTCCCCTTTGTTCTGTTCCTTGCAGGTTGTCCTTCAGTTTTTGTGGGAAGGTTTCGAGAAGGGTTTGGCTGTGTCTACTCTGCGGGCCCAGTGGGCCGCTGTTCGGGCTTTTCGTTCCCCGTGGGGGAACCTTTCGGATATTGAGGACTTGGTTTCTCGTCTTCTTCGCAGTTTTACGGTTTCTCGGCCTGTTCCTCGTCCTTCTTTTCCCCTGTGGGATTTGCCTTTGGTCCTGCGAGTTTTAATCAGTCCTCCTTTTGAACCTTTGGATGTGGTGGACTTAAAATTTCTGACTCTCAAGGTGGTTTTTCTGGTGGCGGTCACCTCTGCTCGTCGTCTTGGGGAGTTGGGAGCCTTGATGGCTCGGCCTCCTTTTCTTTCCTTCACGGAGGAGGGTGTGGTGCTCCGACTGGATTCTTCTTTTGTACCGAAGGTTGCTTCGCAATTTCACAAGTGTCAGGAGTTGGTTTTACCTGCCCTGGGCTCTGTTTTGGATTCTCCTGGTGGTCCCCAGTGGTCTTTGTTGGATGTGTGCAGGGCTTTGCGCATTTATCTGGACCGTACGGCGGTTTTTCGCAAATCGGACTCCCTTTTTGTCTCCTTTGGTGCGGCTTCCCTTGGGAGTAAGGCTTCTTCTGTGTCCATCGGCCGTTGGCTGAAGCAAGTCATTTCCTTGGCCTACTCTCTGTCTGGTTCTCCTCCTCCTCTGGGGGTTCAGGGTCGTTCTACGAGAGGGGTGGCTGCTTCTTGGGCGGAGGTTCAGGGTGTTCCTCTCTCTGAGATTTGTAGGGCTGCCACGTGGGCCTCTTCCAATACTTTCATCAGGCATTATCGCCTTCTCAATCTGTTGGGGGATGATGGAGGTTTTGCATTGGGGGTGTTGAGCTCTGTTCGCTCCTGATTGTTTTTCTGCTTTATTTCCAATAAATCTCTGGGTTTGTGTGCTATCCTGGTGGTTTGTTGTGTTTTCTAGTATGTATGCCGGGGTTTGCTTTGGTATTTCTCACTAGTCCATGACGGTGTCGAGGACGGAGGGACCTGGGGGTAATGTCCTATTACTTACCGGTAATCTTCATTACTCCGGGTCCCGTAGTCCTCGACACCGTCATGACTTCCCTCCCTCCCTCCCTGTCTGCCGGCCTTCATTATGGCTTGGTATTTCAGGAGGAATGCTGGGACGGTACTCCTTATGTACTCCCAGTGGGAGGGGGAAGGGTAGGTCCAGCATTCCTTCGTTCTTTTTCTGTCAGCGAGATAGTTACATCTCACTAGTCCATGACGGTGTCGAGGACTACGGGACCCGGAGTAATGAAGATTACCGGTAAGTAATAGGACATTTCTCCCACACTCCAATGCAGCAGAGCTCCACTGTACATAAACCTCAGAATGAAATAATAATAAGTGCTTGCTCAACTCCACTAAAGGCTTTATAACATCCCTAATATAACCTGGTATCTCCTGCTCAGTGATCCAGATAGTTTGGGGGCGGGAGATTGTTAACTGCTAGGGAGGGAAGTGTATATACAAATGACAGGGATCTCATGTGCGACTGTGAAACAACCTTTACAATGACGACTGAACCTCGCATGCCTTTACCATGCAGGCATTACAATGTATATGTCTTTACCACGCAGGATTTTACAACAAATATGCCTTTACAATGTAAATGTAAGTAGTCTGCAGGCAAGTGTAATATATATATATATATATATTCACTGAAAAAACCATAGGTTTCACACATGTTATAGTTAGCTGTAGATTTTACTGATAAAAAACCAATGAAATTCCCCCGTTATAGTTACTGTAGGCAACTATAACTCACGCGACCGCAATCCTCTACTGATGCTAATACTCTATTTAGACACTTATTTGCCCATGTCTTCTTCCATTAAATTTTAGCTATACATATATTACAAATATTTTTTTTTCATAAAGACACATATGTCATCAGCAGAGGATTACGGTCGCATGAGTTATAGTTGCCTACAGTAACTATAACGGGGGAATTTCATTGGTTTTTTATCAGTAAAATCTACAGCTAACTATAACATGTGTGAAACCTATGGTTTTTTCAGTGAATTTGCAAGGTTTTTTAAATGCTAATTCCTAACTATAACGTGTGTGAAACCTATGGTTTTTTCAATGAATTTGTACGGTTTTTTAAATGCTAACTTACTTTACGCCATTCGTGGCGTGCGCGCCCAGTTAACGCAGTTCGTTCCGTGCGCGCACGGTGCGCTTCGCGCACCGCGCGCCCACTTTACGCAGTTAGTGCCATGCACGCACGGTGGTCACGCGGTGCGCTGCGCGCACCGCGTGCCCACATTATGCGAGATGGGCCATGTACGCACGATGCGCTTCGCGCACCGTGCGCACATGGGGGACATATTATGCGCATCGTTGTGAAATGTTTTGTTTATTGTTTTCATTTGATTGATAAGCCATGCACATGGGGTGGGGAGAGTGTGGATACTTTTTTTTTTTTTTTTAATTTTTTACCGTACGCGTACGGTAAGCGTAATCGGCGATTTTTCGAAAAAAAAAATACTTTTTTTTTGGCCTTGTGGGTTGTTTGGGGGCCCGTATATCATTGCTGGGTGATTATTATCTCAATATACTGCCCCTTTACACATTTTTGGGCTTCATTTATGCTGCCCCACTCAGAGTGCGAGAGAGAAAATGGCGGCCGCCGCTTCCTGGTTTCTGCCGATTCGAATGTTTACTAAGATCTAAGAGCCAATCAGAATCGCGCTCGCGCACGTCACCGTACGCGTACGGTAAGTGCACCGTGAGCGCACCGTAAGCTGGCTCAGATATATATATTGATTTAAAGGCTATTTTCTCAGAATCTACTGAACAGATTTACACCAAACCTACAAAAGGCACTTCCTTGACCTGAGGACTACCTCTCTGCCAAATTTCAAGTAATTCTGTTCAGCCGTTCGGGCTGTAGCTGTGTCTAAAGGTCCTATGGAAAAATGCATGGGAAAAACGCGTTTTGGGACCCCCCTTTTATCTCAGCCCCCGCTTGACGAATCCCCCCGAGACTTTCAGGGTAGGAGCGGAGCGTAGCGCCCCACCTATTTTGAAAAATTCGCGAGGATTCGTCGACCGGCGCAAAAGTTATTCAAAATAGAATGTTGCGGATTTCCTATGGAAACGTGGTCCTAACTATAACTACCTACTGGCGACCGCCAGTAGGTAATATATATATATATATATATATATATATATATATATATATATATATATATTCACTGAAAAAACCATAGGTTTCAGGCACGTTATAGTTAGAAATTAGCACTTAAAAAACTTAGAAATTCACTGAAAAAACCATAGGTTTCGGGGGCGTTATAGTTAGTTGGACATTTCACTCGTACAAAACCAGTGAAATTACCCCATTATAGTTAGTCCAGCTAACTATATCTCGTGCATCCGCAATGCACTGCTGATGACGTCACATATTACATCACTCATGACATGGTCAGTGACATCACTCATGACATCACTGATGACATCATCCAGTGAATGTGTGTTTTTCTGAAAATTAAATATGTTTTATATAGGTATATCTCAAGGTCGATGGAAAAATAAATGGGTATATAAGTGTCTAAATGGACGAGTTTGTTTTTGAATAATTGATTGTATAACTGACTGATTAAGTGTATCTTTTAGTAAATACATGGGTTAGTGAATAATGTTTAAATATGTACATATCTGTACCAGTCTCTCACTTTCTGTATAAGTGGCTGCATGGGTTGGTGAGTAGCTACATAAGTGTCTATATAGGTTATTAGTTGTTTTTTTGAGTATCAGTATGAGTGTCTGAGTGTCTGTATGGTTCGGTGGGGGGTATTACTTATTGCATAGATGCATGAATGAGTGAATCACTGTTTGTATGTGTTGAAGACAGCAGGTGTACAGGACTGTATTGGTGGATGAGTGTGTGTATGGGTGTGTTAGTGAGTAAATGACTGTCTCAATAGTGTCTTTATGAGTAACTACATATGTTTTAAACTAGTATATGTGAGTAATGGTGTATATATGTGAGAGTGAGAGATTGGAAGAGTTCCTGTATAAATTAGTATGGTTCTATAAGTGATTGCTTTTGAGAGTAAGGATGTGTAAGTTTCTGTAGAAGTAAGTGTGGTGGTGTGTGTATAACTGTATATGCAAGTAAATGGATGTTTGATACTTTGCATGTGTGACTATGTGTGTAAGTAACTTTATGGAGGAGTGTCGGTGTGTAACAGGATGTATAGGTGTATGAGTACATATGATGAGTGACTACATGTATGAGTGACTGTATAGGACTGTTGGTGAATGAGTGTATGTGTGTGTAGATCTTGGAATTGCTGAATAGGTGTGTTGTAAGTGGTATTGGTAGGTCCATTGTTTTGAAAATGTTAGTTTCTATTTTTGAGTGTGTGTATCAAAGTTTATATTAGGGTGAGAGGAGGTCTGCCACTCTATCACAAGGATGATGTCATCAGTGATGTCATCAGTGATGTCATTCGAGATGTCATTAGTGATGTCATGAGTGATGTCACTGACCATGTCATGAGTGATGTAATAGGTGATGTCATCACCAGTGCATTGCGGGCGTGTGAGTTATAGTTAGCTGGACTAACTATAACGTGGTAATTTCACTGGTTTTGTACGAGTGAAATATCCAACTAACTATAACGCCCCTGAAACCTATGTTTTTTCAGTGAATTTCTAAGGTTTTTTAAATGCTAATTTCCAAGTATAACGTGCCTGAAACTTATGTTTCTTTCAGTGAATTTTAAAGGTTTTTTAAATGCTAATTCCTAACTATAACGTGCCTGAAACCTATGGTTTTTTAAGTGAATTTCAAAGGTTTTTTAAATGCTAGTTTCTAACCATGCCTACAGAGGTAGGACATGTGAAGAAAGAAGAAAAAACGCACAAAAAGAAGCAAGAGAAATACAGAAAGAAGCAACAGAAGTCCTCAAAGACGAAGAAAAGTGCAGTAAGAAGCAAGACATCTGCAGAAAGAACCAACAGAGGAGCAGAAAGAGGCCATTACAAAATCATCCTGTGCCCACAACTTTTTCAGACGGGTACTGGTGTTAACTGACTCTGACTAACCAGGCCTAGGGCCAGTGGTATGCTAAAAGAAACTTAGAATACAGTGAAAACACCTACATACACTAGGGAACACTATGCGTTGGGATACCCCTGTGATTAGCATGACCTCCTCTGTAAGCCCCTAGTACATAATAGGGCAGGGGGATTAAAACTACCTCTTAAAACGCACCACGGGGTGCGATTGCACACTGGTGAAGGGAGGGGGGGGGCCTGAGGTGATATGTGCGCAAACACACCCTGTGGGCATTTTAAGTTGGGGGATAAAGTCCCCTTGAATCCTGAGGGTCCATGGGTGCCAACTAATCCACCAGGTATGTCCAGTAAGTGCCACAGAGTTGCATTGCAGAGAGGTGTAAAATGCGGCATGGCCTCGGACCACCTCTCTGAAATGCAGCTCTGTGGTGCTTACTGGAGGTACATGGTGGGCTAGTTGGACCCAGGGACTCTCAGGATTAAAGGGGACTTACTTCCCCAAAGTAAAATGTGCCACAGGGCGTGTTTGCACACGTCACCTCAGGCCCCATCCCCTCCCTTCACCACTGTGTAAACACGCTCTGTGGCCGTTTTAAGTTGGGAGATTAAGTCCCCTTGAATCCTGAGGGTCCCTAGGGTGTTAGTAAGTAATTATTAATTGGTATTGATAATTAATTTATTGTAATTAATTATTAATTGGTAATTAATTTTTAATAATTGGTAATTATTTTTTATTAATTGGTAATTAATTTGTATTAATTGAATAATTGAACATTATATTAATTGTATTAATTTATTATTCGGAGCGGGTTGTGGGTTTAAAGGGTAATACGGTGGGAAGTAATTTAATTGTAATTAAGTAATTATTGAAAATATTGTTGTGTATTGATAATTAATTTACTGTTAATTATTAATTGGTATTTTTGTATTATTTATCAATTTTTGGTATTGAAAATTAATTGGTGGTTGATTAATTATTAATTGGTAAATAATTTGTATTAATTGGTAATTAATTTGTATTAATTGTTTAATTGATAATAATGTTAATTGTATTAATTTATTATTTGTAGCGGGTTGTGGGTTTATAGGGAAATATGGTGGGAAGTAATTTAATTGTAAATAATTAATTATTGAAATTATTTTTGTATATTGATCATAAATTTACTATTAATTAATTATTAATTGGTATGATTTGTATTTATTAATTTTTGGTATAGAAAATTAATTGGTTTTTAATTAATTATTAATAGGCAATTAATTTTTTTTTTAAATGGGATATTTATAATTAATTAAATATTTTGTGATTCGTAATTAATTTTAATACTTTTTTAATTGGTATTAATAATTTAATTTATTTTTAATAAAATATTAAATTATTATTTTCCCTACTATTGCACTTACTGGAGTGGGAATAGTAATTTTTACCCCTAGCCTATCCATTGCTTTCCCTACTATTGCACTCACTGGAGTGGGAATAGTAATTTTTACCCCTACGCTATCCAACGTTTTCCCTACTGTTGCACTCTTTGGAGGGGGAATAGTAATTTTTACCCCTACGCTATCCAACGCTTTCCCTACTGTTGCACTCTTTGGAGTGGGAATAGTAATTTTTAGCCCTACGCCATCTGACATTTTCCCTACTGTTGCAGTCACTGGAGTGGTAAAAATTAATTTTGCCCTCCCGCTATCCAACGCTTTCCCTACTGTTGCACTCTCTGGAGTGGGAATAGTAATTTTTACCCTCCCGCTATCCAACGCTTTCCCTACTGTTGCACTCTTTGGAGTGGGAATAGTAATTTTTACCCCTACGCTATCCAACGCTTTCCCTACTGTTGCACTCTTTGGAGTGGGAATAGTAATTTTTACCCATACTCTATCCAACGCTTTCCCTACTGTTGCACTCTCTGGAGTGGGAATAGTAATTTTTACCCCTACACTATCCAACGCTTTCCCTACTGTTGCACTCACTGGAGTGGGAATAGTATATTTTACCCTCCCGCTATCCAATGTTTTCCCTACTGTTGCACTCTCTGGAGTGGGAATAGTAATTTTTACCCCTACGCTATCGAACGCTTTCCCTACTGTTGCACTCTCTGGAGTGGGAATAGTAATTTTTACCCCTACGCTATCCAACGCTTTCCCTACTGTTGCACTCTTTGGAGTGGGAATAGTAATTTTTACCCCTACTCTATCCAATGCTTTCCCTACTGTTGCACTCTCTGGAGTGGGAATAGTAATTTTTACCCCTACGCTATCCAACGCTTTCCCTACTGTGGCACTCACTGGAGTGGGAATAGTAAATTTTACCCTCCCGCTATCCAATGTTTTCCCTACTGTTGCACTCTCTAGAGTGGGAATAGTAAATGTTACCCTCCAGCTATCCAACGCTTTCCCTACTGTTGCACTCTCTGGAGTGGGAATAGTAATTTTTACCCCTACGCTATCCAACGCTTTCCCTACTGTTGCACTCACTGGAGTGGTAATAGTAAATGTTACCCTCCCGCTAGCCTGCGCTAAAAATATTGATTATTTTTTATTAATATTACGTTAATATATATATGTATTAAAAAATAAAAATGAATGTTTATTTTTTTTAACTTACATTAATTATTTATTATTTTTAAGGTTATTTAAGTATTTTTAAGTATGTTTTAGTTAATTATATTTATTATTTTATTATTTTTACATTACTTTTAAGACATTTAAAAAAAATTCGATATTTTGACTAACTATATTTTTTACAACAATATTTTTGATTCGATATTTTTGTACTTACCTGTTTGTAGATAGGAATTCGATATTTTTGCATTCTATATTTTGTCAATGATATTTTGGCAGGTCGATATTTTGGCATTCTATATTAGGTCAGTGATCCGTTTGCACACGTCACCTCAGGCACGGTCCCCTCCCTTCACCACTTTGTAAACATGCCCTGTGGCCGTTTTAAGTTAGGAGATTAAGTCCCCTTGAATCCTGAGGGTCCCAAGTGTCCAACTAGCCCACTAGGAACCTCCAGTAAGCGCCACAGAGCTGAGTTGCAGAAAGGTGTAAAAAGGGGCACGGCCTGGACCACCTCTCTGCAACGCAGCGCAGTGGCGCTTACTGGAAGCACCTGGTGGGCTAGTTGGCCCCCAGGGGCCCTCAGGATTGAAGGGGAATTATTTACCCAACTTAAAACACACCACAGGGTGTGTTTGCACACGTCACCTCAGGCCCTGTCCCCTCCCTTCACCACTGTGTAAACGCGCCCTCTGGCCCTTTTAAGTTGGGAGATTAAGTCCCCTTGAATTCTGAGGGTCCCTAGGGTCAAACTAGCCCACTAGGTACCTCCAGTAAGCCTCACAGAGCTGCATTGGAGAGAGGTGTAAAAAAAAGGGGCGTGGCCTCTGAACACCTCTCTGCAGCGCAGCTCCCTGGCACATACTGGAGGAACCTGGTGGGCTAGTTGGCCCTCAGGGACCCTCAGTATTGAAGGGGAATTAATTCCCCAACTTACAACTCACCAGGGGGTGCGTTGGCACAATGGCGAAGGAAGGGGGCGGGGCCCGAGATGACATGTCTGGAAAAACGCCCTGTGGCATGTTTTAAGTTGGGGAATTAATTCCTCTTCAATCTTGAGGGTCCCTAGGGGCCAACTAGCCTGCCAGGTACCTCCAGTATGCGCCAGAGAGCTGCGCTGCAGAGAGGTGTTCAGAGGCCACGCCCCATTTTACAACACTCTGCAACGCAGCTCCGTGGCGCTTACTGGAGGTACCTGGTGGACTAGTTGGCCCACAGGGACCCTCAGGATTGAAGAGGAATTAATTCCCCAACTTAAAACGTGCCACAGGGTGTGTTGGACCCCCAAATTTAAATACTTAGTGCCCCGGGGAGGTGGCGGTCCCCGGGGCGTGTGGAGGGGCCATGTGCCCCCACTACGCAATTAGTTAATTAAAGTCCCGGGGGTGGCGGTCCCCAGGGCTTGGGGGGGTTTGGATGCCCTCCCATGTTAAAAATTAAAGCCCCGGAAGGTGGCGGTCCCCGGGGCAGTGTTTGGACCCCCCACACTTTTTTTTCTCTGCCCCCGGGACCGGCCTACCCGGGGGCTAAAGAATAGCGAAGCGCAGGAGCCCGCACTTCATTTCTTAAAAATGTCAGATATATTTCACGCAGGGCGCGCGAATCTCGCCGTTTAAAAAAAATAATGCTTTTTTGGGCCCTGGGGGTCCTTGTGGGACCCCCTGAGCAGGCCTAAGGCGTCAGGGTGTTTCTACCCTGCCCCTTTTTCTTGTTTTGTGCAGTACTTTTTCTGTTTTCTTGTGCCTCGGTTAATTCCGCTTGGCGAATCACCCAGAAACTTTCAAGATAGGAGCTGACCGGAGCAGGTCATAAGTTTAGAAAATTTCACGAAGATTCGTCAACCGGCGCCAATGTTACAGTGAACACGGGCGTGTAGCCTGGAAAGGGTATGGCCAAAAATATTTGAGGGCAATGAGTGCCGCACCTTCCTGCTGTTCCTCTGGAAAAGGGGCACTAACCCACCAGTGAGGCTTTTTTCACATGGAGCAAAACTTGTAGATGGATTTATAGCGGCCTGCCCGGTCGCGGCAACTGCCCTCCGCGGATCCAGAGTGCAGGATGTCGTGACACTCGAGACTGGTGGGGTCCCTACAATGAGGTTTGGAGTTGGCATTGTGAAGGACGATTGACATTTGTTGTCCACTCAATGTGGTTTTTAATCGATGCATGTTATGGAGAAACACATGCAGCCCACTGGGGAAATACGATGTAGACACCACAATTATGAGAATTCCCGGAGGCTTGTGGGCGGGGCTTATCCTGAAAATAGAAATAGGTGCTTACAAAATTCACGTGTGACTCTTGCTGCCAGTGAACAAGGACGTGTAGCCTGAAATGCGTATGGCCGAAAATATTTCAGGGCAATGAGTGCCACCCTTCCTGCTGTTCCTCTGGTAGAGGGGCACTAACCCACTGGTGAGGCTTTTTCCACAAGGAGCAAAACTTGTAGATGGATTTATAGCGGCCAGCCCGGTCGCGGAAACTGCCCACCGTGGAAAGGCAAATCCAGAGTGCAGGATGTCGTGACACTCGAGACTGATGGGGTCCCTCCGATAAGGTTTGGAGTTGGCATTGTGAAGGACTATTGACATTTGTTCCCCACCCACTGTGGTTTTTAATCAACGCATGTTATGGAGAAACACATGGAGCCCACTGGGGAAATACGATGTATACACCACAATTACCAGAATGCCCGGAGGCCTGAGGGCGGGGCTTATTTTGAAAACAAAAATGGGTGTTTACAAAATTCACGTGTGACTCTTGCTGCCAGCGAACAAGGGCGTGTAGCCTGAAACGCTTATGGCCGAAAATATTTCAGGGCAATGAGTGCCGCCCTTCCTGCTGGTCCTCTGATAGAGGGACACTAACCCACCGGTGAGGCTTTTTCCACAAGGAGAAAACTTGTAGATGTATATATATATATATATATATATATATATATATATATATATATATATCCTCAACCTCAACCACATGGATAGTGGTTTTTCAAATAAGCACCTCAAGATTGTAGATAAACAATATAAAAACGTTTTTTAAATCACCATTCATGGTGAGGGTGGGTTTTTCACAGATAAGGTAGCACATGCACTTTAACAAAATAGGTCAGTGAGTATCAATAGACGAAATGTGGGGGAGCCCAGAATAGGATATTTCCATGTGAAATTGATATCAGGTATACAGTGTAAACATCGCATTCATGCAATGACTTTGACTCAAACTCAAATTGTTTTTTAATTATGTTGGGCTTTTTTTATAAGAAATGTTAAATGAATGTTTATTTATATATTTATTTAAATTAATGTAAGCATTGAAATTCATAATATGAGATTGTTGGAACTAGGGCTCTCTAGTTGGCAGAGGTAGGTACCTTTGACCAAATAGGGACCCTTGCTTCTAAGTCAGGGAAAGGGGATTACACTACTGGATAACCCCTGCTCACCCCCTTGGTAGCTTGTAACGAGCAGACAGGCTTATCTCAGAGGCAGTGTGCTAAGCATTTGTGAAAACATACAGTAATACAGTGAAAACACCACAGATGGACACCACACAGGTTTTATAAAAATAAGAATTCTTTATATAGACTTAACACAAGACCACAAAAGACAAAAATCCACAATACTGTACTTAGATTGACCTAAAGGTGGTGAAAGTTACTTAGTTCAAGTTGATGATAAATGCGACACAATTCTTGCGCAGAGTAGGGGATGCGTCGTGATCCTTACCGGTGCGGGGGTGATGCGTAGGTTCTCAGCCTGCGGCCCGGGTGCGATGCGCAAGATGGCACCTCGATGCGATGCAACAATCCTGGTGCGATGCAAGAAGATGGCGCCCTTGATGCAATGATGCGACGCCGATGCGTTCACGCCCTGGCAGCCTTGCGACGACTTTGGAGCCGCGACAGGCCCTGCGACACGCTTCGCCGGCGATGCGATGGCGACCCTCTCGATGGCGTCACGCTTCTCCGGTGATGCAACAGCAGACAGCTTCGATTAAGACACGCTTCCTGGGAAATGCAGCGGCGGCATGCTTCTCCGGCGATGCGACAGCTGCGGCGGCGGCACGCTTCTTCTCGTTGCGTCGCGCTTCTAGCTCCCAGCGACACGCAGGCTTCTGCAGATAGAATTCCCAGCAAGGAAATTCAGAGGGGAGCTGGTGAAGTCTTTTGTCCCTGAGACTTCAGCAGGAGGCAAGCACAAGTTCAAGCCCTTGGAGAAATATTCTGTATGATGATGATATTCCTTTGAAAAGTTCCTTCTCCTTTCTTTGGCAATGAAGACACCACTGCAGGCCAACCCAGCAAACAGCACACTGGCAGAGGGGCAGTCCAAAATCCTGCAGCTTCCTTGGTTCTTCTCCTTGGCAAAAGGTTTGTCTTGTTCCCAGAAATGATCTAAAGTTCTTGGGTCTGGGTCCCAATATTTATACCCCAAAATCTTTTGTTCTCTGAAGGCCTCTGCCTAGTCCAAACCAGTTCTTGAGCACTTTGTTTACAGGACTCCTTCTTTCCTTTCACAGTGGAGGCCAGAAACATCAGACATCCCACAGGAGGTGGAGCCAGCATTGGGGAGGAAAAGCACAGCCCGGGAGCACTTTGTTGACATGATTCCTTCTCTTCTTTCACAGTGCAGGGCAGAGACATCACCCGCACCCCCAGGAGGTGGAGCCAGCATTGTGGAGGGAAGGCCCAGCCCTATTCAGGTCCCAGGTGCAACTCCTCGTTCCCATCTAGATGCAGATCGCCCTATTCACCACGGGGCTGATTCATTCTGTCTCCTGGAATTCCCCAGCCCTGTCACTAAAACTCCAGACAAGGAATACACAACCTAGCAGAGGCAGGCTTTGGATAGTTAGACAAGATAATACCTACTTTCTAAAAGTGGTATTTTCAAACACAGAATGTTAAAACCAACTTTATTAAAAGATATATTTTATCATTTTGAGTTCAGGCATACTAAATTCAAATTTCTACCATGTTCCCTGAGTCAGTTAGGATTGTAAGATGTAATAATGTAACTGCCCATTCTGGCCTGGGGAGAACAGGTAGCCTTGCAATAGTGAAAAATGAAAATGGCTGTGATTCACTATTAGGACATGCTACATACACCAGGGCATGTCCTATCTTATACTTACAATGCACCCTGCCCTTGGGCTTACCATAGGGGTGTCTGATATGAAGAAAAGGGAAGGTTTAGGGACTGGCAAGTGGGTGCACTTGGTCAGTCAGCATGGCAGTACCCGACTGCACATAGGTTCTGCAATGGCAGACCTGAGAAATACTTTACAAGCTGTTTCTGTGGGTGGCACAACCAGTGCTGCAAGCCCACCAGCAGCATTTGATTTACAAGCCCTGGGCATACATGGTGCACTGTACTAGGGTCTGACAAGTAAATCAAATAACCCAATCATGGAGTCACTAATAAATATATCAATTTAGCATAGGGACCAGTTGCACTGTGGCACTGAATAGCAGTGGCACAGTGCCCAAAGCATATAACCAGCAAAAACTATAAAAAACAGAGGAGGCAATCCGACAAAATGGAAGGGAGACTCATGCCAATTATGCCAGGTCTAACAGAGATGTATATATTTTTATGGTATTTTACATTTAATACTGTTTTAATATCTCATGATTGCTGAAATTATTTTAGTCAATATTTATATGGACACAATAATATAGACATTTATTAAGATGCTATATGTATTTAACAATGTATATGACAGCCCAGAAACACAATTCTAATTGATGGAGTGATCTTGAATGTAATATTCAAATGCATGGTGCAGTACTTCATGAAACAGTATGTTCTTTATGTCTATTACCTACCTTCAATGGTAATGAGCACCAGTCACTTTAAAAGGGGTGTAAAATCATAGGAGTAGTCATGTGATCAAGGTCCGGCTGGACCGAAACGCGTTATGGCCGATGTAAAATAAATATTGTGGTCCGTGGTCTGTGGTCCGCGCCTGCATTGGTCAGTGAAGAGCAGATTGAAAAGGCAGTCGATTTGGATATTTAGGCTGGAGAGGCTTCTACCAGATGAGCGCGGACCCCCACTCGAATTGAGGCGACGACAAAACAAGAAGCTGCTTCTTCCAGTCTTCTACCCGAAGTGAATTCAATCCAAAAGGATTACTGATCGTCAGCGCCCCTACGGCCATGGATTGGACTACCCGATCGGACCCGGCATCTGCCGTGTCGGAGTACTCATTTAGACGCGGACTGCCCGAGAAAGGTAGGATCTGCTGAGGCATCACGGGGAGAGTGGTGTGCAAGTGGCAGAAATGTTTAATAACATCCCTCCTACGGGCGTTAGCTTTAATCAGCAAAGCTTCAACCCAAGCGCAACTAACAGCACAGCAAAAGATAAAATGCGGAGTCTGGAGAAACTCATGCATGCTGAGCAGGGAAAATGGTGGGAGCATAAGTCCCTACAAAGGTACCTCGATGTGAGGAGAATCCCAAGAGGTTTAAGGATTCTTACAGCACCCAGCTATGAGCAGCCGAACCCGGAGATGATGAGAGACTGGGCACAATGCAACCTTGATTTCTCACGGAGGTTAGTAGAAATCTTGCTTAAATATGCAGAGATCGACAGAGTGGCATTACAGGCAAAGATAGAGGCACTCAATAAGGAAATCAATAAAATGGGCAAAACTGATGAAATAACTAAATTAAGGGAAGAAATTACAATAGACTGCGCAAAGAGGAGGACAAAGTGAAGGAACGCAAGGCGTTCAAATTTCACCGGGATCGTGTGGATTATGAGACAGGGCGAATCTTCACCTTCTCGAAAAAGTATGATGCAATGAAAACCAACAAATATAAAACCAAAGGCGAACAATCCTAAGAGCACAAGAAAATAAAGACGGGCAATTCCTCACATCTAATTTTTATTTGAGCTCTGCGATGGAGAGCGAGGTGGAAAATGAACCAGCCCAGGCATCCAAAAGCAGAGCCGCCCGAAATTATCACCAGCGGAGGAGCCAGATTTTTTATCGGAGGAAAGGAGACAAACTCTCCGTCCAAGGCCTCAAAGGAAACCAGTAGGAAGAGGCGAAACCATCGGCGTCGGTAGAGGCGAAAGGCAAGAAGAAAAGCCTACCTCCAACAAGAAACGGGGGCGAGGCTGGTGGAACCGCAAGTAATTGCGGATGAAGAAATTGAAAGAACAGTCGTCAATTTAACAGGCATAAACCTTAACAAGGCAGAAAAACAAATTTTAGCATTGGGCCTATCCTACTGTCCTGAGTCCAACTTCGATTATGCCAACACATGGATGGACATTTACAAATTCATCCGCAAACTCAAATTAAAAAAGCATCATACTATATTACATCAACAAAAAGCAAATAAGAATGCCATTGAGGAAGAGATCATTGATCAGGAAAGAGCAACAACATCAGAGCAATCCCTCCTAGATACCCTGATGACTATGACACCAAGGGATAAATGGAAAAAAACTCCTTTAAAAAAACAAATCAACAGTTACACCCATCAGTGGGAGGGATAGAATTGACATTTTAATGAGAATGTGGTACATGAAATAAAGAAATTAAATATTAAAACAAAATATAAAAAGAAAAGTGAATAAGAAAAACATGCAATACCATCAACTGATATCTAAGCTCTGGAAAAATGAAGTTATTATCGTCAGAGGCTCAGACTAAGGGGGCAACGTGGTTTTATCGGCTAAATAGGAATAAGTTAAAGAAGCACTATCACAATTGAACGACAGGGAGTGCTATCGTACCAGTAATTATCTAGCACTAAGAGGAATATACAATGATTTCTATGGCAAATTGGTAGCCTGGAAAAGTGTGGGACGTTTAACAACAGATGAATATAAATTCATCAGAAATGACAACCCCAAGGTACCTAACATATATTTCATTCCCAAAATTCATAAAAGTGCCACGAAACCACCAGGAAGACCGATTATATCGGCACAAAACAGCCTCCTGGAGAATGCCTCAATAAATGTGGACTTTTTTCTACAAGATCTAGTTAAAAAATTGCCGTCCTATATAAGAGATACAAGTGAATTTACTTTGAAATTGAAAGATTTTTGTTGGAAAATGAACTATTTATTAATGACTCTTGATGTTGTGTCGTTATATACATGTATTAACCACAAAGATGGGCTACGCGCTCTTGAATTTTATCCAGGAACCAACTAAACTACTTTGTCCCCGCATAGCGTAATGTTGATAAATATGATCAGTTTTTGCCTTCACAATAATGTATTTTTTTTGATAACATGTATTATCAACAAATGCGCGGAGTGGCAATGGGGGCCAGCTTCTTCCCCAGCTATGCCTGTTTATTCATGGGCTGGTGAGAGAGGCTGGACCTTGAGGTCACACACAAAAAATACATGGAGAACAATGTGAAGTTACTGAATCGTTTTATTGATGATCTGTTCATTGTATGGGAAGGGACTGAGGAGGAAGCCACTGAATTTGTTGCAGCGATCAACAAAAATAATATCAATTTGAAGTTTACCTCCACTGTCAGTGACAGAATTATTCACTTTTTAGACGTGGAACTGTATATAGAAAATAACAAAATCGAAACTAAAATTTACAGGAAGGAAACAGCTGGAAACTCAGTGTTACATTCTACAAGCTTCCACCCTAGACACCTGGTTGAAAGTATCCCCTATGGGAAAATGACACGACTGAAAAGAGTCTGTAGCAACCCTGTAGATTTAAATGCTGCTCAACAAGAAAGCATAAAAAGATTTATAGCACGGGGATACTCTAAAAAGACAATAGAAGTAGCTATAAACAAATCCCAGATGAAAGACAGATCGCTTTTACTACAAACTAAAAAGATGAGGGATTACACTAAACAGCAACAGGCATCAGAAGTAAGGTTAATTCTAGCATATAATGCCCAACAAAAAGAAATCAAAAAGATCAAGCAACGTAACTGGCCTATTGTGAGGAGTGACCCAGTAATAGGTGACACATTACCATCTAACTTGGGAGTCACCTATAGGAGAGCACCTTCCATGCACAATAGCCTAGTTAGCAGCAGTCCAGAGATAAAAAATCAAAGAAAGTGGTGGCTACAAAATAGATTCACGAAATGTAAAAGCTGCAAGGCATGTCAGTATGTCATCAATATGAAAACATATAAGATGGTGTTCAGCGACAAAAATTTTAACATCAACAAGCCACTCAATTGCAAAACTGAGTACGCCATATATGCTCTGGAGTGCTCCTGTAACCTCAAATATGTGGGAAGCACCAAGCTTCCCGCACATAAAAGAATTTTGCAACATATTAGAGCAATTAATAATAACGATCAAACGTATCCAGTTGCCAGACATTTTAGGAAGGTGCACCACAGTAACCTAAAATACTTCTCATACTATCTAATTGATACTATCCCAATGAGCAGAAGGGGTGGTGATAGAGAGGGGCAACTTAGGAACTTGGAAACTAGATATATTCTCAACTTTGATAGTAAAGCCCCAGGAGGTCTTAACACGACCGAGGACCTATATACCTGCCTTTAATGACGCTTCTAGTCAGCCAGATCCACCTAATCAATTTGCTTGCCTGCTGAGATTTAGAAAGCAGAATTACCGTTTTAAAAAGCTCCTTAGAAGAGTTACCAGCTTCCTCGATTTTGGTAGTGTAGAATGATCTTTTTGCGTCAATAATTGCCTCTTTATACTGTTGGAGAGCAAGATTGTAGAATGTTTTCTTATCTTTACCATAGTCATGCCTCCACAGACCCTCCGCTCTTCAACACTTTACTTTTAAGCCCTTCAATTCTGAGTTATACCAGGAAGACGAAGGCTTAAGTCTCCTGACTGTTGACCATTTTTCCGGTGCCACACAATCAGCCGCTATCCGGAGCCATTCATTGAACCCAGAGGCTGCCTCATTATTATTTTTAACCAGCGACAAGGGAACTTGACCAAGAGCTGTTTTCAGATCTTCAGCTTGGACTTTGTCCCAGTGCCTGGTCTTTACCTTAACTGGTTTTGTTTATATTTGATAAGTTAACAGAGAAACCCTAATGCTAAAATAAATCGCATAGTGGTCCGTCAATGGAAGAGGTACTACTCTCGACATAGTCGTCTCTGCGTTATTAGAGAAGACGCCGTCTAAGATGTGGCCGGCCTCATGGGTAGGTTCTAGAACTAACTGGGTAAAGCCAAAAGCTGCCAGATTGTCTAATAAACTGCCTGTGTCTGAGTTATCAGTGAGTTCCAGGTGATAATTAAAATCACCAAGAATAATAAAAGGGTGAGGGCCTATGCAAGATTCCAGGTGCGTCATTAAAGCCTGTGAAAACGAGGCCTTAGGTCAAGGAGGACGGTAGATTAGGAGTCCCTGGAGGTTAAAAACGTTGTTAAAATTAATAGTAAAATGCAGTGCTTCGGCCGGCAGATCCCTAATGGTGTCTACTTGCAATTTTAGGTGCTCTCGATGAATTATCGCTATACCCCCTCCTCCACCTTCCTCCCTATCCTGTGAAGTGACTGCATAGCCCTTTGGCAGCACTATATTCCAGTCTGGACTCGAGGCATTATCTGTCCATGTCTCGGTAAGAAAGATTATATCCGTATTTGTGCTTTGGATCAGGTCAGTCTTCAATCTGGTATTTATGTTTCCCCAGAGAGCGTACGTTCACCAAGACGCATTGCTTATACTGTTGCTGAACTGGCTTGGGACCTCTATGCTCATCTTGCCTAGACAAATTGCTGGGCATGTTTCCCATATCTCTGTCCTTCAAAGCCTCCGACCTCTCAACATTTGGACATCTCAATCGGAAAGAACATTTGGGGCAGACAAGCTTGTCTGGGTTCTTGTCGTGCAAAGCCATGTCATGTAATTTGCATGGCTCTAAATCCAGGGCCAGCAACTGTTGTCTACTGTAAGTCCTGGGTTTCCCACAGCCAGGGGTTCTGGCGCTGGTCACGCTCCGGGCGCCGATGGGCTTGCCTTTGGCGCACCTTCAGCGCGCCAGCGGCGCACCCGCTGCGCGCGTCTGCTATGCAGCCGCCCCAGTGTGTTTTAAATAGTTTCCGGTGCTCAAGACAACTAGCGCGTCAACCCCTGTGCGATGCGGACCTGCTAACATCCGGGTACCGCCAGGGCCGAGCGCGAGATGCAGAGGAAAAAGATCCGGGGTGGGAGCAGCCAGGTAAGGCGTATAAACAATATGAAACCAATATTTAAAAGATCAGCTAAATTAAAATCATAACAGCATTATGTGCAAGGCGCAAAAGAATCTGACAGCAGAGTTCGCGTGATAACAAGGCAGGTGGCAATCACAGTCGGCAATCATCAACACTTACAACCCAAAATAGGTCAGTGAGTATCAATAGACAAAATCTGGGGGAGCCCAGAATAGGACACTTCCATGTGAAATTTATATCAGGTATCACTATACAGCAGTGGTTCCCAAACTGTGCGCCGCGTGTCCCCGGTGCGCCATTATGAGTAACCAGGGGCGCCGCGCACGATGTGGGAAAATAGTGTCTGGCCGTGTGCTGAGCAAGACCTGAATGCAGGAGCAAGTGAAAAGGTTATTCCAGCTGCAACGCAACATACGGGGCAGTTAGAAATGCCACCTGCATAATTAGCATCTGGCCCTGTGCTGAGCATGACACCCTACCGGGACCTGAATGCAGCGAGCAATTGAAGGTTATTGCAGCCGCAGCGCAATATACGGGGGAGTTAGAAATGCCACCTGCATAAACCAGGAACATGGTTTGGCCCAGTAAGAGCGCACTGCCGCCATACGTGCGTACGTACATGCTTTCCTTCACAGACGTAGCCTCTGCATACGCCGGCATACGCAGTAGACTGTTGAGCGTTATTGCTGCCCGCTGTGTTCTGCTGTGCCCCGTAGGACCCTCTTCACAAGTTACATAGGTAAGAGGGCAGAATCACTACTCGCTCATGATTAACTCATTTATTTTGATAAGTTTGAAAGGGACAAGTTAAATAACAGTGGCCCACAGTCTCGTCGGATACCAGGACAGCATCTTAAAGAACACATAGGGCCGGCTCCTCGCAGAACAAGATAAACTTTACAGATTTCAAATATTGCTACAACTCCACACAGCCCATGTATAATTATATGCTGGCTGCTGTTCCCGCACTTTGTGTGAACTTGAAACACCGTGCCTGATTTTATAAATCAGAAATTCCAGTGGGCAAACTCGTGGCTGTGGAAATAGACCGCATTGCATTGCAGCCAGGATTAATTTCCCGGCCCCAGTCTGACCCTCCGTATATTTCTCCATGTTTCAAAACTTTTTCTGGGACTGGTGCTACCCGTCCCTATTTCTTACACTTGTCTAGCCTAGCGCTTCTACCTCGGACGAGACATCGCAGCGCTGATATTTGTAGGCTGTGATTATTAAGCCAGTGATAATAAGGCTTATTGCACTGAATTCAGGTCCGGGCGTAGCCGAAGACGTCATTCTCCCCGCTCAAGGAGGGTGAAAGGATTGTTTCCTGGCTGTTAACAGGCACGCACTGTGTCTTGTATGTACCGGAGCAGCCTGTGACACAGAATTGAAGGACACAAGCCTCTTGGATTAAAAAGACAGGGATAGATCAGTACCCTCCGTACCCAATGCAAATGAATACAGAGCAATCCAGAGATGCGGATGTGGAGTGTAATGAATATTCTTTAATTAGGGCTCTTGTATTGCAGGATATAATGCCCAATTAGGCTGGTTCTACTACCGGATGCAACTGGAAGAAGCCCAGGTCTGCATCCACTACTAGTGTATTAGCCTCTCATGCCACTTGTTCTTCCGCTGCCCTGCTGTCTTGCCATGTGACTTGCTCAGTTGAGATGTACTGACCGGTGTGCAAAGTGACTTTCTCTCCCACTGTCCAGCAGACTTGGCATGTGACAGGCTCGCCACATGAACTTGCTTTGTGCCTGGCTGTAACCAGACCTACTTGTCTGGCCTGCAAACAGAATTAGCTTGGTCCCCCTTATTCGCCTTCCGACTAACTTTGGCCGAGTCCTGCTTGCTTTGTCATGCAATCGGTCTCAGTCTCAGTCCAACTGGCATCCCATGTATATCTTAACCTGGTCACCACTGACCTGGGATGTAACACCTCCATCTTGTGCAACTGACTCTGCCTTATCCTTACCAGCATGCTACAAAACTGCCTCTTGCCCGTCCATTCTTCCTGCCATAACTCTGGCTCTACCCTAGCCCCACTGAGCTGGCTGGATCTTACGCAGCCCTGTCTTCTGCAATTCATCCCGTTTTGCCCTCAACCTTACTGTCCTGCTCTACCCACCGGTAAAAAAATGGTGGGGAGCCACGGCCAACTGCCAATTAGGTCAAGGGAGCCACAGGTCAAAAAATTTGGGAACCACTGCTATACAGTGTAAACCTTGCATTCATGCAATGACATTGACCATCAAACTAAAATTGTTTTTTAATTATGTTGGGCTTTTTTGGTAAGAAATTTTAAATGAATATGTATTGATATATTTATTTAAATTAATGTAAGCATTGAAATTCATAATATGAGATGTATATATTTTTATGGTATTTTACATTGAATACTGTTTTAATATCTCATGATTGCTGAAATTATTTTAGTCACTATTTATATGAACACAATATTATAGACATTTATTAAGATCCTATATGTATTTAACAATGTATATGACAGCTCAAAAACACAATTCTATTCGATGGAGTGATCTTGAATGTAATATTCAAATGCATGGTGCAGTACTTCATGAAACAGTATGTCCTTTATGTCTATTACCTAACTCCAATGGCAATGAGCACCAGTCACTTTAAAAGGGGTGTAAAAACCATTGGCGTTGTCATGTGATCAAGGTCCGGTTGGATCGAGACGCGTTATGGCCGATGCAAACTAAATAGTTAAGCACTTACTCTGTGGTCCGCGCCTGCTTTGGTCGGTGAAGAGCAGATTGAAAAGGCAGTCGATTTGGATAAATATATACATATATTTATTGCAAACACATTTCCTCCTTTTTGTGGAAACCCATCAGCCCTGACAGAACAGCCAAGACGCACTGTACGCCTGATCCCGGGAAGTTAGATATGAGCAATTTATTGACAGTTTAGATGCGCTGCTGGATACCGCTATCTGACGCATTTTGGCTTAATCTCCGAGCCTTAATCATGGATGGGCGTTTTGCCCACACCCCATGGTTTGGAAGGTAACCACACCTTGAGAGAAAATAAAGACTTCTTATCTTCAACCAGTCTTTTTTCAAAAGTGTCCCATTTGGTAACAAAGCAAGTGCGTTGGGTATTTGAATGTTACTCAGAGACTGCGATAAGATGTCAGGCAATAACTCCATAGTTCATCAAAGCCAATCACTTTCAATTAAAATAATCATTGTGCGCTTTATATGTTTCTCCATCAGCCCTTTGTGACAGTCATTCCGACACTGTTGTTCATCTATAAACAGTCCTTGTTGCATTCTATTTCCAGAATCAACGGGGAGATAGTCAATTTCGCCTTGTGTTGCCCTTACCCACTGCTACTTGCGATTACTGATTTGAGTAAACTCAATATCCTTGTGTCCTTTTTGTGGCTGTGGGCGTGCCAGGCTTCCATACTACTTCAAAATTGCAAACACATCTTTTCCATTTTGTGGAAGCTCACCAGCCCCGACAGGATGGCCCCGGCGTGCGGTAAGTAGAAACACGCTATGCATCAAAACACTCTCCCGAAAAGAGGAAACGCTGTACGCCTGATCCCAGGAAGTTAGATATAAGCACTTTATTGACAATTTAGATGCATGGCAGGACACCACAATCAGACACATTTTGGCTCCATCTCCGAGCCTTAATCAGGGACAGGCGTTTCATCCACACCTGATGCGTTATAAGTGAGCTGGTTAGTTCTTTATTAGAGAAATACTTTTGAAGTGTCAGCTTCTGCGTGAACTTGTAAAAGTCTATCTGGTTATGCCCATAGTTGAAATTGGTTGCAAGAACAATACGTGGGGCCTAGGGACAATGTTTCCTCTTCTTGCTGGGTCAAATGTGTGTCTGATAGATTTACTATGGTTTTAATGTCTGCAACTTTCATTTTCTGGTTTGGCGGCTCTGACTGGGCCTTGAACCTGGCTTTTATTTCACTGTTGGTTTTTTTCTTTGCCTCCACCCTTTGGATTCTTTCTCTTTGCAGGCGTGACCTTAAACTTAATGCCCAATCCAATCATAAAAACTAAGCTCCTCCGCAACTAAAGGAATATCTTTAGCAGACCCGGTTATTCTTGAATGTCCTTCATCAGGATCCGTTAAGACCTCCAAACTGAACTCAGAATTAGTCTCAGTGGGCCTGGGCCTTCTCTGATAATTTCAGTCTGCGAAGAATATCAAATCGCTGGGAGAACGTATGGAACTGCCCCCTTGGTTTTTGGGTGGCAAGGGTATTTTTAGGGTGGTTAAGGGTTTTGGGGTGGTAAGGGTAATTTTAGGGTGGTTAAGGGTTTTTGGGAGGCAAGGGTCATTTTAGGGTGGGTGTGGGATTTTGGGTGGCAATGGTATTTTTAGGGTGGGTATGGATTTTTGGTTGGCAAGGGTCTTTTTAGTGTTTAGGGTAGGTATGGCTTTCTGGGTGGCAAGGGTAATGTTAGGGTGGGTATTTGGGATGTGTGTGTGTGTATATATATGTGTGTGTGTGTGTATATATATATATATATATATATATACACACACACACACACACACACACACACATATATATATGTATATTCAAAACTTATTTCGCGATAACCTCTGCCTCGAAATGGTGGCGGGCTGCCGGCAAGGACGCGACCCTTCGTATTCAATCAATCAATCCTTTTCTCATAAAGATTGCGCCGAGCCCCAATTTGCTTGTAACAGCGTGCTTTATTCCATCAAGTTTAGGCAAACAACTCCCGACGCGTTTCAAAACCCACCGGTTTCTTGGTCACGGGACCCGTGACCAAGAAACCGGTGGGTTTCGAAACGCGTCGGGAGTTGTTTGCCACAAACTTGATGGAATAAAGCACGCTGTTACAAGCAAAGTGGGGCTCGGCACAATCTTTATGAGAAAAGGATTGATTGATTGAATATATATATATATATTCACTGAAAAAACCATAGGTTTCATACATGTTATAGTTAGCTGTACATTTCACTCGTAAAAAACCAATGAAATTCCCCCGTTATAGTTAGTGCAGGCAACTATAACTCACGCGACCGCAATCCTCTGCTGATGCTAATACTGTATTTAGACACTTATTTGCCCCTGTCTTCTTCCATTAAATTTTAGCTATACATATATTACAAATATTTTTTTTTCATAAAGACACATATGTCATCAGCAGAAGATTGCGGTCGCATGAGTTATAGTTGCCTGCACTAACTATAACGGGGGAATTTCATTGGTTTTTTACGAGTGAAATGTACAGCTAACTATAACATGTATGAAACCTATGGTTTTTTCAGTGAATTTGCAAGGTTTTTTAAATGTTAATTCCTAACTATAACGTGTGTGAAACCTATGTTTTTTTCAGTGAATTTGTACGGTTTTTTAAATGCTAAGTTACTTTACGCCATTCGTGGCGTGCGCGCCCAGTTAACGCAGTTCGTTCCGTGCGCGCACGGTGCGCTTCGCGCACCGTGCGCGCACAGTGAGCACGAGGTGCGCTTCGTGCACCGCGCGCCCACTTTACGCAGTTAGTGCTGTGCACGCACGGTGGTCACGCGGTGCGCTGCGCGCACCGCGTGCCCACGTTATGCGGGATGGGCCATGTACGCACGATGCGCTTCGCGCACCGTGCGCACATGGGGGACATATTATGCGCATCTTTGTGAAATGTATTTTTTGTTAATTTCATAGTTGTGATAGGCCATGCACAAATGGTGCCCTGCGGGCACCATTTGCACACGGGGTGGGGAGAATGTGGCTAATTTTTTTAAAAAAAATTTTTTACCGTACGCGTACGGTAAGCGTAATCGGCAAATTTCCAAAAAAAAAAAATTTTTTTTTTTGGGCTTGGGGGTTGTTTGGGGACCCCTATATCAATCCTGGGTGGTTAGGATCTCAAGAAACTGCCTCTTTACACATTTTTGGCCTTCGTTTTTGCTGCCCAACTCAGAGAGCGAGAGAGAAAATGGCTGCCGCCGCTTCCTGGTTTCGACCGATTCGAATGTTTACCAAGATCTAACAGCCAATCAGAATCGCGCTCGCGCACGCCACCGTACGCGTACGGTAAGCGCACCGTAAGCGCACCGTAAGCTGGCTCAGATATATATATTGGTTTAAAGGCTATTTTCTCAGAATCTACTGAACAGATTTACACCAAACCTACAAAAGGCACTTCCTTGACCTGAGGACTACCTCTCTGCCAAATTTCAAGTAATTCTGTTCAGCCGTTCGGGCTGTAGCTGTGTCTAAAGGTCCTATGGAAAAATGCATGGGAAAAACGCGTTTTGGGACCCCCTTTTATCTGAGCCCCCGCTTGACGAATCCCCCCGAGACTTTCAGGGTAGGAGCGGAGCGGAGCGTAGCGCCCCACCTATTTTGAAAAATTCGCGAGGATTCGTCGACCGGCGCCAAAGTTATTCAAAATAGAATGTTGCGGATTTCCTATGGAAACGTGGTCCTAACTATAACTACCTACTGGCGACCGCCAGTAGGTAATATATATATATATATATATATATATATATGGGTTATGGGTTATGGGTTATACTTACCTGTTACATTTTTACCACGCAAATGCCTTTACCATACATGTCTTTACAATGAAAATTTCTGTGGTAAAGGCATATTTGTGTTAAAGACTTGCATGGTAAAGGCATACGTTGCTATGACAGCGTGGTTATGGCATGCGTGGTTCCGTCATACATCTGTGGGACCCTGAGGGTCCCCTTCAAAACAAGGAACTACCCAGGATATCAGAAATTTGATTCCCAATTCTTCCCAGTATTTTACCCTAGAGTCCCTGATTGAGGGCAGTAAAGAGTTTGTAGGGTTAAGGGGTTGTCAGAATTTTTAGGGTTCAGAAAGGGGTAGCATCAAGAAATAGTAAGGGATAATAGGGTTCAGGGAAGTGTAAAGGTAAGAGGTAGAAAGGGCCTTATAGTTCAGGGAAGGGTAGTGTTGAGGTTATGATGAAGATTTTATGGTTCAGGGAAGGGTGGCATTAAGTGGTAGTATTTTTAGGGTTCAAATATGGGTAGTGTTAACGGGTAATAAAGGGTTGCAGTGGTCAAGAAAGATAGTATTAAGGGGTAGTAAGGGATTTTAGAGTTAGAGGATGGGTAGCTTTAGGGAGTAGTAAGAGTATTTATCGTTCAGTGAAAGGTAGCATTGGAGGGTAATATTGTTTGTAGTGTTCAGGGAAGGGTAGTGTTAAGGGTTTTTAGTGTTAAGGGATGGGTAGTGTTAATGGGTAGTATGTTTTTCCAGTTCAGGGAAGAGTAGTTTTAAGGGGTAGTATGTGGTGTTTATGGAATGGTGCAATAGGGGTATTAATGGGTTTTCAGAATTCTTTGAAGGGTAGTGCTACAGGTTATTAAGGGTTTTTAGGGTTCATGCAAGGGTAGCATTAAGGGATAGCAGGGAGTTTGTAGAGTTCAGGAAAGGGCAGCTTTAACGGGTAGGAGGGGATTTCAGGGATCAGGTAGGGTAGTGTTAAGGGATATTGAGGAGTCATTACGATTAAAGGAAGGATAGCATTATGGAGTAGTAAGGGTTTTTAGGGTTTAGAGTTGGTACTGGTAAAGGGTTTTAAGGTTTCAATGAAGCGTTGCATTAAGGAGTAGTACGGGGCTTTTAGAACTCAGGGGTGGGTGCTTTTAAGAGGTAGTAAGGGTTTATAAGGTTTAGGGAAGGGTAGTATTAAGGGGTAGTGAAGGTTTTTTTACGGTGCAGCGAAGGGTAACAATAAGGATTAAGGGAATTTTAGGTTTCAGGGAAGTGCAATATTAAGGGTTAGTACGGATTTTTTAGGGTTCAGGGATGGGTAGCGTTATGGGGTAGCAAAGCTTTCTAGAGTTCAGGGATGGTCGCATTCAGGTGAAGGGTTCAGTGAAGGATAGTAAGAGATTTTTTTGATTCAGGAAAGAATATCATTAAGGGGAAGTAGGGTTTTTTAGGGTTCACAGAAATTAGCGTTAAGAGGTAGTTGGGATTTTCAGGGTACAGGGATGGGTAGTATTGATAGTGGTTTGTAGTGTTCAGGGAAGAGTAACATCAAGTGGTAGTGAGAAGTTTTGAGGGCTCAGGAAAGGGTAGTATTAAATGCAATTAGGAGATTTTAGGGTTCATGGATGGGTAGTGTTAAGGAGTAGTAAGGGTTCAAGGAAGAGTAGCATTAAGTGGTTGGAAGGGGTCTTTAGGGTTTCAAGAAGAGTAGAGTTAAAGGGGTTTTAGGTTTCAAGGTAGGGTAGTTCGTGCTTTCATAGATCAGGGGTGGATAGCATTAAGGGATAATAAGGAGTTTGTAGATTTCCAGGAAGGTTTGTGTTAAGGGATTTTCAGTGTCTAGAGAAGGGCAGCGTTAAGGGGTAGTAAAGAGGTTTTTAGTTTTAGGGAAGGATAGCGTTAAAGGATAGTAATGAGCTTTTAGGGTTCAGAGATGGGTAGGGGTAGCAGGGAAGCGGAGCATTAGGAGGCTGCAAGGAGTTTGTATGGTTTAAGGAAGGGTAGAATTAAGGAGCCGTAAGGAGTTTTTAGGATTTATGGAAGAGTAATTTAAGATTATATTAGGTAAATTTATGAAAATATTAAATTTGAAGTAAATTAAATATATTAGTAATGTAATTTAAAAAGCATTCAATTAACAATAATTAAATTAACTTTCGGGAGCCGAGGAGCTAAGTCTCTACAGCTGATAAATCTTAAAATTGGGAATTCAATCAATCAATCAATCAATCTAAACTTTATTCGGATACAAATACATATCCATAAAAGTGTAGACAAACAGCAGCATATTCAACGAAAAATATCAGCAACAAAAGAACAGTTAAAAAGAATCCAGTTGAGATTAAAATTAGTCCTCCAGTAGTACAGTACACAGGATAGAAAGTGCAAAATCCATTAAAATGACATATAACTTAAAAGTTAAAATATCAAGGTAAAATACAAAGAATTCAGCAGGGGCACATAGAGTTACGAGTACGTACCGCCACCTTCAAGAAAGAGCAAACCTGAAAGGTTAGCTCATAATTTTTTAGAGCAATGACCTTCCCATATGCAGCCTTATAGTCAGTCTCCAGTGAGGCTTTAAAATATGGAAGTAAAAACCTTTTAGTGAATATTGAATAATAGCAGCAGAAAAATAAAAGGGGCAACATCGATTGTTTCTGTTGGCTATTACATGGACATGGCAATAGATCAAGGTTAGAGGTAAACCCAGCGGGAAAAGAGAGCATACATTTCATGGTGTCAGTCCTCAGCAGGAAGTGTAGCCCCCTTTCCCAGCTACTAATTGGTTTTAATAAATAGCTAGAAGGTGTATGTGAAACATTCTCAATACACATATATCTAGCGACTGACACTTTCTTGCGCTCTTTATCCAATCTGGCATCCCTATAGAATGCATAGAGAGCCATCTGAAGGGATTTACTGCTAATAGTGCCGAGGTCTAAAGGATTTGAAAATAGGTGTTCGCAATTCACACTGGATAAACTTTTGTGTACCGCTGCCAAAAAAGGTATGTTCATTCCCTTATCACATTTCAAACAGTCTGATATTATCTCTCTGGTTAGTAGGGCCGCAGGATTTCTCCAAACTCTCAGCCAAAATAATGCTGGGCGAGCCTTAATGTAATCTTCAATATATGGCAGGTTAAGTTCACAGTGACAGGCATATTTAGAGGAAGAAATAGGTGCACCCAGGATTTTACGACAGAATCTAATCTCCTCATCCTGGATGATGCCACTATTAGTATGTCCCCAAACTTCAGCGCCATAAGTGGCAATAGGTATACATTGGAGTCTAAAAATTTTAACAGTGGCAGATACCACCTCTCTATTCCTCGGCTTTGATAGCCCGAGTATCGTGTTAGTAGAGTTTGTGAACTTCCTCCTGCAATAAGCCATATGGTCCACCCATAATCCATTTGAGGCAAATACCAGACCAAGATATGGGAAAGTGTGATTGCTCTGTAAACTATTGGAATTTAAAACTATTGATGACTTAAAATACTTCTTTGACCCACACACCATTAAAAAAGATTTTTTGAAATTAGTGCATAAATCCCTACAAAACCACACACCAGAATACGAAGGGCTTTTGGGGTGCGGCCCATCAGCACCGCGTCATCGGCATATAACAGGGCCGGAAGTTTATTGCCGTTAATGCGTGGGACGTCTTGGGTCAGTGTTATCAGAGACTTATTCAGATTGTGGATATACAAAATGAATAAAAGAGGGGCCAGGACACATCCTTGCCTGACCCCTCTACCAACTTCAATAATTTTTTAGACCTCCCCGTCCCTGCTTATGCGCACCCGGGCGTGTAGCTCTTTATGCAGGTAAGCTAAAAAGGATACAAGGGACTTATCCAGACCATAGTTTAAAAGGGTAGTCCACAGCCGAGACCTGTTAACAAAGTCGAAGGCTGACGTGAGATCCATGAATGCCAGATATATAGGCGTTTTCTTAGCTACATTATATTTGCCGATAATAAAGTTGAGGTTGAGGCATTGTTCAACAGTACCGATATTACTCCTAAACCCCAGCTGGCAAGAATGTAAAATCTGACACTCCTCGGCCCATGACCTAATTTTGTTATACAGGACCCTCCCCAAAATTTTCAGCGTATTATCAATCAGGGAGATCGGCCTGTAACAACTTGGGTTTGAGCGGTCCCCCTTTTTGAAAACAGGCACAATAATACTGGAGGACCAAGTATGGGGTATAGGGGAATTAATTAAATTATTAAAAACATTCAACAATAGGGGCGCCCAAAAATCAGGATGACTTTTGATAAGGTCGATGGGCAAGCCATCTGGGCCAGGGGCTTTACCTCCCGGGCTCTGATCGATAGCCTCCTCTACCTCCGATAGGTCAATCGAAACCCTGTTAGTCATTATATACTCATTAATGCTTATAGGTACAGCCGGAGCAGAATAGATCTTACTAAAATACGCTTCTCAAGACTCACTAGAGATATTGCAACTAATAGGAGACATAGGGTTCCCTAGAGACCTCATGCCTTTAACGGCCGACCAAAAATCCTTACCATTTTTTAACGCGGTGGCCAGTGCAAGATTGTCCCAATGCTCTCTTATAATTGCCTCCTTTCTAGTTGCTATAGCTCTTTTATAACATAATCTAAGTGATTTAATAAGGGAACTATCTCCCGGTTTGTTAACAAGTGCCCTGCTGCGTAGGGCTCTATTAGCTGAGGAGCAATCAACATTATACCAACCTGGGTCCAGGTGGGCTTTCTTATTAGGCTTAGACAACAAGGTTTTAACTCCTTGACAAAGCTGTGAGAAGGCGACGATTACCTCCGGGTTATGTTCCTTAAACGACAAACAAGTGTCAATCAATTTAGGGTGAGTTCTTACCATCCTGCCAAATATGGCTTTGTTGTCTATTCCAAGCCAGACCAATCTGAGATTGTCAGTAGAGGGGGACAAGTCCCTAGCACCACACTCTATATCATAGATTGGTCTAGACATAGAACTCGGGGTTAGATTGACAGGATTGTGATCCCCCTGTAGTGTGGGAATCACCTCAGCTTTTAATACACAATTCTCTAAAGGGGCAGTAGTAAAAATATAATCAATAGTGGAAGTCGAGCCCCTGCCTCTATAGGTGGGTTCAATATGGCCCGCTCTAGTCGACACTTCTGCGAGCTCCATTATGTTTGTAAAGTTGTTAATACTTAGGAGGTCTAGTAATTGGGCCCCCCTATGACATAATGGTGCCATGTTCGTAGGATAGATAGCAGAGTGGATGCCCCTCGGGAGCTTAACATTAAAATCACCCCCTAGGCAAATGCCCTCAGATTTAATGCCGCGGTTAAATGTCTGTATATTGGAAATGAAGTTAAACAGATCACTATAGTTCATATTGGGATCATTCTTAAAATCATTATTATAAAAATGTATTAAATAAAACGAAATTCCCCGTTTGTAGACCAGGGCGTGAAATTTGTCATTATTGGTGGTGAGTGCCCTAGCACCGCCTCCTGCCCTAATTTTAATCCAAATTGAGAGGCCTCCAGCTGGTCTTCCAGAGTCTGGAATGGGGCTACAGTATTAAAGCATTCAAACCCCTCTAAAAACAACTCTTGAGTGGCCCAGGTCTCTTGGAACATTACAATATCTTGTTTGTGAATTAACTCCAACCAGTCAGGCAAATTCATTTTTAGACGCGAGACCTGCCACATTCCAACTCAGTATTTTGAGAGTGGGTTCAGCGTTAAGGGTGGCTCGGGTGTCGAGTTCACAAGACGGGGATACAATTAGAGAGGGGACTAGCTCTACTAAATCTAATTCTGGTTGGGGAGAAGATAGTCAGTCTTGGCTATCCAAACCAGTGAATCTGTTGTGTAGCGAGAGGGGATGGGCGGCAAAAGGCATATCAATAAGTGATGCCTCCAGGGAAGGTTTATAAAAATACCCCAATGGCAGGGCCCAGATACTGGTGTTTAAATTAGGCTGGGCCTCCTGGGACGATAATATTGATCTAACCAATGAAGGTCTTCGAAAATTAATAACTATACAGTCCCCTTTAATACGTTTTAGGGAGTCTCCCACCCAACCAACTCTCCGTACCATAATAATATGGTCAATAAGTGATGCCCTAAACCCTTTATGTTTGGATAGCCAGTCTAAGCACTTATGGCGTAATTGCTCCCATGATTCTGCCTGATTTGGCCTTAATGGGGGCACACCTGCCAGGACCACTACATAAGGGCATGCCTCTGGGGGTAGATTTAGCACCTCCCTACAGCACAAAGGGTCTGACGATCTTGAGATATCAATACCACCCTCTCGTGGTATGCTGCTAGCATCCTGGATATTAGAACGAGCCACAATGGGGATACTGACAGTAGGCGTAGTGCGCGTCACGTTCTTAGCAAGTGGGCGATTTACACAACCATTGTCAGAGATGCCGTTTTCTCCACCATTGCCCTCAGGTGCAAAACACAGCTTAATTTTATTACACATATCGCAAGAAATAATCGCTGAGTTCAAGTTGGTCGCGCCGGTCAAGGTATTTGTACAGGTTCACATATTATTACAAGATATAAGTGGCATTCCCAAAGCAGTAGACGCAATAGAATCAGTGTGGGTGGGAAGAGTCTTGTTTGGGAGCTCAAGCTGAGGCAAGGGCAGATGTTCTCTCAAAGTGGCGAGGAAACTGTCAAGTGCACTTTTAACACGTTCAGTGACGGTGTCCACAATATAACACATGACAGCTTTGCTACAGCCCTGACTTTCAAAAAGACTTTCAAGCCATTCAAACAGAGGCAAACCATTCTCAGTCTGAGTTCCAATAGAGCGGCAAGAGTCAATAGTTGGAATGTGAACCTGGGCAACAACTGATGGAGAATTAGGAGGAGGGTGTATCCAGGAGCTCAGTACTGAGCGAGATGAGCAAGGGCGGTTAGGCTGCTTCCTCTTAGCAATTGTCACTTTTGCTGGCTTCCTTTTATGTTTTGCCCCAGTAATTGCCTCAGTGCCCACCGGGGTATCTAATATAATCACATCTTGGGAGGGAGCTTGGGATGTAGTATCGCAGTCAGAAACCGCACAACTGGTGATAGAGCTGTCTGGTGCACTGTTATTCGAGTCGGCGTCCTCCAAAATGGGAAGTGGGGGGAGAGGGGATACCCCCAAACCAAGGGAAAGATGCCTCTCGGTCAGTTCAATCTCGTTACTCACAATACTAACAGCTCTTTCCAGCATGCTATCAATACTTGTTGCGGTTGGCCTTAAGGCCGACTGGCCCACTCGCTTCCCCACGATCGCGTTAGCCAGATATCGTGGGAGATAAAATAGAGTTGATGTAGGCTCACCTTTTCAAGTCAGTTCAGCTAATCTCAGATGAAAGGGGGTAGCCCAACCCAGTCTCCAACGGGGTGTTGGCAGTGTTTAAATCGCTCTGCCGAGTCAGGGCAAGCGGCAAAGCAAGGGACTCTGGGGATTGAAGTCCCAAAGAGCCAATGGAGCCGTTCTCCTCACGGCAAACAAGGTGAAGGAGTGAGGGCGTCTGTGCTGGAAATAACGATGGCCGTTGCATTCACGGCAATGGTGCGGCAACGATCTCCTCGGTGCTGCAGAGCCCCGCTGTTGTCCTCTGTTGCGTGCGTCTGACATCAACCAAAACCGCAGCCCGATCTCCTTGTTATTTCCTCTTTGTAGTTGTGTTCAACGAAAT
This sequence comes from Triturus cristatus, assembly GCF_964204655.1. Lineage (NCBI taxonomy): Eukaryota > Metazoa > Chordata > Amphibia > Caudata > Salamandridae > Triturus > Triturus cristatus. The sequence continues at coordinate 223,491,737 of NC_140594.1, read as the reverse complement.
GTCTGCATCTGGCAGCCTACGCGACAACTAACAAACCACATTTCCCAAAACGCTAGCGCGCTGCGCAATTGGCCGTCAATAGGGTCAGCAGAACCCCCTTAGCGTAAATTGGGAATTACAGATGGAAAGAAAGCAAGATGGCGACCGCTTAGGTTCACCACAGTCGAGCTCCTACCCTAGCTCCCTATACCCTCCTGCTTTTTTGCATCCTTGCCGTACCTGGTTGTTCGACAGCGCAGAAGTTCCTCCCGGACTTGGCGTGGGAGAGCGGATCGGTTTGGCGTCGGTTGCAGCACCCCATTGCACCATGGTGATAGAGTGCAGCACTGTAGATGCCTTTGGGGGGTGTCCGCGTGCTGACGGCACTTTTGGAGCAGTTGACCTAGTCGTGTTGTGGTGACCTGAGTAGGTGGGCGGGCCTTGCCAGAAGAATCTCTGGATCAGCTTTAGACTCAGCATTAGACTCTTCCTTTGGGGTCAGATTCCACTGTACTGCGTGTGTCACATATGGCTCGTAAACTTGTCAAACACCCTATAGAGAAGGGGGACATGCTGGATTCTTCAGCACGGGCTGCTGCACAGGCGCCGGGTCGGGGTCAAGACAGGAGGAGTAGTAATTTGCCAGACCGCGCCCAGGTTTTGGATAACAAGCCTGTGGCTCTTCAGGCTCCTGAAGGAGAGGGCTTATGGCCCTAGTAAAGATAGTCATGTCCCACCGTAGCCAGCAATCACTGAGGTTTTTAGGATTAAGGAGGTAGGGGGTGGCCAACCCTCAAAGAAATTGACAAGGAGCTGTAAAATGACATGTCGGGCCGGAGTGCGGCCCTTGTATCGGATAACCAGTCTGGGGAGGGCTTTGGTGTTAATAGAAGAGACTGAGGTGGCAGATGATGGGGGTTCTTATTCATGTGCATCAGGGCAGCCTTTACAAAGAGTGATAGGCGAAAAGGGAGAGATGGCCAGCAGCCCTAGAGAGATGATCCGGAACACCCCAGGCAGAGAGGGCATGGCTATGTATGATCCTCAACCTGTAGACGATCCAGACTGTAATACAGAGAATAATGGCCTGGCACCGGAGGACCTTACATCTGATGGGGCTGCTAATTTGTTTTTCGCTCACAGATGGCTCTCGCTCTGAAGACTAATTCTGTTCTCAGTGAGATTGGGGGCAGTTCTTTAACATCAGGCTCCAGCACACTTGAAGTACTTGAGACAGCCCTCAAACGCCAAAAGCACCAGAAGAAATGCAAGGGCAACACAGACATGCGAAGGAACAGGGAGAAACACACCATTGGCAGCGGGCTGGAATGGGACTATTACCACACGTAAATACTTGGGATGTCAGAGACAGCGCCCGCCCAGACAGAGACTGCTCTGTTTGTACCACAGGCTGTGGGGGCAGCAAATATAAATACCTCTTTGGCCTTGATCCTAAAGTCGATCAAAGAGCACTACGCTGAGACTCGTGCGGATGGTAAAAAAGTCAGGCACACCACAAAAAAACTGGAAGGTACAGTCTGGAAGGCATGCTCGGAGATTGGGAAGCGGCTTAACAGCATAGAGGAGAGAACAACTGTTGTGGAGACCGAGTTGGCAACTGTGAGAGAGCAGACTAAGTCTCATGATGCCCAACTGACAGATGTCCTGTGGAAACTGGAGGACTTGGAAAATCACCAGAGAAGGAATAATAATAGTTTTCTTGGGATTGAGGAAGGCCTGGAAGGGGTGGACATCCGATCCTTTATGCTATATCTCTTTAGCGATGTCTTTCCCAAACTTTCAGGATGGAACTGGAAGTCAGAAGTCCAAAGGGTCCACGGGTTTCCGTTAACCGCTATAAGTCTACACTGGCCAGAAGAGATCAATGGAAGCAGAGGGCTATTTCAGTCTTTTCTGGTAATTCCCCACTGTGCCAAGCCATATTTAAGAAGGCCCGCCCTGAGGCAAGACGGAAATATCGTGGGTCCTCCTTTTTCATGTGCCCTGACTTCTGCCATATAATGGTAGAGCATAGGTGGTGCCTGCACCAGGTTATCAAGCCTTATCAGGATGCCAGCTACGAGACCTTTCTACTGGCACCAGCCAGATTTACATGAATAGTTAGAGGGACTGTAAAATTCTTTACCTTCAAAATACAAGCCAGAGACTATCTTGGGCAGGTTCTGGCAGATAGAAGTAATGTATAGCTTGTTGGGGTTTCTCCTAGGAAGCTCTGAGTTATGCCTAATATAGGGGAGGTCTCTATTTTGCACTGTTTGGTAATCTGTACTACAGGGCACATGTATTAAGAGTAGGGGGCATTTTATGGAGAAAGGAGGGTCAGCGGCTCTATGGCTTCTCAGGGGGGGGGGGTTTCTTTGTGTTTTCTCTTCTCTTTATAGCTCCATCTTCGACGTTATCACACTGGTGCGTGGGGTTGTGGAGGCGAGCCTGGGGGGGGGAGCTTGCGGTGTCCAACGCCGTCTCCATCACACAGACCTGTGTGGTCTGGCTGCTTTCAGTGGCGGGGAGGGGGGTTTGTGGGGGGGGAAGGGTGTTGGTTTATTTGGCACGTAAATTACAGCCAAGGCTTTCTAATTAGGTTTGTTTTTCGACTGTACTAAAGGACAGGTAATGTTGTAAACCTAAAATCGGCCAGAGGAATATGCCCCTGCGCTATGTAAAGCAGGTTGTCATCAAATTCAGCCCAGCCGGTCGGGACTTTTACCTGGCTCCTGTTAAGTTTTCGGTGGGTAATGCTGTTGGTCAGAGCAATATCGGGGGTGGGTGGGTGGCTACGCTCCATTTCACCACTATCTATATTTGCGGGCTAAACTATAGATTTAAAAGAAGGGTTCAAGAAGATCTCAAATTTCTAAAAGCAGACGTGTATTGCCTGCAGGAGACCCAAATTGCCTGGAGTGATAGTGCAATTTTGAACTCTGTAGGGCTGAAGGTAGCATGCCATACAACTCAGGATGTCAGGACTAAGGGGTTAGCCATCATAGTTAAAGGTGATATTGTTACACCTGGTCGAAATGCAGCAGACAAGCATGGCAGATGGGCGATAATAGAGTGTAAAGCTGGCAACAGTTCTTTTATACTGTACTCAATTTACTCCCCAGTCTTAGATTACCCTGGTCTATTTCATTTTGTAGCTATTGAATTACCTTCTTGGCCTGCACCATATATAGTTTGTGGGGACCTGAATCTAAATGGGTCTAACTGGGGTCCTGGGGATAGCAGAGCTAGGGGTACTGGGTGTAAACCGCAAACATCTAGATATTTTAATAAATGTCTGAGGGATATTGATTTAATGAATGTCTGGTCCAGTCTGAAAGCTCCTGATCCTGGAAACACTTATTATTCAGCCCCCCCCCGGGCACGTTTGCCAGGCTGAATTATTTTTGGGTGTCACCGGTTTTGGATAAGGGGGCCCAGGTTGAACTCTTTCCCTGGGCAATGTCTGATCACAAATCTATTGTATTTGAACTCCCTCTGGATGGATTAGGAAGCTTTTGTGAACCACATGAAGGGCTGGATCCCGGGATATTTTAATACGAATAAGGGTAGCTCCTCTCCTGGAATGGTTTGGGATGCCTTCAAGACCATTTTAAGAGGGGAAACGCTGAGGTTCAGTATGGCTAAAAAAAAAAGCGGGCCAGGGACAGATTAAATAATCATACCAAAAACGTAGTCTCCTGGTAGCAGAATTGATCAGCGAGGTGGCGAGGGGGAGCAATCTCATCCCAGTGCTGAATTAAATAGCTATAACCAAGGCAAGCCTGAATGAACCTACCACGGAGAAAATCGCTGGGAGGTTCCTGGTCAAAAATCAGGAAAGCTATGAATATAGCGAACGTGTGGGGTGCCTCCTCGCAGTTAGGGCAAGGCAACAGCAAGCCGCAGGGCATATTAGACAGATAAGGAACAGGCAAGGCAGTGTCCTAACAGATCCCACTGAGGTTAGAGAGGCGTTCAGGGAATTCTACTCTGATCTTTATAAAGCCACACCCATAAGGTGTTCTCAGGTCTCAGAGGTACTTGTGGACTCAGGTCCCTGCTGTAAAATTACTCCGGAGGAGAGATCCCTATACGGGGCAGATATTTCCTTAGAAAAGTTTCAGGCAGATCTTCTGGCTCTCCCATCAGGAAAATCTGCCGGAACAGACTCTCACCCTCTAGAGTTCTACAAGGTTTTCTATAGAGAAAGCCATCAGGAGATGGGGCATATCCCCAGGCTCCTGGTGCACTGCTATCTTTTTTTTCTTTTTTAAATGTAAGGATCCTACAGCCCTGGGCTCTTATAGGCCAATTACACTACTAAACAGTGATGTCAAGCTGTACTCTAAAAACTTTTGCGAGTCTGTTAGGTAGTGAAATACAGCACCTAGTGTCAGCCAAGCAGCAAGGGATTATTCAGGGGAGAGGGACTGCGGATCATATGAGGAGAGTAATTGTATTGTTTGACGCCACAATCAATCAATCAGAACATTTGTAAAGCGCACTACTCACCCGTGCGGGTCTCAAGGCGCTGGGGGGAGAGGGAATGCTGCTACTGCTCAAATAGCCAGGTCTTGAGTAGTCTCCTGAAGGTTAGTAGGTCCTGGGTCTGCCGTTGGAGGGTGGGGAGGGTGTTCCAGGTCTTGGCGGCGAGGTGGGAGAACGATCTGCCGCCAGACGTCGCTCTTCGGATGCAGGGTACAGTGGTGAGGTCGGCGGAGCGGAGCTGGCGGCGTAGAAGGTGAGTCTGTTGAGGTATGCTGATCCGGTCTTGTGGAGTGCCTTGTGTGTGTGGGTGAGGAGTTTGAAGGTGATCCTCTTGTTGACGGATTGTTGAGGAAGATACATATCTGGGAGTCCGCATTACAGCAAGAGTGGAATGTATGGTTGATTTAAATTTAATTCCCCAATTTGGAAAAAACCAAGAAGGATTTCAGTCAATGGGATAATTTGAAACTCTAAATAATGAGGAGATGCAACCATGTAAAATTGATGTTGTTGCCAAAGTTATTGTATGTTTTTCGTACAGTTCCTATGGAGGTTAATGACTGGTTTAAATTAATTGAGAGATTGGTGGCTAGATTCATCTCATCCTATGGGAATACTAGGAGGGCTAATGCATTCTTGTGCTTACCCAGATAGGGGTTCCCCAATTTTAAGTTCTATTATCTAGCTGCAGCTCTGCAATACTACAGCCCTTTATTTAACAAGGCAATGGATGGAGATATGCTAAGCCATGTTCCCATAATTTATGCGCTTCTGATTGGGGGAACCACCAAGGGCTGTCTGTTGAAGTTTTTTGAGCCGAGCTACTTTAAAAGAACTCGGTTTAAGACTCGGATTATTGCATTTCGAAACTGGGCAGGTGTTCGGAGAAAACTGGGTTGGGCAGATACAGCAGATATACTCCCTTGCTCAGGAATGATCATCAGCTCCCCAGGAAATTTCAAAATAACTGTTTAGCTAGATGAGAATTAGGTGGCTTTGGCAGGATTTGGGACCTATTAGCAGGGGACCATATTAGGTCATTTGAAGTGGTTAGAGGTAGATTTAAGTTTGTGACTCGGGATTTTAAAAAAAATATTTACAATTGAGGGATTTTCTTTTGAGGAAGGCTGGGGGTGCGGCTGGTTTTGCAGATTACCCTGATGGAAATGCTAAAGGGTATTGGCCCTTCTTTCTCGCAATTATATCGTTGCTTGTTGGATGAGGTCCCAGATGATCTGGATTAGCACAATGAGAAGTGGCAGGCAAGGCTCGATCTGTCAGACTCTGGCTTCCTGAAATCACTCGAGCTGGGTGGGTCAATTCTGTACTCATCAAATCTGCAGTCACAACATTATAAAACAATTTTCGATTTGTATATAACACCAGCAAAAATTGCTAAATGGGGTGGGAATATGGGGATTTGCTGCTTTAGATGCCATGCATCGGATGCGGGTCTAGTTCACATGTTCGCCACCTGCCCTAGCCTAAAATCACTCAGCCTGAAAATAGTAGTTTTTTTTAGGCGATGTACTTAAAGTTAATATCTCCCTGTCACCTTAGCTTATGCTGTTGGGGGTGGATGAATCAGACAGAGGGGTTGGAGGAAGGTCTAATTTTTATAGCTATGTCGGTTTTTAGGCTCTGTGTGGCTTCAGCATGGCTTGATCCTCAACCCCGACCTTTCAGCAATGGAAGGGGTGCTTCCTACATATCTACAATTTAGAAACAGCACTTTGCGAACCGAAAGGCAAGAGGAGAAGAATCAAAGAGAGGAGGATCTGGGGGCTGGTTTCGATCTGGGTGTCTTTGTTCAAATAAGCTGCTGTGTTTTAGGCTGAGGCAGCATCAAGTTAGCGCCTGGAATGAATGAATTTTTAATTTTGCACCAATCGCCTGTTGATTTCTAATTATGGCTAACTTAATTAAATTTGTCGTTTTGTAAAACTGGTTGCTGAAATTTTATTTCATCAATAATTTTTTTTTTAAAACTGGTAACTACAAAAAAAAACTACCATTCTATTGATAAATGCCATTTATAGTATTCCTGAAGTTGATGATAGAAAGGGAAGAGGGAGGTGGCTGGAACTGTAATGCAGCAAAATATTCCTCCTGACTGCTCTGCTCCCATCTGTGGTGCTGCCAAAAAACACACATCATAATTATCTAGGAGACATACAGCATTCCGTTTGCATGTGTCTGACCTAAAGGTCAAGCTTGGTTATAACACAATAGCTATATTTGATAGTGTTCTGAGTCATGCAACTTGATAAAGTATTACATATCTTGGGGTGGCGGGGCACTTTTTCTGTGGAAGCACATTACTGCGCAATCAAAACATGTATTCATACCCACCAATATGTATTTGGAGCCAAATCTCCTCTCTGTAGCACTCCTGAAAACTCGTTTAGGTTGATCACATGGTTACGTGGCAGATTCTAAAGGTTGACGGGTGTATATACATACATTTTACTCGGACCCAATGAGCCAGGATAAAGCTTCTGATCCCCAGAGAAGAAATAGACTAGGGTGAAAAGAAGGTTCCTTGAAGCCTTTACACATACTTTACTTGATTTTCTGTGGCTCAGTCACTTACTGACATCTTAAATCCTGCAAAGTAGCCCTGAGCTTGACAATGGTGAAATGAGTCAATCTGAAAAATATGTCAAGAACTGCCAGTTACTGCTCAAGCATAAGCCTAACACTAATCTACCCCGCAATAGAATTTATGATTTAATGGCATTGGGTTTCTGTTGAAGGAATATAAAGCGGAGTTCACCTCACTTTAAATATATGACTATTTGGTTTAATGAAACCATATTGAATAAAAAGTAGAAACACCATAAACTGCATTCACAAATCCAGTTGTCTCAGTTTTAATGATATTAGAGATCTGGTCTGTGTCAATGTAGGTCTCTCAGTAGCAGCTATATTATCCTTTAATGCAATGCAACACAGCAAGACAACTTACTTTCCTGCATCAAATGGAGAGAGAAGGAATACCCCATATTTACCAACAAATGGTGCATTCCAGGCAGGATCATTTTTCACATGAATGACCAGAGTCGCCGCACACCAAAACACTCGTCGGCGCAGCCCTGGAGACCTAGCAAAGATGATTTTGGTGAATGGTCAATTAACGAGTGGATCAATCTGCAAGTACTGGGAAGACGATCAAATATATTATGTAAATAGTGAATAAATTGTACCTACTAATTATCTCTGGTTGTGAATATTTCCAGTATGTTTATGCTAGACCCGAAATGTTTGCTGTGATGTATGGTATAAATGTAGAATGAGTTTGAGAGAGAAAGTTGAGCATGGTTTTACAAATTTTTAGTTGAGGGATGACTAGTATTAGGTCATTGGAGGTTTACTAGGTCTAATATGTGAATTGATATGAAGTCTGATTTTTTTTAGATACAAACTGATTTCGATATACAAGCATAATATAATGTAAAGGAAGGTTTCTGTATAAATAAAAATAGATATTCTGTACACAACTTGGGCTCAATTTTATATTGGTTGATTTATGAACCCCTTTAAATCGGCATGTTATTGCAGACCTATGAGTAATTCTGAAATTGTATGGGGTAGGCAAATTTACTTGTGTTTGTATGATGCACTATCCACTGGTACACGCCCATAAACTGAATGTCAGGGGCCCTTTTTTTCTTTTCTTGGATTTCTCTTTAATTTGAGCAATCCTTTATGCTTCCAAGAAATTTACAGAAGTAATTTCCTGTCCCCTAAACTGAATAAATGTTATGCTGGCTGCATCTCTGCAATGCCATTCCTTAAACTACCCTGATAGAGGTATGCTGCTCCATGAGAAAGATCATCTTTATGACCACAGATACAAAACTCTGAGACTGCAAAATCTGATCTCGGCTCTCGGTTTTATGAAGTCCAGGCTTCACCTTCGGTAATTCGCCCAAAATCTGGAACACCATCCCTCATCAAATCAACAACGCCCCTTCTTTGTGTTAAACCACTGCACTGGCTGTTAAACTCAGGACTCCTGCGTACAGCTACCTGCTCTGTCTTCTAACGGCTCTGAGAGCAGCACTGCATACTGAAGCCTGCGCATTGGCTTCAGCAACCTCCTCACTCTATTTACTTATCTTTCAAGGTGTTATTGTCCATCTTATATTGATGTTACTTTCCCGAACATACTTTCAACCCTACTACACTCTCCCCACTTGCACTTCGTTTGACACTATGTCTCAGTAACAATACTGCATTTCCCTAAAAATCGAAACTTGTCCTCAGTTGGTTCTCATACCAGAGACTCACAGGTAAACTAGGTTTTAGATACATATTACATTAATAACATTATCAAAATACATATTGTAAAATTATTCACAATCTGACTTTCTTTTTCTTCAAAGCTTTTATCATTGCATTTGAAGTTGCTATAAACACCTCCTTCTTTGAATTTAGGAAAACCATTAGATCATCATTGAATTCACCTTTTAGGTATTGAGCCAAATAAATAAATCTACCTTATGAGAAAGTTCGTTAATTACCTAGAATACATATACCTATGTTTCTTTCCACAGCTTACCCCTGTTTTGAATTTGTGTCTTGTGTGGGCATCCCCCTATTAGACTTAAGCCTTTGAGAAAAAGATATTCAAGGTAACCCCTGATACTACATACTATCTGTTGAGAGAGATATCAACAAGCACTGCCAATAGGGCGCATGCATCATCTTTGGCACTCTTTCGGTGACCGGACACTCTCTCTTCTTCTTTTGACTTTTCTATTATTATTATAAGATGTGTATCCATTATCACTAACTCAGTTCTATTATTAACCGTGACTTTGCACCTTTGTTCAATGCACACAACTTTTTGATTTTGTATCATCATTGTCAATTCTTGAACCCTTATCAGTAATTATACCTAATTTTATTTTTTATTTTTAATTCTTACAGAAATCCCATTGTCTTTCTCCCCCCAGTGGCCAACTTTTCCTGACGAAGGCACCTTGTGTGCCGAAACGCGCATAGAAGAATTCTTGTCAACCAAACCTGTGCCACATTTTTTGTATTTATCTGTTTAATATTTATGTATTGTTGTCCATTAATCTATAAGTCTTTGCATTATTGACAGTATGACTGGAAGTATGTATGGAGGACACGCAAGTTTCTGTAAGATTGTCACAGTGTTTTTATATAAAATTGATACATAATAAAATCTATTTTTGTAATTTTGCTATAATCATCTTTGTTTTGCGTTCTACTTGACAGTACGCATTACCAATTTGTGTTGTTTGGTTACCTCAATGCTTTACAATTATCAGTAACGATACTGTCAGCCTTTGCTGTATTACATATCTGTAGCATGGCTACTTTATGCCCTCACTATTCAGCGCATGGATAACCTTCCTTCCCTCAAACATTGGCAACCAATATGTGATTTTTCATACCCCCTTTTCAACCAAGTCACATACATTTCTCTTACCTTGCACGGTATAAATTCTAGATACTCTGCTTCCTCCTATTGTCAACTGCTACTATAGTTACCATGTACGCCTTATTGTAACTATTTCCTGTTGGCTGTCCAGTCCAGCCCAGCATTTTTCTGACCGGTTATCGAATCCTGACTGAACACTATAACTACTGGGTGGAATTTGTGCTATATTAGGCAATATTTAAATAAATATCACCTGTATCGTCTTATAGAGCACGGTGCAGTTTGTTCTTTCAGAAAATCTACATTTATGAGCAACCCATGGCACCGAATAGAAATTTATTGTGGCAAATAATTCTGCGCAAATTGTTAACATTGTACTGAAAATAATTTTAATTGGTAAATTAGTACAGCTCAGAACATTTTAAAGGCAATGGGCAATTTAACATGTGAGGAGTCCCTGCTTATATATTTTATGTAAATTTAGTCCATGTCTGTTCAATAAATATGTCAGACTCGTAAATGAATGTAATACTCTGTTAAACCTCTAGAATGGAATCATTATTAAAATAATTAAATTGATGAATTTTATATTGACTGTACTTTTTTTGTATACATCCTGCATTTGGCTTATGTCTTATGTTCCTTTCAATAATCTAATTAAACTTTTTGAATGGCCCAAAAACAAAAAAAAGATAATGGGGGTGGCAGTAAATGGTTAAATGGAGACTATGGGGTAGGTTCCAACCTGGTGGCAAGTTAAATCAAAATCTGGGATAAACACTATGAGTATGCCATGTACTCTGGTCTAAAAGGTTTATCTAATAACATCCGTCTCTGGGCCTGCCACAGAGTGGTACAAACATCCTCAAAGTTGAAAAAACAACTGTCTAAGCCACAGGAGTAACACGCATTGGCATAGCCAATAGGTCTCGCCTTTGGGACCTTATAAGTGTTTAACCATGCAACAGTTAATGTTGTTGCACCAATGATATTGTGCTGCATAACTTAATACTTATAAGGTCCCAAAAGCGAGACCTATTGGCTATGCCAATGCTTGTTAAACTGTGCACACCTCACTACTGTAGGGATGCGGGGTTAGGAGAGTTAAAGGCAGGTGGGTCCGGTGTCGCACCCGTCCCAACGTACCCACCGACCCACCTTGACCATTGAATAATGCCCGCAGTGGGTGGGAATCAAAAAAGGTCAGAGTGGATTTATTTAAATTTTTTGTACTAGTGAATGGACGTCGTGCTGCTGTTTTGATGGGAGGTGGAGGATGGCAGGAGGCCGGCTTATTTCACAGACAAGTTATGGACTTTCATTGTGAGAGTAACCTGCACTGTGAATTTAAACATACAGAGGGAGTGTGCAGCTAACTGCAGAATTGTTATTGGTGGCCTTGCGCCAGTGTGACTTCACCACCAAGGATTCTTGTCCCAATTCCACGAGGGCTGGGGACAGCAGTCTCAGGATTTTCCATATACCCACCTCATGTGTGACAATGTTCCTGTACTGCAGAGCAGCCCCGCAAAGGCATATAGGAATCAGGAGATCATGGCCATGGCCTTATTGCCATTGCGCAGTCAGTTCGCAATGAGGCAGGTCAGGGAGGCAGCATGGAGGAGGTGAGTCATCCGTGCCCAGACAAGGACCCATGAGTTCAGCTGGATCTCCAGCCGTGAGCATCTCCCTACTGTCTCTGCAGCCCACTGACCTAGTTGAACCAGGTACAAGGGAAAGCAAACCCAGAGAAAGGTTCTGGTTGTGTTTTTAGATCCAAGCATTGTGTTTAGTCTGAAAACTGTGCAACAAACGTCTTGTAAAAATATGATGAATACAGCTCCTAATTTAAATGTGCATGTCTTACTCTGCGGAAGCGTACCACTTTAATCCAATAGAATAAATCACTCTGACTGGCAGTTAAAAAAATTTGATAATATCTATGCAGGAACTAAAGCAGTATTAAGCCATCTAGCTACAATAGCATTAGTGAACCAAGAGGCAAGTCGGCTGTCATGTACCCACTTACATTTCACCTACATTATTATTAGAGATGAAGCAACATCAAAGTTTAATAAACCATCAACAAGAGAGACGCATGTACAGCACACACCCTGAGCCAAATTATTTCAAGGAGCTCCCAGATGTGATAATCAATGAAAGGGCAGAACGGCAAAATAATTTGTTCAAGCAGGAAAGCCTAGATTGAACACCGGTTTCCTGGTTACAAACTGTGTAATTCAGCCCCTGGATGCGAATCTTTTTCTCTCTCCTGTTTAACCCAAAGGATAATTATTGGTGTTTAATTATTTTAGGTGCTGAATAGGTGCACAGTATTATCTAAATTCACGTTAAATCTAGCAGACACGAGGAGTTTTACTTTAAAAAAAAAAAAAAAAAAACACAAAAAAAACAAGCGCCCGCGAAAGTGATCGCGATCAAATATCAAAGCGGCCGCGAAAGTGAAAGTAATCGCGGCAAGCGCGCGCACATGCACTGTAGCTCTAGGCTGGCCTGGTAGCACTTTTTGAAACCCTCTCAATAAGTCTCGCCAGACCAGCGCATGCGCTGGGTCAGGCGAGACCTAAAAAGGAACTACATCATATTTCTGCACCTCTTCTGTACTCCTAACTCAGTAGCTTTCAAATACATTTATACTCCATTATGAGTTGGGGGCATTTCCTCAATTTATATTGTACCCATCCTTCCATCCCCGTGAATAGGTATATTCATTTCTCTATAACAAGAATGTGGCTGTGGTTATAGACAGTAGACTAGGAAAGAAGAGAATTCTACCCAAGTCAAACCACAGTGACTACTCCACCCTTGACACAACCCCTCATTATCTATACTGGGTAAGTTGCATGTGCTGCTTTTAAGAAGTGCACAAGTAGAACCAAACGCAGTCGCTCAAAAAGGAGAGTTGCAGCCACTAATACTACATGGTATGCACACAAAAATCTATGATGCGGGACTTGAAACATGTCCAGTTAAAAAAATCAAACACCCAACATTCAAGGTGACGAATCCAGCATGTGTCTTACAGGTATGTTTGCAACTATCCTTAGGTGTCCTTGTTTTGACTAATAACACCCAGATGTTTTAATCATATTTTGGAAATTCCTTATAATCTTAATCATGAAGGAAAACTGAAAGGATCAATAGTATTTATTAAGAAACAATAGTTAAAGACAATCAAATGTAAATGCATTTTTTTTTTTTTTAAATCATCTCTTTAAACAATCACTATGATTCCAGAGCTTTTGCTTAAGGTGCGTGTTTGTAAAACAAAATTGTAGTTTGTTCCAAAATACTCACAGAAGTAATAGAAATACAATTTGTTTCCCCAAATGATGAGCATATTCATTTCAAGCCTAAGTATGTTGGATTTCAAATCTTGCATGAATAACGTCTACATTATTTTGTTGAATAAAAAAATTGGATATAACACATTAGGAGAAAGCAGATGCATTCTGTTTACTCTTAAAAGAATATGCATAGTAAATAGGTTGGCCTATAAAGTCTGGTCTTCACATCCGGCTTTGTTTCCTAAGATATGCACCCCTATATTATAAGCAACAAAAAAAAAACAATCCTCACGGATAGTAGCAATGAAACAAAGCAGAAGCTAAAAACAAAGAAAAGTTTTAGGAAGGTGGAGGATAGTAACGCCTGAAAGGTTGCACAGCTAGGTCGACAGCAAGTTCCCCAAGCAAAAGCAAACATTTGCCACTGGCTTACGGATGTAATGGTATAGCCCCTTTAAATGTGTCTTACCTACAGTCTGTTACCAAGTACATATTGTCTACAATACAATATACACAAAGTAAGATTTGGGCCAGCGATTTGCTCATAGCTAAACAGCTTTCTAGTTTCAGCTCCCTGCTCTTTTTTCAATGGCTTTCCTCCCTATTTTTGTCTATGTTGCACCTGTGGAGGTTTTCCTCTTTACAGGTTTCTGTTTGGATAATGTGTATCCTTTTACTGTTTCCATGAGGGCACTGTGTTTATAAAAATTTCCCTTTTTAACTCTCCATGGGAGTTTTGGGGAATTTTTTGTAACTCTTTATGGTATGGCCTGCCAGCTGCACACCGCTACGAGGCCATGCGCTTGTGCTCGTTTGTGAGCCATTCCACACACAGTTTACAATACACTGAAAGTGATTTGAACCTTCAGAAGTTGAACTTCAGTACTGAGACACTTCTTTTGAAGAAGCCATGCGCTTTATAAGTGCAGAATTATTATGTCTTGATTTAACTTTCAAAAATTGCCATCATCTTGGAATAGTAATTGAAAAATAAAGTATAACAAAAAATAATTGCAACCACTGTAACGATTTCTTATACTTTGTCAAAAAACATGCATGCATATATATTATACATACATACATACCGGCTCATGCATGGACAGCCATCTTGGAATGCTACTGACCATAAAGTAACCAAAGCAAGCATTGGCAAAGCCATTAAGTCTGTGCTTGTATAGTAAAAGTGAAATCTATTGGTTTTGCCATTGCTTGGTTTTATTTGGCCTACTATGCGTCTTACTTGAATTTTCAATAAAATAAACACAGAGGTTGTGGACCTCATTAGTTTAAAGTGAAATAACTTGTTTTAAAAGCACATTTCCTTTGGAAGGTGTCGATTATTTTTCAATTCCAACAACTAACATAAAAAGAAAAACATATAGGAGGTGATCTTATAGCTTTAGACAACATCACTGTGTAAAAAAAATAAAAAAGGTTTTTTAAAAAAACATACTTTTTTGGGGCAAAGCTTCAAGGCACAATTTAGGCTTCAAAGGTTACTCTAAGACATAGATAACTTGATGTACTTTATCATCTGTGTTTTGAATGAAAACCCACGTCAGAAGCAGTTATCACGTTACATTAAAGAACTAAAATTACTCAACGTACTGGCACTCAAATATTTTTAAAGCAGCAGTGACCTCCGATTGTAACCCCTGCAATTTTTCCCATAAATGAAAATTATGCAATAGTTTTGCTGGTCTTCTCAACAAAGAAGGATTGTCTCGTTTATACTTTCCTACAGAGCTCTTACAGTTGCTTTCGGAAATAAACTGAGAAATACTGTGAGGCGAATTACAATGTCAAAAAAGTCACAAAAAAGGCATTGCTTCAATCACAGCATGGCAAACAGTGGTAAGGCACGCTATGATTTTTGTATTGAAGTAAAGTGCAAGATGTCATCTCGAAAACTAGAGAAAAATGCACTGTTAGAAAACAAATCTCCATGAAGCATGCCTCAAATATTTTGTGCGGGTATTTTTTCATAGATTAAACAGTAAACAAGGACTTCATAATAAGCTAATTTTGTACAATTACCACCTATGGTTAAGATAAATTGACAAGGTGTTTTAGCATCTTAGTACTGAAATCGGAAGGGGTACCTAGCAGTGAAACATATTTATTATTAATTTGCGGTGTCTACCATCAAAACATGATTGCACCAAAAACCTTGAGAATGCTCTCCTCAAACGGGCCATCAATGTAATGTGCATTAGCAACATTTTGTTACGCGGATTTCAATTTTTCAGTGTTTCAAACAAACTTTTAGGTGGTTTCTGTTAACTGTGAAGAAGTCTGAACATCACTCTTTTCAAAACAGCCAATAACCCAGTTGACATCTAATAATCAATTCAAAATCAATTACAGTTTTGTGGATGGCAACTAGAAGTTTTGCCTCTATCTTAGAGGCTTTGATTACATTTCAAGATTGGAGGACTTTGAGGGAGCAGCCCCCAAAACTCGTTAGGTGGCATGGTCTAATAAAGGATAGAACATGTTTGTTGAAACCAGCTCTTCTCGTATTTGGGGAGAGAGAACGTGTCATACCCCACCCATTAGTAATCGAACTGTGGTGTGGCGGTTGCCATGAAGCATCAAGCTGACCACAGATAGCCCTCGAGCATCTGATGAATGGAGACTTCTTTCCGGAGTACGCATTTGAGATCTTGAGGCAGTTATTGTGCAATGAATAGTGAAGACGGAGTGTTGAACAGCTATAGGCTTTTGTTGTGGACGGTGCCGCATACAGACGGGGAGCTGGAAACGACGGAACACCGGCAGGCTGTAGCAGTTGACCGATATTATGGGCAGCTCTGAAAGATGATGTTGAAGAGCAGTCCTGCAGCTTGGGTGCATCCCACTGGGATACTGGTAGCCCGTCGTGGAGCATTAGACGGTACTGAGGGGTGACAATAAGCTGACCGGTGATGTTAGATCAGACCTACAAATAATCGCAGGTAGAAATGGAGCATCACGCTGTAGGTTGGCACAATCCCAGCAAAAAAAAAAAATAAAAATAAAAAAAAAAATGCTGAACACTGGTCCCTTAGGCAGAAGAGGAGACTCGGTTCAACACAAGGCAAATGAGTGGTTGAAAACGACAATCGCTCCTTGTGAAGTACGGTTTAAAGTTCCGCGAAATACTGTGGTATCATGTGATGCAGCATTTCGAGTCACAGGGTGCTTTTTTTTTTTTAAACCAAACCACAAATACTGGCGATCCATCTGGACAACACATGTCAGAGACAATCAGCACAAAAGGAGAAAGTTGATACGAAATAGAAAAGCCCTTGATTGGAATACCATTCGGAGCACAGCGCTTCCCTCCACAGCCCCGGAGAAGTAGCAGCCACGCAAGCTACACGGAGTAGGCCGGGGGCGGTGGCTCCTTGGCCGGCAGTGCGACAGCCTCGTCATAGGAAGGCAGAAGCAGTCCCTTCTCGGGCAGCTTGACGGTCGAAACGTGCACTTGCCTTTCTTCGCTACGACCGGCCTTCAGGAACTTGTAGCAGCGCCAGACACACTTCAAGAAATAGAACTTGAGCAGCACCACAGCGGCTGCGGACAGAGCCAAGTAGATTATGGGGCGAAGTAGCTGCTTCTCCGTGTGCTCCATGTCTGAAGATTCAGGAAACACCGGGTTTTTGTCCCCGTCCATGAATAATGCAGCGCGGCGCTGCCCCGAATTCAGGAAGCCCAGGCAGGGCGGAAAGCGCACAAACAGGCCGCAGAAGCTGAGGATGCTGACGGACAATTCTAGGGTCTGGAACGCGATGAAGGGTAGCAATAGTGACGGGATGGCCTTCAAAACCCCGCACATCATACCCAGGGCCACCAGCATCAATAACGCACCACACAGATAGGCCAGCACAATGTCTGCCAAAGTCGAGTCTCTGCCGTGAGCCAGGTCGACCGTATACATCACAAGTATGAGCGCGCTGGAGAACATAATGTACAGCGCCAAGCCCAGGCTCACCGAGCGCACCGTAAGGCAGCCGCAACAGCGCGGCACCTCCCGAGAGCGGAACGTCGCCATTTCCAAACCGTCTCTCATCTTGGTCTACGGAGGAATGTGTTGAAACACATCCGGGTACTACGTCACTCCCATGAGCCGTCTGGTTATTCTGCTGACTACGATGGGCGGTCCGTTACAAGGGAGGACACGTTAAAGTCAGGCACCGTGAAGGCGACAGTACCTTAATACTGTTGGAATAGTAATCTCCGCCTTTCGAGTGTGCCTGACGTTCAAATTCCGCGTTGACGCACAGGCACGCACCTGTTTGGAAAGTCCCCTGCTTTATTGTCCTAGGGAAACAGAATGTTTCTTTAAATAGTACATTTGGGGTACATTTACTTCTTTTTTTTGTGTTGAAAATGTTTATTTAATTTTTACAATAAAATACATAGTAATACAAAATAGGTAAAACAATGAATTGTTGATAAATACTTAACAAATATTACAGGAGTAAGAAACACATGAAACACATAATATTAATGATAAATATGGACGAATAAATAGACTAGACTCTTTTTATATATAAATATTTAAATAAATAAATAAGTAAATAAATACATAGTAGAAATATGAATAAGAAATTGATATTGCATATTATTATTAATAGAAAAAATATGAATTAATCTAAAGTAAATAAGAGACAAGAACTTTATAGGAGATAGTTATATTAATAGGTTAAGGACGCAAAAGTTTGGAGAAGAGTATAAAGTTAGTATGGAAAAGGAAAGGAAGAAGAAAATAAGAGAAAAGGCGGAAAACTTGAAGAATAATATAAAAGAATAGTGTGAAAGAATAGAGCCAGAGTAAGGAAGGGGATGGAAGGAGAGTAAGGGTAAGGAAAATGAAATGATAAAGGGAGACGAAAGAAAGGAAGGAAATAAAATAAAACAAAAAATGGTGGAGAGAGCTTAATATACAAGGATGTAAAATAGTGAATTAATTAATTTGGTTGTTTGCATTAGGAGAGATAGCGGAGTTAGCAGCATCATCAATTTCAGTTTTTAAAAAAAGAGACCAAGTCTGGAGAAAAATATCAGCTTGATCCTGGAGGTTATAGATCGTGCGTTCATGTAAAGCCGCCTGCATCATTGCCACCAGCCATTCTTCATGTGAGGGTGGGGATGAAGACTTCCAATGGTGCAAAATACAAATTTTAGCTGGAGCTAACGCAGTATGTAGAACACAAATTTGTGGTTTGGAAAGTTTTGGAAAATGACGTAAATCATGCAAAAGAATGGTGGCAGATGTAAATGGTAAATGTAATGACATTGTGGAATGTAAGGTTTTACCAACAAAGATCCAAAAAGACTGGGTTTTTGGGCATTCACAAATGATATGGGTTATATCACAACCAGAGGCGGTAGTTATATCACAACCAGAGGCGGAACACCTCCAGCAATTAGTGTGGGAAAGTAGTTCAGCTTTATATAATTTAATCGGTGACCAGTGCCAGTGATGAAAAATTTTAAATATACAAAATTTAAGCCTTGCTTCACGGACTCCTTTATGTAATCCCTCCAATATCTGATCCCATTTAGAAGCCTTATAAGAAATAGATAAACGGGATTGCCATTTATTTTGAAGCGTATGAGAGAGGGTTTGTGAAAATAGAGGAAGCGTAAAGGTTTTATAAAGGCCTGAAGTCACTCCTTTATGCTTCCCCCACAAATTTAGGTAAGATAATATTGGAGATACTTGGAGCAAACAAGGGGGAGATCCCAAATGTTTCTTCAAACATTGTTGAAGCTGAGAATATTTAGAGGAATGTTGTGTATGAAGATTAAATTCTTCACATAATTGGGAGAAGGGTTTGAAATCACCATCATGAAGGAGTTGATCTGGGGAGGAGATGCCAGCTGCTTGCCATAAAGGCCAAGATAAAGTGCGACCATTGATACGGATAGCTGAATTATTCCACAGGGGAGCCTTAACATGTAAACGTGTGTTTGAGTCCAATAACCGATGCCCTCTTTGCCAAGATTTGTGCATGACTGATAAGATGGGATAAGAACAACTAGTGCCACTACGATATAAAAGAGAAAGACCTAAATCCATGGATAAGAGATGACGCTCAATGGAAACCCATTGCGGAATATCTTTAGTTCCTGGCAAAAAATAAGAGAATTAGGAGATGTGTAAAGCAAGGGAATAGTGTTCTATGGATGGAAGACCCATACCTCCATACAACTGATGGCCTTTAGTTTTGCCATAGCAAGGCGTGGTCTAGCTGAACCCCATATAAAGGCCTTGATCTTGGAATCTATTGATCTACGGGTAGCTAAAGGGATCTGGAGGGGAAGCATACCTAAAATATAGATGAGACGCGGAAGAGTGACCATTTTGATAGCTTGAACTCTACCCCAAAGAGATAGTCCTAGAATTTTCCATTTGTCAAAATCCCTCTGCATTTGAGAAAATAGAGACGCTAAGTTGTCTGCGACCATGTTTTTCCATGCCCTTATTGACTAAAATTCCTAGATATTTGAGATGTGAAGACTGCCAATGAAAAGGAAATCTGTAAACCGCTGCCTTTGTAGTGCCAGCAGAAATGGGTAAGGCTTCACTTTTGTCCCAATTTATTTTATAACCTGAAAAGGAGGAGAAATCATTAATAATTTGAAGGAGGGACGGGAGAGATCGAGGAAGGTTAGTAAGAGTAAGAAGTATATAATCTGCATACAAGTATATTTTAGAATGTCCAATTGGGAGGGGGACACCAATGATTTCATCAGATTGACGGATTGTGGCAGCAAGTGGCTCCATTGCTAGAAGAAAAAGAAGGGGGGATAATGGGCAACCCTGGCGGGTTCCTCTCCGAATTGGGAATGCGTCAGACAAACAACCACCACAATTCACCTGGGCTGAGGGATTATCATATAGTAAGCGTACTTTAGTTATAAATTGATCACCTAATCCAAATAGTTGCATTATAATAAAAAGGTATTCCCACTCAATGCGGTCAAACTCTTTTTTTCTATCAAGCGAAAGGGTCAAGGCATCTTCTGAAAGATGTTTAGTAGACCACAATGTATGGGCTCATGTACGGAGATGATTCAGAGAGGAACGCCCCGGGACAAAGCCCACTTGAGTATGATGTATTAAGGAGGGTAGGACTTTGCGGAGACGAGACACTAGGATGCTGGCTAATATTTTAATATCACAGTTTAATAAAGAAATGGGACGATAGCTACCGCATAAGAGAGGGCCCTTGCCAGGTTTGGGTAATACGGCTATAACTGCCTTTTTAGAAAGAGGTCCCAGTGATGATTCTTTATCTGCCTCAAGAAATGCAGCATGCAGAGTATCAATAATATTATGTCCTGCCCATCTATAAAATTCAGCAGGCAATCCATCCTCCCCAGGAGCTTTATGATAAGGCAGAGCAGCAATGGCTTTAGAGATCTCATCTCTTGTGATTTCACCATCAAGTAGAGCTCTACCATCATCAGAAAGACGAGGAAGACTCACTGTTGCTAGAAAAGAGGACATCTTATCTAGGTCTATTTGGTTGTCTGGAGTATATAGGGATTGATAAAAGGAGGCGAATTCATTAACTATCTCTTGAGGTCTTGTGAGTATGTCACCTTGAGTCGACCGAATAGCTGGGATGGCCATCGCTGCCTGTCTTTGACGTAGTTGTGCAGCTAATACCCGCCCGGCCTTCTCCCCTTGTTCGTAATGTCGCCCCTTCATTTTTTGCAGAGCATATTCAGCTTTAGAAGTAAAGAGACTATTTAGGGACATGCGTGATTGTTCTAATAATTTGCGATTATGCAAGGTAGGAGCCAATGTATATAGGTGAGAATAAGATTGAATGTCTCATTCTAATTCTGTTTGCTTTGCAATATTCTATTTATTAGCAAGTGCTGCATCACACATTAATTGAACCCTAATAGTGGCTTTAGCTGCCGCCCACCCCGTCCTGCTGGAAGTGACAGAGCCCTGATTAATAGAGAGATAATCTTGTAGATGGGATTGTAATTGAAGTTTACCCTTGGGTGTCCTGCGCCGCTGAATGCTCATACGCCATGGTTTACGTCTTGGTCGAAATGGACCTAAATCTAGGGATAAAAGGACAGGAGCATGATCAGACAAGGCTGCCTCAAGGATATGAGACTCTGTGACCAAGTGGACTGCTTTGTGTGATACCAGAAAATAATCTAAGCAGCAAAATATGCCATGCAAGGGGGAAAAGAATGTATACTCTTTGTCTTGTTGATGGCTAAGACACCAATGGTCAACCAAACAATTATCCTGGAGTATGTAATTTAAGATAGCTCTATCCGCTTCATTTACTTTATCAAACTGACCTGTTTAATCTAGGATAGGATCTCGTACCAAATTCCAAACCCCACCAATAAGGTATTGCGAGGCGTCAATCTCTGTAAGAAGACAATTTAATTGAATGAAAAATGACTTTTTAGTGCCAGTCGGAGCATAGATTCATCCCAGGCAAATGTAAGAATTCCCAATACGTAATTTAGCGAATACATATCGGCCATCAGAATCCGACCAGGTCTTGGAGATCGTGACTGGGAGTGATTTACGAATAAGGATTGCAACTCCACATTTGCGGACAGGGCTAGTATCTGTGGGTTCATTAGGTCTCGCTGGCGTTGCAGCGCGAAGCGCTGCCGCCAACGAGAACTATTGTTGCCCAGATGCCTCTCAAGGGAGACAGACCGGGGCACGCGCAGCGATCGGGGTCTGTGGACGCGCTTCTGAGAAGCGCAGACGCACACGACCCCAAGCGCGCGCGCGCCACGCTCCGCCGACCGCCTGGCTTGCTTGCGCTTCACACTCACACGTGAATGCCACCGGGCGGCCTTATCCCTTCCCTTATTTCTGTGTTCCCTGCACGTGCCAGACTAGCACCGCCTGCACCCGTCACCTCACCTGGATTCATTCCACGTGCTTGAATTGCCCGCAGCAACTGGACCACCGCTATTTCGGCGCCCAGAATGAGCTGAGTAAGTCTCCCAGCGCCGTCCACTTTCCAGCCACTGCCTGCGCAGTTATGGTTTTGACCTCGCTGACCCCCCTTTCCTTCACTCCTCATTGTTGAAAGACGCGCCCTGACGCCTTTCTTATCTACCGCTGCTTCATCTGCAGTTCCTCCCCCTTGAGGACCTTACTCCATGCGCCCAGTTTGGCCTGCAGTAACCGGACCCTCATGTCAGGAGAACTCAATCCTCCAGTAAGTTCCCACGCCATTTGCCTCCCAATTAATTTACTTGGGTGCACTGGTGTCCCCTTTCACCTCCGTTCCTTTTTACAGATGGACATACCCTGACGCTTCCTATCAAATCTCGGCTCTTATCGCAGTTTTTCCCACCTGGACCTATCACATCCAGGGAACCGAATCAGTGCACTGACAGTAAGTGACCGAATTGATTAGCAGCTTCTACCCTGCTCCCCACTGTCCACGCTGCCCATTGCCTTACCTTGGTTCCTTCGCCCGCAGCCCGTTCTCCTCCTCCCTTTATCTCAGACCACCCAGTCCCGGCCACGCTTCACACATTGCCAGTAAGTTTCTCTGCCGTTTAGCGCCCGAGCGGTTCCCCTTGCCCCACACCACTGACCCTTCGCATTATTCTCCAGTTCCCCACCCTCTGCTGCCTCCTCTCACTTCTCTTCCTTTCTCTGAGCCTAGACACGCGGTATTCTTCCTGCCAGTGCGCCTCCCAGCTCTGGGCAAGATTCATGCTATGCAAATATGTTAATAAAAAATGCCGATTTTAGTTTACCATGTTCTAATCTCATATTCCAAGAATAAAACACCATAGATGTCAGAAATAAATACCCATCTAGTGTTTGCAGTGGTTAAATTGTAAAATAATAAGCGCCAGTGCCCTCATCAGGCGGCCATTGTAGCTTGAACCACCTTTTGCCTCTGCCAGTGCGCTAGTGACCGTACCAACACAACTACTAGCCATCACACTCCTACAAGTAGGACTATTACAGGCCCCCAAATCTATGAGAATTTCTTGGGTAGCAGGAATCAGTCATTACCATTAATAAACAACTGTTCAGGGGCGTAACATAGGTCCCCGCATCCTCCGCAGTGCGGGGGGCCCCCAAGCTCCAGGGGGCCCCTCAGCACTGCACTTCTGCCGAGCAGCTCCTGATAGAGTCCGGAGGGGGCCCCTCCACATACCTTGCAGGGGGGCCCCCTCAATTATCGTTACGCCACTGCAACTGTTGTTAAGCTCTTCTCTAAAGGAGTGCCACTATGTGGCAGACTGCCATAAGTGTCGGTGTTGATAATTAAGTGCCGGTACTGAGCACCGGAAACCTCGGCCTCAGATTGGGCACTGATCGTCTGTACTGCATAGCGTGAAACTGGAAAATCTGGAGTTTTCCGCAGCTCCTGGCAGGTGAATCCGAGAGCACAGAAGACCCCTCAGGGGCAGATGAGGTGCGTGAGCAAACCATTGGTACAGAGTGACTTGAGCATCATGAAAAGGCGGTCTCAGCCCGGGAAACCTACAAAGCCCCAAACACTGTGCGCCTCATACACATGTCCAAGTTAACACATGATTATTCAGACAACAATGGTTGGCATCATACATTCTCAGTGTATGATTAAGGTGCAGTTATGGGAGTGGGATGTATCGGGGAAGGCAGCGTTACATTGCAACGGGTATATGCTGTTCGCCTATTATGTTGAATCAATGGGACTTTACCCTTATGCTTCATTTGTCAGTGTTAATATCCTGTTATACCTGGCACTCCAAAATGTTACATGTATGCAAAAGGTACCTGTGTAATGCTTGTATGTTAATATCCGCTTCCTGAATCCTCTTTTCAATGTTAACATACGCCTGATTATCAATGGTACCTGTCTAAATGCCTGCAAATTTAAAAAAAAATGCAATGAACAAATTTAAACAAAAAAAAAAATGAAACTGGAAAATCTGGGCTCAATCCCAATTTCCCTGCTTGACCAAACTGGGCGTTTCCTCAGCAAATACCTTATTTCACAAAACTTCCTTTTTGTTCCTTTT
This sequence comes from Triturus cristatus, assembly GCF_964204655.1. NCBI lineage: Eukaryota > Metazoa > Chordata > Amphibia > Caudata > Salamandridae > Triturus > Triturus cristatus. Next base: position 223,467,521 of record NC_140594.1, on the reverse strand, counting down.
TTGTATGTGAGAGCACCTTCAAATACATGAGTTCAGGGTGTGCCCTGAACAGTCAAGCATTTGCAATGCAATAGGTCTCGCATTTGTTAAAGTTGGAGCTGTTTGCATTGAAAATGACTATGTTCTTTAATTTTTCATTTGTATTTGCAATAATAAATAGACTCCTTATAAGCAAAGTAACCTATTAATAATTGACAGAAATGCAAAAAGATAGAGCAGGTTATGCAGATGATATGAAATATATGAAATAAAATGTAGTTAGTTGTTAATTTTAATACTGTAAAAGTTATGCAAATAGTTTTAAAAATATGAAGGTGATACATATTGGGTATGTTAATAGTTGTCTAATTTTTTGCATCTCTAAAAAATATCTATTGGTAGTTATTAGGCGAATTTTTTGGGCACTATATTAATAGTAATACGTATAACAAGAGTTTGAGCTATTGGCATTGTAAATGACAATGCCTTTTATTTATGTGTTTTGAAAACCTGCAAGCAATGCGTAAACACGCACTTTGTACTTATTGTCGTTACATACGAGAAGCAAGGATGGCAGTAACTGCACCTCGTTTACTGCCAGCCTTGCTTCTTGTAAGCAAGGACTATAAAAACGCTTGCAGGTTTTAAAACATATAGATAAAAGGCAATGTCATGTACAATGCCAATAGCACAAACACTCGCAAATGCGAGACCTGTTGCATTGCAAATGCTTGTTTTTAGGTCTCGCCTTGCTATCGCGTAAGCGATCACAAAGCGAGTCTATTGTAAGCGGCTTTTAAAAGTGCTCCCAAAAAGCGGATTGCATGGCTAGCACGGGCACAATCGTGCCGACATGCAATCTGCTTTTTAGGAGCACTTCAAAGGGTCCGCTCCCCCGCCTGGAATACGCTCCCCCGCCCCCAAGCGCGCGCGCGCCACGCTCCGCCGCGCTTGTTTTTCTTGTCTGGTATGGGAAGGCTCTCCTTATGCACAGCTGCCACCCCTTTTCTCCAGGGAACGATGTTGCTTTACACATCGGAAGTTAAACATCTCCTTAAACGTTTTTCTCTTCAATGCGATCCTCTTTCAATTATTACGAAATCAGTTTCTGTGTATACTCGGTGTGCAGCTGCTCAGTTCCTACAGGTTCAGGGCCATGATTTCAACCAGGCGCTTCATGCAGTAACAATGTGTGCGCACCCCCAGTACGATATAGAAGCATCTTTAAAACTGTCATGGAGTGAGAGGGTGTGCAGCGAGCATGCGCGCAGGGCTAAGCCCTGTCTCAGGGCACCACAACAAATGTCCAGCTGTGAGCTGGCAGGTACTAAATCACAAGGGGTTCATACCCAAAGTCGCCCACAGCCAGCTGCTTCCTTTGCATATGTGCAGCACCGTCTTATTGCCCTCTACGAGGCACGCTGGGACACACAAGGATCAGGTGTCAGTCTACCATCTCACCGAGGATTCGGGACACATCGCTTACCCACACCCTACCAGCCCCTCTGCATAGACAGCACGGACTGATCTTGCAAACGCACAGCACCCCACCCCACATCTCAATAACCACCCTTAGTGCCCTTCAATGAAAAGGTCCACATTGCACCCAGAACATTTCATTGCTGGAACCTGTTTCACTTCCGTGCCACAGAGTAGTTATGAGGCGCAGCCGAGCATGTTTAAATGCCAGCAAGTTTTTAAATAACAAAGCATGTTATGTGCAGTAATTTAAAACCGCAAAACCTGTGACAGAGCTACATAAAAACAGGTATTGACAAAACCAGTAGTTTGACTTTAATTAAACGTTGTGTGTTGCACTCGTGATTAATTTATTTGGTTCTATACATGTTTTTTATAGCCAGCTCCAGTTTTGTTGGTGGTAGAGCTCTTCATTTAATCGACCTGGGTGACATTTAATTACGTCAGTGTTCCATTTAATTAATTTTTTCCCAAAAGGAAGCTTGCTTTTATACAAACAAAATCAGTGTTTTTTAAAAAAAAAATCATTATGTATGATACAAGGATGGGGAGAGGTTGTGGACTTAATGTCGGAGCTGCCGACTTCGGAGCTGGTGAACCAGCTTCGAGTCTCATCGTTGGCTCACCTGCCTGTGTCCATGTGTAATGCTCTAATATCATTGGGTCAAGTTCTCGCTACATGAAAACCCCCCAAAAACACGCATTTGAAATTCAATAGATTTCGCAATTGCGAGAGTTGGAGTTATTTATTTGTTTTGAAACCCTGCAAGCTGTGCCTAAACCCGCATATTTTCTTAACACATAACTGAAAGCCTTTGTCATTCGCAATGCCAGTAGCTCAAACTCTCGCAAATGCGAGACCTCTTGCATTGCAAATGCTTGTTGTGAATGCTGCTGTGAATGACCTTCCCCACCCAATCTCTACAGAGTTTGTCAGATTCAATCGCATCAAGGTGTGTTTCCTGTAGTAAGGCTATGTCTACATGTTTGGACTGGAAATAAGAAAGTACTTTGTTCCTCTTAATGCAATGAGTGAGGCCATGGACATTCCACGTGATGGTAGATAGTGGGTGAGTGCTTGCCATGCGGAGATACGGTCAAAAGGAATTAAGAATTCAGAAATCAATGTATTAGTCAAAGTAAGAGAAATGATAAATTAATGGGAATATAATGAGAGGGAATAGGGTAGGATGGGAAGGGAAAAGGGGGGGGCACTCTGGGTGCTATGTAATAGAAAAGTGTAAGAGAATAAGAGTTTTATATAAACTTAAGAAGTTTAGAATCCAAAGCAAAGATTATTGACTTGAGGAAAAGAAACGTGATAGAAAACCAGAAGAAGAGAAACAATATAACACCTACAAAATATCGTATAGAACAATAAGAGTTGATATAAGAAAGGTTAAAGAAAGTTCCTATAGAAGTATATTGAGAAGGTCAAACTATTCTATGGAATCAGCGAACCTCTAACTTTCAACCGCGGGTCTGGGCTCACTAGAGCACCGCCACGAGAAGGAACTCCTTCAGGAGGATAAAACCATGACTATAAAGGGGAAAAACTAGAATATATTTAAAAAAGATTTGATCCCGGAGACCCATGAATGTAAAATATTGGCATTAAAACGCTTATAAAATTGTCAATAAATTCATATAAATTCAAGAAATTGAAACATATTATAATAAATATATGACTTTAAAAAGTATATATTATAATAAGACATAACATTTAATAATATAAGCTTAAATGCAATTTTATACTAAAAAGTGAAGTATATATGCAAATAACAATGATTATAAACATAACTGCTATAGAATGAAACAGACCTTATTAAAAGTTGTTACTCAAAAAGAGGTAAATGTAAGAATGAATGCAATTTATCTCCAATTATGACTTGTATGAGAGAGGAAATAGCAAATATATTCATGAATACTTTGCGCCCCCAGTATTATAAAAAACATATAATTTAAACTTATTGTAGAGCTTATACAATAAATATATTAATACATCCTAAATAGAGTATAAGTATAGGGGATTTATAAATATAAATATAATAAAATATATAATAACAATGTACTTATCTATTCTAGAACCTAAAGAAATTCATGAAAGGACGATATCAATGTAATCTAGACCACTGTAAATCTTATGCAATAAATATCCTAATAAATCCTGAATATAATATGAGTATAGAAGTGACTATAGGTACTAATATGAGCAGAGATAAAATAGTAGTATATATAAAGATCTTGGATAGTACTTCTCTGTCTAAAGACTAAAGAAATTCATGAAAGTGCTTTATGAAAGGACAAGGCAGTAAGAAGAAGAAGATAACATCAGAGCCTTTTCTCCATCTGCAGATTATAGAGGGGATCGAGATTTGTTCCTATGATGATCTTGTGTGAAAGTAGAGACTGTCTGTAAAGCAGAAGCTTTGTCCTCATATGTACGGATTGATCTCTCGATGACTCTACCACAATGACGAATTTCACTGGTGCTGCGGTGTCGATTGTCGGATGGCTGTTGAGAAGATTTAGAACTTGAGATAGACTGATTAGCAGGAGGATGTTGGACGTCCATATCTTGAAGCAAAATACTATCCAGAAAATGTTGCAGGTCTTCAGGATTATAGAAATCTTTTGATTCGCTATTTTTGGTGATTCGGAAACGAGCAGGGTCAAACAAACCATATTTTATGTCCATCTGCCTGAGTTGTGGTCTCATAGATAGGAATGCCTTTCTCCTTTCATTTGTTTATTATGAGAAGTCAGCAGCCATGCGTATTTCTTGACCATCATAGATGTAGGAGCCCTGCGTTCGTGCTGCCATCAATATTTGTCGTATTTGGTCATGTCGTAAAAAGCAGGCAATTAGAGGTCTTGGGTGGGAATCTATTTGTTTGCGTGGTGGACCAATTCGATGAGCACGTTGGATTTCCAACAATGGTTCAAAGGTGATACCAAGAAGCTTGAAAAGGACATTACATAAAAATAGTCGAGCATTCTGACCTTCAATCTTTTCTGGGAAACCAAAAAATCGAACATTATCCCTTCTATTTCGGTCTTCCAAATCCACAAGTTTGCTGCGGAAAAATTATAGGTCTTGGTCCTTGCTTTGCACTGATTCGAGTCTAGCTTCTACTATAGTTAATCGTTGGTCCAATCCTTCCGCTTTGGCATGGAATTGCACAAGGTCTGCCCTAACTGATTTGGTTTCTGTTGTGAGAGAAAAGATATTAGCGTCCATATCCGTCAGACGAGAGCTGATTGATGAGACTTCTTGTAAAATACGATTCAAAGTGTCCCCATATAATTCGGTTGAGGTGACAAAGGGTGGGTTAGATGTTGGGGAAACTAAACCTTTCGCAGACATGGTATGTGACTGTTTGAGCGCCTCTGCAAAAAGGGGTTGCTTGGAAGGTTTGTTTCCGTTCTTGTGAGTAGACATTTGTGAAGCGATAGCTTAGCTAGCAGAGCGAAGAATTGCTTAAACTGAGGCTTATCAATATTGCAGCAAAAATTCAAATTCAAGAAAGAACAGGTATCTCACACACGTATTGAAAAACACTGCTTCCTTGCAATAGTACCTTTGAGTTAAGACTTTATATAGGATATGATGCTATACGAGGCGTCTTGCAAATTCACTGCAGTGCTGACAGAATTACTTGAAATACTCGGCGCGTGAAGTGTGTCAGAAATCCCTCTCACACACCATTCTTTCAAATCTGTCAGAATAAAAATGCAGTGGTCTTAAATTATCTTTTCATGACAGTACTTGCTATTTTGCTTTCATATTCGAATACAAACCAAAGCTCCAGAAGAGAGAAACACTTGCTGATAATCTTGTTTTATGCATCTGTGTGTGACTGAACCTGTCACTGTTTCTGTATATGGTATTCATGTTTTTTTTGTAGGAAAGGGTTTTCAACTACAGACAATTCTCTACTTGGATGTGAAAAGGCCGGGCCAATAAGTTCTGGACCTGTTCTGGAATCGCAGTCCAATGTTTCTTTTTAGCAGCATGTAAGCGTAGAGGGGAGAAAATTATTAATAAAGCTAATTTGCTTCAATTGGAATTTCTCTGGACACAGTAACCGCAGACAATTACATATGGTTAGTTATTTCAACACCAAAAATAACTGGACATAAAGACATCTCAAAATGAGGGTATAGAAATACATCGGAATCAGCATAAAGGCAAATCTGCTAATAAAGTTGAGGCGATGTAACATGCACAGAACAAATAATTCAAGGCATAAAATACAGAGGATTAGATAGCATGAGTCTAAGTTCCCCTACATCAAGGTGATGCAGCAGAAGCGGGGGCAATTTTTTTTCCCCACTAATAACCAATTTCAATATCTACCGGTCATTCCCCGCATAAACTAAATTTGGCCCATACCTTTAATAACTGGTCCTCCGATTAATCTTTGGAGAGTTGATAGGGACTGACTATTGACAAGACGGATAATATCTCCCGTATGAGGACCTACAACAAGAGGAATATTCTTCAACAAGCTAAATTTACAATGTACAAATCACATTAATAATATTCGTCAATAATGACAGACACTGATTACTTAACAACTTGATTTTATCTAATACTTAGGCATATGAATGGTCAATCAAACAATACAGCTTTGAATCACAGATCATCACACAAGAAAAAATAAGCAATTCACAATAACATCTCATTTAATAAGCATGAGTGAGTGGATAGGAGAAGAGACAAAAGAGCATTGTAATAAGATCAATGCAATTACAGAGTTTCATACAAACCTAGAGAAAACTATAGCACAGTGTGCTTATAGTCTGAAGAGCTAACCTTCCGGCCAGAAGGGAAAGCTGGGCAACCTCACAAAGGTATGAGGAGCAAAATTAAAGAGTCAGGATCAGACAGCAACAGCCAAAAATGGAAGCTTAAGGAAACAGCTTCACTCTCGCCTCGACGCTCAAAGATGCTCGCTCTCAAGGAAATGCTCACCCACACCACCTTAGTAGATTCTAACACTAGTAGTTATACCCTAATTTGTTAAAGTCCATCCCTATTTTGTAGCAAAGTCCGAACATTTCACAGTTCTCATTGGTCCAGGAGCATAGGATGTTCAGTCACACCACTTTCTTCGCACCTAACTTTCAAAAGTTCTATGTTAGAAACAGGCTGTCATTATTGTCCTACAGTAGAGGAAATCACGATGATTTCCTTTCGAAGCCCACGCACATCTTATGAGTATTTGCAAAATTTTTCTGGGGCAATTATCCACAAAAATAAACATTTCCCCGGTCAGCAAGGAAATTCCACCAATATCTTCTCTGCACAACCGTCGACAAAGAATAATAGAACACTCACTGTAAGAGACAAAGTACAATTTTTTTTACAGCTAGCCTACATTTAAAAAGCAAATTAATCCTAACAGTGGTTTGAGGCCTTCTCTGTAAAACATGCCATTCCCTAGGAAAAATAAACAAATTTAGCTATTTGTTCACATAAAAAACTCCATTTCATTATTCATCTTAGTCTCATAATATTCTAATATCAACGCAAATATTCCCACAGGTATTTTATGCAATTTAATATCTCTCATGAAAAGTACTATTATTAATGCATTTTATTTACTTTGCACTCTTCACATTTTTAGTGCAACTTCTAACGATCAAAATGAAAATTAAGCCTCTCCTAATTTGAGCATGAAAGCTCAAATCTCTAGCAATAGTTTTCTGCTACCTTTTGTGCATAAATCATTTGAGGCCTCAGGAATCATTTGTCATTTTCTCCTGCCCATTTCTCAATTCCCTTTCCAAATACCCCATGTTCAATTTTTCACGACTTTTGTCAATAATTTTCACACATAAGGAGGTTTAATCCAAGCAGGTTTATTTTGTGTAAATCCTGCTCCATCAGAGGGTTGGTGAGTATAAAGCATTAATCTATCCCCACACTAACACTAAGATAACTGCAACATGATGACCTTGATTCCCAGGCCTTCTCCGATGTGAAACACAACAGTTTCTCTTATCCAGTGGTTGAAGTGGGTGGATCAGCGGGGCACGGCGTGCTCCTACTTCTTTTATTCAATATATTCCGTCTCCATACTGTTTTTATTTTAAACATGCATCCCAGGATGGGAGAAATAGCCAAGGCTTGCACATAAGGCTAGGCGTTCATGGCCTATGGGGACGGCCGGCAGGCTGAGAAGTAGAAAGACTCTGTCTTTTTCTTCTTGCCCAGAGAAGACAAGGACAGTGTCCACTTCTGCTCTGCCACTGGCAGCTGCCCCCTTCTTCCTCTTATTCCTTCTCTTTTGGTATAGCTCCTCCTCACTTACTGAAAATTGTGACTTCAAGAAATGGTCATCACCTTCTCTTTCCTCCTTTCTGTAGGAAAGTAGGATCTGCTTCTTATGGTTACCCCCACTTTTTTGCTTGATGTTTCACTGTTTTTTACTAGTCTGACTGGGATCCTGTTAATCAGGACCTAGTCTATCTGCTTTCTCCCTTAAATTGTCATGCATGCACTTTGGTACACTCCAGATTGGATACTGGGGTACCCTTATCAGTCCCTAGTATATGGTACCCATGTACCCAGGGCATAGGTACCCCAGAGGCCTCCCATGGGCTGAATCATGTATTATGCCACCCAAGAGAGGCCATGCAAAGCCATGCAAAATGGATCTACAGGTCTGCTACTGCAACCTGTGTAAGATGGCGCTTGCACCACTTACGTTAGATATAGGTTCACTATATCTATAGGTCACTACACTTAAAACTTGCAAGCCACTCCTGTAGCAGGCCTTGTCAATCCTGAAGGCAGGGTGCTGGGTTTCTAGTGATAAGGTGCCCCGGCATGAGCAGTGCCCCTCTGCAGCCTTCGGAGACCATTCTCCCGGGTTGTCTGTGACTCAGCCGGACATATAGGTAGAGATGCATTATAACCTTGTGGTAAATGCTATCTCGAAAATGGCTGCATAGAAACATATTGTGTTTGGCATCAAACACCTTGGAATCATACCTCCGACAGTGAGGTATGATTCCACCCTTCAGAAGCGAGCTTTGTAGGGTCACAGGTCTATCCGGTGCCATTTTTCTCGACCCGGACAGCACAAAATGGATGCTGCCGACCAGAGATACATTTCTGCCCTCCTGCTGCTGAGCCAAGCTCGAGCAGAGAAAGGCAGCACAATAGGCATCCTGTCACAGGGAGGTGTGACCACCTCCCAGCCACAGATAGTGTATTGGGGCTGGGTGGGTACACTCTGAGAGTTCCTGAAAGTCTGCACTGGGGGCACATTTGGTGTTTCTGTGCATAGTCCAGCTCAGACCAGTTCTGGGAGCCACTGGCTACTGCACTGGTGCAAAACTGGACAAAGGACATGGGTGTAACCACCCCTCTGTCCTGACCCTCCCCCAGGAGGGTCCCCCAAATCTGTCCAACCCTCTCCCGTGGGTGCATAAGGGCTTACCTGGCTTTAAGACTTTAGATTTTTATGTGGGCAAGATTCTACATGAAGAAATCACTGACCTTCGACTGTCTGGACACTCTGGACTTCGCTGGACTTCGACTGGGCCCGACTTCGTCTCCCTCTCCATCCAAAGCTTTATCTGTGCCCTTGCTCCATACAGGCTCCGTGAAGGACCTGTGGTGCACTAAGGAAAACTGAAGAATCTCCCTTGGGGTGAAGGAGTCACTCCCCTGCAGCTGCAGGCACCGTAACGCAACTGACTGGTCTGCTGCTCCTGAGCTCCTGCGGACTCTGAAGATTACAGCAACACAGGAGGTGGGTTTTCAAAGGTCCCTGAGGTCGATCTGCCCTCTCAGCAAGTTTGAGACCAGTATCCCTCGTGGGGACTGCATAACCTGAACCCCTGTGCACCGCGTCCATTTGCAAGTGCAGATGCTCGTTGTCAATTCCCGAGCTTTTGCATTGGACTCCTTGTAGTCCTAACCCTGAGCAGTATTTGCACCAAAGAACTCTGGCCTCGTCACACCGAGTGCTCCGTGGGCTGGTACTTTGCACTCTTGCTCAAGGTCCCCTCGCAACTCCTGGCCCTTTGGCCTGTGGGTCCCCCTGAGGGTAATCTTGATTTCTGTTGGGCTTTCCTGGTTGCTCCAGATGCTCCAGATGTGCCCTGACTCCCCATTGCTTGGTGAGTCTCCTGGACCTTGCTGGTCCACACCGTAACCTGCTTGACCTTGCTTTTGCCAAGGCTTGTTGGTGCTCCAGCCAGACATCGACCCCTCAGCACTCGACATCCTTCGTGGGACAGCTCACCTCCAGCTCCTGGTCATCCTCAACGTCTCCTGGTCCTCGTGGCTGCAGAGTCAAGCATCCCTTTGTCGCACCTGAAATCACCTGACATCGGTGGGCATCCGTCTACCGAGCCCCTAGTCACAATGAAGTGACCCAGACTCTGTCCCCTCTGCTTTCAGGTTCCTTCCTTCTAGAATCCAGGCTTGGATTCCTCCGGACCCTTTTCACATTTGCGGCAGCAGTACTTCTTCGCAGCCCTCCATTGAGAACGACTGCGGTTTCCAACACCACTCCAGACCTATGCACCCGACTCCTCTGGGATAGGTAACTCGGGCACTACGGTATCCACGGGTTGGGTGGCTCTCCAACCTCTTAAGTTCCAAAGGGTTTGCTCAAAGTCCTCCTCGAAGGATTCTTAAACTTTAAAACTGTAACCGCGACTTTCCCATAGAATTGTACGGAGCCCGCGGTCGTGTTAGCACACTGCACCCGTCCTCCGTGGGGTCCCTGTCTAGTCACCATGGGTGGTTCCTTGGGGTCCCAGCGATTCTACGTGCTCCAGACTGTGTCTTGACTCAAGTCGTGATTGCTATACCACTATTTTAGTATATGGTTTAGTCTCCCCCGGGAGCCCACTGTGTATTGTGCGACTTACAACTGTTCTATTGATCTCGTATTGTGTACTTTGTGTTCTATCCTCGTGTAGAGAATACTAGAGACTGTTATATTAATAAATATATATTTTTATATAACTGCGGTGTGGTTCTCCTTTCATTTAGTCAATATAGGAGGTGATATTCTGGTAAAACAAGCTGCTTTGCATTCCTTCAAGATTAAGCCTGAAGGCTGCTCTCCACAGCTACCACTAGGATAGCTTTCTAAAGGTTATCTTTGAGCTCATACATCATAAGGGTCGTTTGGACTGGTACAAGGTGCCCACTTCAATTAGTGGACAACATATACCAGGCCAACTTCTCACACTTTCGTTTATTTGTTCCCCTGTGAAATGGATCCAAAAAGAAAAACACCTTTGCTGGAAATGTCATCTTTTTCTGACATTTTTCTATTCCAAAGAGCAGCCTCGGGAATAAAAGAGTCAAAATATGAAAAATAAACATTGTTGAACAGGGCGCCACCAGCGCTACAGCTGGCCCTGCCCTTGAGACCAGTCCGCCTCACCTCTTGTCCGCATTTGCATAACCTACATTCCGTGTTCTCTTCACTGCTCTTCCATGTAGGTAAGTAACATAAATCCGGCAATAGGCCAAAACGTGCTCTGATAAAGATTTGTTTATTTTTCTGCAATAATGATGTTTCAAGATATTCTTGGACTTTTTTTTCATAAATCCATTTATAATTGGCCATGCATGTTTTCTTTTTACAAATATATCTTTATCTTTTATCAGCGACAGTTGATTAGTAAGTTTGTTAATTATTTTTTTAAAAACTTTCCTGGGTAATTGTGTTCTCCCAAATCGATATTACACCAAATTCTTCCTTTGCTTCATTTAGGTAAGACCAGGCCTGCAGTTTCCTATTGTCTTTGACTTCTTGCCATAATAGCTGGGACATTTGGTTTTCTTGATCGTTTTTTTATTTGGTTCCATACTTTAAGAACTTGACCTTTTCTTGCGTATAGCTGGTTATTTATCCCAAATTCCAGCCTCACCTGCGCTTGTGAGGCGTTATTCGTTAGGCAAAATACTATTTTATATGTTTTTGTAACTGCGTTATTAATAATCTCAGCATCTTTCCCGTTTAATACCTCACAGCCGTATGTCAGAGTAGGTAGTAATTTTGCCGAAATGATCTTTAGTAAAGGACAATAAGACAAGTCAATTATTGTTTTCTGTATAATCCTAAATGCTGCAACCAAAGTATTAGCTTTTCTGGTAATATCCACTGTCATTAAATATAACTCCAAGATACCGGTAGGAATCCGCCTGTTCTAATCGAGTTTGTTCCAACATCCATTTATATATATATTTTTTAAGTCTTGTATTTTTTGTAACTACCATTACTTTGGTCTTTGTTTCATTTATTACCATCTCATTTTCTTTTGTGTACCTTGATATACGATCGATTAACCTTTGCAACCCAACTTTAGTTTGACTTTAAAGTACAACATCATCTGCGTATAACAGATTAGATATTTGCTTGTCAGCTAACCTAGGCGGATGTGCATTTACTTCGTTCAGTACGGTAGTGAGATCTGCTAAAAATAAATTAAAAAGCAGGTGGGCAAGGAGGTATCCTTGTTTTAATCCTCCAGTCATACATATTTCGTTGGTTAGTGTCCGGCCATCACCAATTCTCACCCTGACCCAATGGTCAGAGTACAATAGTTGTATCATTTTTAATAGTGAGTCTGGAGTTCCTTGGTCTTTAAATTTCATCCACAGACGGTGCCTGTTCACACAATCGAAGGCCGATTTAAAATCAACAAAACAAAAGTACAAGGGTTGTTTAGCTAAAAGTGCCTTATCCATTAATACCGATAGGATTAGTATATTTGTGGAGGTTCCTAGACCTTTGATAAACCCAGTTTGATTCGGGGCAATACCCGTTTATCCTTTACCCAATCTGTTAAACTTGATAGTAATAGCCCCGCAAACAATTTTGCGTTAGTATCTTGGAGAGTAATCAAACTATAGTTCTCCGTTAATTGTCAATTTCCTTTCTTAAAGATAGGAGATATTAATGACCCTCTCCACGATTTCGGTATCAGCCCAGTTTGTATGACTTCATTAAAAACCTTTGTTAGATATGCAGCCCATAAGTCTGGTTCTTCCTTGTAGAGAGCAAACGGGATACCATTAGGTCCTGGTGCTCCGTCCTTTTGTTTCTTTATTAAATTGGTGACTTGGCTGTCTGTAATATAGATTTCAACATCACATTCTAGGTCTGTATTAACAATCGTTGTCTGCTTGCCTTTCTGAATATTTGCTTTGGAAACAGGGTTTAGGATTTTTTTAAGAAATGCAGACCATTCATCTTCAGTTAAGGCGGATGCTACCACAGATTTATTAGGCCTGGTTAATCCATTAATCATTTTCCAGAACTCCCTTGAGTTTGCTTGATTACACGCATGGAAAATCTTTGTCCACAATTCTTGCCGGACTTTATTTTTTTAGTTCCAAATTAATTTCCTTAAATTATTATTGACATTTTTTAATTTTATTTGTATATCTTCATTGTTTGGGAGCTTAGTTAGCTGTTTCCTAAGTCTATTACAGGTCTGCCTGATTTTTTTGATAGTATGTGGGAGGTTGATGTTAGTATCCCTTCTTTCCGTTTGAGTCATTTGTTTTTTCTGATCACGAAAAGAGGTATCATAAGGTTTAACTATTTTCTGTGTAAAATTTTCCCATTGGTCAATTGCCGAACACATGATGTTATCTATGAAACATGCTTTAATTAATTCTTGTGCCTCATCCTTCATATCATCCCTATTATTTGTTTTACATATAAGCTTTCTATAATTGGTAGTACCGGTCTGACCTTGCGTTGTTAAATAATTTTGATGTTTCGAACATGACAATTTTATTTGTAATATTTGTTGGCTGTGGTCGCTATATAACACCTTCCTTAGTTGGTAGGAAACGATTTTGTCGTAGATATTTATAGATACCATTGTATAGTCTATTCTCGACTTAAACTTATGTGACCGAAATGACCAAGCTGGTGGTATATCTGATGCAAATCTGCTGTTTAATATTCTTAGTCCCAATGCTTCCACGTCCATCAGGAGATTTCTCCCAATTAGATTTTGTTTAGCATTTATTATGGGATCCAGTATTTGTTCTGGAATTACCCATTGCTGATTTTGGGACTGTATAAAATCATCCCGTATAAAGTGTATTAACAGGTTTATGTTAAAATCACCTGTAACGATAACATCTGCAGACGATTCTTCCATTATTTGGTCCAATAAGAAAATAGGAAGAGCAGCACACATATCCTTCCTTGAGGTCTGTTTAGGTGGAATATATATATATTAATTAATAAAAGATTTTTTTTTTTTTTTCCCTCACTTGTTACATATTTCAATTTTACCGCTTGGAAGTTAGAATTATTCGTGACTAACTGCTCTTGTTCAAGTTTCAGGTCAATCAGTATAAATATTGCCAAACCCCCACAGGGTCGACCACATTTATGATGTTTAAATGCAGGCACAAAGTATCCTTTATATCCTTGTAACATAAAATGGTCCATTTCCCATGTCTCCTGCAGTAATATAATTTGAAAGAGATTTGATAATGTATCTATTTGGGCATTTTTTATCTTTTTACATAAACCATTTATGTTCCATGAGCATATTCCTATTGTTAAAATGTCCATATTCCATTCTTCTATTTTATCTTGTGATCTATTCTGTCATTGTTCGTTGTTACCATGTAATGCTGTCAGAATCCATTGTTCATTTATTCCTTTTATTTTTCCAACTTTTATTTCATCCACTGACTTTTCATCATCACCATATATTTTACCCAGGGGATTTTTTAGTATAGAATAAACTAAATCGCCTTTTTACCTTTTGAACTTTTCATAGGAGCTTCTTCTTTTATAAGCGGAGTTGGATAAACCTTTGGGGCTGGCTGACTGATTGTTATCCCCCAATTTCAAAAGACTTCTTGTTCCTGCAGGATTTGGTTCACTATGGAATCAGTATTTACAGTTAGCAGTGTTATTGGTTGTCTGCCTTCAGTGTTTTGTAAAAATCCGACACATTCAATATCTTTTGTTGTCACTTTTTCTAGTGATGGTACTGATTTCAACCGTCGAAGGATATTACCTCTATTCAAAGTATCATGGTTGCCGCGTGAGTCATATAATGGCGTAAGAGTAATTTGTGCATTCCTTTTAGAAAACAATGAATCTCTCTTTTTATCCTCACAACTTTGAAGTTCGTTGCATATAATTTGTTTATCTTGACGATTTCTTATAATAACTAGGTCATCCCTTCGAAGTTTATGACCCGTATCCTCGAACGTTCCTTTTGATATCGTTGAGTTAGTCTCAGTTTCTTCTATCCGTTGTTTTTGTGCGGCTAAATTATCATTTTGTTGTGTCAAATTCCAGCCTAGTCTCGGTGCATTATTTTGGTCTTGGTGAATTGCTCTCTGGACTATTAGTCCAGCATACCTTTGTTCTTCATTTTGGTTGGTTAATGAGATTTTAGGATCAACGGAGGTTAATGATCTTGTTTTTTCAATCGGGTTGCTTTGAATATCACACGTAAGTTCCTTTGTTAAAACACAACCATTTCCTTTTAGCCCTTGTATTTCTTCTGTATCCTGGACTTTCTTTCCCTCTAGTTTGACAACGTCAGCTTGTCGATCAGTCTTATCCGTTAATATAATTGTATTGATCAGGAGTGGTTTTAAGGCTGCGGGGTGTTTTCCAGGCTTTATAAATATATCATAATATTTTCAATTTTTTTCCAATAATCTTTCAAACTGACTCCCGGATACATCACTATCTTGTTTTCCCGTTTTCCTTTGTTTTTGTCCTTCTTTTGTCATGTCAGCAGGTGTTTCCAGTTTAGAATATGCATTTACTGCATTTTCCTTTTTTTGCCTTATTTCTTGCTTTACGTAATTTTTTCCTTTGTTTCTTTGTAATTTCAAAGGCTATTAGCTCTTCATTATCCTTTCCTTCTTTATTTACCTGTACTGGGAAATCAGGCTGTATTTGTTTACTTTTTAACCTATTTGTTTCTTCTTGTGCCTTCTGCATTATTTCTGAGTTTAGTTTGGTCACAACATTAGAATCTATTATTTCACCAATTTGCTTCATTTTTTCCCCTTCTACAGAAGCAGATGTATTTTTGGCAGAGTAGTACATCTCCTCTTTTTGATCTTCATGTTTTTTGCTCACAGAGTAACACATCTCTTCTCTTTGATCTTCATGTTTTTTGCGCACGATGTCTTTAAGATCTTCCAGTATGGTGTTTACTACATCCGGGATAGTTGCCAGTTTGTTTATTATGGGTGCGCACGTGCAATCAAAATAGTTTGAGGCTGCTTCTTTTTGAGCTTTTTTTATTAGGTTGTTTAACTCAACTAATTTATGATCGATTCTGGTGACTGCATTGGCCATGACTCCAAGTATTTCAATTTGAGTATCCATTTTATTAGACTGATATGTCAGTGCTTCTAGAGTTAGTGTTGAGGTTTGATAAAATATATCCCATATAGATCCTAGATCCTGATTGTCTACATTTTTTGAATTTTGATCAATGTGTATTTTGTTTTTTCTAACGGAGGCATTAATGTCCACCTGGCGAATTTCTTGATTTTCTGTTCGAATTTTTGATTTAACTGAGTTATTTTGTTTTTTTCCGGTGTCTTCAGTTTTAAATACCACTTGCTCATTGCTTCCCATATTTCTTTCCTTCATAATCATTGTTTTTTAACTGGTTAGGAGTGTCACAATCTTGATATTCATAACTCAATTCCATATTTATTTCTCCTCTCTTTCTTATTGGCATAGTTGTCAACAAAGTTCATTATATCAGTAGTTTGGGTTTGCTTTCCTTGTATGACTTCATCTGCATTATTTATTATGAACTCGTGATTTAGTGACTTACTATATAATGTGTATGCATTGGCTAGTTCAGTTTTTTTTCCTTATTTCAACTTTAACTTCTAGTGGTAATGGAACACCTGCAGTCATTGGGCTCATAGACTTATCAACTTGTGATAGATCTTGTGTTGGTGTTTCCATCCCACTCTCAACCATGTCCCTCTCTTCCGTTTGAGTTAGCAATACTGGGCTTTGTAATTCCAAATCCACTCTTTGTTCAATTATTTGGCCCTCTAGGTCTTTATTTTGTGTATTGCTGTCAAGGTCGCACTCCCGCTCTAAACCAACTACTAGTATATTTGTAGGAGAGTAGGATCTGCTTCACATGGGTACCCCCACTTTTTGCTGGTGTTTCACTGTTTTTCAACCTTAGTCTGGCTGTGGCCCTGCTAATCAGGACCCCAGCCTAGCTGCTTCCTCTCTAAAATGGTTTCCATGTACATTAGGTACATTTCTAATTGGATTCTGGAGTGCCTTATAAGCCCCTAGTTTATGGTATACTATGTACCTATGGCATAGGTACCTCAGTGGCCTACCAGGGGCTGAAGCATGTATTATGCCACCCCTGGGAAGCACTCCAAAATGACACCACAGGTCTGCTACGGCAGCCTGGGTAAGGTGGTGCCTGCACCCCTTACTGTGGTATAGGCTACCTATATCACTACCATTGCACACACATTTAAAACCTATAAGTCACTCCTATTGCAGGCCTTAACAATCCTGAAGTGCTTGGTTTTTATGTGAGAGGGTGCCCCTGCATGAGCAGAGCCCCTCTGCAGCTGTCGGAGTACCTCCTCTGATGCTGTTTGTGGTGCAACCTGACCATATACTCTTAAGTGCATTATAACCTTGCGGTAAATGCTAACTTTGGACTGGCTGCACGGAAACATGGCGTGTTTGGTGTCAAACGCTTTGGAATACTACCCCCCGCCAGTTCTGGCAGCGGGGGTAGCATTCCACCCTTCTAGAGGGAGAGACATGTTCACACTGGTCTACCCGGTAAAGACTTTCTAAAGCCCTGGCATCACAAAATGGATGCCACAGACACGGGTCTGGCCTCCTGCTGCTGACCGAAACTCTAGCAGGGGAGGCCTGGACAATAGGTTTCCTGTCACAGGGAGGTGTAACCACCTCCCCAGACAGGCAGATGTGTATTGGGGCTGGGCGTGAGCACTCTTGGGTGCTTTGAAGTCCTGCACTGGGGGCACACTTGGTCTCCCTGTGCATAGTCCAGTTCAAACCGGTTGCAGGGGCTACCTGCTCCTGCTCTGGTGCGAAACTGGACAAAGGAAATGGGTGTAACCACCCCTCTTTCCAAACCCTCCCATAGGGGTGTCCCTAGAGTATGTCCAACCCCCAAACTTAGTATAAGTATGGGAACCCAGTCCTTGAGACTTTAGATTACCCTGGACGAAACTCTGCAACATATATCCTGGACCTTCGATTTTCTATTTCCACTAGAAGACTGAAGAAATCTCCATTGGGGTCAAGGAGTGACTCCCCTGCTTGGCAGGCACCAAAGAAGCAACTGTCCGGTCTGCAACTCTGAAGCTCCCGCCGGACGCCGAAGTCTTTGCATCACCAGAGGTGGATTTCCAGACTTTCCCGAGGCTTACCTGAGTCCACAGCAAAGCTGAGGCCCATGGCTATCGTGGGTGATGTGGAACCGTGACCCCTGGACACCGTGATCTGTTGCTGATCCATCATCTTCCTGGTCTTCCTCGAAATTGTGCTTTGGACTCCGAGTAGCCCCAGCCTTGAGCACTTTCTGCACCGAAGATCTCTGCCCTCCACGCCACGAGTGACCCGTGGGCCAGTTTCAAGTGCGACCGCTCGAGGCTCCTTTGCGATCGCTAGCACGTTGGCTAGTGGGCCCCCACAAAGGCAACTCCTCTTCTGATTGGGCTTTCGTGG
The DNA here is from genome assembly GCF_964204655.1 of Triturus cristatus. Taxonomy (NCBI): domain Eukaryota; kingdom Metazoa; phylum Chordata; class Amphibia; order Caudata; family Salamandridae; genus Triturus; species Triturus cristatus. Next base: position 223,449,318 of record NC_140594.1, on the reverse strand, counting down.
TTCCTCCAGATGTGCCCCGACTGACCCTTGCTGGGTGAGTCCCCCAGACCTTGCTGGTCTGCACCGATGTCCTTCTTCTATTTCCACGTGACTTGCCGTTGCCAAGGCTTGTTGGGTCCATCCTGGTCGCCGACACTGCAGCACTCGACAGACTTTGTGGGACAGCTCGAATCCAGCTCCTGGTTGTTGTCGACATCTCCTGGACCTTGTGGCTGAAGAGTCAAGACACCCGTCAACTTACCTGAAGCACCCAACATCTGAGGGCATTGGACTATCGTGCCCCTGGTCACTGGTAAGTGACCCAGACTCTGTCCCCTCTGCTTTCAGGTTCCTTCCATCCTCGATCCAGGCTTGGATCTCTTCGGACACTTCTCCTCTTCACGGCAGCAGCACTTCTTAGCCAGCTTCCATTGAAAACAGCGACGCGACCCGACACCATTTGACACCTATGCACCCGTCTTCCCTGGGTGAGGTAACTTGAGTACTTTGGTGCTCCCGTGGGTGTTGGCCCTAGACACCTCTAAGTCCAAAAGGGTTTGCTTGTAGTCATCCTCTAAGTGTCCTTTAACTCTTATTTTCCAACTGCGACTTTCCCCATAGAAGTTAACGGCGATTCGCGGCTGTGTTTTTACACTGCACGCGTCCCCCGTGGGTCCCCTGTGTCACTACCTTGGGTGGTTCCTTGTGGTCCAAGCACTTCTACAGGCTCTAGGCCTTGTGTCTAGTTCAGTTGTGGTTCTTATACCCCTTTATAGATCAAGATGATCTTTGCATGTTTTGTCTCTCTGTGATTATTCCTTCAGTTGGGCTAATGTCAGCCTGGTGCAGAAATCTTACACCTCTTTGTGCCTCTCTTGTAATGCTCTAGGATGGAGTCAGCCCAGCTGAGAGAAGCATCACTCCACACCTGTGGCTGGGCCTGAAGAACAGTCTGGAAAGAACACTTGAAAAAAGAACCACCTCAAACACGATTTCACAGTTTGAGTCACTGGATCTATGTCTTCATTCTGTCAATTGTGTATAAAAGTGATATTCCCAACTACTCTACTTTGTTCCAGTTCCAAGTCCTCTATGACCAATGAAGGGAGTGCTCCATACTGTTGTGCAATCAGGGCCTGACTGGGAACAGAAACCGGCCCTGGCAAACTGCTCAGCTGGCCCCCCACTGTGGTGAGGGGGAGTGCAGCCAAGCAGTTTGCGAGGGCCGGTTTCGCCCGATTTTGTTACATGGGGCCGATATTGCCGACCCCCGTTATCAGAAACGGCCCCCCAGGGGCCCAAAACTGGCCCCCACCCTAGCGGCCTACCGGGGAAACGCCCGGTGCCTGCTATGGCCAATCCGGCCCTGTGTGCAACCAGGGCAAGTGCCTGTCAGCCAGTCTCTCAGAGGTGAGGGATGGTCACCTAAACTCTGGATCTCTAGCTGGAGAAGCTGTGCACCTTTCTTGAATGTCCAGAAGCCCTCCCGCCTGCTGAAAGAGGGTAGGAGCCTGCTTACCCCGCAGGGTGAGAGACTACCCTGGAAGGAGCGGAGCCCAGCACGTCCCCTGTGGCTGTGGGGCACCTGGATGAAGCTGATACCTGGAGAGAGATCCAAGAGGACAGGGTGTCTTCATTTAGTTTAATCCTGTCGTGTCAAAACACATGAGTTCCTGGGGCTTGAGAAAATAAATTTCTCTTAAGCAGTGTAATCTTGACTCAATATTTCCAGATTTTTAAAATGTTCTGAATGTTTTTTCTTGCTATGGAAAATAAATACCAGTGCCTTCCACCTGTAACCACTTGCAGAAAAAAGGCTAGGTTTCCAATACATCTCCCGCAAAAAATGTGTTCACTTGTGTACTTATCTGCACTTTGTACATTACTGAAGCCAGAACCCTTTTGGGGTAAAACTAAGTGCACTGTTAACTGTGGGGAGTGCAAGGCTAGATGTTAGAGGATACATACATGCACATACTTTGTGGATGCATACATTGCAACTCTGTCAAGACATAGAATGAGAAAACCTCCTGAAAAGTGCTCTTTGGCCATCATTACAAGTTAAGGGCTAAATTCTGATCCCTGTATAAATCCTATTTTTCACAGGAAAAGGAGTTTCAAGCTATTTGATAATAATGACACCCTCATAGTCTTCTCCTGATATATTCCAGAAGGTCCTCATACTCCTGCTGAGCCTGTGCCTGCTCACAATCCATTCAGCTTGTCAGCATGGCATGGCCAGAACCTGTATCAGTGGTGGCTCTTCCGCTAAGGCGGAGGAGCGTCGTCCCACTGCTCGGCAGCAGGAAACATAAAATGATAATAACTTGTGTTATTATCATTTTATGTTTCCTTTCTGCTGTGGCAGCCTTCTGCTGCGGCAGCTTTCTGGGTGGGGCAGGGCTGCTCTGAGGACAGAGGAGAAGGGAGGGAGTGGTTTGCCCTCTCCTAAGTGCACATGGCTGTTTTGTGAGCCCTCTCTGGCCACCCAAAACAGTCATGCACATTTCCCATATTCTCCATGCAGGCTGCATTACAGCCTGCATGGAGAACATGCCCAGGCCCCCATTCCCTGGCTGAGCCCCGATCCACGGCGCTCAGATCAATCACAACGCTGCATTGCAACATTGTGATTGGCTATTGGGAGCCTGGGAGCCGGGTGCTCCCTGCTGCTTCCTGTATCCTGTTGCAGGTCCAGAGCAGGAAGAAGAGGATGGAGGAGAGGCGCCGGCCGGCCGGCCGGCCAGGTGGCCGGCCAGCCATCACAGGTAAGTGGGGTTTTAAAAAAAGGATTTTTGCCCCTCCTGCCCCTGCCTCACCACCCGAGTCTGGCAGCAGCCGCTACAGACCTGTACTGGTGTACGAGCTCCAGCATTAGTCAACAGCCAACACCCACCATCGGTCTTCACCTGCCATCCAACTGCCGGCAGCCAGCAACAGTCCGTAGGCAACGTATCCGGACTGGCTAGCTGCATTGATCTGAAATTAAAGAAGATAAGGATGAGAGGAGTGTAGAGTTGTTGCCTCCCTTTCCTCCAACATAGTAAGTCTGGCAGGGAGTAAACGGCCAATACCCTCATAGACTGAGCGGAATATTTGGCACTGTGTGCCGAGGTTTGTCTCTAGTACCGCGATCTGCTGCCGCCTCTGTCTTCACCCCAACCTGGCAACCAGGGGAAGGCAAGCGTGTGGCAGCGAATCACTGGGAAGTGGTCAGAGCCAATGACCTGTAGGATTGAGTGGCTTTAGGAAGCTGTGTTCAAAGCAACACATCTCCAAGTTTCATATTTAAGAAGAGCGCTGGTGTTTTGTGCAAAGGAAACATTTCTCAAGAAAACTCTAGGACAGAGTGCAACAGAAGGAAAGAAAAGCAAAAGACAGTGGTCAATGTCCAGGGCAGCCGACTAGACACAGGAAATAAGGCTGTGGGTGAAAGTGGCGTCTGCACGGTTTTAAGTAGAGACAGTTTGGAAAGGAGGAGGTAAGTGACTTTTTAATTTGGTATTTAGGAGTCCTTGTGTGTTTTTTAGTGGCGCCATAAAGCTAATCAAGTGCAGCAGTTTGGAGTTTCCCTGCAGTGTATCCCCCTAAAACCGATGCTACAAACATTGATATCCCAGGACTTCAGTGGATATCATTAAATTCCCCTTAATTGTGTTGTACTGTCAATGTGCCTGTGCATAGCAAGGTGCCAGTAAACAAAATGGGAGATGTCCTAAGGCTGCAGAAAAGGGAAATTGTAAAACAAGGAAAAGTGGGATCAACCCATTCTTGCAAGATCTATGCTTGCAGATACAAAAGTCCGTCAGACTCCCTGTTAGACAAACGATCAGTAAGGAAACTAGGGGGATGTGAATTACCATCTCGGGCAGGAATCAAGGCTACAAGTCAAAACGTTTGGAGAGTAGCACTTTAGAGTGTGACGGGAGGGAGATTCAGCCAAATCTTATGAGTATTTTGGGTTTAATATTTCCTCTGAAAAATAATTCCCTCTACAAACAAAATGTATCACAGCTTAATGCATCTCTTGTCCTGGGATTTGATTTGCTGGACACAAGGCTTTCATCTTCCCCATCCCTAGTAAAAAGGATGTAGAGTTTTAAAAGTCACATAGATGAGTCAAGAGGTGACAGTAATGGGAATGCTTCCCTAGCTAATTTGGGAGGAAATGTCGGGAACCTAGAGGCGGGGTCAGTGAATGGAAGCCCCCAGGATATTTTTCATGGTCAGTATGATATTGACTTACTTCAAGGCTTTCAGAGACCTCAAATTGCCCTTCTACGTCAATATTGGATGCACTCTTACTAATGCAGAGAACACTATATGGATATTGGAATCAATGTTATTAAAAAATGATGTAATGAAAAATGAAGTAATCCTGCTAAAAAGAATAGTGGCCAAATTACAAAGTCTAAATTCTTGTAAGCGAGCTCTTGTGAGTCCGGTGGGAGCACTCACGAAGCGCTCTGATGTTTATATAAGTGAGGCAAGGATAATATTTGTTTCATATAAACCTATGCTGGAAAAAAGTGGAAGCTATATATTTTATCAGAGAGGTTGGTCTTTAAAATATTCAAAAAATAGGGTGAGGAGTAGAGGGAAAAAGGTAGATTACTGCAGAGAAGAAAAAGAATGAACACAAAACTCACCCAAAGCAGGAAGGATAATCTTCAAGTTGGGTTAGAGAAAGAAAGTAATGAATGCAAAGTCGGACAAGCAAGGAATGGGAGGCAGAGTAGGGTATCCTCAAAGGAGCATAAGTATGGGGTTAAAATAGCAATAAGACAAATGCAGATAGAAGATGGCATAGTAAAGGTTATAAGAAAATATATGCCCCCATTTCAAGGAGGGAAGGGGAATACAGCTAAACTGAGACAACCTATGGTGGAGAAGGATATCAATTTGTGTATCTATGTGGATGTTCGTAAAAAGAGGAAAAAGTGCAAAATTGAAACCATTAAATAGAGAATGCTAAGGCATTATCCTCAATATCATCAGATGATAAAAGCCGAGTGGGCTTCTGAACAACAAATGAAGGGAAGGACATAATAAAGTTGGTGTTCCGCTCCCGTTTAGTAAAATACTTCCTATTGAAGGAGGAATTGGATCTGAATGGGAAGTGTATTAGAATAATCTCTAATAATGAAATTGAGAAATCCCAACCCTCAACATTCCTGCATCATCATGCAGCTTTAACAAATTAACAAATTAGAAATATATGGAGAGAGGAACATGGGTTTAGAGTGGGTAAATATGGATAGGATGAAAAGGAAAGGTCGCGTATAAGAGCTAAAAAAAGAGCATAAAAGATAGCCAGTGGATAATTATGCATATCTAAATCAAGATGAATGGGCAATGGCGGATTTAAATAATATTGATTAGGGGAAACGTATTCTTCCGCACAGCCTTAGAGTTGCAAGTTGGAATGCTCATGGTTTAAGACGATTAAGAAATTCAGGAATTTAGATGTGATATTGAAAGAGAATGATATTATATGTATTCAGGAATCATGGCTGTGTCGGGAGTTGATGATGTTTGAGGTGTTTTTATAAATAAACATCAATGCACAGGAAAACCCTCAGGGATTCCTATCAGGAGGGTGGTTAACTTTAGCACCTTTTAGGATAGCGAGGGATGTAAAAGTCCTCTCCTCAGGATGCCACTGGGTACTAATATACAAAATAGATCTGTTAGACCTTGCATCATTGGCATGGGTCTCCCTTCCATTTTTTGCTTTTGCCTCCTGTGTTTTTACTGTATGTTGGACTTTGTTTTGCTGGTCTAGATGCTTTGGGCACTTTGCCACTGCTGTTCAGTGCCAACGTGCAGGTGCTCCCTTTTTAAATTACTGCTATGGATTGGTATTTCCATGATTGGCCTTTTGATTTATTAGTCAGTTCCTAGTCCAGTGCACCGTGTGTGCCCGGGGCCTGTAAATCAAATGTTGCTAGTGGGTGTTGCTGATTGTGCCACCCACAGAAGCAGCCTGTAAATGTAACTCTGGCCTGCCATTGCAGAGCCTGTGTGCATTCTGGTACTGCCATGTTGACTTGGCAAGGGCACCCACTTGCCAGGCCCTAACCTTCCCTTTTCTTACATGTGAGACACTCCTAAGATAGGCCCTAGGTACCCCTGTGGGTAGGGTGCAGTATATGTGAAAGGTATGACACGCCCTAATGTGTGTGGCATGTCCTGATAGTGAATTACTGCCAATTTCATTTTTCACTATTGCAAGGCTACCTGTTCCAGTAGGACAGAGTGAAGAGTGTGTTTATAACATCTTATAAAGATAACAGGCCCTGGGAACAAGGTGGGAAAATAAAGTTTAGTATGCCTGAACTCAGAATGTTAAAGTGCGTCTTTTAGTGAGGGTGATTTTTACATTCTGTGTTTGAAAATACCACTTTTAGAAAGCAGGTATTTTCTTGCCTAACCATCCAGTGTGCCTCTGCCAGGTTTGTGTATTGAATGTCTGGCTTTTGGATGACAGGGGCTGGAGAGGGGCAGTGGCTCCAGATGTCTGATGAGTCAGGGCTGGGCTGAATAGACCTGGGCTGCATTTAGAGTAGGGGGAGGAGATTTCCTTTTCACCTGAATGGGCCTGGTCTGCCTTCAACAATGCCGTCTCTACCTCCTGCCAGGAAGCTGGACCAGTAAAGACAGAACTGGTTTTGGCTGTGTACAGACACTCTCTGCCTTCAGAGAACAAAGGATTTGGGTGTATAAAAAGAGGGGCCCAGACCCCAGACTTTTAGATCACTTCTGGGAAATCAAGAGGAACCTTTGCCAAGGAGAAGAGCTGGAGAAGCTGAGGAGGAATACTGCCCCTGTGCTGGTTGCTGTCTAGGGTTGGCCTGCAGTGGCTATTTGCTGCCAAAGGAAAGGAGAAATTACTTTGCTGCTTGCTTTGTCCCCCTGCTTGAAGAGAAGAATCTCCAAGGGCTTGAACTGAGCCTGTCCCCTGTCCTCGAGGTCTCAGAAACAGCAAAGACCTCACCGTGTCTGTGGGCACCATCTCTGATCGTCTCCGCAGAAAAAACGGGTAACCGACTCTGTCATCGAGTCCATTGTAGGATTCCATGTCTTGAAAGCACCGCTGAGAGCAACGCCTCACTTCACAACGTAATCCTTGTCCCACTGACTCTGTCAATGAGCCGCTGCTTGCACCGCGTCCTGTGGGCACCGCACTCCGCAGTGCTTCGCTACACGCTGCAAGGACATCACAGACTCCATTGCTACCCGACTCGAACATCGACCGGCTCTGTCGCCGCACAGTGATCGGCCAGCAACGCAGAAAGCATCGTCTCACCCTTTAACCCAAGCCCTGGTTTCACTGACTCCTTCAATCAGCCGCTGCCTGCACTGAATCATGAGGATATCTTCCGCCACAAAGCTCTGTTTCACAAAGCGACCAGCGTGTTGATCGCAACAAGAAAGGTACTGTGTCCGAGTCTGTCTACGCTTTGGCTGGCCCGTATCGACGCGGTCGGCTGGAACTGTTAGAGTCTGTCGTATTCAGTATCGCTGTAGCCACAGGAGGAGCTACCGAGTCGGAAGAACTGTGTTTTATTGATTTTCCTGCAATTTATAAGTTATTTTGCACAAGTACTATTTTTAAAGAGTATTGTATGTTGGATTTTTATTGTATCTGGTCCTGTTGGTTTAGATAAAGATTTACTATTTTTCTAAACTGGTGTGGTGTTCATTTGTAGTGTTTTCACTGTATTACTGTATGGGTTCACAAATGCTTTACACACTGTCTCTGAGATAAGCCTGACTGCTCATGCCAAGCTACCAAGGGTGTGAGCAGGGGTTATTTTAGGAGTGTTTCCCCCTTACCCTGACTAGAAGCAAGGGTCCCTATTTGGACAAAGGTACCTACCTCTGCCAACTAGAGACCCCCATTTCTAACAAGATCTCGGCCAGAACTCGGCTACTATAGAATATCTAATTGTAGGGAATGTGTATGTGCTTATGGCCGGAAGATCATATAATGTGTATCAAGTAAGTTGTTTTGTACATGATGCTCAGGATTATATGTATGATGATTGTAATGGGTTGATGTTGATAAATGGAGATTTTAATACAAAAAGTCATCCAAATAATATCCTGTATAATGAGTTATTCAACACCCACAATATCCAAAAAAAGCAAATTTTTTCTTGTCAGCACTTGCTCAAGGATGGACAAGAAGTGGTTAGAGGTGATGCAAAACCTGTTTGAATGGGCGCTTCCCATCCAATGTACCAGCAGCCCAAACTTTCCGTGAAGGATCACAAAAATGTCCGATTGATTATGTATTTGTGCCAATATAGTATTTTCACTTTTTTGTAGAATTATGTCTACTTACAGTTGATGGAAGAGACCACCTATGTTTGCAAGAATTTTTACAGTTTAGGCCCATAAAGAAAAGAGATAATGTTATTATTACTGATGTTAACTGCCCAATAAGGTTAACAACTAGAATAGATGATAGAGAGTTGGAAATGCTTGCAAAATGTCAAGTACAGTGGAAAGTAGAAAAAACGGAAGTAATGTGATGATCACTGAAGTTATTAATTGCATACGAATTGAACATGGATAGATCATAAGTTAATCATAAAGGGATCAAAAAGGCAATTCAATAAAAAAAGGTGGTTCAACACAGAGGGCCTTATTACCATGCTGGTTGGACGCACACATCGTTCCATTATAAAAACTGCCCGACATGTAGTGGGTGGTTCCTTCTGACAAATTAGGATGCGTCTGCCCATGAGGCAGTCGGAAACATCCATTTTTAGGTCTCGCCTAGGCAGCGCGCATGCGCTGTCACTCCGAGCCATCCAGTAATCAGTATAGCGAGAGTAATCCCGCCTGCTGATTGCCTGCTTCTTGCAATTGGGTTATTAATGCGTCAGTCAGCACTTCCGGCCTCCCTATTGGTTGCTGCTCCAATTCGTCACTTCCGTTTTTATCGGAAGCAGCACCGACCAACTACAGTTTAATTGCGCTGCAACTGTAGGTATGTCATGTTTAGGGACTACTTGTTATTATGTAGTATGGCGTCCGTTTCACTCGCAGGCACGTAACTCGTATTGTGCACATCGGGTGTGACTAAGGCTTTATTTTCATGTTTGTAGCACGTAACTCGTATTGTGCACATCGGGTGTGACTTAGGCTTTATTTTCATGTTTGTAGCACTTACCTCGTATTGTGCACATCGGGTGTGACTAAGGCTTTATTTTCATGTTTGTAGCACGTAACTTGTATTGTGCACATCGGGTGTGACTTAAGCTTTATTTTTATGTTTGTTTAATTGTTTTACTGACTGAACGTGCTTTCAGTGCTCCGACACCCATCAACTCAGCTTCAGACGCACAACGCCTGCGAAGCTCCACCTGCTCCTCCCCTTAATGCCATAGATGTTTTTCACAATTTGTTTCCACCTCACTTCAGACGCACAGCGCCTGCCCCATGATTAGTGTAGCTACAAACAACCACAGCTTGTTCATGGCGGCCGCCCACTTTCTCCGTGGCTTAAGCTGCCTTCTTCCCCCCCCCCTCAGGAGAAAGGGCTGCTGCTTTCGCTGCCATTACAGGCTGCCTGCCTGTAGCTAAGCCATGCCCCTCTCACCAGGGGACAGTAGAAAGCTGCTCCCCAGCTGCCGGGAGAATGGGCAGAAAGGCTAATTCCCAGCAGATATGGTATGTACAGCAAAGGGGAGGCAGGACCCTCTGCACAGCATGCCCCTCCTCTTCGATAAATGGAGCTCTGTGCTGTAGATATTGTGTTATGTTTATGCTCCTGGGTGTGTTTTGTTTTAGCCTTCCAGTGCATATTAACCAATGCACGGCATGTAAGGCTTGCAGCTGCTCTACTTCCGTAAGCCTTCCAGTGACATTGGTATGTTTCACTTTTAATTACTTCCAAACACAGAGATTCCCAGCTCCCCCACTAACCACGACATGTGATCCTGAGCACGTGTTCCAATACCTTCTTTCCGTTATTTACAAAGATAACAGGCATACAGGAATGGTCTCGGAGCAGGCTGTAAAAACAGTGCAGTCAGTATTGGTCCGCAAATAACAGGCTGGGAGCGTACACGGCCTTCTGCACTGTTGTGTGCCTGCAGGTACCATTTGTAATGTAGTTGCAGTAGTCTCTGCTTCCTGGAGGTGGTGTGTGGGACAATGAAATGCCTCTTGATTTTGTTTTGTGATAGTAGCTGGGGCTTGTGTGTCTGTAGCATGCACAGAACACGGGCAACAGATACCAGCCCTAGCACCCATTGCACTGTTCAGGGATAAACAGCTGGTTTTGATATTTTTTGAGCCAGTTCAGAGCGTGTTAAGTCATTGTAGACTATTTCAGGAGCACTGGACCCAGGGGGTTGGCCACTACGATTCCGCCGCATTTGACAAGTTGGCACAGTTCCTACAAGTCTGTTCTTTTCGTTTTTGCACACCAAATGTAACCACTTGCTTTGGCTGCAGTGGCTTCAAATGTACTTTTGAGCACAACATCCTGTTTGTGAGAACAAACGAGCAAGCTGAGTTTTAGCCCTGGTTTTCCTGTTTGTTTAGCTGAAGAAGTTTTCCGCAGTCTTATTTTTATGGAAACATACTCAAGATTTCAAAAAGGAACTGAGGCAATGATAATACGTGTCAAAATAATATCATACTCTCCAGTTTGTGGAAAACCCGTTTGTTTACTTTGGTGAGTTTCCTTGGCATCATTTATAGCACTGCCATGATTCGTCTTTGTGGAGGGTTGGTGAAAGCGCTCTCTTTGTCATGATTCTGACTGAGACAGGTCACAGAAAACGATTGATCGGGGGCATCACTGGTGACTTACATCACCGTGTGATCAATATTTGACAGTGGCCTTTTAAGCTTTTTAGTCAAATTAATGTAAGGCTGCCCGGGGGGGTTGCGTAGCGGCCCGCCCCTTAGAGGGCGGCCGCCTTAGTGCCACAGGAAGGCACAGGGGTGGGAGGTCGAGTCCCTGGGCTAGTCCAGGGGAGACCCCAGCAGATAGCTGCTTCCGGCGAGGGCGGGGAGGAGACAGGGGTACATATACTGTCTCCGCCCCCTCCTCGTCCTCTTGTCCGCTCGTTCGCCTTGGAAGTCGGTCGTCGCGGATCCGCATAGTCGTGCTCCCACCTTCTTCAGCTTCTGGTGAGTCCTGCCGGCTACCTTCCTCTCGCCCCGGCCCTGTCCCTGGGCAGCACCAGGAGACGGGGCCATGTGGTCGGTGTACCACGGGCCGGGGGGAGGGCCGTGCGAGGAGGGCTGGCTGTGTTCTGCGTTATGGGGGCAGCAGGGGAACTGCGTGATGGAGACTTGACCCGGTCTCACATGGTGTGGGTGCGTTACTACGTTGTTGGTGGTTTGCCCCATCGTGCGATCAGCATCGGGCCTTGTTTCGGGAGGTAGGCATGGTGAACTTTCTATCGTAAGGCCTCGGGCTACCTGCGACCTTTCGTCCCCCCCACCCCCCCCTGCTCGACATTAAACTGCAGCCACCCGACGTCGGCTCCATCTCGTGACCAAGACCACTCCTCTGCCCGAAGCGCGCCGCGGGCGTGCTCCTTGTGATCCGGCCGGGTGACCGTGGGCTGGGTACCGCGTAGAGGGGTTGGACCCTTCCATGGCCAGCCTCAGGGTCAGCTGCTTCATGCGGCCCACCGGCTAGGGCACTCGACTGCGGACCTGGGAGTCTGGGTTCGAGTCTGGGCATAGAGAGGTGATGTGGTCCGCCGGTTTAACCGCCGACTTCGATGCAGTGTGCCTGGTCGTGCCTCGAGTTCGCACCCAAATATTCATAAGAGGATGTGGATTGTCGGCTGTGCGGCCGCCTCTGGTGTGGATGGCCGGGGTTCGAGCCTCGGGGTCGCCTCCAAGTCCTTTGTCTGGGCAATATCTAATGATTCTGGCCATTTTGATGTACCTCCCGTGCACGAACAGGCCTGGTATGTGACGGGAGGGTAAGCCGGCACAGCGAGGCGAGAACCCGCCGCGGGGCCCCTACATGCTGTTTTCGCGCGGGAGGTGCACGGCCTGGCACTCCCATTAGGGAGAGGAGGGGGTCCGTCGGCTTAAACTGCCGACATTGGTGCAGGAAACCAGGGCTCGTGCCTCGAGGTCGCGTCCACATTCGGTGATTCTGGGCAAATCACTTAATCCCCCGTGTCTGAATGTGTAATGTAAATACCGTGCCCATGCCAGCGCTCCAATACCTTCGGGTCGAGTCCGCGCTATATAAAGGTGCAAAAAAAAAAAAAAAAAAAGGAATCCTAGGTTACTCTTCAGTGGGCACATCCCTTTGCACCGTCGGAGTTTCGGCCCCCGCTCATTTGTAAGATCCACTTTTGGAGATGTGGAATCCGCCCTGCGGCCCTGGCCATCCCAGCGCTTCCTCGTGCCGGTCAGCGCTCCGGTCATTTCGTGTTGTTTCTGCGGCGCGGGCACACGGGCCTCCGCGGCAAGCCCCCACCCCACCGCGCCAAGCACAAGGATTAAGGGGGAGAAGGTGGGACCCACCCGGTGCAACTCATTTGTCTGGGGTCACACTTAGGCACCAGGGCCACGCTAGCGCACCATACTGAGGTTGGTAAGGGTGGCCCTGGCCTTGCCGCTCAGCAGCCTGTGCGTCCCTCGCCTCCTCGCTGCCCTGGATGGCCTCTGGTGCAGCGTGGCTGGTGCCCATCCGGGGCGTTTGGACACGGTGGCGCATCGTAATCTAAAAAAAAAAAAAAAGGGGGACAAGCAGGCACAAAATTCCCGGGGCGCTCTCCCGCGCAGGTGCCATGAGGCCGCGGAGCCGCTTACTTCCACGGGAAGGTGCCTTATAGAGCTTTTCCCGGCCTGGGGGGTGGGGGGGGGCGGTCTAGGATGCGGCGTGGCTCGGAACGGAGCTGTGACTCCCCGAGTTGGCTCTGGCGCCCCCATTTGTATCTACCAGCGCGTTGCGGGTGTACGGGGGAATGCATTGCAGGCTAAAGATTAAGGGAGTTTAAAAAAAAATAAAAAAATGGTTTATTGTACTCACCCTCCACTCTCTCTCGTAGATCGTGCCCGGTGTCCGGTTGACCGGCGGGACCCGCTCGCTACTGAACAAGGGTGTAAGTGGCGCAGGGGGCTGGGAGGGGACAGGGCGAGCAACCCCATGTCCTCTTAACACAGGAGCAAGCCCGCCATCGGGCGCAGGTTCTAACATCATGCTGTTCTTTAATTTTCCAGAAATTTGGAGACCCCCTAGTCCAGATCAGACAGTCTTGTGCACGTTATCTAGAGAAAGCATGACTCAGTGGAGGGATGGATAGCGAGGGTACCCCAGCGCTCTTCGCGACGCCGTCTCAAGTTGAGGAGACGCAGCTGGGAACTGCCCAGGACTGCGGCAGCGCTATGTTGCTGGGGGTCACCCCTAATATTGCGACTCTTGCAATGTTGCTATTTTGGAAACAGAATTTATATGGATTATACTTGTACTTGTCTATTTGGCGGCAATGCGTGTAGATCAGAGTGTCTGTGGGTGTTACACCTGGCAAAGGAGCTTGTTTGTTTTCAGTCCTTGGCCTTTCTTTTCAGTATGGAGATTCTTCCACCTCTGGCACACCCTTTTTCCTCTCGCTGGATTTGATGGTGCTGTCACCCTCGCACAGGGAAGCTCGTGGCAGGGGGCACAAGGGAGCAAATGAATATGTTGCCAATCCCGGCATTTTCACGCACTATGATTTGCGTGTTTGGAAATGCTCTGCGAAATTCTCGGGCCTGTTTTGTGCGAAGGGTGGTGCACTTTGATGTGAGGTGCTTATTCCACGCCCTCTACTGAGAAGGCCATCTCCAGGCTGCTCTGTGTGAGTTGGAGCCTCTCAGGGAGGCCCAGCCATTGGTGCACCCTTATCCCTCAAGGATGCACGGAAGCCGTTTATTGTGGCCATGGTTCACTTACTGTTAAAGTGCGGTGAAGTTTCGTCAGGTGTCACATTTGGTAGACCTTTTGTGCAGTGTGTGACTCACAGAGTCTACATATATATTGTTAAACTTGATGAGTTTCACCCTTGTCCGAGGACAACCTTCAGCTCTCCCACATTATTAGAGACCTGGGAAAGCCGCGTGGAAACGCATCGGTGCCCCCAGCACGCAAGCGCTCGGGGAGGTGTGCAGGCCCTGCCCGTGGAAGCCGGTCCTCTTCTGGCCGGGACGAGGCCAGAGTCATGACAGGCATCTCTTTGACATATCTTCCTAGTTCCTGCCGTACATCTTGAGTCTGTGGCCAAAACCGGCCTGTACGCGCAGGATGCGGGGTGTATGTGTGCAGCAGCACCCCCGAAATAGCCATGCTGGAGTTCCGTAAGGGGTAATGTGTAAACTGCATCCATCAGGGGGTAGGTGTCCTCCGCCATAGCAGACTACCTCGTGGGCGCGAGTCGGTCAATGGCATAGGGTGAGGGGCCCGTTTTGGTTGTGTCCGTCAATGGCTCTTGGCCAGGAAGGAGGTGTGATTTCTCGGTTATTGCCTGCGTTGGGCCAGGCAGGCTGACCATTGTGTGAGTTCGTGTTGGCTAAGTGCAACATCTTTCAGTGTCCACTGCTTTACCAGCCTTTTGGTAAGTTGTTCATCGCCATCGGCCCAACATCGTATTCTGGTGGTTATTCATTGCGGATGTCCTTTACGTACTTGGCATCTCAGCAAATGTTTAAATAGGCCTGGGGAAGCAATGATCTGCCTGACTTTGCCTGGGGTCACCAGTAATGACTACGGCTCTCACTGTTGGTAATGCACATCCTCATCGGGATGGGCACGGGGCCCGCAGGTATCCCATGTGCATTTTGATTCAAATAATATTTTCACTGAAAGGGCTTGGGAGTGTAAAACTGTAGTAAGTTTGGCTAGTAGTGTTGGTGACCCGGCCTTACCATGCCTGAACGGAGGCATTTTCAAGAGGAGATGCCGGCTAGCCACAATTATGACTCCTTTATCTTACGCAACTAAAAGGCATAGTCAAGCCAGTACTGATGATGAGAGATGGGAGGTTGATTGATAGTATTCCTGCCGCAGCTGGGGACTGGCCCTGGTTTTGGGGGGGCTTGGTTGCAATGCTTTGTTTCATTGGCAAATGAGACCAAGTGGACTTGGAACACCTAGTAAATGCGCGGTGTGTTGGTGGCCGGCTGTATGCCATAGCCAGTGCCTGAGCATGCTGGGTAGCTCGGCAGACCAGTTTTTCTCTGGAAAGCACTTGTAGCTGCGCAGGGCTCCCTTGGTTCTGTTGGGGTCTCGGATATTAGCCGGGCAGTCCTGGGACGTTTCAACACTATGATCGCGAGCAGGGGGAGGTGTCACTTTGCATCCAGCACATAGGCTAAGCAAAGAGTTACGCCTAGTGTTGAGTGAGTGTTAATGTTACCTGGTCGTTCATTGGGGCTCCTTAGGGTAGGACGACCAAGCGGCAAGGAACAGCTAGGGTGGTTTACGTGTGCTTCAGCGATCATGAAGAAAGCATGCATCGTGGGCCCTGGTCACACGGTAGTGGGCCAAGATCACATCCTCCACAGGTGCCGAGGCCTGCTCTGATGCCTGGCATTGGGGTCCCAGGTTACCTCTGAAATGGCTAGGCCTGCAGATGCTGAAAGGATGTCCGTTGTTATTTACTCGATTGTTAAACGATTGGTTATTTCCTGGGGTCATCCGCGGGTGGAGAGCGTTAGGCTCTTGTTGTCTTTCCATCGGGTCGGTTTGACACGGGATGGTGGTTTTCGGGCACAGCCACGTGGTGGGTCTTTCTGTGTCTGACTGGGGATAGCCTTCCTTTAATCTCCCTGTTTGTCCACACGGTTGTAAGACGGGGGGGCACCTAGCCCTGTGCTGATTGAGTTGTCACTACTGTTAATAGTACTAAACACATCAGGTACCCGGGTACTGTTATTTGCACCAAACAACAGGTACTCTAGGGCGCATGTCCTCCATTACACACATCTCCAGACAGGACTGCCCCTCTAACCCCCCCCTCCAATTCTTGGAGCAATAGGGGTCCAAATACTTTGGGGCTGGTAGGCTGGGACAGAGGTGGTGGCGAGCTCCCACACCATTCGTTAGGAGGATTTCATAGAGTCTTGGGGCAGGTCACAGGCCGCTTCCTCTCGCTGTGTTTGTTCTTCCAGGTGTGGTCGGGTCAAGTGACTGAGGAGAGCAATAATCGCATGGTATATCTGGGCATGAAGGAACGCCAGGCAAGAGGGTAGCGTAGGCAGATAGTGGTACTTTTCGGGGACTGGAGGTTGGTCTCAATGGCATGCCGCCATGCAAGGGGACCATGTACCTAGGTCACGTACATCAGGCAGTGACAGGTGAACTGGGACCAATTGTCCTAGAATATACAGGAGTGGTTCCCACCACGTTTGGTCAGTTGGGAAGCTGTCATCTTGATTCTCACTGGATACCCTTACTCCATCACGCCTATTGTAAGCTGAAGATGCCTGTTGATGCTGTTAGACCTGCTATTAGTTAGTACACTCACTGTTGTGCCTTGGCTCGGTTTGTCTCGCATTAGGGCCAGTTTGGGGTTACTGGCAAATTGTTTGCTCTAGGGCTGAAGCGGGCGCTTCCATAACAGGGCAAGATTGATTAGGCCAGGTGCATGACAAAGGTCTTTTCGTCACTGGCAGAATGGTTCAGGCTGCGAAGTAGAACCTTTGCAGAACATAGATTTGTCAACATCCTGCTAGGAAATGATTAGCAGCAGGAAGGTATTGAACCATGGTGAGCAATTGGTTTTGGGTTCGTGCTCAACAGGAGCAAGGGAATTGCATTCTGTTCCATCAGGGTACGGGGACCGTCTATAGCACCAGATACTGTAAAGCTGCCATTTTCGCCCTGGGCTGGGGTGTCAATGTCATCCAACTTTGCAGCCAGACTCTGAGCAGGCAAAGGCATACTTGCGATGGTGCAACGGGCACTCAGCAGTAGAGTTAGATGTGTCATCATACCCCGGTATAACGTCAGTGATGAAACATAGGTTGTGGCTACACACGACCAGGCACTCTAGGGCAGCTGGGGCGGGTGTGTGCCAGTGCCAAGAGGGTGCGGGTTGCCTGGGTAGGGCTGCTGGCTTGGAGGGAGCACTACTCGGAGCGCCACAAGGACACGCTTTGTTTCATAGAAGGCTGAATTGTTACTTTTATGGCATGGTGCCAGTTGCTTTAGTTATGCGCATGTTTCTTGGCAGTGTCAGAAACATTCAGAACGCAATGCTGGTGGTTAGCCTGTTGTCATGCTGTTCAGAGGTATTTTAGCTCAGGCATGGCCAAGCATGGGTTATAGGCCGGTGGTCTGCCCTGGGATTCGTGTCAACAGGCAGGTGAAGCAGCAGAACTTGGAGGGGCTTGGGTTTGACCTCTGGATACTAGGGCGGAGCCTGGTTGCTCACTTAGTAGCCCGCCCTTGACTTCGACGAAACAGGTACCTTTGATGCGAGTATCGGTACCGGGTAACTTCTCCCGCCCACCAGCACTGGCTGGCAGCTATGCAGGTTGTGGAAGTGGCCTTCCAACGGGGGCTTATGGTCCATATGATTAACGGAAACACCGGGGTAACACTTTTGGGCTACAAATCAGCAGGAGAACAATTGGCTTTCCCAGTATTCAAATAGAGAAGAATTTTACACGTTGTTCTCCTCTGTGGTCACTCTGTCCTGTCTCTCCCTGGTATACTAGCAGAATTTTGGGAGGGCAAGGCTTTACATTTGGTGGTGACTGATGGAATACGATGGGCGCACTCCAACGGAGTGAAAGAGGAAGTAAGGCGGGCTTGTCACTCTTACCTCCTCCCGCATGG
This sequence comes from Triturus cristatus, assembly GCF_964204655.1. Taxonomy (NCBI): domain Eukaryota; kingdom Metazoa; phylum Chordata; class Amphibia; order Caudata; family Salamandridae; genus Triturus; species Triturus cristatus. Next base: position 223,431,521 of record NC_140594.1, on the reverse strand, counting down.
GCACTGCCAGGCAGGAGTGTCTTGTCAAAGGGATTGTTCTTTAGCCATGCAAAGGCAACTTTGGACCATCGCCTATTTTAGGTTTAAGGTCATTTCAGTCAAATCCACGGGGGAGTTTAGAAAGGATGGGGGAACCTGTCCTGATGGTGCACGCTGGCCGCCGGCCCGGTTGGGCGTAGACTTGTTTCGGCTGGACCTGGGAGAAGCCCGGTATCAGTATGCTGTAGGTATAAAGGCCTACCGGGAGCCATGCGCAGTTGCGCAGAGCAAAGAGGTCTTGGCTTCATCAGGCATGGTCTTATACACGCCAAGTCCACAGGGTGCCTGGAGGGAGATGGGGTGCACCTCTCTAGTTTAGGCATGGACCTTTTCCTATTGGACCTAGGGGAAGCTTGGGCTGCAGCAGGTTGTAAGTAAACAGGTCTACCTTGGTGGGGGGCCCTGGTAGTGATGGTGGCCACTCCCAAGGCTGTGGAGGAGTTACAGGGCGATCCAGGGTCTGCACATACCAAGGGGTACATCATGCAGCAGCACCGCGGTGTGCTAAGCCAGGATACCCAGGGATGTTTTAGCGTTGTCCCCTGGAAGAACGACGGCGCCCCGTTAGCCGACAGGCGGTTGTGGGTCTGAGCAACTGGGGGCTGCCATGTATGCTCCGCCCACCCATCACGGGGGGGCGTGTGAAGCAAGTGGACTGGGGGTCCACGGATGGGAGGGGTGGCCCCTCCCAATATTTGGTATACACCATTTGGCGTTGCCATGGTGACTCTAGGCTTATCAGAGGGGCAGGCGGCATAGGGGCTGGCCTGCCCTGGGATCGCCCGTAAGATAACCCACCATGTTTGCATATTGGTTATGCTAATAAACCTGCAGCAATATTTCTCCACTTACATTACAGTGTCGTGTGTTTTATTTATGTACTTATGTGTTTTGTGATAACTGTTGCCGATATTGGCACTATGTAAGGCTGCCCGGCGGGGGTTGCGTAGCGGCCCGCCCCTTAGAGGGCGGCTGCCTTAGTGCCACAGGAAGGCACAGGGGTGGGATGTCGAGTCCCTGGGCTAGTCCAGGGGAGTTCCCAGCAGATAGCTGCTTCCGGCGAGGGCGGGGAGGAGACAGGGGTACATATACTGTCCCTGCCCCCTCCTCGTCCTCTTGTCCGCTCGTTCGCCTTGCCCGCCCCTCCGCTTACCCGGCGTCCGGAGGGACAAAGGGGGGGCAGGTCTTCTAACAATTTTACTTTGTGTTGCAGGAGGAGTTACAGGGCGATCCAGGGTCTGCACATACCATGGGGTACATCATGCAGCAGCACCGCTGGGTGCTAAGCCAGGATACCCAGGGATGTTTTAGCATTGTCCCTGGAAGAACGACGGCGCCCCGTTAGCCGACAGGCGGTTGTGGGTCTGAGCAACCGGGGGCTGCCATGTATGCTCCGCCCACCCATCACGGGGGGGCGTGTGAAGCAAGTGGACTGGGGGTCCACGGATGGGAGGGGTGGCCCCTCCCAATATTTGGTATACACCATTTGGCGTTGCCATGGTGACTCTAGGCTTATCAGACGGGCAGGCGGCATAGGGGCTGGCCTGCCCTGGGATCGCCCGTAAGATAACCCACCATGTTTGCATATTGGTTATGCTAATAAACCTGCAGCAATAATTCTCCACTTACATTACAGTGTCGTGTGTTTTATTTATGTACTTATGTGTTTTGTGATAACTGTTGCTGATATTGGCACTATAATCCTGGCCTTTATGTGTACTCAGTGACATAAAGAATCTATAATTCCTTTAAGCAAACCGTTTGTCATATGAGATGTATTATGACAAATATTTGCTACCTATTTGCCTGTATTTTTTTCATAGTTATCAATTCTCAGTGTAGGAATTTTTAGCATACATTTCCTTGGTGACCCAGATATTAAACAATGTACTTTAAAAAAAAACTTGGGGGCAGATTTATGTTTCCTGGCGCATCCCTGCAAATCAGCAGGGATGCGCCAGGAAAGATGAGTCACGCAAGTTTACCCTTGCGCCACCACAGATGCGCCGCATTTACAATGCAGCGCATCGTGGCGCAAGGATAAACAGATGCGTGACGCATCTGACGGCATAAGGGCGGCGCATTGCTGGAGTCGTGTCGCAAGCACGACGCAACTCCAGCAATGCTCAGGGGCTGCCCATACCTAACATGCTGCGTCATGCCTTACGCCTGCTTCAAGCAGGCGCAGGGTTTTGACGCAGCAGCGTCGGAAAAGTGACTCAGTGAAATCTTGTAGATTTCACTGCCTCACTTTTCCGAGGCTTTTTCCGACGGAACGCCCAACCTGCATACATTAAACCTGACGCAGGTTTAATGTAGCGCAGGGCTTCACAACGTGACGCATCTCCGTAGATGCGTCACGTTGTAAATAAGGCGCAACATGGCGCATGGTTTACGCCGCCGCTGCGTCACAGAAGTGACGCAACGATGGCATAAATGTCTCGCAAGGGGCTTGTAAATCTGCCCCTTGATGTTAGACAATGCTTCATCTCAAGCCCGCCAGATAAGGCTTCAACAACAGCAACGGTTTACTTTCCCTTTTGTTTCAAAAAAGCTGATTGTTACCATACTTTCGTCCGAAAATGCAAAAATTGCAGGAGATGACACTTTTAATTTAACTGACCAAATGTTGTGTGCTAAAATGTTATAGGTCACATCCTTTCAAAGACAACCAGAACTGTTCTTCGTATGACAACAAATAAACATTTCAAAAGGTACAATATGCAATAATTTGCGAGAGTTTGAGCTATTGACATTATAAATGAACATGCCTTTTATTTACGTGTTGGTTTTCAAAACAAATAAATAAAAGACATTGTCATTTACAATGCCTATAGCTTAAACTCTTGCAAATGCGAGACCTACTGCATTGCAAATGCTTGATTTCCATTGCGGCTTGTGCTGAGGCTGGAAAAGTGCTGCAGCACAAGCCGCACTGGAAAAATTCATGTTTTCAAAAATCTATGTGCTGCGTGCCAGGCACCATGTGGTGCTAGGCACTAGGGATATGGATGTTTGGTGGGGGCACTACAGGTGTCCCCAGGCCTCATAGCGGAGGCCACAGGGAGAGGGGGCCCCTGCTAGGGGGCCCCAAAGTCAGCTACCAACAGCCTTTGTATGATGGTTATATTTGGGCACACATTTACTATGTACTTCTCTGTTTGGCACATCTTCTTTTTGACATACACATATTGTAGGTACGGGCACTGTGGTTTACTATACATGTCGACTCTAGATCGAACTGTTGAAGATGGCATTACTTTTTCTACTGGACACAGAGGTGTGTGGGCAACTTTCTCTGGTGCTTGTCTCTCTCTCCATTTTCTTTTCAAATTGTTTTGGTTCATCAATTATGTTTACAAATTTTTATACAGCTTTGAAAATGTCATTGCATGACGAAACACGTGTCAGCTGTTATTCACTATTGGGAACGGAAGAATTTGAACTTTTTGACACATGAATGTGATGGAGCAAGGACTCGTAGAAAAGAGTCTTGCTCGTACGCAATCTGCTCCTTTAATGTATTAACCAGATATTAAATTTGTCCAGTGTAAAACTAATGTGCACCACATAAACAAGAGGGTTAGTGAAACTTGCCTATGTGTTTACTAATGTTAACAAAATGACCGAAGGACTAAAAGTGCTCTAAACGGGGAATCTTTTCTGCGCATGCGTCAACTGCATCTACATAGTATAATGAGCTAATGCTTGGAGGGAAATTCTTGCGCAGGAGCAGAAGGCACTAATATGGCCGCTTGAAGACTCGCGTGGATCACATCTGATTTGCTGGAAAGAAAACAAGCTATTATACTAACGCTAATGTGGGGAAAGTGTTAATAAATAAAGAGGAATAGAGTAGAGGTGGGTGGTATACAGTGTACCACTTTATTCTTGAAAATAATATTTGTCTTTTGACTTTATCATTAGTGCACATTTGGGCCTCTCATGTGTAGCTGAAGTAGATTGAACCACGTGACAGTTACGCATGACTATTGAGAGTGGACCCAGAAGGATGACGCAAACGGTGGAAAAGGGACAAGGTCGCCGGATGGCGGAGCCTGTGAAAACGCGGTGAAGAGTTCAACTGCAATTACAATTGTTGCACATATAATGTGAATGCGGGTGGGAAATAAAGTTTGAATAAAGAATCAAGGGGATGGGTTTGCGAACAATAAGTTAATAGAAATGGATGTCATATAAGTATGGTGTGATGGAGCTTCCCCCCTTGCCTGACCAATCATAGTTCGTATTTTTATGATATTGAAACATTAATGGGTGGAACATCCTGAACGAAAGGTATAACTAAGGTAGCTTTAGTTTGTTAGTTAGTCCAGATGCTGTGAGCTTGGAGCGGGAGATGCTGATGCTGAGAGGGATGCTGTGAGATGCTGATGAAGAATCAAATGCAGAATCTGAAGCAGAACTTTCCTTCCTAATTTAATTGAGTTAGAAGAAGATTTGCGGAAGAATCTCTAGGATTTAGAGAGTGTCAGAGAGGGATGTGGCACAATCGTCGGTATTCTAGAGAGGTAACTATCCTGTCCTGATTCCTGTCCTAAAGACTTTCAGGTACATGCATCAACCATTTTTACGAGCGCAAACGGTGCAATTCGAAAAAAATAGGCCATTTACGCCCGCAAAAAGGGCATTTGCGATGCATCAAGGTTCAAGGCACTTGCATTTTGAGAATTCGCAATTAATTGCGATTTCTCAAATTGCGATTGCATTTGAGGAATCACATTTTGCGATTCCTTAAATGCAGTGCAAGAACCACTGTAAAATAGCGATTTCTCTACTAGGGGGCGCAAATTACCACGAAGTTGAGCTTGGTGGTAATTTGCAGAAACTTTGAAAAATGCACTAAAGTGCCTTTTTCAAAGTTGTAAGTTACGCACACACATGACCTTGGCGCTTGTGTGTGCGCAACATCTGTGGTGTGCACAGAGCAATTTCAGGGGTGCAACAGGGTGTCCTTTGGACACCCTTGCACCCTTGAAATTGCATGCACAATTTGCGAGTACCTATTGGTACTCGCAAATTGCACATGCAATCTCTCATTCATTCCTATGGGCCTGTAGGCCCATAGGAATGAATGGGAAGACATTCCTTAAATGCGACTCGCAATTTGCGAGTCGCAATTGAGAATTGCTTAGGAATCGCTATTTTAATAGCAATTTCTACATGCATAGGCTTTTGAGAGTTCTTAATTGCGATTCCTTAATTATCGCAATTAAGGACTCACAAAATCCTAGCTTGATGCATGTGCCTGTTTGTTTCCTGAATGTATCTCAGGTGACCCTCACCAGCTCTTTGGCCAGGGGGTTGGTCTTTCACACCATTCTTGGTAAAGTATTTTTCTCGTTATTTGAATGATCTTTTCTCTCTCTGTCCTCTCCCTTTCTGTGCATTGATCATTGCTTGAATCCATGGTAAATATATGATGTCAAATTGATTGAATATCCCTTCAATATATGAAAGGCGAATGTATTGTTATTTTGAAGTGGTTCACATGCTCAAAATTTTAGATAAAGCTTTAAAATTTTAAAGGAGTCTGTGGTTATTTCAATTTTAAGATATAAGTAAATTAATTTATGTCATTATCACCATCAATTAGTTCAACTAATGGTCCAACGACCAGAGGAAATAACTTTTTGATCCGTGAAGGGTTAGTTTAAAAGGGAAATTGAGGTATTTAGACCAATCCTAAACAATTGTGAAACTCATAAACTTGACAGGGCAGAGGATGTAGCCTTACGGCTAGAGCGGTGGATCTCGAAGCTGGGGAACCGGGTTCGAGTCTCGGCAGCGACGCTCAACATAACTGTGATTCTGGGCAAATCACTTACTATGCCCATGCCTAATGAAAATGAATGTGTCCATTTGTAACGAACTGGTGCTCATGTAAAGCGCTCCGGTACCCGATTTCTCAGGTCTAGTTTGCGCTATATAAAACTCTAAATAAGGAAAATAAGAACAAGACAACTAGCAGTTTTACTCGATTGTGTGTTTGATGGGCCCTTGTGAGTATATGGTAGTAGAGTATCTGTTGTTGTTGAACCGCTGGATCAGTTTTCTGGTTGCAGAGCTATGGTTATTATTGACTAGTTTGGTGATAAATATTGATTTATGATTTATGTTTAACAAAAAGAGTTAGCATCTTGTTTTATGTTGTCCAGAATTGCCGGGAAATTGAATAGCGGGTGGCGACAGAAACCACACTTCAGGGAGGTTACTTGTCTGTGGGAATAACACTGAGAAGCCAGGTAGGGCTGGCAGTGTTAAACTAGGGACTATATTGTGTAAAAGTAGAGTGCGATTGATAGCAGAGAGTTCACTGGTGAAACTTTGGTCTTATTTCCTCGTAAGGGTAACACTGAAGGAGTAGCAGGTTCTTCCGAGCTTGAATGAAGGATAAACAGAGGTTTTTACTCGCAGTAGAAGAGGAGCAATTCTGAGACTCCAGAATAAATCAAAATCTATCCTTTGTTTAGTGGAACAGGCACAGTAGCGAATTTTTTATGTTGTTATTAACAAAGAATTTAATTAAAAGTATTAAGAAATAAGTTTTCGTATTACCTTGTAAAGGGAGGGTCAGTCGCTGGAGTTATACTAACGTCACAGAGATAGGTTGAAACAGCGAGCGTGAGACAAAGGAGCTTTGTAAAGGAGGGGTCAGTAGTAAGGAGTAATAGTGACGTCACAAAAGGTCGCGCTAGTATTGGTTAAGCGAACAGCGTGAGTTTGAGTGTGATTGGGTGAAAAGATAGAAGCCACGCTAGGATGGGTCGAAAGAGAAATTGTATGTTCAATTCTAATTTGACTGCTGGTGTGAATTGTACAGATAGGAGATTTTCAGGGTTTGCGGAATACAACTTTATATATCGATCATCCAGAATGTATGGAGAAAAGAGAAACATTTCGTTGATAAAGAGAATTAAGAATTTCTATAAGAAAGATAAGCCAGTGTTGACTAGAGAGGGAATTCCTATTCCGCCACCGAAAACACCTGCTTCCTTTATGATGATGGAAAGAGGATATCATACTTGTGTATGGTTAGAGAATTGGATAGAATATACGAAAGATGATGGAGTACTAGCTTTTCCTCAACATGGTAAGTTTAATGGGAGAATTCGTCAGAATTTGAGGATGAAAATGAATGATTTAGAGACCTAGATTAACTCAGTATGAGGCTCTAGAAGAATGGGAGACTGAGTCATATGAACAAGAGCAGTGCAGAGGTGGGAGATATAAAGTATTTTTCCCCAGATATTTGCATGAGACACATGAAGGTCAGATGAAACAATGGAGAAAAGCTATGGTATCAGAGGGGTTATATCCAGTGTTAATGGCTGAGGAACCGTCTGGAAGTAAGTGCAAGGCGAAAACAAAACACATGAATGTGACAGGATATGGTGAGTCAGAAGATGAGTTGATAGAGGATATGTTAACTAAAAATCCTCCCCGTACCAAGAAGGACCCAGTAGAGTCCCCCCAAGTGCACCAGTATTAGGAACACCTTTAGTTTCTCAAATGTTACACGATACCTCAGTCAATAGGGTGCTTTACCAGAAAGAAAAAGAGGCATTGAATAAAAATAGGGATGAATTAATACAGAAAATAAATCAGTTGAATTTAAGTGCTGAAGCTTTAACAGTACCAGTGGCTATAGGTCCAGTCATTCCATTATATGGAGCTAAAATGAGTTGCCCAAAACCTCAAACTGTACCTATTCTTTTAAGTAATCCCAGAAAAGAGATAGTAGTAACCGATGATAAACTAGTGAGTGCGATTCAGTCATTTCATTAATGGACCTTCCTATAAGGGAGCGTATAATTGAAACTCCGAGAAGAGTCACACCTGAAATTCAGAGAGAAAAGGAGTCAATGGTACCTACGAGGACTAGAAGCTCGACTGCGGTCACTCCAGAAGATTTGGAAAGGTGGGCACAGGGAATAGAAAGACAAAGTTCAGTACCAAAGACTTTAGATATTTACAAATTGAAAGTAGAATTGGAAGAAATGATAGCTGGAAATGTGAGAATAGATAGATTGAACCATTACAATGAGGAAGAATTGTTGTTTATATGTAGGAGTATAACCAGAAACAGCAGGAAAATAAATTAAATACCCAGACTGATATTCAGGTGAAAGAGCAGAATCAGTATGATCAAGTGGCGAGTGGTGGTAAATGGAGAAGACGAATGAATAGAGAATAAGCAAAGAAGAAGTTTCCTTGTCATGCGTGCGGAAAGCTTGGACATTGGAAGAACGAGTGTAAGAGTATTCAGAATAATAATGGGCCAAATCAAAATTAAAATCCACAGACGCAGAATGAGGTGACTTTGAATCAGTCGCAGCAGGTAGTTACTCCACAGTATCAGGTGCCACCAGCTCCTATGCCAAATTTTGTGAACCCTCAAAGGTACAATACAGAAGCTGGATTTCACAGAGGAAGTGGTAAGAAAAATTCTGTGGTTTCACAATATCCTTTACAGAATATTAACGATGAAGTGGATTATGAGCAATTACGGTGCCTGAGGGGGGAGGAAGAGGAGTACATGCTTGGCACATCCTTACCGGTAGATCAGTCAGGTCCATTTGTTGATGGGAAAGTGGAAGGTAATGATATCACTTTTCTATTAAATACTGGTGCTAACCGGTCTACTGTGAGAACAGCAGATATCCCAAACCTACCCCTCCCGGGAGAAAGCATCCAAGTAGTTGGAGTGTCAAATCAACAGATTAGAACACCAATCACAAAGCCAATGGAAGTACATATTGGAAATTTTAAAGACATGCATCGATTTGTAGTGTGTGATTCTAGTCCAGTAAATGTGTTAGTGCGAGACCTGCTGTGCAAGATGAACTGCACAATCTATTGTACACCGGATGGTGTCACTTTCCAAACCCCTGATGAGGTTATTGTGTATAAAATGCTATTAGCCAAACAAGGTACAGAAGTAGATGGAATGTTTTCATTAATGACTGAAAGTGAGTTGCCAGAAGAACTGAGAGACAAAGTGAATCCCTGCATGTGGGATTTTACAGGGAAAGATATTGGACTCATAGCAAAAATAGACCCAGTAAAAGTGACTGTAACGGAAGGAGCAATTTATCCAAATATATACGAACGTACAAAATGAGTCCAGAAGTGAAAGCAGGAGTTGCTCCAGAAATTGATGGAATGATTAAACAAGGCATTTTGAAAGAAATAATGAGTAGCCCTTGTAATTCGCCAATCATGGGACTTAAAAAGCCTAGTGGGAAGTACAGAATAGTGCAGGATCTGCGAAAGATACATAAAATTGTAGTGCCATGTTGTCCGGTAGTGCCAAAGCAGTGATCCTTTATCGGATACCCTGGAATGCAGGCTGGTTTACAGTAATTGATTTGTGCCAAGCCTTTTTCTCTATTCCTTTACACCCAGACAGTCAGTATTTGTTCGCATTTAAGTTTGAAGACCGTGTCTTGGCATGGTGCCGAGTTCCTCAAGGGTATACAGATAGTCCCTCAATCTTTAATTAAATCTTGAAAAAGTGTCTAGAAACATTGGTCATGCCCAAGAATTCGGTTCTGGTTCAGTATATTGATGACCTGCTAGTGGCATCCAAATCACAAGAAGATTGTGTCACTGACACAATTGCATTTGCTGAACCATTTGGCTGAAGGAGGACGCAAGGTGTCTCCAGAAAAATTACAATTTTGTCAACAAGAAGTTAAATATCTAGGGCAAAAAATAGAAAGAGGAGTGACAAAAGTTACCCCAGAAAGAATAAAGATAATAAAGCAAATGCAGATACCAAAGACACAAAGAGAGATAAGAGTGTTTCTTGGAGTAGTTGGGTACTGTAGGCAGTGGATTTTGGGGTTTTCCCTGCTGGCAAACCATTAATTCAGCTGACTTTGAAAAAAGCAAAAGACCTAAATATTTGGAATGATGAGTGTGTGGAAGCATTTGTGAAGTTGCGAAACAGTCTGTGTGAGGCCCCTGCTTTGGGCATGCCTGACTACGCAAAATAATTTGCACTGTTCTGTTATGAGAGAGAAAGTTGTGCACTTTCAGTTTTGAGACATGGACTAAGCCGACGTCTAGTAGCATATTTTTCTACTACTTTGGACCCTGTGGCTTCAGCTTTACCTGGCTGCTTAAAAGCAGTAGCTGCTACTTGTATGAGTCTGGAGCAAAGTGAGTCGATTGTGATGGGGCATCCAGTCAAGGTCTATGATCCACATTCAGTCGAGATACTTTTAACAAGAACTTGAATACAGGACCTTACCCCTAGTCAGATGACTAAGTATGAAGGAGTGATTCTGGGAGCAGAAAATGTGACAGTAATCAAATGTACAATAATGAACCCCGCTACCCTATTACCAGACCCATGTTGTGAAGAAGTGAAAGATGAGATGGATCATGAATGTCTGGATGTGTCTGAAATGTGTACCAAGCCCCGTCCTGATATAAAGGAAGAGCCATACCATGAACTATTTGTAGATGGCTCTTGCCTGAGAGAAGGAGGGCTTTGTGCAGCCTATGCTGTATGTAAGGTTTCAGGAGTCATTGAAGCATCCTGTTTAACGGGAGTCAAGTGCGCACAAGTAGCCAAATTGGTGGCCTTAACAAAGGCATTCAAAATTGAGAAAAATTGGAAAATAACCATATTTATGGATAGTCAATATGGTTTCGGGGTTGTGTACGACTTCGGCCAGCTCTGGATGCAGAGGGGATTTCTGACTTCTTCAGGATCTCCCATACGTAATGGCAAAAATGTAAAGAAATTATTGGAAGCAATACAATTGCCAAAAGAAATTGCAGTGTTTAAGTGTGCTGCTCACCAGTCAGGAAATGACTATGTGGTGGCAGGTAATAGATATGCTGACCAAATTTCTCAATATTGTGCAAAGAATAAAATGGCACTTAACCGAAAGATTGAAACAAGTGAAATCAGCTGCCAACTTATGCTTTTCTCACCTCTAGGGACATGTGATGAGGTTAGACAGTTGCAAGATGAAGTTGAGGCAAAAGAAAGGGAAACCTGGATAAAGTCAGATTGTGAAAGAAGGACAGGAGATGATGTATGGGTGTACACTGATGGCCGAACAGTCATGCCAGATTGCTTACTCTCTCAAATGGCAAGAATGTATCATGGAGACACACATGTTGGTAGGGATGCCATGATTAGACTATTCAGACACAATTGGTACAATCCAAAGTTTAGGGTAGTCGCAGAGAGCTTGTGTCAGAGATGCTTAATTTGTCAACAGCTAAACCCAGGTAGAAAAACAGTGGTCAGTTGGGGAAAAATTGGAAAGGCAGAAGGACCATTCACAAGGTTGCAATTGGACTTTATTGAGTTGCCTCCGAGCAACGGAATGAAGTATGTCCTTGTCATAGTAAGCCTGTTCTCAAGATGAGTTGAGGCATATCCCACTACACAAAATGACAGCCTCATAGTAGCTAAATGACTGTTGAGGGAGATGATAACTCGTTTCGGTTTTCCAGTGACTTTGGAATCAGATAGAGGACCTCATTTTAATAATGTAATAATTCGATTAATCTGTGAAGCATTCAAAATTGAACACAAACTACATTGTGCATACCACCCATAGGCTTCTGGAGTGGTTGAGCAACTGAATGGCACAATCAAATTAAGGTTGACAAAGGTGTGTGCATCCACATCACTTAAATGGCCAGATGCATTGCCCCTTGTGTTGATGGGTCTCCGAAGTATTCCTGACAGGAAAACAGGATTGAGTCCCCATGAAATACTCATGGGAAGGGCAATGAGAAAAGCATTCATACCTGGACACAGGTTGATAAATATAACTGATGATTTGGTATTGGACTATTGCAAAGAATTGGCTGACCTAGTGCGTTCTGTCTCTCACCAGGTTGGAGAAGACGCAGTTGCCAGGCAGCAACGCAGGCGCATGATTTGAATCCTGGAGACTGGGTGGTAGTGAAGAAACACGCCAGAAAGTCATGCTTAGCACCCAGGTGGGATGAACCACGTCAGGTCATACTGGTCATTACAACAGCAGTGAAGTGTGCAGGTTTACCCAACTGGATCCATGCAAGCCATACCAAAAGAGTTCCAGGCCCCACTGAAGAAGAGCAACAACTGATTGAACCAGTTGTGACTGCTGAAGGTTGTGAAGTTGGAGAATCTATAGTGATAGATTCTGAAGGGATAGACGAAGAACAACCAAGCATAAGTCAGGGGGAATGGATACCAGAGATGGACACACCTGAAGTTATTATTCAAACAAGAAGAAGAGCAAGATTAGAGAGACAGGAAAGTAGTGAGGACCAGATAGGTGTAGAAGAACGTGCTCAGGAAGAAGAGAACAAAACTAATCAAAATTCTGAGCAGGACAAGATAAGGAGAGAAGAACATACTCAGGCAGACGTGAACAGATACATTCACAGACCTAAGAAGAACATGTTTGGGCAGAAGAAGAAAATTAAATTGAAATAAGACCCAAACAGGATCAGATAGAGGAAGAAGAACAGGTTCAGGCGTATGAAATAACAGCAAAAAGACCTGAACAGGAACAGTCAGAAAGTGATTCTGAACAAGAACAGATTGTGCCTATAAATATTGAAAATAAAAGAACTCTTGAAAAAGACGGATAGGGTGAAAGTGCAGTTCAAGTTAAAAGGGTCAGGAAAGGTGACAACTGGCCAGGTGGAGTGAAAAGATTGAGATACTATCTGAGAAGAACAAGATAAAGACCAGAGCAAGTGAATGAAGTTACAAGTCAAACTCAGCCTAAGCATTCAATTTTAAGAAACACACGTAGAAGCCCAAGATTGAGAAATTTGAACAATAAATACAAGGGTCCTGAGTGGACCTATATTATTTTGGAGGAGTTTGAACATTTGAATTTGAGAGAAGAGTCGGAAGAAGTAAATACTGCACAGATTGATGAAGGAATAGTGAGGCCTCCTTGAGAAATACAACTTGAGATTCCAAGCAAACAAAGGAAAAGAAGAGAAATCTTCTTGAGTCAAAATGTCGAGAAATGAAGTAACTGAGCGGTCGAAACGAAGTTTTAAGCAAAAATGCTGTAGAGTTTGCATATGTGGTACGCTATTAGTGATTTCAATAGGGTTGTTGCTAACAGTAGCGGTACCTTATTTTATGATAACAAGTAAGAAGAATGAGACAGTTTCTAATGAGAAAACAGCTACCATTAAAGGAGATAGAGTAGAATTAGAGGCACCAGATGAGGCAGATTTACATCACACAGTATTAGATAATGATACATCTTTAAATGCATTCACAAAATTATTATTTCAATATGTAGACACAATGGAGATTAGTGATTGTTATGTTTGTATGAAATTACATATCACCATTTACCTCTAACATATGGAATATCATGTAGTGTTCTAACAAGTCTGTTTTATAAAACAGGAAAACTTCAGTATTCTTATTCAAATTTAGATGTAGTATTTTCAGAACTTCCTATTCGAAAGAATATGAATCCAGTACTTGGTGCTCCAGATGCACAGTTTATGGGTGAATTCTTCCTAACAATGAAATCAATAGATATAGTAAAAGCACATAAGGATAATCTAACCTGTAAGTGTTTTTGAATTTAGTTGAAGAAAGGAGACAGGATTTCCAAAAAAGAGCTGCTGAACATAAAACTCATGTACCACCTTGGGCTGAGAAAGAGGGAATTTATACAGCTGGCAAGGCTCATTCTGCAATGTCCCTAGACTTTGTAAAGAAAGGGAAAACCTGCCTCCATAGATTAAATAAAGATTATAATAACGTATTTATTGGTTTCAGTGAGTATGAACATAGTTTCCTGATTTTGTGAGGTTGGGGACTAAAAGGGGAACTGATCCAGTATTTCCTGGAGTTTATTACGTGTGTGGGAATAATGCTTACTAAAGCTGCCTGCCCGATGGTATGGAAGCTGCTATTTTGGAATTGTATTTCCTAAAATATATCATGTAAAAAGAATCAGTGGAAGCAATGAAAACACTAATGGATTAACACTAATAAAGAGAGCTAGTTTTTCAGAAATAATAGGTGACATATTTGGTGCATTGATACCTTCAGTGGGAGTCATTCGGAATTCACACAGAATTTGTAAATTGTCGACAATAGTTGATCGTCTTTCGACGGATACTGCTGGGGGTTTCTTGATGATTAATACGGAGATGGTTGCGATTAGATCTATGGTTTTGCAAAATCGACTTGCGCTTGATATCTTATTAGCAATTATGGTGGAGTCTGTAGAATGTTGAGAGTGCAACATTGTTGTACTTACATTCATTGCCTGTCCCCTTTCACTTTCTGTTCTGGAGGCGGAGCTCTGTGTTGTGCTGAGCGAGTGGAGCGCGGTAAGAGAGGGGGAGTAAGGAGCCAGCAGCCGACCCCGAGAACCAAGGAATAGTTGAACCCGGTGTCCAGGTCCTGGGAATGGATCACTGAACATTGCGACAGTGCAGTGGAGCCACAGCCGCATCACCTCAAGGCAGAGGTAAAACAGCGGGTGTGCGGGAGTGCGGGAGAGCATGGTTGCTGTTAGGGCTGACCCAAAAGTGTTGTGCCCAGGCACACTGCAGAGGCGGCCCAACTAGGTTGGGTGCAGCCCGCAGCACCCAGCGTGCCCTGCTCTCTCGTTCTGCGCTACATCATTGCATCTTTGCACTGCACTGCCTCACCATCTCTCTGCCATGCTTGCCTTGCCAAACTTGCTGAACCCTCCCACTTCATCCAACTCTTTTCTCTGTGTCACAGTGTGTCACAGTGTTACAGGCAGTGTCTTCTGTGCCCTCTGCGTTTCCACACAGTACCCAGCTGAGTATAAATAAGGGCACAGTCTCTGCCTCTGAAGCCTCTGCAACCTCACAGCCTCTGTGCCCTTGGTATTCCTCTGAAAACCACTCCCAGGAGGGACTTATAGGGCGGAAGGGTACAAAAACAAGAACAAGAACCCCAGAACAATGCAGAGGCTCTAATACCGCCAGTGGGATTGTCCTCAAAGCTTCGACCGCTGCAGCTAGGATTGCAAAGCGGTAACAACTACAGTATTGATAGTATTCACAGTCTACCCCAACGAATCAGTGTCCACATGGGAGTCTAGCCAGACAGCCAGAATTAGACTCAAGGCCAAGGACTGGACCAAGGACTGGACCAACTGGGGGGAAAGTGAATTATCCGTCGATTGACTGCGATTGATTGTCAGGGGGAAACTGCAGAGAGGAATCATTCGGAATTTCATATAATTCATATATCAACGTAACCAAAACTCAAACCACCAAAATAAAACACAAATAGAAGTACCATACAAGCACCAAACAAGCACGGAGGAATGAGACCTGGTAAAGTCAGACAGACTTTACTCGAACCAAAAAGTAAGCTAAAGTAAAAAAAAAAGGAAACTTGATCTCAAACCTGTAATGACGCCGCAATCTTCTAAATCCCGAGATAAGAACTTTAAAACCCACAATCTCTGCAAAGATGAACCTAACAAGACCGTCTCAAGCATAACTGGAACTCCAACTGCAACCATAAAGACAATGGCAAATGTTCCTACGCCGCCTAGACAGAGAAGCAGCTCTCCCTCAAACCCATCTGAAGAGTGTAAAACTCGCGGCCAGGTGGCTACCAATACTCCGACTCTGATTCTGATTCCAGTTGGTCTTGGTGATAGCACACAGTCACTGTACTCTGAATTGTCCCTTCAGTTACCACTGGCATGGCAGGCACCACAGTTATTGCCACAGCCACAACCGTCTTTCACAATGTTAAAGGACTTAAATGACCTTATAACCATTGAAGGAATATCTGTGAGGAAGAAAATATGCACCCACCAGCCAAAGATATATACGAACATTTCTTTCCTGAAGGACCCTGGGACAGCGATTTACTCTCAGACTGGGAATATAAAAGGGCTGCCAACACCACTTCTATCAAGTAAAACTGACTCCAGTCCTCTCTATACCAATCCAGTTGAAACTTCACTGTTCCTAGGGACGAATTGTCAATCTCACCTCGGGGAAACAACCGCAATGACAACATCCACCGGAATCAGAGGAGTGGGTGATTCTATTAATCTGGCATCCAAAGAAGCAAACAGCCAAAGCGGGGTCGAATGGCTCTTGCCCTGTTCTGGAAAAAACACCATAAAAAAACACCCTGTTGACCTCGCCGATGATGGACCAATCTCCTGAGCCAGACAAATCCTCTGAGCTGGTGAAACACTTCCACCCAGCTAGTGGTGCCAAGATAAACTCAAGTCAAACCAGCACGCCGCACTTAGAAAGCCCAGATCCACCAGTTAAAAGTGAGGCTCAGGACAATTGTGACAATTGTGATGGAAAAGCACAAAATGTATTTTTCAATTAAACAACAGTTCTCCTATCCAAATGAAGGCAATCGAAAGAACACAAGTAGACCGATCAGCCGCAAGTAAGATACAGGACATTCAGGACGGAAAATTACAAGATTTGGGGGCATATGTATCAACATCACCATTTGCGATTCTCAAATAGTGATTTTTAAGGAATCGCTATTTGAGAATTGCAAAACGGGATGTATTTAAAAAATTGCACACTTTTTGCGATTTCTTAAAATTCCTTAATTGCGATTAGCAAATTGAGAAATCGCAATTAAGGAATACCTGCCCATTCATTCCTATGGGCCAGGAGACCCATAGGAATGTATGGGAAGTAATTCTCAAATTGCGAATCACAATTTGCTAATCGCAATTTGAGAATAATTTCAAAGGTGCAAGGGTGTCAAGATGACACCCTGATACACCCCTGAAATTAGCATGTGTGGTCATATGGCGCACATACATGCCCTAAGGGCATGTATGTGCGTCACGTGGCACTTTTTAAAATTACAAAACGTGCATTTTTAAAAGAAATCGCAAATTAACACCACCTAGTAGTTGGTGGCAATTTGCGATTTCTTAAATGCTTACGCAAACTTAAGAAATCGCTAAATTAGCGATTCCTTAAATTTGCATTGGGAATTTGTCTAATACATCCCGTTTTGCGAATTTTTAATCGCAAACGCTGTATTTTGCGAATCGCAGCGTTTGCGACTAAAAATTCGCTTGATACATATTCCCCTTACTTCCTCAACTAAATAATAGTTCCCCTATTCAAATAAAACTATTCGAAACAAGCCAAGTAAATACCTGGAAGCAATTAGCAATACATAACGGCCCAATAGCAAATATACCCCCTGAGCGCCGCACTCTGTTACCTTACAACGACTCTCACTCAACGAATAATGACATGACTTTTATAGCTACGCAGGAATGGGGAGAACTAGTTGCCTCCTATAACTTGAAGCCAGCTCACTCACACTCACAAATAGAAGCAAATAACCTCCCAAGACCAGAGAAAAGTAATAATACTGGAAGTCAAATCCGGCAATCCCTATGGAAAACAATCCTAAATACCTTGCAAGACTCAGCTGCAGCGTTACAATTTCAATCTCATAAAATGGACCTGCAGCTTACTGTTCTACAGCCAATGGCTGATTCCATATCAGGAATCGACTGGAAAATATCAGAACTTAATGGCCTCATAAAGAGAGGTCAGGAAGCCGCTTACGTGGTCCAAGCAACACCATCATCATGCTCCTGTGAACCAATCGTTGATAAGTTATTAACTTTACCATCTATGATAGGGGACCTAATAGCAGATCTAAAAACAACTGTTTTACAGAACCCTGCAATGAACATTAAACTGCTTAGACCTCGAATAAGTCCTTCTGACCAACCAAAACCAGAATGTAGGGATTCCCCACTACCTTCATCTGAGAGTATGGAAGCTGAAACCACGGATCACTTACCAGCAGCCTGTGCAACTATAAGTGATTGTGTATTAACCAATTTCCAGAGCCTTTGTAAAACTCGAAGGAAGAAAAAAAGGAAGGTAAGAAACAGGCTTCTAATTAACGGAAGATACTGTAAAGAACTACCATCACATCTGACCCCAACAACAATCGGCAAAGGTCCAAAAGTTGCACATGCAAATCAACTCACGCTCTCGCTTCCCCCCTGAAGACTCTGAGGATCTCCCCCCGACATCCACTGCCAGGTCGACAGTGGCTTCTACCACACCACCCAGAGACATATCTCAGAAACCTCTACTTACCAACAGCAAGCAGGGACTCCCTCAAACAAAAACAACTCAAACTGCACATCACTTTGATTTAACAAGGACCATTAATACCGAACAAACTCTAATTACAGAAATATGCGACAACGTTCAGATTAGTAATGCAGAGTTCCCACAGAAGTCAACAGGGGGTATAACAAGCAGCTCCAGGGTCCTACGAAGAGAAAGGCAGCGAAGCATGCAACAAACCTGCCCCACAAGTGGCAGCCTAAGCCACTCTCCCCAGTCCGGTCACACTGGAAGCGAGGGATCCCGTATAATGCAAACTGCTGTACAGCATGGGGATAGCATGACCACAATTATTTTTACTCCAGAATATATGTCTCGAGGCAGAGAAGACAGTTTGAACAGAGGAAATATACTGCGGCTTTTACATTCGATCATAAACCTAGACAACATTGGCTCCTCTGATCTTCTCCAGATAGAGTTTCAGCCAAACAACAATTTACAATGTTCAGAAACAACAAAAGCGACCTGGAACTCCACAGAAATAGCCCAAAAAATCACGGAAGAAGTGTCTACATTTAAGCAATGGGGGATAAAACTTGAAATTGAAAAGCAACCTCCCTATCCAACACCTTTCTTACCTTCCACCGGGATACCACCTCAGAAAAACACCAACTCTGTATTAAAGGGAGCAAGGAGTACTTCCCCAAGAGCGTACTCTCAAGATACAAAGATCTTTTTTCCAGCACAAGATCAAAGGGACCCACGTCACCTTATGCCGGTTACCTCACAAAACTGGAGGCAAATTCAGCGCACCATCAATATAACAGAGCACACAAATTGACAAAGGGAGAGTATCCTTGACCATGCCTTGGACAAGCCCAGACAAATTAACATATGTATCTGGAACATTAATGGCTTAGCTAGCAAACGTGCTGACCCGGAGTTCCTACAATATTTAAAATCATTCAATCTGCTATTGCTGCAAGAGACCTGGGAGGAAAAGGCCTTCGAACTCCAAGGGTACACATCCAAAAAAATGCTCCGATTTTGGTCGCCGATCGGGGGACTTAATGATTTTAGCCTTCATAGTAATAATAGAAGAGACTATAACAATAGAATCTCAACACCCCCAAGCGCCATGCAGGCGGTAAAGATCGCACTCTGGTTAAAGAGCACACGTCAAGAAGTTATAGTAATCAACACTTACATCCATCTGAAAAGGAAACGGAAAGCCGCCAAGGAATTGATCGAAGCAACGAAAAAGATAATGGGCGAAGAGGACTCCGACTATATTATCCTGGCAGGTGACTTCAACATTTATCTTATAAGCTCCGGGGCAGGTGATGCTCGTAACCAAGAACTTAGCGCCACATGGAAAGTGCCAAGACAGGGCTCCCCAAACATCAGGAAACCAACAAATTGTTCAAATTACCTATTATGGCTGCTAGAACATCTTAACCTAAGAGCCTTAAATGGGCGCTTTAAGGAAGGTGACCCACTAATTGCAAAGGTTCTTTCAAAACAGCAATCTTCCCATTTGGATTATACATTCACATCCTTAAATATGCTTGGTACAGTAACGGCGTTTAGGATAGGGACCAGTGAACATAGCCACCACTTGCCTCAAGAAGCAACAATAAAAGTTAACTCACTCCCCAAGATATAACTATCCATAGGCATCAACGTCGAAGCGGCCGCAAAACATAAGCGGCTTCGATACAATCCAAGCAACATCAGCACCATATGTCTTAAGATAAAACTCTTCACGCTCAAGTTGAAAGTCTCACTACTAAACCGGTAGAAGTATGGCAAAACTTCATCCTAGTTATTGCTGAGAAATATTTAAAAGGATCATCAGAGTAAACCACCAAAAGGGAGCATCGACCAAATTACAATTCACCCCAGAAATGAAAATGCAAAAGCAGATCATAAACCGAACATTGAGGCAGATGCGGAAAGATCCATTAAATCATGATCTACAAAACGTTCTATGGGAAACAAAACAGCTGTTAAAAAGGAAGAAATGGGAAATAAAGGAACAAAAAAACAAAGAAGTATGGGCCAAGCTCCTCCACGAAGTTAAAAGGAAAAACAGCTCAAGGTTTTGGCAAATGATCAAAAGAATAAAGAATCCAGACCACCTTGGCCTAAATTCTAATATAATGGAAGAAGTATGGACAAAATACCTCTTCAATCATTTTAACTGCATACCCGCTGATAATGGGGAGCGTCTTAAAGAAGCAGGGATAAAAGGGCCCAGTAAAGAATTCTACAGGCAAATAACAAGCCACGGCCGTACAACGGCAACCATTGAGAAATCAGACCTCAGAGGAACCATTTCACCCACATGTGCATGTACATTAATGCCAGTCTTAAAATCTTCTTCCTCTACTGAGACTGAACATTCTGCCTCCACACCAGTGGATATTAAGAGGCAAATAGCTAGGCCAGGGTAGACCAACAGGTGCCCCAGGTCCAAACTGCATTCCACCAATGTTATATAAATAAGATGCTGAATTCTGGAGTGTAGCATTAGCGCCGTTTTTTAAAAATATAAAGAACACCTCGATACTACCGGAGTCCTGGTTTGGATCAGTAATAAGCCCAATCTTCAAACAGGGCAACAGGAAACTCCCAAATCACTATTGGCTTATTGACCTTATAGACGTGGAGACCAAGTACTTTGCAGGAACGATACTGGAGGAGTTAAGATCATCGGCACTCGAAAATTCCATCATCCCAATTAATCAAACAGGTTTCTGCCGGGGTCAAAGGACCATAACAAACATCATGGCATTGACCCTACTGATGGATGCAGCAAAAGAGACCAAAACTCCCCTTTTCCTTTGTTTTATTGATTACACTGCCGCTTTTGATCATGTTGATCGAAACAAATTGTGGCTAAAACTGGAAAATTGGGGAATACCTAAACAACTCTTAGATCAACTGATATCACTGCATACAAACACTTGGATCAAGGTTAAATTAGGAGCAGGAACACACCTCTCCACACCCATTCCGACAACAAAAGGGTTAAAACAGGGCTGCGTCCTAGCTCCGTTTTAATTTAACCTTTTTCTTGCAGACCTGCCAGGAGAACTCAACAATTGCCCCTGCCATGTACCAAAACTGGGGAAAATTCCGCTGTCCAATCTGTTGTACGAGGATGACCTGGTTCTAATAAGTTGGACTCCTATCGGCCTCCAACATCTCCTGAATGTAACCCATGCCTTTTTGGAAAAGCACAGCTTGCAAATAAATGTTGCCAAATCCAAAGTCATGGCAGTGAACTATCGAAAAAAGAGGAAACTCAATTGGCAACTAAATGGGCATGGGCTGGATATGGTAACTACCTACAAATACTTGGGAGTAATTTTGGACCACAAGAACTCGTTCAAACTCCTACTAGCGTCCTTGCGAGGGAAGGGAACCGTGACGTGCCTGGCGATAAAATCCTTAAAGGTTAAACTTCCCGATTTAACGTTTAACCCCTTGCTCCAGGTTCTGCGAGCAAAGCTACAGCCAACCCTTATATATGGGAGTGAACCCCTTCAGGTAAAGACGCTACACTATTGGATATAGTGACAGCCAAATCATACAGGACAATCTTTAATCTGCCAAGATATGTTTCTCCAGCGCCAATTTGGCTAGAATTTGGCCTTTTAAAACAAACACTAGAAAGACGGAATGCGTATGTTATTGGCTGGCACAAGATCCGTAGCGCTGAGGCCGGCTCTTTAAATTCAAATCTATGGGAACAGTTGCTCCGACACCGAAAATCCTCAGCCAGAGATTACTTATTTGACTCACTGCAAGCTTTGGGGCTGTCAGACCTCTGGGGCACCCCATCTGATATAATTTCTTTTTTAAAAAGTCACAAAAAAATCAGCACGAATCATCTCCTCTATTGAGGATAAGGAGACATTATCCAAAAGAGCGCATGGCTGGATCACACTCGGCGATTATGTAACAATGCAACCTCAAGCGTACCTTAACATTGGAATGAATTTAAAAACAAAAGAAAAGTTTTTAAAATTACGCCTTGGGGTAATTCCAGTTGCCCCTCACTTGCCGCCTTGGGAAAGGATAACTGCCCGCAACAGTGTCGCTTGTGAAAAGCCGGAAAAGAAGATATCATTCATGTAATTTGCATCTGCCCTAAATTAAAGGACCTGAGGTACAATTTATTACGTCCATATTATAAACTACATGGTGTTCGAACATGCAGGCAAGCGGTCAAATTGTATTTTAACCCAACCAAAACAAAATTGAACTGTCGGGTTGATGGAGCAGAGTACAGAAGTACAGAAGATTTTGTGTGTACCCCGTTCAGACCAATCACCCCCCCATAACAAAGTAATATATTAATTTTGTTTGCTGTGAATTAACCAAACACACACATTACATGTGGGAAATGCTCTACATTAACAGGTTTGATTAACATATTAATTAATGGTGTAAAACGCACGTTTAATCTATTTTGCGCATTTAAATAGTGTAATAGTGCATGTCTATGTTGTAGTGTACATTGTGCATTGCATGCTGCTTTTGCTTAATTTTAATGGCTTGCAGAGTGATGCTTTTCCGCTAGGTAACAGTTTTTAGGGGATAAATATTAGCCCTGGTGGGTGGGGGGACAGAAAACACTTATTTTCTGTCTATTCACATTTTCTTTCTGTGTGTTTATCGTAGTTTGGCTGGTGGCCAGTTTCAAGATGGCTTCGGTTTTCCCGGTTCTGCGCAGTAGAGAATACTTGCATCATCTGGCTGAAGGAACCTCGTGCATACACTGTGCTCCACTGAACTTTGCAACTCCAGCTGACTATGTTCGAGGCCATTTGATGTGACACTGAACAGTTGAATCCCTGCCAATGAACCTTTGAATGCCTGCCAATGAACCTTTGAATGCCTGCTAATGAACTGTAGGACAGTCGAATTTGTATCTATCAGCTTGTCAAACATAAACTTATTTACGGACATCCTGTGAGCTGAGAACCACATTGTTATTCCTGGACATCCTGAAAGCTGAGAATTATTGTTATGAACAGACATTCTGAGAGCTGAGAACTGCATTGTCATGACCAATCAGAGCAAGGGAAACCACAAGAGTTCAAACATTTGAGGGTAGAGAGCCAGCAAACACAGTATAAATATCAGACCAATATTGGGGTTTGTTGTTTGAGAAGGCGGAGGAGAAAGCTGCTTTGGAGAGATGCTGGGAGCCTGGAAGTGAGCCAGACTGTGCACTGATGACCACTGTAGGTTCGAGATCATTGCGGGACACTAGCCTGGGTGAGAGAAGTCGTCGAGGAGGTCAAGGGTTAATTAAGTACGTTGGGGTTTTTGTGCTGGGTAGGAAGGTTTTAGTGTAGGAAATCTTTAGAATTAAATGCTCGTTTTTAACTATGGTTCACTGATCTTTCAGTTTGGAACCCTCTGTCAGTTACATGACCAAGGAATGATTTTTAACCATTTTGAGAATAATGAAATGAATGCAAACCTACATTTTCTCTTCATGACTTTTTATTAAACAGTTTCTTGATTTATGTCCTGAATAAATGGCAATGCTCAAGTGAAAATTAATAGTGAGAGAATTAATGATAATTTCCTTTATGCAAATTAATTACATAAAATCTTTTGAATGATTCCAGGTGTCCATGATTCTTTTAGAGTCAATTAATTATGCAATTCAATATATTGTTGTAGTGAGGTTAAGCTGGTCTTGACAATCACCAGCAACCAATCCAACTAATTAGTCCGTCGACCAAGTGGATGGAGTGCCTTGATGTTAAAGCTAGGATTCTACAGATGCAGATGTACATAATGTATTTAATGTCAATATTTTCCTAAAGGCAATACGGTATTCCCCCACATGTCCAGCGCTTGAATTACTCATCCCTCCTGTGTGTGCAGACTCAGTGAGAGAGACATGTGAGTGTTGGTGTTATGGGCCCCACCAATGACTGCGTGTGTGAATGAGCTACTGTGACGTCGGGTCTGCGATGCAGGGAGGGTATTGGTACATGCTATTCCCCATTCTTCCTGGTCTTGCGCTGGATCAGGGTCACAAAGTTCTTTGAAGTAGTAGACGAAAGACATAAGAGCATGCCGAATGCGGATCAACAAAAGCCAGACTGAACAGTTCCGTGATGACTCCCTGAAGCATTCGGGCTCTTAATTACAATGATGATTAAAAACTGAGATTAAGTAAAAGGTTTAGAAAGACGTACAAAATGAATTTTTAAGTAACTTTTAGCAATGTTTTAATTTTTGAGTAAATGTTTTAATTACTCATGTACAAATAAAAAATTACTTTACCTTACCTGATAAGAGTAAGGAAATTAGTGGGTATATTAAGATTATTACAAAACTTCATGAAGATTTGACACCACTGGAGGTTGACAGAGTATGGGAGAGACTAACAAAAAGTATTTCTTCAATAGGTACTTGTTTTTTTGATTTAGGAAAAATTATTTTAGGTCAAATCATTTTCCCAGTAGTAGGAATAATAATATTAGTTTTAACAATAATGTTTTGGTGTAAATATTGCAGAACCAAGGGAAGAGGAAGGAAATATGAAGTTAATGGAAAAGGAAGGAAAAGGAAGAGGGAATATGATGAAATTCAGATGGAGGAAATGAAAGGCAGAATATATAAAAAGATGAGAGATTTTGAAAATAAAGATGAAAACGAGAAAGCAAAAGAGGAGAATGAAAGTGAGAGATGTTAAAAGTTGGCATCTGGTTTGGGATGGGTAATTTTGTGATGGCTTTAAAATGCCATCAGAGAGGGGATTGATGGAGCAAGGACTCGTAGAAAAGAGACTTGCTTGTACACAATCTGCTCCTCTAATTTATTAACCAGATATAAAATTTGTCTAGTGTAAAACTAATGTGCACCACATAAACACGAGGGTTAGTGAAGCTTGCCTATGTGTTTACTAACGTTAACAAAACGACCGAAGGACTAAAAATGTTCTAAACGGGGAATCTTTACTGCACATGTGTCAACTGCATCTACGTAGTATAACGAGCTAATGCTTGGAGGGAAATTCTTGCGCAGGAGCAGAAGGCACTAATATGGCTGCTTGAAGACTCTGCTTTGCTGGAAAGGAGACAAGCTATTATACTAACGCTAATGACGGGAAAGTGTTAATAAATAAAGGGGAATAGAGTAGAGGTGGGTGGTATACAGTGTACCACTTTATTCTTGAAACTAATATTTGTCTTTTGACTTTATCATTAGTGCACATTTGGACCTCTTGTGTGTAGCTGAAGTAGAATGAACCATGTGACAGTTACGCATGACTATTGAGAGTGGACCCAGAAGGATGACGCAAAGGTTGGAAAAGGGACAAGGTCGCCGAATTTGCGGAACCTGTGAAAACACGGTGAAGAGTTCAACTGCAATTACAATTGTTGCAAATATAATGTGAATGCGGGTGGGAAATAAAGTTTGAATAAAGAATCAAGGGGATGGGTTTGCGAACAATAAGTTAATAGAAATGGATGTCATTTAAGTATGGTGTGATGGAGCTTCCCCCCTTGCCAGACCAATCACAGTTCATATTTTTACAGTATTGAAACATTAATGAACGAAAGGTATAACTAAGCTAGCTTTAGGTAGTTAGTTAGTCCAGATGCTGTGAGCTTGGAGCGGGATATGCTGATGCTGAGAGGGATGATGTGAGATGCAGATGAAGAATCGAATGCAGAATCTGAAGCAGAACTTTCCTTCCTAATTTAATTGGGTTAGAAGAAGATTTGTGGAAGACTCTTGAGGAAGAAGAGTGTCAGAGAGGGGTGTGGCGCAATCGTTGGTATTCTAGAGAGGTAACTATACTGTCCTGATTCCTGTCCTAAAGACTTTGTTTCCTGAATCTATCTCAGGGGACCCTAACCAGCCCTTTGGCCAGGGGGTTGGTCTTTCACACCATTCTTGGTAAAGTATTTTTCTCGTTATTTGAATGATCTTTTCTCTCTCTGTACTCTACCTTTCTCTGCATTGATCATAGCTTGAATCCATGGTAAATATATGATGTCAAATGTATTGAATATCCCTTCAATATATGAAAGGCGAATGTATTGTTATTTTGCAGTGGTTCACATGCTCAAAATTTTAGATAAAGCT
Source organism: Triturus cristatus (assembly GCF_964204655.1). Lineage (NCBI taxonomy): Eukaryota > Metazoa > Chordata > Amphibia > Caudata > Salamandridae > Triturus > Triturus cristatus. The sequence goes on along the minus strand of NC_140594.1, from coordinate 223,405,244 downwards.
TTAAAATTTTAAAGGAGTCTGTGGTTATTTCAATTTTAAGGTATAAGAAAATTAGTTTATGTCATTATCACCATCAATTAGTTCAACTAATGGTCCATCGACCAGAGGAAAGAACTTTTTGATCCGTGAAGGGTTCGTTTAAAAGGGAAATTGAGGTAGTTAGACAAAGCCTAAACAATTGGAAACTCGTAAACTTGACACCCAGCGGTTTTACTCGATTGTGTGTTTGATGGGCCCAGGTGAGTATATGGTAGTAGAGTATCTGTTGTTGTTGAACGGCTGGATCAAATGTACGGAAGAATATCTTGTGTATATGGCCCTTAGGGACATTGTCGACATTGCTAAGTTAACATGAGCTTTAATGCCATGATGCTGCTTTTGCGCACGTTACAACATGACTTTGTTTTTGCAAGAATCTGTTTTTGCCTTTCACATGAGAACGGACTGCTTTTCGCGTTCTCTGCTAAGTTCCTGGAGTTTAGTCTGAACATGATGTGCAAGGTCGATTAACAATGCCCCTTGTTATTCTGTTCTGGTCAGTCCCTAGGACCTAGACGTAACATGCTAAACACAGCTGCAATGCTGGAGACTCGTGCTTACAGGGATGCATGTTGTTTTAACAGACACTTAGAGAAAGCTTTTCCATGGAGAAGAGCTATGTTGTTCCTATGATGTAAACCTTACATCCAGGCTTTAAGGTATGGGGTCTGCTGTCAAAGCCCAGAGATCTTCCTTTATATAAACAAACTTCTTCCAGTCAAGGGTAGGGTGGCTAGGCCTTAAAGTCCTTTTTTCCACTGTTTTTATATAATGACTTCCCCCTTTGTACTCCGTGGAATTGTAACAATGCTAATTGTTTTGAGTTTATGCATTTTGCTGCTCGTAGTGGCTTGTATACTGTATTGTAGAGCACGATAGTTAAAATAAACATTTTGAACTATTTCAGTGACTCTGACAATTCTTATTGTGGACAAGTACGAGTGAGTGAGCGAAAGTGTATGTCTTGCTACCGCGATTCCTGAGAGAGTCGGGAGTGTTGTGTTCTGGGTTGTCTAATCATTTGTAGCTTCTGGATTTTTGGTGGAGAATGAATGAGACACTATAGCTGGTCGCTTTGGGGATTTTGGGTACTAAGGTGATAGGTTGGTACACCCCTATACACCGAGGTCGTGTTTTCCGGCGCATAGTTCTGTGTAGGTGCAGAATCCCTGCAACAATCTAAACTATATATTTCTACAATAAAGAAAACTCTCTACCTACTGATTGGACATTATGGGGCCGATTCCAATCCTGGAAAAAGGCTGTACGAATCGTTGTACGGAGCGTTTTCTCCGTACGACTCGTACCCGGTAAACTTTCTGTACAACCTAGGAAGTACGATTCGTACAGAAAGCCTATTTTCGTATGTTTCGTTCAAAAGACCGTACGGGTCAAAAAACCAACGATTCTGATCCGGAACAGCTTGTACGCGACGTCCGAACGCATTCAAGCAGCGGTTTCCGGACCAGCAAGTATGATTCGTCCCTACGTCACTCCGTACGGCTCTTTTTTTACAGGAGCCAAACACAGCAGGAAAAGCAGAGTCCGACGCGAACCGCTACGCAACGGAGCCCCGGTACGCAACGTACACGCCATGAACCCCATCGTACGTGTCATCCCGGTCCTCCTAGCCTACGACCTGGTGCACCGGACCCAACGCACACGTCGCAGAAGGTGAGAACAACAACCAGGGGCCTGGGGGTGAGGGGTAGGAAACATACCCCATACCCAAAGCCAAACCTATAATATGGAGCCCATACATTACCACCAGGGTCTGGTCACCTGGGGGGGCGTGGCCAGCAACCCCTGCGTACCGCAACAACGGAAGTGGACGTGTACGGTGCGTTGCACACGTACCCCTACAGCACAAGTACAATAGTGATACGGACCGTACACACGCAATGAATGCGTGGGTACGGTGCGTTGCACGCGTACTCCTACGGCACCAGTAGAACAGTGATACGGACCGTACACACGCAATGAATGCGTGGGTACGGTGCGTTGCACACGTACTCCTACGGCACCAGTAGAACAGTGATACGGACCGTACACATGCAATGAATGCGTGGGTACGGTGCGTTGCACACGTACTCCTACGGCACCAGTAGAACAGTGATACGGACCGTACACACGCAATGAATGCGTGGGTATGGTGCATTGCACACGTACTCCTACGGCACCAGTAGAACAGTGATACGGACCGTACACACGCAATGAATACGTGGGTACGGTGCGTTGCACACGTACTCCTACGGCACCAGTAGAATAGTGATACGGACCGTACACATGCAATGAATGCATGGGTACGGTGCGTTGCACACGTACTCCTACGGCACCAGTAGAACAGTGATACGGACCGTACACACACAATGAATGCGTGGGTACGGTGCGTTTCACACGTACTCCTACGGCACCAGTACATTTGGGATACGAGGCCTACACACGCCAGGAATCTGGGCTTACGGACTGGCCCTGCATGTTACCTTCATATTGGTGTGTGTGTAGGTCCAGGCCAGCAGTGTACCGCACCAAGGGTGTGGGTGGGTGGGTGCAGAGGATTCACAGCAGTGGCCAGCCATATGGGGTGGCTGCTGATCAATACCAGCAATGGCCACACATATAGGGGTGGGTGCAGATGAATACCAGCAGTGGACAGAGACATGGGGGGGTTGCAGAGGACTCCCAGCAGTGGACAGAGACATGGGGATGGGTGCAGAGGACTCCCAGCAGTGGACAGAGACATTGGGGGGTTGCAGAGGACTCCCAGCAGTGGACAGAGACATGGGGGGGGGTTGCAGAGGACTCCCAGCAGTGGACAGAGACATGGGGGTGGGTGCAGAGGACTCCCAGCAGTGGCCTGCAATATGAGGGGTGTGTGCAGATGAATACCAGCAGTGTCCAGACATATGGGGGTGGGTGCAGAGGACTCCCAGCAGTGGACAGCAACATGGGGGTGGTTGCAGAGGACTCCCAGCTGTGGACAGAGACATGGGGGTGGGTGCAGAGGACTCCCAGCAGTGGACAGAGATATGGGAGTGGGTGTAGAGGACTCCCAGCAGTGGCCTGCAATATGAGGGGTGTGTCCAGATGAATACCAGCAGTGCCCAGACATATGGGGGTGGATGCACAGGACGACTCCCAGCAGTGGACAGACACATGGGGGTGGGTGCAGAGGACTCCCAGCAGTGGACAGAGATGTGGGGGTGGGTGCAGAGGACTCCCAGCAGTGGCCTGCAATATGAGGGGTGTGTGCAGATGAATACCAGCAGTGTCCAGACATATGTGGTGGGTGTAGAGGACTCCCAGCAGTGGACAGAGACATGGGGGTGGGTGCAAAGGACTCCCAGCAATGGACAGAGATATGGGGGTGGGTGCAGAGGACTCCCAGCAGTGGCCTGCAATATGAGGGGTGTGTGCAGATGAATACCAGCAGTGTCCAGACATATGGGGGTGGGTGCAGAGGACTCCCAGCAGTGGACAGAGATATGGGGGTGGGTGCAGAGGACTTCCAGCAGTGGCCTGCAATATGAGGGGTGTGTGCAGATGAATACCAGCAGTGTCCAGACATATGGGGGTGGGTGCAGAGGCCTCCCAGCAGTGGACAGAGATATGGGGGTGGGTGCAGAGGACTCGCAGTGGTGGCCTGCAATATGAGGGGTGTGTGCAGATGAATACCAGCAGTGTCCAGACATATGGGGGCGGGTGCACAGGACTTCCAGTAGTGGACAGAGACATGGGGGTGGGTGCAGAGGACTCCCAGCAGTGGACAGAGACATGGGGTGGGTGCAGAGGACTCCCAGCAGTGGACAGAGATATGGGGGTGGGTGCAGAGGACACCCAGCAGTGGCCTGCAATATGAGGGGTATGTGCAGATGAATACCAGCAGTGTCCATACATATGGGGGTGGGTGCACAGGACTCCCAGCAGTGGACAGAGACATGGGGGGGGTGCAGAGGACTCCCAGCAGTGGACAGAGATATGGGGGTGGGTGCAGAGGACTCCCAGCAGTGGCCTGCAATATGAGGTGTGTATGCAGATGAATACCAGCAGTGTCCAGACATATGGGGGTGGGTGCAGAGGAATCCCAGCAGTGGACAGAGACATGGGGGTGGGTGCAGAGGACTCCCAGCTGTGGACAGAGATATGGGGATGGGTGCAGAGGACTCCCAGCAGTGGCCTGCAATATGAGGGGTGTGTGCAGATGAATACCAGCAGTGTCCAGACATATGGGGGTGGGTGCAGAGGACTTCCAGCAGTGGACAGAGACATGGGGGGTGGGTACAGAGGACTCCCAGCAGTGGACAGAGATATGGGGGTGGGTGCAGAGGACTCCCAGCAGTGGCCTGCAATATGAGGGGTGTGTGCAGATGAATACCAGCAGTGTCCAGACATATGGTGGTGGGTGCACAGGACTCCCAGCAGTGGACAGAGATATGGGGGGGGTGTACATCATTATCAGATGACCACACCTACATGGTGGTATGGACGCATCCCTAACTTTGGACTATGATGATAGTGCTATAACAACACATCACTGACAGCAGTGTCCTACTCCCAGGAGGATGGATGTATTTCACACACTGCATGACACGCCACATGTGGGTGTGAGGACATATAACACATGCATACCCACCCATGGCGGATGCAGCACAATACACACCCTGATATCATGCCACAAGACTGTATAGTCATGTAACTGCCTACAAAACTGAGATAGCCAAAGGGAACATACACTGTCACGCACATCCCAGGACGACTGATAGGAATGTCCAGGTGCTGGTCCAGCCACCAAGATGTTGTCTCTCATGGAAGGAATAAGGTGGAATTCCCCTAGATACAATGCCCACAATTGTCAGTCAGGTGCCCAAATACACTGCATAACAAGTACCATTTGTGTGGTAGGCTGTGATTACACACATGCATAGTGCTGAAAAGGGGGAATTTGTCCCTGAAGGCATTCCTACATACTCAAAACACAAGTACAGTGACTAGCAAGAATGGCACAGACGGGGGAGGAGCCAAGCGCGCAACCAAGATGGCCGCGTAGGTGCGAGGCTCCCGAGGACCTCCGCGACCTCCTACATATATCCTGACAATATCCTGTCCTAGATGAGGGGACTGTGTTGGTGAGCCCGAGCTGAGGTGGCACCCGCTTTCCGCTTCCAAATTGGACCTCGGACTCCGGCGGTAGCACCGATTGAGATTTCCGGCCTTCTCCACGCCGGACCCCGGATTGGAGTTGTGGGGTGATCCGGAGGCAAAGTCAACAACAGCGGCGGGCTGGGCGCGGCGGCTCGCGTACCCCGCACTTTCACTTTCGCTTTTGCACCCTCCTTGCTGTCTCGGCGAGGTTGGGTCGCGGGGCACTGTGAGGTGGTGTGGCCCCGTTGGGGTGCCCTGCCGGCCCGCCGGCTGTGACTTGCCCCGCGGCCCTGTGGTGACCCCCCCCCCGGATCCCGTGAACCGGCTTGCCCGCCCTTTACGACGTGCCTGGCACGGCCGTGGGACTGGAACCATGTCCACAAAGCAAGATGGAGATCGGGCAAAGGTGAAATCGACCCGACGTGGCGCAGTCCACCAGTCTAACAGCATGGACCTCTATACCCTCCAGAAGGGATCTCCCGAGGTGCCGCGTAGGTCCCCTGAGGGCCCGACTGATGCTCCTGCTCTGCCCGCGGATCTGACCCTGCGAGACGTGATGGGCGCCATCGCTGAGATGAAGGCCTCGGTGGACCAGCGTTTTGATACACTGGCGCAGAAAATTGACTCGGTCCTTGTGGATGTTGGCCTGGTAAGGGCCGATTTATCCAAGACTAATGACCGGGTCGATTCGTTGGCCCACACCACATCGGGCCTCACGACGGATGTGGCAGCCCTCCAAAAGGAGGTGCGCCGGCTTGGCCAGGCGAGCGCGCTGATGGATCGTCGCCTGGAGGATTCTGAGGGTCGGGCCCGGAGGAACAATGTCCGTATTCTCGGGGTGCCTGAGGGACGTGAGGAGGCGGCGGCGGATCTATTCGTGGAGGACTTGATTCTCACCCACCTCCAGCCCCGGGGACTGAGTAAATTCTTCGCGGTGGAGCGGGCCCACAGGGTTCCCGGGGGAAGGCCCAAGGCCGGAGCCCCCCCGAGGCCTCTCATCGCCCGGATCTTCAACTTTCGGGACAGAGACGCTATCCTGCAATCCTCCAGACTACAGGGGCCGGTCAGACTCGACAATATGGATATAAATTTTTATCCTGACTTCACCCCAGCGGTCCAAAAGCAGAGACTAAGCTTTCTCGGAGTCAAACGTCGTCTACGGGACCTAAATCTCAAGTACGCTATGCTTTTCCCGGCTAAGCTGCGGGTGGAGTTGGATGGCCGTACGCACTTTTTTGATCGTCCCGAAGCAGCCGGGGACTGGCTAGATACCTTGCCTGGGGATCAGGATCGGGGGGGTGGGGGGGAGCGGTGGGGGGAGAGGGCCCGCCGGATCAGGACTGAGGGACTAATATTATGCCTCGCTCTGGACAAAATTGATGTCACTTTTGACTGTTCGCCTGTTCGAGTAAGTCTCCTCCTGTGGAGGTCGTGTGGGGTCTCTTGGGGGTTCTCCCTCCTCCTCTGGGGGTCTAGTTAGTTTCACCATCTATGGGGCGACAGGCACACTGCACTTTGGGGGGGCTGTTTGGGCTCATGCAGGGGTGCAGGGAGGGGGGAGTTCTGTTGGGGTGGGGGAGTTGGGGTGGGGTGTTGTTGTTCGTTTTTACCACAAGGCAAACCCTTTTCTGTATTGTTTTTAAGGTGCTCTCCGGGGGACGACTGATGGCTCCTGTGTGTGATGGGGGGTAGGGAGTTGACTTTGTTGTCTTGGAACGTTAATGGACTGGGGGATAGGATCAAACGATGTGTGGTCCTGCAGTATTTGAAACGAATCTCACCCGATGTAGTCTTCCTGCAGGAGACACACCTTATTGGAAACTCTTTTTGTGCCATGAATCGGCGTGGCTATCGTTTGGTGGCCCACTCGGGCTTCACGTCGGGCTCACGGGGTGTGGGCATTATGGTGAAGAACTCGCTCCCGTTGGAAATTGATGAGGTGCGCCATGATGATAGGGGACGCTATGCTGTTTTAGTGGGGAGAATGGAAGGCAAAGTAGTGGTCTTTGTATCAGTATACGTCCCACCGGGGTTACAGGCGACCACTTTTGCAGACCTGGGGCGCCTCCTCCTGGGCCTTCCGGGGGGACTCCTGGTGGTTGGGGGGACTTCAATGCGGTGGTTTCTGGGACTCTGGATCGTCACCCCCCTAGGGACCTCCCCCGGGCCCAGGCGTGGCTATCTGGCCTCTTGGATACACTGGGATTGGTGGACTGCTGGCGCTTAAAACATCCCACGCAGCAGCAGTACACTTTCCACTCGGGGGCACATGGTAGACTCTCACGGCTTGATCATGTCCTTGTCCCGGCGGCCTATGCTGGGAGTGTGGGGGAGGTGCGCCATCTGGCGCGGGGTATCTCAGATCATTCCCCGCTCCTGTTCCATTTTGATGTCCTTCCGAGGGGTGAGGGCAGGGTAGTTCCCATCAATGCCTGGTACCTGCGCGACCCCACCATTCGCGCTGCTGTGATTAAATCCTTGCAGCGATACTTTGATGAGAATGTGGGGTCCGTCCCTTCGGCTATCTCCTTGTGGGAAGCCTTCAATACAGTTCTCAGAGGAGAGGCCCTGTCCCTCATTTCCCATGCCCGGAGGCGCGAGCGGGAGGAGGTTACCCGGGTGGAGGCCGAAATTGCTGAATTGGAGGGTGATTTAGAGGGCGGAGTGACGGATGCTGCACTGCATGTCCTACAACTTAAGCAGGCGGCCTACAGGGCCCTCGTTACGGAGGCGGCCAGGGGCCTCAGTAGGGAGCAGCAGGGGCGACTGTATGATGTGGGTGATAAGGCGGGCAAACTGATAGCGTGGTTGGATAAAAAGGAGAGAGTGAATCGTGTGGTCCCGCTGATTGAGAGGACGGATGGTGTGAGTGTCACCGAGCCAGAAGAAATTGTCTCCTGTTTCGCGGATTATTTCCGCGAGGTGTATTCTCCGGTCTCTCCTTGCTCGGAGGAGGACTCCCATTCCCTGCTTAGGGATATCGCGCTGCCCTCCCTCTCGGAGGAGGACAGGGTGTCGCTGGATGCCGCTCCTACATCCGACGAAATTGCCCTCGCCATACGTTCGGTTGCCTCTGGCAAGGCCATGGGCCCGAATGGCATCCCTATCGAGTTATATAAGTTGCGACCAGATGTACTGGCACCCCACCTCCGCGCGATGTTCCTGGCGGCCCACTCGCTGGGCTCCCTCCCGCCGGACCAGCGTCTGGCTACTATCGTGGTGATCCACAAGGAGGGGAGGCCTCGGGACCGGGTCACATCCTATCGGCCTATCTCGCTTTTGAATGCGGAGCCCAAAATTCTCGCCAAGGTGCTGGCCAATCGGCTGGTCGGCGTGGTGGGCGACCTGGTCCACCAAGACCAGTCCGGCTTTATCCCCCATCGCAACACGGCCCTTAATCTGCGGCGCTTGCACGGGGTGCTCGCACGTGTCCCATTCGTGCGGGAGCCGGCCATTTTGGCGTCCTTAGACGCCACTATGGCGTTTGACACGCTTGAGTGGCCATACATTTGGGCGATGCTGGCGAAGTTTGGATTCGGCCCGGGCTTCATCAGTTGGGTCAAATTGTTGTATTCGGGCCCATTGGCGCAGGTGGTGGTGAATGGAAGAGTTTCGGCCCCATTCGAGCTGGGCCGGGGCACGCGACAGGGCTGCCCCTTGTCGCCGCTCCTGTTTGCGCTGGCCTTGGAGCCCCTGGCGGAGTGGCTGCGGTGGCATCCCTCCATCCGTGGTCTCCGTTGGACCCCCGAGTATGAGGACCGTGTGTCCCTATACGCTGACGACATCCTTTTGTACCTAGCCTCCCCACGTAAGTCACTCATAGTCCTGGTTGATGTTTTACGTTCATTCGGCCGGAACTCAGGCCTTGTCATCAACTGGGCTAAATCATGCGTGTATGTGCTCTCTGGGGAGGCTCCTGTCCTTCCGCGGGGTTGTCCGATTCAGATTGCCTCTCAGGGGTTTCGATACCTGGGTGTCTACATTACTCTGGACCCAGAGGCCCGCTACGAGCGGAACTTGCTTCCCCCTCTCCAGCGCTTGAAGGAGGACGTCGTGCGCTGGCGGCGCCTGCCGCTTTCGCCGCTCGGCCGGGCGGCGTTGTTTAAGATGATGTCGTTGCCACGTTTCTTATACGCTCTCCAGAACACTATGGACCCAGTCCCGGCGCGCTACTTCCGTGAGGTGGAGAGTTTACAGCGCCGCCTGTTCTGGGACGGGAGGCCGCGCATTGCCCTGGCGAAGTTGACGCTCCCATGGTATGACGGGGGGATTGCCCTCCCGGATATTAAACGGTATTACTGGGCCTCCCAGCTAGCTGCAATTAACCATGGCCTCTATGGGCCCGCCTTGAACCCGGCATTTGAGATGGACAAGATGCTACTGCCCGGTGGCGACTACAATCGAGCGCTCTACTCTGGCGCGCCCGACGCTCGCTTGACGGGACCTACGCGTGTCATGGTCAGAGTATGGCATGCGGCTAATGCAGCTATGGGGTGGAAGGACCGTTTGACCCGGGCGTCACCGCTGTATGCGTCTGAGAAGTTGGGCTCTCTCTGGACCTCGAAGGGCTTCGCGAAATGGGACATGATAGGCATCAGTAAAGTGGGGGATCTCTGGTCGAGGGGAGGATTTAAAACATTCGAGATGCTGCAGACGGAGTTTCAGTTGCAGGGCAGTGAATACTTTCGATACCTGCAGATCCGTCATGCACTGGGCTCCGCCTTCCCAGACGTCGCCTCCATCCCGGAGTCTTCCCCCCTGGAGGATAGAGTGCTAGATGGCCACGTCCCAGACAGTACGATCTCCCTTATTTATAAAAAACTGATTAATGATCGATCGGGCTTGCTGATTGGCCTTCGCGAGGCTTGGGTTGCCGACGGTCTGGAATTGGACGATGAGGACTGGATCCCCGCGGTGGCCTCTCCGAAGGAGGTGGCTATACCGGCTCGCCTTCGCTTCGTCCAGCTCAAGATACTCCACCGGGTCTACATGACGGGGCCAAGGCTTCAGCGTATGGGCTATACTGAGGATGGATTGTGTAAGCGTGGTTGTGGTGCCGTGGCGACCTTCCTGCATATTTTATGGGAATGCCCGAAGGTGGAGCGATTCTGGCGCGGTGTGCACGAGGTCCTGCGAGTGGTTACGCGTGTTGCGCTGCTGCCGGAAGCGAGGAGATGCCTGTTGAATGTGTGGGAACCAACTGACTACTCGGCTCCGCAAACGTGGTGGGTGACTCTGGGATATATGATTGCTAAGCGTGACATTGCGCAACTGTGGGGATCCCAGAACCCCCCGACGGTGTCGGCCTGGAAAGAGCACATGGACTGGTGCATGTTTCGAGAAAAGGTGGTGTATGTGGCGAGGGGTAAGCCTGGGACATGGGTGAAAGTGTGGGGCCCCTGGAACGCCTACCGTGGGAGTATTTGCGCGCCACCATTGCTGCCTGCTGCCTCACCAGCCCCGTCCCCTTAGCTGACCCCTTCCCCTAGCCCCGGGCACAGGGTTCCCCCAGTCCTCGCTCTGTTTCCCTTCCCCTCCTTGGACTCCTCTGATAGTTGGGGTTCCCCATTGGGGAGCACGTGCTGCTACTTTCGATTGTGGGTAGCCTTGTGGGTGTTGTTTTCTTGTTGTTTGTATAAAATGAAACCGTACTGTGGGGTATTATGGCTGTGGCCCATGATGTTGATAACTCCTGCTTATGCTCCTTTGTAACGCCAAGTGTTCTATGAACGTATGCCATATGTTTCTGCCATTCCTAGCGGCCGGCCGGAAGGTTGTGGGCCCATATTTGTATATTCTTGAGATTTGTAATAAACGGTTTCAAAAAAAAAAAAAAAAAAAAAAAAAGAATGGCACAGACGATTCAGCAGGAGACATCGGTGAGCAGGCATGGCCATTGTTGAAGGGATCCGTCACCAACAAAGGAAATGTTGACACAGGTCAGCACAACAATTGTGCAACTGTTAGCACCCCACAACTGTTAGCTTGTGGGGTGGTCGCTCAGTGGGGGCGAGGTCCAGCTCACCCATAAAGATCTTCTTGGGTGAGCGTTTGGCAGGGGAGCCAAGGGGAGTGGTTTTAGAGGGACAGGGTTGTGAGGACTGCGGACTGCGACTGTGGCTGTGTGTATGTCGTCTGTCCCCAGACCCTGTGGGTGTGCCTACATCCCCCTGAGTGTGCGTGCAAGGAGGTGTGCGCTTCTCCTCACTTGGGGGTGTACTGGCTGTGTCTGGTGGGGTGCGTGCCCGTGACTGTCTGGGTGTGCGTTGGGCAGGCATGGGAGAGGGAAGTGTGGATGGGTCTGGGGTAGGGGGGGACGGAGCGCTGCAGGAGAGTAACTGCTGCCATCAGGGAAGAGGCCATGGACCGCAGAATCTTGCGTTGGTCAGACATCGTTGCTGACATGCCCTCCATGAACGACACCATCTGTGTGAGCAGTTTAGTGTGTCCATGGAGGACATTCAGCACCGATGCCTGCCCAACCTGCAACTGCCGCAGTATGTCCACAGACTCTTCACTAAGGGCAGCAGGGGTGACAGGGGCAGGGGGTGCGGTGCCTGGTCCAAAGGAGGCATGTTGGGCCTCTGCACGGACAGAAGGGACGGGAGCAACTGGGAGGGCAGGGATGGTAACGGAGGAGGTGGGGACAGATGTGGGGATGCTGCTAGGTGGTGCTGCAGCCTACGCCTCCTCGAGGAGGTCAGCGTCGGACCCGTCGGCATCGTAGCTGGTATCGTGTCCAGACAGGTCCTCTGACTGACTCCCCTCACCCTCCGTGCCACTGGCTCCTCCTGACTCTACAGCACTGGTGGCACTGTCGCTGGGCCCCTCCTCCTGGTCCATGCAGGTGTCTCCCTCTGTTGCGGATGATGGTGATGTGGGCAAGGGGAAGAAACCGAAATGCATCAGTCACCTGTATACATCTGACACATGAGCACCAAAACAATTGGTCACAGTGCATATCAGGCAATGCATCATGAATAACAGCTAGATTACTCCGCACATATGTAAGCCCTGTACTGCCCAGTTGGTAGACCCACTATGCCACTTGGACACAAGGAAAAAAAGAACACACCAGGCCACAACTTGAAAGAGAAATACACTGAGAAGCTGGTGTCTGTGAACCGGTGAGCACAGCAAAACAATGAAGTCATGCCACCTCTTGTTTAACCTGAAAGAAACAGTAGTGGTGCACCCAACGTAAACTAACACACCTCAATACTCAAGGTGTCACCACTCTCAGAGACCTGTAAGTACTTTGGAACACAAAACTAAAAAATGTTGGTACCTTTGGACTCACAATACTTTACACAATCGACATGTTTTGAATGTGCCAATTCGCCATTTCGTGAAAATAACACTCATGTGCCTGCATGAAATATGTCTCACAAGGCAGTGCACCCAAAACTACATTTACACTGTCATTGAAGAAGCTGGCACCTTTTCTAAGAAGCCACTGTTAGAAATGAATGGTGTTGCACAAAGTACATATACATGGGCCCACGGAAGTCTTGATGTCTTGAGACTTGTTAGTTTGTATCACCAACAACAAAGGAGTCTCACAAAATCAAGACCACTGTGGGAACATGTATATGGAGAATCTGCAACACCATTTAATTCTAACAGTGGCTTCTTTGCACTTGTTTACACGTCCTGGTTTAGGTGACGTTCTCCTCTTCAGCACGCCTCAACTTTTGAAAATTCACAATTCAGCATTTGGTGTGCGTGGTTTCTACACATTTTCATTCTTTGCAAAGGTGCCAGAGTGTTCCATGAAAGTGGAAATGTCGTTTGGTGTGCACTTCCTTGGGAGACATCTTACATGCAGGCACATCAGTGTTCTTAAAACAAATCATCAAATGACCACATTTAAAACATGAAGAACTGTTGACAAGTGCTGTGAGTGCCAAGGTACAATTTGTTTAGAGTCACAACTTGAATTATGTCAGTTGTCACATGGCCATCCGTCACCTGATTACACAGTTGGCTACACATATGACCTACTGCCTGTCATCTGGAGTGGCACCAATGTCCACACCCAGGACAATGCATAAGCTACTGGACTTGCAATTGGGTTGTAAAAAAGCATAGCTGTACTGTGGAGACACCCTCGTGGCAAACCAGAATGTCCACACAGATGTCAGCACACAAAGTCAAAACTGCATTGCATATGAACCACACACAGGTGCCAAAAATGTATGAGCAGGAATCATGTTTTGAAAAAATGACACAGGCTGCAAAGCACGAATATTAAGCACTGGCCAGCATCACAGGGGCACTGCACGGTGATTCTTTGTACAGCCAATTCTCACACACAGGTCAGACCTGGCAAGGAAAAATCAGGGTTGCCCATGTAGGCCTCTCCCGCACAACCACCCATACCTGAGTCAATGTGATTGATACAGATCAAGAAGTGGCACCTCTTATTCAGGGTTACAAAAACTGTGCAGCAAAAATTGCTAGATTTACACAACATCACCTCCTGGGGCTGGCAACACATATTTGTGGCAAACAACCATCAACAGATTGTTGTAAATAGTCACACAGGCACTGCCCAGTGTGAGTATGCACAAGCAAAATGGTGTATCCCTGTCCAGTGGACACATTTAGCACACATTTGAAAAATACAAACTAGGCCAGGGAACAATGCCACAGAGGCAGACCTATGCTGAACCCACAGAGAATGTGCACAATGTTGGATGACACACATGATTAGAGGGCCAGGGTGTCTCAGGGGACTGTAGTGGGCACACTGCTCCGTGTTCCTGGAATGAGCTGACTGTACCATGAGCAACCGTCATGGCACTATGCATATCTCCCACTCATGCACATCATGTCTGAGGCCACACCATTGGTCATGCATGGTGCAAGGGTGTTCAGTTGAAACCTCACACTCCTATGTTGAGACTCATCATCAGTGCCAACAAATATGGACCCCCAACATAGTGAACAGGTCATGGCACAGGCAAGGTACCAACACAAGTCACAGACCACCCTCCCACATGATGCCGAAAGCAATGTGCACTTAGATTTACTGGAACCCTAGATGACCATGTGCAAATGTGATTACACACAGACCAGGGGACACATGTCAAGGAGGGGAAGGGATGAAAAAGAGCACCAGGTGACATTGGGGAACAGAAAATGCACTGCACATATAAACTCTGGGAGTGTATCCAGGCTACAGAGCACTTCCAAAAGCTGGTGACACATAACACAACAAACAGCCATGAACCTACCCCCTTGTTGCTGCAGTCTCTCCTGTAACTGCCTATCGAGGTCAGGGAAGACCACCGCCAGGACACGGCTCATGTGGGGGGCAGGCGTCGGCGCCTGCAGTGGGGGCGAGGAGTGTCGATCCCCAGCTGGACCCGGGCGATCCGCCGGGTCCAGCACCGGATGTCCTGCCACCTTTTACAGACCTGTGGCAGCCTCCGACTACGATCCCCCGCAGATCTCACGGCCCTGACGATGTCCCGCCATATCTCCCCCTTCTCGTAGGCAGTTACCTGTCAGGATGACAAAGTGACACAACATCAATACACCTGCTCCATGTCCCCGAGACACACATTTGAACATCTTTGAAATGTTGAACAGGGCATAGGATGCTGACAGGAATTGCATCATTCACAATAAGAAATTGGCCTGTGTGCAAGCCCCAATGCACTACATGGCATTGAAAGTCAACAGGTGGCATGAGGGGTGCGACACACTCATTGATCATGACACACATTGTGCAGCACATGCAACAGCAGGCTGATGGACAGCACGTGTCAAGCAGTCACATGTCCCATTCCACTGACGCACCCTCAGCAGACTAGACTGACACACCCAGGCACAGATCACTCGCCTGTCATTGACAACAGCGGATACAACCCTCACTATGCGCATGTGCCACTTGCCAGTGGGGTGTCACAGGTGTCGTGCTAGCTCTGCAAGTCAGACACACAGCATGGCTTACTTGTCACATCAGATGGGTAGATCAGTTGCCTCTTCCATGCAGCTGTGGTGCAACACTTCACATAGACACTCACCCACATGACAAGGAACATTCACACACATCAATGTCCATGAGGTCGTAGACATCATTTGGAAACTCTCACCACAGGTCCACTCAACTCATACACATCTGTGGGTACAGTCACCTGTCACACCGGGGGGACCACTGAATCACCTCAGGACAATAGGAAAAAAAGCCACCAAGGATTTGCCAGGCTGAATGTGTCATGCACTATGCAGTGAAAGTCACAGTAAGCACAATGCAAGTGAGGAGTGAACACAGGAACTACATCATGCTCTGCATGAGAGACATAAGCATGCCCCCCCCCTGGGACCCACTCTAAACAACATTGCATGTCTGTCCCACCTGGACACAATACTGACAGTCACACAACAGGTGCATAGGCAAAGGTAGTGGAGTCAGCACTCACCTGCTCCCCTGGTCTCCCATACAGCTTGGTGTACTGTGGGAGGAGGCAGGCCAGCAACGCCTCATTCTCCTCCAGGGTGAATGGCTGGGCCCTCTCCACAGTACGTGACATGGTCCAGAGGAAGCAGAGACAGCAGCAGTGTGGTCGACTGGAAAGTTGTGCAGGCAAGTGCCCTTCCATGGGCTCTGGCTGCCTTATATCTGTCTTGCTGAGGGGCATTCATTTAGAGGAGTACATAGTGATTGGTCAGACTAATTCACATCATACGTTTACTCCAATCCCTTTAAACTTACACCAATGACACGCATTCACAGCGTTCAAATTTTGAGCATCATATCAAGTCAACAACCACTTTGAAACATTGTATTATTTGGCCAACTGACTGTTCCAGGACACCTGATGGACACATTTCAAATGAAAACTCTGTATCCATGACAACCAGCATGCATTTTGGGCCTAATACTTATCCCCTATGTGTCCCCTATGTAATTTTGAAATCCACACACATGTACGGTGCATTTCACACGTACCCCTACGGCACAAGTACAATAGTGAAACAAAGCGTACACACCCAATGATTGCGGGTGTACGGTGCGTTTCACACGTACCCCTATGGCACAAGTACAAGAGTTAAACGAAGCGTACACACGCAATGATTGCGGGTGTACGGTGCGTTTCACACGTACCCCTACGGCAAAAGTACAAGAGTGAAACAAAGTGTACACACGCAATGATTGCGGGTGTACGGTGCATTTCACACGTACCCCTACAGCACAAGTACAATAGTGAAACGAAGCGTACACACGCGATGATTGCGGGTGTACGGTGCGTTTCACACGCTTACAATGGTAATACAGGCGTACACATGCCAGGAATGGAGGGCTACGAGTCGCACAAGGATGTCCATCAAGTACTTGTCATTGCATACTTCATTTGCAGGCCCTAGGTGTGGCAGCCAGTGATATTGCACAGGTCATCTCATATAGTTGCACAATTGATGTGTGATGACCTGTGGACACATGTCATGTGTGATGGGGCACTATGTGGCACACATCACCTTGACACTTGCCACATGTGTGTCTGTAGTCCAACTGTGTCATGCACAGCAGCAGTGGGATGGCACAGTCATCACCACCCGCACCAGTCTCCTGATGCCAGGGACAGGGACACTCTATCAACTGACATGTCACAATCAGCGTGCCCCTATGTGACTATGTCAGGTGTGTGTCATGTGTTCCCATGAGCTTGCTGTTAGTGTTCCGTCAACTGCATCTGCTGTTGGTGCATCCAACACGGGTCTGTGTGGAGATGGGCATGGCACACATCTACGCACACCATGCCACATGTGGATTCCCACGGCTGTAGGGTCTGTGTTCATTGGACATCATATTTTCCCAGGCATACATGTCTGCGTCGTCTGAATGGCTGTGTTTAATTGTTGTCACGTGTACCCCTTCATCGCAATGTGTGTCATATGTACATTTGACATTCCATGTGACCTATGCGTGTGCCTTGCAGTCAACTGTCTGGATGAGATGACATCCTTCCAATACAGCTATGTGGATGTGTGTCACTCCGGTGATATCTCTGGCTGTTCACTCAGACTTGCCCCCAGCTCATTTCAGGGCATGTCATGTAGACTTGACAATCAACAGGTGTATCTGGCTTTTCGTAGGAGTGCCAGCAAGCTGGCATATGTGTCCTGGATGTATTGCACACACCAGACTCCATAGTTACCTGATGTTTTGTAGCAGTTTAGCATGTGCTATGTTCATTGACATTGATAGACTCTCAATCTTCATTATTCCTAACAATGTCTTGCAGGGCACCGCCTGTCCCAAGACCAATGCCAGACTTGGCTGCCATGAGGGAACATGCCTGCATCCGACGTTACAGATTCACTCAACAGTTGATTGAGGACTTGACCGACAAGCTGGCACCACACCTCCAACCGCGACACAGGTATCCTACTGCGCTGACCCCCAAGATGAAGGTGATGGCAGCCCTACATTTTTTTGCCACAGGTACGTTTCAATTGACCATAGCTGATGTTGGTGGGATGTCACAGACAATGTTCAGCCGTGTCCTGCGTGATGTTTTGGCAGCCATGTTGGAGCACCTTGATGAATTCATCAAATTTCCAACTCCTGAGGAGTTGACAGATGTCAAAGGTGATTTCTATGCCCTGGGAGGGATGCCCCATGTCATTGGGTCCATTGATGGGACACATGTGGCTTTGGTACCACCACAGGCACAGGAGCAAGCCTATCGCAATAGAAAACATTACCACTCAATAAATGCCCTTGTGGTGTGTCTTGCTAACATGCTGATTTCCCATGTCTGTGCACGTTTTCCAGGATCAGCACACAATGCCTACATCATGAGGCGTAGCAGGGTGCCACAAATGATGCTGCGGCTACACAATGAACGAGCATGTCTTGTTGGTGGGTACACTCTGTTTGTCCTGTGTGTTGCGGTATCTTTGGCTCTTACGGCATCTCCTGACCCACTTATTTACATGATGTTTCCATGTAGGGGACTCTGGATATCCCAACATGCCATGGCTAATGACACCTCTCTGCAACCCGGGAACAGCTGCAGATCACCGGTACAACAATGCACACGGGCAGACCAGGCGAGTGATTGAGAGGACGTTTGGACTCCTGAAGAGCCGATTCCGGTGCCTTGACAAGACAGGCGGGTCCCTCCCATATGCACCGGAGAAGGTGTGCAAAATCTTCATTGTGTGCTGCATGCTGCACAACATGGCCGTTGAGAAGGCAGTGCCACTCATCCTTGATCCTGACGAGCAGGAACATCCACCCGTGGAGGATCCAGGGCTTGGTCACGAGGCAAGTGATGAGGAGGAGGAGGATGATATCCGGAGTCAGCTCATACGCAACTTCTTCTCATAATGGTGAGTCACTGGGTATGAGTGTGGAAGCTTGTAGCATTGAGTGGCATGTGTTGCAATGTGTGTGTCCAGCTGACTGAATGCAAAGTGACTTTGATGTGTGTACTGATGTGTCACTCGAGTGATGATGTCATGCCACACAGTTTTGCGGAGAGACTTTCTGAAATTTGCTTGTGTCCAACATTGTTCATGTTTCGTAACTGACCATGTGTGAGGCGAGATTTGTTTTAGGTGACTTCTTGTGTGTCTGTCATTCCCAGGTTTTTGTGCCTGTTGTCTGCTCGTGTCATCTTTGTCCTCCTGCTATTCCTCATGAGGATTGCAATGTGTGCTGAATCAGCGTTCCATGCACGGACATGTGGAAATGTCAGTTTGGGTAAGGATTGCAGCAAGGCTTTTTGGTGGTGGTACGGGTTGGGAATGTGTGGGGACTGCTTCTGTGCATGTTGTGGCACCATGCATACATGTCTTCTCACCATGGAGCATATAACATGTAGCTCCCATGACATGATAGTCACCCTTCTTGACAGTCATCTGTAGTGGAGTGTGGAGTCTGATGAAGGCATCAATGTGCGTAAACCTTGCATCTATAACATTGCTGATGCTACGGGTGGACATAGTGTGGGACATCACAACAACAGGCTCTATGGTGATTTGCAGCCTCTCCGTGTGCAGCAGGATGTGTTTGGCTCATCCCCTTAACTTGTGTGCCAGTTCATTGGGATTTACAACATCCGTGTTGTGAAGGGGGGTCCAGCGTATGTCCCACATGTCCTATCAACTGACCTGTGAGTCTGTTCGTATGGATGCATTTCCCTTTGTGTGAGTTTGTGCAATAAAGGTGTTCTGCACAATCCAAAGTTCCTCATCTCTGTCACTGCAGATCTCTTGCCAGTTTGCATGCGTCATCTATGGCATAATTGTCAAAGATTGAGCATATGAGTGTATGTGTACTTCGGCAACATGCATGCATTTCTTCATGGCTAATAATCTCTATTGTGCATGAAGTACCTGGTTGTGTATGTATTTGTGCAGGTTGCTCTACCACAACGGGACGTCAACGCCTGCTGACGGTATGTCTCCTGTGCGCAGCTCCGCATTTTGCTGCCTGATCCTGTAGCCGTCATTTTTGTTGATTCTTCATACATTTTCTCAGAGTGACCCATGAGTAAACTGACACTCCTTCCTTTACATAAACCTGTTGCAATGTGCCTTTCTGACCTCCTTGTCTTTGTGTGCTACTTTTTGCCTAGTTTCTCACCCCTTCCGCCTGCTGGTGCCTCACCTGCGGCACCGCCCCACCGAGTGCCCTGATTCTGCAACCCACACGCCTACAAAATGCTCTTCCCTTCCCCCCTCCACCCATTCTTAATGCAGCCAGCAGCTTGTCTGTGCCACTGTTGTGCCAACGCCGGGCCAAAGGCATGACCGTCTGCGCCTGCAACGTGCACAGTGCACGACCCTCTGGTCCTTGCATGACCCACGTCACACAACAGGCTCATGCTGCAGCCATCCCTCCAAGCAATGTCCACCAGACAAGCAACTGCCTGCTATCAGGCAACCCCTAAGCGCACACACGACACCTTTGCATGCTGAGTGTGCAACTCCAACTGCATACACAGCGCTGCCCCGCCTACCAGACCCTGTCAGAACAACCAGGTCATGTGCCTCCTACTCCACACCCGCTCCGTCCACCAGCACGCCATTGGACTCTGTTACCTCGTCAACACAACAGCCCCACACATCACCTTCATGACAGTAACCTGGATAAAAGCATCCTCAGCACACAACTTCTTCAGTGCCATCTCTGACAGATACAAAATCACCCGCAGGGATGGCCCCAACAATCCCGGCGGATGACTTGCAATTTATTCACAAGTACACCCTCAGAGTCACAAATCTGGTTTTGCACCAACCCCCTGGCAACCCTCAGAGTAACACTCATCTTCAGATCTCCAGGCCTACATCCACAAATCCCCAAAGCCATCAACATGTACATATGCACGTAAGCCCTCACCTCCACAGGCTACATGTGGCTGGGGGCCAGTAACTTCTTGCTAGAGGAGAACCACACCACCATCCATCATTGGTCCATCAACATTTGCATCCACGTCTCTGACAAGCAACACACTGCCCCACACCCCGCTACCGATCCCCCAAAGATGCTTGATGTAAGTCACCACAGACAAGCTGTGTGGGACACTCGAACCAACACCCCCGCCATACCCTGCAACCTCACACACTGGATCAGCAACTGATCCAACAATCTTGCCACATTGACGGACTTTCCTGTGAAGCACAACAACAGTTAAGCCACCTGGGACAAGGCAGACCTACTGGACTCATACAGATCCAGCCGGACTCTTGTGCAAACCTTGCAACACAAAGAACCATCAGTTACCTTACAGCCCTGGAAAACGCCACACACAGATATCACCATATCATCAGCAAGGACAAGTGGAGATCCTTCAGATAGGGCCAAGGCACCACAACACACGACATAAAGGAGCTCATCAGCATTTTGAGTGGACTGACAGCAGCTCTCCATCCAAAAGACACCCCACCCTTGTAAGGCGATCAAATCCCTTGCAACTTTCTACCACTGCAAGCTCATGGACATACATGACAGCCTTGGCACACAGAGGCAGACAGCACTATTATCGGCGGGACAAACCCCCCTCAGGTTCTGGACTCCCGTCAGCAGCAAATACACCACCTGGTTCATGTGCACCATCCACTCTGGCTCTCCATCAGGCCCCTTACCACACAACATCTCAACCACATCATTCCCCATCCTTGAAGCCCACGTCCAGCATGTCATGAATGTCTCCTTTGAGTTTGCAACATTGCATGGGAGCTGGAGGCATGCAGAGACCCAGGCCCTTCTTAAACAATGGACGGCAGTACCGGCGGAACTCCTGGAACATCACCCTGCTTCCCTACCCAGCAAATGTCATTGGGAAGACACTCAACGAGCAACTGACAAACTTCCTCCACGCAAACAGCTCCAGGCAACCGGCACCAGACCATCTTCCACAGTAATCACACCAATACAACCGTCATAATTGCCACCACCAACGACCACTTTGCCCTGCTCAACAATGGTGAGACCACCCCCCTTGACCTCTCAACGACATTGTACACCATGTGCTACCACACTGTCAGCTCACACATCTCCAACACTGGTATCCAGAGGAGGGCCCAGGATTAAATCAACAAGTAGCTCACCAGCAAGGCCCAGGGAGTCGGCCTCCACCCTTCTGCATGTGGTACACTGGGGTCATCTGGCCCATGCCCCAGGGCTCATCTCTCAGTGTGACGATCTTCAATGTCTCCATGACCCCCCTCTCCACCATCACATGCGCACATGTCCTCATCGTCATCTCATATGCCATTGACACCCAGCTGCTCCTCACCCTCACCAAAGACCCAGCCATTGCCAGATCCAACCTTCAAGAAGGCATGGGATCCGTTGATGAATGGCTGAACATCAGCCACCTGAGGCTGGACTTGGACAGGACTGAGGTCATCATCTGAGGATTGTCCCCTTACGGCTGGGTCAACTCCTTGTGTCCCACCGGCCTGGGCACCGCACCAGCACCCAGTGGCCACGCACGCAAGCTGGTGTTCATCATGGACTCATCGCTCACAATTACCATGCAACTCAACACCATCTGTACCTCATGCTGCAACACCCTCCGCATGCTGCAAATAATCCACAGATAGATCCACTCCAAGGCAAGACAGACCGTCCCCCAGGTCCACGACACCAGCCGGGTCAACTACAGCAGCGCCCTGGTAGAGGGACAACAGCAAAACTGCAGAAGCACTTGTCCACATCCAGGGTGCATCCGCACACCTCATCTTCAACAACCCCCGCCCCAGCCACATCACCGTCCAGACAACCTTGCCCTGGCCACCATTCATCACATTCACAGAACAACTGCATGCAGGAGATATTTCTCCCACCTCGTAAAACAGACCTGGGACTCCCTCCCCGGGCACCTCAACATGACCCATGACCTCTACACCTTCATGATACTCTGCCAAATTGGCCTGTCTGAGCAGTATTGCAAGCCTCCCCTCAGCAGCTTGAGGCCTTCACGGGTGAGTATTGGGCTCCATGTCTGTATTTGGTGATACATTGTGACCCATGTGTGTCCTCGACCGGAGATCCAAGTTTATAGATGGCTGGAGTTATTTCCACACTCAGGCATACTTTGACATATCCCCACACATATGTTGTGGACTCATGCGAAATGACTGCAACATAAAATTACAATTATAATTTTTTTTATTATAGGTCTGGGGCGTGATTTGTGCACAGAAAAAGGTGCAATACAGTGACCATAGAATCCAAAGATCACAGGGGGAGATGGGATCCTTGGCATTTGAAGTCATCAGAGTCCAGGCCACAGTGTTTGGCATCATTGGTCAGACTGTGACCAGCAAGTCCATGTGGCAGATGATGTCAGTCAATGAGGGGATGCCGTCGCACATGGCGGCCAGGTGCCAGGCCAGGTGACCTGGGAGATGTGGATGGTCCACTGCCTCTCACGGTCTTTTCTGTGGACGACCCACCTTCCTCCGGGGACCCTCAGATGCAGGCCTTGACGATGCTTGGGACGCTCCGTCGGATGAATCCTCCTCCTACTCCCTCCCTGTGGCTGGTGGTGGTCTTCGCCTGGTGGCACAGGGAGGGTTGCCCATGTTGTCTGCGATCCGACGGAGTGAATGGCTTATGTCCCTTTGCACCGCCAGGAGCTCAACCAGTCTTGCCTCCATCCGTCGGTGGTGTTCTTGTTGACTGACGTGTTGCTCGGCCTGCTGGTTCTTGATCTCTGTGAGGGTCACCACTACCTGGCTGAACTCCCTGGTGTCACGCTGGTATGCATCCATGATGTGTGTATATGTGACATACCGGTCCCATCAGCTGGCTGGTCAGGTTCTCGCCTCTGCTTGCCTCCACTCCCACTACCCGTGACCACACGAGCCTGGCCTGCCGTTGTGGACACATCGGGCCTACAGGACCCCTGAGGGATGGCAGTGGCGGTGTTGTCTGCCTCCTCCTGGGTGCCCGGCGCTCCTGGTCAGACTGGCTCAGTTGTTCACTGCGGGCAGGGCTCCTCTGTGTCTCCTGGGATGTGGCAGGAATGGGGGTGGTGATTGGCACAGATGGTCCTGAACCAGGTTCTGCAGGGGCTTGGACACCAGAGGGTCCAGGTCGGTCGGGGTCATCCGCGGAGTGTTGAGAGGCGTCGCTGCCGGGGGGATCAGGTTCCTCCCAGGGTCTGTGAATCTTCACCCCCATTGTTGGAGGTAGATTCATTATGTTGCCCTGTGTGTGAGAGACAGACAATGTTAATGCTGTTTCATGCAACATGCATGTATCATACACATTCAAGTTGGCACTGTTCCTCCAGGTAGTTGTATGTGCCTAGCATTCTCCTCAATGTTCACTTGTGGAGGGGTATGTTGCGGGGGCAGATTGATATGTTCTCCTGAGTGTTTGACATGTAGAATTTTGGCTTGGATGCTTCTTCGGCTATGTATTGGTGTTGTTGTGTTACATGTCCATTGAGACAGTGGGTAAATCCATTGCCTGTCCCGGGGGTGTCTGCTTGTGTAAGGGGTGTGTGTGACAGGGCCTGCTGGTGGGTGTAGTGTGATTTGGCACTGGGGCTCCCAGGTGATGTAGCTGTCCCCCCATGGAGCATGCTGCCATGACAGTGAGTGTGAGTTCCTGTCCTAGATATCTGACCTTGTTGTCTTGGTGTTTGAGTTTGCACTGGTCACAGGAGGGCTTGGTGCTGCCTACACCCGGGCCGAGTGTGAGCTATCTTGTCATTACTTTCCCAATCCCTGTGCATTGTGCATGGTGCATGGGTATGTACCTGGGCCATATGGGATGAGGGCAATTGTGTCTGATTTGGAGTTCAACAATGTGTTTTGTGCCACCCACCCTCCCAGCATACCGGACATCCATTCTTGGGTTACTGCTTCGTGTAGCATGGGACATAGCATGGCCTTGCTTTCTCAATGGAGCATACACATGTTAGTGGCATTAGCGTTATTTTTGACTGTGGTTCTGGCCGGTGAGGGCTTGGGGGTAGTTGCGTGCATTTGGTGTAGTTGGGGTGTGGATGCCATTACCCCCATGTTACGTAAGTAACAGCAGGGCCATCACCTTCTCCTCCCAGGGATGGAAATGTACTGGTCTGCGTGGCCCACCACCTCCAGTGATGTTGCTCTGGGCGTAGTCGTCATTCATTTTTCGCTTGACCCCCCTCCGCAGATCGTACCACCTGGCTTGGCATTCAGTCCTGGTCCTTCTGATGGGTGCAACAGCATTCACCCTATCGACGATCCTCTGTCACAGGCGTGATTTTTCGGCTATGCTGGTCTGTCTGACCAATGTTCCAAACAGCTGTGGCTCGACTCTGATGACTTCATTGACAAGGATCTCCAGCTCCTCCCTTGTGAACTTTGGATTCTTGTCTGTGGGCATGGTGTGGGGTGAGGGTGTGGATGGTTGTGGGTGTGTGGGTCAGAATGTGAAGGTGTGGGTCGGAATGTGAAGAGGGGGTATGTGTGAAGGAGGTTGTGTGAAGGTGTATATGTTAAGGTGGATGGGTGCAGCTGTTGGTGTGTGCTCTCTAGCTGCAGTGAGTCTGTTGCAAAGGCTCATGGTTTATGTGTGTGGGCCCTTTTTATTGGTCCATTTGTGGGTGGGCCTCAGTTTGAAATTTTGGTGGGTGTGTTATAAGGGGTGGTTGTGAGTTTGGCTCGCTGTTTGCCTGTTTGGATGTGGCCAGGTCAGTCATTTCCATGTTTTGTGCACTGTAGACGTGTTTTGTGGTGTTGTGCGAGTCAAATAGACCCTCCTTGTGTTGTTTTAC
This sequence comes from Triturus cristatus, assembly GCF_964204655.1. Taxonomy (NCBI): domain Eukaryota; kingdom Metazoa; phylum Chordata; class Amphibia; order Caudata; family Salamandridae; genus Triturus; species Triturus cristatus. Next base: position 223,379,820 of record NC_140594.1, on the reverse strand, counting down.
ATTGCCTATGTACGGTGCGTACATACGCGATGTTGTTGTGAGGTGCGTACATATGCGATGTTGGGGTACGCACCGTACATGCGCGATGATGTTGTTCTTAGGTGTGTACATACGCGATGATGTTGTTGTGGGGTGTGTACATACGCGATGTTGGGGTACGCACCGTACATACGCGATGATGTTGTTGTGAGGTGCATACATACGCGATGTTGGGGTACGCACCGTACATACGCGATGATGTTGTTGCGGGGTGCGTACATACGCGATGTTGGGGTACGCACTGTACATACGCGATGATGTTGTTGTAAGGTGTGTACATACGCAATGTTGTTGAGAGGTGCGTACATATGCATGGGGGGCCTGTACGACTCGTACCCCTGTACGACTCGCACCCCGGGAACTACTTTTCCCAGGATACAATTCGTACAATGTTTGCTTTGTAGCGGGTGAAGTCATTCCCCGTGTACGGGACGTTTTCTGTACGAATCCTAAATCGGAAAGCCGGTCCGGATCGTACTTGTACGGTCGGACTGTATTTTTAGGCTTCGTACGGAAAAGTGTCCAGGTCCGTCTCGTACAACTTTTCCCGATCTAATTCGTACGGATCGGGCCGATCTGTATGTTTGTTGGAAGGTGTTCACCGGGGAGGCTGCGGACTGCGTTCCTGACCACCCGGGGACCCACCCCTCCCAGAGTTAGGCCGAGCAAGAGCGGGGAGGCCCTTCCTGGAAGGGTCTCGTACCTAGGATCGCACACGCTGCGCTTACACTCTTCTGATAGAGGGACACCACACTGTAGTTCTTCGTAAGACAGTATACTTTATCGTTAGTTGTAAGGGATCTTTATGATCCGGAAGGCAGGTATGGAATTAGTGCCACAAGCGGCGGCGATCTCGTGATGGGGGTATGGGGGTAGCGGGACAGTCTTTGAATCAGTGTCTCTGCGGAGTATCCTGCGCACAGCTCTCAATCCTCGAGCTGGGGGGATGTTGCTTCTCTCGGCAATCTCTGCCGCTTCTCGTGGAGGAGGGCGCCGCGAGTCACTCAGCAGGCACAGGTGGTTCGTAGTTCGGGGAGCCGCGACAGCGTCAGCAGGGCTCAGATGGTTCAGAGTTCGGGGAGCCGCGACAGCGTCAGCAGGGCTCAGATGGTTCAGAGTTCGGGGAGCCGCGACAGCGTCAGCAGGGCTCAAATGGTTCAGAGTTCGGGGAGCCACGACAGCGTCAGCAGGGCTCAGATGGTTCAGAGTTCGGGGAGCTGCGACAGCGTCAGCAGGGCTCAGATGGTTCAGAGTTCGGGGAGCCGCGACAGCGTCAGCAGGGCTCAGATGGTTCAGAGTTCGGAGAGCCGCGACAGCGTCAGCAGGGCTCAGATGGTTCAGAGTTCGGGGAGCCGCGACAGCGTCAGCAGGGCTCAGATGGTTCAGAGTTCGGGTAGCGTTCTTCGGTTCGGGGAGCGATCGAGCCGCGACCAGGTCAGCAGGCTCTCGTCAGTCCAGGTCTTCTCTGCCTCCCGTCCCTTCCGCACCCCTTGTTATACTTCCCCTCCTCTTTGAAGTCCGGAGTCCTCGCCGAGAGGGGTCTTGGTGCCTGGGGGTGGTGTGTCGGGGCTTCCTGTCGCTCGGCCCTTTGATCTGTTCAGGTGGGTCCGGGAGGGACTCCAGACACCCAGCAGGTGAGGCGGCCGCTCACCGGGGGCCTGGTGGCCGATCAAAACCTTCCTTGGGGGAGAGACCAGAGGTGTGACAGGGTCGGCGCCTCTCGGTCTGGCTTGGGGGGTTTCTCTCTCCCTCGGCCGGGCATGCGTGTTGGGGGTCTGGCTGGCCATCGGGATGTTGGGCCATGGTGGCCGGAAGTCTGTGACATCGAGGATCGGTGCGGTTGCAGGGTGGCTAGCTGGTCGGGAGGGCCCATGACACGAGGCCGGTCTCACACGTGCCCCCCCCCAGCTGAAAGGCGGGGAGAACTACCCATCCACTTGGGGGTTCTCCTCGCTGAAGCGGAAGAATCGGGACAGGCTGTCTGCATTGGCGTGGTCCGTCCCGGGGCGATGCTCCACAGTGAAATCCATCCCCTGGAGGGAGATGGACCAGCGTAGCAGCTTGGGGTTTTCTCCTCTCATCTGCATCAACCACTGCAAGGGTCGGTGATCTGTTTGAACTCGGAAGTGTGTTCCAAACAGGTAGGGCCGTAGCTTTTTGAGGGCCCAGACTACTGCGAAGGTCTCCCTTTCAATGGTGCTCCACCGCTGTTCTCGGGGCAGCAACCTTCGGCTGATGAAGGCTATGGGCTGATCTATGCCTTTGTCGTTGAACTGTGAGAGGACTGCCCTGATGCCGTGTTCCGAGGCGTCCGTCTGGACCACAAACTCCTGGGCGTAGTCGGGGGCTTTAAGTACCGGAGCAGTACATATAGCGGCTTTCAAGGCGTCGAACGCTTTCTGGCATGGGGGAGTCCATTGTATTTTCTTGGGGTGTTTTTTGGAGGTTAGCTCTGTGAGGGGGCCTGCGATGCTGCCATAGTTCTTAATAAACCTCTGGTAGTAACCGGTGAGGCCCAGGAAGGCCCGGACTTCCGTTTGGGTCGTTGGGGTTCCCAGGACAAGATGGCGTCGATCTTTGGCTGGAGGGGGGCGACCTGCCCGCTTCCCACCTGGTGCCCCAGATAGATTACGGAGCCTTGTCCAATTTGAAATTTGCTGGCTTTGATGGTGAGGCCGGCCTGGCGCAGAGCCAGCAGGACTTGTCGGAGGTGCTGGAGGTGCTCGGTCCATTGAGAGCTGAATACCGCTATATCATCGAGGTACGCTGCGCTGAACCCCTCTAGTCCGGACAGGACCCTGTTCACCAGCCACTGGAAGGTGGCCGGGGCATTCTTCATTCCAAACGGCATCACCCTAAAGCGGTAGTGCCCATCCGGGGTGGAGAAGGCGGAGCGCTCCTTGGCTCCCTCGGTGAGGGCAATCTGCCAGTATCCGCAAGTTAGGTCGAAGGTGCTGAGGTAGCGAGCGGCCCCGAGGCGGTCGATGAGCTTGTCGGCGCGGGGTATAGGATGAGCGTCCGCTCGGGTGACCGCATTGAGTCCTCGGTAGTCCACACAAAACCTCAGCTCAGAGACGACACCAGGGGCAGCCGCTTTCGGGACCAGGACTACCGGGCTGGCCCAGGGGCTGTCGGAGGGTTTAATCACCCCGAGGGCCAACATCTTTGCTACCTTGATCTGGATGCAGGTTCGGACCCGATCAGGGACCCGGTAGGCCCGGTGTCTCACTGGCGGGCTGTCGCTGGTGTTCACGTCGTGGACACACCAGTCGGTGACCCCGGGGGTTAGGGAGAAGAGGTCCGTGAACTGCCTTAGTAGCTGGCGGCAGTCGTCGGACTGTGGGACTGTGAGGGCGGTTGACAGTCTCACCCCCTCCACGGAACCATCGGTCTCTTTAGACCCCAGGGGGTCTGGAAGGGGCTCGGTGTCTTCTTCAGCCCCATCGTCGGTGGCCAGGCGTAAACTCAACTCCGTCCTCACAAAGTTTGGTTTGGGGCGGTTCACGTGGAGGACCCGGAGGGGGTTCCGCGGGGACTGCACATCGACGAGATAGGTGACTTGGCTCTTCCGCTCGACCACCTTGAAGGGTCCAGTCCATTTGTCTTGGAGGGCGCAGGGTTTCACCGGGGCCATGACCCAGACTTGTTGGCCCAGCTGAAACTCGACCAGCGTGGCATTCTGGTCATACCAGCGCTTCATCTCTTCCTGGCTAGCCTCGAGGTTCGCCTCTGCGAATTCTCGGAATTTCCGGGTCTGGTTGTGGAGCGCCAAGATGTATCGGAACACATCCGGAGGGGTCCCCCGGGGAGTCGTTTCCCAACCCTCCTTGACCAGGCTCAGGGGTCCCCGGACGGGGTGTCCGTATAGTAGTTTGAATGGGCTGAACCCCAGAGATTTTTGTGGAACCTCCCGGTAGGCGAACAGGAGGCAAGGGAGGAGGACGTCCCATCTCCGGCGTAGGGGTTCTTCGAGGCCCATGATCATTCCTTTCAGTGTCCTGTTAAATCGCTCGACTAGGCCATTCCCTTGGGGGTGGTATGGGGTGGTGAATTTGTACGATACTCCGCACTGCTGCCATAGGGACCTCATGTATTTGGAGATAAAGTTCGTGCCCCGATCACTCACGACTTCGCGAGGGAACCCCGCGCGGGAGAAGATCCCCATCAAGGCCCGACCTACCACGGGGGCCGTCACGGTGCGGAGGGGAATGGCTTCGGGGTAGTGGGTGGCATGGTCCACCAGGACGAGGATGAATCGGTGACCCTGGGCGGTCTTGGGGTCCAGCGGTCCCACGATGTCAATTCCCACCCGCTCAAAAGGGGTACTGACGACGGGGAAGGGTTGTAGCGGAGCCTTGCGCTTCCCCCCACTCTTTCCGCTGGCCTGGCACGTGAGGCAGGACTTGCAGTGGACCTCCACATTTGCTCGCATCTTGGGCCAATAGAAGTGGGTGACGAGTCGCTGGTAGGTCTTATCTTGGCCTAAGTGTCCGGCCAGGGGTACATCATGGGCCAGGCCCAGGAGGAGATTTCGGAAGCGCAGGGGTACCACCAGTACTCGGGCCGATCCCAACTCGGCCGACTTCTGTTCGCTGTACAGGAGGCCGTTTTCCCAGTATAACCAGTGGGTTCCGGTCCGGTCGCCTGCTGCTTGGGCCTCGGCCTGCTGTCGGGGTCCAATGAGGGAAGGGCAGGTGGATTGTTCTTGGCAGAATTCTTCTCGGGAGGGACCTCCCTCGCAGTGCCACTGGGCCATCTCTGGCAGGTCCCCGAGCTCGGTCAGGGGTTCGGGATCTGGAGGCACCGACCCATCGTCGGAAATGGTCGCTTCTTCCGGAAGGGGGTCGTCGGGCTTGGGTAGTGCATCCCGGACCTCGGGGATGGTGACTGTGTTCAGCGGAATGGCCTCACCTCCCTCGGAGGAAGGCAATCTGAGAGTCATAGAGCGCATACCCATTCGGGTAGGCCCATCATCTCTAGATGGGCCCTTCGTTCCACTTGTCCCCACGGGGAATTCTCAAGGTCGTTGCCCAGGAGGCAGTCTACGGGCTGGGAAGTTCGGACAGCCACCCTCAACTTGCCGGTGACTCCCCCCCATTCGAAGGGGACCAGGGCCATCCGGCATAGGCTCTCGGAATTGTCTGACGATATGACTGGACAAAAGGCGTCGGGCAGGATTTGGTCTTCGGAGACCAGATGACAGTGGACCGCTGTGACACTCGCCCCCGTGTGCCGGAGGCCCTCGACGCGGTGACCGTTGACCGTCACCTGCTGTCGGTACTTCTTCGTGTTGGCGGGCAGGAATGGTGGAAATATGGATTTTTCTGATCAGTTATGTCCCCTATCTTGGACCCCAACGGTTCTATGTGCATGTTACAAGTACATGTATGTTCCCTCCAGTTCCAGTTATGAAGACGCAAACACATGTGCGTCCACCGTCAACATGTCCTCTGTCAGATCCGCCATGAATAGGCCGGATATTCCATTCCTAAGTATGAAAGGCCACCGGTTTTATATGGTTCACTTATGCCATTTTACAGTCCAGGCAAGTAGGCCCTGATTCTGTCATCAAACTCTTCTTGCCTTCTGCCTCTGAAAACTCCGGTCTGAGCCCGCATCTGTGACCATGAACTTTGTCTCATTCGCTGCGCGGCTCACGAAGCCTGACATCAGCCTATTCTCTGCCAAGAACTGTATTTCACCTTCGAGTTATCTGTTTCGCCCCTCAGCCAATGCATTCCTGTCTAGTAGTTTAAGTAAACATTCCTCCAGCTACCGAGCAAAGGCTCGGCTTCTCTGTCTTTATGCAAGTAATTCATAGCCCTGTTACCATGGAATATTCCTACCCCCTCGCATTTAGTGTAGACACTTAGACGCTTGTACATGCACGCACAGTCAGTATAGAATAGATTCTGTCCGAGAGTCCTTCTTTTGTGGATAACATAGTTCTTTAAACATAGGATGTTAGATATGATTTGGGATTAGGTTGACTTGACCCCCCAGACTTCTTGTCTCCACATGTAGAGCTAAATGTCAAGTCCCCTTCACCCCCTAGTTGCACGTCAATCACACGTCATGCTGCTGCGCACGCATCTATGCCAAGTATTATCTTATAGATCCACCTATATATGACATCATAACCAATTATGTTCCTTTTTATTCCTTATTACGCCCATTTTCGGTTACGCATATGAATCGTCATTTTCCTTATCAATTGTTACGCCTACTGCCTTCGCTTCATTATAATGTATGTTCTATAAAAGTCATTTCTTGTCAATAATGTATGTACTTCACTTCCTGAACCCCCGTGGTGATGGAACTTGGAGCAACCGATTATAATCGATCATTGGAATAAAGCCCATTCCGAACCTCTAATACCACGGATTCTGCCTCTTATTTACTGAGCTATTTTATTATGTTTCTGTATCAAATTAAGTCCCGGTAATATTTTATTTACCACATGAATGGCGCCCGAACAGGGACACTTTCTCATCTCACGCGCCGGCGGTGAGTTGCAGGCCCGGTCTCCTGCCACAGCTGGACGGACAATAACGCGTACCAGCAGGATTTCCTGTATCTCCCTCCGGTCAAGCGGGGGCGACTGAGGCTGCGATCAACACCCAGACGAGGCGGTGAGAAGTGCGAAGTATCCCGACCAGAGCCTAGCTGAGAGAGCAAGATCCGAGGTATACAGAGGCCCACCAGTTCCCGAAATCCGAAGTCGAGTCCAGTTTCCGACGAGTCGAGTCGAGTCCAGTCCGGTTCAAGTTCAGTTCAGTCTCCGAGGCCTTCCGTTTCCGAAGCTACCCGGTGAGTACCATTACTGGGGAGGCATTTCTGACGTGCACATAGGTTGTGCCGGTCAAGACGGGTTTGGGTACACAAATCCGGTCTGCACTGTTTCAGCAGTGTATCTGTACTGTTTAGCAGTATATCTAGTATATCAAGTATACAAATCAGTTAAAGTCGAGTATTATGTTTTTGTGTTTAAAGTTTTCCTTAGACCGTCATCATTATTGATTACTCAGGTAAATGTTAAATGTTAAATGTTTCAAGTACGTTCCGCATATCGTGGTGTGAATGACTGTTCATTATCGTGTTTACTGTATTAAGTTTGTTCAAAATCAAGTATCAGATCAGTTCTCAATATGCCGCTCTTTTCGAAACTAAGACAGATCACTACAAGAAAAGGGGTACTCGAAGAAGCCGTTCCTATTCCTCCTAGGGACACTCCAGGGTACTTCATGTATCATAAACATGGCTTAGACGCTATATTATTTCTTGATTTATGGGTAGACTACACCAAGGAATTACCGGAAAGTCAGAGGTGGCCCACAGCGGGAACCTGGGATGCAGAGTGCATCATGAAAGTAGAAGAAGAGTTATGGAAAAGGAAAGTCAGACAGTCACAGAAAGACGCCATTGAGTTATGGCGTAAAGAATCTCATAGACGTACAGAAAAAGCACTCCGACAGGAAGAAAAGAATAAAGAGAGTTCAAATAAAGTTCGAGAAAATCTATTAATTGAGGAAGGTATCCGAGTGAAATCAGAACAAGTAGACAGACAAAGAAATGCCCTTATGAATGGTATATATCCCCTTCTGGCCGAAGGATTACCTAAAGCTACTCCAGAAATACCGAAAGACTTGCCACCCCCATTATTCCCAATAAAGGTACATCCTAAGGGGCATCCTAGAACCGCAGAAGATGTTTTTCTTTCCTCATATTTAGATGACGCAGCTCCCGAGTATGCTAATTCCGCCCCACATAGACCGCCTACCAGGGAGGTTCAACGCCAAGATCTAGTACCCGTATCCCTACAGCAACAGATCGCGTCACAAGTTCCGGCAAGCACATCTGTTTCTACATCTGTTCCTACAGCTACTTCTATAGCTGTGTCCACACCTATAGTTGCTGTGTCACGTTCAACGAATCCTTTCACACCCGACACCCCAGATGGGGCTGCGGGAGGTGCTAGCAACATTTTTTCTACGCCACCCAGAATAAATAAACTTACTTTTCAAGAGTCAGCACATTCACGTACCCCCAAACTCATAAATGCCCGTACGCTTAAGGAACTTCTTGTAGATTGTAGATATGACCCTGTGCCCGGCAAAGAGGACGAAATGACCCTGGCATCATTGCGTATCAGACGAGCCGCAGTGTATTTAGGGAAGTTACCAGGAATGACTGCGCATCTAGATAAAATATATCATTTTGTCCAAACAGGGCGAGATTCAGAATGTATTAACAGAGCTATGGAATACCAGAAAGTGGAGATACAGGGGGAACTGTTACTTTTCCTCATAAATTGTGTGATCAGAAATCAAGACCGACCGGGGGTAGACCCAGAAGCAATGCAAATTCTTACCAGATGGAGCCAGAATATATCAGAAGGTAGACATGATAAGCAAAATTGTATAATAGCCATGTGCCGAAAGATCCGTAAAGAAATAGAACGTCTACACGAAGAAAGATTAGCGGTAGACCAGTTCGAACAAAGCGAGGAGGAAGGATCAGGACTGCCCGCAGGACAGTCAGACACCATAGCCTATGTAGGTAGAGGGAGATCTTGTAATAGTAATAGATGTCTTATTGACCCGATACGTCCGATATGTCCAGATAATAACAGGAATTTCCAAATACCTATAATTAATATAAGGTCTAACGAGCATTCGTTTCAAGCCGCCGACAAATTACTCCGAGAACGACGGGGTTATCATTTTCTCGATTCTATGGATGAACAAGATTTAGCTAGGGCAGCTGTCCATTGGGTGGACAGTCCCGGAAAATATAGTGATGATACAGTAGCACGCACATTTTTGAATCTCACCCCAGATGAACAGCGGTTAGCTGGGATTTATATGATTCAACAACTCATTATACTATATCAGAGTCAACATTCGGACCCTGGTCCCTTACCTGACATATTGACTGAATTGCTCATGAATAGATGGAGAGGTTCAGGTACTGAATTAATTAAAGAAATTCTAGAATCAAGAAAACAGTATATTCTTTTTGTATGTTCAGAACGTGTCTCATTGCCCATCAAGGAAAGAACAACGTATTACATGGATAGACAGAATCCCTTACGAGAAGTGCACCCAATAAAAGGCGAGGACAACGAGTTTAAACACGTATTTGTATATACGCCCATCTCGAAAATAGAATTGTTAGAAATGAAGAAAGTGGTACCCAGTCATGACAAAGATCCAGCGGGTTTTCACCGAGAAATTAAAGACATGTTACTCATGGGAGAATATACCTATCCCGACATTATGACAATATTAAAGGTATTAATGCCTACTGGCATTTATGAGAAACTCAGGGAAAAAGAGTGGGAGGTAGGAGACCAAAAGATAGAATGGTCAGTATTAGAAGCGGAAGAAAAGGCCCGAACTGCAGGAGCAGGACTTGGGGATAAAACTAAAGCACTACCAGGTCTATTAGTACAGGTACTGCCACGTTTATTAACTACAAAAAAGGAAGATTGGGGTACAATTTCAGCCTGTAAACAGAAGCAAGATGAAGACACTAGTGATTACTATGCCCGATTTGAAAAATGTTTTGGTATAAATAGTGGCATAAAAGCAAGTAGCGAATCATACCCGCATCTGTTTGTAACAAAATTAGTAGAAAATGCCCTGCCCCAAGTAAAGAATAGAGTATTAAAGTTCGAGAGTACCTGGCAAGGTAACACTCCATCACAAATGTTACAAATGTTACAGTACCATCACAATAGAATTAGAGAGGAACAAGAACATGAACACAGACACATGAAAGACACGAAAATGAAAATGCTAGTTTCTCAGACAGTTCCAGCTGAAGGACATAAAAAGGGTATGACACATTCCGGTGATTCAGCAGGACCTGTAAAAGGGACATGCAATTATTGTAAAAAGCCAGGTCATTACGTACTCGATTGTCCAGTTTTGAAACATAATATCGCCATAGGAAAAACACAAGAAAGAACACGGCCACCTAGACAGGATCAGAATGAACAAGGAGCTCCGCAGCATGCACAATCCATGCCAGCTCCACCACAGTCTATACAGTTTGTGCCAGCTGCACCAGCGCTGCCTGTTGCTGCCACACAAACCACGACACGACAACTGTACCAGACCGCACAGTACGACTATCCTGATTACCAACGATACGCATGAACCAGCCTAGAGAGGGAAGTTGACTTACCCCTTATCGAGATCCCTGTAGATCAAGAAGGACCTTATGTACATAGTGAATTATTAGGCCAAGACAGAAAATTTTTACTCGATACAGGGGCAAGTCGAACAACCATAAAACGTAGTGAAGTTCCAGGGGCACCCCTCTCAGGCTCACAGAATATTTCCCTTGGTTTTTCAGGAAAACCTATTGTTAATGAAGTGTCACAGCCTCTTCCACTTACGATAGGACCTCTGACCCGTACTACAGATTTACTGCTTACTAAATCATGTCCAGAAAACTTGTTAGGAATAAAAACACTGAAAGCTCTAGGAGCTATAATATGTTGTTCTCCGGAAGGAGTAAGGTTGTTTTTACGTGATTTTAAAGGTCACTATGTGTCTAGAGACATGGATCCCTGACTGCAGACTTTACCTGTACATCTATGGGCACAAGGCCCTACTGATGTTGGTTGCATGAATATTACACCATACCGAGTCACACTGAAGGCAGGAGTGGTACTACCACGAATGCGACAATACAAGTTACCACCAGATGCTGTAGTGGCTTTACTACAAATCATTGACGAGCTCATTGCCCAAGGAGTGGTTGTGGAAACAGACTCCAATGTATGTAATTCTCCGATAATTCCGATTCTTAAACGAACAGATCCAAAGGCCCCGCCAGTATATCGATTGGTTGTTGATCTGCGCGAATTAAACAAATGCATTGTGCCACAATTTCCTGTGGTCCCAGATATCTCGTCATTACTGACAGCTATTGATTCCGAAGCAACATTCTTTACTGTAATTGATCTCAAGAATGCCTTTTTCAGCGTCCCAATAGATCCGGAAAGCCAATATTTGTTCGGATTTAGTTTAAATGGGCGTAGCTTTAAATTCTCACGCGCACCTCAAGGATTTACAGAAAGCCCCAGCATCTATAGCCAAGCACTGAAACGAGAACTCGACAGTATCCACATGCCAGTTAACACTGCTCTGCTTCAATATGTCGATGATCTACTGATCACCGCGAGAAGCGAACCTGAATGTGAAAAAGCATCACTGACAGTTTTACAATTTTTAGCCGAAAAAGGGCACAAGGTGTCCCCTTCTAAGCTGCAATTCTGTGTCCAGCGAGTTATTTATCTTGGACACTCGCTGTCCAAGGAGGGAAGGCAGCTTACACCCGACCGCATTCAGTTAATAGCTAACATGCCAATACCCAAGACACAAAAGGAGGTACGGGCTTTCATAGGCCTCACTTCATATTGCAGGCAGTGGATCCCTCAGTATGCATTTCTAGCAAAACCACTCATTCAGTTGACAACACAGGAGGCAGCCACATCGACTGTTCTCCCTTGGACTCAGGAACATACACAAGCTTTTGAAAGCCTAAAGAAAGCTTTATGCCAAGCACCTGTTTTAGCAACGCCATGTTACAGAAAACAGTTTACACTCTTTGTTACAGAACGCGAAGGTACTGCCTTGTCAGTACTCACACAGGAACAAGCAGGAGCACACAAACCATGTGCTTATTTTTCTAGTACATTAGATCCCGTAGCTCAGGCTTTGCCTACATGCCTAAAATCAGTAGGAGCGACAGCTTTAGCAATAAGACAGAGCGACGCCATAGTGTTAGGACATCCATTGACAGTTCAAGTACCACATGCAGTAGAGGTTCTTGTAAATAGAACGCAAACACAACACTTGACTATAGCGCGACTTACAGGGTACGAACTTACATTGTTTCAGCCACATATAGAAATCAGACGCTGTAACACATTGAATCCTGCCACACTGTTGCCAGTAACCGGAACAGACCCACTAGCCCATGACTGTATTGAGGTTATTACTATAACGACGAAACCTAGACAAGACTTAACCGATGTTCCATTGTCAGACCCAGACCTGACATTGTATGTAGATGGTTCATGTATGAGAACAAATACAGGAGAGTTAGTGGCTGCTTACGCAGTCACAACAGATACTGAAGTCATTGAAACGAATCGTATAAATACTTTGTCAGCTCAAGCAGCAGAGCTCATCGCTCTGACACAAGCCTGTATTCAAGCCACAAATAAAAAGTCAACATATACACTGATTCACGTTATGCATTCGGAGTTGTACATGACTTCGGCGTGCTGTGGCGAGAGAGAGGTTATTTAACTTCCCACGGTGCCCACATTCAGCACGGACCCCTCATTCATGCCTTATTAGATGCAATACATCTACCCACTGCAATATCAATTATGAAATGTAAGGCTCATACGAAGATTACTGATATCATTTCTCAAGGCAATAATCTAGCCGACAGAACAGCTAAACAGACTGCTCAAACTCAAACCTCCGACATGACAAAGACAATAGTCCCGATGCCGACACATTGTATGACAGTTAAAGATCCTACTCTTGACGTAATTGACATACAGACACATGCTACACCAGATGAAATAAAGAAATGGACTGAATTAGGAGGGATCCAAACGGACCAAGGATGGATGATGAAGGAAAAGTCTGTGTGGTTCCTTCCTGATTCAATGGTCCAAGTTATAATTAACACTATACATAGCCCAGCACATCTAGGAGAAAAAGCTATGCTAGATAGCATTCAACACATTTGGTTCAATAAACATTTGCGAGCAGCAGCCAAACAAAAGGTCCGTACCTGCATGATCTGTTGCCAGTTCAACCCAGGAAAAAGCGTTCCCGTAGAACAGGGTGGATTTCATCCTCCTAATCACCCTTTTGAAGTCCTCCAGATGGATTATATCCAGATGGAACGATGTCGAGGATTCAAATATGTTCTCGTAGTTGTCTGCGCTCTGTCCCGTTGGACGGAGGCATACCCGGTTTCAGATTACACTGCCCCGACTACTGCCAAACAGTTGGTTCGAGAATTCTTCCCACGACACGGTTTACCACGTGTTGTTCACTCAGATAACGGCCAGCCGTTCTCATCCGAATTAATGAAGCATGTTTCACTTCTGTTAGGATATCAGTGGAAATTCCACTGTGTCCGACACCCCGAGGCAGCAGGTCTCGTAGAAAGACATAATCAGATACTAAAAATCAGATTGTCCAAAATATGCAGAGAGAAAGGTGTCGACTGGGTAGTAGCGTTACCAGTTGCACTCTTTTACATGAGAATGGTGGCACACTCCCGAACAGGGCTATCCCCGTATGAAGTGATCTTCGGCAGACCACCAAATATGTGGGGGACGCCTATACCACGCAAAATAACTGATGTTGACTGTAATATGCTGACAGATTATTTGGCTTCCTTGATGTCTGCACTACAATCTTGTCGTTCACAGGTAGCTGCAGCCTTTCCCGACAACACTGAGGTGAAACCCCTTGACGTAGTTCCGGGGGACCTCGTCCTTGTGAGGAATTTCGACCGAAAGACTCAGCTGGAGCCCAGGTGGAAGTCACCCAAGTTGGTCCTGCTGACCACAAGAACAGCCGTGAAGATTGAAGGCAGAAAAGGATGGATTCATTCAAGTCATATCAAGAAATTTCATGGACTTCCTGCAGATGTAAATAGCCCACCTCGTGTGTCTTCACCCATTGACTCAAAACTACCTTTGGCTGAGGCCGACAGTAAGGAACTCTATAAACTAAAACTAAGGCCTAGACCGTCGGACGATTCGATTGTTTAAGTCCTCTCCAAGGTGAAGCGGTTGAATCTGTCTCCGACATGTATCCCTTAGACCTGAATCATGGAAAGTCGCGAAAAATGTTGAAACAACAGGCGTATTGTAAATCACTGCGTAGTCATTGCATAGTGACATTATTAACATTGTTTTTCTTAAGTCTTTTAATAATTACTACAAGTATATTGTTGCACATATATTACCCTATTGTCAGAAATGTTTACAATATTACTGCTGAACATTCTTTTAGTGACTTACCCCCGCATGAATTGTCCTATAGACTTGCGCTGCGCAATAACACTTTCATTAGTGTTGGACAGGCCTCACAGACGGCTCGCTCCCTCCCCGCTCGACAGGGCACGAACTCCGGCCCACCTGGCATATCCCCGCGACAAGCACCTGTACTCCGTCTCCCGACGGACCCTCTGCCCTCGGACCCCTACTCATCACGGGGTCCAGCCCCACCGGCTTTCCCGGCCGGGTCAAGCCGCCATCTTGGGCCCTGCACCACGCGGCCGCATGGCCTCCCCTCGACCCTAACCCCGGGCCTGGCCGGCCCCGACACCCCGGCACCACTATCCGCCCAGGAGGTGAGCGGACCACTTGGCAGGTCAATGGGAGACCGAAGTGTCAAGGGCTCTCCCCCGCCAGGTGCCGATCGCCCCCAGCTCCCCCAGGCACTGGCGCCACCCCCTGCTGGGTGTCTGGACACCTTCATCCCGGACCCTCCGACCTCCAAGTGCGAGGGTCCGGACATCAAAGGGCACCAGCCCTATAACTAAGGCAGCTCCGGAGCAGGAAGGCAGTTGTATCCTGGAGTCGAGAGACACCGAGTGAACTCAACCCTGACGGTCTACTGGCGCTGCCGTAGCCCGCTCTTGTGAACCATCGTCCTGCCTGCTGGCGCTGCCGCGGCCTTCTGCAACATTCATCTTCCTGGGACCTGCTGGCGCTGCCGCGGCCCGTTGTATCGACCATCCTCACCGGGACCTGCTGGCGCTGCCGCGGCCCTCTGCAACCTTCATCTTCCTGGGACCTGCTGGCGCTGCCGCGGCCCGTTGTATCGACCATCCTCACCGGGACCTGCTGGCGCTGCCGCGGCCCTCTGCAACCTTCATCTTCCTGGGACCTGCTGGCGCTGCCGCGGCCCGTTGTATCGACCATCCTCACCGGGACCTGCTGGCGCTGCCGCGGCCTTCTGCAACATTCATCTTCCTGGGACCTGCTGGCGCTGCCGCGGCCCGTTGTATCGACCATCCACACCGGGACCTGCTGGCGCTGCCGCGGCCCATACCACCTAACCACCAAGCTCGAGGATTGTGAGCTCATCATCACCTCAACCGAACTACCTGATTGGTAAATAGACTGTCCCGCTACCCCCTTCCCTACCTTGCGAGACTCTAATCGAGGGGACCCCTGAGTCCAGACCTCCTTGTACCATTTTACCGTACCTTAAATAAGTGCTTATAAAGAACACTGAACCTTATCCGTGTGTGATATTCGTCTGTGGGGGGGAAGTTACTTGTCTGTACGATCGCTGGAGACGGCTCTCCCCGGAGACCTCTCCCCCTGACCCCGGCCGACCCTCCCGGTCCGTCTACCTTTTCTAACATTGGTGGCCAGCGGCGCGATCCGAATCAACGCGTAATCGTACAGAGAGTAGCTCGCCCCACGACAAAGCACGATGTCGACCAAAGATAGCAGCTCCACCGAGAAGTTCCAAATGGAGAAATTGGAAGAATACAACCACCGCGAACTGAGACAATTTTGCATAGAACTTGGCATTGCTACCACCGGCCTGAGTACCAAGGATGATCTAAAGCGCGCTCTTGAGTCGTGGACAGAAACTGGGGTCGCAAGACCCTCCGACCAAAGCAGCGCCACACCAGACCAAAACAGCATCACACCAGAGGGGAACGCCACGACTCCCGAGGAGCGGGGAACGGGCCTCTCACAGGAGGAGATACGAGAAAGAGACAGAGTCAGACTACACGAATTAGAGATGGCACGACTCAAGATGGATGGGGAGCTCAAGTTAGCTGAACAGAAACTCAACCTCGAGCATATGCGGCTTCGAGAGGAACGAGAAGAAAAGCAGAGACAGAGAGAGCTGGAAGAGAAAAAAATAACGCTCGAGCACGAGCGCCAACTGGCGGAAATAGAACTGCGCAAACAGAATAAGGAACTGGGGGTGCCTGAGCGACCACACACCCCGGGACCAAGCGAGAAAAAAGTTCACATCCCCAAGGATGTGGTCCGCGAGTATGTCCGAGAAGACGACATACAACAGTGGTTTAAAGCCTATGAGATCGCAATGACCTCCCACCGGATCGACCGGAGTGATTGGGGAGCCGGACTTTGGGGGAGATTTATCAACGAGGGTCGCGATGCCCTGCTGCAGCTCCCCGATCACCAAATGTCGTCCTACGACCACATGAAGGCTGCCCTCCTAACCCGCTACGGCCTCACGCCCGAGATGTACCGCCAGAGGTTCAGAGATTGCACCCGGATCCCAGGTACAACTTGGGTGGAATACGTGAACTATTTCAGCCGGGCCTTCGAGGGTTGGATCAAGGGAAGTCAGGTCACCACCTACGAACAACTCTTCAACCTTATGGTATGGGAACACCTGTCAAACAACTGTTTCGTCGAGCTCAGGCAGCACCTACTCGACAGTAAGCTGACTGACCCCCGGCAGCTCGCCGCCGAAGCTGACCGGTGGGAAAGCACCCGGGTGGGCCGGAAAGGGCCACACGACCAGAACAGAAGCAACCAAGGCCAGCACCGTCCTCGGGGAGGAGGAGGGGGCCAGGGGCGAGGGAGAGACGCCTTACCAGCAACACCCGTGGCCAGCACCCCGCCTCCGGCCGGCCGGGGCAACCCCCCGTTGCGGCCTGGGTACCGAGCCAACGTCACGTGCCACCGGTGCCAGCGAGTAGGCCACTACGCCAACGATCCGAACTGCCCGCTGAACCAAACACCCAAGCCCTGCCAGGTAGCTGCCGCTGCCCTGGGGGAAGAGCAGTCGTCGGAGGGACCCGAGGAGTGTGAGCCGGACCAGCAAGGGTGGGAACCGGCCGCCATGGTCCTGGCATGCTTAGGGGGAAGAGACATGGTTCCGCGGGCTCCCCTACCCGCCAACACCAGAAAATACGGTCAGTGGGTGACCATTAATGGACAGAGAGCCGAGGCCTTGCGTGACACCGGCGCCAGCGTGACGGCCGTCCGCTGTCACCTGGTGAAGCCCGAGCAGATCCTGCCGAACATTCTCTGCCCCGTCCGCTCGGCAGATAACTCTGAGAGCATGTGTAAGATGGCCTGCGTCCCGTTTGAATGGGGAGGGGTCTCCGGCCTACTGAAAGTGACGGTCCGGGACGATGCCCCCGTGGACTGCCTCCTGGGGAATGACCTCGAGAGTTCCCCGTGGGCCACCGTCGAGAGAAGAGAGCACTTGGGGATGCTGGGCCTTCCGGACTGGGCCTGCATAACCACCCGATCCATGGCCGGCCGTGCCGCCCCCCGTTCAGAAGAAACCGAATGGCCAGCACCTCCACCCCCGGTTGCCCCCGTAGAGGACAACGGCGAGTCCGACCTCCCGGACCAGACTACCGAAGAAGACGCGCAACCCCAGGACCTTCCGGATCTGGCTCAGTGGCGGCAAGAGGGGGGGCCCACCCAAGAACAGTTCCGCCAGGAGCAAAAGACCTGCCCCTCCCTCGAGGGACTCCGCCAACAAGCCAGCACCCAAAACGCCGGGGACACCACCGGAACCCACTGGGTCTACTGGGATAACGACCTGCTCTACAGCGAGCAAAGAATCGCCGAGCTGGGGGCCGGTCGAGTTCTGGTGGTACCGCTCCGCTTCCGAGACTTTCTGCTCAACCTAGCCCACGATGTCCCCCTGGCTGGACACCTGGGCCAGGATAAAACGTACAGTCGACTGGTGACCCACTTTTTCTGGCCGAAAATGAGGAATGACGTCCTGAACCACTGCCGATCGTGCCCCACATGCCAAGCCAGCGGGAAGAGTGGCCGGAAGCTGAAGGCCCCTCTACAACCCTTCCCCGTGGTCACCACCCCGTTCGAAAGGGTGGGGATAGACATTGTGGGACCTCTGGACCCCCGCACGGCACAAGGACACAGGTTCATCTTGGTACTAGTGGACCATGCCACCCGCTACCCCGAGGCGGTGCCCCTACGGACAGTGACCGCTCCAGTGGTTGGCCGGGCCCTGATGGGGATCTTCTCCCGGGTAGGCTTCCCCCGAGAAGTCGTCAGCGACCGAGGCACGAATTTCATATCAAAATACATGAAGTCCCTCTGGCAACAATGCGGGGTCACCTACAGATTCACGACCCCCTATCACCCTCAAGGGAACGGACTAGTGGAGCGGTTTAACCGCACTCTCAAAGGGATGATTGGGGGATTGGAAGAACCTCTCCGTCGCCAGTGGGATGTACTGCTCCCGTGCCTCCTCTTCGCCTACCGGGAAGTCCCCCAGAAGTCCCTCGGTTTTAGCCCCTTTGAACTCCTATACGGACACCCTGTGCGAGGGCCCCTCAGCCTAGTCAAGGAAGGTTGGGAGATGGCCCCCCTAACGACCCCTCCAGACGTCTTCAAATACATCCTGGCCTTACGAAACCAGACCCGGCGCTTCAGGGAGATGGCCAAGGCGAACCTCGAGGCCAGCCAGGAGGACATGAAGAGGTGGTATGATCACAATGCCTCCTCCGTTGAATTCGAGCCTGGGCAGCAAGTATGGGTGATGTCCCCCACCGAACCGTGTGCCCTGCAAGATAAGTGGACGGGGCCCTTCAAAGTGGTCGAGCGCAAAAGCCCCGTCACTTACCTCATCGACATGGGGTCCTCCCGGAACCCCCTTCGGGTCCTCCACACCAACCGGCTCAAGCCGCACTTTGTGCGCTCCGAACTAAGCCTCTTGATGGCTACAGACAGTGGCACGGAAGAAGACTCCGAGCCCCTCCCGGATCTCCTGAAGACTCAGGAGAAGGACGGCTCCGTGGACGGGGTCCGGCTCTCTGACGCCCTCACTTCGGAGCAACGCCAGGACTGCCGGAACCTCCTGCTGCAGTTCGCTGCCCTGTTCTCCCTCACCCCCGGGGTCACCCCCTGGTGTTTGCACGACGTAGACACCGGGGACAGTCCCCCTGTCCGGCACCGGGCCTACCGCGTACCAGATCGGGTACGGGCCTGTATACAGGAGAAAGTGGCCAAGATGCTCACGATCGGGGTCATCGAGCCCTCGGACAGTCCCTGGGCCAGTCCGGTCGTATTAGTTCCCAAGGCCGCTGCCCCCGGCTCCGCTCCTGAACTGAGATTCTGCGTCGACTACCGGGGCTTGAACGCTGTCACCCGGACCGACGCTCATCCCATCCCCCGAGCAGACGAGCTGATCGACCGGCTGGGGGCCGCCCGCTACCTCAGTATTTTCGACCTAACGGCGGGCTACTGGCAGATCGGCCTCACCCCCAGGGCTCAGGAACGGTCAGCCTTCTCTACCCCCGATGGCCACTATCAATTTAAGGTCATGCCCTTTGGCATGAAGAATGCCCCCGCCACGTTCCAACGCCTTGTGAACCAGGTCTTGGCGGGGCTTGAAGAATTCAGCGCTGCCTACCTGGACGATATCGCTGTATACAGCCGCCACTGGTCCGACCACCTCCGTCACCTCCAAGAGGTCCTACAAGCCCTCCAGCGGGCCGGCCTCACCATTAAGGCCGGCAAGTGCCAGATCGGCCAAGGGTCTGTGACCTACCTTGGGCACCAAGTGGGGAGCGGGCTGGTGGCCCCACTACAACTTAAGATTGCTGCCATCCAGTCCTGGCAGCCCCCCGTCACCCAGACCGAGGTCCGAGCCTTCTTGGGGCTCACCGGCTACTACCGACGGTTCGTGAAGGACTACGGCAGCATCGTGGGGCCCCTCACGGGTCTCACATCCAAGAACCAGCCAAAGCGGGTCAATTGGACTCCTGATTGTCAAGCGGCCTTCGAGGAGCTGAAGGCCGCCCTGTGCACCGCCCCGGTGCTCCAGGCCCCCGATTACAGTCGGGAATTTGTGGTGCAGACCGACGCCTCCGACCACGGCATCGGAGCCGTCCTCTCTCAGTTGAACCCCGAAGGTCATGACCAGCCGGTGGCCTTCATCAGTCGACGTCTCCTGGCCCGAGAACAGCGTTGGAGCACCATCGAGAGGGAGGCATTTGCAGTAGTGTGGGCCCTCAAAAAGCTCCGACCCTATCTCTTCGGTACCCACTTCCGGGTACAAACCGACCATCGACCCCTGCAATGGCTGATGCAGATGCGGGGGGAGAACCCAAAACTCTTGCGCTGGTCCATCTCCCTGCAGGGAATGGACTTCACCGTGGAGCACCGACCAGGCCAAGACCACGCCAACGCGGATGGCCTGTCCCGCTTTTTCCGCCTCGACGAAGAGAGTCCCCAAGGAGATGGGTGACTCTCCCCGCCTTCAGCTGGGGGGGACGCATGTTGGACAGGCCTCACAGACGGCTCGCTCCCTCCCCGCTCGACAGGGCACGAACTCCGGCCCACCTGGCATATCCCCGCGACAAGCACCTGTACTCCGTCTCCCGACGGACCCTCTGCCCTCGGACCCCTACTCATCACGGGGTCCAGCCCCACCGGCTTTCCCGGCCGGGTCAAGCCGCCATCTTGGGCCCTGCACCACGCTGCCGCATGGCCTCCCCTCGACCCTAACCCCGGGCCTGGCCGGCCCCGACACCCCGGCACCACTATCCGCCCAGGAGGTGAGCGGACCACTTGGCAGGTCAATGGGAGACCGAAGTGTCAAGGGCTCTCCCCCGCCAGGTGCCGATCGCCCCCAGCTCCCCCAGGCACTGGCGCCACCCCCTGCTGGGTGTCTGGACACCTTCATCCCGGACCCTCCGACCTCCAAGTGCGAGGGTCCGGACATCAAAGGGCACCAGCCCTATAACTAAGGCAGCTCCGGAGCAGGAAGGCAGTTGTATCCTGGAGTCGAGAGACACCGAGTGAACTCAACCCTGACGGTCTACTGGCGCTGCCGTAGCCCGCTCTTGTGAACCATCGTCCTGCCTGCTGGCGCTGCCGCGGCCTTCTGCAACATTCATCTTCCTGGGACCTGCTGGCGCTGCCGCGGCCCGTTGTATCGACCATCCTCACCGGGACCTGCTGGCGCTGCCGCGGCCCTCTGCAACCTTCATCTTCCTGGGACCTGCTGGCGCTGCCGCGGCCCGTTGTATCGACCATCCTCACCGGGACCTGCTGGCGCTGCCGCGGCCCTCTGCAACCTTCATCTTCCTGGGACCTGCTGGCGCTGCCGCGGCCCGTTGTATCGACCATCCTCACCGGGACCTGCTGGCGCTGCCGCGGCCTTCTGCAACATTCATCTTCCTGGGACCTGCTGGCGCTGCCGCGGCCCGTTGTATCGACCATCCACACCGGGACCTGCTGGCGCTGCCGCGGCCCATACCACCTAACCACCAAGCTCGAGGATTGTGAGCTCATCATCACCTCAACCGAACTACCTGATTGGTAAATAGACTGTCCCGCTACCCCCTTCCCTACCTTGCGAGACTCTAATCGAGGGGACCCCTGAGTCCAGACCTCCTTGTACCATTTTACCGTACCTTAAATAAGTGCTTATAAAGAACACTGAACCTTATCCGTGTGTGATATTCGTCTGTGGGGGGGAAGTTACTTGTCTGTACGATCGCTGGAGACGGCTCTCCCCGGAGACCTCTCCCCCTGACCCCGGCCGACCCTCCCGGTCCGTCTACCTTTTCTAACAATTAGTATGTTACATCATTCCCATCAGACTAGTAATGCAACTAATTGTTGGGTGTGTGGCCGGCTCCCTCCCTATCAGAATTATGAAGGAGTCCTGCCTTTCTTTCCACATCCGTTTACACATAATGGCTCCTGTGGAGCGTGGTTTAGTTTAATCAATTCCATAGACTCAGATACAGCCGTTTACCAAGATCATTGGGTATGGGGAAATCTGAACCTAGTTTTATTTAAAGTCTGTTACCCTGACAAGGAGGGTCGCCCCAAAGGAACAGGAACTGATCTAGAAAATGAAGTATATGGATTAGGTAATTTTACACCTAATCTCATGATTCTAAATGTAGAATCCGAAGTTGAACTAGTTTTACCCACCATGTCAGTATTCCCAGCGAAGGGTGAATTGTGTGTAAGAAAAGTTGGTTCCATACATATGGGCCATAGTAAATGCACTACTATAGTAGAATTCAGTGATCAAGGCAAATCCTCATTTAGAGCTTATCGCCACTCCTACTTTATATGTGGTCAGACTGCATATATGCGTCTACCTCTAGACTGGGATGGTACCTGCTACATTGCATTTCTTTTGCCACCTGTTTTCCTAGCTCCTCCTGATTATTATAGAAATATTCATTTAGTACACAACAGAGAGCGGAGAGATCTCCCAATTGTCGATTATACTGAGACGGCATGGGACAAGTATGTAGATTTTAATAAAGGCATCTTTCCCTATATAGGTACAGTTACTAATAGTAAGCTGATACGTAGATTAACTAGAACCCTTGAAGCAGTAGTGAATGAAACTATTTCCGCCTTAGGCAATTTAACAGAAGAGCAGTCTGCTATGCGGATTGTTGTGCTTCAAAATCGTCTTGTCCTTGACGTCATCCTGGCTGACAGGGGCGGAGCTTGTAGGGTCATCGGATCCAGCTGCTGCGTATTCATACCAGAAAATTCGCCATCTGTATATAAAGCTATAACTCGCCTTCATAAGATTATAAGCCAGATACACCAGAACCCAGGCACTTGGACTTGGTCCAGTTGGTTTTGGAGTGTGATATCAGCCTGGGGATGGAGAGTTCTATCCTTCCTAGGTATTGGCCTTCTCATACTATTCAGTTGCTGTCTATGTCTACAATGTGGACCAGCGATCTGTGGTCTGTGTGCCACATCGTGTATTCCACCACCAAGATTTCATTCGTCACGGAAGAAGAAAGGAGAACAAATGATGTTATATGAACAGATCAATGGATTGATGAAGATTGATATCTCTTAACGGGCAAGTAGGGGACAAGGAGGGAATGTGGAAATATGGATTTTTCTGATCAGTTATGTCCCCTATCTTGGACCCCAACGGTTCTATGTGCATGTTACAAGTACATGTATGTTCCCTCCAGTTCCAGTTATGAAGACGCAAACACATGTGCGTCCACCGTCAACATGTCCTCTGTCAGATCCGCCATGAATAGGCCGGATATTCCATTCCTAAGTATGAAAGGCCACCGGTTTTATATGGTTCACTTATGCCATTTTACAGTCCAGGCAAGTAGGCCCTGATTCTGTCATCAAACTCTTCTTGCCTTCTGCCTCTGAAAACTCCGGTCTGAGCCCGCATCTGTGACCATGAACTTTGTCTCATTCGCTGCGCGGCTCACGAAGCCTGACATCAGCCTATTCTCTGCCAAGAACTGTATTTCACCTTCGAGTTATCTGTTTCGCCCCTCAGCCAATGCATTCCTGTCTAGTAGTTTAAGTAAACATTCCTCCAGCTACCGAGCAAAGGCTCGGCTTCTCTGTCTTTATGCAAGTAATTCATAGCCCTGTTACCATGGAATATTCCTACCCCCTCGCATTTAGTGTAGACACTTAGACGCTTGTACATGCACGCACAGTCAGTATAGAATAGATTCTGTCCGAGAGTCCTTCTTTTGTGGATAACATAGTTCTTTAAACATAGGATGTTAGATATGATTTGGGATTAGGTTGACTTGACCCCCCAGACTTCTTGTCTCCACATGTAGAGCTAAATGTCAAGTCCCCTTCACCCCCTAGTTGCACGTCAATCACACGTCATGCTGCTGCGCACGCATCTATGCCAAGTATTATCTTATAGATCCACCTATATATGACATCATAACCAATTATGTTCCTTTTTATTCCTTATTACGCCCATTTTCGGTTACGCATATGAATCGTCATTTTCCTTATCAATTGTTACGCCTACTGCCTTCGCTTCATTATAATGTATGTTCTATAAAAGTCATTTCTTGTCAATAATGTATGTACTTCACTTCCTGAACCCCCGTGGTGATGGAACTTGGAGCAACCGATTATAATCGATCATTGGAATAAAGCCCATTCCGAACCTCTAATACCACGGATTCTGCCTCTTATTTACTGAGCTATTTTATTATGTTTCTGTATCAAATTAAGTCCCGGTAATATTTTATTTACCACACGGGGACCATCTCTCGGTCCCCTAGGGAGACCAAGGCCATGGCGGCTGGTTCCCATTCTTCGGAGTCTTCCATCTCTTCCCTCAGGGCTACGGAGGCCATTTGTCAAGCCGGCGGGGTTGTCGTGGCGGGTCATTGGTACATGGGACATTGAGGGTTACTGGCATAGTGTCCGGTCTGTTGGCAGCGAAAACAGGTGATCGTCACTCGGGGCCCCGACCTCCCCGGGGGCCCGGTGCTGGCCGGAGGTGGGGCTGGAAAGGGCGAAGGTTGTCCTCTGGGGGGACTGTGCTGGGATCCTCCCGGGAGTTCTCTTGGTCGGCCTTGATTCCCTCCGCCCCTCTGGCGGGGGGGTCCCTGACTGTGGCGACCGTAGTCTCCCATGGGACCCCGCGAGGCCCGGGTGTTCACCCATCAGTCAGCCTCGACGGCCAGTTTTCGAGGGTCCGTGAGTTTGCTGTCCAGGAGGTGCTGGCGTAATTCCACAAAGCAAGTGTTCCCATGTGATTAGGTCGAACAGCTCCTCAAAGGTGGAGACCTTGCTGCCCTTGATCCACCCGTCCAAGGCCCGGCTGTAAAAGTTCACGTACTCCACCCATGTGGTACCGGGTATCTTCTTGCAGTCTCTAAATCGTTGCCGGTACATTTCGGGGGTGAGCCCATATCTGGCTACTAGGGCCTCCTTCATATGACTGTAGGAGTTCAGCACCGAGGAGGGTAGATCTAGTAGGGTATCTCTCCCCTCGCTCAGGAACCGGCCCCACAACCCAGCCCCCCAGTCTTTCTGCGGGACTCGGTGGGAGGTCATGGTGACTTCGTAGGCCTTGAACCATTGCTGGATGTCGTCGTTCTTATAGTATTCCTTCACCACATCCTTGGGGATGTGGACCTTTGGTTCCACGACGGAGGAGAGGGGTTGCGTTCCCGAGGGTCTGGCCTCCTCACTTTTAGCCTTGAGCTCCATCTCTTTCAGGCTGCGTTCGTGTTCTAGTTGGAGTTTTCTTTCTTCGTGCTCTCTCTGTCGTTTCTTTTCCTCGAGTTCTCCTTGTAGGCATAATTGTTCTACCGCCAGTTTCTTTTCGGCCACTTTCAGCTCTCCCTCGATTTTTAATTTTGCCAGCTCTAGTTCGTGGTTGCGGCCCCTTTCTCGGTCCGCTAGCTCCTCTGGGGATAGGCCCCCCTCGGGGGCGCCGTTCCTCCCCGGGGTGCTTCGTGGTTCGTTTGGCGGCTCTCCTTCTGTTTGTGCCCAGGAAGCTCCTGCCTCGACCCAGGTCTTTAATGCTCCCTGGAAGTCCTCTTTCGTGCTTAATCCGGTGGTAGCGATTCCAAGGTCTTTGCAAAATTGTTTCAGTTCTCGGTGCGTATAAGATTCCAACTGGTCCTCTCGAAATGTCGTGCTCGTGTTGGTACCTGCGGCACCTAGGGAGGTTTCTCCTTCCATTTCTTCTTGGTAGTGCGTCAGCCGTTTACTGCACGATGTCTAGGTGTTGGCTCGGATCCTGTCATCTGCCACCAAATGTTGGAAGGTGTTCACCGGGGAGGCTGCGGACTGCGTTCCTGACCACCCGGGGACCCACCCCTCCCAGAGTTAGGCCGAGCAATAGCGGGGAGGCCCTTCCTGGAAGGGTCTCGTACCTAGGATCGCACACGCTGCTCTTACACTCTTCTGATAGAGGGACACCACACAGTAGTTCTTCGTAAGACAGTATACTTTATCGTTAGTTGTAAGGGATCTTTATGATCCGGAAGGCAGGTATGGAATTGGTGCCACAAGCGGCGGCGATCTCGTGATGGGGGTATGGGGGTAGCGGGACAGTCTTTGAATCAGTGTCTCTGCGGAGTATCCTGCGCACAGCTCTCAATCCTCGAGCTGGGGGGATGTTGCTTCTCTCGGCAATCTTCTGGTTGGTAGTTCGGGGAGCCGCGACAGCGTCAGCAGGGCTCAGATGGTTCGTAGTTCGGGGAGCCGCGACAGCGTCAGCAGGGCTCAGATGGTTCAGAGTTCGGGGAGCCGCGACAGCGTCAGCAGGGCTCAGATGGTTCAGAGTTTGGGAAGCCGCGACAGCGTCAGCAGGGCTCAGATGGTTCAGAGTTCGGGGAGCCGCGACAGCGTCAGCAGGGCTCAGATGGTTCAGAGTTCGGGGAGCCGCGACAGCGTCAGCAGGGCTCAGATGGTTCAGAGTTCGGGGAGCCGCGACAGCGTCAGCAGGGCTCAGATGGTTCAGAGTTCGGGGAGCTGCGACAGCGTCAGCAGGGCTCAGATGGTTCAGAGTTCGGGTAGCGTTCTTCGGTTCGGGGAGCGATCGAGCCGCGACCAGGTCAGCAGGCTCTCGTCAGTCCAGGTCTTCTCTGCCTCCCGTCCCTTCCGCACCCCTTGTTATACTTCCCCTCCTCTTTGAAGTCCGGAGTCCTCGCCGAGAGGGTTCTTGGTGCCTGGGGGCAGTGTGTCGGGGCTTCCTGTCGCTCGGCCCTTTGATCTGTTCAGGTGGGTCCGGGAGGGACTCCAGACACCCAGAAGGCGAGGCGGCCGCTCACCGGGGGCCTGGTGGCCGATCGAAACCTTCCTTAGGGGAGAAACCAGAGGTGTGACTTGGGGGGTTTCTCTCTCCCTCGGCCGGGCATGCGTGTTGGGGGTCTGGCCGGCCATCGGGATGTTGGGCCATGGTGGCCGGAAGTCTGTGACATCGAGGATCGGTGCGGTTGCAGGGTGGCTTGCTGGTCGGGAGGGCCCACGCCACGAGGCCGGTCTCACAATGTTTTTTTCCCATACGAATCGTACTTCACGGGTGGGACGGGGCGTGGTACGGACCGAACCCACGCCCTCAGAGCGTGGGTACGGTCCGTACCACCATTGTAGTGGTGATGTAGGGGTACGCGTGGTACGGACCGTACCCATGCCCTCAGAGCGTGGGTACGGTCCGTACCACCATTGTAGTGGTGATGTAGGGGCACACGTGGTATGGACCGTACCCATGCCCTCAGAGCGTGGGTACGGTCCATACCACGCGTACCCCTACATCACAACTACAATGGTGGTACGGACTGTACCCACGCCCTCAGAGTGTGGGTATGGTCCGTACTACCATTGTAGTGGTGATGTAGGGGTACGCGTGGTACGGAACGTACCCACGCCCTCAGAGCGTGGGTACGGTCCGTACCACCATTGTAGTGGTGATGTAGGGTTACGTGTGGTACGGACCGTACCCAACCTATGAATGCAGGGGTACGGACCGCATCACCCGTACCCCTAGGGCACCAGTACATTTGTGATACAAGGCGTACACACGCCACGAATGTTTGCTTAGGCCCTGGTGCACCATATAACCAGTACATTGGGGGGGGACAGCAGTGTACTGCACCAAGGGTGCGGGTGGGTGGGTGGGTGGCTGCCTAGGATTTCCAGCAGTGGACAAAGACATGTGAGGTGTGGGTGCAGAGGACTCCCAGCAGTGGACAGAGACATGGGGTGGATGCAGAGGACTCCCAGCAGTGGACAGAGACATGGGGGTGGGTGCAGGGGACTCCCAGCAGTGGACAGAGACATGTGAGGGGTGGGTGCCTATCACTCCCATCAGTGGACAGAGACATGTAAGGGGTGTGTGCAGAGTACTCCCAGCAGTGGAAAGAGACATGGGGGTGGATGCAGAGGACTCCCAGCAGTGGACAGAGACATGTGAGGGGTGGGTGCCCATCACTCCCAGCAGTGGACAGAGACATGTGAGGGGTGGGTGCCTATCACGCCCATCAGTGGACAGAGACATGGGGGTGGGTGCCTATCACTCCCAGCAGTGGACAGAGACATGTGAGGGGTGGGTGCCTATCACTCCCATCAGTGGCCAGAGACATGTGAGGGGTGGGTGCAGAGGACTCCCAGCAGTGGACAGAGACATGGGGGTGGGTGCCTATCACTCCCAGCAGTGGACAGAGACATGTGAGGGGTGGGTGCCTATCACTCCCATCAGTGGCCAGAGACATGTGAGGGGTGGGTGCAGAGGACTCCCAGCAGTGGACAGAGACATGGGGGTGGGTGCCTATCACTCCCAGCAGTGGACAGAGACATGTGAGGGGTGGGTGCCTATCACTCCCAGCAGAGGACAGAGACATGGGGGTGTGTACATCATTATCAGATGACCACAAGTCCATGGGTGTATGTACGCATCCCTAATTTTCGACTATGTTGATAGTGCCATAACAACACATCACTGACAGCAGTGTCCCACTCCCATGAGGATGGATGTCTTTTCCCCAATGCATGACACACCACATGTGGGTGTGAGGACAAATGACACATGCATACCCACCCCTGGCGGATGCAGCACAATACACACACAGAGATCATGCCACAAGACTGTATAGTCATGTCAATGCCTACTAAATTAAGAGAGCCAAAGGGAACACACACTGTCACGCACATCCCAGGACTTATAGGAATGTACAGGTGCTGGGACAGCCACCAAGATGTTGTCTCTCATGGAAGGAATAGGGTGGAGTTCCCACAGATACAATGCCCACAATTGTCAGTCAGGTGCCCAAATACCCTGCAGAACAAGTACCATATGTGTGCTAGGCTGGGATTACACACATGCATAGTGCGGAAAAGGGAGAATTACTCCCTGAAGGCATGGCAACATACTCAATACACAAGTACAGTGACTAGCAAGGATGGCACAGACGATGCAGCCGGAGACATTGCTGAGCAGGCATGGCCATAGTTGAAGGGATCCGTCACCAACAAAGGGAATGTATACACAGGTCAGCACAACAATTGTGCAACTCTCTGCAGGGAAGATGTCAGGTGCCACGGAGGAAGGGACACACCTTGGTACAATGTCTCAAAAAACAAATAACACACACGACCATAGATCCTTTGCAGAGACCTTGTGATGGCACGCAGATCCCATGGGCCACCTCCTGACCATCAGACTCGAACCTTTGCCCGAAACATAACACATTACCACAACCCCAACTCCTGGAGCATCAGCACCAACATCAATACCTGAAATGCAATAGTGTGCAAAGTCAAAAGAAAATGCTTTAATCGGCATAAGATAATATTTTTTATCAACAACTCTATATACAAAGGCCAATGGCCAGTCCAGAATAGAAGTCCTTGGGGGGACACATGGGCACGTGTCTCCCCTAGCGTGCCTGCACATTATAACCCTCAGGTTCGTCGACTGGGGGGGGCATCATGTGGGGAAGGACCAGGCACCGCAGGGACAGGAGGTGTAAGGGTAGGTGTGGTGGGTGCAGGGCTGGACGCCTCCACCACAGGGGGTGGGGCAGCGCCAAGGGTGGGGGTGAGCACGGTGCTGCACACTTCTGCCAGGGCGTCCAGAGTATCCCCTGCACCGGAAGAAACCACAGGCACAAAGGAGGGGGGGTCGGAGGGATGGGGTGCAGCGCTACTGGGGGAGGGGTTGGACAGGGGGGGGATCAACTCCCCTACCCGGGGAGTGCCTTGCCCGTTTGCGGGCTGGTGACCCAGTGGGGCTGAGGCCCAGCACAGCCAAGTAGCTCTCCTTGTCTGACTGTATGGCAGGGGAGCCAAGGGGAGTGCCTTTGGAGGGACTGGGTAGTGAGGCATGCGGACTCAGACTGTGGCTGCGAGTATGCCTGTGTGCCCCAAACCCAGTGGGTGTGCCTTTATCCCCCTGAGTGTGCGTGCCAGGAGGTGTGTGCTTGCCCTTACGTGTTTGTGTGCTGCCTGTGTCTGGTGGGGTGCGTGCTTGGGAATATCTGGGTGTGCATGGGACTGGCATGGGAGTGGGAAATGTGGATGGTGCAGGGGTGGGGGGGACGAAGCGCTGCAGGAGACTCACTGCTGCCGTCAGTGAAGAGTCCATGGACCTCAGCAACATCCGTTGGTCAGACATCGCTGCTGACATGCCCTCCAAGAACAACACCATCTGTGTCAGCAGTGTGGTGTGGCCATGGAAGACATTCAGCATCGATGTCTGGCCAACCTGCAATTGCCGCTGAATGTCCACAGACTCTGCAGTGAGGGCAGCAGGGGTGACAGGGGGTGCGGTGCCTGGCACGAAGGAGACATGGTGGTGCCCTGCACAGACAGAAGGGACCGGAGCAACTGGGAGGGCGGTGATGGGAATGGAGGAGGCGGTGACAGATGTTGTGCTGCTGCCAGGTATTGTGGCAGCCTCCGCCCCCTTGAGGAGTTCAGCCTCGGATCCGTCAGCGTCGTAGTCGGTGTCGCCACCAGACAGGTCCTCCGCCTGACTCCCCTCGCCCTCCGTGCCACTTGCTCCCGCAGACTCGCCAGCAGTGGTGGCACCGGTGCTGGATCCCTCCTCAAGGTCCGTGCAGGTGTCTCCCTCGGTGTCCTGTGGGCAAGGTGAAGATACAGAAAATAATCAGTCACCTGTATACATCTGATACATGAGTCCAAACAAAATAGGTCACAGTGCATATCAGGAAATGCATCATGAGTAACATCTACATTACTCCGCACATATGTAAGCCCTGCACTCCACAGTTGGTTGACCCACCATGCCACTTGGAAACAAGGAAAATTAGGACACAACTGCAAATAACTTGATATCGAATTATACTGAGAAGCCAGTGTCTGGGAACAGTTGAGCACAGCAATACTATGAAGGCATGCCACCTCTTGTTTACTGTGAACGAAACAGTATTGGTGCACCCAAGGCTAAATAACAGACCGCAATGCTGAAGGTGTCCCCACAATCAGAGACCTGTGAGTACTTTGGAAAGCCAAACGAAATACATTGTGATCCCTTGGGAATCACAACACTTTACACAATCTACATGTTTAGAATGTGTGAATGTGCCACTTTGTGAACAGAACACACATGTGCCTGTATCAAAGAAGTCACACAAGGAGGTGCACACAAAACTACATTTACACAGTCATTGTATGAGCTGCCAGCCTTATTCAAATAAGCCACTGTTAGAAAGAAATGGGGTTTCAGTAAGTACATATATATGGCCCCACGGCGGTCTGGATGACTTGACACTCGTAAGTTGGTATCAGCAACAACCAAGGACTTACCCAAATGCCACCACACTTTGGGAACATGGATATGTATAACCGTAAAAAAAAGTGTTATTCGAACTGTGCCTTTCTTTAATATGTAGTACAAAGGAGGGTGGTGATGGACGGAGCATCAGAACCAATCAAACACTCACACCCAGTCAACAGATCTGGGTTTGATCCATCACCATTCTTTAGCCCACTCTGCCACCCCAGTTCAAACATGGCCATATGCAAATCAGTCTGACCCTGTGCCTCATGGGAACAGTCCAGCCCGAACTGCCAAGCCATGCCTTCCCTGGACCAGAAACATGCTTCCTAGGACCGTTTTCTGGCATTTCAGCCACCCCTGGCGGATGCAGCACAATACACACACAGAGATCATGCCACAAGACTGTATAGTCATGTCAATGCCTACTAAATTAAGAGAGCCAAAGGGAACACACACTGTCACGCACATCCCAGGACTTATAGGAATGTACAGGTGCTGGGACAGCCACCAAGATGTTGTCTCTCATGGAAGGAATAGGGTGGAGTTCCCACAGATACAATGCCCACAATTGTCAGTCAGGTGCCCAAATACCCTGCAGAACAAGTACCATATGTGTGCTAGGCTGGGATTACACACATGCATAGTGCGGAAAAGGGAGAATTACTCCCTGAAGGCATGGCAACATACTCAATACACAAGTACAGTGACTAGCAAGGATGGCACAGACGATGCAGCCGGAGACATTGCTGAGCAGGCATGGCCATAGTTGAAGGGATCCGTCACCAACAAAGGGAATGTATACACAGGTCAGCACAACAATTGTGCAACTCTCTGCAGGGAAGATGTCAGGTGCCACGGAGGAAGGGACACACCTTGGTACAATGTCTCAAAAAACAAATAACACACACGACCATAGATCCTTTGCAGAGACCTTGTGATGGCACGCAGATCCCATGGGCCACCTCCTGACCATCAGACTCGAACCTTTGCCCGAAACATAACACATTACCACAACCCCAACTCCTGGAGCATCAGCACCAACATCAATACCTGAAATGCAATAGTGTGCAAAGTCAAAAGAAAATGCTTTAATCGGCATAAGATAATATTTTTTATCAACAACTCTATATACAAAGGCCAATGGCCAGTCCAGAATAGAAGTCCTTGGGGGGACACATGGGCATGTGTCTCCCCTAGCGTGCCTGCACATTATAACCCTCAGGTTCGTCGACTGGGGGGGGCATCATGTGGGGAAGGACCAGGCACCGCAGGGACAGGAGGTGTAAGGGTAGGTGTGGTGGGTGCAGGGCTGGACGCCTCCACCACAGGGGGTGGGGCAGCGCCAAGGGTGGGGGTGAGCACGGTGCTGCACACTTCTGCCAGGGCGTCCAGAGTATCCCCTGCACCGGAAGAAACCACAGGCACAAAGGAGGGGGGGTCGGAGGGATGGGGTGCAGCGCTACTGGGGGAGGGGTTGGACAGGGGGGGGATCAACTCCCCTACCCGGGGAGTGCCTTGCCCGTTTGCGGGCTGGTGACCCAGTGGGGCTGAGGCCCAGCACAGCCAAGTAGCTCTCCTTGTCTGACTGTATGGCAGGGGAGCCAAGGGGAGTGCCTTTGGAGGGACTGGGTAGTGAGGCATGCGGACTCAGACTGTGGCTGCGAGTATGCCTGTGTGCCCCAAACCCAGTGGGTGTGCCTTTATCCCCCTGAGTGTGCGTGCCAGGAGGTGTGTGCTTGCCCTTACGTGTTTGTGTGCTGCCTGTGTCTGGTGGGGTGCGTGCTTGGGAATATCTGGGTGTGCATGGGACTGGCATGGGAGTGGGAAATGTGGATGGTGCAGGGGTGGGGGGGACGAAGCGCTGCAGGAGACTCACTGCTGCCGTCAGTGAAGAGTCCATGGACCTCAGCAACATCCGTTGGTCAGACATCGCTGCTGACATGCCCTCCAAGAACAACACCATCTGTGTCAGCAGTGTGGTGTGGCCATGGAAGACATTCAGCATCGATGTCTGGCCAACCTGCAATTGCCGCTGAATGTCCACAGACTCTGCAGTGAGGGCAGCAGGGGTGACAGGGGGTGCGGTGCCTGGCACGAAGGAGACATGGTGGTGCCCTGCACAGACAGAAGGGACCGGAGCAACTGGGAGGGCGGTGATGGGAATGGAGGAGGCGGTGACAGATGTTGTGCTGCTGCCAGGTATTGTGGCAGCCTCCGCCCCCTTGAGGAGTTCAGCCTCGGATCCGTCAGCGTCGTAGTCGGTGTCGCCACCAGACAGGTCCTCCGCCTGACTCCCCTCGCCCTCCGTGCCACTTGCTCCCGCAGACTCGCCAGCAGTGGTGGCACCGGTGCTGGATCCCTCCTCAAGGTCCGTGCAGGTGTCTCCCTCGGTGTCCTGTGGGCAAGGTGAAGATACAGAAAATAATCAGTCACCTGTATACATCTGATACATGAGTCCAAACAAAATAGGTCACAGTGCATATCAGGAAATGCATCATGAGTAACATCTACATTACTCCGCACATATGTAAGCCCTGCACTCCACAGTTGGTTGACCCACCATGCCACTTGGAAACAAGGAAAATTAGGACACAACTGCAAATAACTTGATATCGAATTATACTGAGAAGCCAGTGTCTGGGAACAGTTGAGCACAGCAATACTATGAAGGCATGCCACCTCTTGTTTACTGTGAACGAAACAGTATTGGTGCACCCAAGGCTAAATAACAGACCGCAATGCTGAAGGTGTCCCCACAATCAGAGACCTGTGAGTACTTTGGAAAGCCAAACGAAATACATTGTGATCCCTTGGGAATCACAACACTTTACACAATCTACATGTTTAGAATGTGTGAATGTGCCACTTTGTGAACAGAACACACATGTGCCTGTATCAAAGAAGTCACACAAGGAGGTGCACACAAAACTACATTTACACAGTCATTGTATGAGCTGCCAGCCTTATTCAAATAAGCCACTGTTAGAAAGAAATGGGGTTTCAGTAAGTACATATATATGGCCCCACGGCGGTCTGGATGACTTGACACTCGTAAGTTGGTATCAGCAACAACCAAGGACTTACCCAAATGCCACCACACTTTGGGAACATGGATATGTATAACCGTAAAAAAAAGTGTTATTCGAACTGTGCCTTTCTTTAATATGTAGTACAAAGGAGGGTGGTGATGGACGGAGCATCAGAACCAATCAAACACTCACACCCAGTCAACAGATCTGGGTTTGATCCATCACCATTCTTTAGCCCACTCTGCCACCCCAGTTCAAACATGGCCATATGCAAATCAGTCTGACCCTGTGCCTCATGGGAACAGTCCAGCCCGAACTGCCAAGCCATGCCTTCCCTGGACCAGAAACATGCTTCCTAGGACCGTTTTCTGGCATTTCAGCCACCCCTGGCGGATGCAGCACAATACACACACAGAGATCATGCCACAAGACTGTATAGTCATGTCAATGCCTACTAAATTAAGAGAGCCAAAGGGAACACACACTGTCACGCACATCCCAGGACTTATAGGAATGTACAGGTGCTGGGACAGCCACCAAGATGTTGTCTCTCATGGAAGGAATAGGGTGGAGTTCCCACAGATACAATGCCCACAATTGTCAGTCAGGTGCCCAAATACCCTGCAGAACAAGTACCATATGTGTGCTAGGCTGGGATTACACACATGCATAGTGCGGAAAAGGGAGAATTACTCCCTGAAGGCATGGCAACATACTCAATACACAAGTACAGTGACTAGCAAGGATGGCACAGACGATGCAGCCGGAGACATTGCTGAGCAGGCATGGCCATAGTTGAAGGGATCCGTCACCAACAAAGGGAATGTATACACAGGTCAGCACAACAATTGTGCAACTCTCTGCAGGGAAGATGTCAGGTGCCACGGAGGAAGGGACACACCTTGGTACAATGTCTCAAAAAACAAATAACACACACGACCATAGATCCTTTGCAGAGACCTTGTGATGGCACGCAGATCCCATGGGCCACCTCCTGACCATCAGACTCGAACCTTTGCCCGAAACATAACACATTACCACAACCCCAACTCCTGGAGCATCAGCACCAACATCAATACCTGAAATGCAATAGTGTGCAAAGTCAAAAGAAAATGCTTTAATCAGCATAAGATAATATTTTTTATCAACAACTCTATATACAAAGGCCAATGGCCAGTCCAGAATAGAAGTCCTTGGGGGGACACATGGGCACGTGTCTCCCCTAGCGTGCCTGCACATTATAACCCTCAGGTTCGTCGACTGGGGGGGGCATCATGTGGGGAAGGACCAGGCACCGCAGGGACAGGAGGTGTAAGGGTAGGTGTGGTGGGTGCAGGGCTGGACGCCTCCACCACAGGGGGTGGGGCAGCGCCAAGGGTGGGGGTGAGCACGGTGCTGCACACTTCTGCCAGGGCGTCCAGAGTATCCCCTGCACCGGAAGAAACCACAGGCACAAAGGAGGGGGGGTCGGAGGGATGGGGTGCAGCGCTACTGGGGGAGGGGTTGGACAGGGGGGGGGATCAACTCTCCTACCCGGGGAGTGCCTTGCCCGTTTGCGGGCTGGTGACCCAGTGGGGCTGAGGCCCAGCACAGCCAAGTAGCTCTCCTTGTCTGACTGTATGGCAGGGGAGCCAAGGGGAGTGCCTTTGGAGGGACTGGGTAGTGAGGCATGCGGACTCAGACTGTGGCTGCGAGTATGCCTGTGTGCCCCAAACCCAGTGGGTGTGCCTTTATCCCCCTGAGTGTGCGTGCCAGGAGGTGTGTGCTTGCCCTTACGTGTTTGTGTGCTGCCTGTGTCTGGTGGGGTGCGTGCTTGGGAATATCTGGGTGTGCATGGGACTGGCATGGGAGTGGGAAATGTGGATGGTGCAGGGGTGGGGGGGACGAAGCGCTGCAGGAGACTCACTGCTGCCGTCAGTGAAGAGTCCATGGACCTCAGCAACATCCGTTGGTCAGACATCGCTGCTGACATGCCCTCCAAGAACAACACCATCTGTGTCAGCAGTGTGGTGTGGCCATGGAAGACATTCAGCATCGATGTCTGGCCAACCTGCAATTGCCGCTGAATGTCCACAGACTCTGCAGTGAGGGCAGCAGGGGTGACAGGGGGTGCGGTGCCTGGCACGAAGGAGACATGGTGGTGCCCTGCACAGACAGAAGGGACCGGAGCAACTGGGAGGGCGGTGATGGGAATGGAGGAGGCGGTGACAGATGTTGTGCTGCTGCCAGGTATTGTGGCAGCCTCCGCCCCCTTGAGGAGTTCAGCCTCGGATCCGTCAGCGTCGTAGTCGGTGTCGCCACCAGACAGGTCCTCCGCCTGACTCCCCTCGCCCTCCGTGCCACTTGCTCCCGCAGACTCGCCAGCAGTGGTGGCACCGGTGCTGGATCCCTCCTCAAGGTCCGTGCAGGTGTCTCCCTCGGTGTCCTGTGGGCAAGGTGAAGATACAGAAAATAATCAGTCACCTGTATACATCTGATACATGAGTCCAAACAAAATAGGTCACAGTGCATATCAGGAAATGCATCATGAGTAACATCTACATTACTCCGCACATATGTAAGCCCTGCACTCCACAGTTGGTTGACCCACCATGCCACTTGGAAACAAGGAAAATTAGGACACAACTGCAAATAACTTGATATCGAATTATACTGAGAAGCCAGTGTCTGGGAACAGTTGAGCACAGCAATACTATGAAGGCATGCCACCTCTTGTTTACTGTGAACGAAACAGTATTGGTGCACCCAAGGCTAAATAACAGACCGCAATGCTGAAGGTGTCCCCACAATCAGAGACCTGTGAGTACTTTGGAAAGCCAAACGAAATACATTGTGATCCCTTGGGAATCACAACACTTTACACAATCTACATGTTTAGAATGTGTGAATGTGCCACTTTGTGAACAGAACACACATGTGCCTGTATCAAAGAAGTCACACAAGGAGGTGCACACAAAACTACATTTACACAGTCATTGTATGAGCTGCCAGCCTTATTCAAATAAGCCACTGTTAGAAAGAAATGGGGTTTCAGTAAGTACATATATATGGCCCCACGGCGGTCTGGATGACTTGACACTCGTAAGTTGGTATCAGCAACAACCAAGGACTTACCCAAATGCCACCACACTTTGGGAACATGGATATGTATAACCGTAAAAAAAGTGTTATTCGAACTGTGCCTTTCTTTAATATGTAGTACAAAGGAGGGTGGTGATGGACGGAGCATCAGAACCAATCAAACACTCACACCCAGTCAACAGATCTGGGTTTGATCCATCACCATTCTTTAGCCCACTCTGCCACCCCAGTTCAAACATGGCCATATGCAAATCAGTCTGACCCTGTGCCTCATGGGAACAGTCCAGCCCGAACTGCCAAGCCATGCCTTCCCTGGACCAGAAACATGCTTCCTAGGACCGTTTTCTGGCATTTCAGCCGTCTTCAGCCAGGCTTGCTTGAATCCAGTGGCAAAGTGAGCAAGGGACTCACGTCTGAGCATACCCTGCCAACTTATGGCGAACAAAGCGGTACAAAAGGGAGTGGTGATGGACGGAGCATCAGAACCAATCAAACACTCACACCCAGTCAACAGAACTGGGTTTGATCCATCACCATTCTCTAGCCCACTCTGCCACCCCAGTTCAAACATGGCCATATGCAAATCAGTCTGACCCTGTGCCTCATGGGAACAGTCCAGCCCGAACTGCCAAGCCATGCCTTCCCTGGACCAGAAACAAGCTTCCTAGGACCGGTTTCTGGCATTTCAGCCGTCTTCAGCCAGGCTTGCTTGAATCCAGTGGCAAAGTTAGCAAGAGACTCACGTCTGAGCATACCCTGCCAACTGATGGCGAACAAAGCGGTACATAAGGGGGTGGTGATGGACGGAGCATCAGAACCAATCAAACACTCACACCCAGTCAACAGATCTGGGTTTGATCCATCACCATTCCTTAGCCCACTCTGCCACCCCAGTTCAAACATGGCCATATGCAAATCAGTCTGACCCTGTGCCTCATGGGAACAGTCCAGCCCGAACTGCCAAGCCATGCCTTCCCTGGACCAGAAACATGCTTCCTAGGACCGTTTTCTGGCATTTCAGCCGTCTTCAGCCAGGCTTGCTTGAATCCAGTGGCAAAGTGAGCAAGGGACTCACGTCTGAGCATACCCTGCCAACTTATGGCGAACAAAGCGGTACAAAAGGGAGTGGTGATGGACGGAGCATCAGAACCAATCAAACACTCACACCCAGTCAACAGAACTGGGTTTGATCCATCACCATTCTCTAGCCCACTCTGCCACCCCAGTTCAAACATGGCCATATGCAAATCAGTCTGACCCTGTGCCTCATGGGAACAGTCCAGCCCGAACTGCCAAGCCATGCCTTCCCTGGACCAGAAACAAGCTTCCTAGGACCGGTTTCTGGCATTTCAGCCGTCTTCAGCCAGGCTTGCTTGAATCCAGTGGCAAAGTTAGCAAGAGACTCACGTCTGAGCATACCCTGCCAACTGATGGCGAACAAAGCGGTACATAAGGGGGTGGTGATGGACGGAGCATCAGAACCAATCAAACACTCACACCCAGTCAACAGATCTGGGTTTGATCCATCACCATTCCTAAGCCCACTCTGCCACCCCAGTTCAAACATGGCCATATGCAAATCAGTATGACCCTGTGCCTCATGGGAACAGTCCAGCCCGAACTGCCAAGCCATGCCTTCCCTGGACCAGAAACAAGCTTCCTAGGACCAGTTTCTGGCATTTCAGCCGTCTTCAGCCTGGCTTGCTTGAATCCAGTGGCAAAGTGAGCAAGGGACTCACGTCTGAGCATACCCTGCCAACTTATGGCGAACAAAGCGGTACAAAAGGGGGTGGTGATGGACGGAGCATCAGAACCAATCAAACACTCACACCCAGTCAACAGATCTGGGTTTGATCCATCACCATTCTTTAGCCCACTCTGCCACCCCAGTTCAAACATGGCCATAGGCAAATCAGTCTGACCCTGTGCCTCATGGGAACAGTCCAGCCCGAACTGCCAAGCCATGCCTTCCCTGGACCAGAAACAAGCTTCCTAGGACCGGTTTCTGGCATTTCAGCCGTCTTCAGCCAGGCTTGCTTGAATCCAGTGGCAAAGTGAGCAAGGGACTCACGTCTGAGCATACCCTGCCAACTTATGGCGAACAAAGCGGTACAAAAGGGGGTGGTGATGGACGGAGCATCAGAACCAATCAAACACTCACACCCAGTCAACAGATCTGGGTTTGATCCATCACCATTCTTTAGCCCACTCTGCCACCCCAGTTCAAACATGGCCATATGCAAATCAGTCTGACCCTGTGCCTCATGGGAACAGTCCAGCCCGAACTGCCAAGCCATGCCTTCCCTGGACCAGAAACAAGCTTCCTAGGACCGGTTTCTGGCATTTCAGCCGTCTTCAGCCAGGCTTGCTTGAATCCAGTGGCAAAGTGAGCAAGGGACTCACGTCTGAGCATACCCTGCCAACTTATCGCGAACAAAGCGGTACAAAAGGGGGTGGTGATGGACAGAGCATCAGAACCAATCAAACACTCACACCCAGTCAACAGATCTGGGTTTGATCCATCACCATTCTTTAGCCCACTCTGCCACCCCAGTTCAAACATGGCCATATGCAAATCAGTCTGAACCTGTGCCTCATGGGAACAGTCCAGCCCGAACTGCCAAGCCATGCCTTCCCTGGACCAGAAACAAGCTTCCTAGGACCGGTTTCTGGCATTTCAGCCATCTTCAACCAGGCTTGCTTGAATCCAGTGGCAAAGTGAGCAAGGGACTCACGTCTGAGCATACCCTGCCAACTTATGGCGAACAAAGCGGTACAAAAGGGGGTGGTGATGTTCGGAGCATCAGAACCAATCAAACACTCACACCCAGTCAACAGATCTGGGTTTGATCCATCACCGTTCTTTAGCCCACTCTACCACCCCAGAACTACTGTTGCACAAGTGGATTACAGAGAGAGGGAAGTGCTCTCTGGTAAAGCCCATTCAGTACCTGTTGTGGCATTAAGGGAAGTTTGAACTTCTAATGTCAATGTTAAACTTGTTCTGTGAGGGAGTGTCGCTGGCACTCCTGATGCCATGCTGTACTTCTTTGAGCAGGCAAAAATGGGCACGGCTGATGTCTATTAGAATCCTTTTCTGTGAGAAAAGGAAGCTTGCAATGCAGATGCCCATGCTGTGCTAGTTCTTTGAGGGAGGGAATCTTACCCTGTTAATGTTTGTGCTGTGCTTTTTGTGTTAGTGCAGTAAGCTTGCACTATTGGTGTCCATGTGTTATCTGGTATGTGAGGGCATACAGCTTGCACTTCTGATAGCCTTACACTGGTGATGTCCATGCTGCATATGTTCTTTTATCAAAGGAAACTTGCACTAGTGATGTACATGCTACATATGTCTCTTATCAAAAGAAGCTTGCACTGGTGATGTGTATGATGCATATGTTCTATTATCAAAGGAAGCTTGCACTGGTGATGTCCATGCTGCATATGTTCTGTTATCAAACGAAGCTTGCACTGGTGATGCGCATGCTGCATAGGTTTGATTATCAAAGGACGCTTGCACTGGTGATGTCCATGCTGCATTGGTTCTATTATCAAAGGAAGCTTGCACTGGTGAGGTACTTCCTGCATTTTTTGTATAATCAAAGGAAGCTTGCACTGGTGATGCACATGCTGCATATGTTCTATTATCAAAGGAAGCTTGCACTGGCGATGCACATGCTGCATTTGCTCTATCATCAAAGGAAGCTTGCACTGGTGATGCAGATGCTGCATATGATCTATTACCAAAGGAAGGTTGCTCTGGTGATGCACGTGCTGCATATTTTCCACTATCAAAGGAAGCTTGCACAGGTGATGTACATGCTGCATGGGTTCTATTATCAAAGGAAGCTTACACTGGTGATGTAACTCCCAAGGGCCCGAGGTGAGCTGGCTCCCTGTTTGGAAATACAGGATCATAAAAGTTTCCGGAAAAGTCCCAAGCGACGCGGTGTGCGCGTGCTTTTGCAGCTTGAGACCCTCAGAAGTTGTGCCTTGTGATCGTGGTAATGCAGGAGTAAACTAAATCTCGAAAGCGCTGGGTGCGTGTCAAAGTGCAGGCCAAGGCATTGGTGAGAAGCGCCTGGTCATGGTGTGCACGGAGAGACGAGGTTAGGCTCGAACACGCAGAATGCGTGTTGTGGTACAGCCAGGGCATTGGTGAGGAGCACCTGGACATCGTGTGCACCGGGAGAGGAGGAGAGACTCGGACGCGCAGGGTGCGTGTCGAGGTGCAAGCAGAGACGCTGATGAAGAGTGCGGGTCATCGGACGTGCTGTGTGCGTGTCGAGGTGCAACCTAAGGTGCTGCTGAGGAGTGCCTGGATAGGGTGTGCACCGAGTTTGAAGTAAAGCCTCCACAGTGCTGAGGGCGGATCTCGGTGTGGACCGAGACCGCTGAAGGGAGGGCCAAGTGATTGGGCCCTCGGAGTAAGACAGCAGAGGCCCGGACCGAGTCTGCCGCGCCCCTTGACAGAGTTCTGGATCAAGGGACAAGTCGCTGACGTCGGAGAGGAGAGTGGGGTCGCGCCCCCCCAGGTAATGTGGATCACCACCTGGGCTGGGGTGCGGGCCCGGAGGGACACACTCTCGGCCTCTCGCTTCTGTCAGCTGCGCGAGCCGATGCTTCAGCTTGGATCCCGGCCCGTGCTGACCCAAGAAGGGGCAGTACTTGGGCTGGAGTGGGAAGCAGTACTTTTGTGTCATCATTTGATCCATAACGGGGGCACTGTTAACGGAGCACGTAAAACTGTCGTATTACACTTTGCATTATTGCTGCTAACTAGCTATCAATCTGTCGTATGACGCCGGACCTCATTTGTGCCTGACGAATTACATGCTTGGTGCACTACGCACTGCTTTATTTTTCCCTTGCATGGTACCTGATTGTAATGTGGCGCATTGCATTATTTCTTCAGTGCATAGTATCTGGGTATAACGTAGCGCAGTGTATTATTTCTTCATTGCACCATACAGGATTGTAGCGTGACGTATTGCTTTGTTTCTTCAATCAATCAATCAATCATTACATTTGTAAAGCGCGCTACTCACCCGGAAGGGTCTCAAGGCGCTGGGGGGGAGGGGTCCGTTACTGCTCGAATAGCCAGGTCTTGAGTTGCTTTCTGAAGGAGCGATGGTCTTGGGTCGTTCGAAGGCAGAAGGGGAGGGAGTTCCATGTCTTGGCGGCCAGGTAGGAGAAGGATCTTCCTCCGGCGGTAGTTCTGTGAATGCATGGTACGGTGGCGAGGGCGAGGCTGGTCGATCGTAGCTGGCGGGTAGGCGTGTAGAAGGTCAGGCGGTTGTTGAGGTACTTGGGGCCCAGGTCGTGGAGGGCCTTGTGTGCGTGGGTGAGGAGTCTGAATGTGATCCTCTTGCTGACGGGGAGCCAGTGCAGGTCTCTCAGGTGGCCGGAGATGTGGTTGTGTCGGGGGATGTCCAGGACGAGTCGTGCGGAGGCGTTCTGTATGCGCTGGAGTCTTTTCTGTAGTTTCGCTGTGGTTCTGGCGTAGAGGGTGTTTCCGTAGTCCAGTCGGCTGGTGACGAGTGCCTGGGTGACCGTCTTCCTGGTTTCGGTGGGGATCCAGCGCAAGATCTTACGGAGCATGCGCAGGGTGTTAAAGCATGAGGAAGAGACGGCGTTGACTTGTCTGGTCATCGAGAGGGAGGAGTCCAGGATGACGCCCAGGTTGCGTGCGTGGTCCGTTGGCTTGGGAGTGGTGCCCAGGGCAGGGGGCCACCAGGATGAGGACTTCCGTCTTGTCTGAGTTCAGTTTCAAGCGGCTGTTCTTCATCCATTCAGCGACGTCTTTCATCCCTTCATGTAGGCTTGCTCTGGCGGTGGCGGGGTCGTTGGTGAGGGAGAGGATCAGCTGGGTGTCGTCGGCGTAGGAGATGATGTTGAGGTTGTGTTGGCGTGCGATGGCTGTGAGAGGGCTCATGTAGACGTTGAAGAGGGTCGGGCTGAGTGATGATCCTTGAGGTACGCCGCAGATGACTTCAGTGGCCACGGATCTGAACGGGGGGAGGCGGACTCTCTGGGTTCTGCCGGCGAGGAATGAGATGATCCACTCCAGTACCTTCCCTCGGATGCCGACGTTGCTGAGGCGCTGTACTAGGGTGCGGTGGCAGACAGTGTCGAACGCTGCGGAGAGGTCCAGGAGGATGAGGGCCGCTGTTTCCCCGTTGTCGAGCAGGGCTCTGATGTCATCGGTGGCTGCGATCAAGGCGGTCTTGGTGCTGTGGTTGGCTCGGAAACCGGATTGCGAGGGATCGAGGGAGCCGTTCGTCTCGAGGAAGGCGGCGAGCTGTCTGTTGACTGTCTTCGCGATGACTTTGGCAGGAAAAGGGAGGAGCGAGATGGGGTGGAAGTTCTTGAGGTCGGTGGGGTCCGCTGTTGGTTTCTTCAGTAGGGCGCTGAGCTCAGCGTGCTTCCAGCTCTCCGGGAAGGTGGCGGTGGTGAAGGAGACGTTGATGATGTCCCGGAGTTGGGGTGCGATGATGGAGTCGGCTTTGTTGAATACGTGGTGGGGGCAGGGGTCGGTTGGTGATCCGGAGTGGATGGTGTTCATCGTGCGGGTGGT
The DNA here is from genome assembly GCF_964204655.1 of Triturus cristatus. Taxonomy (NCBI): domain Eukaryota; kingdom Metazoa; phylum Chordata; class Amphibia; order Caudata; family Salamandridae; genus Triturus; species Triturus cristatus. The sequence continues at coordinate 223,336,018 of NC_140594.1, read as the reverse complement.
GTCTCCGGTGCTGACCGGGGTCCAGTTGCAGATGGTGGTGGTGGGGGGCGCTGGTTCGGTGGGTGGTTGCGAGGTTGGTGCGCCGAAGCTGTTGTGAATGTCGGCAATCTTGTGGTGGAAGAATGAGGCGAGTGAGTCGCAGAGGTCTTGCGAGGGGGTGATGTCGTTGTTTCCGGAGCTGGGGTTGGAGAGCTCTTTGACGATGCTGAAGAGCTCCTTGCTGTTGTGGGTGTTGTTTTCCAGTCGTTCTTTGAATGTTGACCTTTTGGTGGTGCGGATCAGCTGGTGGTGTAAGCGGGTGGCGTTCTTGAAGGCCGTCATGTTTCCTGTGGTCTGGTCGTGGTGCAAGGCTTTCTCGAGGGTGCGGCAGTTCTTCTTGGAGTTTTTGAGTTCGTCGGTGAACCAAGAGGTTTTCTTGCTGCCGGGTCTGCAGGGCGGGGTCTTCAGTGGTGCGAGGTCATCAGCGTAGTCGGTGAGCCACTGTGTGAAGCTGCGGGCTGCTGCGTCGGGGTCCGTTGCGCTGGCGGGAGGCTTCCGTCTGAGGGAGGTGGTGAGCTGGTCGGTGGTGATCTTGCTCCAGCTTCTGCGGGGAACCTGTTGAGGGTGGTTGTGGGTCGTGGTTCTCCCGAAGTTGAAGTGGACGCAGCTGTGGTCTGTCCAGTGCATTCCCGTGGAGTGGCTGAAGGAGATGTGCTTGCTGGAGGAAAAGATGGGGTCAAGTGTGTGGCCGGCGTTGTGGGTGGGGGTGTTCACCAGTTGCTTGAGTCCGAGGTTGGCGAGGTTGTCCAGCAGGGTGGCGGTGTTGCTGTCGTTGTTGTTCTCTAGGTGGAAGTTGAGGTCTCCTAGGAGGATGTAGTCTGAGGAGGTAAGGGCGTGCAGGCTGACGAAGTCTGCGATGGCTTCGCTGATTTGTGTGCGTGGTCCCGGGGGTCTGTAGACGAGGGTGCCTCTGAGGGTGGTCTTGGGGTCGGTGTGTATCTGAAAGTACAGGTGTTCGGCGGCGGTGAGGGTGTCGTCGGAGTTGGTCGTGATTCGGATGGTGTTTCTGTGGACGATGGCGATGCCTCCTCCGGTTTGGTTGACGCGGTCCTTCCGGGCGATTTTGTAGCCATCCGGGATGGCTATGGCGATGTCTGGAGCTGAGGAGGCGTTCATCCATGTTTCTGTGATGAAGGCGATGTCTGGTGATGTGTCGAGAAGGTTCCAGAGTTCGACAGCGTGCCTGTGGACGGAGCGGGTGTTGAGCAAGATGCACTTGAGGTGATCGTTGCTGGAGCCTGGCTTGGTGGGTGCGCTGCAGGATCGGGTGCAGGTGAAGTTGCAGGCACGGCAGGTGAATGCTCCGTGGGTGCGTTTCGGGTTGGCTTGGTAGCAGGCTGGCTGTCGGCCGGTGTTGAGTGCGTGGAGGGTGGCGGCGTCGTATCTCTGTCGGGTTGGCTGGCTTTGGCGAGGTCCAGGGGTCCTGGCGCTGGGCGCGGTCCAGGCGCGGACGGGCGCAGACGGGCTTGCCTTAGTCGCGCCTGCGGCGCGCCCGCTGCGCGCGGCCGCTGCGCGGCCTCCATATGAGGGGCTGAGGGAGGGAGGAGCAGCTGGGAGGTGGGAGCGGGGTGGCCAATGGGAGAGAAGGGGGCGGGGCCACGGGGCTCAGTGGCAGGAAAACGGTGGGAGAAGACGGCGGGGGTCACGGAGGGAGGGGGGAGAAAAGAAAGAAATGAGGGGGCACAGGAGAACGGGTGCAGGGATACAGAAAAGAAGGGAAGGCAGTCAGTAGCGATAAAACGGCAAAAAACGGAGTACGATCACACAGGGGGCACAGGGGTATAGAAGAGAACTACAGGGGCACAGTGATGCAAGCGCAGGGGTACAGAAAAGGAAGGGAGGCAGTCAGTGGCGAGAAAGTGGCAACAAAACGGAGTACGATCACACAGGGGGCACAGGGGTACAGAAGAGAACCACAGGGGCACAGTGATGCGAGCGCAGGGGTACAGAAAAGAAGGGAGGCAGTCAGTGGCGAGAGCGGCAAAACCAGCAGTAGGGAGGTCCGATCACACAGAGGGCTGCGTGGCGGCTGGGGGGAGCGACCTGCCTGGTGACAGGGTCAAAGGTCGCTCCCTACCACCGCCTCGCGGCCTCCATATGAGGGGCTAAGGGAGGGAGGAGCAGCTGGGAGGTGGGAGCGGGGCGGCCAATGGGAGAGAAGGGGGCGGGCCGCGGGGCTCAGCGGCGGGAAAACGGCGGGAGAAGACAGCGGGGTCACGGAGGGAGGGGGGAGAACAGAAAGAAATGAGGGGGCACAGGAGAACGGGTGCAGGGGTACAGAAAAGAAGGGAAGGCAGTCAGTGGCGATAAAACGGCAAAAAACGGAGTACGATCACACAGGGGGCACAGGGGTACAGAAGAGAACCACAGGGGCACAGTGATGTGAGCGCAGGGGTACAGAAAAGGAAGGGAGGCAGTCAGTGGCGAGAAAGTGGCAACAAAACGGAGTACGATCACACAGGGGGCAGAGGGGTACAGAAGAGAACCACAGGGGCACAGTGATGCGAGCGCAGGGGTACAGAAAAGAAGGGAGGCAGTCAGTGGCGAGAGCGGCAAAACCAGCAGTAGGGAGGTCCGATCACACAGGGGGCTGCGTGGCGGCTGGGGTTAGCGACCTGCCTGGTGACAGGGTCAAAGGTCGCTCCCTACCATCGCCTCGCGGCCTCCATATGAGGGGCTAAGGGAGGGAGGAGCAGCTGGGAGGTGGGAGCGGGGCGGCCAATGGGAGAGAAGAGGGCGGGGCCGCGGGGCTCAGCGGCGGGAAAACGTCGGGAGAAGACGGCGGGGGTCACAGAGGGAGGGGGAGAACAGAAAGAAATGAGGGGGCACAGGAGAACGGGTGCAGGGGTACAGAAAAGAAGGGAAGGCAGTCAGTGGCGATAAAACGGCAAAAAACGGAGTCGATCACACAGGGGTACAGAAGAGAACCACAAGGGGCACAGTGATGTGAGCGCAGGGGTACAGAAAAGGAAGGGAGGCAGTCAGTGGCGAGAAAGTGGCAACAAAACGGAGTACGATCACACAGGGGGCACAGGGGTACAGAAGAGAACCACAGGGGCACAGTGATGCGAGCGCAGGGGTACAGAAAAGGAAGGGAGGCAGTCAGTGGCGAGAAAGTGGCAACAAAACGGAGTACGATCACACACGGGGCACAGGGGTACAGAAGAGAACCACAGGGGCACAGTGATGCGAGCACAGGGGTACAGAAAAGAAGGGAGGCAGTCAGTGGCGAGAGCGGCAAAACCAGCAGTAGGGAGGTCCGATCACACAGGGGCTGCGTGGCGGCTCGGGGGAGCGACCTGCCTGGTGACAGGGTCAAAGGTCGCTCCCTACCACCGCCTCGCGGCCTCCATATGAGGGGCTAAGGGAGGGAGGAGCAGCTGGGAGGTGGGAGCGGGGCGGCCAATGGGAGAGAAGGGGCGGGCCGCGGGGCTCAGCGGCGGGAAAACGGCGGGAGAAGACAGCGGGGGTCACGGAGGGAGGGGAGAGAACAGAAAGAAATGAGGGGGCACAGGAGAACGGGTGCAGGGGTACAGAAAAGAAGGGAAGGCAGTCAGTGGCGATAAAACGGCAAAAAACGGAGTACGATCACACAGGGGGCACAGGGGTACAGAAGAGAACCACAGGGGCACAGTGATGCGAGCGCAGGGGTACAGAAAAGGAAGGGAGGCAGTCAGTGGCGAGAAAGTGGCAACAAAACGGAGTACGATCACACAGGGGTACAGAAGAGAACCACAAGGGGCACAGTGATGTGAGCGCAGGGGTACAGAAAAGGAAGGGAGGCAGTCAGTGACGAGAAAGTGGCAACAAAACGGAGTACGATCTTCCTGGTACAGGGCATGCTGGTGGTGATATGCATTGCATTATTCCTTCAGTTGCAAAGTACATGACTGTGGTGCTACGTATGGCATTATTTCTCTGTTGCACAATATAAGAGAATATCGTTACGTATTGCAGTATTTGTTTCCTTTTGCAACGTGTGTGATTCTAGCAATATATATTATATAAAGATTATATAAATTTTATCAAAACTCATGTGGAGTCTATTTGTGGTGACATCATTTGGTTACTGTGAGCGTGGTTGCACATACTGTACATTCGTGCCTTGGAGATAAGCCTGGCTGCTCGTGCCAAGCTACTAAGGGGGTGAGCAGGACTATCTCAGACGGTCTCCTTACTTAGCCTAACGTTGAAGCGAGGGGTCGGGGACTGCTGCCTTCAGCATTTGATGGCGGTGGTAAGTGATAAGGACGCCCACTTCCAACATGCGGGCACCAGAGGGAACTCCTTTACCCCCCAACAGCCTCAGGAGCTGGGGAAGACCTTGCCCAGCTCCCGAGGCTGTCTGTGTGGTTTCCCTGAAATGAAGATCAGCACGCATGCCGTGCTGATGTCAATTCAATGAAACCGAAACTGAAATTAGCTTGTTTCAGTTTTGCTTTCTACGTGCTCAGGGGGCTATCTCAGCCACCCTGAGCACGTAGAAAGTCAGGAGAAGTATAGTTGGGAAGTGGAGAATCCCCCCTTTCCAATGGTACCCGTCCCTAGAGGATCCCAGGAGGGCCATCCCCAAGCAGGGATCCACCCACTAGCCACCAGATAAGGGGGAGCGGCCCTTTGCTCCCCCATAATTAATCAGTATTTCTGCCCCCCCCCCCCCCCCACTAGATGCCTGCGATTTATTTTCAAGGAATTTAGGGGTGAGAGTTGCCCAAGATGGGCATGCCAATGCCCACCCCAAAATTACAGTTTTCTGTCCCCCGGGGGGGGCAGATGGGGAGTAGCCCCGAATATGCCCCCCCGGGGGTATGATGGGGGCAGAAAGCCCACTAGATGCCAGGGATTTTTTTGTCATGGAATTTAGGGGTGGGCGCTGCCCAAAATGGGCATGCCAATTTCCCCCCTCCTCAACAAAATTACAGTCTTTCTGCCACCCCTGGGGGGCAGATGGGGGCAGTAGCCCCAAATCTGCCCCAACGAGGGGCAGAAGGCCCACTAGATGCCAGGGATTTTTTCCAAGGAATTCAGGGGTGGGGCATACCAATGGCCCCAAACACCTACAAAATTACAGTATTTCTGACCCCCTGGGGGCAGATGGGGCAGAAGCCCCAATCTGCACCCTCTGGAGGGGGCAGAAAGCCTACTAGATGCCAGGGATATTTTTGTCATGGAATTTAGGGGTGGGGCAGCCCAAGATGAGCATGCCAATGACCCAACCTTCCTCCCCAACAAAATTACAATCTTTCTGCCCCCTCGGGGGGCAGAAAGCCCATTAGATGGCAGGGATTTTTTTCATTGAATTTAGGGGTGGGGGCTGCCCAAGATGGGCATGCCAATTCCCCCACCTCCCTCCCACAATATTCCAGTCTTTCTGCCCCCCCTGGGAGCAGATGGGGGCAGTAGCCCCCGATCTGCCCCCCCCGGACAGAAAGCCCACTAGATGCCAGGGACTCCTTTTTTAAATTGAATAAAATGTTTGTGGCAGGTCCTGCTTGATGGGTCCCAGACAATGGTATGTTTGCGGATACGGTGGAAAGTGGAAAGGAAACACAAAGAGAGGCGAGTGTAGGCGAACTGGAAATGTGGGTGGAAAGGATAGGACTTTTGGATGAGGATGGGTGCTGAACTGACTTGTCAGGGAAGCACAGATGGTTGTTGCCAAATGCGTTTGTCCTCCCCGTAGTCACCATGGCTCATGGCCCGGCACACATTAGTGCCAAAGGAATATGTAAACTGTTAGACCCAGTATGGCAGAACGAGAATACCCCTAAGGTTGCTGCACATTTGGTAAAGCACTGTATTGTTTGCCTGAAGCACAATCCTGGGAAGGGTACCCCTACACCTGCTGGTAACTTTGCACCGCCTTCCTTCTCTTTTGAGGTTCTCCAAATATATTTCATCGAGATGGAACGAGTGAATAATATGAAACATGTACTAGTGGTAGTTTGCGCATTTAGTAAGTGGGTTGAGGCCTACCCAACTAAAGAAAATACGGCCATTGCGAGGCAAAGGTGCTTTTAAAGGAGTACTTCCCACGCTACGGATTGCCAAAGTGATCTGGAGTGACAATGGGAGCCACTTCAATGCAAAAGTCATTGATCTGGTGTGTAAGGGTTTACAGATTACAAAGAAATTTCATGCAGCAAATCACCCCCAGCCAGCCGGTCTTGTTGAGAAGTACAATGGTACTCTCAAACTAAAGTTAGCAAAGATGCATAAGAGCATAGGATTGCAATGGCCAGATGCATTGCCTCTAGCATTATTGTCCACCAGGGTGACAGCACACTCCAGAACAGGGCTGTCACCCTATGAGGTTGTCTTCGGACGGCCTGCCAATGTCTGGGGCATCCTGAGACCCAAGCGTTTTTCTGAGATAAAATACCCTCTTTTGATTGACTATTTGTATGCCTTGTCTAAAGATCTCCGTTCTCTTCACCAACAGATACACGCCACTCTACAACCAGTGCCAGAGGGCCCCGGGCACCAGATCCAGTCTGGGGATTTTGTAATAGTTTGGCAGTTTCAGCGAAAAAATTGTTCGGAGCCGAGGTGGCCCGAGTGCTTTTGGCCACCCGCACGGCTGTGAAGATCGACGGCCGAAAGCACTGGGTCCCCACCTCCCACGGAAAAGAGTGCCCCTGCCGGTTCCATACGATGCCTGGGAGCGTGATGGGATCGCCGACCAGGAAGGAGAGCTGGTTCCCTGTTTTGTCCCCTTCTCTGACGCCCGGCTGAGAGGGGCGCAAACAGACAAGGAGAGTGACAAGGACCTTATTCAAGGCGATACCCCCAGAGATAAGGGCTGCCCCGGATACTCCAGAGTCTGATCCCCAACTGAATCTGAATTTTTGCCCCTATTTGTTAACGAGGAAGAGCCTGGATGTACCAGGTACAATCTGCAATCCCGACGGAAGGATAGTGCACCGGCAGGACAATCTTAGAACTACGGAAGGACTTGAGATAGGTTGCAGGTGCTGCGCCTCTGGTGCCTGTTTTAGACTAGAGTGAAGAACATCGGTGCACTGCCCCGGGACACTGGACAGGATCGCTGAGGGTGTTTGCCCTGGAGGAAGGTTGCACTATCCTGAAAGAAGGAGGATTTGTTTCTCATTAAGGGCCGCAATTGTTTTCCAGCAAGGGCTGCAATTGTGCAGCTCCACCGTGGGAGTGTTTGATGAACGATAGGAGCCTGCCTGTGAGGCTCACAACGAACACAGGAAAGAAGAACACCCCTCTGGCCGTTGTATTAAGGCTCCAATTCCCAAAAGTGTTTTCTAAAATGTATCCCTTTGGTTGTCCCATTCCTGATGAGGAGCAGCCTTTTCCAGCTCCACGCCCCACTCCACATGGTCCCGTTTGGTCCTCCTGATCCCCAAAGACTAAAGTGGTATTCGTGATAATAATTTTGCTTTTTCTGATGTTTGTATTTGGGATATTGTATTTCCTAGGAGAGAAATATCCTGTGCATGCTTGGATAAGTACCACACTGACACATTCTGAACATATTATTGGCACTTTACACCTCACAAAGAAGAGCACCGGAAGTCCTATAAGCATAATGTTTTTATCCAGATGTTTCACCCAACACATGATGTTTATAACACTACGAAATGTTGGGTGTGTGGATTGCTACCTTCGGTTACACATCATAGTGAGAATTTGTTGCCTATGCCTCGGTCTTATGTTGACAGTTGTGAGGGTTGGTTTACTTTGCTTAGTCTCATCCGCTTATTCTCCCAGCCTCACTCTTTGGAACACCGGAGCACCAGTTCTCGTTCTTGTTCTCTGACAATGAATGTGTATCCTCAACATAGATCCCCACATGGTGTCTCCCCTGAAGATGGATGATTTGACAGAGTATTCTTGAGTTCCTGCCTCAGAGCAATGAATAAAAATAGGGGGGCACACGGAACACGAGTGGACAGAGATAGGTTCTCGCAGTTCAATATATCTGAATACTACCAATCCTTCAAAGCCCGTAATGTCACTGATGACAAGCCCATATCCCTGGCCGTGTTGGATGTGCCAGTCCCCTTTTGTGTTCAAGGGTCGGGAGATATAGAGGTGGGGAACAGTAGATGTAATGAAACTTCTATATTGAGAATGCTGAAAAGTCCACCATTAATACCACCGCCCATTGTTTATTTTGTTTGTGGTGCTCGCGGCTATGTGTGGCTCCCTGAGGGATGGTCTGGGTGATGCTACCTTTCTTACCTCTTTCCCCCTGTTTATATATCTCCTTCCAACTACCACAGAACACACCGCCTGCTGCAAAGGGATGACCCAGTTTTCCATGCTAAAAGGGTTTTAAACCCAGATGATATTGATCAAACAGATACTTCCTTGCAGCAGTTTACCGACATAATGAAAGGTCTCATACTGTTCTGGGGTCCCATCTTCAATGCCCGCAATATTCAACGTTTGGCCAGAGTCGTTGAGGGTGTCATTAACACCACTGCAGGTATACTGACCAACATTACAGTTGAGCTCCAGGCTACGAGGCTTGTCTCGCTTCAAAACCGGATGGTTTTAGATGTTATCTTAACTGACGGGGGTGGAGCCTGCCGCGTCATCGACAGCAGCTGTTGTGTGTACATACCTGACAGTGACTCAAATGAATACTGTGCAATACAGAAATTGCATAGACTGGCCTCAGAAATTCACAAAGACAATGGTACCTGGTCCGTCTAGGGATGGCCCTGGGGTTTATTGACGTCATGGGGTTAGAAAATACTCTTGTCCTGATAGCCATCGCAGGGGTTATTTTCACATGCTGTCTATGTATAAACTGCCTTCTAGCCTGCTGCACATATTGCATAAGCAAACTCACTCCGTGCTCAAAAGTGACAATAATTGCTCCCCCATGATGATGCAGGAAATTCAGTCAATAATGTTAATAGACGAAGGAGTCTTTGAATATTAAGTGCAATTTTGATGTTTGCCTTTGCTTTGTTTTCCCTTTGACTAATGGATGGATAGACAATATCCCCCACCTCCCCTAGAATTGAAAAGACCCTGCCGGATAGCAATAAAGCTTTTAGCAACTCATGCTAAAAGGAGGGTCTGTTAGATTTGACATTCCCCTCTCCCATAATGCACTTGTTATGTTATATAAGGCTAGCATTGCGTGGCTAAAATATAGGCATTTGTATTGCGCATGTAACCCACTGAGTTATCCTCGTAGCATGTAGGCCTTCTATTAATCAGTGTGACTCCATTTTGTATTTCGTAAGACTTATTAGACTGCCTAAGCTGTACTCGTACTGGGCCCCCATGTATTCAGAATTGCTTGCCTCAGCAGAACACTGTATTTCGTTATTATTTTCTTTCCTGTTCAAGGCTGTAACTCGGCTCACTAACAGACAATTATTCTGCTTCTGCATTCCATTGCATACATGTAGCTCTGCTCCCACGTTAGGAGAAGCTGAGAATCGGTACTGTGGCTTTGAGATACTGATAGTGCACCCCTCTAGCAGGTGCGTGCTCATCTCTGTGTACCTCCTTTGTTCATGTCCGGCTCAAGCTGGTAGTTTTCCACAAGAGGCGTGGCCAAAGTCTCATGAGAGGCTCATTATGTATTAGCGTACCCCGGGGAGTCAGTCCCCTCGACAGACATCCTAGGGTGAAGGACTGACTGGGTTCCTCTGCAGAGTATATGCCTGAATAAATGTAAGTTTTCATTCACTACTGTCTGACTGACTCTGCATTCTTGGGAAGGCATAGCAGATGGTTTGCATATAACCTGCGTGACCCTAGAGGGCACCGTTCTTCAGGCTTCAATCAATAATGTAGTGCAGAAGGATTAGAGTGAGGTTCTTCTCGTTGATCAATGCAATATGAGACCCCCCAAAGGGTAACTTCTTATTTATGTTACTCTTTGTTCATGCTCCTTACCTTGCAGATTTACCTTCAACCACCAAACACTCTGAGCTCATGGCAGTCTTCTCTGCAGAACCTTGATGATGGTGAAAGTATGAAAGGGCATCATATTTGTTTTTTAGGTCTCGCTGAGCCCAGCGCATGCACTGGCTCGGAGAGACATTTTGGAGGTGAGTTTTCAAAGTGCTGCTGGCTGGCCTAGCGCTTGCGTTCATGCGAGCGTGCACGCGCGAACCGCTAGCCTTCAGCAGCACTTTGAAAACTCGTGCTCTTTAGCGCGTCATCGCGATCGCTATCACTTTCACTTTCAGAGCAATCGCGATGACTTTCGCTTTTACGGCCGCGCGGCATTACTTTTACTGCCGCGCAGCCAATGCTTGTTTTTAGAAAAAAATTATTTCACAGCCGTGCGGCGTTACTTTTAAGTCCGCGAAGCCAATGCTTGTTACTCAAGTTCACTGCGCATGCCAGAGGCTATATTCCAAACTTGAGAGTGATGCACTTGTAGCATGCTATTTTCTGCGTGTTGCCAAAGTGTCAAAGAAATTAAGTGCATTAAGTTAAACACCCCATAAAACACAATTACCTCCAAACATCCTGATATGGACACAAGTATTTAGGTGTTCTGCACTGCACAAATATTAAACAATATCTAAAAATAAATTTTCTGTTCACTACATCTCCTTTCCACATGTGGATTACAATTTTACAACCACAATGACAGGCATTCTTAGATCAGACTTGAGAAGCAATCATCAAAATTCATAAAACCCTACTCTCCATAAACCGAAATATTAAAAAGAGGCGAACCACCTTACATGGCATTTTATAACTGGGCATACAAATCGATTGTTTTCCCCATTTGCTCTCGAATAAGGAATACAGAAGCCAGAGTGTCTCCAACCATATGCACGCCACTGTGGCAAGCATACTATGGAGCCAACATGTTGTACACCTTACTTACTGGGTTTTCGGTATGCTCCAGTTTTCAAACGTAAACGATAGTGCCCTTTCTACAGAGCGCAATACCGCCGTTTCAACTTTTATACGCGCTTTAAATTAAAGACATCGCTATTGTTATTTGTCGACTTTGTAAGGATGAAAGGCTGGGTTTGAGTGGCTGAGTTTGAAAGACGCCATGTTTAATTCACACAGCTATTCTGCCTGAAAACCAGCCTGATTGAGGATTCATTCATAACGAAAAAATGTGGCAGTAAAAAAAATCCGCCTTTTTGGGTCTCGCCTGACCCAGCGCATGCGCTGGTCTGGCGAGACTTATTGAGAGGGCTCCAAAAAGTGCTACCAGGCCAGCCTAGGGCTACAGTGCATGTGCGCGGGGGCATAGCCAATAGGTCTCGCTTTTGGGACTTTATAAGTGTTTAGTTATGCAACTGTTGCATGGCTAAACACTTATAAGGTCCCAAAGGCGAGACCTATTGGCTATGCCAATGCTTGTTGCTTATGCAAGTAGGTTCGACGATCAACAACAACGATCTGTCTGTGCTGCTTACTAAGCAAGAAGCAAAACGTGTCCAAGGAAAATTGACCCAAGTTTCTGCACACGTGCAAACTTTCAACTGGCACAGCTGCCACGAAAACAAACCATTGGTGCATGGCACGATTGCCGCCGACAGTACAGAAGGTAGGGGAAATACACGACAACACCACAATGATTCATTGGCATGCTTATGGGTTGACACGTGTTTCCAAAGCTTCACGGATTCAAATGGTTGTCACAGTTTTACACTAGGGTCACAGATCTTTTGTTTTCTGCTGTAGAAGAAAAGCTTCCAGTCTCAACCACTCCCTCTGCCATTTCTCACCAAAGTGCTATGTACGAGCACAAAGGAGCAAGCCCGGTAATTTCCTCCTTCACACCACTGGAGAGTCAGAAACAAGGGGGCACAAACATTCCCAAGCCATTTCAAAAAGTAAAAGCCTTCCAACTAACACATGCGGGTTAGAAATGTTCCCACCTGCGCTGCACATGGCAGCACTCTCTACACCCAGCAGCACTGCGTCGGCCTCTATGAAGAATTCTCCATTTCCGCTGCAGTATTAGCATTGCTAACACGTCGTGGCAATAAAGTTATTTACATTGAATCGAGGCCCTTCCTTCTTAGGAACGTCCTAATAGAAAGGACGCCTTCAACATCAAAGAGCTCCGCTGTTTAGGGCCGTCATTCCTAAACGCAGATTATTCTGGCGCTTTGGGGGAGGTGGGCGTACACACACCATCCCGCTGAGAAGATACTAGCATCTTTCCAAGAATTTGAAGTACATCATTTAATTTAAATTATCCTTCAGTACTAAAGAGGGTTTACTAGAAGGAAGTACTGCGAAAACCAAAAGAAGTTACCTCCTTGCAAGCGCAGTTCTCCAGCGTGTACTATCTGCCATTACAGCTGTTGGTTACCTAAGAATTTAGGCAACTTACAAAAAGTGTTGAATTTATAATTAATGCGTTTAAAATGTGTGAAACTCGACTACAAGCGCCTTACGGATTTATGTAGCTGATGTCAAACATGCCAGGTTCACTAAACTGAAATGCAAGGGGCTAGCTATTAATAGTGCACCAGTTGGAGTGGCGCCTGGGCCTAGTGGTTGCAGGGGGCTACTGCACCCACATTATAGTTGTTTACTATCCAACTGGGAGTTGAGTGGGCATATTTTTCTCACCTGCAGCAGGGCCCATTGCACTGTTGCTGCACCAGAGCTAAAATGATACTTATTTTATTGTGAAACGAATCTTTCGAAAATAGGGATTTAGAAACGCATTTCTTTTTCTTTCTCGGTAATATAATTTCGGAGCAGTATCACACTTAACACAAAGGAAAGCAAAGGCAGCAGGGTCTTCGAATCTTTACCCAGATATCTGAGATTTTCTGCACATACTGATCTACTAAGCGAAGTTCCACATTCAGAGCATTTTGGAGGGTGGGCCTTCTCAAGAGAGGAGAGGGTGTCTGGACTTTGTTCATGGGCCTCCAATATAAGGTCAGTGTCTCTCATCTCTATATACATATTAACACCTCAATGGAGTTTAGGAATTAGGTTTACAGATATCTGTCGGTCTATTGTCCAGGTAACAACACATCGACACAGAGAATTGGCCAGTAGATAACCCACGGTTTTTACTGCAGCAAGGCACTTGGGTTTCAAACAAACGTCACGGCTCCATCTCTCCTCTTGCATAAATTCACTATGCACGTACACAGCTCTCCCATACACACGTGCGTCAGGCCAAGTACACCAAATACAGTACCTAAGGCACGATTTGTAATCAATGGTATTCTGTTGATGGAAGGGGTCCACAGGTCGTATTTGGCACCTGTAACTTTTGTAAGCCAAGAGTGCTTTGTATAGTGAGGCTTAGGAGTTTATACTTATAGCGGGAAAGTAAGTTGTCATAATTTTCCTACTATAATAGTGGCTAGCCCGTCATGAAAGATACACTGAAACATTACATCCTCAGGCCCGCTGTGGCCAACATCTATCACGTTTCTAGAAAACGGTGCATGCCTCCAGCTACCTTTGCAGCATGGAAAAACTCGTTTTAGCAAGACATTAACAAGCATTGGCATAGCCAATAGGTCTCGCCTTTGGGACCTTATAAGTGTTTAGTCATGCAACAGTTGATGTTGTTGCACCAAGGATATTGTGCTGCATAACTAAATACTTATAAGGTCCCGAAAGCGAGACCTATTGGCTATGCCAATGCTTGTTATGTAGGTCTTTAAAAACCAGGAAATCGCTTATTTGCTGATATGAATGAACTGTTCTGTTTTAGAGTTTTTATCTCTGATGTAGATTTGAACTTTTATGATTAATTTTGTATTGATCGAATAAAGTATTTCTGATCTGATATAATGCAGCAATTATACTGACTGATGATGCAAGCCATTAAGAACGTATGGGAAAAAAAGCGAGGGGACGTAGGCCTGATTTACAGTCTGGCGAAGAGAGTACCGCCAACAGCAACAAAGTACCCTCTTTGCCAAACTGAATTTCCGCCGTCTCATGTAGAGTCGGCCGAACTTAAGTATGTCAGTCACGGAGGTTCCTGCCAATGTAAGAGATGTCTGCTGGGGAGGGGCACGTCACATCTCTACATCTTAAGTATGGTTACATCAGGGCAAGGGAGAGTTTCACTTTGGCCCAGTGTTAAATTTGTTTAAAAATAAACGCCAGGACTCTCGTCAGCACACCACTGCAACTTACACCACACATTGCCCCCTGCCATGCTGCCAATGACAGTACCAACACAAGTACTAACCATCGCACTCCTACAAATGTAACAATTTGTTCTATTCCAGGCCTCCCAAAGTGATAAGAATGGCTTGGGCTGCAGGTAATAGTAATTTGAAATGTATATTGAATTAATAATTGACTGTTGTGGTCATCTTAGACAGTGCCACCTCGTGGCAGACTGTCAAAAGCAGTGGCGTAACGAAAGTTGAGGGGGCCCCCTCCCCGGGCCACCACCTACCACTTTTGCAGAGGAGGTCCCCTGGAGCTTGAGGGCCCACCCTGCACCGAGGGGGCTGCAGGGGCTTATCTTAAGCCACTGTGAGCCTCTTATTTCAGTTATGGAGCTATCTCATTAGAAAAACAACAGACCTACAACTTCGGGCCTTAAGACATCCACTTTAACACCAGGTAAAAAACAGAACAAATTCATTTTGCACTGACATAGCAACAATAATTAGCCCAAAGTAAGATTATTCTATTTTGGCCACAGCTTAAAAATAGGAAAACGTTCTCATATGCCCCGGCAGTGAGGTCTGTGGGACTAGCAGGTTTCTGTGCCCGGGGAGGTCTGTGGGGACTGGCAGGTTTCTCTGCCTGGGGAACTCTGTGGGACTGGCAGGTTTCTGTGCCCAGAGAGGTCTGTGAGACTGGCATGTTTCTGTGCCCGGGGAGGTTTGTGGGACTGGCAGGTATCTGTGCCCAGAGAGGTCTCTGGGACTGGCAGGTTTCTGTGCCGGGAGAGGTCTGTGGGACTGGCAGTTTTCTCTGCCTGGGGAGGTCTGTGGGTCTAGCAGGTTTCTCTGCCTGGGGAGGTCTGTGGGGCTGGCAGGTTTCTCTGCCTGGGGAGGTCTGTGGGACTGGCAGGTTTCTGTGCTTGGGGAGGTCTGTGGGGCTGGCAGGTTTCTGTGCCCGGGGAGGTCTGTGGGGCTGGCAGGTTTCTGTGCTTGGGGAGGTCTGTGGGACTGGCAGGATTCTGTGCCTGTGGAGGTCTGTGTGGCTGGCAGGTTTCTCTGCCTGTGGAGGTCTGTGGGACTGGCAGGTTTCTCTGCCTGGGGAGGTCTGTGGGGCTGGCAAGATTCTGTGCTTGGGTAGGTCTGTGGGGCTGGCAAGTTTCTCTGCCTGGAGTGGTCTGTGGAGATGACAGATTCTGTGCCTGTGGAGGTCTGTGGGACTGGCAGGTTTCTGTGCTCGGGGAGGTCTCTGGGGCTGGCAGGTTTCTGTGCCCGGGGAGGTCTGTGGGTCTGACAGGTTTCTGTACCCTGGGAGGTCTTTGGGGCTAACAGGTCTCTGTGCCTGGGGAGGTCTGTGGGACTGGCTGGTTTTTGTGCCTGGGGAGGTCTATGGCACTGGCAGGTTTCTCTGCCTGGGGAGGTCTGTGGGACTGGCAGGTTTCTCTGCCTGGAGAGGTCTGTGGGGCTGGCAGGTTTCTGTGCTAGGTGAGGTCTGTGGGGCTGCAGGTTTCTGTGCCTGGGGAGGTCTGTGGGGCTGGCAGGTTTCTATGCTTGGTGAGGTCTGTGGGGCTGGCAGATTCTGTGCCTGTGGAGGTCTGTGGGACTGCCAGGTTTCTGTGCTGGGGAGGTCTGTGGGGCTGGCAGATTATGTGCCTGTGGAGGTCTGTGGGACTGGCCGGTGTCTGTGCTTGGGGATGTCTGTGGGGCTGGCAGGTTTTTCTGCTTGGTGTGGTCTGTGGGGCTGGTAGGTTTCTGTGCCCGGGGAGGTCTGTGGGACTGGCAGGTTTCTCTGCCTGTGGAGGTCTGTGGGGCTGGCAGGTTTCTGTGCTAGGTGAGGTCTGTGGGGCTGCAAGTTTCTGTGCCTGGGGAGGTCTGTGGGGCTGGCAGGTTTCTATGCTTGGTGAGGTCTGTGGGGCTGGCAGATTCTGTGCCTGTGGAGGTCTGTGGGACTGCCAGGTTTCTGTGCTGGGGAGGTCTGTGGGGCTGGCAGATTCTGTGCCTGTGGAGGTCTGTGGGACTGGCCGGTGTCTGTGCTTGGGGATGTCTGTGGGGCTGGCAGGTTTTTCTGCTTGGTGTGGTCTGTGGGGCTGGTAGGTTTCTGTGCCCGGGGAGGTCTGTGGGACTGGCAGGTTTCTCTGCCTGTGGAGGTCTGTGGGACTGGCAGGTTTCTCTGCCTGGGGAGGTCTGTGGGGGTGGCAAGATTCTGTGCTTGGGGAGGTCTGTGGGGCTGGCAGGTTTCTCTGCCTGGAGTGGTCTGTGGAGATGGCAGATTCTGTGCCTGTGGAGGTCTGTGGGACTGGCAGGTTTCTGTGCTCGGGGAGGTCTGTGGGTCTGACAGGTTTCTGTACCCTGGGAGGTATGTGGGGCTAACAGGTCTCTGTGCCTGGGGAGGTCTGTGGGACTGGCTGGTTTTTGTGCCTGGGGAGGTCTATGGCACTGGCAGGTTTCTCTGCCTGGGGAGGTCTGTGGGACTGGCAGGTTTCTCTGCCTGGGGAGTTCTGTGGGGCTGGCAGGATTCTGTGCTTGGGGAGGTCTGTGGGGCTGGCAGGATTCCCTGCCTGGAGACGTCTGTGGGGCTGGCAAGTTTCTGTGCTAGGTGAGGTCTGTGGGGCTGCAGGTTTCTGTGCCTGGGGAGGTCTGTGGGGCTGGCAGGTTTTTATGCTTGGTGAGGTCTGTGGGGCTGGCAGATTCTGTGCCTGTGGAGGTCTGTGGGACTGCAAGGTTTCTGTGCTGGGGAGGTCTGTGGGGCTGGCAGATTCTGTGCCTGTGGAGGTCTGTGGGACTGGCCGGTGTCTGTGCTTGAGGATGTCTGCGGGGCTGGCAGGTTTTTCTGCTTGGTGTGGTCTGTGGGGCTGGTAGGTTTCTGTGCCCGGGGAGGTCTGTGGGACTGGCAGGTTTCTGTACCCTGGGAGGTCTGTGGGGCTGGCAGATTCTGTGCCTGTGGAGGTCTGTGGGACTGCCAGGTTTCTGTGCCCGGGGAGGTCTGTGGGACTGGCAGGTTTCTGTGTCCTGGGAGGTCTGTGGGGCTAACAGGTTTCTGTGCCTGGGGAGGTCAGTGGGACTGGCAGGTTTCTGTGCCCTGGGAGGTCTGTGGGGCTAACAGGTTTCTCTGCCTGGAGAGGTCAGTGGGACTGGCAGGATTCTGTGCTTGGGGAGGTCAGTGGGACGGGCTGGTTTCTGTGCCCGGGGAGGTCTGTTGGACTGGCAGGTTTCTGTGCCCAGAGAGCTCTGTGGGACTGGCAGGATTCTCTGCCTGGAGAGGTCTGTGGGGCTGGCAGGTTTCTCTATCTGGGGAGGTCCATGGGGATGGCAGGTTTCTGTGCCTGTTTAGGTCTGTGCGACTGGCTGGTTTCTGTGCTTGGGGAGGTCTGTGGGGCTGGCAGGTTTCTATGCCCGGGGAGGTCTGTGAGACTGGCAGGTTTCTGTGCCTGGGGAGGTCTGTGGGGCTAGCAAGTTTCTGTGCCTGGGGAGATCTGTGGGACTGGCTCAATTCTGTCTCCGGGGAGGTCTGTGGTGCTGGCAGGTTTCTCTGCCTGGAGTGGTCTGTGGGGTGGCAGATTCTGTGCCTGGAGAGGTCAGTGGGACTGGCAGGTTTCTCTGCCCGGGGAGGTTTGTGGGTCTGGCAGGATTCTAAGCCTGTAGAGGTATGTGGGACTGCCAGGATTCTCTGCCTGGGGAGGTCTGTGGGACTGGCATGTTTCTCTGCTTGAGTTCTGTGCGACTGGCAGGTTTCTGTGCTTGGGGAGGTCTGTGAAGCTGGCAGATTTCTGTGTATGGGGAGGTCTGTGGGGCTGGCAGGTTTCTCTGCCTGGAGTGGTCTGTGGGGATGACAGATTCTGTGCCTGGAGAGGTCAGTGGGGCTGGCAGGTTTCTGTTCCCGGAGAGGTCTGTGGGACTGGCAGGTCTCTGTACCTGGGGAGGTCTGTGGGGCTGGCTGGTTGCTCTGCTTGGGGAGGTCTGTGAGTCTGGCAGGTTTCTGTGCCCGAAGAGGGCTGTGGGGCTGGCAGGTTTCTGTGCCCGGAGAGGTCTGGGGGCTGGCAGGTTTCTGTGGCCGGAGAGGGCTGTGGGGCTGGCAGGTTTCTCTGCCTGGAGAGGTCTGTGGAGCTGGCAGGTGTTTGGGGCAGGATGCTGGGTGATCTTGTCACACCCACAGAGTCAGGGATTTGGAGCCATTTATGGACCAGAAACATTGATATTTTTACTGCTACTGAGTGGAGTACGACGGCTTCAGGGCGGGAAAGTGCATGGAGCGCCCCACAGTTCAAAGGTCGCAAGTGAGGTAGGTTATGCTGGTGTTAAAAAAAAAGTCCAGAAAGAGAAGAGAGTTACACACGCTGGTGCCTGTTTCCACGAAAGTCACGTGCAACCTTTGGTAGAACATGCTTCAGAACATAGAAAGGCTGTAAATGTTATTTTTTTCCTTTCATATCAATGGGGTAGGATTGGTGGCTCTTTGCGACAGCAGTAAACAGAGGGAAGTACATGGTATGCAGTGCCATGAGAATTATGCTGCAGGTACTCAATTATGCAGCAGGAAAAGGCAAATTATGTGGTCTAATGCCGCACATTTTGTGATACTTTTACTTAATTTTTTGTAATTTTTGCACCTTTTAAGACTGTTCTGGCAAATGTTTCACCTCAGTCTCAGTTTAACAACCAAACAACAAAGAGTAACTGAAAGATGGCATTTCAATTTTAGCGAAGGGCATTTGACTGTGCAGCAATGCATGTTGCTGTATTTTAGTAACTTTTAACTGTTTCAGCTAGAAACCATTTTATCTGCAAGCTGCAATTTATGTAGCACCACTGCCACCACAGCCCCAATCCTCCCCCTCTCTGCCCCACTCACACCCTGATGTCCAGTTCAGCTGGTCCTGCCCCTTCAGAACCGACATCACTTGACAACTAGAAATCAGCGACAAGAAATCGGGTTAGTTTTGGGGGGAAGTGGGTATCACTTTGCCTTGACAAAGTCGGGCGAAACCGGGAAACTTCTCCCAAAGTCACAGACTAAGGTGTAAATTCATAGGTGAAGGGTATATTTTCTTGCGCCCACAAACTTCAATGACGATTTTTGTGTTTTCTGTAAAATCCACAAATCAATATAAATCGCAGGTGAAACTGATGACACGCACTTTTAATCTTTAATGTGTAACATAACCCCCCCTCCATATTTTCCAAACAACCTTCATGTACCAAAGGCGCCTTTCTTTTACTAAATGCCTACACACTAAACTGGAGACCTTACGCACACAAGTGGTCGTCGCAATTAATTTTGGGTGGGGTGCACTTGTCTGCGGGGGGTGGCATAGACTGGGCGAACAGACAGACTCACCTGCGCAAGCCGCAGAAGACAGGGCAAACAAGGCTAGCTAGAGAAATAATTAAATTATGGCAGGTAGTCGCCGCCGCACGTTACCTCTCAATTGTCTCCACTCTGGCCTCTGGGATGCCTCCTCGCTTCCCCAGTCAGCAATGCGCATGACAATTGGTCACCAGCCCCACCCTAAGGGTGAAGAGTAAGACCGCGCAGACGCGGCGACGGAGACATCTGCACGCTGCGCAGTGTGCACATTACCATTTTTTAAATGTTACCATTTAATTTATAAAGAAAAGTCTAGAGCAAGCGTAAGTTACATAACCTACCTATATTAATTAATTACCTATCCCAGACAGTCACGGATTTGTGGTGCTTGCTGGCACCGCTGAGGGGGCCTCTGGAGCGCTGGGGCCCCCCCGCAACACGAGAGCTGTGGGGGCCTGTGTTACGCCCCTGGGGCCTGCGTTACGCCCCTGCTTATAAATCCACACTGCACAATTCAACTATAAATAATTTAACCCTACAACATTCCATACCACATAATTACAATCCGAAAAATACACATATTTCCACTTCACTCCATACAACATAATTCCACATCACAGAATCACATTCCACACAACTTAATACCACTCCCAACCACATAATTACACTCCACACAACATATTTACACTCAACTCTAAAACACATAATTACCCTCCACAAAATACAACTCTGCAACATGTTGCATAATTCCACTGCACATAATTATACACCACACCATGCCACATAATTCCACACGTCACACAATTCCACAATTCATCCCCACACAATTTATCACACAGCATAATAACACTCCACATAATACCACTCAATTCCACATAATTAACCTCCACATAATTATGCTCTACTCCATTCTGCATACATACACTCCACATAAATCCAGTCTATGCCACGTAGCAACACTCCACATAGCTACACTTCACACCATGCCTCATAATACCACTCAACATAATTTCACTCAACACCGCAACTTCCACGTCACACAATTCAACTCTACACATTTCCATTCCACACCACATAAATCATAACAAACTTCATAATTCAGACTAACACCACAAATGCACAACACACCACATACATCCAATCTACACCACAAATTCCACATCATGCTATAATATTTAACAGCACACCACATAAGGAAACTCCACTACATACCACTCCACAACACAAAATACCATTCCAGATAATCCCACTCCAAAACACACAATCCCACTCCACTCAATACCACATAATTGCACTGCACACCATGCCACATTATTTCACTACACAGATCCAATCCACGCAACACAATTCCACAACTAACAATTCCAATCCAAACCATATATGTCCAATTGACACCACACACATTCCCTCCACTCCAAACAGAAAACGCATAGGTAAAATACATTGTCCATTACAACATCAATAGCTCTAACTCTCACCTTCTGATGTGTCCCAGCAGATCCTGTTTCTGGAGCTGCAAACTTGCTGGCTGAAGTCAGCTCTGTGCTGCCTTAGAGGAGCAGTGCCCTGTGGTGAATGCTGTCTCTGGGGCCCCCACCCCCATCCATTCCCATGTCAGCTCTCCTCTGTGCTGCCTCCTGCCTGCTGTCTCTGGGGCCCCCACCCCCATCCTTGTCCTCTCCCTTCTCAGAGGCAGTGCCCTGTGGGGAATGCTGTGCTGCCTCCTGCTCTCTCTGGGGCCCCCACCCCCATCTTTGTTCCGGGACTGGCTGGTGGCTCTGACTGAAAAGAAACAATGTAATTTGTTACTTTGTTTCTCTTCAGTCCTGGGTCAGCGCAGGAGCTCTGTGCAGGCTGCTTTAGTTAGAGAGAGGGGCTTGATTTAGAGCAAGCCTCTCTCTCACAGCTCTCTACCGAAGAGCTGAGGGGGCCCCCTTCATTTACTCAAGAGTGGGGGCCCCCCCACACCGCGGGGGCTGCGGGGGTGTTTGTTACGCCCCTGGTCAAAAGCGCTGATGTCGAAATGCCGGTGGGTAGCACCGGAAACCACCTGCTCAAATTAAGCAATGCTTTGGCCCTTATTTAGAGTTTGGCGGATGGGATACTCCTACAAAATGTGATGGATATCCTGTCCTCTGCAATACAAGTGTCATAGGCTATAATGCACTTTAAATAGGGCGCTCGGGACATCCACCACCCTTATGACACAGTATCCCATCACCAAGCTCTAAATAAGGCCCTAATCTGTATAGTTTGCTACACTTGGGACATTTCTTAACATGTGCCAGTTTATCCATGAAAATTCAGGACATCGTTACATTCACATCTTTTTCATTGCAGTGATTTCTTTCATTCTATACACTTTGACAGCTTTGTTTGTCAAGAACCGCTTTTTGTTGTTGTTACTATCTTAGTTACATGGAAGTGACCCTTCGATATTAACTTCAATATCTTTGGTGTCATTGGTGTGAGATTTGCCTCTGTGGCGCTTAGTAAAGAATGTAACATCATAACTAAGCCAGTCTCTTCACGCTGAAATTAATTCCTTAATCAGACTCCTGGTCCTGACAGGAGCAATGCTGTTTTACAGAGATTTATGTTTCAGCAGAAGCACCAATACATAGGTGCTGTGCATAGAACATTATTATAGATCTGTGGGCACACTTGAAACCAAATTACCCAAACCTAGATGTGTGACTGGGAAATGAAATTGGGATAGTACTAGGAAGAATACCTATTTTTACATTAAATACAGTTATAGATTTTACAGTGTAACATTACAGCCCACTATCGAGGCCTATACCGGTTGTTACAGGCTCTGAACCAGCGTTATAGGCCTGAGCCACACGCAAGGGCCTATAAAAAGGGCCATTAACATCCAGTATAGCTGAAAGCAGAAGGGCTATACTGCTTTATCCCATATATGCTATCAGGTATAGTTTCAATGACCCGCCAAACATCGAAACTAAAATGGCTGGCTTCAGCATCACCCACACCTTTGATCACAGTTCTAGAGAAGAAGAGAGGGATAAATCATTCCTGAGAATTGCTGCATACATTGTTATCAGTGATATTATTGAAGCCAGTCAGCCCCATCAGTAATTGGCAACCATTTTCGGATTGCTTTTGCTGGGTTGGTACACACGCTTTTGTTGTATTTTGACTACAATCAATAAATATTAACAGTAAACAAAAGGGTCACACTTTCGTGGTGGAAGGAATCACTTATTCTTTTATAGTAATAACACTGTTTCATAGAGCGTTTGTATTCAAAATACTTTATGTCTAACATTTTTGGACTCATTTTTAAACAGTATCATTTTTAGCCTGTTACCATTTTATTATGCGGTTCAGAGTCCACATCTATCGAATTTGCGATTATTTTAACATGAGAGCTGCATGTCACACGCAGATCTCAGCCGCAAGTGTTTCAACTACTAAGCCTTGTTAAAAATGTGCCAAGCTAAGATCTAGCAAAAAACAGACTTGAATTAAAACATTATATGAGATTTATGAGCAAGTATACAAATAATACTATCTAGGTGACTAAACTGAACTCTTGCAAGGTGAATACACAGAATATTAGCTCATCATAAACTATAATACAGACACATTCCCATTCAAATAACGGGTACGCCAGGGATGTGGCATCACTTCCAGTGAGGGTGTTGCATATCACCAATGCAAGTTATTCCCGCCACTTATTTCTTGAAGCCCTGGGGGTCCCTACATGCAATGGGACGGACTGTCCCGGTGAAAGGTGAATTCCTGTTACTGCTTCGCTTGCTATACAGATGTGCCCCTCGCCTCCATGATAAGTATTAATAATCTCAATGGAAACAAAAGCCCTGATCCAGAATTTCTTCTGTTTTTCTTTTGATTATTTCCTGCAATCAGTAAATACAACTTTAAGATGTTCCTATTTGTGCAAACTGTATGGAAAAAGATTATATTTGTGTAATCTGCAGCAGATTAAACTTGAATAAGGAATTGCAGAACGCAGAGATGAGCTTCGTGAACTGGACACAGTATAGAGCCAACTCTTGCTACTGCTGCTGCATTTTATTGTATCAATTTCATCTATTAGGTAGAAAACAAATTCGCAATCTGAACATAATTGAAATATATTTTAGAACAAGAATGTGACAATGAACGCCTTAAACACGTCTTTTATATCCGTTTTGAAGGACAAATGCATTTCGGTTGTACTAGACACTTAAACATGGAAACCGGAATTCAAGCACAACAAGCATTGGCCGCGCGGCCGAGAAAGTAACGGCCGCGCGGCCGTGAAAGCGAAACTAATAGCGATCGCGATCAAAGCGAAAGTGATCGCGATCGCTAGGACAGGACGCGCTGTGTGGCAAGCACACGAGTGGTGCGCGCGCAGCAGTGATTGGCGGCTGCGCGCGTGCACGCTCGCGTGCACTCAAGCTTTAGGCCACAGGCAGCACTTTAAAAATCCCAAATACAAAATGTCTCTCCGAGCCAGCGCAAGCGCTGGGGCTCAGTGAGACCTAAAAACCGGTATGATTTAGCCATTTAGTGGGCATCCTCTGTGATTAATGAATTCCATTCATTAATAAACATAAGCATTTCATACGGGATGGGCCTGGGTATTTTCATGTGGTCTATAGGATCTAGCCATTTCCCGATTGGGTTAAAATCTCGACTTTTTTGACAGAAACTGTAATCGGGCAACTAGAGTTGTTAATATAACACCAGGGCTCTTTAAACTAGGGAGCGGGCCTCCCTTGACGGGCCTTAAGTGATCCTGGGGGAGGGGCGCCAGGCTCTGGCCAAAAGAAGCATTATGCTGATAACTGTCCTTTGTTTCAAGTGAAACAGGCATTGGCATAGCCAATAGGTCTCGCCTTTGGGACCTTATAAGTGTTTAGCTATGCAACAGTTAATGTTGTTGCTGTAAGGATATGTGCTGTATAACTAAATACTTATAAGGTCCCAAAGGCGAGACCTATTGGCTATGCCAATGCTTGTTACATTTTCTAACCTACCTGTTAAAATGTTTTTCATTTTGCACAGAACATTAAACTTTATTATTAAAAGTTACTGTTGTGTGCTTTACCCCTTCCCAGCACATTGTGATTCAGTAGCTTTGAAATCTCTGCTTCAGTTAGCTGCTACTAACATCTATAGGTGTAGATGTACTCATTATTGGGAAATCACTTGGATTTCTCAGGTTATGCATGCAAACCTGCATCCGATGAAGTTTCTATGAAAAACCCTGCAAAATATTTGTGAATTACGTAATTGTACAATGTAGAGGCATGTCTCGTGCATTTGTAGATAGACCATAATTGTGCTTGCACACTTGTCATCACATTTGTGCAAAGGCATTATTATCACTGATTCCAGAGATTGAGGTAAATTTATCTAAAGTGCTTCCTTCTTTCAACCATCACTTTGTTTTTAATCCTTCTCAAGTGTTTAAGAATGTTTACTTAGGCCACATGGAAATATAGTGAGAACCAGGGAATACACTGCCAGTCACCAATGGGTGGATATTTGCAAAATTCACTAATCTGACAGGTTAGTAAACCTCATCATCTTAACATAAGAATTTATACAATGATGTGAGAGGCTGCAAATGTCTTGAAATAGACATTCACCTACCAACCAGTCATTCCTGTCTCTCGAAATCCACTTAAAAGTCAGGGGACAGAGGCATGAAGGTTAACAATCACTGAGGATAACCTTCAAGTTTAACTCTTCAGAAATCTGGGGCATGATTGGCGCTTTTAGTCTATGATGTGGCGCAGAGGGATTAGGGAGCGGTTGCTCTGTAGGATCAATTGCAATCTGGACCCCATGCTTTTTAGGTCTCGCCTTGCTATCGCGTAAGCGATCGCAAGGCGAGACTATTGTAAGGGGGCTTTTCAAAGTGCTCCCAAAAGCAGATTGCATGGCTAGCACGCGCACAATCGCGCGCATCGTGTCGCCATGCAATCCGCTTTGGCATCGCACTTCAAAGGCTCCGCTCCCCACCTGGAATGCGCTCCCCCGCCAAGCGCGCGCGCCACGCTCCGCCGGGCTTGTTGAAATGTGCAGTGGCTGGTTTCACTTTCTTTGTTTAATCACTGTGACCTTTTATTTACCCCTCCCACCTCCCAAACAGCATCGAGCAGCATTCGCCGTGGCTTTTTATTTATTTAATAGAGCGCCTGTAATGCTAGCCTGAAAAGAACACCCCGCCAACCTCCCTAACAGCATCGAGCAGCGATCGCCGCGGCTCCCTCCCACCTCCTAAACAGCAATGAGCAGCAATCGCCATGGCCCTTTATTCGTTTATTTATTTAATAGAGCGACGGTAATGTTTGCCTGCAAAGAGCACCCCTCCCACACATCATCCAGCATCGATGCCGTGGCTGGTTTCACTTTCTTTGTTTAATCACTGTGGCCTTTCATTTACCCCTCCCACCTCCCAAACAGCATCGAGCAGCATTCGCCTTGGCTTTTTATCTATTTAATAGAGTGCCCGTAATGCTTGCATGCAAAGAACTATAAACTTCACTCCTACTGTCCTACATGCCAAGAATCAACAACTTAGCTGCGATTTATGATGAAGCATTCAAAGATCCATTCATAAGGATGAAAAGCCGAGTCTGCCCTGCACCTGCCTGCAGCAGGCGCTCAACTTACTGGGGTGTCACCCCTCACTATTACATGTAAACTTGTTAATGACAGATAACAGGAGCATTATTTTCTGGCTACATGTACCCCCCACCCCACCCCCCCATGCGAGGCGCTTTCAATCAAACAGCAAGCATAGCAGCTGTTTTCCATGTAGCGCAGCTTTTCACTCAGTGACAAGAGCGTTATAAGGGCTGAACAGCCTTGTCTCTGCAGCTGGTTTTGAAAGCGACAGCATGGTCTTAAACAAGCATTTGAAATGCAATAGGTCTCGCATTTATGCGAGTTTAAGTTATTGCCATGGTAAATGACAATATCTTTTATTTATGTTTTATAAACCAAAACCAAAATAAAAGGCATAGCCATTTACAATGGCAATAGCTCAAACTCGCATAACTGCGACACCTATTGCATTGCAAATGCTTGTATTTTTTGCTCTCCAGCGTTGTGTTAGGAGTCCTCTGCCCACCCTCATAAGCAAACGCACAGGGGACCTAAACAAATGTTACTGCGTCTACCAGACACCTTGATTAATGACACACTTGGCATATTCAAAATTATCGACACCACCGCCCTAGAAGTGCACCATTACCATTCCCCATTTACTGTGTAACATTATTGATTGTGCCGTGCTAATTTGCCTTAATGCTGATTCACATACCTCTCATCAATTTCAAATGTTCACAGCTAATGTGCTGTAATTGACATGCCACGCTGCCCATCCTCCTCTCATTCCCTTTTCCTCTCCCTGCAGTTCATTATTTCAACCCATTGTATTGTGTCCCTGCTCCTCCATGACCCTGACTGCACCCGTCTCTGGCTGTCTGCCATTTAGGGAGTATGATATATACACATAGCAGGCTTTAGCAGCCCATCCCCCTTGTGTCTCAGCCCAGACAGGAGAAAAAACCACACACACACATGAACTGCTGTGCGCTCCATGATCAGTGTCTCAGGTCTTATCTCAGCCTCACCAGAGCATTTCACAGGTCTTTAAAAGTCTATTTACATCCCAATAGGAAATGGTTAACAAGGCTTTGGAATACATTAGGTGAATACCTGCAGCACTGGTTCATGCTTGTGAGAAACCGAGGTGAGGTGGATTGAGTTGAAGAGTGCGTGGGCCAAGGCTCTTGACGTAAGCATCTTCCTCCTGCACAGGCAGCCACTTTATGTTGTGCTTGTTGTACTTAGCTTTGTCACATCACCAGTGGCACGTTAAGTAACAGTAGATGTTGTAGCACCCAGGATAATGTGCTGCATGGCTAAACACTTTATAAGGTTCCGAAGGCGCGACCTATTGGCAATGCCAATGCTTGGTATCCCTTTGCGCACACACTTTCTCTTCTCGGCCCAGCCCCTTCTCCCTCCACTCAATTGCTGCTAGTCACACGCTAACGCAAGTATAAACAGTCGGCTTCACCACATGCCCTCCAGCCCTTTTCGGCTGCTTCAAACACTGTTTTCTAAATCTTATCTTTCGCACCATCTGGCAGCGCCTTCCCGCATAAATCTATTCGCCTTTACTTTCTTTTTACCTCCCCCCCCCCGTGTTGGCCCTCCTTTCACATTTTCTACTGCTGATCAAAAGATCGTATAGCAATAAACAAACGCTGTAGCAGTTTTAAGCCGCTGTCCCTCAATAAACATAAGCCCACACACTATTACTACCCACATTTAAGCGGCCTCTTCACATTTCATTTTGCCCTTATTGATTCATTTCCACACTTACAAGCAATTGTACTCTAGTACGGCTTTATAAACTGTTTTATGAACTGTGCACAATACAAACCCGGAGCCGCATATTCAGCCCACACCTCCCCTCCCTTTCTAAAGGCCTCTACAATCGCAGTTTCACATGAATATGCTCAATAGGCATTTGCAATGCAATAGGTCTCGCATTTGCTGTACTTTGAGCTAATGGCTTTGTAAATGACAATGCCTTTTATTTGTGTTTTTAAAAACCTGAAAGCAAAGCGTAAACACATACTTTCCACTTAGTCATTGCTTACGAGAAGCAAAGCTGGCAGTAACTGCGGCTCTTTTACTGACAGCCTTGCTTCTCCTTAGCAAGGACAATAAGTACAAAATGCATGTTTACACGCCCCTTGAATGTTTTCAAAACACATAAATAAAAGGAATTGTCATTTACAATGCCAATAACTCAAACTCCTGCGAATGCAAGACCTATTGCATTGCAAATGCTTGTTATTTATTTGAGTCTGTTGTCGTGTAGTTCCTATAAATCTATATAGGACCTGCGCGTTTAGGCAACCTAAACTGTGGGAGTGGTGTCCAGACTGATTCCAGACACCCCCACCGGATATGTTCGCCTGTATACCAGCTAGCTCACAGTGCCACTATGAACCCCTCTTACCAAGGAGCTAATAGTTTCTGGCATCTATCAAACATGACAACCAGTCCCCTCAGGGATCGTGGAAACAGTGTACTACTTTTCGCTCAGTCACTTGTGCTCACTTTGTCTCAGAGAGTTACACAGAATAAACAATGGGGACGTTTTCAATAAGCATTTATTGAACCAGCATCATTCTAGTGTAAAATATGTGTACTGCAACAACCATAAAACAGAAATAGATATATACTGTTATAAGCATCAACAGAGAAAATACCCTTATACATGTTATTATGCAGGAGATGCAGAAGATGATACTCCTGCTGTGATTCTGAGAACCCTCATGCATAATAAATTAGGCTAGTTTTCGGAGAAAACCACACAACAATTATGCAGCAGCTAACTAGGCAAGCGGTCAGCACATACCCGTTATGTAGTACAATGGTATGGTAAATGTAGGTGAAAGGTTAGGTGACTAACCAGACCAATCTAATCATAACACTGTGTTGATGTCATTTTCCCATACCAAATTACCTACAGCCACATGTATCTATGAACTCCAGGCCACTGCCTCTGCAGAAAATGAGACTGATGATGGGGAGGGTAAGACAGGACTTACTTGTTGTGTATTACTTTATGCAGTTTGCCTAATTAAATATATTTATTTTAAGTGTTTACAGAAAATCAAAGATTTTATATACAATCATTTTTATCAGATCCGTCCCTCCTAACTGATAGTAAATCCATGCTTCTGACATACACATAACGTAGCATAGCACAGCCTACTGCTGTAGCATAGGTCTAAATAATTCAAGAAAGAGGGAGGGCAAGGCGCAAGAATACTCAGCTCACCTGAAGGCCTCTATAATTAATATTTGTGCGTTCCATTGCCCTTTTTTAGGGGTGGGTGAAGCTTGCTGAGTTTTCCTCTCCGGACTCGGCGAAATTCTGTGGAGTCCCGCAAATGGGCAGAATTAGGCATGTTGCACTGCTCGCGCTCATTTCTATAAAAATCAACACGAATGGCATCAAGCGGTGTGCCAGGGGGTGCTACTTCTCGAGTTGATTTTGCTGCCACTCGAGTAGATTTTCCACTCAAGGGGCAGTTTTATGAGCCTGAATGGTCGTGACCTCTTGCGACCACGTGCATTGTGGAAATTTCACCAGGTACCCTCCTAGCGACCAAAAATCATGCTAGGGGATGCAAAAACGCAGTCACACTCACCAACTTACCATTGACGAGCTGCACACAAGAAAAAACTCTACCATGTGGTGATTGGCGAGATTTGTGCAGAACTCTGTGTAACATGAGTAGTGTGGAGTGGCCAAAACTCTGCCAACGCCGCCGGCGGAGCGCAATATGTCGCCCACCCCTACCCTTTTTCTGGCAGACAATGGAGATGGGGTGCATCTCTTCCACCGCAGATAGCAGCAGACTCTGAAATACCAAGGCCATTTCTTAAGTAACAGTGAGCTAAAAACACATGAAGCACTCCAAAAGCAATGTGGATTGTTTGATACTACAGCCCTGGTCCTTTATAAACATTGACCTATTTTCTAAAAGACTGAGCTCAACAATTAGCCATTTCAATTTTGTCCTTAATATTTTCATGTATTTTAGAGGCTTTCTGCAGGGGTGGATGATGAACTTCAAAGAGTTAGGACATACATAGTGGGTTGAATTGGCCAACTGAGCAAGATTGCTTCATCTTCCGCAGCAGAGTTCCTTATTTTTTTCTACGGAACACAATCCTGAAAAAAAAGAAAATTTTCCTTCTGTTATGGGACATTTTTCAAATAAATTGGCTAACAAATCCATGGGTCTACTTTTTAAAATAAAGGAGCACATGTACAGCTGGTGTTATGTAACCTCTGATGGTGTAGATTAACTCACTTTGAAAATTGACAAAAGTATCCAAGGTATCCAGATATGCTCCTGTAAGGGCTTTGTGAATTTGTAATTGTACCTGTTTGCAGGATTTTCACATGTCCAAGTAGTACACAACTGCTCTCGGAGAGCTGATCCCTCATTGCATTTCTGCAAAGGCATTACTATGGTTTAGGTGTGCTTTCCAATTTTGTCCTTCTTTAATCTGTGTACTTTCTTAAATCCTTCTCAAGTCTTTGAGAATATTTTGTCAGGCAATATGGACATACTAGATGAAACCTGCAGATATGATTCCAGCTGCTAACAGGTGAATATCTATTTAAATATTTCTATTGGTCTTTTTATGGCAGACAGAGATGTGGTACACTTCTTCCATTTTCAATTCAGATGGGAGCAAGGATATTGAAATACTAATGTAGGTTACTTAACATCTAGGGATCCAATCCATTGCGGATCAAGAAGGTTTCATTGGAAGGTTTTAGACACTGTTTTCACTAGGAAGCCCATTCTCATTGATTGTTCATTTTGGAAGCCACTTATTTTGCAACAAGGTATTTAAAAGCAGTTAAGCACTCCAAAATTGATCTGGATTGATTGAAACATCTCCTGGGGTCCTTCGTAGTCATTTACATATCTTGTAAAGGACTGAGCAATCTTCTATTTTAAATTATGTCCTTAATGTTTCATGTATGATCGAGGCTTAAGCAGTTACTGCTGATACATTTATAAATCAGTTGGGTGTAAATAGTGGCCCGCATTTGACCCTGTGAGCAAGTGAGCGCCACACCTCCAGAGTTCGCTACCTGAATGTTGCAGTTGTAAAAAACAGGAGAACATTTGCTCATTTTTTAGTTCAGGGTTACTTTTAGAAATCCTCAGTGAATTGTAATTGTTGCTGAGTGGAGGCATTTCTACTTGTACTTGTATGCGAAATTGTGACTGCGTGTTTGCAAATGAATTCGTACGGTGTTGCATGACACCATGATTTATCTAGATGATTCCTTGATTAACCTATAACCATTGTTCAATTGTGGTCAAGATCCCTTGTTATATCTGACTCTGAAAATGTTATTTTCCCTGCTGAATTCGCTAAAACCAACAATTTCTCTGAACTCCAGGCCTCCTCTTCTGCAGATGGTGTGACTGATGATGTTGTTTCATAGACCAACACTTACCTGAATTAAGCATAAGAATACCAATAATGAGGGTCACTACCATGCCATTCACTAAAACCTTTTATGAACTGCTTCTGCATAATGATAGATGGTTGCCATGTCAGTCTGCATAGCAACATGTCCCTAATGTACTCAGCCCAGCAAGGTTTGTTAGTTGCTATCACCGACCAATGGGTTACCATCCACCCTCAGACAGAAATGGTTGGCCATACCATTGCTGATAGGGAATTGGTGTAACTAGGTACAAACTTTAAAAATGTCTCTGACATAAGGAAAGGACAGACCACTGGATACCTCTGGGAGCCAAGAACATTTTTCTGTCCATGGACATGCAGCACAGTCACACTGGCTCTTGCTAGTAATGTTAACCGTTACAAGAAGTATATTTTCCAAAGCAGTCTGCATTGCTCTCCTTTCAATAAACAGTACTTGAACAGTTTGTGCACAGTTGAAATTCATGCTCTCCAACCAAAGGAGGACCTTTAGCTCAACGATGGCTCCTTTACTAACCATCACTTTCTTAGAACAAACCACTGAGGTGGAAACCTTTTCCTCAGTACTAATTGCATCCTTTCAAACATGCACCTACAAGGCACAGAAGAAGCCAACACACATTGAAGCGCAACATGACCTTGTCAGAGCTATGGACCACTATATAAATGATACATACTTACTTGACATCAATAAATGCTTTCGCCTTTACAGGTGGTAGGAGACATAACATAACAAGCATTGGCATAGCCAATAAGTCTCGCCTTTGGGACCTTATAAATGTTTAACCATGCAACAGTTGATGTTGTTGCACCAAGGATATTGTGCTGGATAACTAAACACTTATAAGGTCCCAAAGGCGAAACCTATTGGCTATGCCAATGCTTGTTTTTCTTTTGAATTCTGGGACTTGTAGTCTTGTTTATGCAATTATATAATGGAACTACAAGTCCCAGAAGTCAAAGGGAAAACACTTGGACTGAAGTAGTACTTCATGGACTTGAGAAAATTGGCAGCTGTGGAGAAGCTATGGCTGTCCCAGTTCTGAAGGAGTGGGATGTGAAACGCACTTGGTCGAATCCTATCTAAGCTAGTGCATGTTTACACAGCCGTATAAGGTAAACATGCGTGAGAGGTGTGCCATTCTGATGTAACAGGAGATCTGGACTCCCCTCTGAGGTGAAAAACTCGGATACCCTAAGGCCCCAAAAATGCCATCCAATAAGCCTGGCAGAAGTGCAAAGACTCAGAAAGGTAAAACATAAGGCTATAAGGATCTTCAGTGCCTCAGTTAATCTGCCCATGTCTATGGGTCGCCATGTTTGCAGCTTGGAAGGGAACACACACTCCTATTCCTTCATGGCCTTTTTGACCCGCACATTCTTTGTGGGGTTCCCAACTTCTCTGAGAGTGGCGAAAAAAAGCAACAGCAGACAGTTGGCTCCTAACTTAACCCAATGATTTGGCCGCTCTCTCTGATTTGAGGGGGGGGGGGCAGAAAAGGGGGGCTTTCGACTTGCATTGGAGAGGCAGATAATTCAGGAATGACGAAGTTAAATAAAGTAGACATGTTCACAATTTTTACTGTAAAGGAGAGTTGAAATGCAGGACTAACGCATTTTACAAATGTTCTAAAATAAATAGAAATAAAAAGAGTCTTTTCGTCAAAAAGGGGAGGGGAGAGAGGAGGGGGCCTGCGCCTGTTTCCCTTGCGGGAGCAAGCCGGAACCATCTGTTAATTACAAACAGATGGTACGAAAGCTCGCTCCCGCAAGGGAATCGCTAAAATCTGAAAGATTAACTACTGTGTAATAAATTTGACACTTTTGCATAACTCATGGATCAGTGTTTTTGTAGTGAGTTATCCACGAGCCAACTGTTAAGACGGATTCTTTGTGAATAATTTGTATGAATGATGAGAGTGATCAAAACGATTTGAGGAAAGGATACATTTGTTGTTGATAAGTGACCCTGTCCTTTTCCCCAAAATAGGGCACCTCTCCCATTTTTGTGCAGCCTGATGACAGACGGGGCCATTGATTTCCTCTAGAAAATGGAGATAAAATTCGTAGGTCCTTTCACGTCGCTAGACTTTGTGATGTGACGATGTTTCGCCTGCACATCTGTCATCGCTCTCATGATGTTTCTTAAACCTCTTTGGGGGAGAATACGTTTGTCCACCAGTACCTGCAGCTGTCGCATGGTGTCTTTGCTTGCTGATAAGCCCCAGTTAAGCCCTGAAAGCTTCAACCTTGGACTGCCGCACTCTACACACTGTCCTTTTTGCACCAGGTATTTTCTACCCACACTTCTCTCTGTGCTCCTGCCACTTTTGCTCGCACACTGCCCTCTCGGCTTCTGCCCCTACTGTGCAGTACCCCTTCTTTTCCCAAACTACCCTACATGCGTCATTTGTAGGGTAACAAAATGGTTCCATGTCACAGGGACACCACTTTTCCATTACTGTAATTAACTTTTACCTATTGTTGTTATCAGGTGTGTTGGCCCATTTGACGCCATCAAAATGAGCCTGGACTACAACTCCCATAATGCACTGATAAGTTAAATCAAAACCCAAAACTGGAAAACGTGTGTCTTGGTGACATGCAGCCATTTGGTCACCCAGCTCATTTGCACACTGCCCTCTTTGCACTTCAGCTGACACACTGCTGCTGCAATCAGGGGAGGGGGGGGGGGTCGGGTCTGCGGGTCGGTATCGGTGGGTCCCTCAGCTCAAACATCATGGGGGCTCGAGACCCAGGGCCGTACAGAAGAAGTTGGTACCTATGGAAAGGACTTGGCTCCTGCTGTCTAAACAGCTGCTTCGGCGCGCCTTTATCCGGCTGCCTCGGTATGACAGCGAGTGCCGTGAGGAATTGAAACTTACAAGTAGGCCTTGTGACGCAGAAGGGTAAACTCACGGGCAGAAACGTCCTGTTGCCGCCGAAACAAAACCGAGAGATGTCCCAAGGGAGTGTATTGAGGAGAAGGAGGCGGACTGGAGGAGGTGAGGAACGACTGACTTTAACCTTTGTCCCTTGCGCTGCTGTGTAAAGTGTCATAAGGAAGGGCGATAATTGGGTCGTAAACTAAGTGCGAGTGACGTAGTGTCAGCAAGGAGGACTCTAGGCTGGAACAAAACCTATTCAGAGGAAGAGAAACCTGATTTTAACACAAATCTCCTCTTTAAATTGATAGAGAACCCACACTCCAGCATCAAGCTGACCGGCTAAGCTCGGCTATGGGGAAAAGGGTTAACGATCTGCAAATGCCGCCGCTGGGGTTGAGAGGCAGGCAGCGGGGGTAGTGCTTGGGGGTGGAGAGAGTGGGTGGTAGTGGGGTTGCAGTGCAAGGTCTCTTAGCCCTGAGAAACCCACAGCTGTGTGTGTGCAGGAGGGTGGGGGGGAGGGCTCCGGGCGCTACGAGGGAGAACACCTTCCACAGTGTAGAGTCAGAAAATTTGCTTAGATGCCCGGCGCTGCGTATAAAAGCTATATAAATGAAGCTACGATACAGTACAGAAGCATCAAAGTGAATGCATTCTAGTGAGTGGGTGAAAATAATGTGTATGGGGAGAGAAAAACAACAGAAGTGGAGACAGTTATGATATACAAATATGTTGGGGGGGGCGGAGGTTAGAGGAATCTAGACAAGTGACAAATACTTTCCTCCACAGAGAAATAAACTTTCAAATCTCTTCTAAAAAGAAAGCGCGCTACATTTTCCAGGGCTGTATTTTGAACATGAGCCATGGAGAGGCCACGACAATGTACCTCATTGTTTAATTCGAAGCACCGGGACAGGAATCGCACCTGACACCGCACTCTGAGGGGCAATGTATCAGATTACCGCTATCAAGCGCACGCCAACATGTGGGAACAACTGGAGCGGGGGGGGGGCGGGCAGAAAAGGGGGGCTTTCGACTTGCATTGGAGAGGCAGATAATTCAGGAATGACGAAGTTAAATAAAGTAGACATGTTCACAATTTTTACTGTAAAGGAGAGTTGAAATGCAGGACTAACGCATTTTACAAATGTTCTAAAATAAATAGAAATAAAAAGAGTCTTTTCGTCAAAAAGGGGAGGGGAGAGAGGAGGGGGCCTGCGCCAGTTTCCCTTGCGGGAGCAAGCCGGAACCATCTGTTAATTACAAACAGATGGTACGAAAGCTCGCTCCCGCAAGGGAATCGCCAAATGTGCACGTGCTGCCATTCAAAGCAATGCAATGCGTGCACGTTTTTTACTGCAAAACTGAATCGATTTCAAAAGGTCTTTTTCCTAATCGGGGCATGTGCGCTGCGTAGGCGAGACCTAAAAACCAGTACAATGGGATTCAATATGCACAAAAAATACAAATGAAAACAAAATGTGCACCATAATATTCAGTGATTCTAATTCTTGTCTTCTGGCATGTATGTTTGTTCTTCTGTTCCTCATTGAGGGGTGAAGGCAAAAAGTTTGGGGATGGCTCTGCAGAGAGAGCCAAGTCCAACAGGAATGCGATCCGAAAAGTACAAAATAAAAATGATGATTGTCTCCTCATAAGGACTACTTTACATTTTTTGAGAAGGCAGCAAGATGGTTAAAAACTGAGGGTATGAAGAGGAGCGATTATTACTCCTGCATCTAGCAGCTCAACCTATTTCAGCCAGTGGCCCTATCCGGAGTCCGCGGCTTTTGTCAGGAGCCAGGTTCCCTACTATACTATGTTGTTAACATATACACAATCATCACAAGCTGGTGTACATACAATATACTATATTCTGTTCCAGCTGGATGCTAGAATGCTTCTTCAGCACATATTATATAGTCCCTAATCTTAACTTGGGAAAACCTGTTGGAGAAATACAATGAGGGGAGCATTGTGGTCACACATTCGTCAAAGGCCTCAAGGGCCCTGCATAATTAGGCTGTTCCCCAGGCATAGACTCTATCCTTTATGTCTCATTTGTTTTTGTGACGTTGACTCTATGTTGGGAGGCCGTAAACGTAGACAGCTCATACATCTCTCTTGCTCCCTCAATCCCCTGTTAGAAGAGGTTTCTAGGATGTGATCATTAAAAAAGCACCGGCAGACATAAGTAAACAGAAGAAAAACTAGTTACTAACCAAGTATTCCTGTCCCACCTACTTCCAGCAACTGTGAGGCAACAGAGATTAGTTTCTCAATCGTTTCCCATTCAAGACCTCTCTTATGAAGCGTGTCATATTGCACTCTTCTAAGAGAAAGGACTTCCCTGGGTGCTTCATCCTATGACTACCGAGTTGCTTGATGATCCATGCACTCTGAGTCTCCCCACCTTGCCTTTCTTATGACACTCTGTTGATACAATTATGTTACAAAATAGCCTACATCTCTTGATGTTTCTGAACTTCAAGCTTTCGCCTCAGAGAATGTGATTGATGCTGTAGAAGGTGAGAGATCTTCTTTTCAGTTTGCTGAGCAAATACTAAGAGGCCGATTATGAAGCGGCCCATTACGGCTCCAACTGACTGTCAAAGCTATCAAGGCCACATCGTAATCGACCCCGCGGTTTACTTTCCGACCGCCTAATTATGATCTAGGCGGTTGGAAAGTAAACCGGCCGGTCATTCCGGCTGGCTTCCGTTGGACTCTAGGAACCCGTTGCCCAGTCAGAGGCCAGCCAGTAAAATCAAGAGCGAGCCTTTCTGCCCTTGAGATTATGATGCATGGTTTCCGGCATGGATTCCATGCCACTGGCCCGTCCAACCCAGGAAACCATGTTGGAAAGCTTGCTTGAGGGCCCACAGCAGGGCCCCCTTATGCTTGAGACCTCTGGTTGGGGACCCAGGGGCACCATACGTGCCCCCTGTTGATCCCTGCACCCAGTGGCAGGCACCTTGAGGTGGCCGTTTATTTATTCTCCCCAGTCAAGTGACAACGGGCACAAACAAATGGGCCTTGGTGACAAGGTGAGAGGAGTTGGCCTAACGGCTAGTGCGGTCGACCTCGAATCTGGGGAACCAGGTTTGAGTCTCGGCAATGACGCGGAACATCCTGTGATTCTGGGCAAATCACTTAATCTCCCCGTGCCTGAAAAAATGAATGTGTCCTCATGTAATGCAACTGGTGCTATGTAAAGCGCTTTGATACCCAATTCGGGTCAAGTTCGAGCTATAAAAAACTCTATAAAAAAAAAAAAAGGTGCATATGAAAACACTCCTGCGCGGCTGAGAACATTACATTCCTCCTTTATCATAAATTAACAGCCAAAAACAGTCCTGCAAACTGGCAACATGGAGCTACGTGAAAAAAACAATACAGTGCGGCTATTGGCCCAACATGGCAGTCTCTGGAGGAGAAAGAAAACAAGTCACACAAGGCATGTAGCACATTGGATGGCACACACAAAGGATACTGATGATTCACATTTCAGCTCTCTGCTGCTGGATCTCCCTTATTTCTTGCCAGTTCATCACGTTATACTGGAACTGCTGGGATGGCATGGTATCTCGGGAGACTTCGACTGGGTCCTGGCCATTCAGGGGTGGGCTGTTCACTTTCCCCCTCTGCGCATGTGAAAGAGAGACCCGAGGGTTCTAGTTCAGTTCTAGGGGACCAACAGAGAAACCATCCTCTCAGGTACACTTGGGGTGAGTGGTATCTCAACTGCTTTATGACCGTCTTCCTGATCTGTGGCATGCTCATGTGTGGACTCCAGTGGGTTGTCAGGGTCCCGTTTGAAATATTTGAAATGTGACACATTGCTAGTTACAGATCCGCAGCCTTTGACCGCTTTTATCATTGTCCTGCTGATCTGGGTGACCCTCCATGGTATCAGGTCAAATGGCATCTGGAACTTGCTCCCAGGATTCCGGTCTTTGATGAGCACCCAGTTCCCTACCAAGAGTCATGGTGTTTGTGCTCGTTGGCACGCCAGGCGGTTCTGTTCAATGTGGTGGGCTTGATTACGGTCTTCAGCACCGGGGCTTGTTCCCAGGTTGGGTAAGGGGGAATGACATCTATGATCTGGCATCTGAAACACAGAGTGCTTGGAGCCACTCCCATGGTAGAATGGGGAGTCAAATGGTAGTCCTTTAGGAAGGTGCAGATCATGCTCTCCAGGCACTATTGCTCAGCCTGCGCTATTTGGATGGTCTTGGTGAGTTGCATGAACCGCTCAATCTCGCTGTTGGCTTGAGGTCAGCGGGGTGATCCGTTGATGTTTGGCCCCTCGGGGCTCGGGATAGTTGGCCAGGTCTTGGCCATTGAAAGGAGGGACATTGTCCATGCGCAGCTCCTGGATTAGGCTGTGAGTGGCCATCATTTTCTCCAGCTTCAGGATGGTTTCTTCGGCAGAGGTGGTTCTCACAATTTTGACCTCCGGATAACAGGAGTAGTCTCCATCACGGTGAGGAAGTGTTTGCCATCCGGCGGACTGCCAAAATCAGTGCTTGTACGTTGCCAGGGGACACTTGGTGAGGGTTCTGTGATGACAGATGGGGTAGGGTCTCTTCCACCCGTGGCTTGACAGGGCTGCATTGATGGGTGGTCTTTTGAACTTTGTCGTACAGGCTGGGGAATCCTACTTTGTTTCTTAGTCTGTTTTTGGTTTTCATGACTCCCTGGTGTGATCCATGAGGCAAGTGGACCTTTCGCTGGGTCAGAATGACAAACACTATGAGCCAGGGTACTTGGAGTAGGCACCAGTCAGCCGAAATAGAGTTCCTCTTTTACGCGTCGCAGCGACTTGAGTATGTTCTGGGCTTTCACAGTCTCGTGTGAAAGAGTGGCCATGACATTGTCCCATTTTCCCGACTGGATGGCAGCCATCGCTTGCTGGAGACAGTTGTCTGTTCGGGTCTCAGTGAGCGAGACAGGAAGTAGGTGTGATCTTTCTACCACAAACCTGACATACTCTTCAACTGCCTGTGTCTCTTGAGGAGTGGCGGGCCGCGAGTGCCTTGAGAAATAGTCGGCTGAGTTGTGGGAGCCAGGTCGGTACTCCACAGAGAAATGGTATTCCTGAAGCTGAAGTATCCATTTCTCGATTCTCTGTGGAGGCTTGGTGGCTGAACCTTTGT
Source organism: Triturus cristatus (assembly GCF_964204655.1). Taxonomy (NCBI): domain Eukaryota; kingdom Metazoa; phylum Chordata; class Amphibia; order Caudata; family Salamandridae; genus Triturus; species Triturus cristatus. Next base: position 223,296,489 of record NC_140594.1, on the reverse strand, counting down.
AGAGTAGTAGTTGGTGCTTGTGGTCTGTGTTGACAATAAAAGGGTGTCCGTACAGATAGATGTGAAAATGACGGCAGCCCCAATTGATTGCAATAGCCTCTTTCTCAATGTGAAAATACCTTTGTTCAGTCTGGGTCAGGGCACCGCTGGCTTAGGCGATGGGCGCCCACTCTCCGCATGGCTGTTTTTGTTACAGAACAGCCCGAGACCTGTGGGGCTGGCGTTGACGGATAGCTCGGTGTCTTTGCTGGGGTTGAATTATGCAAGCATGGTGTCAGCAGACAAGGCTTGCCTTGTCTTCTGGAATGACTCTTCCTGCTTGGGACCCCATTGCCATAGGTTTGATGCTTTTGTGAGCTCTCGCAATGGTTCGGTGAGCTGGGTTAGATTCTGTAAAAAGCAGCCACAGTATATGACCATGCCTAAGAAGCTTCTTACTCTGGTGACGGTGGAGGGTGCAGGCACACTCTGAATGTCGTGGACCTTGGCAGGGTTGGGGTTTATCTCCTTGGCAGAAAAGCAGTAGCCAAAAAAACAGATTTCCTCCTTCAAGAATTCACACTTGTCTTTGTGCAGAGTAAGGCCGCAGCTCCGCAGCTGGGATGAAACACAGACCTTAGCCATTGGAGGTGTTCTTCCAGGGTGGGAGTATGGACCATGATGTTGTCGCTGACGCTCAGAACATTAGTGAGCTCCACCAGCATTCCCCCGGATGATATCCTGAAACACTTCTGCAACTCTGGAGATGCCTAAGTTAAGGCATTTGTACCGACGTAGCCCCAGGTGTATGGAAAAAGTAGTCACATGTTGGGACTCTGGAGCGAGGAGAATCTGGTGGTATCTTGAGCCGAGGTTCATCTTCGAGAACCATGGGGAGCCGATGAGCTCTCCCACAATGCCGTCAATGTGGGGTCATGTGGTGCTCCCGTTTGATGGCAGTGTTCAGGACTCGCATCTCGATTCATATGCGCACCTCCCCAGGCTGTTTGGACTTGCGTGCCACGATGATAGGTGACACCCATTGTGTGGGCTCTTCCACAGTCTTTACGATGTCTGCTTCTTTACTTCTTACGGAAGGTCAACTAGGGCGAAGATCTTCTCCAGGACTTTCTTGACTTTTGAAAAGGCAGTTGACTGTATTAATTTCACTTTGGTGTGAGATTCTATGAGAACCACTGTGAGGCACCCATCTGAGAAGCTCCCAAAATCCATACTCAGTTTCGACAAGGGCTTTAGGCTGGGTTCCACTGTTATCTCCGGGGGCGGTTGTGAGTCCCCACTGGTGATGGCGCAGGAATGGCAGTTTTGCACCTTCTCATCCACTTAAGTGCCAATCCCCGATACCCACACTTTGTCCCGGAGTCTTGCCTTTGTCTTGACCACACCCAGGTGACCTTGGTGTGCCAGATCAATCACCCTGGTCCATAGATTCTGTGACATCACAATTCACCAACCCCTGAGCATCAAACTCTCAATTGCGCTCAGCTCTTTTCTCACTCAACATATCTGGTTCCTTGTCATCTGTTCTGCATGGGTCAGTGATTGAGAACTGTCAAGCAAATGCTTCCACTGCCTCCTAGCGAGGACCTTTTTTGCACAGGAGATGCTTTCATTTCACTCAGTTTATTACTGGATCTCTTGGGCGGTTAGCAATTTGGGGCACCTATCATGTACGACCATTTGCACAAAGTCCTCTGCTCCTACATCGTTATCTGTCTGGTCCTCCCCTGTGGGATGTGGCGATTGCCTTAATAAGTAATCCACCAGGTTGTTGGCACCTAACCTAGATGGTAGACTACCGCAAAACAGTGCAGCTGCAGCTGCACGGTCCATCTCTCAATCCTTGGGGCACTAGTCGGACTGACCCTGTGAATAGCTTGACCAACAACTTGTGGCACCCAGAACTGCTGACCACACAAGTATCGTTGGTAGCGGCTACATGCCCACCAGATGGTCAAAGCTTCTTGCTCGATTTGGGCATGCCTTGTTTCTGTGTCACAGAGTGCTCTGCTCGTGTAGGCAATGGGTACCCATGACCCTTCCACCTTCTCTTTAAGGAGCACTACCCCTAGCCCTACCGGGCTGTCTTTTACCACTAGCTCTGTGTTTTGTCACCAGCTGAAGTATGCCAAGGTGGCATAATCAAGGAGGGGCACTTTCACTTGCCAATATGCTTTTTCAGCCTTCGGTCCCCACTCCCATGGTGTGTCCACTTTCGTCAATGTCCGTGGTGAATCTGACGTAGTGGCTAGGTTCAGGATGAACCTCCCGCAGTATGTCACCATACCCAGGATGCTCCTTACTTCCTTCGGGTTCTGGTGTATGATGTGCTCCTGATGGCATTAATCTTCTTTGGGTCCACCCTTAGGCCAACAGGTGAAACGATGTGGCGAAGAACTCTAGCGAGTTTTTATAGAAGTAGCACTTTTGTTGGTACAGAGTCAAACCGCACTCTGCCAACCACTCCAGGATGGCTCTCAGTCTTACATGGTGCTCTTCCAAGCTGTCTGAAAAGATCAGGATATCGTTGCTTATGTTTAGTACCCCAATCAGCCCAGAGAGGGTCTTCTTGATGGTGTTTTGGAACACCTCTGCGGCTGATGAGAAGCTGAAATTGAGCCTCCAATACCATCTGAAGCCTACATGTATGGAGAATGTTGTGATGTATTGGACGGATGGTTCAAGCTCCAGCTGATGGTAGCCAGAGTTTAGCTCTAATTTCGAAAACCATTGGGCGCCATTCAGGCCTGCCACACTGTCATCCATGGTTGGCAAAATGTGCTGATCCCTCCGGATGACTTTATTTGGGAGTCTTATATCAATGCAAAGCCGTATGGCTCCAGGCTGTTTTGGTGCGATAACTAGTGGGGACACCCATGGTGTAGGGACGGTAACTTTCTCCATGTCCCGTTTCTGTTCTAGGTCCCACAGTTCCTTTTCCACTTGTGGCCACAGGTGGAAGGGGACCCTTCAGTGTCATAGCGCTGTTTCCCTTTTAGTCTGCCAAGGTCAGTGAACAATTGGGGAAACTCTTCCAGCATTGCTTTGGTATGTGACTTGTGCACTTGCTTAGCAAGAAACAGTGGCACTATATGTTCCGCTGTGTGATATTCCACCAGCGTGCCTGTGCACCTTTCAGTGATGTGGAATCTCACCCTGGTTGAGCGGCCATTGCTCACCACATGGACTTCTATCATTCCTTTGAGTGTTAATGGCTCCGTGCCTCCCTAAATGTAAATTCTTGCCATGGTGACAGAGAGAGTGGGGAGCAGTGTGATTTGGTTGAACTGTACTGAGTTCATAACATTCACGGTGGTGCCTGTATCGATCAATTCAGCGATGGTGGTGCCTCCAATATTGACTGTGTACATGGGGGTAGGTGACCTCTTCCTGTTGCCTTCCCTCCCAGAAAACAATATTACGCAGACATCGTTTTCGTCATCTTCCAGAATGGTGCCTTGCCCACTGCTGCTTGGTCCATCTTCGTCTTCCTGCTCGTTGAGGGACAGTTGTCGCAGTGCAGTGGTCGTCTTCCTCAGGTACCCTGCGTTGGGCCTTTGTTTCCCACTTTGGCACACCTTAGCAAAATCATTGACTTTGCCAAGTTTTTGAGCATGCGTGCCCTCTCGCTGGACAGACGTTTGGGATTTTGTGCTCCAGTCCTCAGTTGCCACATCTCCCACCCAGTTGTCTCTGGGCTCCCACTGGGTGGGAAGGAACTGGTCATCTTTTGATTGTGTGTACACAATCCTCATTCACTTTCACATCTTTCTGGGGCCCACTCATTGCCGTGCCTTTGCTTAGGGCTGCTTCCATGTCTTCAGCCCTGCTATTCGATAGCGTGTGGGATCGGGCTAGGACTAGGACATCATCCAAAGAGATGCCAGCCTGCCACAGGATAAGGCACCAAAGCACTGCCAACTTGCACCCCTGCATTATTTAGGCATGGATTTGTTCCAGTTGAATGATATTCACGCTTGTGCTCGCCAGCTTCTACAAGCATGGGTAGAACATGCTGACTGATTCTTCCTCTGCCTCCCGGGCCTGGCAAAGTTTAAAGCGCTCATAATCAGGATTGAGCGACGGGTCAAAGTTAAGGCCGTTACAGTGTCATCGAAGTCTGCAACCACCCCAAGTGTTGGGTAGTCTTGAACAGGTCATATAGTTCTGTCCCACCAAAATGCGCCAATAGTGATCTTTTAATGGCTTTGTCAACTTCTCGGTGGCATGAAAGTAGTGTTGTAGGTGCCCGATCCAAGAGCGCCATTTTGGAGCTGCTGTGGCGGAGCCAGTCATGGTCAGTCATTTTATTAACGGCTTTTTCATTTATGCGCTAGTGTGTATGTTACTTTTTTTGTTAAAATGTTTATTCCTTCTCCCTTTTGGTTGGCTTCTGTGCCTTTCCTCTTCCGTTTTTTTTTTTTTTTTTGCATCACTGTAGAACGTCCAGCTCTTTGGCTCAGCGCCTTCTCCTTACACTTTGTCATTTTCTTTTCTTTTCTCTGTGGTCTTCCTCCGTGTCTACCGCTATGAGAGGCTTACAACTCACCTCTTCCTTCTTTCTTGATCTTTCTTTTTCTTTTGTTTTTTTATTATCGTTTTTTGGGGCCACTCTGGCAAGCAGCACACATGGTGTTGCAGCACTCTCCCTGTGGGCCTCTTTTCACCCCTGAGGTGACTGGATCAGGCACTAGGTGGTGCAGCGGCCCCACACCGCCATGCACTAAAAACGCTTTATTTCGTGGCAAGTCCCGGGAGATGGCTGAGAAGGACACGGTCGCTGACAGGAGCAGAAACAGCTGCCGGACCAGGGCAGAGGGGGAAAATGACTCACACGCCGGTATGAGTTTTTCTCTCAATGTCGGCTAATCACCGAACAGCGCCGTTTTCCCTTTCCAGTTCACAGCCAGGCAGCACACTTCATCGCACACTGCCCAGTGCGATCGCAGGTTGGTACAGGGCAGCGGGGTTCACTGCACGCGATGAGCTCCAACCTTGAGTTGTAGTTTACGTTATAGAGAATCCCTACATAGCTAATAGACAATACTGGAGCCTAAGACAATGGCAAGCGATGCTTTTTCGTTAATAATTGAACTACAATTTTTAATTTGAGCTTTATGATTAACATTTTGACAGCATACCATACTCCGTTCCAGATTCTTCTAGACTTCACGTATGACAATAATCTTTACCCATAATAATATTCTGATTTTTTTTTTCAAACATAGATCTGGCTGTCAAATTACAAGTGGTACATATGTAAATTGCCACCAGGAGGCAGCATTATCCAGCTAACAGTAAAAACATGACTGAAGCATTTTCAAGCTGGCATTCACTTATGTTTTGTTTCAACGACTATTGTGAAATCTACACTAAACTAAGAGGTGGGCGAGCCAACAAATTAACAGGGATTGACAAGACATATTTGAGTCATATGAGCTGAGCCTTGAAAATATTTGGCATTGTATGCATACAATAAACATCGGGCCAGATTTTCAAAAAAGTCACGCAACGCAGCCCCAAAAAGGCTGCGCTGTGCTGCGTTGTGTGACAGGCAGGGAGCAGGAGAGCCCCATATCTTCAGCGCTCTGTCCTCCCCTTCCCCTAGTGCCGGCGCTGATTTCAGCTGGCGCTAAGGTGTGTGCGTGCATCTAGCATAGGTTTTTTACAGGAAGGGTACCCTTCCTGTACAAAATACCATGCCTAGAAAAGTTTCAAAGCTGTTCCTACTTTGTATGTGTGCCGCACAGTGCAGCACGTATGCAATGTCGGAAAAGCATGGAGAAATGAATACATTTCTCTTGTTATGCCTTCTTTGAAGTGGTGTTAACTTTTGGCGCAAAACCCTGTCTGCAATTCCTTGTAGATACGTTTTTTGTCAAAAGGCATGGGTGGTTGAATGGGAACACCCATGTACCACCCATGTAATGCCTCCTTGGCGCTAAGTAATGCAAAGCAGTGCTTTGGGCTGCTTTGTGAAACGTTTAGGGTGTTTTCCAGCACAAAACAAGTTTTGCGCTGGAAAGTAAGTTCTCCAAAAACATTTTGCACTGGTGAGTGTCATTTTTGCTAACCCAGCCCAAATTTGTTTGAAAATCTACCCCATCATGTCAGGATTTGATAAGGTATCTTCAAAATTCAAACAAGAATTTGCAGTGCAAAAAGTCTCATATTTGCGAGAGTCATAGCTATCGGTGTTTTGACAATGTCATCTACCCAAGTGTTTTGATTTGGAGTGGAGTGGATGTATGTGGTGTAGAGTGGAATTATGTGGGTTGTTTTGGAATTGTGTGTGGTGGCATTTTGTGGTGTGGGGTGGATTTGTGCAATGGAATTATGCGGCATGGTGTGCAGTGTAATTATCTAGATAGTAATTGTGTGGTATTGAGTGTAGAGTATAAATATGTGGATTGGTGTTTTGTGTTGTGGTATGTTATGCTGTTGCATTTTGTGGCATGACGTGAAATTCTGTGATTTGATTTGAATGTATGCGATGTGTTGTGTGATTGTCTTCTTGAGTTGAAACGTGATTTGCTGTTGAATTATGTGGTGTGGAATGGAAAAGTGAGGTAAAGTAAAGGATTTCCGCGCCACGCTGAAGATTCCGTGCGCGGGCGGGGCCATGACGGAACGGTTCCGTCATGCGCACAGCGCAACCGACGTGCATGACGGAACCGTTCCGTCATGCGCGTCGAAGGGGTTAAATACACTACACCCTGCCCAACGGGTTGTTAAGGGCCTACCATAGGGGTGACTTATATGTATAAAAATTGAGGTTTAGGGGGGGCGTGGCCAACTGCCGAAGGGAATGGCCGCACTGTAGCCGAGCTCTGCTGCGCCATTCCCGATTAATCCGTTACTAAACATTGTGCCCCGGCCGGACTCGCCAGCGAGAGAGCCTACCTGGTCCTGAAGTTCTGCCCTGCTGCCAGACGAGAGGCAGCCTCGATCGGAGGCGCCCTCATGACAAAATCACTTCCTGGATGTTCCGGCGGCCGGGGCGCCTCTGGGAGTGCTTTGCTGATCCCTGGAGAGTGCGATCTAATCTACGCGGCAGCTGCAGCCTTATCTACGGGCAGGCCCTCACGCCGATGTAGCTGCGCCGCATTATCTATGTCAGCGGTGCCGGCGGGGTATGTGCTGCCCCCGTGGCGGCTCTCCTGTGTGACGGACTGACTGCTCCTGAGTCGCTGACATTGCTGCTCCCAGGGAGAGACTGCGGCCTAGGCGCCCAAGCGCTGTGAGCCCCACTACTGGTGAGGGGCTAGATAGACATGCGCTTGAGTCGGCGCCTCATACTGCATTATCTGGGGGCCGGGTGGGGCATGTGAACTGTTCCTCAGTGGCCCCAGCGGCACAGGAGAAGCACTGTCAGACCCCCCCAGGGTGAGGGCGCTGCTCGGCTCAGCAGCTGCGGCCTACTGGCTCATTGGGACTGCGCCTGAGGTAGGGGGGCCGAGCAGAGTGTATGGGATTGACGGCATTGGCTGTGTGTGCGCCGCCCCGCATCTCACCTCCTTGCTACTGGCTGGACTGCCTGGGAGCCGGGAGAGTAGCCGTCCGCACCCGGCCCTTTGTTCTCCTTGGGTCAACCAGTGGGTGCGAACTTGTGTATCCGGCAGTGATGCCCCGGGCGTGCTTTGGCCCAGCGACGACACGATGGATCTTGTGGGGGCGGAGTGAGGCCCCCCCACTCTGCGCCTTGCATTGCAGGGGTGGCCTGTGACTTGAGATTGCGCGCCCTTGGCTGCCCCGGTGCTGAGAACGGATTGGGGGCCCGGGACACTCCCGGGCTCCAGTGGTAGAGACAGGGCTTTGCATGCCCCTTGCTGGCTGCGGCTGCGTCCTCTTGGTCCCTGAAGGCTGCACGGGGCCACTGCACTACTTCTGAGGTGCGGGCTGGACAGCCTGGTGCTCTGAGGTCTGGGCGCTGCTGGTAAAAGCCGAAAAGCCGGTGTGGGCTAGACCTACTGCAGGCGGCGATGAGTAGCTGGCATGGCTCAACCCTCCTTCGGACACCTCACACCCACCTGCGACATCATGGCAGCCGGCCGCAGTGGTCGTAACGCGGTGCAGGCGAAGCTGGACAAATTTGCGTGGCAAAAGGGTCAGATGGGGAATGCGCTAATTCCAAATCGCAGGGTGAGCAACCTGATCCCACATTGCCGGACATTTTAACTGCCATAACCTCTGTGCATACCTCACTTGAAACCCGCATAGACACTGTTGCTACGGAGGTTTCTTTAATCAGGGCGGACATGAGGAAAATGTCTGATCGAGTCAACACCATCAAAAAAACAACCAAGGAACTGGCGAGTGATACGAATCTTCTTGAGCTTCAAGTGACTGAACTTCAATCTATGCAGGAGGCACTCGCACTACAGCTGGATGATTACGAGGGCCGTATGAGACGCAATAACATACGAATCTTAGGGGTCCCAGAGCGGGCGAAGGGTCAGGCTTCTGATCTCTTTGTCGAGGAATTGGTCCTCAAACAGCTTCAGCCAAGGGGCCTCTCTAAATGCTTCTCAATTGAATGAGCGCAGACCGAAACCAGGAGCGCCTTCCCGACCTCTTCTTGCAAGGGTTTTTAATTTTTCGAGATATAGATTCCATTCTCCAGACGGCGAGGGCGGCCCCTCCGTTGACGATCGACAACAGTAAAGTCACTTTTTTCCCCGACTTCACCCTGAGGGTTCAGAAACAGCGGTGCAGTTTCCTGGACGTGAAGCGTGCGTTAAGAGGCCAAAAAATTAAATACGCCGTGTTTCCAGCAATGCTGCGGGTCGAGTCAGAGGGTAAACTATGGTTTTTTACAAGGACGCTTGGGACTGGCTTGAATGCTGGCGAACAGTTGGTAAGCGTCCCCACAAACCTGCGGGCGACGCGGGTAATGCTAGCAATCAACACCAGCGGCAGGGGTCCCCACCCAACAGTGACTTGGTGGCAGAGATCCCGAAGGGTTGAAGGTTGACGATCGGCAAGTATAAGTGACTGTCCCCTAGGCATTGACTTCCTGAGCATGCATCTGGTGGTGGCTTTCATATTTGGGGTGCCTCACCTCTTACAGGGGGTCCAATAGATCAGGGCTCATATTGATCCAATTCCATCTTGTTCTTGGTTTTCCGTGTATTAGATAATGCTACAGATTCACTTTTGCAATAAGTTATTCATGGTGTTCCTATACCAGGTTATGGGTTTGCTGGGCGGGGCTGTACCTGTTCTTATGAACTGTTGCCCTAGGGAGTGGGGTTGTTCACGTACCCGACACTGTTGAGTTAGGGTGACAAGGACTCTGCAAGTTGGGGGTGGCGGGTGGTTTTGTACCCGTTGTGCAGGGAGGCAGGGTGGGGGGAGGGTGTTGAGTTTCGGGTGGGAGAGGGGGTTTGGTTGTCTTTGGTGTTCTGTTTACTGTACTTGTGCAATGCTACTCTTTGTTTTCCTTTTCTTCAATATTTCCAATTGTCCTATACACCTATTTACTCTCACTGTGGTATATAATGCTCCCTGCCAAAATGTGACAGCATTACAATGGGGAGGACTGGGGATACCTGGAGATCACTACAGGTGTCTACTCGTTGAAGCGACTGGACCCCAATCTGTCTTATTGCCATACGGCAGGCTCCCCTGCTTCTGCTGCCCGGGGGCCACAATCCTGACCTCACCCTCTGAGTTCAGACGCTTTTGTCATCCATACACATCACCCATATGGCTTCACACTCCGTCCTTAAACTCCTGACGTGGAACGTCAATGTCCTGGGAGACAAGATTAAGCAGGGAATAGTACTGCAATACCTGAAGCGACAGGCGCCGGATATCGTCCTACTCCAGTCGACGCACTTGGTTGGGAACTCTTGTGGGGCACTGGATATGTGGGTATACCAACTGGTCACCCATTCAGGGTTTACCTCGGGTTCGCGGGGGTGGGAGTACTCCTCCCCAGGGGCTGTCCATATGTGATCCACAAGACGTGGACAGATTAGCAGGGTAGATATGTAGCATTGTCTGGCACCTGGGAGGGACAGATTCTCAACGTCATATACACCTATGTCCCACCTGGTTTACAGCGTCCCGCGTTGCGAGATATAGGTACACTCATACTTGACTTCCCATTGGGTGTACTAGTGCTGGGAGGTGATTTCAACTTGACATTTGATGGCGCTAGGGATCGCCTTCCACCCTGCAGGGACCCCCTCCGGGGATCCCAACTGAACGAGTTCTCATCCGCCATGGGCTTGGTGGATATTTGGAGATGGCTTAACCCGACCACCATACAATTCACGTTTCAATCAGGGGCCCACAACAGTCAATCCCGCATTGACCACATGTTCACACACGCCCAAGATATTCATGTTTTTTCTGAGTCCCGGTGCCTTGTGCGGGAAATCTCTGATCACTGCCCCATTCTCATGACTTTAACCTTGGGGCAGACCAGGCGCTGTACTACCCTCTCTATCAATCCTTGGGCGCTTAAAGTACCCCACAGTAGGGAACCACTGCTCAAAGACACTGACTACTATTTCACAGAAAACATGTGGTCGGTCACTACCGCCTGTGTATTGTGGGGGGCGTTTGGCACCGTCATTAAGGGTCAAGCCTTATCATTGATGATGGGGAATAGGAGGGAACTCTCCAAACGAGTAGTGGAGTTGGAAGAGGAGATCCTGGTAAAGAAAAAAGCCCTTGCGTGTGCTCCTGATGCGGACAAACAGCACACACTCAATATGGTGCGTCTGGATTACTGGCAACTACTGACGCAAGCTGCCAAGACGCGCTATCTTGCTAACCGTCACAAGATCTATGAGCATGGTGAGCGTACGGGTAAACTCTTGGCCTGGCTAGAAAAAAGGGAGCGGGCATCCAGGTGGGTCCACTCAATATCTGGGGCTGATGGTACGCTTCTCACTGACCCTCAGCAGATTGCCAAAACATTTGCTACTTACTTCTTATCTGTATAAATACTGCCGAGACGTCTCAGGCCCCTATGGCTGCGGACCTCCTGTCTACTATCAAAGTCGCTCGCCTATCAACACAGGATTGTGACTTCCTAGTGAGTGACCTTACAGACACTGAAATTCAAAAGCTATTCAGAATTGTACGATCAAGTAAAGCTATGGGACCTAACGGGCTTCCAATTGAACTCTTTAAACCAATGGCTTCTAAGCTCTCTCCCCACTTACTGCGCATGTACACTGAAAGCTTTGATCCAGGTATTCTTCCAACTGATGTTAGAACAGTCTCAATTGTGGTGATACACAAACCAGGCAAGCCAGCGGATGACTGTAAATCCTATTGCCCTATATCCCTCCTCTCCATGGAGGCGAAAATCCTAGCAAAATTATTGGCCAACAGACTCCATATTACTGAGCTGATCAATCTGGGTTCATGCCAGGAAGGAACACGACCTTGAACCTGCGGCTGTTGAATGGGGTCCTCGGCAGACCAGACACCATCAGGGAAGATGTGATCCTGTTGTCATTGGACGCCACCATGGCGTTTGACACCATCGAGTGGGATTTTCTCTTCGCAGTTCTGGCTCGGATGGGCTTTGGCCCAAATTTTATTAGATGGATTCAGCTACTTTACACTCAACCTACTGTGCATGTAACTGTTAACAACCACGTATCTAGTAGTTTCCCATTGCAGCTGGGCACGAGGCAGGGATGCCCTCTATCGCCCCTGCTCTTTACCCTTGTATTAGAGCCGCTAGATATCTGGATCAGGAGTGACCCGGAGAGAAGGGGGCTTAAGTGGACTGAGGATCACGAAGATCGCATTTCACTCTATGTGGATGACATCCTCCTCTACTTGGCCTCACCCTCACCCTCGCGGTCCCTGCGTCGAGTGCTCCACATATTCCATATATTTGGTGCCCACTCAGCGTACACGAGTAATTGGGCCAAGTCCCAGTTATGTGTGTTGTGGGGGGTACCGCCACTTAGCCCCAGAGGCTACAACATATCGGTGGCATCTCGGGGCTTTAAGTACCTCGGCATATTCATTACCCCAGACCCAACTTTATTCTATGAATCCAATCTGCTGTGGCCCCTGACCCGTCTGAAATTGGATGCTAGATATTGGAGATCTTTCCCTCTAACTCTTCTGGGGCGGGCGGCACTTTTTAAGATGCTTGCACTACCACACTTCCTGTATGCACTGCAAAATACCCCCAACGTAATCCCCGATGCCTATTTTGCCAGTATTGACAGCGTAGTGCGAGGACTGCTGTGGGAGAGGCGGGCACCGCGTATAGCCATGACTAAACTTACCGTGGGATTGTATGATGAAGGTATTGCATTGCCTGATATGCGGCTCTACCACCAGGCATCACAACTGGTTGCGGTTAATAGGTGGGTACATGGGGAGTACGACGATCCAAACTTTCGCACAGACCGCTGGCTTTTGGGATGGGGAGGATACAATAGAGCACTCTACATGAACCCCCGTTAGCTTCGCTTCACGGGGCCCACCAAACGCACAGTGGAGGTCTGGCACGGAATCACTAAGAAATGGGGCTGGCACAATTGACTTACAAAAGCTACGCCACTCTGGGAACCAGATATGTTGGGTCAGCTTAGTAAATGTCCTGGCTTTGACAGGTGGGATATGATATGCATCTCAACGGTGGGGGACATGTGGGTAAAGGGGAAATTGGTCACTTTTGCCGACCTACAGGCCAGGTATCAGTTGGCACCCACCAAGACCTTCAGGTACCTTCATATCAGCCATGCTGTCTCAGCTGCCATGCCCAAGGAGCTCCCCCTGCCTGAGTCCTCTCCACTTGAGGACAGATTGATACTTGACCCTATGCCCACAAAAGCTATATCCCTTACATATAAAAAAAACTGTTAAACAATCGGCCCGATCCTATGCAACGCCTGTGGCAGTGTTGGGAGTCGGACCTGGGGAGCATGGATGATGAGGACTGGCGCTACGTATTGGCTTCTCCGAGAGAATTGTCTATTTCTATAAGACTGTGCTTAGTTCAACTGAAAATCCTCCACCGTGTGTACTTTGTTCAAGCTGGGTAGGAGGCCTGATTCCTTATGCTTACGAAAGTGCAACCAGACAGGCACCTTCTTCCATATCCTATGGGACTGTCCAGTGGTGGGGCAATACTGGGATAAGGTTACAAAACAGATGGAGGGGGCTTCTGGCAAGACCCTGAAGGCCTCTCCCCCAGCTGTGGCTCCTCAATGTGTGAGAGGCCACTGACCTCTCACAGTTCAGGCATACATGGGCCTCAATGGGGTGGGCCATCGCAAAACGCAACATTGCGCAGAAATGGGGGGGTGGGGATGGCCCCAGGTTTGCGAGATTGGGCTATTGATATGGTAAGGGATGATTGCCAAAAAGGATGTGTTTAAACATAGAGGGTGCCCCAAGAAATGGAACCATAAATCGGGAAAGTGGAACAAGTATAGGGGTGAGATATGTTTATCCCCTTCAATTGAACTGCAACGTGAAAGACTCTTATTGCTGGGTGAGCCTGTGAGTGATGCTGCGACCATGCCTTGACACATGTAGTGGCTGACCTACTTGCAAGAAGCCACCTGATATATGTGCTGTTTGTGCGCCTCTGTCCCTTACTAATTGACTCCTATTGAACAGGCAAGACACTGTCATCCTGGTCCATCTTTGGGAAGAATATGGTGCTCATCGTACTGTAATATGTGTCATTGTATTGTGGACCTGACTATTGTTTTATCATTGCCTTGTACTTTTTCTTTCTTTTTCTAATAAAAATTGTTTACATTTTTTTTTTGGGAGGTTTAGGCCTAGCTAAAGGTTTATTTTGCCAGTTCAAAGTGGCAGTTTAAAACTTCACACAGGCTGCAATGGTAGGCCTGGGACATGTTTAAAGGGCTACTTGAGTGTGTGGCAGAATAAATGCTGCAGGCCCTCTAGTTGCATTTCATTTACCGTCTTTGGGTGCATGTAGTACCACTTTACTAGGGACTTATAAGTACATTAATGTGCCACTAAGGTGCAGACCAATTTTACCATGTTTAGCACGCACTAGTTAGTGGTGGTGAAGTGCAATGAGTCCTATGGCCAACAAAAACAAATTTCAGCAAACAGGAGGGGAGAAGGCCAAACGTTTTGGGGAAGACCACATCAAAGACTGTCAGGTCTAACACAGCCCCACTTATATAGGTCTATAAGCTTCTCTAAACCATCCAAGCAGTAGTTGCGATGGGCAGTCTGTACAAATAGCCGGGACGTACTTGTAAATGTAAATGTAAATGTACAGGAATTTATATAGCGCAAATCACCAAGCGCTTGCTTAGGGAACCCGTCCTGGTATTCCCCTGTGAGATAACCCGGCAGGGCATCCGCAAGGTGAAAGCCAGGCATCCCGCCGCGAGGGGCCCATGTGGAGATTAAGCAAGCTATTGCCCAGAGTCGCAGAGTGTGAACCCATGAATCGAGTATGCACTGGAGCGAGAATTATCGAGTCCATGGACATTTATGGACTCAAGACCCAGCCGAGCCGGGAATTGAACCCTGGTCCCGGGCTGACCTCTGCTTCCAGGTCTGCCTCCTCTAACCAGTGAGCCACACTTCTCCACTTGACATGAGCTTATGGCCTGAACCTACTGGGAATTCCTCATTTATGGGAAATAATTGCAATATTTACTCCTATTGTGAAACTGATTTACTGGATTACTCGTATCTGTCGACGAAGGGCACACACATACTGATCTGTTCAGTGTAGGTCATGTGCATCTCCGGACATTTAAGGGCATCAAAGACCCGTTATTGTTCAACCTCATGTGGCTGAACGCCACTTGTCCTTCTAAGAAGTTGAACACCGACCACTGGGGGATGCATACCTAGTTAGCATGGAGGAGTATGGCTTGTTATTGGAATTAACTAGACAAATCACTCCACCAACTAAGAATGGTCATGCACCCCCACCCACAGAACTGAGAAAGAGCTATAAGTCTGTCAATCAGTTCTGTGTTTGGGTCGGGTGAGGTTTCCTGTGTTGAGTCAAATTCAGCGACAGACCCCATTCCTGGTGGTGGCTTTCTGTCAATTCCATTAAGTTTGAACTTTTTAACCGTACTCCCCC
This sequence comes from Triturus cristatus, assembly GCF_964204655.1. Lineage (NCBI taxonomy): Eukaryota > Metazoa > Chordata > Amphibia > Caudata > Salamandridae > Triturus > Triturus cristatus. The sequence goes on along the minus strand of NC_140594.1, from coordinate 223,281,410 downwards.
CGGAATCAAATTAATTTGGTTTCCTGGCTGCTGCTTGACGGATGATGGAAATAACACCACCAGAGCTCTAGTTGGCATTGTTTAGGGTCAGGCCTATGATCTATCTGATCGTCTTCAATGCTCTGACTTTCGTTCTTGAAAAATGAAAACATTCTTGGCAAATTCTTTCACTTTGGCTCCTCTTGCTCCACGACCAAGGATTTCACCTCTGATGGCACAATATGAATCCCCCAGCTGTCCCTATTAATCATGGCCCCAGTTCCAAAAACCAACAAAATAGAACTGGATGCCTATTCCATTATTCCTAGCTGCAGTATCCAGGCGACTAGCCTGCTTTGAAAACTAATATTTTCATAGTAAATGCTTCAGACCCTCAAGACACTCAATCAAGACTATCGAGAGGTGCAAGAGGCAGGGTCTGGGACAGGTGGTATCTCACCTAGCAGCAGACCAGCAGTTCAATCCCAAGATCCAAGTTCAAACTTTTTAACTGCAGCAACTTTAATAAGCTATTGGAGCTGGAAGTGCCGTGGATGCTGGCATCAGAGTTGGTCTCGTTAAAGAATTTAAACTGTACTTATTCCCACTACAGGGCCTCAAAAGAGTCCTGTATTGTTATTTTACGTCACAACCTCCCAGAATCGGGAATGGGTCATTTGCTCCTGCTGCCTGCCTTGGATGTGGTAGCCGTTTCTCAGGCTTTCTCTCTGTAGTCAAAGCCTGATTACCCATTACCCCAGTTTACCATGGTAAGCACAGAAAGTACCATCAAAAGTTGATGTGGAAGACATACAGATGTATCGCCGCTGTCACAGGGACATGGGATTGGCCCAAGGTCATCTGGAGTCAGGCGGGTGAGCCCAGAGTGGTCTGATAAATGCACACATCCCAGGAGGTCAACACTCGTCGGCATTTATTAGCACTGAAATTACCACAGTTATCTTGGTAACAGACTGAGCGATCAAATGAACCATCAATGATTTAAATAGCTGTTCACAATTTCACCAGCAGTGTGTACTTACACATGCATAGCTTAGTCTTTGAGACAAGCATATGCTACTGGCAGGATCAATCAGGTAACCGTGCCTGCTGGACGGAAGATGGATTCGCATGTCCATCCTGGACAGACCTTCACACCCTTTGCGTACCTGCTGTTGGAGCCCCTGCTTGCCTGCAGGGGTCTGCTAGGACAAGAAGTCACTAGGTGGGCCTGACTGCTCTGTGACAAAAGAAAGCAGAGGAGGGCCAAGGTACAGCCTGAGCAGTGCACATAAGTGCTGGCCTAAGCAGCGAGGACACCCCACAGAGCATATATTCCAATGTTCTGCGGAAATGTGTGAGGTGGGAAAGGGCAACAGATACACGTGGGATCTGAATCGCATCGAGGGATACAGGACTAATGCCACCTGACCACATCTACTCTGGGCAGATCACTGGGGGGGGAGGGGAGGGGTGCTCATGAGCTGCCAGGCTGCTTGACCTTCGCTCTGCTGAGTCTCCACAAAAGACAGACCCTTGAGTTGGACATTTCAGGCAGGTAGAAGCTCTTTTGTCAACACAATAGATGAGGCTGGCCAAGCAGTCCACCTCTAAATCCATCTCTAAATGGGAACATTTTGCCCAATCAATCAGAGTACAGTGCTGGTGAAAACTGTCCCCAAGCAGGCCTCCCTGCAGGGAGATATCTGCTTTGCATCCCTGCCTGCTCTTCGGAGGCAGGATCAGAGGAAAGGCCCATCAGTCAGGGCTAGAAGGCATGTCCGACCTCCTGGTGCCCTGTCTAGGCTTGAAGAGTCAAATGAGCCCTTACTGGGACTTTCAAGGCAGCCAGGCCATCTGGGTGCAGCATTCATTCCTACGGTATGCACAACCAGATGGCCAGGCTAAGAGCGACTATATGACTTGACTTGAAGGGTCACTATGAATTAATTTTGGCTAGCCCTTGGATGGTCCAGGAGCTCCACAGTTTGGGTTCTCAGGCCCCATGCCATGCTGGGACTCAGGCAGGAGGCTGAGAGGAGGCCTCAAGGAGGTCTAACCGGGGCGGCTCCTCCATTAAGGCGGAGGAGCGTTGCCCTACTGCTTTCTCGCAGTGCGAGAAGCAGAAGCATAAAATGTTTTTTTAAATACCATGTTATGTTTCTGCTTCTCACGCTGTGAGAAAGCAGAAGGCAGGGTATGCCTGGTTGGGGGCGGGCGCGAGAGTATGCCTGGTTGGGGTCGGGCGGGTGGGTGGCTTTCCCACTGTTGTAGGCCATGACTGATTGGTCGGCCTTTAGGGCCAACCAAACCAGTCATGTGCACTCTACATTTTCCGTTGAGAAAATGGCCTCCCTACAGGTGCCCAGCTAGGCGCTGCCCGCGCCAATAAAAATGCTGCCATTGCAGCGTTGTGAGCGTTGTATTTTTTTTTTACCCCCGCTCAAAACCCTTCGTAACCCCCCCACCCGGTCAGCTATCCGTGAGTCATGCGATCCGCAACTGGGTCTGACCTGGGACCTGGTAAGAGCTTATTCTCACAGCCAACCAGGGAAGCCAGTCTCAGGCTCTAAATGAATCCATGAGCCTTGGGAAAGGAGCCTTGGGCCTGGGTTCACACCACAGGGTCCACTGGAGCTCTAACTTTGTGGCCAGTAACAGCTTCTTCATCTGGGCAGGCAGGGAAGGCTTTCCTGGACCTGGGGAAACTTGCCTGGACACATTGGGACTTGGCATGCTGGAGAATAGAGTCCAGGGCACGCGACTTACACCCAGGGCCTGACAGAGTTCTGACTCAGGCCCGGTAACAGCAGGCAGGTTGGGGCGGTCTTCCTGGGTGTGCAGTACCCCATCCCAGCACTTTGCAAAATGGAGAGCCAGGGAACGGAGCTCTTGTGCAGGGGGTTCCAACCTTGACAGAGCTGTGACCTGGGGGCCAGTCAGAGCTTCTGCTTCCCAGGCAGGCTGGGGAGCTCTTCCCGGTGCATGCAGGACCTCTTTCCTGGCATTTTGCGACACGATATGCTAGGGAAGGAAGCCCAGGGAAGGAGGCTTCCAGCCGTGGGCCGGCCGGGGCTCTAACCTGGGGCCTGGTCAGAGCTTCTTCACCTGGGCAGAGAATGGAGACCTTCCCAAGCCTGCTGGACCCTGTCCAAGGCACTTTGGGACATGGTGGGCTAGAGAACGGAGCCCAGGGCCAGGGACCTCCAAACCCAGGCATGCCAGAACTCTGACCCAGGGCCCGGTAAGAGTGTCTTCAATTGGCCATGCAGAGGAACCTTCTCCAGGCCTGCATGACACCGTCCTGGGTAATTTGTGACACAGCGGGCCTGGTCCTGAGATCTTCACCGCCCAGAGTACTATTCATTTTTTTTGTATACATTTTCATTGCCATTTAAAGAAGATAAGGTTATTGCAGTAATATATTTTTTGGGAAGAGAACAGACCCACCCCACCCACTACAACATGCTCTACCAAAGCACACAGCAGTACAATATGCTTGAATAAATTAAATGGCCACATGCAAGAGCTGTGTCGTCCTGATGCCCCCCTCCGATCACTCACAAAAACAGCGCTCACCAAGCGCAGACCCTTAATTTAGCATCTTGTCCACCCACCCTAACATCTCCCCACAGCTCAAGCGGGCAGGGCATCTGGGGGCTCATGAAGCTCAGCAAACATTGCCACCCAGGCCTGCAGGTCATCTGCCACCTTACTATTCTTGCATGTTTTTTCGCACATGACTCTGCTCAGTCACAGCTCATTCAGCCATACCTCGCAGCCAGTCAGTCAGTCAGTATCGGAGTGACACGGGACAACCACAGAATAGCCACCCTCTGTTTAGCGAGCACCAAACCCAAAAGGAGAAGCTTCCTACTAAGCTTTTTTTTCTTTCGAGCCGGGATCATCCCCAACAGGCACTCTCCAACCTCCCTGGGAAGGGACCATCCCATTACCACATTCATGGCCACCCTCTGTTCAGCGAGCACCCAACCCAAAAGGAGAATCTTTCTACTAAACTTTTTTTTCTTTCAGCTGGGATCATCCCCAATTGGCACTGTCCAACCTCTCTGGGAAGGGACCATCCCATTACCACATTCAAGGCCTCCAATATTGTCTACCAATATGTATCAAGCTCAGGACAGCCCCAGAACATATGTGTAAAATTGGCCCCATCCCTTGGACAGAGTAAATAGGAAGATGACCGCCTCAGATAAATTGCATGCAGCATCGGGTGAGGTATACCTGGTGGACAACATTACATTGAAGTGGTTTGAATCTCACATTTGTGGAGGTCCCCTTCACCCCTTCATGCATGCACTCCCATTCCTCATTGGAAAGAGGAACACCCGGATTCTCATGTTACCTAATTTGCACTGGCAAGATGTGAAGTGGGAGTTCTTCCCCCAGCGCCCTGTACACATGCGAGATCAATCGTCACTCCCCCAGCCATATTCAGCTGTGACCCTAATGTCTGTGAGGCATGTGGGACCTCAGGGAAAGAAGGCCACGTAAATGTTGGCAAATTGTAAAAATTGTCCGGTTCCCCAAGCCAAATGATTGCACAGTGTCAGCCAGAGTAATAAACTGATCATTAGGATATCAGGCCCACAATGAAGCACACCACCCGGCATGCCATCTATCTATCAACATTGTCCACGCTACTTGGGGGAATGGGCGCAGTGTCCAAATACACGTCAGGTGCATAAGGTGTCCTTCGCAATACCTGTCTAACTGCCCTCTCCCAGGACCTGTACACCTGCCTGACCACTACTGGCACCGATTCTGGGGCCCCAGCCCCAACATCAAGAGCTCTGGCAAGGGTACTCCACCACACGTATCTCTCAGCAACCTCCGCTCCAAATTCTCCCCTTCATCAAATCAATGCACATGTGCTAAAATTGAGCAGCTATGTAGTATAGGTCCGGCACGGCAGTTCCAGACCCTCTTTCTCCAGCCAAGCTAACTCTTTGCTCCCCGAGGTCCACAACAGTTCAACAACTAATTTGTCCAACTCTACGAAATACCGTCTAGGGATCTCGAACATGGCCCCCTGAAGCACATACAAGTAGCATGGCAGGATAATCATATTCACCAGCGCCAGCTTAAACATGAGGGATAATCGAAGAGTGTTCCATAACTTCACCTTGGGTTTGAACCCCTCCAGCACCCTTCCTATATTCAAAGCTTCAAATGTCTCTGCCTCCCACGCAATCCTGATCTCAAGATATTGAACACTGGGCACCTCCTAGGGAAGGCTCAAATGAGGAAGGTCTTGCACCTGTCTCCCTCCCAGTTCTCCCAACAGGAACAATTTCAATTTGTTGCAGTTCACATGCAATCCTGAGACTTCACAAATTCTGACAGGACAGTCAGCAAGATGGGAACCGAGTGTGTCGGCTGGCGCAGATATACCAAGCATCATTAACGTATAAGGAGACCACATGTGTGGTCTCACCAGTCCTAATGTCCCACCCTCTCATCACATAGCACAGACTAAATGCTAAGTGATCCATCGCTAGTGTGAACAGGAGGGGTGACAACGGGCATCTCTGTCTGGTCCCCCGATACAATGAGAAGTACAGCGACACCGTCCCGCCCACATGTACCCACACCACCCAGGCACCATATAACAGCTGCACCCATTTTATGTACCATTTCCCAATGCCCACCTTCCACAGGACCTGCCAAAGAAATTCCCAAGACAGGGAATCAAACGCCTGTTCTATGCCAAGCAGCACCAAGTCGTAGTGATTGTCCGCAAATATGGGAGCATGCATTTCCAGCGATAGCCTCCGCAAGTTACACATAGTATTCATATGTGGGGAAAAGACACACTGATCCTCATGCACCAGCTGTGGTGGGTGCTCCAGCAATCTGGGCGCTAAGATTCTGCTGAGGATTTTTATATCCATATTAAGCATCCAGAGAGAGTGGTATGAGGACACCTCTGCAGCACCCTCGTCCAGTTAAGGCAATATAACAATGAGTGCTTACCTCATGGACTCTGGCAACAGGCCCCTCTCATAGACTTGTAGACCTCCAACAGGTGGTCTACAATGTGTTGGTACAACTAGGCCGGATGGCCATCACCTCTTGGGGCCTTGGCCATCTTTAAAGCCCGAATTGCAACCATTATCTCTGCCCTGGATATGGGTGCATCCAAACTATCTCTGCCTTCTTTCTAATGGGCGACCACCTGTAAGCTAGTGAGAAATGTATCTCCTACCGTTGGCGGGGACACAGCAGATGCTGCTTATACCTCTGCAGATGTGCTGCAAAGATCTCAGTGATACCCTGTTGGGTGGGCACCTCCTTCCCTTGTGCATTTTGGACCCCACCACAGGGAGACTAAGGGCCTCACCGCAAAGAAGCGCGGCAAGCATCCCACAAGCCTTATTCCCCTCTACATGGAAGCACTGTCTTTTGCTGGTGCGGACAAACCTATTCAAGCGATTTCATGTTGCCAACAAATCCCATCTATACACCTTCCATACAACCAGTTGCTGCAGCTGTGCAACCATACTCTCCTCAAGAGCACTACGTTTTTTCTCTACAACATCGAGCATCCATGACAGCTGCTGCTTCACTCCATATGTCACCTTCATATATTCTCCCACAGGACCACCTTCATAGCATCCCACTCCATGGTCCTCACATTTGTACTGTCCCAATTCTCCATAAAATAGTGATCCAGCACCTCAGCCACAGCTTGCGTAAAAAACGGGTCTGCCAATACCGCCACTGCCAGCTTCCACAGCAGAATTCTGGGAGCACCCCTGCCCACCTGAAATGGGAGCAGCAAAGGGTAATGAATAAATATCACGCCTAATAGGAACATTGATCTCATTCTGTACCATGATACCAGACATAAGGCAATAGTCCAAGTGGCTGTGGTTCTCCGTTGCAGGTACAAAGCAGGAATAGACGCTGCCCTGGCAGGGATTGTGCACCCTCCACACATCCTGAAACCCAAGACCCCCATAACTTCCCGTAGGGCACTTGTCATGGCGGGCTTCATATCTATCTTTAGGGGAAAACGGTCCGCGTTACCATCCAACACAAAATTCAAATCACTAGTTAGCATCCCCTTCAGACAAATGTGCTCAACATCCGCACCCAACACCCTCCCAAAATAACCAGCATCATCCATGTTAGGAGCAGAAACGTTCACCAAGCATATGTTTCTAGTGTCTAGGGTACCAGACACAATCGCATACCTCCCTTCAGAGAGTACTATTCATTCTTGTAATGCATGCACACTGAAGGACAGATGGAAACCTTCGAGGGAATGTATCTGGCCTCCTGGCGCCCTGACTAGGCTTGAAGCTTCAATGAGCCCTCACTGGGTCTTCCAGAGTATCATGGGATTGTAAACATGGAGTCACATGAAGAAACTGATGTGTGTTTTGTTTATTTAAGTAGAAAAGGTAATCAGTGACATTTCCATGGCACATTTTGCATCACCATATGATTTAAAATGACAAGACATTCATTGGGAAAAAGGTTAGGCGATGTAGTGGTTAGTTTTGGTATAAAACCCTTTTTTTAAATGCTTAAAAGCCTCAGCCACATGTAAAAGCACAACATAATAACATAACAATTAATACCGAAACCAATAGATAATACTTCAATCATAGTCATGCCATTTTTTTGTTTTAAGGTTAACATGATGTGTATTCTCATCTGTAAGATTATTTATTACATTTGTAATTTCATCCGTCACATTAAGGGTGAGGTAAGGAGTGTTGCATTTGGTATGTAAGTTATAGTTTGCATGGCTGCTGTGCGAGTTATGGATTGCGATCCTACCTGTAACTTAAGATTCAAGTGTTTTTTCTGCATTTCGGTGATATTTTGTATCTAGTACTACACTTTAACTGTGTTTTTAAGTGAATATTTCGAAAGGCTTGACAGGTAAACATTTATCAAACAATGTACTTCAAAATGGATTAATGGGCGTGGTTGTGTTTCAACTGAAATAGATTTAGATTTATGTAGAACGATAGCAGGTATGGACAAATGTCATTTGGTAGCATTCCAAAGCCCTGAAACAGGAGCCTGCATAGTTGTAGCTAACTTGAGCATACAACTGTTTTGAAACAATGCCACACCTCAATTTCTGCGTCCTCCCCTATACTGAGGGGCAGAGTTACTATTATTTCATGCAACGCGGTACAGCAAGGCAACTTGCTGCGTACGATATATGAAAGGGAGACAGAAGAAATGCTCCCTATTTACAAAGAAATTGAGCATTTCTGCTCTTCCCTTGCACTTGCACACTATTTGTAGCCAAGTGCCAATGCAGGTACCCTTGCACCAGGGTGCAATGGTGTCTGCTTTATGGGTCAGATTGTTTTTGTGCAGGAAATTACACCTTCCTGCACAAAAACAACCCTTAGACGCATTTTTAGGTTGAGCCTAAACAGCACTTGCGCTGAAGGCGATCTGTTGTCTGTACTTTGTGGGGTCTGACTCCTCCTACACTTTTGATTTGCTTGTGGGTGTGTACTTTAGAAATCGTAGCCTACAAATGGCTATTGTTGGGTGCATGTCCCACCTTTTCTCGTAAGTATACTCCTACAGAGTATTGCCGTGGGAGCGAGCAGGGAAGCGCATGCTGCATGCGTGCCTTTATCTTCTTGTTTATCCGTCTGGCAGTGGTGACTGCATACTAAGCAGTGAGCAGTTGGATTTTTGCTGCAATAAAAATTGTCACCACCTGTGAGCCGCCGGGCCCCTCACACCGCCAACATGTAGAATGGAGAGGAAGGTGCGTGCGAGTCGTTCACTCTGCGTCTTTCCCACTTTGGGAGGGAGGGGGGAAAGCGAATCCGAGACCAATTTTTGTGTGTGTAAAAGGCCGCTTTATTGAAACAGGTGCATATCACACTTTATTAACACTGGAAACTGCCTTACAAAACTAAAATCTCACTATACATAGATTACCTGTCCCCTTGTTCCACCCCACCCCTACGATCCCCACATAAATCCCCCACCCTGCCAAATACAAAATAACATTACATAACAACCATATTACACAATCTTACACAATATTGCATTTACAAATCCTATCCTCCAATGACCCAAACCCCTACCTGCCTTTGTGCAACTGTAACTAACAAACCTCTAGTCTAAACTTAGCCTACCTGGTTACCCCTTCCCTGCCCCTGCTCACAAACTACCAACACTTAACTAATAACTTCAGCCAATCTTGGCCAACTTTCAACAACCCCGCCAGCACCTGTTCCAAGCGACAACTGTACAACTTAGCCAAAACCCCCTATGTGTCTGTTCCAATAAACGCCCCTGATAAAAAACCAAAAAAGGGGAAAACAACCCCCCCAAACCCCAATAACGAGGAAGGGAGGGTGGGGAAAAAAGCTAATACACCAGCGCTCCAAGCCACCAGGTCACCAAAGCTGAAATGGTGGCTGGTGAGGCGCGAAAACCCATAATATAACCCTTGGGCTACAACTTAATATTGGGCTACAATTGGGCTAATCCCAATGTAGCCCAAAGTCCTACAAAATGGCCGCTACTCAGCCAGCCCCTCCCCCTCACAATCTGCCAAGGGGGCAGTCCTCGTGGTGCTCGGCTGCCCCCCAAAACCCCTGTCTGCTTGTGCCCATGATCCATGCGTACCCAACATCCGGTGCCTAGGGGCCAAGTTTAGAATTAGAATGTTGACCGGGCTCCCGCCTCTTTGACTCCAGCAGCGTGCTCCCCCCCTTGCTGCTGCTGACTGCCAAGAACTTTTTTACACAAACACAGGCACCTGGCCTCAATTCCTGGGCAGTGCGCACCACACACGTCACTGCCTGCTCCTCCTGAGCTCACGTCTCTTCCACGCCAGCAACGAGCTTGTCCCACGCCGCTGCTGGCCGCCTTAAATCGCACTCCTCTCTCCCGACCCCTTCACATATCAGGGACTGCGGGCAACACGCTCAGACCATGCCATTGCCCGCTGATGAACGCACTTCTCCAGGCTCCGATCCACCTGCAGTTCTTGATTGATCCTGTTGCACGGTCCGGCGATGGCAAATCCAACGGCGGCCTGACACGACTCCCAATGGTGAAGGCACACATGACCCGGGGGCTCCCCTTGGCACTTAAATCCCTGGGAGCCCCCGGTAGGTGTTTATCGTGGTCCCCATAGTGGTCCGGCTTTGCCTCCTCGACCCGCACGCTGACTGCTCAGATCGTTATATATGCTAAATATTCCTATCATTTTAAACTGGGCCACTGGAATGATGGAATTGTCCAGGAGAGGGGGGGTGTAATGATGACAAATACACAAACATAGGAGCAAGTAGTTTGCTTGAGGACAGGCACACAACACCGCGGGACCAAATTATGTGGAAGGATAATGTTACAATCCTGTACTATAGCATGAACCGGCAGCTAATATGAAGAGGGCTCTATTTGAATTTCTATGTACCTGCCATTAGACACTTCACGGAAAAGGCTGCCATTTCTGCAAATGAAATACGTTAGTGGGATTGAAAAACAATGGGCTCTGATGGGCACCCTGCATTTGAGGCAGATTGTCGAGCTCGACCTTGGACTTCCTGCTGTGCTTGGGATCGAGGGGACAAGAAGTCACTCTGAGGGGCTAGATCATGGTTCTCTTATGTGACACTATAAGTCCTTCGGCTGCATCCCCTTTCCAGGTAAAACCAGAAATTATTCAGCAAAGATTTAAAAACCCAAGAATTCTTTAAGTAACCAACAGTTAATGTGAAAGGTAGTGCCTTTAGGCCATTTGATAAGTGTACGTTCTAAAGGCAATGCTAACATACGGGTATTCCAAGATCAGACTGATACAAAATTGTGAAGAAGTAATTCATAATACCAGGGTTTTCCTGTAATATAAATAGGAGTACAAAAATAATTGTAGTCCAGTTTCTTCCACAACCCACAACACCACCCTAAGGATAAATCGTAGAGTAAGGTCTCTACCTGAGGATGCATACTTGTAAGGGTGTTGGTAAAAAAGTGTAAGTATGCCTTTCCCACACCCCTTACGCAGGAACAAGAGAAAATGTGCCCTGGTGTAATTCCTAAGCCACCTACACTTTAAATAATATTTAATCACATATATGTCTAACTATACCCTTCCAATAGGATTGATTCCTAGTATGAGACATTTACCTTCATGTAAAGTCGTAAGACAGTTATTGTGTCCTTCCACAAAAATAATTACTGTTAAAATTACTTTTCCTGGGTGTAAAAGTGTGTTAAACCAGGTATGATGTCTTTACGACTCTGTCATTACCACACAGGTAAGAACCACTTAGGCCTTTTTTGGTACTTTACCACATGGTACTTTACTAACTGGCAAGTATTTTTTTGTTTTAATGTCCTAAAAATTGTTATTTAAAGAAAGGATTTTTTGAGGGGGCATGATCTCGCCAGCTGCAAGATGGCCGCACCTTGAGTGGGTTCTGCTGGCCGAGTGCAAAATCGGTCAGAATCCTGGAGTAATAAATTAATCTACCGTCAAAGAGGTGCAGTGTGTGATAGTTTGTCATTCCAGACATCGGCCGGAGCCTTCCCCACCCTCTGACCTGCTGCTACATCGAAAATTCCTGGCTGAGGTCTGCCCGGGCCGCAGGCTGCGGAGACCTGCAGGGCCTAGAGGAGAAAGCTGCGACTGGAGCTGTGGGCGGCGTGGCTGCGGAGAGGCTGGGGGGATGGCACCCCTCTGAAATTGCAAGACTTGGGCCGCATGGAGCCTCTCCCCCGGACCTTGCCTGACTCTGTGTGGGCCCGGGCGGGGGCGCGGGCATGGGCAAGCCTCGCTGGAGTGTGGCCGCCTATCCGCGGTGGGACATGCTGGGCCTGCTTGCTGCTGCGGTCCCCTGATTCGATGCAGGGCTGGGCGCGGACTGGAAGAGCTGCCCGAACCTGAATGTGGCCAGGAGAACAAGACGAGAGATGGAGCCCCGGCACCAACGCTGCTGAGGTCAACGTGCAGCAGATGAGGGGGCAAAAGCCTGCTGGGGGGAGCAAGAGGGGCCTGGCAACAAACCAGGCCTGACACGGCGCAAGGACCGGCCCTCTCCCCAGAGGTCCAAAACTTATAAAAGTGTTTACCAGCATTGCGGGACTGCCTGACATACCCCATGTGGGGGGCTGCTGTCTCCTAAATCTCTGTGGACCCCTTTGACCCGTGGAGAGTGTGACTCTCCCCTTCCTGCCTCTACCTCTGCTAGCGGTATCCTCGCCGGCTGCCTTCTCAGGCGCTGGGTGTCCATCTGGCCCACGGCTGCAGTGATTTCCTTCCATATTTCCACCCCCTTTGTCTGCCAGAGCATGACGGCCCTGAAGAGCGATGGCTGGCGATGAGACCGGACACACGCAGGCCCCTGGACCTTCTTGATTGAAGCACGGGAGACAAGCGAGGAGAGCCTGTGATGTAGAGGGGCCGTGTGGTCAGTCGACTGCGCTGAGCCACGGGCTGCCGTTTCGGAAAGCTGCTGCTGCCATCTCAAGGAAGAAACTACTGTGCCTTTCCCTGGACACTGGTGTGCAACTAATCACAGACATGGGGAAGATGGATGGCAAGCAACCAAAAATATCCTTCGAAAGCAGGCGCACGGGCCGCACTGGTGAGCGGAGGAACAATCCATGCAAGCAGCAGAAACTAAAGTAAGAGATGAGGAAATTTGATCCATCTTAATGGAGGTCAAGTCAAGCTTACAGCCGATTGATAATAAAATTGACAACCTCACGGCCCGCCTGGACTAGGTGAATCAAAGGATAGACTCCCACGAAAGGAGGATAGCAAGGCTGGAATCCAGAGTGTCAGACGCGGAACATGCGATTGCAGGGGATCGTCAAAAGTTACTTAAAATGGATAAAGTGCTGGAAATAAATCGCACCAAAAAATGAAGACTTAGAGTCTCGTTCCAGACAGAACAACCTCCAAATTACCGGCATTCCTGAATCTACCGTGATCTCAAGAATGGAAGGCTCACTGGAATCCCTGTTGCGTGAACTGTTTGGCCCGGTTCTGTCTGTGGTATTCATTGTTGAACGGGCACATCGGTCGCTGGGTCTGCGACCTCTGCCTGTAGCCCCGGCGTGCCCAATAATTGCCCGCCTGCTGACCTACCGTGACAGAGACATGATCCTGCGCAAAGCAAAAGAATTAGGAGAGGTCAGACACCAGGGCAACACTTTATCCTTCTACCCAGACTTTACTCTGGCTGTACAGGCAGCAAGGAGAGAATTCCTACCCGCCAAATGCATCCTCCAACAGCTGGAAATCTCCTACGCTCTTCTATATCAGGCCAGACTACAATTCTTCACTTATCCTAAAACTGCATTAACCTATGCAAAATAGATCAGCAACGGGAGAAAGAGATCCTCTGGCACGCCTGACAGGTTGAAGGGAGGATGATTGCCATGGGGTAGGGCGATGGCTGCGATAGAACGATCAGCCCACGGCGCATGCTCGCTGTGGTGCCCCAGGACGGTAATGAACACGTCACACTTGTTATGTCTTGTTCACCTAATCAAACAGCATCACTCAGCCACCCTGACTTCAAGTTGGGGGTGTCTGCCTGGAGTGACCATGTCCCCATGGGATGACTCCCGAGCATCAGTTCTATGTTGGGCTCTTCTATTTAGGGGTGGGTTATCTCAACCTGGTTGGGGGGGTTGGAGTGGGCAAAGGGCTATACCTGGGGAACCTCAGATTGCCATCCCGCTGGATGGTCGGGGGCAAAAGTCGTACAATGGGGGGGGGGGGGGATGAAGGGTGAATGTTGGGGAATGTTTCTAAACTGTTTCTTGTGTTCAGACAACATTGGTTCTCTAGTTCTTTGCATACAGGAAGTCAATCCCACAATTTTCAGACAGATGCTAAAACAGACTCTAAAGTGGTCGCAGTGCAATACACAACTGACTGAGGACGTCACCCCCTACACTGTGATATGACGAATGTAACGTATCTAACATGGAATATACAGGGCCTAAATGACCACCGGAAATCCAGACTGGTACAGGCATACCTAGCTCAACATGGCGTGGACATATGTTTCTTGCAAGAAACACACCTGACCACTGGCAACAATGCCCGCCTCTGGGCCAGATGGTGCGGGGTGCACTACTCCTCAGTCTATTCTAATTATGCCCGGGGCATAACAATCCTGCTTATAAAAGGGCCTCCCTGGCGCAAAACGCACTCAATTATTGACAAGGCGGGGAGATATGTGATCCTGGTGGGCACTCTCTACGTGCAGCAGCTGATTATGATTGCCACTTATGGCCCCAACATAGATGACCCAGTCTTCTTTCTTAATGTTTGTAGGCTGGCCCTAGATTGCAGTCCCCACCCGGTAATATGGGTTGGTGACTTCAACATGGTGCTGCAGGGGGCCCTTAACTGCTCTAGTGACAGATTACAACACCCGCGCTCGTCGGAAGCCCTCAATACACTCCTTGCTGACAACGCATTAATAGATATATGGCGTCACACACATGCTTCTCAGCGAGACGGCACCTGCTTTTCCTCCACACACAGCTCATGGTCCAGTATTGATTACTGACTAGTGTCAAGAAATGTTTTCACATGGGCCACAACAGTAGAACATTTACCGCGCATGCTTTCCGACCACTCGCCGGTTAGGCTGGCTCTTCAGATCCTGGTAACTCTCCCTCCGATGTTCCTATGGAGGCTCCCTCCGCAGGCCCTGTATGACTAGATGTTTAGGGAAGAGGTCCGGCAAGCCATTGTCGAATACTTCACTTTGAATGAAGGGTCTGTATCCTCACCATCTACACTATGGGAAGCATTTAAAGTGACAATAATAACAGATTAGACAAACTGCACACCTATGTTTTAAATACAGATTAATCAAAAAGTACTGACAGTAGTCATAAGTTAATCAAAGGTGCTGCCTTTTTGTAGCCGGTGCAACCCCTACACAGGCCCTAGAAAATGACAAAAGATGTTCAAACAAAAGTTTGAAAAAAGGCGCACTATCCACCTGCCCTATGAGGTGCAACTAGTAGATCTATAAAAGTAAACAAGTGTATTTGGTACATCACTCTACTAAACAAAAGTAAACGAAAAGCACCTATGGTGCCTATTTAATTCAAGTTGTAAACAGCATCTTAAGTGAAGAATAAAGTGAGCTGAACCATAGGTGTGTTATGAAACAATTTGACAATTGCAATTGAAAGAAAGACAGTAATAGTGATAACTTAGAGACAAAACAGTAGTTTGTGAATCTTCATAAATTTCTGAGATTCTTCTTTATTTTCTTAACGTATTCAAAAAGAACGTCAGGTGTCCCAATGCATTTCGGTGTGACACACACCTTCTTCGGGGGAATACTGTAACAATATATACATATAAGTATATAAGTCAATTCGAAATGAAAACAATACAAGTATCAAAACCAACTTATATATATGTCCGACTGTAACATTATTTGGCATTTTATAACCCTTGGTATCCAGTGCTAACCAGCCATTGTTCAGCATGCAACTGCCGTGAACCTCGTTTTTTAAAAAGAAGCGAGACAAGGATGTAAGGAGTGAAAAAAGTAAAAAAAGTAAAAAAGAAAAGAAGATTTTTAAATAAAATAAAGTTTATTGAAGATTGACAACCAAAAAAGTAAAGATAAAAGTAAGAGTAAAAAATACCAGAATGACACCAGTGGGTGTTGAATCGTGATGCTTATTACGAAACGGCTAACTGTCTCAAAAAGTGCCCGTCAAAGTGAAAAGTGAATTCTGGTGCATTAGGTGCTCGAGTGAACCGAAGGAACCACCGTAACCAAACCATAATAGCCTGCGGAGGACTCACCTCCCAGCGTTCAAGTGAAAAACGACACACGAAAAAGGGTCCAGATCGTCACTCACACGACCTGTGTTGCAGAAATTGAAAAGGGCGTTCTAGTGTTACCAAAAAATTAGACTCATAAATTAAACGGAAGGGGAACAGAGTGCCCAACTTAAAATGCAGCTTACTTCGTCTCATCCATAATGCGTATGTATCCAACTTCAAAAGACTTAAGCGTAGTGATGAACCGTGTCCGGAAACGTCTAGGATTAAATAAATGGTGCAAAAATGGTGCCGTTAGCTAAATGCATACCACGACCAAGATTCAAAGCGATTAAGGTTATATATGGAAGACCAATAAGTTGTCACCACTACACATACCTTGTTAGTACAACGTGCTGTGCGATCTAGAAAGAATCCTATCTTCGAATGGCAAAGATTCGATGTGGCTAGAAGCGTGCGGGTGCATATTTAAAAACCGTAAAGATCATGTGACCAAAAGGAAACTTGTGAACATCGAAAGAGGACTATTTCGGGCGCCATGTCGGAACGGGTGCCTGATCATAAATACGGTCCCAGTGAAAAATAAAAGTAGACAATGAAGAGTAAAGAGGACATGCAAGAAAGCATGAAAGAAAAAACCGTTTCAAAGGTATCTGGAAAGTAGATGGCAAGAATGCCATGTAAGACAAGTTTGCTGAAATGAGCACACCAAATGCATAGGTAAAATCACATTAACAAGCATGAAACAAATATGAAACAAATATGAAACAAAATACAATCTTCAATATTTAACAGTGAAACGGCTGTGAAATGTTGTTGTCATGCAACCATACTTAATTACAGAAAATGTATCAGTTCTATTTTGTCATTCAAACCCCCAGGGCTCATGGTCTGTAAAAAACGTATCCAGAATGTTTCTCCTTGAGCCAAGTGCCTATTGGGGTCAGCATGTGAGAGATCGGATATCTGCTCAAGAACAGTGAAACGAAGTTGGGGTATGGTATGTTTGTGTGTGTTCCAATGTGATGCTAAACAAGATTTCTGATTAAAAGTGCGAATAGCACTTTTGTGTTCAGTTACCCGTATTTTTACTTTTCGGGTTGTTCTCCCCACATAAACTTGGCCACAGGGACATTTGATAGCATATACTACCATAGCTGTGTTGCAGTCTGAAGAATGTTTTAGCTTAATGGATTTGCCCGTGTGTGGATGTGTAAAGGTGTGTCCCACCATGACATTCCCACAGTGACCGCAATTGTAACATTTACGCATCCCTGAGTGTTTGAGCATGTGTAAATTGGGAGTTCTTTTGGCCAAAATCTCTCTGATGTTCTGAGATCTAGAAAAGGCGAAAATGGGTTTGGCATGAAAAACATTCGTGAAATCATTTTCTTGCTCTATAATCTCCCATCTCCTGAGGATACTCCGTTTAATCGCCATAGCTGATGTGGAAAATTTTAGAACACAAACTTCACGTTTAGACTCAGGTTTTTCAGTTTTTTTCAATAATTGCATTCTGTCCATACTGTACGCCTTAAGCTTCGCCGAGTCCAGAACGGGTGCTGGATAACCTCTGTCTAAGTATTGTTGATACATAATATCGGTGTCAATTTTCCCTTGGTCATCATCAGAACTGATTCTGCGCACCCGGATAAACTGAGATAAAGGTAAATGATTTTTCAGGGATTGTGAGTGAAAACTACGGAAATGTAATGCATTATTCCTATCGGTTGGTTTCTTGAAGATCCTGGTTGTTAATATTGAATTGCGTTTTTCAATCTGAATATCCAAATAGTTGATGGTGGTATCATTGATGGAATGTGTGAATTTGATGTGAGGATGACAGTCGTTCAAGCTTGAGATTGCATTCTCCAAAGCTTCTTTGGTACCCCGCCAAAAAACCAAAATATCATCAATGTATCTGAGATACAATAGTAGATGTTCTGTCCATGAACTGTTGTTCAAAACATGCTCGTCCTCGAATTTGGCCATGAAGATGTTGGCATACGTGGGTGCCCCAGTAAAACCCATTGACGTGCCAGTCTTTTGTAGATAGAACTGTTGCTTCCAAGAAAAATAGCTGTGGTATAAGCTGAATTGAAGTAACTCAAGCAGAAAAATATTCAAGGTTTCTGCATAGTCATGTCGAAGCAACATCCATTCAACCGCCTCAATTCCTTCCCCATGGGGGATTGAAGTGTAGAGGGCTGTGACATCTATGGTAGCCAGGAGCACATCTTCTGTGTTGGGTAGCATGACTTTTTGAAGTTTATTGAGGCAATCCGTGGTGTCTTGTACATATGTCACCCATTTCTGAACCAACGGTTGTAAAAAATGGTCGATGAATTTACCTAATGGTTCATGTAGCGACCCGCAGCCTGCCACAATGGGGCGAAAGGGGGGGTCTGTCGGGTTCTTATGCATCTTGGGAAGCATGTATATGTGTGGCCTTTTAGGGTAGTTGTTACTTAAGAATCTGAAAGTATTGTCATTAATCCAATTCAAATCTTTGGCTTTTGTCAGTATCGACGACAAAGTTTTCTGAAAGATGTCAGTAGGATCTGTGTCTAGAACCAAGTACGTGTCAGTATCCGAAACATGCTGATCCACTTTGGCCTCATAAAAAGTAGTGTCCATGATTACTAGGGCGCCACCCTTGTCAGCCGGTTGGAAAGTTAGGCTTCTGTTGGAGGCTAAGTTTCTGAGTGTTGCCCATTCTTTTTGACTTAAGTTGCTCTTGATTGTTGTAGCTTGATGAGAATGTAAAAGGTCTTTTTTCACAAGAGTTTCAAATAGATCAATGGCCTTGTGACTGGTCGGTGCCATAAATGTACTTTTGGGCCTGAATTTTTTTGATGCGATATCCTCTGCTAAGATGCTGGATGAATCCTGTGCGATGTTATGAAAGAACCACCGTAGTCTAAGTTTTCGGGTGAATTTAAAAAGTGCAATTTCTGTTTCCAGTGCATGAGTGCGATAAGTTGGCACGAAAGACATACCCTTGTTAAGTAAGGTTTTTTTGATGGGTTTCAAATGAACACTAGAAATATTCATGATTAATTCCTCCGAGGATTCCGTCGGCCTCCGTTTGTTGTTGTCTTTTTTGGTGCCTTTTCCCCTCCTGATTCGCCTGTAGCGCCTCCCGTTGTTAAGGTGCCCTCTGGGGGATGGTTGGACGTCCGACCCAGGTCTAAAAAAGGTGTTTGTTTGGTCATACCACTAGTAGAAGGAGTGCTCTCAGTAGTAGTAGTAACCAAAGGAGTGCGAGTGGGAAGTGTGTCTTGCTCAGTCGCAATACTTTCTTCAGAGGTCGAGGCCTCA
This sequence comes from Triturus cristatus, assembly GCF_964204655.1. Taxonomy (NCBI): domain Eukaryota; kingdom Metazoa; phylum Chordata; class Amphibia; order Caudata; family Salamandridae; genus Triturus; species Triturus cristatus. The sequence continues at coordinate 223,262,308 of NC_140594.1, read as the reverse complement.
GGTTTACGGAAAGTTCTTCTTTGGGCGTACACCTCTGCCCAGGTGTACACCTCATCGAGCTTATAATCAATAGTGTCCCTTCGAAATTTCCGCAATTTGCGGTCATGCACTTCTTTTGCATGTTCATCCAATTTATCATTCATGTCTTTTAAGGTTTGTTGTAACACCTTTACACATCCACACACGGGCAAATCCATTAAGCTAAAACATTCTTCAGACTGCAACACAGCTATGGTAGTATATGCTATCAAATGTCCCTGTGGCCAAGTTTATGTGGGGAGAACAACCCGAAAAGTAAAAATACGGGTAACTGAACACAAAAGTGCTATTCGCACTTTTAATCAGAAATCTTGTTTAGCATCACATTGGAACACACACAAACATACCATACCCCAACTTCGTTTCACTGTTCTTGAGCAGATATCCGATCTCTCACATGCTGACCCCAATAGGCACTTGGCTCAAAGAGAAACATTCTGGATACGTTTTTTACAGACCATGAGCCCTGGGGGTTTGAATGACAAAATAGAACTGATACATTTTCTGTAATTAAGTATGGTTGCATGACAACAACATTTCACAGCCGTTTCACTGTTAAATATTGAAGATTGTATTTTGTTTCATATTTGTTTCATATTTGTTTCATGCTTGTTAATGTGATTTTACCTATGCATTTGGTGTGCTCATTTCAGCAAACTTGTCTTACATGGCATTCTTGCCATCTACTTTCCAGATACCTTTGAAACGGTTTTTTCTTTCATGCTTTCTTGCATGTCCTCTTTACTCTTCATTGTCTACTTTTATTTTTCACTGGGACCGTATTTATGATCAGGCACCCGTTCCGACATGGCGCCCGAAATAGTCCTCTTTCGATGTTCACAAGTTTCCTTTTGGTCACATGATCTTTACGGTTTTTAAATATGCACCCGCACGCTTCTAGCCACATCGAATCTTTGCCATTCGAAGATAGGATTCTTTCTAGATCGCACAGCACGTTGTACTAACAAGGTATGTGTAGTGGTGACAACTTATTGGTCTTCCATATATAACCTTAATCGCTTTGAATCTTGGTCGTGGTATGCATTTAGCTAACGGCACCATTTTTGCACCATTTATTTAATCCTAGACGTTTCCGGACACGGTTCATCACTACGCTTAAGTCTTTTGAAGTTGGATACATACGCATTATGGATGAGACGAAGTAAGCTGCATTTTAAGTTGGGCACTCTGTTCCCCTTCCGTTTAATTTATGAGTCTAATTTTTTGGTAACACTAGAACGCCCTTTTCAATTTCTGCAACACAGGTCGTGTGAGTGACGATCTGGACCCTTTTTCGTGTGTCGTTTTTCACTTGAACGCTGGGAGGTGAGTCCTCCGCAGGCTATTATGGTTTGGTTACGGTGGTTCCTTCGGTTCACTCGAGCACCTAATGCACCAGAATTCACTTTTCACTTTGACGGGCACTTTTTGAGACAGTTAGCCGTTTCGTAATAAGCATCACGATTCAACACCCACTGGTGTCATTCTGGTATTTTTTACTCTTACTTTTATCTTTACTTTTTTGGTTGTCAATCTTCAATAAACTTTATTTTATTTAAAAATCTTCTTTTCTTTTTTACTTTTTTTACTTTTTTCACTCCTTACATCCTTGTCTCGCTTCTTTTTAAAAAACGAGGTTCACGGCAGTTGCATGCTGAACAATGGCTGGTTAGCACTGGATACCAAGGGTTATAAAATGCCAAATAATGTTACAGTCGGACATATATATAAGTTGGTTTTGATACTTGTATTGTTTTCATTTCGAATTGACTTATATACTTATATGTATATATTGTTACAGTATTCCCCCGAAGAAGGTGTGTGTCACACCGAAATGCATTGGGACACCTGACGTTCTTTTTGAATACGTTAAGAAAATAAAGAAGAATCTCAGAAATTTATGAAGATTCACAAACTACTGTTTTGTCTCTAAGTTATCACTATTACTGTCTTTCTTTCAATTGCAATTGTCAAATTGTTTCATAACACACCTATGGTTCAGCTCACTTTATTCTTCACTTAAGATGCTGTTTACAACTTGAATTAAATAGGCACCATAGGTGCTTTTCGTTTACTTTTGTTTAGTAGAGTGATGTACCAAATACACTTGTTTACTTTTATAGATCTACTAGTTGCACCTCATAGGGCAGGTGGATAGTGCGCCTTTTTTCAAACTTTTGTTTGAACATCTTTAAGCATTTAAAGTGGTCATCCACTGTACATGCATTGCCAAGCAGACGGGTGTATTGAAGGCGATAAGGGTTACCCTGAAGATACGGGAGACCAAAATCCAAGACTTGGAAGGGGTATACAGTCATGATCCCCAACTAAGCACGCTGGTTGACATATGAGACAAACTCTGAGGCCGACAGGCAAGTCAAATACATTGGACGGGAGGCGCAGGTGCGCCGCTATGGGGAGGGGGACCACCTAGGCAGGACCCTGGCTGGGCTGCTACGGAGGCTGCATGCCCCGGAATATGTAACCGAGCCGAGAAACTGTGAAGGTCACTTGGTCACATCCCAATTGTGATGTCCTCTTTCCTTGCCCGGCTTTATTTCGCCGGAGAGACCAGAGACGAGAAGGAGCTACAAAGCTACCTGGGCTTAGTCGAACTGCTTTGGTTAGATCCCACACACCGCAAATACATGGACTCTCAAATTATGCCGGAAGAGGGGGCACAGGTCATTGCAGGCCTGCCGGGCGTCAAGGTGCCCGGCTCGGATGGGCTGACTTCTGCCTTCTACAAAGAGTACGCCACCATACTTATCCCCCACCTCATCGGGATGTACCACGAGTCGCTGTCAGTTGGCCAGCTTCCTCCTACCCTTCGTGAAGCCATCATCATTACCATATTGAAGCCGGGTAAACCGCCCGAACTTTGTGATTCCTGCAGGCCCCTATCTCTCATCAATATAGATAACAAAATCAACACGAAACTTTTGGCCAAAATTCAACTACCTCTAATGTCATTAATTGTGCGGCCTGATCTTTCTAAGTTTATACCAGGGAAGGCCACATCTCATAACCTCTGTACCATTTTCTCGGTCATGCACCACCTCCACCCCTCTCTACCAGCGCCGGCGGCCTGCTGGACGCTACAAAGGTGTTTGAATCCCTTGAGTGGCCCTATCTATTCCCCTTGCTGGGACGCTTGGGCTTTAGCTCCAGCTTCATACAGAAAATCTGTTTACTGTACAATCTCCCCTCTGCGAGAATCAGGTTCAACGGACGCACTTTGGACTCTTTCGCTATTTCACGTGGCACTAGGCAGGACAGGCCACTCTCCCCCCTGCTATTTGCAGTAACTATGGAACCGCTGCCAGCTAGATGATGCCAACACCATGCTCAGAGAGGAAATGCACCACATGCAGACTGGTGGTGTCGATGTATGAGGATGATATCACCTTATACATCCAGGACCCGCAGGCGAGTCTTTCACCTCTGACGAGGGAGGTGATCCGGTTCAGAGGTCACTCGGGCATCCAGGTGAACTGGATAAATCTATACTCTTTCCACTCCCAAATGAAACGCGACCATTTCAGACCGAGTATCCATATAAATGGGCATTCAAGCTGAACAGATACTTGGGCATATGGTTGAGCAGGGACTTGGAGGAACTGTGGAAAGCAAATTATGGAAAAGCGATAGACTGGCTCAAAGGGCACATCCCGGTGTGGAACAAACTACCGATATCGCTTGCGGGACTCATAGCTATCACTAAAATGATCGTCCTTCCAAAATTGCTCTATTCATTTGTCAATGTTCCACTCCCCCTGACTGCGCATTTCTTTAAGCGCTTGCGCTCCGCTGTGATCACTCTTGTCTGGGCGGGCCAACAACCCAGGATAGCATATGAAATCCTTACACTACCCCAGTCGCGGGGCGGCTTGGTAGCACCGGACTTTAAGCTATAGCTTATTGCGCTAAATCGAGCTACATACATTTCTGGCTGCATCCAACGCTATTTAAACCACACGTGGTGGTGGAGGGCGATCATGCGGCGCCATGGCCACTAAAAACCGCATTATTCAAACCATATAAAACACCCAAACCCGAAAATAATACAGTGGAGTGCATACAATGGCCATGGGAAGGTATCCGTAGGCAAACGGGGGCAGTCATTCTACATGCACCTTCCAATACAGTGGCGGAGAACCCAGCCTTCCCTCCGCTGCAGGACAGAGTGGCTGAGCACCGCGCCAGCACCTTGGGGATAAGCGTGTTCGCTGATTTATACCCAGACGATTCTTTTTATTCTCCATTTTCCAGACGATTCTTTTCCTTCTCCATTTTCCAGTACAGTGGAAAGGCCCATCACTTTATCCGACACATTATTATACTACCAGCGTAGAGCGACCTGCAAAGAATTACACAGCACCTTTCCGGCTTCCCCCGGGTCAAAATGCACTTGAATATGTTCACACAACCGCATCACTGCGAAAGCTAATGACGCGCCTCTCTCTACTCCATGACAAAAGCTGCTTCTCCGCTGGACAGACTTAGGGCAAGAAATACCGGAGGGGGACTGACTTTACTGCTGCGGACAGACTGAGCGACTCTTCCCCTAATTACGGACTCCGGCCGATCCATTTTAAATACTTGCACAGAACATACCGCATAGGATCGGATTGATGGAAGATGCAGCATGCATACATTGCTTTACACAACTTGCACATTTGCGTATCTGGTCTGGACGTGCCCAAAGGTGGCGTGATACTGGCAGGATGTATGCACAATAATCACTGACATGATTGAAGTCCCCCTCTCACCAGACCCTAAAAGACGCTTACTTGGTTACGTCAAGGATATCCCTGACGCATACCAGCGATTAATTACGCTACTGTTATTGCTGGCTAAACGCAGGGTGGTCAGAAGCCAGTGCCTGTGGCGCGGGCGTGGCTGAGGGATGCCGCACAATGCCAAACGCAACTCACTGCTTACTGGGACCTAATGCCCCCCAGATGCCGGCCAGTAGACATCTGGGAGCCAGAATGACTCCACAGCTGCGTCTTCGCCTGCGACCCAACCAACCGACTCTTCAACTGCTCCAGCTGGTCATGTATCACCAGGCACAGCCATGCGATTTCGATTCTCACCACATTAAACACAGATACTACTGTGACACTTGGGTTCTGCAGGATATCGTTGTATTGCATGGTATGATTGCGAGGGGTAAATTTGCACGGGTACTCGCACTGCGATGGGGTTTGTTACACACCGGGAATACACTGTCCCTGTTTTTATTGTGTCTGGGGAACTTCTACGCTATTTCCTGTATGCATTGTCTAAACTTAATAAAAAAAGTTATAAACAAAGAAAAGAAAGAAAGGATTTAAGGGTAATGGATTATCTGTTGGCCCCTGGAATTATGCGATTCTGCCCCCATAGTTTTTTTTAACATTTATGGATTTTCTGCATTTGCCACCTAGCCCATCATCTGCTGGATAAATGGCAGATTTTTACATTAAAAAAAATTGTTTGTAGCTTTTACGGATCGAAAGTTGTTAAAAACGCAGCAAGGTGTTCGCACTCAGTGAAATGCCCTTCACAGCAGTTAACTCTTCGTCTTTCATTTGCTTATATCTGTATTTAGGTATCAAGCCGAAACTAATAAGGTGAAATAATTCCCCAGGCAGTGTTACAGTATGTAAAAATGACAAAAGAATGAATTAATACTAGAAAAATTGTGCTGCATTATGTATGTCACATAGTTTGCCCTTTCCCTGCTGCATAATTTGGTGCTTCTGTGCCACATAATTTGGTGCTTCCCTGCCACATAATTTCAGTGGTCTTGGTTATTTGATAAGTGCTGTAAACACATATCAATGTGGAAATGTCCGCTGCATTGAATGATTTTAGTATCCGTGGTATGGTCTTCAGTTTGATCAGTAGCTAGGTAGGGAGCCAGTAAAGTGCCCTTTGTGAAGGAAAGATTATCTTTGAATTTCTGTTGTAGTGGCTTGGGGCTTTTCAAAAAAAATCTACGAGGAGGAGCTTTGTTTTGAGGGGCAATTCCTAAAGATACCATTGACAATACACTATGGAAAGTGTGAACTTCATCCATTCAGCAAGGACAAGAATACACAGCAGAATAGATTGCGGTCTTGATTAAGGTGTTGACCTGTGAAACCAGGGACATACTACACATTGTATGGAGGTGTAATAACGGTGCTGTACTACTACTTCCCCTTCTACAGCGGTACAAGCAGGTTCTAGCTGCCTCACAGTGTGTTTCCTCTGTGTGGTGCAGAGTGCTTTAAAGTGCCCGAGAAGGGTAATTTTCCATCGGCATCCTGAACTGGCCTCACAGTCAGCACTCACCCCGTTAGTCCTTTTAGCAGGGTCTGACTGAAGCAGAAAGTAGGCTGGGGCACCAAAACAAAAGTGGCTCCATTAGTCAACTGATATCTAAAAAGAACAAGGATTTGCAATGCAATAGGTTTCGCATTTCAATCAATCGATACATTTGTAAAGCGCACTGTACACCCGTGAGGGTCTCACGGTGCTGGGCGGGGGCGCTGCTACTGCTCGAACAGCCAGGTCTTGAGGAGTCTCCTGAAGGTCAGTAGGTCCTGTGTCTGCCGTAGGTCGATGGGGTGGGTGTTCCAGGCCTTGGCAGCGAGGTGGGAAAATGACCTGCCGCCGGCAGTCGTTCTTCGGATGCGTGGGACGGTGGCGAGGGCTAGGTCAGTGGAGCGGAGCTGGCAGTTCGGGGTGTGGAAGGTGAGTCGTGTGTTGAGGTATGCTGGTCCGGTGTTGTGGAGTGCCTTGTGAGCGTGGGTGAGGAGCTTGAAGGTGATTCTCTTATTGACAGGGAGCCAGTGAAAGTCTCTCAGGTGTTCTGTGATGTGGCTGTGGCGGGGAATGTCGAGGATGAGGCGTGTAGAGGCGTTCTGTATGCATTGGAGTCGCTTCTGGAGTTTGGTCATGGTTCCCGTGTAGAGGATGTTGCCGTAGTCCAGTCTGCTGCTGACGAGGGCCTGGGTGACCGTCCATCTGGTTTCGGTGGGGATCCATCTGTAGGTCTTGGGGAGCATGCGGAGAGTGTTGAAGCAGGAGGATGAGACGGCGTTGACTTGCTGGGTCATTGATAGTGATGAGTCTCGGATGAATCCCAGGTTGCGTGCGTGGTCGGTGGGTGTCTGTGAGGTTCCTAGTGTGGCCGGCCACCAGGAGTCATCCCAGGCGGAGGGGGTGGGTCCGAGGATGATGACCTCCATCTTGTCTGAGTTCAGCTTCAGGCGGCTGTTCTTCGTCCATTCAGCAACGGAATTCAATCCTTCATGGAGGTTGGTTTTGGCGGTGGTGGGGTCCTTGGTGATGGAGAGGATCAGCTGGGTGTCGTCGGCATATGAGATGATGTTGAGGTTGTGCAATCGGACGATGTTGGTGAGTGGTGCCATGTAGACGTTGAAGAGTGTCGGGCCAAGTGATGATCCTTAGGGTATGCCGCAGATGATCCTGGTGGCTTCCGAGCGGAAGGGGGGAGGCGGACACTCTGCATTCTGCCTGTGAGGAAGGAGGTGGTCCAGTCCAGGGCTTTGTTGCGGATCCCTGCATTGTGGAGGCGTGTGCATAGGGTGTGGTGGCAGATGGTGTTGAAGGTGGCCGACAGGTCCAGGAGGATGAGGGCCGTGGTTTCGGCGTTGTCTTGCAGGGTCCTGATGTCGTCGGTGGCAGCGATGAGGGCAGTCTGGTGCTATGGTTGCTGTGGAATCCAAATTGGGACAAGTCCAGGGCGTTGTTCTCTTCAAGGAAGCGTGTCAGTTGTCTGTTGACAATCTTCTCGATGACTTTCGCCGGGAACGGGAGCAAGGATATGGGTCTGAAGTTCTTGAGGTCCTTAGGGTCCGCCTTGGGTTTCTTGAGTAAGGCGTTGATCTCGGCGTGCTTCCAGCTCCCCGGGAAGGTGGCGGTCTTGAAGGAGGTGTTGATGATCTTCCGGAGGTGGGGTGCGATGATGGTGCTAGCTTTGTTGAAGATGTGGTGCGGGCAGGGGTCGTACGGCGAGCCAGAGTGGATGGTGCTCATGGTTTGATGGTGTTGTTGTCATTGACGTGGGTCTGTTGGAGGGTTTCTTGATCGGGGCGAGAGTGTTGCCGCAGTCGTCGATCCATTGCCTGAGGTTGCGGGCAGCAGTGTCGGAGGAGTCTGTTGGTGAGTTTCGGGCAAGGGTGGCTATTAGCTGGTCTTCGGTGGCCTTGGTCCAGCTGAGGTGGGGGTTCGTTGAGGGTGATTATGTGTGGTGGGTTTCTCGAAGGTGAAGTGGACTCAGTGGTGGTCGGTCCAGTGGAGTTCGGTGGTGTGGCTGAAGGTGAAGTTGTTGGTTGCAGAAAAGATAGGGTCTAGAGTATGTCCGGCAGAGTGGGTGGGGTCGTGACGAGCTATTTTAGTCCGAGGTTGGCGAGGTTGTCGAGCAGGGTGGTGGAGTTGCTGTCTTTGGCGTTCTCGAGGTGGAAGTTCAGGTGTCCGAGGAGAATGTAGTCCGTGGATGTGAGGGCGTGCGTGCTGACGAGGTCGGAGATGGCGTCGCTGAACTGGGGCCAGGGGGTCTGTAGATGAGGGTTCTTCTGAGGGTGGTGTTTGTATCGACGTAGATCTGGAAGTGCAGGTGTTCGGCGGTTCTGAGGGTGTCATCGGTGCTGGTCGAGATTCTGAGTGTGTTTCTGTGGACGATGGCGATCCCTCTTCCTACTCCGTTGGTGCGGTCCCTGCGGGTGATCTTGTAGACGTCCTGGATGGCGATGTCGATGTCGGGTGCCAAGGAGGGGTTCATCCAGGTCTCCGTCAGGAAGGCGACATCCAGGGAGGATGAGTAGAGTAGGTCCCAGAGTTCGATGGCGTGCTAGTGTGCGGAGCGGGTGTTGAGTAGTATGCAACTGAGGTTTTTGCGTTCTGCCCCGGTCGGTGCAGCGGTGGCTTGGAGGCTGGTGAAGCTGCAGTTCCGGCAGGAGAAGGGTCCATGGGTGCACTTCGGGGTGGCCTGGAAACAGGTGGGAGAGCGTTCAGTGTTGAGTACAAGGAGGAAGTTGGCATCGTAGCGGCGACGGGGGTCACGGGGGCCAGGAGGTCTGGCGCTGGGCGTGGTCCAGGCGCGGACGGGGACAGACAGGCTTGCCTTTGGCGCGCAGACTGCGGGCGTCCGCTGCGCATCCGTGCAGCAGCCGCCATAATAAGGGGAGGTGGGAGGGAGGAGCAGCTGGGAGGTGGAGAGCGAGAACGAATGAGCGAGCGATGGGGGCGGGGCCGCATGTAACGCAGCGGCAGGGAAGGAAGGCTGGAACGCAGGAAGGGGTTACGGCGCAAAAACGGGCAGACCACAGAGTAACAGAAAACAACCACTAAGCATTTGCGAGAGTTTGAGCTATTGCCATTGTAAATGGCTTAAAAGAAGCAAGGCTGCAGTAAAAGAGATGCATTTACTGCCAGCCTTGCTTCACGTAAGCAACAACTATAAGTACAAAGTGCGTGTTTACGCACAGTTTGCAGGTTTTCAAAATACATAAATAAAAGGCATTGTCATTTAGACCTATTGCATTGCAAATGCTTGATATTCTTTTTAGGTGTGCTGAAGAATGCAGCACATGTGAAAGAGGAAGTAACGAGAAGAAATAAAGATGTTTGTCCTCATTACTCATCTGTCCGGAGCTGGCACAAACCCAGGTTTACAAGCCTTTGAAAATCTGTGTTTGCTTCAGACTACATAGGATGATTCATGGGAACGCCAGTGCTCCACCTATGTAACACCTACCTGTTGCAAAGTAACGTAAGACTTCACTATGCTCTGTGTTGCCTTACTTTGTGTTTACTAAACCACGCAAAGTGGCCTTGCGTGGCTTAGTAAATGCCAACAATGATAACAGTTACCCCACTGCACCCCCTAAGGGGTGTTAAGGGTTGAGGAGAAGGCTCTTACCTGACTATCATCACTCAACCAAATACCACAAATGCAGTGGATTAATAATAGGCACTTTCGTGCAATGCTATCTTTGTCTAATAAATATAATAAATAATAATAATTCCAAGATCTGCTACCAGAGTTGGTGAGGCTCCTCCATTTAGGAGCAATCGAGATGGTCCAGTCCATAAAAACGAGCAGAGCTATTACTCGCACCAGTTCATGCTAAATAAATAAAAAAGTAGGAGAGCTCTGCTCCATGCTAGGCGCTAGTTTTGGATACTGTTCCTTAGTTTTTATTTTGTAAACAAATGTTATTAATTTGCAATAAGACCTAGTTCAACACAGTTGAACACAATAAGTGCAGAATAATCCTTCAGTATCTATTGTCAGTCCACCTGTTGGAGAAATAAGGGAATGCACATCCGAGCCCTGTGCTCGCCCTCATCTCTGTATCCGGCATGTTGGATACTGTTCCTAAGTGCTTAATTTGTAAAACTATAAGTGCCGATGCTCATGGCCAGCACTATCGAAAATCTGGGTGTCCAAAACGAAGGCTGCATAGTAGTAATTTCATTTCACCTCATGCCTCTTTAATATATCACCAGACAATACCTGCCCCTTTCTCTCGGCCTTGCATGTTCCATTTCATCACTGCTTTCTCCCTTTGTTACTGATTTTCAGGCATTCTGTGCCCTTTTCTTTCCCTTTTGTCTTTTTCTCTCCCTTGCTCTAGATCAAAGACCATTGAGGAAAAATAAGTACCGATCTCCGTAAAAATAAGTGCCAGTGGGCCACACTTTCAAGCACCTGCTTAAATTAAGCACTGTAATCAACTGCAAGACATTATTCCCTTTCTCTCAGGACGGATCTATATTGCACTATTTTCCAACAAACTGATTGCTTTTTTCAACAGATGAAAGTCATGTTAATCGGAAGTATGACCATTTAAGCCAAAATACATGCTATTTAGTTCCTTTTACGAACATCGTGTAAGTATGATTAATCAAATCGCTCCTCTCTCCAGGCAACATGGGCTCAACGGAAATTACAGACAGTGCGGAGTGAAGCATTTGATTTGGACAGACATTATCCTCAACACAAGTTTAAATAGTAATGAGAGGGAAAGAATATACTACTGAAGAAGTAATAGTATTCGCAACATGCAAGAAATTTCAGGATTACATACACAGTCTGAGCGGCCCAGCAAGCGGACGTTTTGTACAATACATGAAAACGCTTTGAAGAATTAATGGTTGCAGAGAACCAAGACGTCCACGCCTGTCTTGTCTTCTGACCTGAAAATGCATTCACCGCATAGTGAATAAGACGATATCTGAATATATCTATAAAGCTAGAAAGTTGAATGATATGAAAGCAGCATACAACCTACACATGGCAAATGGCTAGGAACAAAAGACTCAGAGTGGCGGCTGGCAACTACGGAGAGTGGTGCGACAGGCAAACGGATGGTGGGTGGTTGCATGCATGTAAGGCATCAATAATAAATGTATGCACGCATCCAAAGTACTCCTGTGCACAATCACAGGACTTTAAATCCATACAACCATGGCACTTTGTGTGTAAATACTTCCGCTGCACTTTAACTCATCCCAGCCATGCACACTACACTAGACTGTCACAGTACTGGACAGTCACGCCCGCTACACTTAGGATTCACATGCTCACTTGCACCACAAATCCCTTTGCTTTGGCTGAACTTTGAGGAATAGTCTTTGCTCTAAAGTTTCCTAAACCGCTCCTGCGGCACTTCAAGTTTACATCTACTTGCTGCGTTCTGCTATTTATTAATAGTTTACCATATGCACGTAGAAGTAACTGCCCTTTCTTTTTAATCTTTCGCCCCACTTTTACTTATTTTTTATGTCTGCACTTTAAAGTGGTCGAGTTGTATAAGCGAGACTCTAGACACACACTTCCCTGCCACGCACAGAATGCATACTTCAGGCCACCCTCAAAATACATATCCCCTGCACTCTTACACTCTATATTCACTGTACATCATTGCAATTTCAATGACCATCCCTGCCCCATATACTTTACCCTGGAAGTTATGGGCTGCACGCTGGACTTTGAGCGGATATTCCCCCCACAACCTCCCCAACTTTGTACTGGTAGTTAGGGGCGGCACACTTTGATGGGATATTGCGGCACTTAGAATTTTACATTAGAAGTTACAGGTCGCACTTTGAAAAAATGTCCTCGCCCCACAGCACTTTACACTTGTAGCTATGGGTGGCACTTTGAACGGATATCCAGCTCCACAGTACTTTGCACTGGTAATTACGGGCTGCACTTTGAATGTAGATTAGAAATGTAACCTGCCTTGGAGGTGGAAGCCTCGGCTCGCTCCTCAGACCAGAGAGGTACCGAAGTGTGCCAACTTGTCACTTGAAATGAAATTAAATGAAAATTGAATCCGTGTGCTACTTCCCACAGGTGTCTAGGCGCCTTTAAGGATCAAGACTAAGAAGGAAAAGCAGTAACTGAGTTTTTAGTTGTTAAACAGCCAAGTTTTCAACAATTTCCGAAATGACAGAAGGTCAGTTTTCATTTTAAGAGAGATGGGAAGAGTATTCCAGATCCTGGCAGTACCCACTATAAAACTTCTTCCGCCCCAACTGGCCATTTTAGTTTTTGGAATAACAAGATTAAAGGCCGAAGAAGATCTAAGTTGCCAAGAAGGGGCATACCTATGAAATGTATTCTTGAAAAAGTTAGGGCCCTGAACTTGTTGACCTTTTAAAGCAATACAGAGAGATTTAAAAAGAATTCGTTTTTTCATAGGGAGCCAATGCAGTCATGGTGGGAGATAAGAGACAGATTGAAACTTTGTAATGGACAGAAGCAGATGAGCGGCTGCATTCTGCAGAACCTGGATCTTAACAAGGCTTTTAATCCTGATGTTTAAGAAGAGGGCATTACAATAATCTAATTTTGATAGGACTAAGGCATGGATGACGGCTTTTCGAAGCTCTAAGGGGGTTGATGGTAGGACTTTTCGGAGAATCTTTAAGGTTAAAAAGCAGGAGGCGGTAATAGAGTTGATATGTCCTTCAAAAGTAAGTTTATCATCGACGAAAACTCCCAGATTTGTTACCTTTGTGACCGGAGCTGGGGCATCTCCCATTTCTACCGGCCACCACCTGGGTGTCCAGAAGGAACTGTCCTTCCCAAACAAAAGAACCTCTGTTTTTCCTGTGTTTAGTTTAGTCCTACCTCACGCATGCAATCCCGAAATCTATGAGCCGTAGTATCCAGATCACCGGACAGTAACACCACAATCTGTGTGTCATCGGCATAGGAGACCACAGAAAAGCTGACATTTTTATGAGCCTAGCTAGAGGCACCATATAAATATTAAATAACGTGGGGCTCAGGGACGAACCCTTCAGGACTCCACAGGGGAGAGAGAACGCCTTTGACCTAAAACCATTAATTCAAACAAACTGCTCTTTATCAGATAAAAAGTAGGACAAAAGCTTTAAGGCCATACCTCCAATCCAAATAGCTGCTAGATGATCGATGAGGATATTATGGTTCATCATGTCGAAGCCTGCGGACAAATCTAATAGGATAAGAGCAGCCCTCCCTCCCTTATCCAAGGTTAACCTTATTTCCTCCCCTACAGTGAGCAGGGCAGATTCTGTGCTATGTTGACTTCTAAAGCCGTATTAAGATGAGTCTAATAGATTTTTGTTTAAAATAAAGGCAGATAACTCTGAGTTTATGACCTTTTCTGCTATTTTTACTGGAAGGGGAAGGTAAGAGATTGGTCTGTAGTTATTAGGGTCCTTAACATCAAGGTTCGCCTTCTTCATAAGCGGGAGGATGGAGGCCCTTTTCCATTCCTTTAGAAAGTAACCTTTGCTAAACATTTTTTCAAAGATGTCCTTAAGATAGATGGCAACCGTCCCTAATACCGGATGGAGAATTTTCGGTGGACAAGGATCACAAGGTGAACCGGACTTGTTCTGCATAAGAAGGGCCTGTACTAAGTCTGCCTCCTGTAGGCTAAACTTGTTCAAATATGGCGGATGATTGGAGAGGAAGTTAGATGATGCGTATGAAGTGAACTGTGAAGTGAACCACCGAGTGACAAGTCCAAGGCCTGCCCTGAGCAATCATGCCTCCGGTGCCGGGCACGGGGCACCTGACCATGTACAAGTTGCCCTGCCCAGGCCAGGCCAGGCCAGGACAAGGCTGGAAGAAGGATGGCAGGAGCCAGTGCAGGGCCGCTTTAACTTAACGCCAGACTTCATGTGGAACTGAGCACAAGTCGGAGCTACCACGCCGGTGACCATCATGTCACGTCACCCACGAGTCCATGCACCACAAAAAAAAAAGCAGCGTTGGTAATGGCTTATTATGGCTGTTACGGTTACTGGTAGTGATGGGCGGCCGGGCACTGGCATGTCTGTCTGCCTACCTTTATTCGATAGGCGGCCTAGGCCTGCTGCTGCTGCCTGCACTATGATGTCGTCAGAGCCGGGCTAACCACCTCAACCGCTGATGACTCATGGCGGGGTATGTGCGGGTGTGCCGGGGCTTGGCATTTTGAAAAAAAATCTTGCACGGTGCCTGCCGCACAGCCCTACCTGCGCAGAACCAAAATTAGCCCCCTGCCCAATCAGTGTCCCGCTCACCGGCAAGGGCTGCCGCGGCGCCACCTAACTACAGCAAATTCAAAATGCGCATCGTGACCATCCATATTAGATTCATTCATGGAATAAATAAATTAGTCGGAAGGTCTGGACCAGTATGTGATGTGCCGAGTCAGTGAGGTAATTTGATTTTATATACTGTCTAGTCTACGGCTACGCATACGCCACATCACGTGGCCATATGACGTGCAGAGTTGCAGGCACGTGGTGTTATGCAGTATACCCGGCCCTGATAAATAGGTGCCGGTGATAAGCACCGGAAAGCACCACCACAAATTAAGCACCGGTTGAAGCTGACAATGCCAACCTATCCCCCCCCCCCACCCCCAATACTGTGATCTGCTCTTCCCCGAGGTGCCCTACGAGTGACATCGACACTTTGACGAAATCCTGGCTGATAAACAATGGCGATACTGCTGAACGCAAACTGGGTCACCGTTGCTGAACTACAGGCTGCTCCTGATACACTCCAAATACTTACATAAACTATAGCATACACCTGTCACTCTACAGAAAACAGGCCTCCTTTCCTGTACATCACGCTGTTTGCGCTCCAGCACTGACAACAGGGACTTTCTGAATCTGCTTGGGGGTGCCTGGACGTGCCGAGGTTTTGTTATGTGGTAGGTGACTGTGCGGATGTAGTGAGGCGCAACAGAGTTCTGCGCTGCCCGCTGGTTGTGCTACCAGGATATGTCAAAGAAGTGCCGCGTGGTGTGCACAAACTCACTGCACGGATGCTTCTCTCGGCTAACCGGAAAGTGGCAATGCACCTGGGTCACAAGTGGAAAGTTGTCTTAAAGACATCACATACTGACAAGGATAACCAGAGATATACAGGACTTTGATGCTGATTAAGTATATCTGGGTTCCATTCAGCATGTATTCAGCAGAGCGCGCTGAGAGGGACCTAGAGACGAGTGCAACTGGGCCTGGTGTGACCTTAGGTGTAAAGGATTCTGGGATGTTTTTGAGGGCCACTTCGAGACAGCCTCAAAAATACCACTGAGGAGATGGCGCTCCGATTATCCTTAAATGTAAATGCCTATATGTTTGTAATATCACTGGCCCTTGTGGCGGGTAAATCTATCCGGTGCAACTTTTTTTCGGCGTTTTTGTACAGCGCGAACTTGACCCAAAGATATCAGGCACCGGAGCGCTTTACATGAGCACCCGTTGCGTTACACGAGGACGCATTCATTTTTGTTAGGCACGCGGAGATAAAGTGATTTGCTCAGATTCACAGGATGTTGAATTCATCGCCGAGACTCGCACCCATTCCCCATATTTGAGATCAACCGCCCTAGCCATTAGGCCACATCCTCTCCCCAAATAGATTGATTTCCAAATAATGTAAATTCCTGAATGTGAATATTATTGACAATTCTATTGGTTCTGAACATGTTACACTCCAAATTGATGTTGGTGGACTTTGGGGAATATACACTTGTTGAATGTTGTTTCTTAATTTCAATACACAAATGTAAAAAATGTCCTCTGTCTTATAAGGATAATGTATGCAACACCAACAGCCATGCCGTTGGCTGTGGATTTAGAAAAAATATGTGATACATTGAGCTGGAGTATATCAGTTGAAAGGCTCAGACATAGGAACATGTGGAAAGCATAGATTAGGTGGATTATATTTTTATATAATCGCTCTTCTTGGACGATTTTAGCGAAGTACCCGATACATTGTGGGACTAGACCAGGTTGCCCTCTGTACCCCATATTTTGACACTAATGATAGAACCTCTCTCCATGTACCTTTAGGCAAAAAATAGGGACAGGGGAATACAGCTAACAAATGGGACACACATAATCTCCCTTTATGCAGTTGAGAAGTTATTATTTTTGAGGGACACAGTGGAGAGGCTACTTCTGACTTTGGAATGCCTGAACAGGTTTTGTAGGTTATTGGGTCTCCATGCAAATTGATCTAAAACATGCTCATTTCCTATGAATCACTCCAGACAGTTAAACTCGGGAGATCTGGTTCCATGGTGTATCACTTGGGAGCAAGATGCGTTTCAATACGTAGGGATGAGAATTTACCACTGGCTCTAAGATTTTTTTAGCAGGGAGTTTGGGGAAGACTATGCAGTCATCATCATCAAAAGTATCTTTATTCGGATATTAAAACATCCAGAAAAGAACAATATATTTACATATTTCAAATACAATAATGTGAGCAATTCATCATAAAACAATAAAATAAAACATATCTGATGGACCATTCCAAGATCTCAATCGCAGAGTTGGGCCTAAGATTTATACTAAATTACAAATTCATAGTTTTTTTATAAAGTGCAGTGAGCTGACATCTGTACAGGTAGGGAATACCAACCCTTTAACAATAAATAAAATGCAAGATCGTAGTTTACATAAGATCAATCAAGTTTAAAATAAGCCGTAGCCTAATTAAAACAAACTTCTTATAACATCCCAAGTACTGTAAACATTGCGAGTCAACAATTGTGAAAACTCCGTGAATTATCTCCTGTTCTGTGTACAATGTAAAACTATCATACGGGGGGCCTTTAATCCGGATGCCTCAACTACAGCATCCGGCAATCAGACTAACTTTCGCCTCCCTTCTAGATTTCCTCAGTTTCACAGCTAATCTTAGAAAATTTACAGTACAGAACAATGTGAAGGGTTCCACAGACAGTTTTAAGTATAAGAGAGCTACTCTAACCTGGGTAAATTTATTCGCTCTTAGGATGGTTTTTAAAAAAAGAGCCCGCGGATATTCATAAAATGGACAAAAGAATACAAAATGTAGGGTGTCCTGTGGAGATCCCAGATCGCAGCCACAGGGACCCTTTGTGCCAATTTCTTTCGTGTACCCCGCGGGAACTGCTAAAATATGATGTAAGAGATCCAGTCTGAATCTGGTCATTAAAAACCTATCGTTTTTATTATAGATCAGTGCCAGGTAGGGTTCGAGACCTACAACAGATTTAGTTAATATATGAGATCTCACTGACCCTTTCAGAATTTCGCTATCTTCCCGGGCACAGGCTATCCGCCTCATATATTCTGCTTTTAACGTGACCTTTAGCTGCGGTGTTAGTGCCGTTGGTTCCTTAAAATATTTTGCAAAACCCAGCCACTCCAGTTTATCCTGAACATATTTAAGCCATGGTATCTTATGACCTTTATCCCTGTTAATACAGTCTGTTAGTATTTCTCTGCTTAGACTTGCTTCAGGGTTGGTCCAGATTTTAATCCAACACAGTAATGGCTTAAAACTTAATCTGTCAGAGATATACGGGATCCCTAGCTCCTCATGAATAATATGGGCCGGTGTGCTTTGAGGAACCTGCAAGATCCTCCTAAGAAACTTGTTTTCCTCTAATTGTATAGTGGCCATGTTTCTGAATCCCCAAACCTCACTCCCATACATGATTTTGGAACAACAAATTGAATTATATAAATTCAGTATTTCCAGCACTGACCACCTACCTAATCTCGTGGCACGATTCATGATTGAGCCCATTATGCTCACGTGCTGTTTGCATTTTTCAGTGGTTAATGCGTTAAAATTGAGATGTTTATCGAAGGTGATCCCTAGATAATTGAAGACCTCGACCTTCTCTAATTTGTGTCCCCCAATTTTAAAAGTAAAATTCTTGGTTGGTCTTTTTCCTACTTCCATAATATAGGATTTTGTAAGGTTAGGGGATAAGTCTAGATTTGCCATGAACTCACAGAAGCCATCAATAAGAGATTGCAGACCCCTCCCTGTGCGCGAGAGGAGTACTGCGTCATCCGCATACAATAAGACCGGAGTACTTCTATTTGCCACTTTCGGGCAATCAACTCCCAGTGTACTCAAAGCATTGTCCAAACCATTTATATATAATGTAAATAAAAAAGGCGCCAGGATGCAGCCTTGTCTCACACCCCCTGTGCAAGAAAAGTGGTCGGTTAGATTCCCCTCGTTGCTATACCGAACCTGGGCTGTAGTACTCATGTGCAATGATTTTAAAATGAATATCAAGCTCGAATCTACCCCTAGCAACTCTAGAATCTCCCATAATTTCCCTCGATTAACCCGGTCGAAGGCTGCTGTCAAGTCCATAAATGCTAAAAAAACTGTACCTTCGCCAGCCACCGTATATTTTGCGACCAGATTGTATAAATTGAGGCATTGGTCAGTAGTTGAGCGGCCCATTCTAAAACCGTACTGGGTGTCTGTGATAATTTCCTTTTCCTCCGCCCAGTCCATAAGACGATTTAGAATCACCTTCCCTAGCACCTTTGCAGACACATCAATTAAAGAAATCGGTCGGTAACATTGTGGGTTACTCTTATTTCCCTTTTTAGGTCTCGTGAGCCAAAGGCTCGAAGAGACATTTTATATCTGGCCTTTTCAAAGTGCTGCCGTGGCCTAAAGCTACAGTGCACGTGAACGAGCATGCGCGCAGCGCCATGTGTCTTTCCTCCGTAGTGATCGTAATCACGATCACTTTCACTTTCGCGGGCTCCTCTGTTGCTGGCATTCCCCCCTCCCTTCTCGCCCAGCCCTTCTTGTTTTGTTTCGCTTTACTCCCGCTTTCCTTAACTCTTTTGCACTGCCACCTGTACATCTCGCTTGCCCCCCCCCTCTCCGTCTTTCTTTCAGTCTCGTTTCCTTTTGTCTTCTCACTATGTCTCTCGTCCACTCGCCTTCGTAGTCGCTCCGTGCATACATCTATCGCCTTTCTACAACGTGCCCCCTCTCATTCTCTTACTTTTTTTCACCTTCTCTTTAGCTCCCTTATCTAACGATGTTTTTCTTTCTCGCTGCCTATCTCTCACTCTCTCGTCTCACTCTGTCTATTGTACTCTCTCTATCTGTCTTTGCACTTCCGTCATTTTCTTTCCCTTTGGTGTGTGCCGGGGTGGGGGGGGGGGCACACTTCCACACTGAAGAGATAGACGAGTTTGCACTGTGGTCATTCAGGGTTGTAGAAGCATAGTTCGGACCCGAAGCATTCTGCCTTAGCACAGGGGTGAGGGAAACAGAGTAAGCCACGGCATGAAATACATCTACTGTAGGCGTATTAACAGATTGCAAGGCATTGGCAAAGACAAGACATCCACACACTTGCAATACCTTTGCCATTTACTACCGGAAGCCGGAGCAAGGATAAAGGGACACGCTTTAAAGAACGGTTGCGGCGATCACCCAGCTTTCCCCAAAGGCCTAGACACAGATCTTGCCAATGGGCCCATTCAACCCTATATTAGGCCCTGGTCACATTTCTATTGCACCAGGGACATTTTTCATAATTTCAGAACTATTGCATTATGCTCATTATGTGAAATTCCCGGATTGACACTATTATGACACGTGGCCTAATTAAGACACAATCACGGTAAAAATTCGGCGCGAGAAAATGTGAAAAATGCGAACGACCAGCATGTGAGTGGCTGCTGTTTATGACACTTGTCAGTCAGTCACACAGCTTTATTCGATCTCTTTATGGCACTTGCTTTTGTGCGATTTTTTAAAGTGCGGTATGCATTCTCCTGTCCAAAAGGGGCGTAAGGACACTATTTGCGCTAAAATATAGCCCTAAATTCCGGTTTAGCATTTCATGTCATTTTTACATAATTTTACATAATTACCCAAAACAAATTACACAAATTTCTCACACACCCACTCCTCATCTCCTGTATTCTAGCGGTCTTATGAACCCCATCTACACATTATGAGCCTTAGATACTCCTTACAACCATTCTTACCTCTTATGAACCCCATCTACACATTATGAGCCTCACATACTCATTGCAAACCTCACATTTTCATACAAAGCTCACCCACTGGTTATGAACGTCATCTGCTCTTTAAGAACTTCACTCACTCCCTACAAACTTTTCCTCCTCCTAACAAACTTCATACACTCTACACAAACCTCACTGTCTCTTTATGAAGTTCACTTACCCCTCGCAAACCTCACCTCTTCCGTACAATCCTCATCTATGCTTTATGACCTCAGCTGCTCCTTATGAAGGTCAGCTGCTCTTTATGAAGTCCACCTACGCCTAAAAAGACTCACCTCTTCCACATTAACCTCATCTTTTCCTCAGGACCCTCATTTACTTCTTATGAACCTCACCTCATCTCTTCCATACAAACCGCATCTACCCTTTATTAACCTCACCTGCTCCTTATGACCCTCACCTATCATATTATAACTCTATTCACCGAAAAAAAACTTGAAGCCCATGTACTAAGATTTCTCTCCGGCGTCATTTCACCCAAAGACATTAGTGTTGGATAATAGAGAGAAAATATTGACTCTGCCAATGATTTCATCCCTGATAGACATTGGTGCTACTACTCAGGGCCGGATGGAATTTTTTATTCCTCTTGCGGAATTGGAGAAATTTAGTGGCGAGTACCAGCAAAATTCCATTAATCGCCTCATGGCAGAAATGTTTTCCCTTTTCGATCAACATGATGATAACAGGAACAATCCAAGCCTCCAATAGGTGAGCTGGCGAGTGAGAATTGGCATCCTCTAGCACGATTTCCAGTCACTAGGAAGCCTTCTGGCATGATTCTCTAATGCAAGCAGTCACAGGAGCGGTCACGGTCAAAGGGTTGCTTCTCTTTTTAGGTCTCGCGTGAGCCAGCGCTTTAGCACTGCTCTCGCGAGAGCTTTTGTAAAAGGGGGATCTGGAGGTGCAAACTAGTGCTTTTCAGGCCTCCAAATACAGTGCATGTGCGCCGGGCGCGCGCACCATTTGGCAGCCTGAAAGCACTAGTTTGCACTTTCAAATCGCCAGTTTACAAAAGCTCATTTTGCGGCCGCTTTGATGAGAACATCAAAGCTGCCGCGAAAGTTCTCACCATTTGCCACCCCCTCCCTTATCCCACTTCCCTCACAATGGCGACAGCTTGTTTACAATGTTGGGTTGATTCTTGTGTGGTATACTGCCTATAGTAGCCTACAGACAACTTAGCTCGAAAACTGAAGATACCTGACGTGCATATATACAATGAAACCAGAGGCTGCAGCAACTCTATCAATAAAACAGAGCGACAAAGGGAAAACGCAGGGATACAAAGGAACCTGCAGGCGTGAGAAGCAGCAAAGGGGGGTGACTGAAGAAAGTTGCATGCGGTTGAATCAAAAGTAGAGAGTTCAGGTATTCAGCAAACCCAGCACTCAACAGCACTGGTATCAGGCTTCTACAGGAATTATTGGGCTCTCTGCACGTGTTTTTTTAACGAATTAAGCACCGCCCATTTGGTCATATCTTCCGGGCTGCTGTTTCTATAGCAAAGATGACTCGTCAGCACGTGCTTCTTCACGAGAAGCTTGTCTGCTCCCCTTGCCCTCTCTGGGGGCTAGCTGCTGGTGTTATTAGTCTTCTTTTTTTCTGCGTTGATTGCCAGCACAATGAAAAAGCCTGCCTTTCCTCTGCTCAGGCCCGGTATTGAGCTGCTTTCTTTCTCCGTCAATCGACTCTTATAGTTGACACCACAGACCTTGGTGCACGCAGGCGATCGGGTGATGGGTTTGATTTTTCATGCCTCAGCAATTTTTTTTCTTCTTTTGCACGCATCTGCCATTTCCTTTCTGACTGCAGTAAGAAGCAAATATTGGCAAAGCACATACGTCTCGCCAGTGTTTTCTGCCGATGCTATTTAGGCATTGGTTAAAAAAACAAGCATTTGCAATGCAGTAGGTCTCGCATTTACGCGAGTTTGAGCTATTGACATTGCAAATAACAATGCCTTTTATTTTTGTTTTTAAAACAGATGTAAAAAGCATTGTCATTTAGAATGCCAATAGCTTAAACTCGTGTAAAAGCGAGACCTATTGCATTGCAAATGCTTGTTAAATATGGGGACAATATGGGCAGTTGACCAGGACCTTGGCAGTCCCTCTTCCACGGCTGTATTAAAAATTCTCACTAATATAGGTGCCCACAGCTCAACCTGTGATAAGAATAGATCTGGAGGAATCCCGTCTGGCCCCGGGGCCTTGTTTCTTGTCAGGGCACATATTCCATTTTTGACTTCGTCCACTGTAAACTCCACCCATGAATTTGGCAGAGTCCCCACATCTGTGGCTAATTGGGTTGGAGCACTGACATGATTATACAGCTTACTAAAATGAGAAACCCATTCTTCTGGAAGGATGTTACAGACCATCTTCTCGCTATTTGATGTCTGAAAAATTGGGTCATTTATCACCTTCCAGAATTTAGACATGTCTCTCAACTCCGCTGCCTCCTTTAGGTTCCCCCAAGCCTCAGATTGGATAGTTTGTTTCCTCCTTTTTATGGCCAGCTTGTATTGGGCCCTGCATTCCGTTATCCTGCTCTTGTCTTTCGGTACTTTTTTAAGTGCCCGTTTTAATTCTCTTTGGGCACTGGAGCATGCTTTGTCAAACCATTTCGGTTGGCTGTTGGACGTAGGTGGTACTTTAGCCCTGAGTAACTTGTCGATGTCCCTTGCCATATTTATAAAGACATTTATCAATTTTTTGCCTTTGACATCCTGGTCTAAACACATCCAGATCCCACTGTCGGGGGTTGCAATAAGATTTTTATAGAATGCTTCCCCATCTATGTTAGACCAACGTATGCGCCTGCCTTGATCAATTGCATCTAATTTGCCCCTCGTCATACTGGCCTTATGCAGTCACTGAAGGGCTATATTGAGTCTTGGCTGTACCTGAAGTTACCAGTAATGGTAGTGTCACCCTGATCAAAATGGTGGCACTTCTGAGAATGCTCCATCACTTTGTCAATTTGCCTATGGGGGCGCCGTCTGACTGGTTTAGGAACCTGGAGGCCTTCTCCAGGATTGTATCTGGGCTTTGAATAGACACAGAGCAGCATTGAGGACCATGCAACTCTCAAACAGGGAGGATTGCCTGGGCCTGCCTGACCTTGAACTCTACCACTTTGCTGCACAGACTCAGTGGATTGACAGATGCCAGATGGTGGGTTCACTCAGGAATGGGGCCAGTTGGGAGCGGTGATACCTAGGGTTGAACTGGTGACAGATCTCTTGAACCTGGGGGGTGCAGGGTGAGTGCCCAATACACAGGTGGCTGTTGCCATGAGATGCTTTGCAAGATGTGTGCATAAGGCAGCATCCCGTCCTCTGTACGCACCCACTATCCCATTAGTATGGATCCCAGATAGTGGGAATGATTATAAGGCTACGGCACTGTCCAACTGGACTGAAACACGGGTATTGACTGTGGAGACCTATACCCCGAGCGACAGTTCATCCCACTAGCTAGATTGACAGAGAAAGTTGAATCTCAATTCCTGACATATGAGCCTCTAAGTCGTTACATTAAGCACACATAGTGAACTCATGCTGCTGAACCAGACACAAAGGATGTCTTACAACTGCTTTTCACAGCAGGGAATGGAAGGATGCTGAGTTCTTGGTTTTACAGGTTTCTAATTGAAATGGTTAAACCTGAGTTGTCCGCACCAGAGCGAGGTGGGAGAGCAAGTTGGGTAGGGTGCTCCGTGATCAGAAGCGGGTGAAGGTCCTAGGACATACACAGACAGTCTTCAGGAATGTGAGCTTTAAGTACACCCCAGTTTAAGTGCTTTCACATGACTAACATGCTCCCAAGACGATTGAACTTGAGGCGACAGAAGAAAGATTTTCCTAACCACAGATGCGACCCTTTGAATGCAGACTTCTTTCATATGGTCTGGGAGTACCCGGAAGTTCAAGTCTTTTGGAGGGAGGTGGCTGGTCACTTAGAGCTTGCTCTGAGCAGGACTGGTGTGCTCCTGGCCTTATTTTCAAAACTATGTCCCATAAAAACTGGAAACAGATTCATGTACCATGCAATTGTACTGGCCAATCATTATTTAGCAACACGATGTAAGTCAAATTATCCAGTTTGAGAGCCTAGTATTTCATGCAGAGTAAAGTCCAACCCTCACTGAAGTCACATAGCCCAATTGTGGCATGAGATCCACTTCACTTTTGATAATCTTGTTCTGGTGGAACAGGCGGGATCAAGACGCAAGAGTAAGTGAGGCCATTTGTAGAACTCAGCCCCCATTCCTTAACCCCCTTCTTGTCTTGCTTTCCAATCTGACTTAGGCTTGCATGCTTGATTTTCATTATGGTATTGACTAAGGAATCACAAAAAGTTCTGTTTCTGTGGTTGGTCGGATCATAGTCTTATATGTCCTGTGCACAATATTGACTGATTTTCTCATTACCTTTGATATTTTTTAATACTGAATGTGTTTTACTGTAAATGAAGGTTACATACAATGAATGTACCATTCAACGTTTCTATAAAACAAAAAGCAAAATCTGATAAACACAATAAAAAAGCACCTTCTGCCTTTTTGGACTTGAACCCATTCCAAGCCATGTTGATATGGGTACGGTTTGAGCTAATTTCCTTCTGTGGCATTAAGGTTTTTTTAAGTAGAGCTTTTTTCTTGATGGCCTTAACAGTGGCCAGGCACGTAGGTTTGTTTATTTATTAATTTATTAATTTATTAATTTAGTAATGAGTTTATTTATATATTGAGGCATGGTGTAATTTTCAAAATGAAATGTCGGACCGGAGCACAACGGTGGTATATTGCATGACAGTTGAATATGATGAGTGATATAAATTAAAATTATAGACCAGGGGCCTTATTACACATAGTGCCCTGGGGGTGTGATGGGTGTTTGCACCTTTTTTTTTTATCTCTGGGGCACTATGGTATTACAGAAGAGGCCACATGCTTGTGTGGCCACTTCTGCAATGCTGATAGTGCTGGCGCACATGTAGGGCTAGCTTTCAAGGGTGTTCTCTCATTGCATGGGGTTGTGGCCCTATGCAAATTAGGGAATCATTTTGCTTCTGCGTCTGAGCTGTATTACCGATGTGAGCGCAGAGGCAAACATGCCCTTAGGAGGCACACTGAAAGTGCGCCATAAAAAGGTGGCGTATTGTCAATGCGCTTCCTGAGGGCAACCTCCTGGGGGGGCGAGTGGGGTACCATGGAACTCCCAGATATGCCCATGCAGGTGGATGCAGTCATCCCTTCACCCACCTGCAGGGAGCTATCTAACACCCCTGTAAATTGCAGGTGAATTGCTTCCTGCGCAGAGAAAGACAGAGTAGCTTTGAAGCAGCTGCTCTGCATTTCACTGAATGCACTGCCCCAGGGCAGCACACGTGTGCAGCTGACCTGGGGGCAGTGCATTCATTGTAACAAGGCACACTGTCCCTGTTTGCACCTGGCATACCTGCTTAAAGGTGAACCATGATGCAAACAATGACATTGCACCCTATATGTCATACAGGCCATGTTGTACAAAGGAGCTTTATGGTGAGAAAGAAATTCAGAATTGCTAAAACCTTATTTATGTGATCTGTACTTTAGTCTGAGTATGATAATGAAATTACCCTTTTTCAGATCTCATTAGAAGCGTCTTCAAGGCAGTTTTAAATTCACTGTGAGGAATATGCGATGATGTCATGAGGGAGGAGGGTTCCCAGGAGCTCCAGCGAAGGGGACCTAGGAGATGGAGACATCGAACCTGGAAGATGCACAGGGACGTTGGAGCGGCTCTAGTAGAGTCACAGTGGCAGATCAAAGGTTCAAGTTGGTAGAGGACTGGGTTTTGTTTTGACACCCATTGGCTTCATGTCTGAAGGAGTTGGTGTGTGTGTGTATTTAGGAAGGATGAGTAAGGTTTGAGCGGTGAAATGAATAATCTTACCCAATGCAGAGAAGGAGCAGATAGGAAGACCCACTGTAGTTCGGTTTGGAGAGTACCAGAGAGTTGGTATATGTTGTTGCAGTGTAAAATGGAAGAAATTAGAGTATTTTCCCTATAATAAGTACTTGATGCCGAACGGCAGTGGCGGTGATAAATGATTCCATACACATTCAAGGATTGAGAATCCCTCTAAAGATTCTAGCTGAGGAGAACATCATGGTTTTGGGTGCTGGGGGTGAAGTAGATGCAAGTGGGAAGAAGAATGTGAGCAGGTGACATAGGAAAGTAAAGACTTTCTGTTTTGGAACAGTTGAGAAAAGAGATTATGCGGTTATTAAGCATCGATTGAAAGGCAGGCAATCATAGTTGCGTGACTAGATGTGGGTACGGAAGATGGGGAATAGAGAAGATCATTTGTATGTCAGTGTAAATTTGGTAGGAAAGGGAAAAATCCTCCAGGAAAAATTTGTGTCAAATTCAGAGCATGTCTTGGACATACTGTGGTGGTTCAAAACCTCACTTTGCCTGAAATTGCTAGAACGCTCCCACAAAATGTTAAGGAGTCGAAATCAATTGCAACTGATGTTAAATGTGAGGTTAGTAATGCCGTTGTTATAGAGGGATAACCAGTAAGGAAGAGGGGTTTTTAGGTATGGCAGACTCTGCTAACTCTAAATCAATGCATGAGCAAGTATATTGTTCAAAATCGTTATTTGAAGAACAAAAGCAATAGACACCTTTAAAGCCAACAGAGTGGCTTCCAATTTTTAGGAAACCGCTAAAATCAATTGTGTCTGTAAAGCCTCCAGCTAATTTAAAGTATGGAGCATAATCTAAAAATACCCTCAGGAAATAAGCAAAAGAAAGGGAGAAGTAAGAAGAAAGGGCGCATTATGAAATGAAAGGCAAATAAAACCGTATTTGAGAATGCACTGGTTGTCCATAATCTTGTACTGGCTGCTTTCCTGTCTCCCCCGACTGCTCTGGCCAATATTCTGATTGTGGCATCTCACATTGTTTACAGTCAAAATTATCTATTATACCTGAGGTGGATGTGTCTAAAACTTCTATCGACATCCAGAAAAGTTCAATGTCTCAGCCTAACAATGAGTTGGCAACAAGGCACTCATCTCGCACCATCTCTGTCGCACTGCTAAATGGGGAACATTTCCCTGTCGTAAATCCATGTATTCCACTTTAAAGCATTTTTTCATTAGTAGACCAGCGTTAATCCATAATTTCTTTCCAAACTTAATCAATCACTGCAGAGACAGCGTTATGTCACTCCTTGAATTTCTATTTTCAATATTTCACATTGATACTGCGCGCCCATCCAGGCTTTTCACAGTAACACGTAATCCAAACAGTGATATATGCGTCTGAGTAGACTCATTGCTCTCTGCCCAATGCATTTCGAGTCTCATACGACTCTTCGTCAGGGGTCACTGCAATAAATTAAAAAACAGCTGAATTGACAGTAAACAACAGACCTGAATGAATAACAAAATATATTTCATCGCCATAAATGAACTCACCCCACCCTATCCTTGACACATGTATAACTTACTAACATACCCATACTATCTGTAAACCCATCCGTCTCCCCAACCCACAAATGACAACGTGACATCCTTACCCTGAACCTCTCTAAACTCCCCTTTTAACTAAACTATCCAACCCCTCTAAATCACACGTTTTTTCAATTCACCCACCCAGCTCAAATCCAAATCAAACATAACGCTGTGCATTACCTAAATGAAGGTGGTGTCAGCAATATAGCCTCCTCGTGCACCTCTCTCGTTGATTGCAATAATGATGATTTCACATTGCACTTTGCTCACGTCGTTTTAAAACCAACGTCACGCCTCCATGCACCAATCATTCGGATTCTCACACCCCACGAACCTAACCCCTCTCAGCTGTGTCTAAATCGCCCGTGCAACAATCATAAAACTACAATTCCCACAATGCGTTTTTCCAAAATTAGTCCGTGTTGTTTCTAAACCAAACCCAGTACTCCCTAACTGACTCTACCCAGCCCTCGAGAATTTCTGCAACACAACCTGACATATACAAACTTGAAATATGCACGTTTAAATAAATCATGCTGTGACAACCATTTCTGAAACTCAAACGTAAAAAGCGGTGGCCACTGCAAAACGAAAATACATCCGGTCAACTATTAACTAATCAGTTCTTTCTCAGACTGTTCCTTAAATGTTTTCTATGGTGATGAAAACTACATAGAATCTGATCGCACGCACTACATGAAGATAATTCTAACATCGATGTACACACAAAAGGGAAGGAGTGCATCCTCTATTTTCACGCATCAGCCTAACAATGAGGCAGTACCTTATAATGTTGCAGGTTTTTCTTCAAAAGCTCAGCCTGATGTTTGGGAAAACATTAGGGGCCGATTCCGATGTCGTACGGACCTGAGTCCGTCCAACATTGGTCAGGAACCGTGACCGACCCACCCACTGTTGTCGGTCATGGCCCTGCAAGTACGATGCGACCGAACCCTGTTTGGTCACAATCGTATCTCACACAATGGGAGCATGCATTCCGGGCGGAATGCATACCCGCATTGTGCAATGGAGGGGTGCAGTCCATCCCTGCACCCTGTGGCCGGCACCCCAGGGTGCCTGCCACCGGGTGCTGGGATCTACACAGGGGCACCATAGGTGCCCCTCGCACCCATGGGGGCCCCCAAAGACAGTTTCGAACGGAAAGACCGGCACGAAAAGACAGTGAGAAACTGCCATCGTACTCCCTTGGTCGTAAAGAGGCGGCCGGGGGAGTACTGAAGGATTTGCGGACGGCGGACGGGCTCTCTGAGCCTGTTGTCAGCCATCTGGAAATCCGAGTCGGATTCCTTTCCAACCGAGCCCATCGGAATGGCTCGGTCATAAAGGAATCCGGCCGGCACATTCCGATGCGGGTGAAAGGGCTCCGAACATCGTTCGGAGCCCTTCCGACCGGAATCGGAATCGGCCCCTAAGTGTCTAGATCCTGTTAAAATTGATGTTGATGCTCTAGCTAGTCAAGAATTGGTTTGTAAATTACGGTTGGAACATAAGAATATTCAATGTGAGGATTTTTCTATCCAAAAGGTCCCTGCGGAGGACAATGGTAATATAGTCCCTTAAACTTTGGCCGTTGTCCAGCAAGGTGTAATCAGCCTTGGGTATTGATGTAATCCTTATTGCGCATGGAATAGATTTAGATTTTGACAAGTCTAAGGTGTCAGGTCATAATAGGAAATTGTTTTCTTCTGGACTTGATAAAGTCATACTGCAGGGAAACCCCAAGGATGTTATTTTTATAGTTATAAAAATCTCGGAACCTGTTCGACACCACATTCAGGCATTAGAGCAGGGGGATGAGCTAGCTAAATGGAGTTGGGTAGTTGGAACTTTTAACAACAATCGCCCTGAACTGTTGGAGTCACGGAGGTAGCTCCATTGAAACAATCATATCTTTGGATCTGGCAGGTTTGGGCAAACATAATGTACAATTAATTTATTTGAAGTTCTTTAATCCAGCAATGATATGTCTGCAGGAAACCTGAGCCTGTTTTGAGTTCATGCATGAAAAGTATTATCTTTTTACTTGTGAGTCAAAACCTGCTTCTAAGGGGCACGCTAGTGGAGGAATAGCAATTTTGGTAAAGAATAATGTCAACTGAAATTGGTCACCTATTCCTCTAATTTTGCCTGTGTCTAAAACTAACACTGGCTACATATGACAATTTAGGGGGTTCTTAGTTTTTTACGTTAGCTAGCTTATATATCCTGCCTTGAAACCTTATGATTATCCA
This sequence comes from Triturus cristatus, assembly GCF_964204655.1. Lineage (NCBI taxonomy): Eukaryota > Metazoa > Chordata > Amphibia > Caudata > Salamandridae > Triturus > Triturus cristatus. The sequence goes on along the minus strand of NC_140594.1, from coordinate 223,232,141 downwards.
GAAAGCTCTATCTTCACGTTTATCTGTGATATTAGTATTTAGGAGGATTGCCTTAAGGTAATAATTGTAGGTGACCTAAATTCAAAATTTTCCAACTCGGCATACTTGTCTTTTGCAGATTTGTGAATGTGTAAGCGGAGGAAACCTGGGCAATCCCCGTGGTAGTGTTTCCCTCTGGGGGGGGTTGGGCGATTACGATGTTTGTTTGGAAAGGCTCTGACTGGGATACGATTCTCCAAATATGATTCTGAAACTATGTTTCTGACTGGTTATGATGCTGGGAAACCGTTTGAGCTGTCTGATTCAATTCCGATTGGCATTCGGACATCCCGAGTCGTTTGGAGCCGAATCGTACAACTCTATGGATATGGTATCAAACCTAGCGATTATTGTGGGCGATTCTGACAGCCGTTCCGAATCAGTTTAGCCGACACCAAACAACTGTCAGAATCTGACTTTGGAGGCTGATAGCGGGCCCCCCTTCACTTGTAGGCCTCCGGTTGGGGCCCGTGGGGTTACCCATGGGACCCTCTTTCCAACCATGCACAGTGTGGCAGGCATCATGAGGTGCCTGCCACAGGGTGCAAGGTTTTCCTCAACCACCCCTTTTTAGGTCTCGGGACCATCCGATCTGCCGAAGGCAGAACCGGAAGTCGAGAGATTTAATGTTTTGGAGAAGAGGGGCTTGAACCCGCCCCTCTTCTCCCCTGTTCTCCATTGGCTGGCCTCTTGAATGCTGGCCAGCCATTGGAGAAGAGGTCCCGTCACTCCGATCAGGCCCAGTCCTTTTCGGATCGGGGGGCGTGTTTTTTGCAGAAAGTCTAATTATCTCCTCCAGCCAATGGCTGGAGGAGATAACAGCAAAACACGCCCCTGAATCCGAAAAGGACGCTGCGTTTCTCCGAGGCATTTCTGCTCTGCCTCGGAGAAAGGCGGTGGTGTCTTCCGGTGCCCTCGGCTTGTTATTTTATTTTGGGAAATTGTTGGCTTGTCTGAATCGGAAGTGATCGCCAGGCACCCGCCTGGCTGGCTTGCTCACATGCCATCCAGGCCCCAGGAAATGAGGCATCGTGCCTCACCGCTGTGCGCCCTTCGCTGGGATTGTGTTTGTCCATTTCCCAGGGCTAATGGTGATCACCCCCTCCCCTCCACCCCCCACAAACGTGGAGGGCTACAAAGGAAATATCAGGCCAGGATTCCTGCTGTAGCCAGACACCTCGAGTTCCTGCCTTGAAGTAGTCCTTACCGTAAATGCAGTTTACCCCTTCCTCCCTCCCGCCGGCCACCCTGACAGGATCGACGGTCAATTTCCAGGGTAATTTACAGATTCGTTTAGTCATAACTGCTTTTAGCCCTGCGTTTCCTGCGGACCCGGAAGCCCGAATCCCCACTACCACAGATCATGTTTATGTGCTTTCAATGTAGTGTTGTGGTTTTATACACTATTCTCACGCCCTTGCCTTTTTTGTGGGTTGGAGGAAGCCTAGACTGTGGAACCACTGTTCGGGCACGCTTACCTAACCGAACAGTGTGATCCTGAGCAATTGGAGTCACTGTGATTCAGATAGTTTGCCAAAATGGCAAAGTCTTAGAAAAGAGCTATCTACGGTATTTTGTGCTATAAAAACTAACATCCAGTGTGCTGAAAAAGCAGTTTTTCCGAGGCCCCGTGGAATTGCTGTTTTGTAAGTTTGCGTAGTGGCTTACAATTTCTAAGTTGTATATGTTACAAATATCCTGACCTCTCTCCAGTTGAAACCGAACTGTGGCTTTAACAAACACGAGTTTATAAATCAGCATTGCTTTACTGTTTGAGCTTGGGCAGAAGAGAAATACTTGCATCTCATTTTGTTACCGGATGCAATTATTCTTGTAATGTTAGTGCCTTGCACAGTGGTGTCTGCTCTTCCAAGTTTGGGCAGGGCTTTCAGACTGTGGAATCATTAGACTGTGGCCCCCATCTCATCCTTCCCGGTGATCTGCTTGGGTGACTAGGGGCCCATCACTTCTCAGCTATCTTGAGCCCCAGCTATCGTTAGAGCTTTGAAATTGACTCCAGTATTAATCGTATTCTGGGATGTTTCTATGTACATTGTACAGCTGACCATGGCATCCCGTAGTGTGCGCAGAAGCAGTCGTCTGGCCCTTGCCCATCAGGGGCTTGTTACAGTGAATGTGCACTGTCTGGCACGGGGAGCTGTCCTGCACTTGAGATGTACCTCACTGAAGAGGCCTGTGACGCTGGAATATTCCAGGGTGGTTTGTGTTTCTGTTCAGAGAGGGCGCTGCACAAGGTTTTGTGTTGGACTGGGTTATATGGGGCAGAGCAAAGACTTCTGTTCATGTTTGTCTGTCGATACTGTCACAGGCGAGCGCTAAAATGACGGAATAGATTCTCGTAAGCATACATTTTTTATGTCGTTCTTCTGTGGAGAAGGTGTTTGGTGGCTTGAAATAGAGCTGACAAGCCTGATAAACGTTGTACTGACGTTTGCCTTTTCTAACCGCAGCTTAATTCCAGTAATACCTGCTCCAGGTGGGTGGCACACTAAAGGGGGTGGGGGATGGGTCTGGTTTCTAGGTTCCACGCCCCTCTCCCTGTTGCTTCAGTGCTCCATTTGGAAGCTGTGCCTTAAACGGAGTCCAGAAGGCCCCCTCCCACTCCCACCACGCACCCTCATTCCTTCTCCCCAGGCGGCGATGAGTCAGGGGTCTCTCACCAGCCTCCCATTTGAATCACTCTGATGCTTCCTTGTCACACAGAAACGGGCATGTGTGATCCTCGGCCAGATAAACCCGCTCCCGACATCCGATGCAGCTGACTTAGGCTGGCTATCATTAGTCATTCGGAGGAGTGATTACAGCCAGGGCGCCTGTTGGTACTCCCTGTAATCGGTCACACTTCACTCGGCAAGTTGGGCCAATCTAATGCGCCCGGGTTCACTTCTTGTTACTCCCTTGGCTTGGACGGCGCGAATCTGACTGTTAGGTGTCCGATGCGCTTTAAGAAGGGCTGTTTCTTTCTCATACACCGCCCAGTGTGTAAAACGGTTACCCAGGCTGCAATCGGCTTCCTTCCAGCCACAAAATGGTACCGTTGTTCACAAACCTACATAAAAACACAATTCGCAAATAACCGTATAGCGAAGATTCCCTCAAAACATGGGGGATGGTGGGGCAAATAAGTGGCGTTGGAAGGGACACTCGTCATTCCAGTTATGCAGGATGTGCTGGGGTCCTTATGCTAAAAATATTACGGAATATAAACGCAATTCTACAGCTTTCCGAACCCTACTCCGATGCATGAGCGCATGCGTTCATCACCTGTGCGCGATAAGTACTTTATCATGAGGACTGTACCCTTGAATCATAAGGGAATGAAAGAGAATATCCAATAAGGTGTCGACCTCAGAAGGATGAGAGGTTGAGTAGACGCGTCTGGATTGGACCCTGTATCCACGAAGCAAGACGCGGTGAATTACCTGCGCTCGAGCTTCAGTTCAGTCCAGTCTCTCCCTCCGTCCCTGCCCCCGGGAGTGCAGTGTCGTCCTCCGCCAGGGCGTTGTATGTCTGTCCCTTCCGGGCCGGCCGCCCCCCCGACGGGTATCCGGCTCAGACTGCTCCCTTCGTCCTTCCTGTGTCCTGTCTGGTTCCTTGGGTTTCAGAAAGGCTGGATTGATACGCGTGGCGAGGAGCTACAGCACCCCGACAAAATCTCAAAGTTTTATTACTTCCACAAAATCTCAGCCTTTCCTTACCCTCACTCACGATTTTAGCTCAATTTGCACACGCCATGAAAGTGTAAAAAAAAACAAGCATTTACAATGCAACGGTCTCGGCATTGTTAAAGTTAGAGCTATTGGCATTGCTCATGACAATGCCGTTTCTTTAAATGTTTTAAAAACAAAAACATAAACAAAAATAATGTCATGAGCAATGCCAATAGCTCTAACTTTACCAATGCCGAGACCATTGCATTGTAAATGCTTGTTTCAATGGGAGCCTGTGTTCTCGTTGGAAACACAGGTGCCCATTGAAGTCAATACGAGTCCGACCGAACAATGTTGGGAAGCATCATCATCAATTGGTCAGACTCGTAGAACCTGATTCAGTCGTAAACGATTCCGAAATCCATTCGGTCAGAAGAGTTTCCGACCGACATCGTAATCGGCCCCTAAGAATGGACAGACAGGTGGGGTTTTAATTGCTGGACTCCCTTACAATGTGTGAATTTGTGTCTTAGAATGGACGAATGCCAAATGATACGCCCTCATCATTTACTTTTCTTTCTCCTCATGACCAGTCTTTCATTATAGGATTGCTTCACATCAAATGTCTAATTTCTTTTTGTCTAATTTAAACATGCAGTCATCTGCTCTGAGTGATCATTGTAATTTGAGTCTGAATGTTGAATTAACGATGCAGGTCACAGAATCATGAAACTGCTTGAAGACTAATGTAGAGTTTAAGAAATCAAATGGGCATGCCTTCTGGGCCGTCAGTAGTCTAAAGGCTTTAGGTTCTAAACCTTTTGCAGTTGCTAATTGTATAGTGGTGATAACATGAATGGATCCAATATTTTAATATGAAAGGCATATGAAATATTTTCTTAGGCTGGCAAGTAAAGGTAGAAACCCTATGTTACATAAAAAAGTTAATCAGAACTTAAAGGCACTAAATCAGGAAATAAATCTGCTGGTAAGGAAACAAATTTCCCTTTTTTCCATTTCCAGACTTCATGAAATTTATTGACTTAAACTAAAGATATCTATATTGAAGACTGTAGATCGGAGAATTGAAACTGACAGTGAGTTCTCAAGCAATTCCCATCTCTGATGCTGACTGGACAAATTATATTTCCAATCTTTACGCTGGTAACCATAGTGTCAGTGACCCTTTAGACCAAAGAGGAGATGCAGAACTGTATGAATTATATGGCCGCCTTCAGCCTAGGAGATCATGGGGTTTAGCGGGATCATTGGGTGCAATGGGCTCCGATGAAATCATGGTATGGATTATTGAACAGGCTGATACACTCTGGGCAGCTTTCTTGTACACAATATTTGATTACTACTATCTTTCAGGAATTATCCCCCGTCTTGGAAAGGTAGCATTATTGGGCTTCTATACATCAAGGGTCCAGAACTTTTCTCCTGCAACCTACAGGCAAATAGCGTTATAAGATGTAGTAGGCAAACGTTTTGCCAAAAGTATATTAGGATACCTCAAATACTGGATAACTCAAAATGATAATATTCCCTTAGAACAGGCTGAATTCAGGAGGAATTGTAGTACTTTAGATAACATTGCAGTTACAGGCGATCATAGAAAAGTACCCCTAGTCAAGGGGAATGTCTGTGTACACGTTATTTATCGACTTCTCCACAGCATTCAATAGGGTTGACTGTTGGACACTTGTAGAAAGATGATTCAGTTGGGCATGCCCTCTCATTTGTTGAGGCTAGTAATACCACTTCATATGTCAATCTGTAGTCAAGTGTTGATGGGTAGGAATTATGGTTTATCACAAAGAGATTCTGATGCATAATAGGCTGAAACAAGGCGCCTTTGTTGTTTTCTTTATATATCGTATTGAATGGTAAATGGGGATGCTCCAAAAGTTGGAAATATGAACATATGTTGTCTCCTGTATGCACACAAAGTGGTCTTGATGGATTTAACTCCTGTTGGACTCCAAAGACTCCTTGGCGCATTAGAACTTTATGCAGAGGAACATAATCAAAAATATAATATTTAGAAGGGTAAGATTTTGACTTTCTGGAAGAAGGGCTCTAGATTCTAGATTGGGGGGAGGGTTGATTGTTTTCCTGGACATGAAAAGATGGTGAAGGTCCATCCTTATTTTGGTAAAAAACATTCTAACAATTGTGGAGAATATGATCATATAAAACACTGTTTGAGTAAAGCTATCTCGCAAGCTAGCACTATTAATAGGCTATATAAAGTTTGTGGGATAAGACACCTTGTGTATGTATTATCAATCTTTAGGGTAAAACATCCTCCTTCCCTTAACTATGCTTGTAAGGTAACCAACACAAAGTATTGGCGTTTCTTCTATCTAATCGAAGGACGTATTTTGTGTCAGATTTGTAAACTGAACTGTATTGCAGCTCTGTATGTTTTACGTCCGAAGTTTGGATTTTTGGCGACTTTGTTTTATAGCCATATCATCCATTTTGGGGTGGGGGAACTGCCTGCTTAGAGGGGAAGTGGGGTTAGTATGTGCTGCTCTGCAGCATGTACTCCTTACCTTAAGAAAAGAGTAGAGTGCATACTTTTGTTCTTTTTAAAGGAAATTTTCAGGTTAGATCATGTTAATAGTTTTCATTTGTCTAAATCTTTTTTGAAATCTAATCTAAAACACTCTTCCTTTAAAGTAAGTTTGAATCAGGATATGTTACTATGTCAGTGCAAAAACAGAATGTGGTTATACAAGAAAGCGGTCTCTGGAAAAAACCATATCTTGCTTGGAATACCCCGCTTGGGGTATAGAGAACAATTTTATTGTTGAGATAACATTTTTTACCTCTGCAGATAGTAATAGGTGCCTGTGACGCTGTCCAGAGGAGTGAGAGAGTTTGTGATTTATATAATCTCCATGTACAAGATTTAAATCATGTAATTTTTGCTATCCCTTTCTTGCACTCTGCACATGGTCACATTTTAAGACTGGTGTTTTTAAAAATATCATGTACAATCAGTGCACGAGGCACGCCAATGTTTGTCGTCTTCTCCCCCCAATGAAATGGTATGTGCTAAAAAAAATAATTTTTTCAATTTTTTCAAAATTTGTACTGTTGATTGCATGGTATTGTGTCAGTGTAATTTTGTAGGTTGGAATGCATGATTGCTTTTTAGACCGATGTCACCACTCCTTAGGGCTGAGAGTTTCTATGATGTATGCATTTTTTATGTATCCGATCCTAATGTATTAACTTTTGGATGTATTTCTGGTACTGGCATGGGTTGTGCCTAAAATATAATATACAATTAGACATATTAATGCTGGACGCAAAAGTTGTATTTTCTTTTTTAATGTTTTTTAAATTTGTACTGATGATTTGCTTGCCATTTTTCTATTGACAGTATGTATGTTGAATTTATGATAGCACTTTGTACGATGTCACTTTTTCCTTTTCAATGAAAAGGAACATGTTAAAAGTTTTATCTTTTTTCAGTGTTTCTTAAATTGTGCTGATGACTTGCTTGGAATTACTTTGTTGATATTATGTATGTTGAATTTATGAGAGCACTGAACGATGCCATTTTTTCCTTCTGAATGAAAGGGGATGTGCTAAAGTTTTTTTCATTTTGCAGGCAGGAATATCTGATTGTACTTTGTAGTTTTTATATTGTTTCTATGTGATGATCTGTCAGAATATTTTGAAAACAAGATCAAAACAATTTTAGATGGAATTGACAAACCTACTGCACTAAAACATGCTATTTCACACACTAATAGTCCCGCTTAATCTGCTCAATCTCCCTTCAGATTTTACCTCCGCGACATTGACTAGGCTGGATGCTATCTTTGACGAGTGTTTTAAAACTTGGATAGGTCTAAGAAATCAGGGTCTCCGTTGTACCCTATTCCACCAAAGCAATGGCTAAATTGGGAAGATGAGCTGGCAGGCCCTCTCCTACAACTTTGTAACCATTCCCATGAAAACTGACTGCTGGAAAAAAGCTATAGTTAAGCCATTACTGAAAAAAGTCCTGTCTGACTCTTCAGATCTAGCTAATTTCAAACCTATTTCCCTTCTTCCTTTTCCAATAAAAACTTTAGAGCGCAACATAAGTTCAATACTGCCGCACTACTTAGAGGACAATGCATGGCTTGATTAAGAACAATTTAGATTCCGTCCTGGCCATGGAACTGAGACTGCTCTGATTTGCCCTACCGATGAAATACGGAGGATAACAGACAACGGACAATCTGTTGTACTGGTCCCCCTAGATTTGTCGGCTATGTTTGACACAGTGGACCACCACACTCTTCTGTACAGGCTTACAGCAGTGGGTGTGGGGGGCCCAATGTTAAACTAGCTAAAATCCTATCTGTTCGGCCGCTGTCAGGAGGTATCTCTCCTCTCTTTTCTATTCAAATTTAGAATGACAACAAATTATGTCCCCCAGGGTTCTTCCCTCAGCCCTATTTTATTCAATATTTATATCAAACCCCATTATCTCTCTTATTAAATCCCACAAGATCAAGCTGATTAATTATGCAAATGATACTCAGCTAATTCTGTCATTGAACAAAGACCAGGAGGACACTCAATGCAACTTTCAGGCATGTTTCCTTGACATCTTTGACTGGATAAATGCAAATTCGCTCAAGATGAATGGAAGCACAACTGAGCTCCTCTGTTGCTTGTCCAATAACATCCTGGTATCTTTATCCCCTAACTTCTGGCCTTTACCCACGGATTTGCCATTGGCCAACCCAGCGACAGTACGAAACTTAGGTGTGATTATAGATGAAGGTCTGTCTATGGAAGAAACAAGTGAGCGGACTTACCAGGACTTGCTTCGCATTGATCCCGGCCCTTAGGAAGCTATATACTCTGCTCAACCTGCCAGCCAGATCACTGATCTCTAGAGGTGTAACACTAAGTAGGTTGGACCACTGCAATGCCCTTTTACTAGGAGTCCCCGGCTATTTATTAAAGAAGCTGGAGCACATTCAGATAATCACAGCAAAGTTAACACTGAACAGACCTCGACACTCTTCTGCCACAAAGGCTCTAAAAGATCTCCACTGGCTGCCCATCAAACAGAGAATTATTTTTAAATCTCTCTCTATTGTTCATAAGGCACTACACAACAGAGGACCAAAACCCATACAAACCAAACTAATAAATGATACTCTCGGCAGACACCTCCAATCAACCACAGGTAACTATGTCCAAGAACTCAGATTTCAAAACGTTCGACAAGGAGGACGTGCTTTTTACCGCGAATGCAGCTTGGATATGGAACAAATTTCCAGCTCCATTAAGATCTCACTCTGACTTATTAAAATTCAGAAGATCACTGAAAACTTGGCTGTTTCCTCATTAATAACCTGTTTCTTCAGATATCCATCAGTTGTTTTTTTCTTACATAGTGGTAATAACTAGCACCAGGATACCATGTTTGGTCACAGTGCACTTTATAAGTACCATATACATATATACATACATGTGGACCTCCATTGGAGTTCCAAATAATACAATAAAAAAAAATGAATGGACACAGGAGATACTCTCCACTCCTTATTTTCTGTCCATTTTTCCCAATATATTAAAAGTGAAAAATATTGTATTGATCACTTTCAGTGTAATAAAATTTGAGCACCGTTCGCAGCTAAGTTAAATAAAAAAATGTAATTTGCATGTTTTTAAATGTATGTTATGTGCAAACTTGTGGGCGGGAGTGTGTTTATGTGAGAGAGAGTGTGTGTGTGAGCAAGTGTGTTTAAGTGAGAGTCAGTGATGGTTAGTGAGTGAGAGTATGTGCGATTGAGTGTCAGTATGTATGAGTGAGTCATAATGAGTGTTAATGAATGACTGCAGGGGAAGCAGAATGAATAAGAATGAGTGTAAAGGAGTGTTGGAGAGTGTGAGCATGAGTGAGAATGAATTAGTGAGTGTAAGTCATTGAATGTAAGTGAGTGTGAGTGAGAATGTGGTGTTATGCTTGGAAGTTTGTTGGCCATGCCACACTGAAGGTAATTCTCATTTTACAGAGACACCCATGGTAAACTACTGGTGCTGGAATACTTGAGGCAATTCTTAGCATGACAGACACCTGCGATAAAAATACTGGCACAACAGAGGTAAATCTTCACGTAATGGCCACCCAATGGTAAAATGCTGGTAATGATATACTTTATTATTAACATTATTATTATTTGAGCCTATTAAGCACACAGCTACCTCCAACAGAGGTGTCCTGGCGCTAGCGGAGACAGGAGGTAAAGGACATTGCCGCGAGCTACCAAAGCTAGGGGAGGCCGAAAAGCCAGGTTGTTAGCAGTCTGCGGAAGACAGATTCAGAATTAGCCTTCCTAATATGTTCGGGTACACAGCCGAGTGGTTCTGCCTGTGAAAGACCAGCCACCTAACCTCGCTTTAGCAGAGCAGGGAGTTACCAGGAAGTCTTGATGATTGGATCTCAAGCTCCTTGTCTGGTGGTATTTACGGAGTCTTTTCCTCAAGTAGTATGGGTCCGTTTCTCTGATTGCTCTGTATGAAAGAGCCAGAGCCTTAAATTCTATCCTCATCGTCACTGGTAGCCAATCCAGGCTCCTCAGATGGGGGCATATGTGGTGTCGTATCGGGATATTTCTGATGAGCCTAGCGGCTGCATTTTGTATAGTCTGTAGCCCACTGATCAGGTAGTCTGGCTGACCCAAGTACAGACTTTTTGCTACAGTCCATGGGTAAGAGATGGAAAAATCTTCGTATGGACTTCATTTTCCAGAAACACGAGGAGGAGACATGGCTTATCTGAGTCTTGCATGAAAGGGCAGAGTCAAACTTGAATCCCAGGTTTATAGCAGAGGAGACAGGCTGAGGGGGAGGATTGAGCTCGGATGGCCACCATAAATCCGATGGTGGTGGGGATGGCTGGTTAAAAAATAAAACCTCTGTTTTATCAGTATTAAGCCTTAGACAGTTGTCAGTCATCCAGGCTGAGATGTTAACCAAGCATTGTTTAAAGTTCGAAAATGCTGCCTCAGAATGATCCCTAAAAGAAGACACAAGCTGGGTATCATCAGCGTGTGAGATGACACTTACACCATGCTGTTCAATTAGTGGGGCTAAAGGGGCAAGATAAATATTAAATAGAGTCGGACTCAAGGCTGAGCCCTGGGGAACTCCACAGACTATAGGACGCGGAGATGAGATGTGGGGGTGCAGTAATATTTTCTGGGACCGGTCTTTAAGAAAGGAGCTAAACCAAGATAGAGGGGTCCTCGCCACTCCCATTTGTCTGAGTCTATCAAGAAGGATCTTATGTGACACCGTGTCAAATTCTGTGGACAGATCCAGCAGTACAAGCATTGCACAGTGACCATTGTCCATAGTCTCCTGGACAGTTTCAGCTACTTCAAGCAGTGCTGTCTCGGTGCTATACGCTGACCTGAATTCCAACTAGGAATCATGGAGGAGTTTGTTGTCTTCCAGGAATTCAGATAACTGTTTCTGTACTACCTTCTCCAGGATTTTAGCAGGTGCTGGCAGGAGGGAGATGGGCCTAAAATGTTTCAATTCTGTCGGATCTGCATCCTCTTTTTTGCGAATGGGTTGAACAAGTGCCGTTTTCCAAGCTGAGGGGTAGATGCCTGTTTTCAGCTAGGAATTCAAGAGCAGATTAAGGTTAGGGTTGAGTAGTGGGGCTAAAAGTTTAAAAAACCTTGCTGGACAAGGGTCTAAAGGAGATCCTGATTTTGTTTTTTTCAGCAGAGTAAGAGAGGCCTCGAGACTTACAGGTCTAAAATTTGACCAAGTATGAAGAGGGCAAGAAGGGTACAAAGGTGTGGTTGACAATTCACTAAGGGAAAATGAGGAGTAGATGGTTTGAATTTTCTCATGAAAGAATGCTGAGAGGTCTGCGCATAGAGTGGCAGAGGGTACTATGTTACTGTGCATCGAACCGAGTTTAGTTAAATCTTGAACAATCTTAAAGATTGCTTTAGCAGAGTTATTTGAGGATATGATTTGGTTAGCGGTGTAGTCCCTTATAGACTTACGCTTTAGTCTGTGGAAGTTTTTTAATGCTACTCTATAAATGTTCTTAGACTCTGTAGTATAGGTTTTCCGCCAGACCCGCTCAAGTTTCTCGCAGAGACTTTTCTCTATACGGAGTTCAGGTGTGAACCACGGGGCCGACGGTTTGTTTCTCGCCAATTTCATAGTTTTTATAGGAGCTATAGAGTCAAGAGATGATGCAACTCAGTGGTTAAAGCTAGTGGCATCCCTGTTGGGTTCACCGGAAAGCAGTATAGGGGACTTTGATAGACGGGACCTATTGCTTTGGTGTGATTTTCTTCCAATTCCTCCTGTCTTCATAGACCGGTTTCATAGTGCTAGTGCAATTGGTGATATACAGGTTGAATGGTATAAGACTATGGTCTGACCAAGTAAGGGGGATAGGGTCTCCGGTTGGTAGAGTAGGGATGTTGGTAAAGATAAGATCCAACGTCTGGCCAGCTACATGTGAAGGCAAGAAGACCCTTTGAATGAGATTATGCCCTTTTAGAGTGTCTGCTAGCTGAGAGGCAGGGGGGCATTGCTCATTGTCCATATGGACATTAAAGTCTCAGAGGACTATGAAATTCACATATTTCAGTGAGAGATCTGCGATAAGATCACAGACCTCCAATAGCTCAGCAGGTTTGGAGTAGGGGGTCGATAAACTAGTACTCCCGCTATAAAAAAGGTAGGGGAGGTTTTAATACTAAATGAAATTGCTTCTATGAGACCTGTTAGTTCAATCTTTTTGTATGAAATCTCCCAGTTGTTTCTCGTGATCACCGCCAGTCCAACCTCCAATCTATTGCCAGCTCTATTGACAGTGCTTATTTTGTAGCCTGCAGGGATGGCCTATACACTATCAGGGTTAGAACTCTTTCTCAACAAGGTTTCTGGGAGAAATATGAGATCCCAGTCATTAGCTTCCAGCGTCAGCCAGATACCATCCACATGTTTGGGGAGGGGCCTACAATTAATTAGACAGGCGTTAATATTTCATTAAGAGTTGTCTGACGGCATTCTGGAGGGTACGGTCATATTCATGTCCTTACATTTTTGACCCAGACACCCTTTGTCAAACTCAAAGAGACACGTAGTACAATTTGGACCCTGGCCGCTTCGTACCTGTACTAGTGTATCGAGATCCAGGCATGTTGGGTTTTGATAATTGTTAGAATTCAGCTCATAGAGCTGGTCCCTTGACCACACTAATCTCGAATCTTAATGGAAACGGGCAGCGTTGCTGGTGCTGGACGTGGGCCAGGCGCGGACGGGCGCAGATGGGCTTGCCTTTGGTGCGCCTTCGGCGCGCCAGTGGCACGCCCGCTGTCCTATCGGCTGAAGTAGGGGAGTGTGAGTCTAGCTCCGCCCTCTCTCAGCGCGCAATGGTGTCAGCTGTGCGGAAGTGAATGATCTGTCCCGCCCTCCACACAAACGGCACCCACCGCGGTGGACCAGAGCGTAGGACGGAGTAGATGTGCAAAATACGCAAGACTGTGGCAGCAACTACGTTTTAAAACCAATTAAAAACTAGTAAAAATCACTTATCCCAGAGGTAATTCTTGGCATGTGGGGCACCTGTGGAGAAATGCTAGTGTTAACACATTGGGGGTAATTCTTGGCATAAAGGAGAACAACATGACATATGGGAGTGGGACAACTATGAAGAAATGTTGGCCACAACAAAGTGAGGTAATGTTTGACATAAGGGTCGTCTGAGGTATATGGATAGCATAAATAGAAAAAATCTGGCACTGGCTTATTGGGAGCAACCATGACAAAATGATAGACCTGGGACATTGGAGTGAAATGTGTGAAACATGGTGGGGTCCATAGCACATTTTGAAAAAATGGGGCAACTCCTGGGGAGGGTCAGGTTTCATTGGTTTTGCATACCATAAAACGAGTTGTAAATATAACGACTTCTCATTGAGAGCTTTTGGCTTTTTAGAAAATGTATGTAAAAATAGTGCCTTAAAATGCATTATTTGACCTCATTCTTCTCAGAATTTTCTCAGGGGAGAAGGTAAAAACCCCTAAATAGCGGCCTGTCTTTCTCACATCTCCCGCTCACTACAATTCAGGACAAGTATTATGTCCCAGGACATTCAAAGGTCAGGTCAGCAACATATTAATCATGCAGTTATAATGGAACTTGACCGATGTAAATTATTGTGATGTCATCAGCAATAAGGTCATGTGACATGACTTCCTGGAACAAATCAGGGTCCTGAGTCATATGACATCACTTCCTGTGATATTATTAAGGTCAAAGGGTATGTGAGGCCACTTCTTCTACCCCTAGTATTTTGGTCAATGAAAGCCCATGCTGTGTTCCCGCCCTCTAGTCTTGGGAATGTCAGAAAAAACATTACCACTGTCTTGGAAAGCAACCTCACCTCCATCATGAGCACGTGAACAGGCCAGGGGCCTAAAGAGGTGGGCCAGTAGGGTCATACAAGTAAAAAGGCCTGGTCACATTATAATCGCTACAAAACTTAGTATACTGCCACCACTGTGTTACACATATGAACCTGTGACAGGATAGTAGTCTCCTGTCACTACTCACTACTGGAGTCTTACTTGCACCATTCCATTCTATGACCAATAGCAAGTCAAAGGTTACGTTAGCGTAAGGCTGGGACCAAAATCCAGAAGCCTGGATAACCGATACTCATTGTCTGGCACACAGGGCAGATTGTTTTACTGTATTCCATGCAGGGACCATTACAAATCCTACAGAGGAGTTAGAAACAAGTAGATATGTCAGAAGGGATGAATAGCACAAGCTCAAAAAGGAAAACATCCTAGCAAGGCATCAGAAGATCTTGACAATTATCACCATTCTCTAAAATAATCAGGCATATGACGTTATAATTGCAACCCTAAGGCCTCAGAGTAGTAAAAAATACCAAGTAGTTATGGTTAGCTAAGCAACCTTGCCTATGGTGGCACAAAGGAAATCTTCAATTAGACCAGTGATGTAGCAACTGATACTATGAAAGACAAGGGGGTGAGTAACCCAATTTTACTGTCCTAACAACAGCAATAGAGAGATGACCAAACACATTATGAAGTCACTATTCACATGAATAAAATGCAAAAGTGTAGTAACTGCCTCTTTGTTGCAGGCATCAGCAAGGAAGAATCATTCAGTGAGAAAAAGGAAAATAACAGTCAACTCATCGAGTGTGAGGCAGGAGGAGAAACCGGTGCAACAAGAACTGTTGAAACCGTCAGAAACTAGAATGAATGTGCTCGAAATGCCAACGTGAGGACTGTGAAGCCCTCAGGGGGGAAACAGCGCTTAGACAATAACTATTGTAGGCATTGCAGCATTAAAAAGGTGACTCTTTAACTGTACCACCCACGGTCAGGGGTATACAATTTACATTATTTTCTTTATTTGAGTCTTAGATTTTATTTTTGCTAAAAGCAGGACAGTCTCCATTTATAAGGCACCACAAGGAGGTGTTAGAAAATGTAAGGTTATATCCCTTCCACAACTACCCGCTGTGGCATCCACTGGCTTAAGGAAGAAGGTTGTAAAAGTAGATATACTGCTCTGAGGATATTATTAACTTTGAACCAGTACAGAAGACCTTGGACATCACAGCGTTCATTTGGAGTTGGCACCAAAAAGAGATATCAATAGATGCCATAAGCTCTCGCACCCAGCAAGAAAGGGTCAGACAGGAGACTGTATTGTAAGGCCTCTGAAAAGAAATGAGGAGCAGATGAGATTAAGGGGATCCAGTAGTATTGGTCCTAGGGCGATTTTCCTTCAGGCAAGCAATAAGGAGAGGAATAAAAATGGAGATAGAGGATGGAAGGTCTAGGCTGAACCCCATTCTTGTTAAAATGAAACACAGGAAGGGTTAGATCCCTAAGATTTGAGATTGTTTTGTAATAGACAAAGGTGGTCCATACCATGCGGTAGTGGTCCAGAGCTCAGCTGAGATACTATAACTTCAATTAACTACAGTTGAGACCAAAACACATGCTCTAGCAGATATTTTTCATCCTGGGAAAGCTCCCTTTTAATGATGATCTTACTGATACTTTATTGATCACTTGGTCAAACACTTGTTTTTGCCTGCCTGTGAATAGGTACGTGGGAAGACATCACAGACTGGTGCCTGGTGATCTGATTTTTCTCACCAAGCACCCCACCTTAGAAAGTCTTACTGCACAGGCTTTGACCAGTAAGATGAATCCTAACTTATTTCCAACTACTCCTCTGGACCGGGAATGACGATTCTCTAATTCTTATGCAGAGAGAATCTTGATTTTATTAAAGACATACGGAGGCTAACATTATGCAAATACTTTTATTTGCTGCCCAACATGCAGCCCTTTAAAGAATGCAAATACATCACAATGAATAGAACATCAACAACATAACTAGTAGCCAGTGTACACTTCAATCTTCCTCTTGGGCTGTGATGACACAGACGTAAAATGTGGAAAACCAGTTATTCTTAAGCGTTGTTATCTGAGAAAAAGAAATCAAAATACACTTTATAGTGAATGAAGTATGAACAGATGAAGCATAGTATGACAAAGAGTAATACATCAGAAATTCATATAACTATATTATAATTCATATCACTATATTATAATTCAAATCACTATATTAAAAATTTACAAAAAACAAACCCAAACCTCTCAGGGAGAGGAGGTTGGGATAATGTTAGCCTCCGTATGTCTTTAATGAAATCAAGATTCTCTCTGCATAATAATTGGAGAATCGTCATTTCATTACAAGACCGGAGGCTACCATTATGCATGTTTAAAGCCATGTAAAGCTACATTGCTAACATGCTCTATGGGTCTCAAATAGAATTTTGAGAAGCTATCTGCATTGGACCAATCTGCGGCTCTAAGTATCTCGGGCAGGGAAGCTCAGCCCCAAAATACTTTGCTAGCCAAAGCTCCCCTTGAAGAGTGAGCTCCAAATTTAGAAAGATCTACACCAGCTTCGTGCATAATCAGACGTACCCACCTGGTTAAGGTGGCTGAAGAAACAGGTCTAAAAGGTTTAACATATGACAAAAGAAGTTGATCGCTGTCAACAGGCCTAAAAATAGAAATGTTATTGTCATAACATTTCATACAATTCACAACACACAGTTTTTCACCCTGGTGAAAGAAAGGGTAAAAGACAGATTCTGACATTGTTTTAGTTCTTCTCCATATATCAAAGTGAACACCTTCAGACGAATAAAATCTAATAGAAAGTTCCAAAGCTTTAATGTCTGAGACTCTTCTAAAGGAAATCAGACACAAAAGAGTCGCTAATTTCATGGAGATCCATTTTAAGAGAGAGTAAATTGTTGGCGGGCCAGGAAAGGAAGAGATTAAAGATGAGGTTAACATCCCAAAGGGATTCGTAATGGGCTTTTGGAGGTCTTCTCAATCTAATACCTTTCATAACTCTCGTAATTAAAGGGTTGCTACCAATAGCAAGATTATTGACCAATGCATGACCGGAAGAAATTGCTGATCTGTAGCAATTGATCGTTCTATAAGAGAGGCCTGACTCAAAAAGACAAGCAAGGTAGTTGGCTACTTGCTGTTCAGAGGCTTCTACGGGATCCAGATCCCTTTCCAAGCACCAGCAAGACCACTTTCTCCATACACCTGAATACCTTTTCCTTGTTCCAGGTGCCCATGAGTCTTCCAAAAGGCTCTTAGCTTCTCCTGAAAGTTCAGAATATCTCCCTGAACTCCTGATATCCTCCAGACAAGAAGGTTCAATTTCCCTTCTAGAACCAAAGGATGTTCTTCTCCGTCCAGACCCTGGAGGAGGCCTAGAGAAGATGGGATTAGCTGTGGAAAGTCTACTGCTAACTCCATAACCCCCGGGAACCAAACTTGAGATTTCCAAAAGGAAGTTACGATCATGATTGAACAAGACTCTAGTCTTACTTTCTACAATAATCTCTGGATCATTGAGAAGGGGGGGAAAGTGTAAGCCCTGATTCCCGTCCAGGATTGGAGAAAGGCATCTACTGCATCCTGATGCATTGGGGTCCGGTCTCCAGCTGAAATACGTCTGAACTTGATGGGTTAATCTGCTGGTGAAAAGATCTATCTGAAAAGGATCCCATAACTCTTGAATCAATGAGAAAATCTCTGGATTCAGTTTCCAATCTCCTGGACCTCCTCTTCATAGTACTCTGTCTGGTCATTCATACTGCTAAGGTAGGTAGTTAGTATTAAGGCAAGCGAAAATGCCCCTTGACTGAACTTGTAGAGCGTGCAGTGCACAGGGAAGACACGGAGTTAATTAGGGGCAGGCCGGAGGCTGCACAAATTTTGGGTAGCCAAAAGGACCACAGACAGGCTTGCACCAACCCAGAAACGCGCAAACACCCTCATGAAAACCTGACCGGGTTACTGCCTCCCAGCGCGTAGGAAAAACCTGTTTATTTGCCCACAAATGCGTGCGCTCGCGCTCACCGCGAGGAAATATCGGATTATAGAAAGGTGCAATATGCAGCGCTACTATGTGCGTTCACCGCTGTTAAAACCCGCAATACGGACACCCGCTGGGGCGTTCAAGGTCAAAAAGAATGCGGGAATACAATCCATTTATAAACGGACGTTCGGGTGAGGCAGACGTGCACAAGGCTCGCTACTCCTTTCTCTCGTGGCACGGCTCCTCATCTGAGGGACCGCGGCGCGAGAGCAACGACACAAGCGAGTCCCTCTAGCGGCTGCAGATAGCACCGCACCAGCAGGGGGGCCGGCCGCGTAAGTAGCGGAGAACGTTCCCGCGGCCGGCTTGAGAATCTGAAAGGAAACGCCGACAGCGCTCGCAAAGGCGGTATCGTTGCCCACAGAGAACAAATACACAGCGCCTGCAATTACACAAACGGCCAAAGAAGCGCCTGCAATCAAATAACCATGACGAGCATATAAGCAAGAAATAGGGAAAAACCACTTAACTGGATGCGAAGCAGCGAAGAAAGAGGAAGGGAGGAGACAGACATGGGACTATGTATCGGTGGCAATGGAAATAGTTGATGGACTACGTACTTGGATTCCTCCCTGGTTGTAGGGAATTGTAGTTTTTTGCATTGTTTATTGATTTCTCTGAAGATCTCTCTGGCTGCTGTGAGTTTTGTAATAATAAAGCGAAGAGAGATAAAATCATATTCCAAAGCCTCCGGTCCTGACATAGAATCTAGGTGTGTGGATGGAAAGCCAAATAACTTTTAATAATCAAATAAGAACTGTCCCTTGCAGCTATTTTTCCCTTTTAATGTGCCTATAGAAGATGTCCGGGGCCCTTCTGACCCAGGCACAAAAAAAAACGTATTTCAAGTAATTATACCTTCTCACTTGGACTTCAAATTTTGGCGGCATGACTGCTCTGCCATATCCTGAAGTATCATTCTACCCCTACCTGAGAGATCTGTATTAGTTGCCAGTGGGCAAATACATTCGATTCAAAGTTCTCTGACTTGCCTACTGTGCTTTTGCAAATACAGTGCTAAGCAACCTCAGGCATTTTATCCAGCCCTATATTCCATCTAGGACCTGTAGGTTACCTAATCTCAAGTTAGCACAAATTCCTATTATTAGACAAATCAGACAGGGCAGCCGCTCTTTGGCATCCAAGCTTTGGAACACCCTGCCTCTATGCCAAAGCCCTCTAATTTCCTAAAGCAGGCGGACATGGTGCGCAGACTGTCCTCATCCAAACTCTGTGGCACTGGGAAAGGCCCTTTTAGGGTAGCCATGAGCTTTTTTAAATATTGCTGGTTTAAAATAACATGGTGACAAACCAATGATAATCATCGAGCAGCCAATAAGGGTGTAAAGTTTTTTGAGAAATGAAAGAGTTTTTAAATGAAATGTGGAAAGAATTGACAATTTGTGAACTTGCTCGTGTGATTTTTATTCATGAGGATGGAGGGTGGGGGTGCTTGCATGGATATATTTTACTGTAATGATTTTAATTAATCGGACAGTCAAAAAATTAATTCTAAGTCAGTAGGCCTGATCTGTTTGTTATGAAAAGTTACAAAAAACGATGTAGGCCTGATGTATTCATTGTGCAAAGCATACATTTCAGTCAATATGAATTGGAGTTAATGGTCGTTATTCTGTATTATAACCTAAAGGTAGGTATTTAGTTACATGTCATCTCACAGATTACCTTGGTAGGTTATGGTTTTAAAGTTGGTTACCCCCTTGGACATACTGTGAGGATCCTATCCACCGTTTCCCGGTGTTGGGGCATCGAGAGTCCAGATGGAGACTTACGCGGCGGCTTTGCAGGCCTTGCTGGTGTCTCCTCCTCCTTCCCCTCCTGGGGCGTTGGCTGATCCCTCGACTTGCGCAGGGACCTCCGCGACGCCGCCGGCAGCTCCGGCCCCGGCGCCGACTGGGTCGGATCCAAGCTTGGAGGATGTGGTGCTGTTGGGGCACCTCCTTCAGGCCACGGCGTCTCTGCCTCGCCGCAAAACCCCGCAGG
This sequence comes from Triturus cristatus, assembly GCF_964204655.1. Lineage (NCBI taxonomy): Eukaryota > Metazoa > Chordata > Amphibia > Caudata > Salamandridae > Triturus > Triturus cristatus. The sequence goes on along the minus strand of NC_140594.1, from coordinate 223,211,891 downwards.
GGTCCCTGTGGTGTCGCGGGAGGTCACCGGGGCTCGGGTTGCATCCCCGAGCCCCTCTCAGTCCCTTGGCAGGGTGGTTCTGTCTAAAGCCGAGGTGGGAAAAGCAGTGCGAACGTGAGGACCGCCGCACAGACCCAAGCCTTGACCTGCATAAACGAGAAGCGTTTACGTTGGACCGCCAGCGTATAGTCTGGGAATATGGAAATTCTGGCAATATCGACCTGTAGTGAACCATTCTCCATTGCAGCTTGTAACACCTGGTCTCAATCCCTATAATTCAAGACACTGGCCAATATCGGATGGGGATTTGTTCCAGGAATAGGGCGACGAGTGGGAACTCAATGGGCGCGTTCAACAGTAAAGTGCGTGAACAGACTTGTAGGAGCTACACTGGATTTCAGCCACTCTTCCACATAAACCTTTGGGGTAGGGCCCTCTGTGCCCTCCGGGAGACCCACGATAGAGGTCAGCAGTGGCAGCAAGGGGGAAGCAATACGGGAGGGCAGCAACAACAGCACTTCACAGGAGTGAGGGGGGCCAGGCGGGGCTGGGCCAAAGGGCTCATACACCGGTTAAAGTAGATAAATTGGAGGCAGCCTTACAGGGTCATGGCAACCAGAAGGCTGCAGAGGTATTGAGGGATGGTTTCAGATGGGGTTTTCGTTTAGGGTTTGGGGGACCGCGGATCAGAAGATGGGTGGACAATTTACAGTCAGCAGAAGAACATGCTCAAATTGTACAAGAGAAATTGGATAAAGAAATGAGGGAGGGTAGAATGGCAGGCCTATTCAGAATTTGATTGTTTAACCCATTGGGGTGGCGCCAAAGAAGGAACAAGGGCAGCTCCGGCTTATTCAACACTTGTCATGGCCAGAAGGGAATTCAGTGAATGATTTTATTGATGAAAAGAAAGCTACTGTGTCCTATTCATCAGTTGACGTGGCCATGTCACTGGTTGTGACGGCGGGCGCTACAGCAGAAATGGCAAATGCGACATAAAGTCGGATTTCCGTTTGCTTCCAGTCCATCCAGATGATTGGGATCTTCTAGGCATCCATTGCAATGGGAGATGGTACGTGGACAAAGCATGACCGAAGGGCTGTTCTTTGTCATGCGCATTATTTGAGTGTTTTAGCACTTTTCTGCAGTGGCTGTTTTCAAAACGCACTGGTCACCAGTTGGTGATGCATTATTTGAATGATTTCTTCTTTGTAGGCACCTCAGGCTCTGTGGAGTGAAAGGTGACTCTGGAAAACTCCAAAGAGCTGATGAGGGAACTAGGAGTGCCTTTGGCTCCTGAGAAGACAATGGGGCCCAGCACGGCTCTGTCTTTTTTGGGTATAGAAATCGATTCCAGGATAATGCAGGCACGATTGCCAGAGAATAAGAAACAAAAGATGTTGGTACTGCTCAATGAGATGCTGGCTCGGGACAAAGTGACAGTCAAAGAGATTCAGGTGTTGCTGGGACATCTTAGTTTTGCATCTAGGGTAGTGAGTTAGAGAACGTTTTGCAGGAGATCAGGCAGGGCATTGGCGGGCCAGAGGCCACTGCACCACCATGTGCGGCTGTCAGCAGGCAGGAAAGAGGACATGAGAATGTGGAGGGTCTTTTTGCAAGCTTTCAACGGAATTCCACTAGGGAGAGATGAGGATGTAATTTGGGATGTACACATTTTCTAAGACGAGGCAGGTAGTAAGGGTTTTGCACTTTACTGGCAAGGTAGATTGTGCGCTGAACAGTGGCCTGAGGAATGGAGGGAGGGGGGTAGGTGTATTGCATTCCTGGAGTTTTTTCCTTTGGTAGTGGTAGTTACATTGTGGGGAGCGCAGCTTGAACACAAGAAAGTGACCTTCAGAGTGGACAATATGGCAGTGGTAGGCATAGTGAACCGCCAGTCAGCAAGGGACGAACAGGTGTTGAAACTTTTGAGGCTGTTTGTTTTAGGCTTGTTTGCGCCATGATATAGCTTTCAGAGCTCTACATGTGCTGGGCGTGGACAATGATATAGCAGATGCTTTGTCTCGTTCACAGTGGGGGAGATTCCGTGGGTAAGCCAAGGATGCTGACAGGACCCCAATGCCCATGCCGCAGCAGCTGTGGTACCAAAGCAACACAGGATGCTACAACTGGTGGTAGGGTCACTGGGACAATCCACTAGGGTAGCATACAATTTGGCTTGGAAAGAGTGTTTGCTCTCAGGCGCCCAGCGGCGTTTCAAGACAGAGCATAGGAGGGAAGATGTTGTTCAATTCATCTTGGATATGAATGAAAAATGTTTAACTCAAGTTACAATTGCAGGGAAGTTAGCTGGAATGACCTTTGTGGGAGAACTATTATGGGGCTATTCACTGTCAGCGGGTGAATTGGGGAGTCGAATGCTGGAAGGCTGGGCTAAGGAACAAGGTCAGTTGAGACAGGCTAGGAAGGAATTGCTAGGTAAAGTAATCCAAGCATTGCCGTTAATTTGCTCAGACAGGTTTGAGACTTGTTTATTTTCCACATTGATGGTGTGGATGTTTATTGGTGCATTCTGGGTATCTAAATTGTTGGGGGGAAGAAGGGGTGGGGGGATTCAGAGGGAAAATGTGGTTGTGCGTAATGAAGGGGTTCATATTTGGCTGGGTAAATTAAAAACAGACCAGAAGTGTTTGGGTAAATGAGTGTCACTGCAAGCATCCTTGCCTAGGACAACTTGTCCTTGTAGGTGGGAGGCAAAGTGGAGGGCAATCTCCAAAGGGAGTGAGGGGTTGGTATTTGTGCATGCGAGTGGAAGCAAGGTCACTGCTTTTCAGCTTCTGTCAGTTTTGAGAAAAGTACTAAAGAAAATGGGGATTGATGGAGAGGAATTTGGGACACATTCGTTCAGAATTGGAGCAGCGTCTGAGGTGAATAACAGGGGGTGGGGACGGGGGGACATAATGCGGCTGGGAAGATGATCATTATACTGTTACAAGCCTTACCTGCACAGCAATGTTGATGGAACTTGCGCGGTTGGTAATAATGCTTAGGTTCATTCAGTTCTTCTCGTTTCAGGTTCGGTGGCTGGCCCCCTCTCGGTGGAGATGTCAATTTGGTTTCTATATCACTAGAGGGTTGGAGAACAGCAGGGTGATTTACATTTTATGTTTCACTTTTCATTTAATTTTATTGATGTTTAAATAGTATATTTGTTCATTGCAATTGGTACAGTTGATCTTATTATATCTTGCAGAAACCCCTGACGAAGAGCCTATGGCTCGAAATGCATTGGGTTGCATAAACATGGCCTATGTTGGTGTTTATCAAATTACACGTGTCGTTGTTTAAAAGCCTGGAATGGAAAGCAGCCACATTTGAAAATGTTCAATAAACATCCAAATGGAATTTCGCTGTCTCCGTGGTATTTACAAGCAAGTGATGGTTAAAAATTGTGATTAATGGTCAAGTCTTCGACATAAACTTGTATGAAATTGATATGCAGGAAAGGGAAACGATCCCGTTTAAAGCAGTGCGCTCGATTGGTGCGTCAGCCACGTGCCTATTGTGATCTTCATTTTGAAAGAGTGACTGGGGACGGGTCACTAAGAACGGTGCGCACGCAAGTTATTAGTAGAATAATATGGATTACACGAAAGGGAAGGAGTGCACTTTGATTCACTTTTCTTGTCATTTACAATTTTGACGTCCCGACGAAAGGTGCACCCTACTGTTTCACTAATGAATAAAGTCAAGATTTCTACATCGGCGGCAGCGGAAGAATTTACATCTGAGAGTGCCTTGATTATACATGAACATTACATCTTGGATAACATGGGATTGCTGTATTTCAATTTGTTTAATTATGCATTTGGTTTAATTGCTTAGTTTTTTTATGCATTTCAAATGTTGCTTTTCGTCGTTGTGTGAACGGTAATTAATTTGCATAGATAGACATCCGTCACGCACCGTAGTGTAAACATAGGGGTACCAGTGAGCAGTGGAAGATGTGGTTGGGATGTAGGTGAGAGAGTCTGGTTTGGGTGAAATATGTGATGATAATGGTTAGGATAGTGGTAGGTTTATATGAGTATTCATCATTTGATTTTCATTTTTTTGGTTTGATTCAACTTGAGAGTTTGATTAGGTTTTGAATGCGATGTACGATAGGTATGTTTGATGTTATGGTAAGTTTTTGATTTTAGCTAGGACAGTGCATTATGGATGTTGCAGTATTGGGAATGTGTGGAGATTGAGTCATGTGGTTGGATGATTAGGGTTGATTGGAGGCACGTGAGTGGGAGTACCATTGTATATTACGGTTCACTCGGGAGAGCGTTTGTGAGAGTAATTTTGGCTGAGCGGTGTGGAGAACATCGGGCGGATTATAAGAAAGGCTTGCATTTTACAAGGTAAAACGCGGGCATAGAGGAGATAAGACGGTTTATTTTATTTAGGATGATTTTTGGTTTAGTCGGGGGCGGTTAGAATTGGGGTGAGCTTTATTACAGCATGTTTTGGTTTCTATATCACTAGAGGGTTGGAGAACAGCAGGGTGATTTACATTTTATGTTTCACTTTTCATTTAATTTTATTGATGTTTAAATAGTATATTTGTTCGTTGCAATTGGTACAGTTGATCTTATTATATCTTGCAGAAACCCCTGACGAAGAGCCTATGGCTCGAAATGCATTGGGTTGCATAAACATGGCCTATGTTGGTGTTTATCAAATTACACGTGTCGTTGTTTAAAAGCCTGGAATGGAAAGCAGCCACTTTTGAAAATGTTCAATAAACATCCAAATGGAATTTCGCTGTCTTCGTGGTATTTACAAGCAAGTGATGGTTAAAAATTGTGATTAATGGTCAAGTCTTCGACATAAACTTGTATGAAATTGATATGCAGGAAAGGGAAACGATCCCGTTTAAAGCAGTGCGCTCGATTGGTGCGTCAGCCACGTGCCTATTGTGATCTTCATTTTGAAAGAGTGACTGGGGACGGGTCACTAAGAACGGTGCGCACGCAAGTTATTAGTAGAATAATATGGATTACACGAAAGGGAAGGAGTGCACTTTGATTCACTTTTCTTGTCATTTACAATTTTGACGTCCCGACGAAAGGTGCACCCTACTGTTTCACTAATGAATAAAGTCAAGATTTCTACATCGGCGGCAGCGGAAGAATTTACATCTGAGAGTGCCTTGATTATACATGAACATTACATCTTGGATAACATGGGATTGCTGTATTTCAATTTGTTTAATTATGCATTTGGTTTAATTGCTTAGTTTTTTTATGCATTTCAAATGTTGCTTTTCGTCGTTGTGTGAACGGTAATTAATTTGCATAGATAGACATCCGTCACGCACCGTAGTGTAAACATAGGGGTACCAGTGAGCAGTGGAAGATGTGGTTGGGATGTAGGTGAGAGAGTCTGGTTTGGGTGAAATATGTGATGATAATGGTTAGGATAGTGGTAGGTTTATATGAGTATTCATCATTTGATTTTCATTTTTTTGGTTTGATTCAACTTGAGAGTTTGATTAGGTTTTGAATGCGATGTACGATAGGTATGTTTGATGTTATGGTAAGTTTTTGATTTTAGCTAGAACAGTGCATTATGGGTGTTGCAGTATTGGGAATGTGTGGAGATTGAGTCATGTGGTTGGATGATTAGGGTTGATTGGAGGCACGTGAGTGGGAGTACCATTGTATATTACGGTTCACTCGGGAGAGTGTTTGTGAGAGTAATTTTGGCTGAGCGGTGTGGAGAACATCGGGCGGATTATAAGAAAGGCTTGCATTTTACAAGGTAAAACGCGGGCATAAAGGAGATAAGACGGTTTATTTTATTTAGGATGATTTTTGGTTTAGTCGGGGGCGGTTAGAATTGGGGTGAGCTTTATTACAGCATGTTTTGGTTTCTATATCACTAGAGGGTTGGAGAACAGCAGGGTGATTTACATTTCATGTTTCACTTTTCATTTAATTTTATTGATATTTAAATAGTATATTTGTTCGTTGCAATTGGTACAGTTGATCTTATTATATCTTGCAGAAACCCCTGACGAAGAGCCTATGGCTCGAAATGCATTGGGTTGCATAAACATGGCCTATGTTGGTGTTTATCAAATTACACGTGTCGTTGTTTAAAAGCCTGGAATGGAAAGCAGCCACATTTGAAAATGTTCAATAAACATCCAAATGGAATTTCGCTGTCTCCGTGGTATTTACAAGCAAGTGATGGTTAAAAATTGTGATTAATGGTCAAGTCTTCGACAAAAACTTGTATGAAATTGATATGCAGGAAAGGGAAACGATCCCGTTTAAAGCAGTGCGCTCGATTGGTGCGTCAGCCACGTGCCTATTGTGATCTTCAATTTGGTTAGTGGGGCATTCCTTCATGAAGTGGGCCCAGTTCCAGGCCCGCAAGAGTTATTTCAGAGAAAAGTTTTGATTTAATAAAATGCTGTTTAAAGTGCCTTGGAAGGGTAAAGGGAGGATGTTATGGAAAGAATCGATTCATTGCCTGAATGTAATGATGGTTGGGGGCAGGTGCCCAGACATTTTGGTTATCCACTTGGGGGAAAATGACTTGGTTAAAGAGAAGGGCATTGTTTGGATGAGGACCATGAAAAGGGATCTGGCCCTGATAAAAAGACGGTGGTCGGGCTGCTTAGTTATCCAAACGGAGTTTGTCCCCCATAGAATTTGGCATGGGGCTATTAATCCAGGGGCCTTCGATAGAGCCCAGAGGAAACTCAACACAGAGAGTGTTCGCTTTTGTAGGGAGCTAAATTTTGCTAGGAAATCCGTTTTGACACAGTGGAGTTTTTTGAGAGGGGTTGGGGTTCACCTTTTGCAAATGGGCATGGACCTGTATCTTTTGGAAATTAGGGAGAGCTTAGCTAGGACTCTAAATGTTCAAAGTCACCTAGTAAGTTAGACCTAAGAGGAAGGGGGGGGCAGAAAAAAGGGGATAGGCACCCCTTTTTCCTGGGTGGTGGGGTTTTTAAAAGTTGGCCAGGGTTGGCAGAAGTTTTTGGTTAAGTGTTGGAAGTTTGTGAGCAGGGGCAGGGAAAGGGTAGACTGGTAGGCTAAGTTTCAGAGTAGATGTTTGTTAGTTACAGTTGCAGAAAGGCAGGTAGGGGATTTGGGTTTTATTGGAGGGCAGGCACTTTAACTGCAATACTGTGTAATGTTATTGTTATGTTATGGGGGAATGTCTGAGGAGATTGTAGGAAAGGGGGAGGGGATATGGGATCAGTTTATTTGATGTATAGTGAGGTTTTAGTTCTGTAAGGCAGTTGCCAGGTTTTTAAAATGTGATATGCACCTTTTTCAATAAAGCAGCCTTTTTCACACACAAATTGGTCTCGTTTTGGCTTGCCCCCCTCCCTCCCAATGCCTCCTCTTGCCCTGCTGAACCCGTTGGGATAGAGCTGGCTGATGCCCTGCTGGTGGTGTAGGCAGAGAGGTGCAGCCTCAAAGAAACACCCATATTAACTCCAAGGCTGTACTGCCTATTCTTTGCAGTGGCAAGAGCAGGGGATCACAGCCCAGGAGGACAACAACAGTAAAAAAGGGACATGAAAAAAACGCCTGCACCCGCAGAAATAAAAAGACTTGCTAACAGAGCGCTCTGTGCAAGAAGCGCTAAATCATCACACTGGCGTGTTCGTAAAAGGATCCCAAAGTCAAAATAAAGAATTCTCTCTGCATCAGGGACTCATTGGCATGGCTGTATTGTTGTTCTTTTTTCAGTGCAAAACTGGCTGTCACGTGCAACATCGATCTGGGGGAGCTTTTTTATGTGCAGCAGAGAGCTCTGACTTGAAACACATGGTAGTGGAAGAGTTCTTTTTTTTAACACTCTTTTAAATGATTGTGCTCAGTAATCAACATGTCAGTTACATACTGTTGAATTGAATCCACAAGTCATGCAGTTAACCACTTTATGGCTTTACAGGAGGCGTTTAAACAAAAGCTTCACTAATGGACCCCCCTTTACCCTCCCTACCCTCACCCTCCCTCTAGGGGCCCTGAAATGCTCACCAGTACCCCTGCATTTTCTCCCATTTCTTTGGGCACCCTCTACTTAGGTAAATCGTGTGCTCTGCTTGCTGGCACCAGACCAGGTTGGAGATCCAATCTGACACCCTAGGGCGGGCAACCGCCCCCCAGTGTTTAGCAATATTATGTTTTCCAATGACTTCAGTCAGTGTAAGCCATAATTTCATGTATATGGGCCATGCCTCTTTGCTCAATCATCAACAGGGACCATTTTGGGTCAATTGGGACCTCCACCCCCACTACTTCCTCCATGACTCTCCCTATCTCTTGCCAATATACTTGTATCACAGGACAATCCCACAAGTGGTGAAGGACCCTTCCTGCCCGCATCCTCTTTGACACTGACCATTTTCAATATGTCCTATAAGATGTAGTATAGTACTGTGATAGTGAACCCTATGTAAGATGTTTAGTTGGATCATTCGGAATCTGGCATGGATCGCTACCTCTTGCGGTCCTTGTATGGCTTCAGTCTATTCTTCTTTGTCCATCTGTTCTAGGTAATTTTTCCCGTAGACACTCAGTGCTCTTAAGGTGTCAGGAGAATTGTTGAGGATTTTCTTATATATACCTGATATGGCTATGTCTGTCAGAGGGTCCGTCGGTAGTCTGTCCTCTAGCGGGGATGCTTCCACCAGGGCCATCCCTTCACAAATATGATTCTTAAGGGCATGTCCCAGTTGGAGATATTTCAACCATTCCTCTTGACCCAACTCATATTCCTGCTGCAGGCTTGAAAAACATGATGTATGCGTGTCCTCTCCGAACATATCCCAATCTGTCTAGGCCCAGTAACTTCCATTAACTGAAGTTGCGTAGTTGACACACTTTTTGAAGCTGTCCACTATCCTAGATTGGGGTCATCACTGTCAACTTCCTTTCCCATCCCTGGGATTTAGTTGCTGAGAGCCATGGCCTTACTACAGTTTGTGTACATGCTGGGAGGTTTTTAGTCCCTCACTTGTCATATAGGAGGGGGGGGTGTACCCTTGGGGTCCCATGGCCACTCTATCCACTCTATAGGCCGGTTCTGTTCTATCACTGAACACCCAGTCATTTACGCACACCACCTGTGAGTCCCAGCAGTACATTTTAATGTCTGACACCACTAGACCGTGTTCTTAGACTCCTTTTTGTAGTTTCCGCAAAGTTATTCAAGGAATGCTTCAGCTCCCTATCAGGGCTTTCACCTCGGCATCAATTTGTTGAAAGAAAGAGCCTGGTAGCTCAAGAGGAGTGTTTTGTATTGTATAAAGTATTCAAGGGAGCGTCATCTTAAATAGGGCTGCGCTGCCCATTAGCATGAGTGTGAGTGTCCTCCCGCATTTAGCATCATTACTGAACCTATTTAGCTGTACTTTGGCGTTCCTGCGGTAGAATTCTTGAGGGTTTCTAGTTATACTTATCGTTAGGTATTTGAAACATTCAGTCTCAATTGGTACCATGCATCGTGATGTGAGTTCTGGGGCAACTCCCGGCAGAGGAAAAAGTAAGGATGTGTCCCAATTAATGCAATACCCTGAATAATCCCCATAGATACGGAAAATTCTGAAGTACTCTGTCTACTGACTGTTTTGGCCTTCTGACGTAGAGCAGAACATCGTCTGCATGGAGGGATATTTGTTCTTTCCCATTCCTCCCCCAAAGGAATACCCCAAATCAGAGGGTCTTGTCTTACCCATGCCACCAAGGGTTCCAAGGCTATGGCAAAAAGGAGAGGAGACAGTGGGCAGCCTTGCCTGGTCCCCTTTTGAAGAGCAAATACTCGTGAGACTGCAATATCGATTCTTACCCTTGCAAGGGGTTGAAGTAGAGGAGCTTTACCCACCCAGTAAACTTGGGTCCGAACCCCAGACAGTCCTGAACAGAAAATAGTTAATTCCATTCTACACTATTAAAGACCATTCTGGCGTCCAGGACAAGAGGGCCGTCGAGTCTGATGCAATAGTGGATACTGTATGTAGGACCCCAAACGGTTGGCCTAGGTTAAGGATCGCGCTTCTGTAAAGCATATATCCCGATTCGTCTGGGTGTATGAGCAAGGTGATAACTGTGGCTAGGCGTATGGAGACGGCCTTGGTCAACACTTTGGTCTCGTAATTAAAGAAATTGGTCGATATGACCCACATTTTTCTGGGGATTTGCCTTCTTTGGGTATCACTATGATTACTGCCAGTCTTTGGTCGGGAGGAAGTATACCCTCTTCTTTAGCCTCTGTATACATTGTAAGTAGGTGTTCCACTGTTTTGTCTAGCATACATTTAAATAGTTTGACCGGTAGACCATTTGGTCCCACCTCCTTCAATGATTGTAATGCGTGTGTCACTGTCTTAGGTTCCTCTGCCGACAACTCGCCTTCTAGCATCTCCCTCTCCGCCATGGATAGTGTCGGCATTTGTATGTGATGAAGGAAGTCTTAAAAGTTTTCGTCCATCTTCACTGACGAGGAGGAGTAGAGCGACTCATAGTATGTAGTGAATGCCTCTGGTATTTCCTGTCTCGTGTGTGTGGCATATCGTCCACAATTCCGGGGACCCCTTTGTGTTTGGTTCTTTTTTTGCTAGCCATGCAAGGATTTTGTGCGCCTTGTCTCCTACTTCCTATAGTCTATGTTGTGGGGCACATGCCAGAGTTCAGGCACGGTCTTCCATCAAGGCCCTCAACTCTTTATGTTGTAGCCTCAGTCTACGTATCGCATATGAGTCATGTGCCTCTCCTTCCACCACTCGGGTTTCTAAAGTGGACACAGCAGTCTCTAAGGTAAGGCACTGTAGCTTTCTTTCCTTTTTCATCACTCCTATGTGTGCCTGTGCCTGGCCTCTAATCACTACTTTAAACGCTTCCCAAAGTGTCACTTTCGATTCCACCGAACCCACATTATCTTCAAAACAATACTCCGCCCCTTTCCTAATAGCCGCTTTAAATTTGTGATCTTTAAGATACCAGGGGTTTATTTTCGAGGTTAGGGTTTTGTCTCTCTGGGAGTCCTTAAGGACTACCTCTACCGGGGAGTGATCTGACACTCCTTGTGCTATATGTGTTTCCTCACGAAAGTCCCCAAGACCCTGAGCCTGGGTAAAGATATAGTCAATTCTGGAAAGGCTCCCGTGAGCTTTTCGAGATATGCGTGTATTGTCTTATAAAGGGGTGCTGATTTTGTTTTGTAACAACTTTTTATTCCAATTTCCAAATACAAATGGAGTATAATAAATTACAAATAGTAGACAATGAGCTGCGTTACTGTTCCAGGAACTGACGAGTTTGAGTTTCTGAGTGTTTGAATATATTATCCCTTGTGTGTCCGGGTTGAGAATGTGATGATGTGCTGGGTCTTTGATCATGGTCTCTAGACTTAGAGCGCCGTTGATGAATGCCTTTTCTGTTGATATGGACTATGAACGTTTTATCAAACTGGGGATAGAACTCGGAGGAAGTTGTTGGGGGTGGGCATAGGGCTGGAGTTGGTGTGTCGTTTCTTGAAGGGCATTACTGCACATGGGATCAAAGTTTCTATTCTAGTGTTTGGAGCGATGAACTTTGTTACAGGGGAGGGGTGAGGGCGAGGGAAGGGGAGGCAAGAAATTGTCTAAGATCTTTGTGAGGGCGTTTCAGGAAGGGGGGAGCAGCAAGGGGGGTCCTGTGCGTATTTGTGTGTGAGACAGTGGGGTCTGACACCGCAGGGGTGATGCTAGGGGATGTGGTCAGTGTCTTTGTTTGTTTAAAGTTTTGGAGGAGCGTTGCCCATTCCATGGAGATATGGCGACTGCTCGTACCTCATGCCTCCTCCAGCCTGATTGCATCTTTCTCTGATGCACCCCATTTAATGAATGCTGCCCTCCAGGCCTCCGTCGGGGGACCCGCAGAGGCATGCCAGTGCATTGTGATGCCTCACTTTGCCAGCAACAGGGCTAACGATGCAAATCGTGTTTCTATTTTCCTACTTTTTCGATGCTTTATAATACCTAAAGCGCTGGCCTCCCATGTGTTAAGACCCGCGAGGCCTGTGGTTTCTTGTATTGTGTTGTGTATTGTCGCCCAGTAGGATTGCAAGACGGGACAGGTCCAGAACATGTCTATAAAGTCAGCACTGGGAAGATGGCAGCGTGGGTATCCGAATTGTGTCATGGGGTAGAATCGTTGGAGTCTCGCTGGTGTCAATTACGCTCTGTGTAATATGTTGAATTGGATGTTTTTAAATCGCTGATTCCGCGATACTTTCTTGTGGTGTTTTAGGGCCTTCTGCCATTCTTTATTGTGTAGTGTACGTCCAAACTCCTCCTCCCATTTTAGCTTAAGTCGGGTGAGTGGTGCGGCTGTAAGCTCTAGAATGGATCTATAGATAGATCCAGGTAATGAGGTGGTGCCCAGTACCCATGTTCAGTATGGTGTGGAGCGTGGGGTGGGTTTTGGGTCCCCCCCCCCCCATTAAATTCCAGGTCTTTTTACAGTCTAATACGATTTGTCTGTGTAGAAGAAATTGTCCGGCTGGGAGTCCACTCTCTCCTGTTAGGCTTTCGAACGAGGTAAGGTGTTCATCCACAAACAAGGACTCTACCTCCATGAGTACTCTGCCCAGACGCACATGTCACAAGACGTGTAATGGCCGCAGCCACAGGGGAGGCCCGCTTATGGTAGTAGTGGGGAATAAAGTGGTGCACCGCGGGATAGGCGGTGGAGTCTTTCCAGTCAGCACCTGACTACCCTCACCTAGATGGGGTGGGCTTGGTCCGATTGGGGCCCGGGAGGACCATGCGATGTATCACTGGGATCTTCAGGGACCCAGAGCCCGGGCCCGTTTCCTCTAGGTGGCGCCCGGCCATCCAGCGCGATAACCATTAGAGTTGTGCTGCAAGGCAATAGGCCTCGAAGGATGGGGTGCCCAGTCCGCCCCTGTCCCTCGGCAATCGTAGTGTCACCAGGGCTACCCTTTGGCGTCTCATCCCCCAAATCAGACACGTGAGTAAGGATACAAGCTTGCAAAAGGAGGCCTGTGGGTGGATAACTGGCACATTTGTGAAGTGATAAAGGAGGTTGGGTACTATCACTATTTTTGACAAGGCAACTGTCGGGCCATGGGCAGCATGCACCAGAAGTTTATTTGAGTCTTAATGCCTCTTAGTACTCTGCAGTGGTTTCCTTTGAAAAGGTCCTTCAGGGAGTGGTATAGCCTGATTCCTAGGTACCTTGGGGCTGCTCCATTCCATGCTAGCCGAACCTCCCCAGCACATATTTCTCGTGGGGGGATGTTTGGGTGGAGGGGATAAATAGTGGATTTCGCCCAGTTAACTTTCAGTCCTGCTGCCTTCCCAAAGTCGTTTTGTGTGGCCCAGAGGGAAGTCAGGACAATGGTAAGGTCCCGTATATAGATTAATAGGTTGTACGTGTTTAGAGACACGCTGTTGATGCGGTCCTCTAGCGGGATGCCCCATTGTTCACCCTCCGTGTGGAACCTGTTTGCTGGCGATTCCATTGCAAGGGCGAAAAGGTGGGGGGATAGAGGACAACCTTGGCGCGTCCCGCAGGTCACCCGAAACTGTCTGCCCATGCGGACCCAGAATGTAAGACCGTGTTTGGCAGTCTGGTATATGCCATGAGTTCCGTTGCTGCTCCCCTCAGGGTGTCCAGCTCCGCTGAGACAATATCATTCATGTCTCCCCCAATTGTTAAATGACCCTCAGGGAGGTCTAATAGTAATGGACCCAATGAATCTAGAGTGGCAGCCTGGAGGCCCGGGGGACCATACACCAAACAGAGATTTAAGGTCCTACCTTCCAAGGCCACTTATCGCCACGCATCTCTCCAATGCGTCTGAGCATAGCTGGTTTTAGGTGAATGGGATGAAGCTCTGCACAGAATTCCCATCCCCTGGATCCAGATGGGTAACCTGGGTGGGCTAATAAAGTGTATCCATATCTATTCAATGCTTTACACTGGTTGCCAAGGAGATGGGTCCCCTGGAGCAGGACCACGTCAGGTAAATGTTTTTTAATGAATTGTAGCAACATTGTTCATTTAGCCCACTATTAAAGCCATTGACCTTCCAGGACCATATTTTTATCTAACCTCGTGGGGTCTCAGGGATCACCATGGATGAAACCATTTCCCTCTCCTCCCCTCCCTCTCTGCCTCAAGGTGGCTTCTACTTTGGATGTTTTTTTGACCTGTGAATTGTTGTAACGTCTCTGCATCCACCCCTGAACACTAATCTGAACTATAGAGACCCTACAATTGATAACCCATTTTCACCAACTTTTGCCCCCCTCCTTGCTACCCTGCTCAATTGGTTGTATATACCCCCAACTCGTCAACCCGCAGAGCGTCTGTTGCCCAGATATTGAACTGTGAACAAACAAAATAAGGGGTTGACTCAGCCGCAACAGCGTATCACTGATGCTGCGTTGTATATAAGTAAACCCTTTGTAGTTCCTAGTATGACAGAATCTCTCACCATTCAGATATGTATAGCTCCCTCCCCTTTGGTGAGAGTTCTTACAGTGTGAAAGTCATGCCACCATCTCCTGCACTGGTTCATCCCAGGCCGGGTCCCCCAAGAGTGTAGCTTGCAGCATCGCTTGCGGTGTCCCGTCCCCCGCTGCTTTTGCATGCTTGGCCGTTCTCTATTCTTTTGGCCTAGGTCCGGGTTACTTCGGACATGCTTTGTTCTTCCACCTCTGTTACGGCCGCCAGTACATCGTCCTTCTAGCCACTCCCACACCTTGTCCAGGGAGACAAAGTGCCAGGTCTTGCCCTCCGTCATGATTCTAAGATCATCATGTACTTGACTCACCTCTCACGGAGTTTCCTCTTCACAGCTTCTAAGCTCCTGCGATATCACTGTACTTGTAATGTGAAGTCGAGAAAAATCTGATTTGGGTGTTTTTGAAATGGACCTCCCATGTTGCTCTGGCTGCTTGTAAGATAGCATCACGGTCAAAATAATTAAAGATCTTTGCAATTATTGTCATGGGGGGAGCCCTCTGGTTGGGCAGGGGTACTGGGGCCCGGTGCACCCTCTTGACGGAGAAGAATGTATACAGTCTCTTGGGACGTAGTGTGTTCAGTATGAAATCTTCCATGAAAAGCTCGCTGCTAGGGCCCTCCGCCCTCTCTGGGACCCCACCACTCTGATGTTATTTCTTCTGGCTCTGCCCTCCTGGTACTCGAGTTTGGCCGCAATTGTTGTGGTTCGCTTGTTTAGTATCTGCACTGGTGCCTCCAGATGCTGTGTTGTTGATTGGAGTTGGGGGATCTGCGTTTCGGCTATCGTGACTTTCTCCCTTAATTTTGATAAGTCTGTTCTGATCAGGGTCACCTCAATGGTTACTGTCTATTTTCGGTTCTAGGGTGCCTATCAAGTCTTTTATGGCTGCCATAATGGCACTCAGGGATGGCTCTGATGCCTCCTCACTCCCTTCTGTCTGCTTGCGGGGGTTTGGGGACGTATGGGCGAACACGCTGGCTATTGGGGTAGTATTATTGCCATGTGGTCCTTGCCAGAGTCGCCATTCTCCAGACCACACCCCCAGACTGGTGTTGAGGCCGCATGCCACTGGCAGAGGCTCTGTTTCCCTCACTGTTCGACTCATAGAACGCCTGGTGTGTGTTTCCTCTCTGGACCAGTGAACTCGCCCTGCTCTTCGGAGGGCCTTGGGGCATTAGCTGCACCCTGTGGAGCAATCTGGTTGCATCGTAATTTGCTCTGCTCACCTCTGGCTTCCTTTATTGTCTCAGACCGGGGGGGGGGAGGGAGGCCCCTACCCCGATTCTTGTCCACCCCGTTCATCCGTCCTGGGCCTCTAGTCAGTTTTGCTCACCTCTCAGAGGTGCGGCGATTGCTGTATTTTCTACGCCATCCTTGGTGGTGTCTGCTCCTCTTCACCTATCGCTAGCCGGTCTGTGGGGTGGGCCAAGATCCTCACTTTGCTGCACCTGCAAAGGCCCAGGGGGTGCCTGGCCAGCTGTTTCCACCCGAGCGCTTGCGGCCCCAACAGTTCCCACAGTGGTGGAGCCCCACACGGCAGCCGGACCTTGCAGCGGTCAGGCCTGGGCCGCCGTTGGTGCTCCCGCTCTCGAGTGCCCAAGGGTTTGCAACAGACACCATGCGCTCCGGCCTGCAGCGATCAGGATCCTCTCCGGTGCTCAAGTCTTTCTGACCCGCATCTCCTGCGGGGCCATCTGGGTGTGTTTGTTCACTCACCTCCTGTGGAGGGGGCTGCCGCTATGTTCTCCTGTTCTCTGGCGGTGTCGGCCTCTCCTGCCCCACCAGCCTCGGTTTAGGTGCTGTCTCGGGCCTCACTTCCAGTTTTCCCAGCGGTGAGCAGGAGACCCCCTTGCGCTGTTTACACGGGAGTTGAGGTGTGTATGGCTCAGTTGGTTGGTTCTCTGGGCTCGCTGGAGCCCTGATCCATGAACAGGACTCTGACATTGCAGCCTACTCCCTTGTTCTGCCTCTTAATCTTCTACTCCGGCCAGGCGCAGTTGCCTTCTGATCGCTGGGTCCTATAAAGTCTCCGGTGATTGAAGCTTTCTATTCGAACTTAGATGGCTGAGATTTATTTCGGATTCATGTACGGATTGCAGGTTTATGCTCCGTTGACTGCGGAGCTCAGTTACGGTGCGGCCATTTTTCGCCCGCGCCTAAGCCATGCCCCAAAGTGGAAGAGTTCTGACATGCGATATTCTTTCACTCTACTGTAAAGTGTTCTTGTAATGTTCTCCTTTTATAAAAAAGCATAAATAAATAAACTTTGAGGCTTTGCTGAGGGCAGAGCTCATCTCAGACTGGATGAAAAAAAATATATCTCCAGCTGAATGCAGATAAGACCGAGATCATGTTGTTCGGCAAAGCCCTGCCATTTGGGCTGAGGATTGGTGGTCGCAGCGACTGGGCACTTCCCCTGTACTCAAGCAGTAAAAAAATCTGGGGATAAAACTGACCAAGCCTTAACGATGAGAGATCATATTCTGGCCCCCACTGGCTCATGCTACCACTATCTACGCCTATTGCGCAGAATTTTCCCTTACCTCCCTACCGCCGCCCGGAGAAAGCTGTTTCAAGCCTTAGTAATAAGCAGACTGGACTATGGCAATGCCCTGTAGGCCAATGTCAGTGAAACACTTATCTCTAAACCTCAGGTTTTTCAAAATACTGCTGCAAGGCTGGTGCTCAACTGCCCTTCGGGCACCTCTGCTGAAAGAACTATACTGGCTGCCTGTGAGGAAATGCTCATATTTTAAAATCTGTTGCCTAACATATAATGCCTTAAAGGGCAAAGGCCCACTTCATCTTCAGAAAAGAATAAAAGCGTATGCCCCCAGTCGAAATCTAAGATCTAGCTCGAAAGCACTGCTGGACATCGCTCCTATCCGTCTAACAAGCAGCGACGGCAAGGCATTCTCCTATCTCGCCCCTGTGTACTGGAACAAGCTCCGTCTTCATGTACGTTCATGCCCAAGTTACTGTAAATTCAGGATACAACTTAAAGCCCATCTATATTAATAACAATGCATGGAGTTCTGTCTTTGATCCGCAAGCAGCGCCGATATGCCCTAGGGTGATTTGCGCGCTATATCAAGTTGATATAACATAGCCATCCTAAAACATGAAAATGTCACACATAGGTTAACTGAAAACTTGTCAGGTAGGGATTGTATTCTTGGACAAATCTTCTGGTAGGGGAGATCTCTCCAATGAGGTGTTCTTTGCCGAAGTCTCTCAGAGTTTGGCATTCCTTGTTGCCTTTTTTTGGATCACTATGCTATAAAGCTTCTGTCCTTCTATGGCTGCTCTGATTTCTTCATTAAGCGGGCTCTGAGGATAAGAGTGACCGTGGTTTCCCCCAAAAAAGAGTATTGGCCTGCACGCAGTCCAAAACGTTTACCAGAAATACTCAGCAGGCGACGGCAATAAACAGGTCCCTTTGGTGCCTGCAGCACTCCGCTAACCAAGGGTGCAACCATCTTTTCCAAGGCCCGCCTTAATAAATAATATGAGGCTTTGCGGAGTGTGGAGCTCAGGGTTGAAAGCGAGGCTTGGAGCACAATGCGTTCCAAGCCTCGTGAAATAATAAAGGAAAACAAATTAAAATAGAGCCCGAGATGCACACTTGAAATGCATGCAGCCAGTGGGTAAATGATTATGTAAATGTACTGTGCAGGGGAAATTAGGAGAGCGAGCACAGCGCAACTGCTTTGCATGGAAAAAATTTTTTTAAAGTGCTCCAAAAGCGGATGGAAACAGTAATTTGGCCGCAGGAGCTGGCAAGAGAAGCACAGGAGATGAACAATACAAGGAAATAGGAAACAGTGTGCTACAGCCAATAGAAATGGAGGAAAAGTAAATGACAAACAAAGGAGCCAATGAAAAGCAATGAAAGCAAGGGGGCAGGATGTAAGCACCTTCTAAGATATATATATATAATACAATAGATTTGACAAGCACAGCGCAAGCACTGTGCAGGTGAAACCTAACAAACAGTCTCAGGCAAAGTGGCAAAGTGAATCTTGGTAGTTGAAAAGACAGAAAAGGGCAGAAAATGGGTCTGCAAGGGAAGACTGTGGCAGTATATAGTTACATACTGAAATGTCATATAGAAACGCACTCTTAAACAGACCCTAGCAAGACTGAAAGTGTATCATTAGAAACCTAATCACTTCAAGCCCATAGCACCCTTTCTACATGATAAACACCATCACATACTGCAGAATATTCAGAGGTTCCTCAATATTCATTAGGCATTCCTCCCAAGTTGCCTCAAACATGAGTGAAATAGCATCTTCATTAGCTGCTGTTAAACCACTAAGTTGGTTGTGCTCTAAACCACAAATTTCCTCTGAATCATGTACAGACCTAAGGCAAGGTCCTGCTCTATTCAAATCCAGCAGATGTAGCAGAGCACATGTGGGTCAGTACCTCGCTAGCACTTTTAACGCTTTAAAGGCTGAGACTTTTCGATCCCGGTGCTGAGTGCTTTTTTGATGTTTGGGGAACTTTGTGCTTAGGACTTCATAGCAATTTCCATAAAAGGCATCTAGGCCAAATTGACATCGTTTTTCTACACCTTAGGGTTTTTTAAGGTACCCAGGGTTTGTGGATTACCCTGAAATTAATCGAGAAAATAGCTAAAATATATAGAAAATTGTGGCTTTAGTTAGAAAAATGGGGAAAAAAATGGCATCAATAAAAGGTTTGCTGTCCTAAGATCACCATCTTCTCAGCTTCCAGGAACAAACAGAGTTGCAAAATAAAAACTATTTTTTACCACAGTTTTTCCATTTTTCTAATGGGTAGTCAATGTCCTATTTTTTATGGTTTCATTCTGTATGGAGTTTGAGGTAGAAACCGGAAAAAAGCCCATGGGTGAACCCAGAAACCATTTATGAAAACTATACAAAATTCCGAATTTAGCAAGGGGTCATTTGTATAGATTGCTCACAGTTTTCCACAATAAACTAATTTTTGAATTAAAAAAGATATGGGAATAAGTAGGAAGAGATAGCAAAAGACTTTTTAGCACTTCACTCCCAGTCAGTCAGGGACTGGTGTCTAGCCTGATCTGGAGTCAATGATTGCTGCTGTAATCTTCTTTGCTGAAACCGCATCATCTGTTCTGTTCATGTTATACCTTCTATAGACTTGTGTTTCATCTCAGCCATGGCTATTTGTATTGACATACTTCATTGCCATTTTTTAGTAACTTTATAATATATATTCCATCTTTTCAAATTCACTGTGTAATAGATGTAAGGCCTCCCTCCCTTCATCAGTAGAAAACCCCAGCCTGTGATAGATGTTGGAGGTGCCCTACACAACACTGGTGAAAGGTCTTACATAAGTTACGTGCACTTATGGTCCTAAAATGTTGCATTATCTTCTTGCATGATGCTACTAGGTATGAGTCATTAATGGACTCAGATATAAACATTTACATAATAAGTGAGAGTGTTTCACTAAACATGCATATATCACTATGAGTCTCTAATCCCACAGCATACCTGGGTATATTCGGCAATCTTAAACCTGTCTAGAAAATATCCTGGGTAGTATAAAATTATCAGTCCGGGATGAGGAGGCGTGCACTGGCCAAAAGAACATTTACTATAGTTTTACAGCATGTTCTATAGCATGTTTTGGTCTTCATATTCAGACCACTTCACAGTCCCTCAACTGTCATTGATTTGGACAACCAATTTCATTAGTTATTGGCTATCATGAGGTCATCTATTGCAATCTACATTTAGAATGATGCTGAAATTGCCCCTCACAATAATATTTTATTCCATAAATTATAAAAGCAACTCGAAAGTATTTCGAGAGTCCACATTAGGTATATTTAATTACATCAATGTTCTCTCATGCACCCCCCAACAAGCCCCTAACAATCACAAACTACAAATACACGCCTGTTGGAAAGTGTTCCTGCTTGAAAATGTGATGGACGACCATTAACACCATTCTAGATCATCATGGCCTTTATAAATATCTCAGCTGCCCCCAAACTACAGCACATCTATTATAATCCACCCAAGGTAGGCGCATTTCATGCTACACGATCGCTTTCATCTTCAACCTATCTAAGTAAGCCATCCACTCTCTTGTGTATGCATTCCAAAACAAGAATCTAATCATTGCCCTTTCATTTTACCTGTTACATAGACCATGTCATGTGTAGGTATCACTTTGTTTGTCTACTTTTCTGTCTATTCACAGCGGGGTACTGCCTACTTTTATGCATACAATGTGCCAATCCAGTTCACTCCACTTTGCTGGCAAATATAACCATTATCTTGTTCCTCTCTATCCCAAAATTACAACTGAATGGCCCCAATATTAGACTTCATCTGCCTTCTCAGATGTCTTATCTTGGTGCTCTTAAAACCCTGTATATCCAGCCTCTCTTACTTTATTTACCAAAGAAACAAGTGTTCAGCATGTAGCTAAAGATAGAAGAGATCCCTCTAGGACTTCTTCATCAACATTTATACCCAGATGCGGCAAACGGGAATCTTAGACTTATACATTATAAGTATGTACACCAAATGTATTACACACCAGCACAACTCTATAAGTATGGCTTGAGGGACTCCCACTGTTGTAAGAGATGTGGTACCGATAATGCAGATTTTCAACATTTGGCATGGAGCTGTCAGAAGGTGGCTGATTTCTGCGGAAAAGTCACGGTGGCCGTAACAGAAATGGTTGGTGCAAAAATAGAATGTAATATGAAAGTTTGCTTGTTAGGAAATGTACTCAATCTTAAGAATACCAATCGAAAGTTGGTGACACTAGCGTTACAGATGGCAAAACGCAGGGTTTCACTCCACTGGGATGGTAGACCTGCACCCAAACCAGTACACTGGTTACGGGATATAGCCTATTGTCGTGATCAACTTACCTGTTATGCGGAAGAGCTGCCCAGTGCTTCAAGACCACGTGACATTTGGGGCCCATTTACTGCATATATGTTAACCAAAACTACTGAATGATGACATTATGTATGAAGACAATGTACATCTTGTATGCTTTCAATGAAGTGTATGTTCCAATGTCACTCTGAAATTATAGGATAATCTGTCAACTTGCTGCTATGTATTCTGTATCAATGTGAACAAGATGCTTTGTATTTTCATGATGGTTATATTATGACATTTATAAATAAAATAAAATAATAAATAAAAAACATATACCCAGATAAGTCAAAGCATGAAGGTCCAAGTTCATTGGGCTAGGTTCAACACCGGCTTTTCTACATTGATTATCTGCAATGCCAGACACAGCTTCGATGTTGCTTTGGATTTTGATTAGACTGTGACTTATTCCTCCAAAACAGATTACTGAGATTGTGAAAGATGTACAAATCTCAACATATCTGAACACACGCTTATGGACATGTCTGAATAAGGCCATCGTTCGGTTGAGTGTGGACCTCCGAAATCCCTTTTACTTGTGCCCACAATACATAGTGTATGGTGTATGGTAATAGTTAACAGAATAACAGTTTATACATGTACGTTGACAACTATGATATGGAAGACTATAATCTGTTAAGGTCCAAGTCATCTGATAGGAAGAGTCACCAGGTGTTGGAGCACATTTATGAAGAGCGAAAGGTGCGAGGTTTGACCATTTATGTACTCGGGTAAGCCCAACTAGTTGTAATAATCTGTCAAAAATGTCCAAGTTCTTACAGTAACATAGTGGCATAGCAAGGGGGGGGAAGTCTGGGCAGCACAGGTTTTTGGGGCGTCAACCTTCTCCTCACCCGCTCTTAGCTGCAGTGGTCGCGGGGCGGAGACCACAGGAATCGCCAGCACCCCCCTGCTCTTACATTAGGTTGTTACTGGCGGGAAATGCAGGGGCCGCCACAGGCGGTCTAAGGCCTAGCTACGCCACTTCACTAACCACTTACACAGCCTTTTTACTGGAGGCTGTAACCTGTAGGAAAACAGTGAAACAACTGATAAAGCTTATTGAGCTGAGGTTAGCCTTTGCTAAGAGAGAATGAAAATTATAAGTTAGAAATTATCAATATCCTCTATGTTGAAATTGTGTTAAACGTACATAGTGAAATGGGTAACTGTTGAATTTGGATTCTGGAGAGGCAGCATTCAGGACAGAGAATATATGTGGCTACCTTCACATGTGACTTGGCTTTGCCTAAGCTAGAATAGTCCTCAGATGACAGTCAGCACTGAGAGGCAGTCCACTTTTTGAAATGTAGCTGTCTGAATATGTCTGAAAATTCACAACTCATATACACGTTGACAATCTTTTGAATTTAAGTAGAACAAAATACTGACCTGTCGATAATATGTTGTACAAAACGTTTTTATACTATAAAATGTTGAAGTTTTTTTGCTGTGTACATTCCCTAGAAACTAACAGATAAGAAAACAATTACAAACATTTGCCTCCATCTTTGTCCACGGTCGTCGTGAGGAACGTAAAAGGAAGTGGAAACTATGTGGTCTGGAATAGTCCTGCTCACCAAGGACGCTGCATTGAATATGCCCTTGGACTGTCTTTACCCAGCCGTCACTTAATGCAGTGAATAGTGTCACACGACAGGGATTACTTTATAGTCAAGAAAGCTCCCAAACTAAGCCAAACATTGAGAGTTGTTAATGATGACACTATCCCATTTTTAAGAAACAGAATACTCAAAATGTAATTTACAGTTATTGTATTGTGTGATTTCCTTCCCAGATTTGTGACCAAAGGAACTTGGATTTTCAGGAAATGACCTTCTGAGATTGCTAAAGAAAATAAGTAGCACATTGGACATCCTATTCACCAGACACAGACGTGCTTAGAGCAGGTAAATTGAAGTTGTAATCACTGACAAATACCTGTATGTAGCTATGTGGTATTTGTATAGTGCAAACCTAGCTGAAAAGGCAGAAGAACAGGTCAAAGGCAAGCCTACACTCAATGAATGATAGTTGAGTTAGCTGGTTGTGGAGTCTTATCACATTGTGATGTAGTGATCTTTAAAGAGGTTTGTCTTCAACTATTTCCTATATTGGTGCAGCATTGAGGCAGCCCTTAGTACACAGGATGCTGTTCCAGATCCTGAGTGCATAGATGTAAATGGATGGCAGCCTTGGTTTTTTTTTACACTTAGTCTCCAGTCTGAAGGTGGCCTTGCTGTGAGTGTGCTTAGAGCCATCATAGATGGTGAGTTTGTCCACAAGATATGTATGGGTGCTGCTCATGATGTCTTTGTAAAGATGTAGCTGGTTTTGAAGTTGGTGCAGACCGGCAAGGGGAACCAATGGAGTTCCAACAGGATCGGGGTGATAGATCATTTTTCTTTCCTGACATGGGTGAGATAAGCTGTTGGGACAGAAAAGTTACTTGCATGATGATGTGCACCCCACTCTTCAGAGCCTAGTTGCTTAGATATCTGGATCCCTGGTAATGATTTTGTTCATGGGCAAACACTGTTCATGAACTAGACCTGTCGCATGGTTATGAGGTCTAGTTAGACTGGGAGGGACGCACCAGGTGCTATCCTCGAGAAGGTAGGTGTCTACCGCTCTTACATGAGTTAAGTGACACGAGTGCTGTGCTGGGCACATATCCATTTTCTTGTTTTTAATAGAATCAGTAATGTGAACAGGCCTTTTTACCTGTGCCACTGGAGTGTGGCTCAAGGGCCCACTCATGTAAAGCTCTATGGCTGTGTACTTAACTTACCCTTGGCCTGCTTGGATTGTGTGTAGCGCTGGACAGTGTATGACACTTGCCCAGTGCCTGGAGAGGTTGGAGAAGTAAGGACTGCAACGCCAGGCAGTGTTGCTGACTTTCCTGATGGGTTGGGCTGGGACACGCACAGTGAATGGATGGAGTAAAGCATCATCTGTGCAAATCAAAGGGCTCTTTGATTCCAGTAAGAGTTATTAGTTATTGAGGCCTGGGATCATTGTCAGAGATGGGGGGGGGGGGCGGGGATCAAAAAAGAGGAAGGCTTTGTCCTTTGAACCTTTGAGGGGCATATTTCAGTAGAGGTTGACAGGCAGGTGTGATCCCTGTTACTCCCAAGGCCAGTGTTGTGGGTCAATCAATTAAAATTCGGCCAATCCTGCTGTGGCAGACTGTCCCCTTGATAGAGGACAATGCAGAGGAGATAGCTCTGCAGACTTTTGAATGTTGGACTGAATTTTGTATGGTGTGCACACTACTTGGAAACAAAAAGACTAGTCCCAGCATGAATTTAACAGGCCAGACACTAAGGAGCAGATTTATCAATATTTCACCCAAAGCAGCAAGACAACTTGCTGAAAGGCAGAGGACAGGAATGTACTATATTTACCACTATATGGTGCATTCTTGCACTGTGCCTGTGCTGCGGTATAATCTGCTGCCTATCATCAACACAGGCACCCTTGCGCAATGGTGCAAGGGTGTATGCATTGAAGGCAGGATTGTTTTTGTGCAAGAAGGGCTTACTGCACAAAAACAATCCTTAGAGGATTTTTCCTTTTTCCAAATGAGCTGCAGAATGCACCACACTTAGAATGAGGAAACAACAAAGAGAAATAAATATACTTCACCTCGTTGCGCCTCCCTTGGGAAGGCATAGTATTCTGACGCATTCCCGGGTTTACTTGTCTTGGTAAATCTGGAAATGCACCAAAATCCATGGGTGGGTGTGTGGTAATACCCACGCTCAGCCAAAGAAAAGCCTTTCCAGAGCAGAGTATGCAAGGCAACAACCTGCGCTGCCTTGTGTTACTCCAAATTTACCAAACAAGGTGGCCTTGCATTGCTTTTAAATCTGAGTTAAGTATTGCGTTGCCCTTTTGATTACATGCGGGACGCAAGGGCAACGGAATGCAATGGTAAATTTGACCTTCATTACCTATGTATCAGCGCTTAGGCTGTAAAGGTGGGAGCAAGAGCCTCATACTTTGCTGAACAGCACCGGGAGGGGAGATTGCCAATACTTTTTGCTGGTGAAACCAGGACTGGGGACCAAGGTTTGCCAGTCTCTCATCTGGGTGAGGAGCAATCAACCAGGAGCCAAGAACAATTGCCATAAGCCTGGAACACCAGCCTACTGCTTGCCTGCCAAGACCAGTGGCCTTTGTGAGGAGGAGGAGAGTGCTTAGAGGCCTGCCTGCCTACCAGCGGAACCTGCGAGGATGAGGAGGGAGTCTGGAGGTGGTGAAGCCCAGCGTAGGTCCTGATGAGTGGATTTCGGTGAGCAGAGTGTGGGGCCCCCAGTCCAGTTGGCACCTTTGTTGTGAGAAAGCATCTGCTCAGGGAGATAAGTCAATAACCCCTGTCGGAGCTGCTGTGAAGTTGCTGGCCATTGCACGGTATCACTGTTCTCATTGAGGCCATTACCCATGTCTGTGACACCAATATGCAAGGAGGGGCTAAAGACTAAAGATGCTTGGGGCCGTTGCCCGATGCAACTGAGGATGTGGGCCATCACTAGTGTATGTGAATCCCACATGTGCCATGAGGGCAACACCCACACTGTTTGGGCCATTGCCCTGAGGATCCTACCAGAGCAGGCTGTTGCCTGTTCCAGTGACCCCCAGATGGAAGGAGGGTGCCACAAGGACAGTTGGGGCTATTGCAGTGTCAGAGGAATCGCTGCTATCATCAAAGCAGCTCCAGAACAAGAGTGGAAGTGGCCTGTTAGACTTCTGCTGCTTCATCATCTTACCTGAAGGGACCACGAAGAAGGAGCTTCTGGGCCCGGAGGCCGTCGCCTTCTGTGACTGCCTTGTAAGTGCTTCCCCTGCCAACTATGGGAGAATACAGTGCATGCTGCTTGATGTAGCAGCATGAGGGTGAAGAGCCTCATCTCCGAGACACTTTGTGGTGACTTGTACCAGCTCGGCTGTCTATCGCCCGAGAGTTGACTTTTTAAGACTAGAGCCAGACTTTGATGCGCACGCTACTATGGGCTGCACCTGGTGTGGCATGCCTAGTTTTACCCAGAAACACAGTGCTCAGAGAGGAGGAAAAGGGAGGAGAAATGGCACAGCCCTCCTTAGCACTACGGCACTAGCCTCAAAAGTGACTGTGTGTTTATTTAGCGTGTCGTGTTTTGTATATATAATACATACTGCTTTTATACTGAAATTGTTATTGGACTGGCCAATCACCTAATTGGGGGCACTGTGGGTATTTTGAGGTGTGAGCCCTCTTATATCTTACACCAACCTCCCCTTAAACAGATTTGGACTGCTCGACCAGCTCTACCAGTGAAAGTCAAGTGCTCATTGGGTAGTACTTGGCCAAGTTGAACCATAGTAGGCCAGCCCCTGGGGCAACAGGAGTAAAAGGCCACAACCCCCACGGTTGGCCCCAGCAGCTCATGCTTCCCATGGCTCTCTGAAAGTGGTTCTAACAAATGTATTTTTTGAGAGTGAGGATGGTGTCCAGAGTGAATCCAAGTGGCTTTGCATTAAGTGAAAGTTTGGGTTTGAAGTTGTGAAGGTTCATGCAGAGCCAGGTTTGTACTATTTCTTGTTTATTGTCCTTTGCAAACGACTAACAGAAACTCTCATTCTGTCTAGGCTGGGGTGAGCTTCAGGTAGGTGATGGATAACCACTTCTAAATATGGGACAGACTATGTTTGAGGCTTTAATTCTGCAGTAGTGAAGACTTCCAGATAGAGTTATTATCTGCATATTGGTGAATCATGATGCTGTTATCTGAGAGTAAAACCCTAAGGGGCTCCATGTAGAGGGTGAAGATGACAGGAGACAGTAGGGAATACTGAGGTACTCCGCAGGTAGTAGGGATATTTTGGGACCTGGAGGTGCCAATGTGAATAAACTGGTGTTGATTGGAAAGGTAGGTGGAGATCTGTTGAAGGGCTTTGATAATGAATTCCATTAGATGCTCAATGTGTGGATGAGGGCTGGATGGTCAACTATGCTGAAGAAAACTAACAGGTCCAGTGATATCAGAAGGCAGGTGTTATTTTAATCTGTGGTCAGAAGCACGTTGTCTGCAATGTGTTAGGTAGTCGGCTCCTTGCTGTGGCATGATCTAAACCCCAGATGTGTAATCATGCAGTTGATGGTTAGCATTAGTAGTGTTCTTGGGTATGAGCATACACTGCTTTTTCGATGAGTTTGCCGATGAGGAATAAGAGAGCAATGGGCTGGGAATTGGTCAGGTAATCAGAGTCTAATGAAGGTTTCTTTGAGGGTGGGAGAATCAGGCCTGTTTTGAGAGCTTCTGGGAAGATGCCTTGAATGAGGGAGGCATTGACTTGCTACTATATGTGAGACAGGTTCCCTGGAGAAATGTTGATAAAGGACTAGGGTAAAACATTATCCTAATAGGAAATAGCTTTGAGGGAGTAGAATATGTCGGGAAAGTCTCTGTGGGCTTTGAAGGATGACCATGGTGGGATTCTAGAAGAAGGGGTAGATGTAATTGGAGAAGAAGGCTTGGTGTTGTTGATATGCTGTCAGATCATCTTTTGTTTACCAACGAAAAGGTGATGGCACTGCACTTGTTTCTGGAGTGCAGTGGTCGCTATTTAATATGGGTTTCTGGGCTCCACCTCTACCATATGTGTTTAATCTTTTTTTTAAATTAAATACAATCTATCACTCTGACCCTCGCTCTGTGCGAGGATCAGGCAGAGTCAGACACTATTTGACAGGCACACGCCTTACCAGGCATGTGCTGTGTTGCAGGTTTTGCAGGGCTTGCTTGCTTACAGCCGAGGCCTTCATGACCTCGTAGGACTGTAGGGCTACTCCCCTCAGTTATATATGTTATAAAATGTATTAAGGGTGTAAATACATAATCAGGTGTCCTGGCGCTACCAGAGCAGGAGAATACAGGCAAAGGGGCAAACGGAGCTGACTAACCACTGATAAGCCAGGTTTTCAACGCTGTTTGGAAATGCAGCAACAGAGGGATGTTTACGAAGAGTATTTGATAGTTCATTCCCAGTTTAGTTGCCATTACCCAAAATGATTTGTCACCAAAATGGGCTTGCTTGACTTCTGGGATAGTAAGCAGAAAGTGTGTGCAGGAATATAGTTATTAAATGTAATTATTTATTTAAGGTTTTTATAGAGCGTAAACACTCATCCCCAGAAGGATATCATGGCGCGGAATTGCTGCATATGCGATAAGTTGAGGCACTGGGGTTCTTCTAGGAAAGGCCCAGCTGATGCATTAGAGTTAGTCTGAGAAAAGCCAGGTTTTTGTTTTTTTTCTAAATCTGACATGATTGTCCCAGAGGCAGAGATCGAAAGGCATTAGGTTCCAGTGGGCTGCTGCCAAATTGGAAAATGAGCGACCACCAGTTCTGGCTTAAATAAAGGATTTGTTTTTTGGCTGGTGCTAAATTCATTTTTCTCAGATATCGTGTTAGTTTATAAACTTCCACCTTTGATCGGAGAACTGCTGGGACAGGATCATAGAGTGCTTTGTGGGTTGGGTAGAGGAGTTTGAATTTTGCTCTCTTGTGGATTGGCAGCCAGTGAATGGGTTTTAGGCAGGCCGATGCCGAGCTGTATCTGTCTTTATAACAGATAAGTTTGGCGGCTGCATTTTGTATCACTTGCAGTCATGTGAAGACATAACCTTCCATTCCAACATAAAGTGCATTCACATAGTCCAATCTACTAATGATTAGAACTTGGACTACAATTCTTTGCCAGTCAACAGGGATGTAGTGAAAAATCGAGATGACCTGCTGGGTGTCGACGATGCATGAGCAGATCTCTTTTTTTATTTATTTATTTTTTATTTTCTTTATTTTATGCTTTACCAACAAGTTACAAAGTCGATTATTTCCTCATCAGACATCGTCCCCCCCCATCCCCCACCCTGGGTCCCGGAAAAAAAGATCCTTACAATACATACTATATTTACAAGCAGTGAGGCACAGTCTCCAAATATTAATAAAGGTTACAACATTATTTAAGCAACCGCAAAAAAAGGTAAATGAAAAGATATTTTGATTTAGAAAGGAGGGCGGGAGTGTAGAAAATAAAAACAAAGGGAGGCAGGAGTGGGCGAGAGGGAGCTGAAGGCGGGGGGGGAGGGGAGGAGAGCGGGAGGCGGGGGAGGGGGGGCCGATGGAGGAAGACATACATACATCAGAGAACAACTCATTATGCTTCTTGACCATTCAGAGTATCAAGCCATTTAGTCAGAGGATCCCAGACCACCGGGCCCTTTTTTTTTTGCCCATCTGCCCTTTTTAGCATAGATTACCCTCTCTAATTTGTAGGTGGCAAGCAATCTAGCCTGCCATTGACCAAATGAGGGGGGATTCAAATCTTTCCAATACGTAGCGATGCAAATCCGCAAAATGGTAATTGCAACAAACAGTAGTGTGCCCCCTTCCTTAGGTTCAATTTGATCATATAGCCCTAGCATGATAGAGGTTGGCGTAA
Organism: Triturus cristatus; assembly: GCF_964204655.1. NCBI lineage: Eukaryota > Metazoa > Chordata > Amphibia > Caudata > Salamandridae > Triturus > Triturus cristatus. The sequence continues at coordinate 223,181,963 of NC_140594.1, read as the reverse complement.
GTTGAATATCTAAAGAAAGTACTCTGCTTAAAAATCGTTGTGTTTCTTTTAACAATGGCTCCAGCTTTGGACATGTAGCAAACATATGCACGGAGTCCGCACTATATTCCATGCAGCGCGGGCAGGTAGTTCCCAGTTGCCCATTTAGCAATCCTGTTAGGGGTTATATACATAAAATAACCCGTTTTGTAAAATTGCGCTTGGAATTTAGGTGATAACAGATATGTTTGCGCAAAACCCAAAGCTGAGCAGAAGGCATTAAGCGGAGTATTTCATTTCATCTGCCATTTCGCATCTATTTTACTTAGATCATCAGGTCGTCGTACATTCAATATGTAATAAATATTTCCTATCCTTGGTAAGTTAGACCGTAGCAATTTATCTATAAGCTCAACCGCTGCAAACCTAGCAGATCCCCCAGTTTTAATTGCTAAATATCTCGTAATTGCATAATACTGAAAAATCTGATTATTATTCAGCTTGTAACAAGTTTTCAAACCTTCGAATGGCCGAACACGGCCAGAGCTAATCGGATCTCCTAATCTATGAACACCTGCTAAGTGCCATTGTTGAAGATATGCATTCTTAAATATTAATGGCAGATTGTCGTTGTTCCTGATGGGGGGTATAATGATTCAATGTAGCTATTCCAAATACTTTACGAATATTACAAAAGACCCGATAAGCACAAATCATTGTTTTAAATCTAACCCGCTTGTAATAGCTGAATTCCCAATGTCGCCAAAGGCACCCCCTTATGTTTTCCCCTAGAAGTAAAAAATAAGGAGAAGGCAATCCTGAGGAGTTTATAATACGATCCTCGTGCAGTTGTTCACTGCCATATTGCAGGACAGCAGCCCAATCATATAGTTTTAGATCGGAGAGTGCCCTGCCTCCCCTGTCCCTAGGTAAAGAAAGAAAATTAAAAGCCCTTCTCGGTTGTGTATAGGCCCAAATGGCCTGAGAAAATATTTGCTCGAATACTCGAAGCATGTGATTATTAAAAACAAGCGGGATAGTCCGAAAAAAATAAAGTTACTTAGGAAAATAGGTAATTTTTAAAACATTACATCTCCCAATGATAGAGAGATGTAAGTTATCAATTTTCCGGAGTGATTTCCTCATATCAGCTGCCAGCGGAGTCAAATTCTCTGCCACCAGCGTGTCCAGGTCTGACACTATATTAACTCCTAAATATTTAGCTTTCTTGATAATTCTATTATCCGCCCAGGTTATTTTTTCATTAATAACAATATGTGTTTTTGTTCTATTCAGGGCATATCCAGAGATTGCTCCGAACTCTTGGGCTTCTTGCTCCAGGGCCCTGATAGCTGACTCGGGTTCCGGAGTTATTATAGCTACGTCATCGGCATAAGCCATGATCTTTGTATCTATGCCAAACCTACTCACTGGTAAAATTACGGGATTTAATTCAATTCTTTTAATCAGAGGGTCGATATAAAGGGCAAAGAGTAGAGGCGAGCAGGGACACCCCTGCCTCGTTCCTCTTGATATCTTAATTTGTTCTGATAGGTGCCCATTGATTAGTATTCTGGCCGTTGGATTTTGATATAGTGCCTGTAATGCTTGAACCATCCTTGGGCCAAAGCCAGACCGCCGCATGATAACCCAAAGGAATTGCCGGGAGACCCGATCAAACGCTTTTTCAGCGTCCAAGAGGATTAACAAAATCGGGTCTCCATCAGTAAAAAGGTCCCTTATTTGATGCGAGAAGACTTTATAGAATTCGACTGGTATGCTATCCATACCAGAAGCTTTACCATCTGGGAGGCCAGCTAATGCATCTACGATCTCATCCCAAACTAGAGGGATTTCCATTATATCGTGTGTATCACTGTTGAGTTTGACTATCGGTGTTTTCTCTAAATATTCCCTGATCTTAATTTCTCTATCTTCAAATGATCCTACCGTCTCTTCTAAATACAGCTTCTCATAAAACTTCCTAAAAGCTTCCTCTAGTTTCTTAGGATTAGTAGTTAACCCCTCGGTGTACGTATTAATTGAAGTAATAGTGTTTACTGTTACGTGTTGTCTAATAGAGAAAGCAAGCTGGTGACCAATGAGTTCGCTCCACTCACAACATTTTTCTCTCGATGCTGCCCATTTAATAGCGATTTTTTTTCTGCTAAAACGGTCCCAATCTCTGATTTGGCGACAGTGACCATTGTCTGTGCCTCCTCTATTCCTATTCCTGCTTAAACTGCCTGTATTAATTTTTTTTCCGCCTCTATCATCTGTCTTTGTAGTAGGTTAATTTGTGTCTTCTCCCTTTTGTTCCTCCTAATTGAAAAACGTAGCGTCTCCCCCCTAATGCCTGCCTTAAGGGTGTCCCACACCATCATTGTGGATGCAGTCCCTATATTTATACTCAAAAACTCCCATATCCAGCCAGCCATATATTCCCGATAGTCATTATCGTATAGCAGTGCCTTTTCGAATGTCCAGTTCGAGCTTGGCCCTCGATTGGCCCAACCCTCCAAATTTAAAATGAGGGGGTTATGATCCAAGAGCAGATCTCAAAGCTCCACTTACTGACAATTTTCGCGAGGTACGAGTCATACACATTGGAAATTGTTGAGTTTAGGGGGGAGCACTGACGGACCCGTATTTAAATGCAAGGGGAAGTGATATGAAGGTGTTTATCTGGACGGATTTAGGTAATTTACTTTAAAAAGTAGGCAAACCATTGTAGGGCTTTGGAGTGTACTCAAACCTCATGAAGTTTTTTTCATCATTAGACTACGTAAGATGGTATCAAATGCCGCAGAGGAATAAAGTAGAATCAGGGCAGTGGCCGTGCCTGATCCACTTCTAATTTGATATGTCCAGCACAGCGAGGAGGGTAGATTCTGTGCCGTGTTTGGCTTTGAAGCCCGTTTGTGACTAATCTTAACAGGTAATTGTTCTCAAGTTAACTGGGTATTGAGTAGCCTATCCAAGACTTTGAACATATAGCGGAGCGGTGATATGGGTCTAAAATTATATGATATGGAGATGTCAATCCCAGGTTTTCTAACGAGTGGGAATATTAGTGCTTGTTTTCAAGTATTCGGGTACTCTGCATTTGATAAGGGGACATTGAAGATTTGGGTCGGGTAAGGACTTAATATGGGTGCTACACAAGAAAAAATGAAGTGGGACAAAGGGTTTCTTGGGGAACCTGACTTGACCTCTGCCATCATGTTCTCAGCCTGATCCAAATAGAGCCTTTCAAATTTCCCCAAATGAGCGCATGCTTCAGTGTGAGTGCCAAGCTGTTCCCAAGGGAGCTCATCTAAGAATGGTTGTGGTCAAATGTCAAGTAAATGTTGTCGATTTTATCAGTGAAGAAGTTGCTTAATTCTTCGCAATGAATAGCTGAGGAAGTAATGGGCTTGTGAGAGACTGAGAAAGCTATTTTACTATTTTTAATACTGCTATTTTCTTCTAGTGTTTTAATAAAACGATCTTTCTTTGCTCTCTTAAGTGCTCTGTGATAGTTCTTCAGTTCTCGTTTATATGCTTGTCGGTCCCCCATAGATTGTGAATGCCTCCAGATTTGTTCCAATGATTTACATTGACTTTTTTCTGTTCTCAATTCCGAAAAGCACTATTTCAGAAGGTGAACCTCTAGATGATTTGTTCACTTTCCATGGGGCGCAGTTATACATGGAGTTGGAGATTGCAGAGTTGAAGTTATCTAAAACAGTATCAGTAGATGTCTCTTGGCCAAACTCCAGTGGGACAAAGTGATTTGAAAAAGAGTGGGCGGTTATTTTGCTCTAAGCCCCTTTGATGTTGTGGGACGTGCCAGGGGTATTTTTTGACCTAGTGATCGTGTGAGAGAAATGGTGATTATACAGTGATCAGATAAAAGTAATGGGTTGATGTCATAGATTTTGATATGGTAGGGCCAGTAACCCATTGTTTAAGGGGGAGGATTCGCATATCGTTCTCCAACAATCTGCAAAGTGTGTCTTCTGTGTTTTCAAAATGCAGATTAAAGTCCCCGATCACTAGATGGGTATATTTTAAACTAAGTGCTGACAACCAGGAAAGGAGATTGATGGCCAGTTGGGTGTTGTATCAGGCGATGGGGGAAAAGTCTTTAGAGAACCACATCTCCAAGCAATCTTCGCTCTTTATAAGACAGTTGGAAGGCTAAGATTTCAAAATTCTGCTGTAGAGGAGCTACGTTCAATAGAACATGAATATTTATCTTTAAAAATAATGTTGGTGCCACAGTCAGGACAGCCTAATCAATCAAATGCCGCAGTCAGGACAGCCTAACCAATCAATCAATCAATCAATCAGGCACTTGTAAAGCGCAGCTACTCACCCACTAGGCTCTCAAGGCGCGGGGGTGGGGTGGCTCCATTGAGTGCTGGGGTCATCCGATGAACCAGGTCTTGAGGTCCTTCCTGAACTGGAGTAGTGTACGGCATTGCCGGAGGTGGAGGGGAGGTCATTCCAGGTCTTGGGTGTGAGGTAGGAGAAGGACTTTCCTCCCGTTCTGGTCTTGTAGATGCGTGGGATGGTGGCCAGAGGGAGATTGGCTGATCAGAGGTTTCTCTTGGGTGCGTGGAATTCTATTCTGTCAGATTTCAAAATCTTATAGCCTATGGCCATTGAGACCATGATCTTGGGTAGGGTATAGTCATTAATCCAGGTTTCTGTAATAAAAACTACATCTGGGTTGGAGTCTGTGATTAAGTCCCAAATCTCTATGCAGTGTTTGGGTAGGAATCTACCCAAACACTCAAATACAAGGGACCCTTGTGGTATACAGTTTTGAAAATATGACACAGGGATTATAACACAATTCTTGTCTCCACTATAAGCCAGTGAAGATTGTTGAGGGTAGTGGAAGCAAAAGAAAAACATGGGAGACCTAGGCCCAGTCAGACCACTGCATATTGGACCCTTTGCAATTTCTTCATTAGGCTAATGGCATGGCCCAGAAAGAGAACATTACAATAATCCACCTAGCTTAAAATGGTTGTCTGGATCACCACACGATGGACAGACTGATGAATCAGGGGTAGGATCCTCCTTAGTACACTAAGAAGGAAAAAACAGGAAAGACAAGATGGTTAACATGCTTTTCTAATGAATGAAAGCTCTGGCTCTAGGTGAATGCCTAGATTTGTTATGGCTGGGGCTGGGTTAGGGTGGCTGGACCAAGTAAGCGGCTAAAAATCATGTGTAGAAAGGATGGAGGGAGCATGCATGATTTATTCAGAGCCCTTCCATTTTCCAAGAATGTAATTATAGTATAATAATAAGTTGTAGCTAGACTTTTTTGTGTTCAGTGTTTATTTTTTGTGGATATCAATGGAGGTCAGTGCTTTTAAAAATTGTTTTTCCAGTGCTCACAAAACATGGTCTTATAAAGCACCTATTTAATTTACGGAAGAAATAATGATGTGTCTTTTTATTGGTAGTGTGTCCAATGGACTTATGTTAGACTGTTTTAAGCATAGAAAGTCTGTTAATTGCACTCTCACTCACACTGATCTCATTACCCTCGCTCACCTTTCATTACCTCTCACACTCACTATGTCAGAGTTCTGCCTAGTTTACAGGACTATAAAGGGATTAAAAGAGTTGAGGGTCATTCACCTACTCCTTAATGAGGATTATGACCTTTTACTGGTGGTAACCCTGCTAAGAGTATAGTACCTTGAGAAATCTTTGAAATTTTGAATGACACCATATTCACTAGTAGCCCTACAATCTAAGGCACCTGAAACGTGATGCTTTAAGCGCATTTGCCACTGCTGTTCTGCACTCTTTGCCAGAGTACATTTAGGTGTTGTGCTGTTATGTGGCTATCCAAAGCCGCTTTTTACAGACATCACTTTGTATTCTAGGACCTGAAATTTAGCTTTTTGAAACTATGGGCATCATTACCTCCAGCAGGAAAGTAAAATTGATTAAAATGTCAATGGGCACCCTGCAGCTATGAATTATGTTGGTATGTACAAGGTCTTCTGTCATGTTTTTACCACCATTCCATGTGGCTGGTGACAGCACTCTTTTCACAAGTACCTGCCACTACACCTTCCAGTGACGGTTTAATGCCTGGGGTGTTTGGTATTTCACCTGATATCAATACACACTTGTGAGAAAAGGAGGCTGATGTATCAAAGTAAAACCTATTATGTGTCTGTGGGTAAATCTGTTACTACATATTGGCCAAGAACCGTATGAGCCACCCATTTTACCAATCAGTGAAAGTATTTAAACACTATCACAAGATAAAATATTATTTTTCACAGTTTCAGATTTGATAAATCATGCTTCTAAATCCTTCTCCATTTATCCAGCACATAACACTGGAAGAAACAAAAGAAAGAAGAAACAATATTTTAGTAACATCCTTACAACCAAACTCAAGCAGAATAATTTTATATCAGTCTTTCTTGATGCTACGTTGTACAACTAAGTCACATTGTTTTGGCCACTTCAGGAAAAACTAAAATTGGCTCATTCTTCTTCACTTTTCTTTTTTTGAATGATATTTCAGCTTGTGGTTGTGCAGGTGTGTATCAGTGTGGCTCAATGGTTAGAGCGGCAGACCCTGATGCAGAGGTCTGGCCCGGACCAGGGTTCAATTCCCGCCTAGACGGGTCTTGGGCTCAATTTCCCCGGACCTGATAATTCTTGCCTCGGTGCCTATTCAAATCATGGCTCCCACTCTGCAACTCTGGGCAATAGCTTGCTTAATCTCCACAACAGCCCCAACAGCGCTAGGATGCCTGGCTTCACCCTGGGGGTGCCCAGGAGTGGGCACTTCACAGGGAAAAGGCCAGGAAGGGTTCCACAGTGGTATGTGCACAGCGCCTGAGAGACCCTTTCGGGGGTGTGCGGAGCGCTATATAAATGCACTACATTTACATTTACTGAGGAGGGCTATCTCCCTTTGTTGGGGTTTATCAGTTATTATAGGTTTAAACCTAAAACAGGTTACCCTAGTTGTAGCCAACTGATTCGAAGCAGCAATTAATTGAGTGTCACCTGCATAGTTCATACAGTTGAAACCAAAAACTTTTACCAGCTAAAAGACAAATAAGTATACTAAAAGGTGTCAAGAGGACCCCTGAGGCACAGATTGATTTAGTGACTTACGTCAGGCATAAAGAGGGGTAGATAGACTGCTTGAGACCCATCTTCCAAATAAGACTGACGCCGCTCGAGAGCTATCACTATCAGTCCGAACAATAGTTTTGTGTGAAATATTTTATTGAACACTCTTGGCAGGTCCAGAAGCATAAGTGCTGATGTCTGTTGTCTGCCAGCAATCACAAATCATATGTGGTACACTCACTGATTGAAGGCAGTCTGGGCACTGTATGAAGAAGCCCTCTGCATCTGAGTCTGTATGTCAATCACCAAGTGGGCACCTCTCAACTCCTCACAGGCTAAGGTGGGATCTATTGATCTTATCCCACCTCACTGTGTGGCGAAAAGAGAAAAAGGGGATGAGAGAAGGCAGGATGAGAGACCATTGTGCCTTTAACAGGTGTCATTAGTCATGCTAGGTCATATGCTTTAAAGAGATATACTGAGTATGCTTCATTTTCTGTGATGTTTGCACAGTGTATCTGATCATCAGAAACTTTGAGGGAGTTTAGGGGAGGGCAGATCCAGCAAATGCTGCATGCTCTCTCTGGTCACATTGAGTGATATGGAGTTAACCTAACGTAGGATCATAGCATAGGAAAAAGAGAAATTCTGTTTATTCAGTTCCATGCTTCTGCGTGGTGTCTCTATGAATGCAGAGATTAAATTACTTGATAAGAAAGGTTGCCCTCTGGGCTGCGCACCCACCGAAGCTCGGAGGCAGACGCGCCAGTCAGGGATTATAGTCCACATAGAGGGAAGGGGTGCTCAGGTGTTAACTATTATGTGCTTGTGGCGGGCATGGCTAACCACCGAAGATGGCGGAATCATTGAGGAAGAGCTCCCAGGCCCGGACCTAATAATCCTGTCATATTCTTGCATTGTGGTGGCCATCCACCCTAGAAACTGAGTGCCAAAGCCTCCCATTGCCCAAACAAGTGAAAGGCAGTAGCTGCAAACTCTGCAACAAGCAAGTGGATTTGAGGATACACCGGCATATGAAACCCCTGGCAGCATGGCGGACCACTGATCGAATAACACTGTCCGGGGGTGTCCAGCTGGCGGGGAGAGCTGTGTCGGCTGGGAGTGAGGGGGGGCGGAGACCCATTACCTGAAACATATGTTGGCCGGTGATCCTGAACCTGTGGTGCAGCATGACCGGTTGAGAGTGGCCGTCCGTGAGCTGTAGGCTTGTCTTTGGACCTTACCTGGGTGGAGTCTGATGTGGCAGTTGCTGCCAATGAAAGCCAGCCTCAGGGGCGATGAGAGCACACAGAGGTGACTAGCAGACCTGGGGATCCGGGTATAACAGTGGTGACCGCGAATTGACTGCACGGCTGGGTTGTATCTGGAGGGGCCAGCTACCCATGGACGATTGCAGTCGCAGAGTGAGCCTCGCTGCGATCATGCGGATGGTGACTGTCGACAGAACGGCCTTGCAGTGATGGGCTCCTCAGTGCTTGGCCTGGCTGGCCTTGGATTGAGCTGCACTGGTGATGGGCCCGGACCTGAACAGCTGCGACCTGCTCCTGAGTAGTGCCAGCATGGCCCGCATGAACTGAAAGCCTCGAGGCGTAGGCAGGGCCTATATTTACTGGATTCTCTGAAGCCCGGATATCATGGTGCACCGGGCGCAAGCGGTCATCGTTGTGACTCCCCCTGCTGAACCCACCCATCGGTGACTCAGAGGCCACGGTGAGGGAATGACCCTGCAGTGTGTTGTGCGGGGCCCCATATCTGGCTCACATGTGCAGTGATTGGGTTGTGGCGGCTGATGATTTCCTGCATAGGCCTGGGCGGATTGAATTCGTTCGGAGAATAGAGCTATGCGGGTGCCACCCATGATGGCCATCCAGAAGTATTGCTAATGTCATAAGGACACTGCTGACCCTGGTGGCTGCCCAGCACGCATGGACCCCCCGCCTCGCACACCTGTTTATATACACCAGAACATGTGGTGACCTTAGGAACCTACTGGTACCTTGTCCTGGACTGCCCCAACTTCTCTGCTAACCATAGAAAAATGCAAGGGGGGGCCTGTTGCACAGATGGATATGATGCAGTGAACACGGCAGGAGGTGACACCCGGGACCGACCCTTTAACTGCTGCGGCGGGCTTTTTTTCTGTGCAAATCAGGACCAGCAATAAAGAACATTGACATTAGCCCACGTAATCGATGAACACCAACATAACTTTCAGGGACGGACTGGTAAGTCAGTAAAACAATGTTGTAATGCTTGAATGTCCTTAACACCCCCCCCGAACTTTGGTCTGGTGTATGTGTTCAGTGGAGGTAAGATAGCTTCATGGATCTTACTACTTTTAGGTGTGCCTCAACACACTATCTAAAGCCTAGTGTCAGCCCCAGAGTGAGGGGTGGAGTAGCGATATGGGCCGCACAATAGGAAAGATGACAGACCCAGCTGACCCTGGACGCTCACTGCCCAGCAGGTTGGACAGCTCATCCGCTACACTTGCCGAAGATTATGTTCCCCCTACGGTGATGGACTCACCCCCTGACAAGCTTGACATTATCCAGAAAGAAATGCAGGAATCTCAGATGGCGATTAAGCAATGGCTAGTGGCCCTCACTACAGATCTCAGTCTCCTCAAAGCTGACCACAGAAAGCTTGCCGACACAGTTAAGGACAATTTGTCAGTATTGCTAAAATAGCCCCTTGGAAGAAAGAATATACCGACAAGGTTGCACAACTCTCAGGCCAGGTGACCACTTTACAAGACCGAGTGGAAGATGTGGAAGGGAACTCGTGCCGCAATAATGTACAGGTAGTTGATCTACCCAAAAACAGTGAGTACCCCGACACCACTCAATTTATCGAAAAATGGCTGCGCGAGGTGGTGGCCCCAGAGAGGCTCACGGAGTTTTTCTGTGTTGAGAGGGTGCAGAGGGTCCTAACCAGGAAACAGATCCCAGGTGTGCCACCTCGCCCAATAATGGCCCGTATCGATGGAGATACCCTTCTCAGATGCGCCCCAGAAAAGGTACCCCTAACCTATGACAATACTCACATCTACTTATTCCAGAACTATACATACATGGGACAACACCAGAGGGCTTCATACCAAGAGGTGGATAAAACAACTGGGGACATTAAACCTCAAATATGCCCTGTTATACCCTGCCCGGCTCAAGATTATTCATAACCAGAAAAGCCACTTCTTTGAAAACCCAGAAGCTGTATGGACATGGATTAAAGACAACTTCCCGAATTGATCCCTTGCCCAAACTCAACTGTGTCCCTCCTTACAATCTCATCGGAGAGAATGTGGGAAAAGATGACGAACAAAGTCACCACAAAAGAAAGTTGAAATGACCCCATCACAGGAGCCAGTATTGGAGGGTCGACGAGCTGAGATCCTTTCAGCTACCATACTCTGAGACACAAGAATGCTCTCAACAGATGAATCATCAGCAGACACCATGATGCACTCTGATAACACTCTGGCACTTTTTCCCTCCATAACACTACAAACTGCGAACGACTTATTGGGCTGATGAATAAGCCACTGAACTCTCATGCTGAATGCTAGGTGGCAAAGTATGGTGATTTATTTGCTCTGTTACACAGATAAATGTGCACGCCACCTATGTAAATGCCAGTAAGGGAAGTATGTACCCCTTTGTTTTGAATTCCAGACACCATTGTAGGTACTACCACACCGACTGGTATTCATCATATTGGGGCTTGGTATTGCTTTACATCACAGTGTCCACACTCACACAGCAATAGCTTGGTCTAGGGCCGGGGGAAGCACTCCTCAGTAACAAGCAGCGGCCGGATACAACTGGCAACGCTGTTAATTGCTATGCTAAATGTAGCTCCACTAGCAAATGCACAATGTTCATCACAGTTAACATGATTGACTTTTAATGTTTGGTTGGACGATGTTCCAACGTCAGACCTTGTATTGGAGATGCAGAAGTTTTGGGAATTTGTTAAACTGACGGGCAGGCCTTTTTCCATCTCTACGAACATACCAAGTGTCTTGCTCACGCACATACTGGGAAGTAATACAATATACTATGTACCTCCATGGCTACTACGGGCCAACATAACTTAACCACAAGGAATGTCTGGGGAATGTCCGCAGAAGCTATGCACAGCTGCACAGATACAAGGCACATATAGTATATCTACAAGAGACGCACTTAACTAATTCTGAAATGCTCAAACTCCAGAAAAAATGAAGAGGGCAAATATTGAACACATCCTATTCCGTGTTTACAAGGGGGGCAGTGGTGTGGATAAAAACAGGGGTCCCTTTCAAAGTCCTGGATAAGTCAATAGACAGTAATGGCAGGTACACTCTACTCCGGGGTAACTTAGATGGCGCTCCTATGGTGCTCGGAAGTATTTTTGCCTCAAATAATGAACAGGATGTGTTACTCGCACAACTTAACTCGGCACTGGCTGACTGGTCAATGTACCCTTGGATATATGGGGAAATTTCAATGCAGTATTGGATGTCCAGTTGGACAACTCACATCCTCCTCTACCGGGCATGGCCTCCATTCGCCAGTCTAAGCCTCTCCGCACCTGGATCCAGGAATGGACAATCATGGATGCTTGGAGTAGCAAGAATGAGGGCATGCACAAAAATTCTTAGTATTCTCCACCACATGCACTACACATACAACTTGATGTACATTATGTACCACAGCACTCCTGCCCCAAGTAACGCCCACCACCTACCTTGGGAAAACACTCTGATTACAACCCCCTGGAACTCAGTTTGTCCTGGGGCCGGAGCCTCACACCAGTGCCTACATGGAGGCTAGACCCCCGCCTTGTAGAGGATGGGGTATTCCGTGACTCTATAGCCACCACCATAGACAACTACTTTACGGATAACACTGACACTGCCTACTCACACTTGATAGAGTGAGAATCATTTAAGGTTGTATTAAGAGGGACATTGATTAGCACAGTGGTGGGAGCACGTCAAACATTGAATAGTGAACGGAGGCAGGTGGAAGTGGGATTGGGAGCACTGGAACGAGCCGCAGCAAGGGACACAGACAGGGAAACAGAGCTTCATACAGCACGCATTGAATACGCAGAGTTACTAGAGTGCCTGCGCGAAATCAATCACCGATCCTGCACTCAGAAACAGACAATTCCGGTACACTGCTCGCCCAAATGATCAGAAATACTCCTTCACCAGTCCTTATACTTGAAATGAACACACCTACTAGGGCTCACATTACCATCCTGATTGAGATTAATGGCACATTTCATAGCTACTACGAATCCTTATATGAGGACCCTCCTGCGGTAGAGCCCCAAGCAATTGATGACTTTTTTGATACTCTATCCCCTTCCCGGATCACAGTAGCAGATAGGAGAGCTTTGGCACCACCTGTGACCTCCACTGAGATCCGAGAAGCCATAAACGAACTTCTTTGCAACAAAACACTAGACCTTGATGGCATTCCGGTGGAGTTCTATGCCATCTTCTCCTCCCAACTGGTTCCTCAGTTGGAACGGTTGTATCAAACCTCTTTCCTCAAATGATCTTTGCCCCTTACAACTGTACAGGCTCTGGTGACCTCGTTGCCGAAATCCAGCAGGGGCCCCACTGACGTCATAGCTTACAGACCTTTATTGTTATTGAATACTGAGTATATAGTGCTGAGCAAGGTGTTGACCCGTCGTCTCCTCCATCTCTTGCCAAGACATACAGATCATTGTGGCTTTAATCCGGCCACAGCACATCACTGAACATACATAGGCTCTATCAAGTAATGGATGCGACCGCTGATGCATTCCATGCGGGGGATGCTTTGCACTTGATCCACGCCAGGCTTTTGACACTTTAAGTTGGGCGTACTGGAGTCCACATATCAAGCCCATACCCAGTGCACAGGGGTACGAGACAGGGATACCCGCTATCCCCAATGTTGTTTGTCCTTTCGTTGGAACCTCTGGCGCAGAAGCTGCACCTGGACGCCCTAGAATGGGGCATCCCCATTGGCCGCTTAATCCACGCACTGTCACTGTACGCGGATGACATCATTTTATACATCAAAAATCTCCAGGACAATTTACAGACGGTAGCCCGCACTTTCTCGCTTTTTGAACACATTTCCGGGCTGGCAGTGAACGTGGATAATTCCCACGCTTTCTTCTTTGAGGATAATTCCCAGACTCTGACAGTATCATTTGGAGATAAGATAATTAAGGTGCACCCAAAACATTCAAATACCTATGGATCCAGGTGTATGGAATTGCACAAGATCTTTTACAAGGAAATCTACAGAAAGCGATATTCTCATTGCGCCCCCAGGTGTCTTTCTGGATGTCACTTCCCCTTTCCATAGCAGGCGCCGTGCGAGCTCGAAAATGGTAATGCCCTCACGCGTATTGTATTTCTTCCCTAATTTGCATTTAGTAGGCCTGATGCATTACTTTAAAGTATTGAACACGTTTGTGACAGACTTGAGCTGGGGAAATGGCCAGCGGCGAAAAAGCTTAGCAAAACTACAGTTGCCATCAGATAGTGGCTTTATGGGGGCACCAGATTTCAAATCATACTGCCTGGCGGGCCAACTGCAGTGGCTCTTGTACTGGTTAGCTGTCCATAATCTGCATGAGGTAGCCTACACGCCTCGCATGTTCACCCAGGGGTCGCTACACAAACTGCTATATCCCTGGGAGCAGACCCTCACTGCGGTTCCATTGCTACTAAAAGTCGCCCTTGCTTACTCCAAAATGTCCCTGAAATATAATGCGCAGACTATTCTCTACGCCCCCAATATACCACTCCTATGGCTCCCTACCCTAACACGCGCACTGACACAGCGACGACTGCGCTTATGTGAACAGGCAGGCGTGTCAACGGTGGGGGCGCTATTTGGAGATGGCATGTTGTTGAACCACGCAGCGTTCATAAATGAGAAGGGATTATCGGACTCACTGTTCCGTATGCATGCAAATATCACACAATACATTAAACTACATTGGGTGCCGGATGGAAAAGAACCAACAATGCATGAATTTGTACACTCCTTAGACTTAATAGGTAATGGCAGACGCTTGAGACGGTGGTTATACTGAGGCCTATGAACACACTTAGCATTACCTTTGGTGCAGCTGGGGTATCAATGGGGGCTTGACTTGGGAAGGGATTTGCAGGACAGGGAATGGAATGCTCTTCTTGAGTTCCCTAAGAAACTCTCAAGTAACTCCAAGTTCAAATGCCTACAATATATGGTCCTACATAGAGCCCTTCTCACACCCCACAGACTGCATGTTATGTTCTCAAATGCCTCTGCGGCATGCCCCAGATGCCCCGATCATGATGCGGGCCTGGTACACATGTTTTGGACCTGCCCCAATCTATCTTCTTTTTGGGCACAGATCAGCACAACATTTAGAGGAGATGACGGGAGGGACTAATTGGCGTACAGCCGAAAGCTGTCTGTTGGGGCTGTACCCACGCCCCTCGGGCTATAAGGTACAGGAGAAGATTGCAGACCTGGCACTTTTCCTAGCGAAGCGCCTGATAACCATAGGATGGACATCGGCAACCCCTCCTGGTATGTTGACTTGGAGGAAAGATGTTATACGATGGGGTCTTGCGGGAAGTGGCTTGCTCTGCCATGAGGAATACAGTGGGTTACAGAAAAGACCGATAGCCATGGATTGAGATGCCTTGCTGGAGTCCTTTAAAGCCTTGGACTTGCCCAGCGCCTGATCGCTGCATCATGTGACCCCTGTCCATTTGGGCTCCGTGTGAACACCTGCGAGATTCTGAATAATGTTTTACAACCGGAAATAACAAAATGGGTGTACCACAAATTTACTTGTGTCCTAACACTGAATGATGTTTGCCGTCAGTAGGGGAAAATAGGAGGGAGTTTGATGTTTACTAAGTTTAGGGCTAGTAATGCATTGAATAGAATACACTGCAAAGCACAAACACCATGCTCTGTATTGGTAATATGCCTATTATAGACCTACATCTGGACATTGTACATGACATATGTAACAACCAACTCTTGTTATTACCACTGCCATCATCTTCTTCCTTTTTGTTCTATATTGTGGTATTGCTGTGCACTCTTTAGGTGGAAACTCTGTAATTGATGTAAAAATGTTTTTGATGCTTGTCCAGAGATAGCAACGTTAAACAATGATAGGGATAGACTCTTGGAGGAACTTTTTCAAAATAAAAAACTGCAACTTCTGTTGCAACCTAAGAGGCTGTGTTTCAATGATTGACCTGTGTGTCAACAATTTTTCGATGTGAATGCTTGAAAATTAAAGTTGGATCTGCATGACTGGCAGATCGGAATTACTATACATGTGTAGTGCTCTGGATTGTTTTGTTATTTGTATATATGTAAAAGTGGTATTTTCATATATTCATTCACATTATTGAAGTGGCATAGTGTTGATTCATTTGAGCACAGTGTACTCTCAGTATCTTATATATTTACCTCAGACTTGACAGTTGTGCCAGCACTCTTGTTATTACCGCTGCCATCATCTTCTTCCTTTTTGAAATGCCATATGAAAACAGATTAAAATATATGGTCATATTTGAAGTGCTTTGCTGTGGTAGTATCATGTATTATATTAACTATAAAAACCCAATAAAGTTTGTGAAAAAGAAAACTATTATGCACTTGTAAAAGCGTGCTAAAGTGCACTAGACATGAAGTAATATGCACACACTTATTTGGGGAATTATGGGCATATTCTCAAGCCCTTATCGTCACGGGAACATCATTTTTTCCGACGTTGTTGTGGCGATAGGGTCAGCGCCTTATTCTCAAGGCAGCGTTAACCCACTTAACGTGGCTTTAAGCCACATCAAGTGGTTTAACGCTGCCTTGAGAATAAGGCCCCTTTCACGCTAAATTTAGCGTGAAAGGGACATGCAGTGGGTTTTGCAGTGGGCGTTCCACCGCAACACCTATTGTGACGACGCTGCCACTTATGATAGCCTATTATCAAGGGCGGAGATAATAGGTGGCAGCGCGGAACTTAAGACCAGAAAAATCCTTGTCTTAAGGTGGCAAACAAGGTGACATGCTTTATTTCCCCATCCTTTTTCCTTTTTCCATGTGTGCTGGCTTGTGCAGCACACATGGAAAAAGCAAAATGCCATGGTTTGTTCATGTACAGGTGTACATGAACAAACCTTTTCAAAAATGTCATTTCGTAACTTTGATGTGTGCTGCTCGAAGCAGCACACATGAAAGTTACTAAATGGTATTTTAGGATTGTTTATGTGCAGGAAGGGACACCTTCCTGTACATAAACAACCGTCTCCTGCACACAGACACCCTTGCACTTTATTGCACGGATGTCTGCGTTGGCGCTAAGTCATGAAACTTAGCGCCATCGCAGGAGGAAACGCCAGGCTACACCACATTCTTGAGAATAGGGTGCAGCCTTGCATTTCCGAAGTGGCGGTGAGAGGCGTTAAGCCAAGGAGGCTGACGCCTCTCACCGCCACGTCCTTGAGAATATCCCCCTATGTGCCCTTGCATTTAAGGAATCTGCTATGCTACTATTTGTATTTCCCAGTCCATGCACCTTCAAACCATGTGTTCAGTGTTTAGTTATTTTGCTGATCCAGTGATTCTCATTTGAGCGAAAGTAAGAGAAAGAGAGCAGTGAGAGTCAAAGTGAACTAAGGGAAAAGAAAGTTACGAAAGAAAAGGTAAATAGGAGAGGGAAGAAGATAGGTAGGTGGGGGAAGGAGATAAGGAAGGTAGTAAAGAAATCTTAAAGGAAGGAAGAAATGATCTCATTTCAAGGGGCTGTGTTGCTGGCATGTCGGCACTCCCTCTTACCAACATTTTCTTCACCCGCTTTACTTTCTTTTCCCTGTTTTGGTTTCTCCTTGGTGTTGACAAATTCCATCTCCGACTTTTAAACCTGCCAGACTCACCTTTATTTTTCAATTTTGCTGTGTTCCAAGCAGATTAGCTAAAGTAGCTTTGATGTATGTGACCAGTTTCTTTTTTCCATTTGTCTGACCCTAGATATGTATGTGAGACATTAAAACTGTTGATCGATCTGAAACGTTGGTCATATCAGCAGTGCTTCATTTAACATTTTTGGTGACAAGCAGCTGGGTATTTCCTAGGGATCTGAGCACACGTATTAACACAGTGTAATCTGATAAATGTTACGCAGTTTCTACCCAAGGCATCATTGCAGCAGCATGATTAAATGCCTTTGAATGTCCCTGTCCATAGTCAAAGCTCGGGGGACGGGTCAAACGAGCCTCTATCGGCTCCGGACAAAGGCAGAGATAGAAATCACCTTGCATTGCATTTGCAGCTGAGAGCTTTTTTGCATAGTAACAATTTTGACTGAGTAGGTTACATACCAGCTACTGGCTAGTCCATAGCATCTGCACATTGTTTGGACAACATAAACTAGGGGCTTGGTGTCAAGACTTATTCCGGACAACCCCGCAGGATATGTTGGCCTATAGACCAGCTAGCTTACAGTGCCACCGTAAGCCCTCATTACCTACCAGGATGCGAAGGAAGGGTTTCTGGCAACCACTGAACATGACAACCGTGAACCCTCAGGGATCGTGGAAACAGTACAGAATCTTTCGCTCAGTCACTTGTGCTTACTTATTCTCAGAGAAATATACAGAGCACACACAGTGGGATGTTTTCAATAAGTTGTATTGAACCAATGTAATTTTTGCATAATATACGTGTGCTGCAATCATTTGTAGGAAGAAACAGATAAACGTGATTACAAGCACCAAAAGGGTAAATAGTAGATACAGTTCTACGATGGTGCCTAAGCAATTTATATATGCAGGCATATGGCACAAGGCAGTAATCAAGCATACTCCTACGATGCAGACCCTATTCTAGGTGTACCTAGAGTGTGTTTAGGTGTAAAACCAAGAATCCCCGCAAGGGACGAACCAACCCCATTACATGATGGGATAGAGTGAAGGACCCCATCTTGGTCACGAACTGGACACCACTCACAAGATCTCACTCCGCGGCTTGGTGATTTCTCAACATGCAAGGTACCCTTAGAAGCAGCGGAAGTGCCTCCTTTACTAATCTATTGGGATGCTCATCTTTTATAATAAAAAGCAGCCTCGCGATGTGCGTATAGATTAGTGATGGTATGGATATGTAGATATCCCTGTCTCCCTGTGGATGAAGATAGAGATGACATTTGTACGTAATGCGAAAAGAGACCTTGTACATGATTTTCAGGGTGTTGTGATAATGTTGTGTGAAGCTAGATGTGTAAACAAGTTTAGTTTCAGGAAAACTAATCCAACATTGTTGTGCATGAAAAACATGTGCTGAAGGTCACAGCTGAAAATTTTATTTGTGAGGACAATGAAAGAAATAAGGCGCTTCGCTACTTGGGCCTAACTTGGCAATAAAACACCCACTCCTCATACTAAGGGTCAATACCTAAAAGCTATCTAAAAGCCAGCAGACAAATGTAAAAACGTTAAAAACTATTCTTAAAAGCATTAAAAAAGCGGGCTTCTCTTTAAAATATTCATTTAAACAGTTAATTATATCAACTTGAAATCCCAAGCAGTCAAAAAGCCATGGTGCCTAGAAAAAGAGAAAAAAAAGCAAAAGTTGTTTAGGTTCATTTTGTTTAAAAAGAGGCAACATTGTTCCCACACAGATTGGGCCAATTGTTTATGTGTTCCGAGTGGTAGACACAACATTACTGTTGCTCACATCAGCAGACATTCCCACGGGCACACCTCGTAGCATGTTTATTGAGCTAAGGTGATTCCATGCAGTTTCCACAGCAGCCGCTGAGGGAACCAGAAGAACGGTGACCCAAGCCCTCGTCAGCAGCAGGCTGGACTACGGCAACGCACTCTACGCAGGAATCCCGGCCAAACACCTACAACGATTGCAATGCATCCAAAACGCCTCCGCCCGACTGATCTTCAACATCCCACACCGCAGCCACATCACCCCCCACCTGCGAGACCTGCACTGGCTCCCCATCAAGAAGAGGATCACTTTCAAGCTCCTCACCCACGCACACAAAGCACTCCACAACACCGGACCAGCCTACCTGAACAGCAGACTCAACTTCTACAGCCCCACCCGCCAGCTACGCTCCACCAGCCTCGCTGCCGTCCCCCGCATCCAACGAGCAACCTCCGGCGGCAGGTACTTTTCCTTCCTCGCCGCCAAGACTAGGAACACCCTCCCTACCCACCTGTGGCAGACCCAGGACCTGCTCACCTTCAGGAAACTCCTCAAGCCTGGCTCTTCGAGAAGTAGCAGCACCCCCCTCCCCCAGTGCCTTGAGACCCTCAAAAGGTGGGTAGTGCGCTTTACAAATGACTGATTGATTGATTGAGGCGCTGTATCCCCTACATTTTCTGCAGAGCCGTTGTTCACATCACTAGGAGGTGAAGCATCTCAGGGTGACCTTAATAATGCGTTCTTCATCAATGGAATACGCTGGGGACAGCAATACCCATGGGCCTTTTTTTAAATAAAGTTTTATTCTTAACATTGAGAGAGACAGTGTGAAATACATTGCGTCACCTACAACCCTGGTCGGGCTGGCTGCATACCCAAGGATAACAGATCAAAGAAAGCAGTACAAGTGACACACAGCAAGTCGCTCACAACCACATTGGGCCGCCTGTGTTAGTATGGCAAATACAGAATTGAAAGCGATTCGCTAGGAGATATCAGTATATATGGCACATCTAATATTCCCTCTATTTGACTGATACGAGATGCATAAGAAACGCCCTAAACCCGTTAGGCATATGGCGGTAGGTCCCGGAAGCTATGTCACAGCCCATCACCCAACCATGGGAACATGATTGGTATTACGTTAATTGTAACTGTACAGCCTGATATGTGGAGGCATTTAAAATCCTGGTGAGGCTTGTGAACTAATGAAAAATATCTAACAAAGTAACTTCCTACAGGTCGGAGAGAGTTCTGTCTATGTGATCATGTCAAAGCGCAAGATCACGCAGTGGACGGGGGGGGGGGGCGGGCCCAGCATGCGGCAGCACGCGCGGGAAGTCCCAGGACAACTGAGGGAGACCCGAAAAGGTCAGAAAAGGTCAGAAAAGCTGAAGTGCTCTAAGTTTGGGGGGGTTGAAGCATGTTAATTCTATGCAGCTGAGATAGTGTATAAGGGGCTGCCATATCCGCTGAAACGTCTTATTGGTGTTAGCTAGGCTGTGTGACAGCCGTTCCATCACCATAAGGTGTGTCTTGCCTGCCTCACCCTCACAATACTACAGAGTTCCACAAATAACACTCCCACACAATGGCTCAAACACAGCGAAGCAAGAGACATAAAATACAACACCTAGAAAAGGGGTTTCACTTTACAAAATGCAAAGACTCTCTTTTTAGACTAAGGCTTGGGAATTTATTCATGCAATGCTCTCCAACAGAAAGGCTTTCCCAGATGTCAAATGAACAACATTTAAATGTATATAGAGATATATATTTATATGCAAACAATAATAACAAACTTGATATATACAACAGTTAAATGCATGGATAATTATATGAAATACAAGCAGCAAATAATATGTGATAAAACTCAGGCAAATAATATGGGACGTCCTGCAAGAGATCAGATAGATATATGTACACTAAACACATCAAATGATTACTTTGGATATGAATCTTGACTCACTTACACATCACAAAGAAAACGCCTCAAATGATGAAAGCCACTGGCCACACATTACAATGGCAATAATCAAAACTGGTGAGAGCGCTCTCCTTAAAGAAAGAGGGGCGTCTCCCGCATGCACTCAAAGGAATATGTTCAGTCCTTTCTCTTTTGCTCAATGTAGAGCCCCTGAAGAAGGGCATTTCTGCCCGAAATGCATTGGGCATAAACAATTGTTTGTTCGACATTACCAGTTATTAGGACGCAAGAATAACGAATTTGGATTGAATATCCCGGAACTCTTTGAAAAAACAAATGACAAATAAATAATTTACCTGAAACTAATGCTTTGTGAAAGTTTAATTCAACAAAAGAGAAAGGACTGAACATATTCCTTAGAATGCATGCGGGAGACACCCCTCTTTCTTTAAGGAGTGCGCTTTCACAATTGCTGATTCACACACTTATACTCAGGAGGATCTTCTCTATTGCACCATCCACCATTACACTTGGATTACCTCAACTACCCGACAGGAGTGCGTCCTTCTGTTTCAAGTTCAAATTCAATAATCAAAACTCAACACTTCACCTAGTGCAAATACTGCATCTTAGCCCACTCCAAACCGGGGGATTTAACAGCCGGAGATAAGAGCCTCAGCAACCAGGGTTCCGCTGTACCAATGTAGACACGTCAGTCCCCATTTGGATTCTAAAATCCCGGTTTCTAAGTCAACAACCCTCAGCTTTATAATCTCAAAACACACTAGAAGGTTTGAGAGTCTTCCCCTCTGCGCCAAGGAAACCTACTGGAACTGGCCAGTTTCCGGTCAAGCATTTCATGGCAAGAAGGGGTTCCCACGTTCCCTCTACATTCGCACATGTTCCAGCCTTTATCTTGACGAAGCTTACGAAAGCTTTCCAGCGTACATTAAACTATCTCTCACAAAACAAACCTTGAACATGATTAACCCAAGCAACTTGCAAACACTCTGGGGGCCTGTCTGTGCACACAGAAAAGCTCAAGCAAGGGGAAGTCAGAATTCAGGATGACATGAGGCCATGTCAAAGCCAATAGTAAGAACTTCATAATACTTCCCAATGTACAACACAATGCACATTTGTGCACCACTGCGCATAACACTGCTCTGCGAGACCAAAAAGTGCATTCCACACCTCTCTCTTTCTGTCATTCTTTCAAATGCACATCCCAAACGTTCTGTTCTTGGCAAGCTGTTCTACTGTGACAGCTCCCACTTCAAAACTACAAGAAGAAATCTTCAAGAGAAACAAGGATATGCAGGATGTCGTGCATTTAGGCTGGGATAAAATAACACACCAAAGTAAATTAAAATGATAGTAGTCAAAGGTCATCATGTGGTGTCAGACCACAAGAGTGCCTCTAGCACTACAAGGTGCCACGTCCTAGTGAACTGCTGTGCCACTGAGGGGGGTGACTTTTGTCTCCAAGCACATGCAATGAGCAGCTGCGTGGCTAGTAGCAGATGACTCGCTACGGCCCAGTCGGTGTGGGTCATAGCAGCAATGCCCGGTGGGCGAATGCCTAAGACCACTGTGCATGTCATGTCTTGGAGCGGGAAGCCCAAAATGCCCTTAATGTGGCCCAAGACCTCCTTACAAAAGGTTGTAATCGCCTTGCAGGACCACCAAATGTGGCAAAGAGTACCACCTTCCTGCCTGCAGCGCCAACAGACATTAGGGACCATGCAGTAGATAGTTGCTAGATGGGTGGACGTATGATACCATCAGAACATCAATTTATACACAGTTTTGTGCGCCACGATACTGCGATAGGTTTTAGGTATATCTTGCCATAGTGTTTCCCATTGTTTAGCATTTATCCCCCCAAGGGTATCATCTTGCCACGCAACTTGGTAGTTATGCATAAGGCCTGAGGTTGAATGTTGGAGCACATGATAAGTTCTGGAGATCAGCCCTTTAGAAACAGCAAAGGCATGCACTAGCATCTCGAAAAGGGCTAGGGGGCGCGTTGCTGGTGCGTATATCCCAGTATGCGTTGCCCAATGCCTCAGCTGGAGGTATTGGTGGAGTGTCATGGCAGGGAAGGCAATCCCCGCCCTACAGTTCTCAAAGGACTTGATGGTGTCTCCCACTAACAAGTTACTGATTGTCTGGCAGTCTCCCTCCACCCAGTGGTGGAAAGCGAGTGTCGGCAGGCTCGGGGGGAAGGCCGGATTGCGTGTTATGGGTGTGTTGGAGATGGAAAAGAAGTGAGTCCCCTTTTCAATGCAATTCTGTCCCAGATGTCTAATACCGTTCTGGTCGGGGCTGCAACATAGGCACTGGGTGGGCAGGCGGGCTCGTTTCGGCAGCCAGGCTAGGTCCCACAGGGATCGACACGCTACTGCCCGGTCCATGTGAAATCAGTACTTCTCACTTTCGCGCACCACCCACTCAGAGATGCACCTCAAGTTTGCCGCCCAGTAGCACTCCAACAGGTTTGGACATGGCAGTCCACCCCTGTCATGGGGCCACATCAGTAGTGGTGAGCAATGTGGGGATGCTTCCCATTCCATATGAAGGTGCGTAGATCTTTCTGAAGGCGTGGAATGTCCTCATGTGGTATCAATGTGGTCAGCGTCTGAAAGACATATAAAACCCATAGGAGTATGTTTATTTTGATAACGTTAATACGCCCCAACCAGGAGATATAAAGGGATTTCTACCTCTGCAGGTCTGCCAGAATCAAGTGACGGAGGGGGGACCAATTGGAAAGATTGGGGGTGATATGAAGACCCAAATACTTGATGGCGTCAGATGACCATTGGACAGGACTGGTGTCCTGTAATGTCTTGGCCTCCGTGGTCGGAAGGGTAAGATTGAGAACAAATTACTTAGTCATGTTGACCTTAAAGCCAGAGATAGCTGTAAAGGACTGTAAGTTTTCTATGATGTTGGGGAGCGCGACCTCAGGTTGAGCAAGGGTGAGAAGGAGGTCATCAGCGAATAGATTGATCTTATGCTCCTGCCCCCCAAAGGAGGTGCCCTTGTTCTCTTCTGAAGCCCGAATGCGGATAGCCAATGTTTATACTGCCAAGGTAAAGAGCAGGGGTGAAAGCGGTCACCCCTGCCACGTGCCACGACCTAGGAGGATCAGGCTCGTAGTCCTCCCATTCACTCCAACTCGAGCAGACGGAGCTACATAAGATGCCATGATTTTGGAGATAAAAGTTGTCCCAATCCAAACTTATGGAGCACCTGCACAGAGATATGTCCAGTCCACCCTGTCAAATGCTTTCTGCACGTCAAGCGACAGGTGGGTATGTCAGGTCTGCAAACTTTCTCTATTAAGTGGACAATGCGCTGTACGTTATCGGCTCCCTGTCGCTAGCGAATAAACCTCACTAGCTCAGGGTTGATGAGGCCTGGTACATACGGGTTGAGGCGTGTTGCAAAGATATCAGTAAAACGTTTGGCATCCGTGTTAAGGAGAGCAATTGGGCGCTGTGAGAGCATTGTGCAGGGTCCTTCTCTACATAGGGAATACCTACTGAGCTGAGACGGATTTGTTTCCCTTCCCACTATGGACGTCTCCTGCTTAAATGTGAGTAGGGGTCTCTGAGAAAGCACGACTGAACTACTCAGATTGACAGTTAAACAGGAGCCTATCCAATGTTGGGGGCGCCATGTCATGTAGTTTCTACTAATCAGTAGGATCTGTGCATTGTTTAGACAACATAAACTAGGGGTTGGTGTCAAGACTGATTCCGTACAACCCCGCAAGATATGTTGGCCTACAGACCAGCTAGCTCACAGTGCCACCATAATCCCCCCTAACCTACCATGGAGCGAAGGATTTCTGGCAGCCACTGAACATGACAACCCTGACCCCTCAGGGATCGTGGAAACAGTACAGAATTTTTCGCTAAGTCATTCGTGCTTACTTATTCTCAAAGAAATATAAATAGAATGCAAAGTGAGATGTTTTCAATAAGTTTTATTGAACCAAAGTTATTCTTGCATAAAATCCGTGTGTTGCAATGATTGGTAGGCAGAAACAGATAAACGTGATTACAAGCACCAAAAGGGTAAATAGTAGATATAGTTCTACAATGGTGCTAAAACAATGTATATATGCAGGTATATAACACAAGGCAGTAATCGAGCGTACTCTTACGATGCAGACCCCACTCTAAGTGTACCTAGAGTGTGTGTGGGTGTAAAGCCAGGAATCCCCCCAAGGGACGATCCAACCGCATTAACTGATGGGATAGAGTGGAGGACCCCGTCTTGGTCACGAACTGAACACCCTTCATGAGATCTCACACCCCTAAGTGGTGATTTCTCAGGATGCAAGGCCTTCGGTGTCAGTGGAAGTGCCTGCTCTACTAATCTATTGGGATGCTCATATTTTATAATAAAAATCAGCCTTTCGATGGGCGAATAGATTAGTGATGTTATGGATATGTAGCTAACCCTGTTGTCCTGTGGCTGAAGATAGAGATGACATTTGTACATGGTGTGAAATGAGACCTTGGACATGATGTTCAGGGCATTGTAATAATGTTGTGTGAAGCTAGATGTGTAAACAGGTGTAGTTTTATGGAAACTAATCCAACATTGTCGTGCACAGAAAATATGTGCAAAAGGCCACAGGTCAAAATGTTATTTGTGAGGACAATGTAAAAAATAATCTGCTTCGCTACATGGGCCTAATTTGGGAATATAATTCTATAAGCAATGGACTTGTGTTGTATAGACCAGATTGTGCAACTTGTTTGGGTCTCTTTCAAGTGTCCTTCTCAGGTTCCACTACAACTCCAGAGAGGTACGTATGCCTAACATGGGGCCATATGAAACATCTAAAGAAAGAAAGTCAATGGGAAAAACAGGGAAGGTTCAAGAGAAGGGTAAGTCAATGAGTGGAAGAGGCAATGAGAAGAAGGAAAATTGGATAAGTGAAGACTAGGGTGAGATATAGAAAATAAATAGATACATAGAGGGCTGGGAGATGTGGAAAACAATGAAGAATCTACAGGGCGTTGATGTGTATAAGGCTAGAAAGAAGGGAGGGAGAGGCATGGATCTGAAGTTTTGCCAAATTTTGGGCGAGGAGTTTATAGGCTATTGCTTGTTTCCTTTGCATTCTGGAGTTTGTAATTTTGTGTTATAATTTTAAATGTACCTCAGACATGAGATAACTTAAAATTGTTAAGGAAAGAGGATGTGAAGGACCGGTAAAGGCAAGACATAAGAAACTGGATGGAAGAGAAAGATAAGTGAAATTAATGGAATTACCTAGTGGAAAGAAGTGGGCTAGTTGTGTATGCAGAAAGAGAGGTATGGATGAAGGGAAGGAAAGAGAAGAGAAGAGAACATAGTGCACAGAAGAGGGATAGTGGCCCTGTCTGCTAAAACCCATTACCCAATTCTCTAACTCTTTTCTTCTCTTTGTATACCCCATGTTCAATTGTACCCATTTGCAAGTATCAGCCACTGAGTCACATGGCAGAGGGAGGGTCACTTCACGAAACAGAAGCAGCATATATGGGTACTGCAGTTGTGACCATTGAATGCACTGCTCAGAGAAAGGACATTATAGGGGTTTTGAATGATTTATATTAGAAATTGTGCTACCATATCCTCTACTTTATTCCATGTATTTTTAAACAATTCTCAGGAGAGATTTCCCCTGAACCTCCTCTGTCGCAGTCATGGGCACTCGCTCACAGTTTAATTCAGGAATTGCGCTTACACTCCACCACTTTTCAAGTTCACCATCAACTACTGGTGGTATGTGGAAGAGATGGGCCAGGCAGGGGACTGATGCAGTGCTGATCTCAAAGTGTTCTGTTTCTGTTTGTGGCTATACCTATGCCACCTCTACTGATGCAGTTAGTAGAGTGCTTTACTGTGGCTGATGTGATGATCTGACTCCATGTGCAGAAGGACTTCAGTATCATAAGCTCATCAATAGTTTTGCTTTGCTTTTCTTCCATTTACTTCCTGTTTGTGTTTTGAGAGGTTATTTTCTGCAGGGTCTTCATAGTATCAGAGTGCTAAAGGTTTTGGTTTGCATTTGTGCATTTTTGTTAGAGCGTGAAAGTTCAAATAGTTATCCAAAATAGCGTGGGTCGTTTAGAAGAGTGTTGGTGTTGGGCTTGAGTTAGTAGGGTGAAAGGTGAGTTCATGCATTAGAATGTAGATGGAGAAGTTTTGTCTTCTTGGTTTAGCAGTAGAATGCAGACCAAGGATATAGATATGGCGAGGTGGCCAGTCCAGTACAGGAGTAGGGATAGTTTGTGTTGGATTGTTGGTGTTGTTGAAAAGACAAGGTTGAGGATGTGGCCATTAATCTGTATGGAGGCATACAAGAAGATGGATTGTGTGTATTGAATGGATGAAGTGGCAAGGAGATCTGAGAATTCATCAATGAAGTTTTTGTTCTACCTTGGGAGCAGTGTATAACAAATGGAAGGTGGTGGTCTAAGTTGCAGGAAGTGAGAAGCGACATGTCAGTAGTGCCATGGAGTTGAGTGGCACTTGATTGCCTACAGCACAGGAGCAGGAGGATTTATGGATGACAGCGAGTCAACTTCTCTTCTTATGTGCTCTGGAAACATGATCGATGCTGTTGCCTAAGATGAGCGTATAATCTACGTTTCTATGATGAACAGGGTTTCAAGTTAAATCCCTGCAATCTTCATTATATGTGTTTGAGCTAATACACATTGTTCACCCAATGGGAAAACACTTACTAACCAAGTAAACACTAGATAGAACTATAAAGAATATTTCATTCAAGATTACAAACAGAGAAGAACCCACAAGTAAAATGATTATTTCACCAGCTGTAGCTATTCTATTAATATCCAAATGTTCATCTGTGAGAAGCAGTGAGTGCGTGGCTTTGGAGAATAAATGAAAGGGGTACTTGGGAGGAGGTATGTTCGAGCAGTAAAGTTAGACACTGTGGAACCAGGAGACACAGATCTGACTCCCAGCCTCCCTACTTTTCTAGGGGTTGTCTAGTGTACCCTGTGTACACATTTTATTAAGGTCCATAGAGCAAAGGAAAAGAAGATTTTGAGGCCTCAGAAGAAATTGATTAGGTTGAAAGGAGGGTTTCTTGAAAGCTGTGCAAATATCAGACTTCCCTTTAGCTGGCCCATCCGCATGTTGATAAATCTTCAACCTTGCCCTGCACTGACCAGTGGTGAAATGAGTCACCCTGAAAAATAGGTTATGAGCTCCCAATTATTGCTCAGCATAAGATTAACGCTAATCTAACCCTCAATAAAAAAAAAAAAATTCAATGGTATTGGGTTTCTGGTGAGGGCTTGAAATGCCGATTTCACCTTACTTTAAATACATGGTTATTTGGTTTAACAAAGTCCTAAAACAATACTGAATAAAATTGAGTAGCACCATAAACTCCACCCACAGTTCCAGTTCCCTTACTTTTAATGATATTTGAGATCTGGCCTACCCCAATGCCTAGTCTTTAAATGAGACCTGAGTTTGGGCCTACTGTCAGTGCCTGGGGAACTCAGTTTTAATTACTTTATGCGGGTATATCTTCCACAAGAGGAAAACCATGGGTGGATATGTTTAAGTAATTTCTCCCCTTTCTTACTTTATTTCAGTAAAGTTTTAGTGTGAGAATGGGGCAACCTTTTTGTGGTCAGTGAGGAATACTTGTATTCAATGTACTTTTAGATGTGCATGACTGTCCTTACACTTGGTTTTGTTGACAGTGTGGTTCTGGCTTGCTGCCAGTTTCTGGTGCCCTCAGTTTCATGTCAGTGGCGTTCTGCTCTACTACCAGGTTCTGACTGTAGCCTCCTCTCAATGCCTGAGACTAAAACATTTAATAACAGCAAGGTTCTAGACTGCTGTTTTATTTTAAGACCCTTGCTTTCAATGAAAACTGGTTTTCTGACCTTGGGTCAAGTGAGATTGTGGGGCTTTCATTTCGAATAACAGGGACGTTTAAGTCTGTTGCCAATGTCTTGGGTATAAAGCAAACACAAGGTGATGATGGACGGAGGGCTGAAACTTTTCAGACACTGACCCTCGGTAACAGATCTGGGTTGAATCCATCATCGTTCTTTAGCTCACATAGCCACTCCAGTTCAGTCCCAGTCATTTGCAAATCAGTCTTGACCCTGTTCCTCATGGGAACAGTCCAGTCTGAACTGCCAAGCCGGGTCTTCTCTGGACCAAAAGCAAGTATCCTGCGGTAACGCTCCTCATCAGCCAGAATAGCTTGAATTCAGAGGCAAAGTGAGCAAGGGACCCACGTCCGGGCATACCCTGCCAACTTAGGGCGAACAAAGCAAACACAAGGAGATGATGGATGGATGGATGGATTTTCAGACACTCACCCTCAGTCACAGATCTGGGTTGAATCCCTCATCGTTCTTTAGGTAAGGCCACTGGAATTATGAGATTTTGTTGCTGCTGCAGTTTTTGCTTTATTAAGGATTTGCCACATAACCCATCATGTGATGTACAATCTGAAGATTTTAAGGAAACAAACTGGATTCAACCTCAAACAGACGGAAGGTTACTAAAAACGTGGCAACACGTCACCACACAGTGGAAGAAATGCCATTTTCAAAGTTCGACTGGTCCCATTTCTGTTGCTTAGGGCTGTATTTCAGTGTTAAACCGGTACTTATAGGGTGAAACCTTTGCCCAGTGTTAACCTGTGTAAAAATGATAATATTTTTACAATCAGCAATCATGAATGGCGGTACTCCACTGCTTACCGTCCTGAAAATGATTAGAGTTGTGAAGTTATGTAGTGAACCCCAGTCCTTTATCAAACATATTACTGACGCATTTGTTTCTTGGAGGAAGAGGAAACTTTGAGGTCAGGAAATAGCCATAGGAGAGGAGCCCCACACTAGGGCAGGCAGCCAGCATCAAAAACGGTTAACCCATTCCCAGCTACTGCCAATGGAGAGCCACATGTTTGAAAATTGTTATATTAACAATAAAAAAATTAAACTATTTCGATAGTTTTCCAACATTTTACAGGACTAAGTACAGAAAGCTATGGAAAGCTATGTTTTTCTTAAATCTGAGGAATCGTTCGTCATTCCAAGAATTTTATAGAAGTTATGTCCAGTCCCACAAACTTTATACATTTTATGATGGCCGCAGGTCTGCATTATCCTACCTTAAACGTCCCCGATGGAGGCGTGCTGCTCCAGCCTACCAACCTTATGTACAAAGATATGAACACAAACTGACCAATGCAAAAACACATCTCTCTGTTTACCATATTTTCTTTAGGAAGTCCTCTCTCCACAGTTTCTTCTCTGGCAGTGTTCCCAAAATCTGGAACACCATCCCTCGTCAAAGAATGCCCTTTATTGTTCGAGGGTGAAATCAGAGCACTGCACGGTGCCTTGTTTTAGAGCACTGTACAGTGTCTTGTTTCAGAGCGCTGTACAGTGTCTTGTTTCAGAATGCTGCATGGTGTCTTGTTTCAGAGTGCTGCATGGTGTCTTGTTTCAGAGCGCGGCACAGTATCTTGTTTCAGAGTGCTGTATGGTGTCTTGTTTCAGAGTGTTGTACGGTGTCTTGTTTCAGAGCCCGGTACAGTGTCTTGTTTCAGAGCGCTGTACAGTGTCTTGTTTCAGAGTGCTGTATGGTGTCTTGTTTCAGAGTGCTGCATGGTGTCTTGTTTCAGAGCGCGGCACAGTATCTTGTTTCAGAGCGCTGTATGGTGTCTTGTTTCAGAGTGTTGTACGGTGTCTTGTTTCGGAGTGCTGTACAATGTCTTGTTTCAGAGCGCCACACAATGTCTTGTTACAGAGCACTGTATGTTGTCTTGTTTCAGAGCGCTGTACGGTGTGTTGTTTCGTAGCGCTGTACGGGGTCTTATTTTGTAGCGCTGTACGGGGTCTTGTTTTAGAGCACTGTACGGTGTCTTGTTTCAGAGCACTGTATGGTGTCTTGTTTCAGAGCCCGGTAC
This sequence comes from Triturus cristatus, assembly GCF_964204655.1. NCBI lineage: Eukaryota > Metazoa > Chordata > Amphibia > Caudata > Salamandridae > Triturus > Triturus cristatus. The sequence continues at coordinate 223,151,212 of NC_140594.1, read as the reverse complement.
AGTGTCTTGTTTCAGAGCGCTGTACGTTGTCTTGTTTCAGTGTGCTGCATGGTGTCAAGTTTCAGAGTGCTGCATGGTGTCTTGTTTCAGAGCGCGGCACAGTATCTTGTTTCAGAGCACTGTATGGTGTCTTGTTTCAGAGCGTTGCACGGTGTCTTGTTTCAGAGCCCTGTATGGTGTCTTGTTTCTGAGCACTGTACAGTGTCTTGTTTCAGAGTGCTGTATGGTGTCTTGTTTCAGAGTGCTGTACGGTGTCTTGTTTCAGAGCGCGGCACAGTAAACATGCTAAGCCTCCAAGCCCCTGTCTGAGCGCACAGACCAATCACAACACTGCTTAAGGCAGAGTTGTGATTGGTCAGGGGATTCTGGGAGGCTGGGGGCTTCCTGCTGGAGAAGACGCGGCGGCTGCGATGGCATCTCAAGGTAAGTTATTTTTCTTTTTCTATTATTTATTATTTTTAATTCCCTCCCCTTCTCCCCGCTCCGCTCCCTGACCTCTTCCATGCCTGTTCAGTAGCAGCTGCTACTGGCTGTAGCGCTGGTGGCACCTGGTGCAACAATGTTTCTGACCCCCAATAGCCTCCATCTCCACGGACTCCCTCACTACCACCCTCATCTCTCTATAGTCCCTCTCACATGCAATTAATTTGTTTTATTGCGCTACTAGTAGCAGCGTAGGGTGTCAGAGCACTTTATATCACACCAGTATTATACAGAGACAATGATTCATACATAAGTACATCGGTCTATAGGAAATGTTACATAAACCAATGAGTATTACAAGGTGTAGGAATCACGTCATCCACACTGTATATTTTAAGATTATTTGTTCTGGAGAAGCAAAAACTCGGGATTTAAAATGTACCACAATGGTTGGTGTTGGTTTTACTAATAAGAATGCATTTCTACCCAAACAAACCCTTTTAGCAACATTAGAATAATGAAAGAATGGTAGAAAATCATAAGGTTTCTAACCTGTACCATGCAGTTTGTATGCAACTCGTTGATGACAGTTCTTGGGTCGTTGTGCTATATTAGGATGGTTATTTATGAACTGCAAGTAACAAAGGGATCCCTGTGACAAAAGCGGTAACCCACTGAGCTATCCACAGAAACTACAGTTCCGTGATTTGTATGGTACACGGTCTTTGCAGCGGGCATATTAACCCTCTGCACTGCTTTATGATGAGTCAAAACTGCCTCTAGACAAAACTTCGATCTCTCTCCAGCAGGTCCATCAATCTCCAGAGTTATCTTGACATTTTTATTGTTCCCTGAAAACTGCTGGACGCACAAGGAACTCTGCATCAGGTTTCTTTTAAACCCATAAGTTAATTTTAAAGACAGCACCCCATGAAATAAGCGCCAGGTGCGGCTACACTGGTCACACCGCCCTAAAGCCAGCCATGCCTCGGATACACAATGTGGACATAACATGTGCTCTGTTCTCAAATCTGCAAAAATCAATAACTGGATCTCCATCAAAGTGGCACAAGCAACCTCCAACCTTAGAGAACAACTATCCAGGACACAGGAGTATTAGGGAACTACAAAACCCACAGAGGGATATTTTTGCACCACTTCTGCACATTTAACTCAGTTGATTTTAAATACGCTTTTATCTATCATGAGTTAGGCTCACTTGCTCCACTTACAATGTGCCTCACTGGTAAACACAGGAACAAAGGCATCTTGTTTTTTCAAGAACTCTTAATGAGGTTTTGGACAGACAGAGTAAGATGAATAAGAAAATGCTGTCCATGTCAAAACACAACGGCCACTCCCACCTCAACACATCCCCTCATTATCCACCTTGGTAAATACCATGTGCTGCTGTTAGGGAGGGCACAAGCACAACCAAAGGTAGATTGTAATTGTAACTGTATTTATATAGCGCTTACTACCACTGACGAGACATTAAAGTGCTTTTTGGGGAGCAGCACGCTACTCCGGAACCCAAATGGATTAATGGTAGATTAGTATAGGGAAATATGATGTTCATGTGAGCGCTGGACATGTGAGTGTGTTAGTTTGATTGAATAGGATAATGAAGGGGAAGCGTCTAGAGAGTGTTATTATGGAGATCATATTAGTGAGATGAGGTTTGGGATGAGTAAAAAGTTAGAGAAAAAGCGGAGGGAAGAGTTTCAAATGGGATTTAGGAGATCATAAAAGTAAAAGGAGGTTTGGGATGAGTCAAGGGAGAGATACATGAGGGAAGAATTTAGAAAGGGTTGTTTGGGAGATCATGGTAGTAAAATGGGGATTGTGGTGAGCTGAGGAGGGAAGAGTCTAGAACGGGTTATTTTGGAGATAATAGTAGTAGAGTGGGGTTCGAGATGAGGCAGAGTGGAGGTAGAGGATATATTAAGAGAGGTACAAGGTGAGAAAGAGTAGTGTATTGGGGAGAGTGAAAGTTATTTTTCCTTTCTTTGCATATGGGCACTCCTCGTGTTTAAGCGGGGTAGCAGGGCACAAGCGCCGGTAACACGAACATCAATTAGAGGTGGGCATAGATCAGACACACACACACAGCCAGACCTGCATTATGTAGAAAAATAAAACACAACTGCAACGCCAGCGCGACACACATCTATTAGCACAGACTGCTAGAAAGATGCGGCAGGCTGCAACAACTGCACGATAGTCTCAGACAAACAGACAAACAGCACAACATACAATGACTGGCAAACGTAACTACATGGAGTAAGAGACACCTAACAAAAATATACAGGGGCAGGTGTAGCGGTGTGCCTCCTGTGACTAACACAACAATATACTTTTCAACTGAAATGTTGTAGTAAGTGGTACATTTTAAAGTACAGTGAAGCTAGAAGAGGTCGCAAGAGGAGCTGCACGAGGACCGGTGACTTGCAGCCTACACATTTATGGCTGCAGGCTGTATGTTAACCAGCAGCGGTCCGTGGAGGGAGTTCCGTGGGGCTGAAAGGCGGGGCGGGGAGGGGCAGGGTGGGGGGTACTAAACACCGGAACATGGATAATTGGAGGTAAGTAAACAATTAAATAAATAAAACAAATTTCGTAGCGCGCCCTGCATCACAAAATGCGGTGCAGCGCGCGCTACGAAATTCGTTTTATTTATTTGTTTACTTACCTCCAATTATCCATGTTCCGGTGTTTAGTACCCCCCACCCTGCCCCTCCCCCGCCCCGCCTTTCCGCCCCACGGAACTCCCTCCACAGACCGCTGCTGATGTTAACCACTGAACTATTGCACCAGGGTTAGAGTCGGAAGGCGGTAGATTGCACGCGCTACTCTGCATTCGGTGCATCACTCCCTGCTGTGCACAGAGGATAGTTGCCACTACTTTTTTTTTTTTTCTTTTTTTGAAAAAACCTTTATTACACATTAAAAGGATACAAACAAGGGCCTACAACCACTGAGGCCGGCCGCTACAAAGCCCGGGGGGCCAGCAAGGCAACGCCATACATTCAAATGAACCATAAGCGAAAGCCCCCGGATGTTCGTGGACGCCTGTAACAGGCCGTGGCCGTAGTCCAAAAGCAATGAGAAAAAACGGTTTCAGATTTTCTATTTAAACTAACAAACAAATACACACAACAAGGCAATGAGAGTCCGAAATAGCAGCGTGCGCTCCCCAGGACGGGGGAAGATCCACATTATCTGGAGTAACTTGTGACATGAGGTGGCAGTGGGGGGGCAGCGGAGAAGAGGACAAATTATACAGCACATTTTGCGCCACTACGTAGGAATGCGCGGCTAGGGGGACAGAGCGACGTCGACCTCTAGCAGCAGAGGGGGAGCGCAGATACCTCCACGATAGGAATTCCATGGACCCCACACCTTAGTCCACCTCCCTGGCTTGCCTCTCGCCACATACACCGTCTTTTCCCTGAACATGCACCAATCCATATTCTCCTTCCATACCGAAATCGTAGGCGACTGCGGGGAACCCCACAGCTGTGCGATATTACGCTTGGCCACCATGCACCCCAGAGTCACCCACTGCGTTTGTGCCGCGTTATAGTCAGTTGGCTCCCAGACATTCAGCAAACACCTCCTGGCCTCTGGTAACAAAGCAACATGCGTAACCTCCTCCATTACCGTATGTACTCCGTTCCAAAACCGTACAACCTCCGGACATTCCCATAGGATATGAAGGAAGGTACCCAACAAGCCACAGCCACGCTTACACGTTCCATCCATCAAATAACCCATACGTATCACACCAGGCCCTGTAACATACACCCTATGGAGTATCTTCAGCTGCACGAATCGAAGGCGGGCCGGGATCGCCACCTCTTTCGGGGATGCCACCGCCGATACCCAATCCTCATCATCCAATTCCAATCCGTCGGCCGTCCATGCCTCCCGCAAATGGGTCAGCAGGGCAGTGCGATCATTAATAAGTTTTTTATAAATCAGAGAAATAGTGCTGTCGGGCACATAGCCATCTAACACTCTATCTTCCAACGGGGAATATTCTGGGATAGCCGCAACATCCGGAAAAACCGGACACAGAGCATGGTATACCTGTGCGTACCGGAAGTACTCACTGTTATTTAATTTATATTCAGTTTTGAGCACTTCAAACGTTTTAAATTTTCCTTTCGCCCAGAGGTCACCCACCTTACATATACCAATCGTTGCCGCTACTTTTAAGCACTACGTGATGCAAGACTTGAACCTGTGGAATTAAAGAACACTCAACACTCCAGGTGAGGATTCCAGGATGAGCCTTACACGAACGTTTGTAACTAGAGTCCGGTCTTCTTGCTCTGACTAATCCCACCCACGTGTTTGCATCACGCTTTGAAACCCCTTGATAACCTCAATCCTGAAAGAAGCCGAAGGGACCAACAGAAGGAATTTATTGAGACAAAATACTTAAAGGCAAATACAGGTAACCCCATTTATTTCGAAAAATATCTTTAAACAATCATAATCACCAAGGTGTGTGTTTTAGGACAAATCAGAGTTTTCTCCAAAACAATCACAGAAGTAATAAAAATACATAATGATTTTTTTTTCACGTTGTGAAGAATACATTTCAAGTCTAAGTATGTTGGATCTGAGTCATGGCACGGATAATTTTTACATTGTTATTTTGCTTTATAAAAATTGATATAGCAGACTGGGAGCAAACTGGCGATTAGGTTTCCTCTTAAAAGAATGTGCGCAGTAAACAGGTTAGCCCATAACGTTTGGCCTCAAATCTGTCTTTATTGTAGGAGACCACATTATGAGGAAGTAAACGAATAATTAAACACCACAGTATACAGCAATCAAACAAATCAGAAACTAAAAACAATGCACTTCTTTTGAAAGGAGGTGGAGCAATGCCTGGAAGCTTGTGCATCTAGGGCAACAGCAAGTCCCCAAACAAAAATAAACATTTGCCTCTGGTCCACAGGCTCAGGGATGTGGTAGGGTCCTTTCATATTAAGTCTCACCTGCAGACTGCTTTAGCTGTCTGTTGTTGAAGACCTGTTGACTACAATAAATTAAAAACAATGTTAGTTTCAGACCAGCCCCTCACTTATCCTGCTTTCTAATTTGATGGCTTTTCTCCTGTTCTAGTGCATGTTGCGCTCAGGGTGCATTACCTCTCTATATTGTTTCTGAACGGACCATTCATTTTCTTTTACTACAGCTATGAGGACACTATTGTTTATGCTGGGTTCAGCAGTTCTTAGGAGTTTATTTTAATACATTTTGGGAGGGCTGAGCAGCTGCATACCACTACCAGGCTGCTCGCTTGTGCTTGTTTGTGAGCCATCCCACACACACTATTTCTTAATTCACCTTTCTAAAATGACCATATCTATCTTAGAACGGTAACTTAAAAATAATTGCACAGAATGAAACCCCTTCTAATGACTATCTTATACTTTGACTGACGCATGCATGCACATGCGTGGATGGCCATCTTGGAATGTTTCCGACGAACCATTAGACCAAAGCAAGTTTCTGCAAATTAAAAGACTTATTTGATTTGCTAATGCTGGTTTTTAATTGGGCCATCTATATGTCTAAATCTCATTTTCATAAAAAAACAAGTATTAATGTTTCCAATCGCACTAGTCTAAGTCAAGTTACTTTTGTTATAAAACCACGTTTCCTTGTAAAGTTACAGCTAATTTTGCATTCCAGTGATTAACCATTGTCAAAAATACAGAAATTACGCTCAAAGAGCTACAGGTTATTCAACATATTTTCAAGAGGAGGAAGAAGTATGTGCCAACTGAGAGGGCCCTATGTGAGTAGATCCGACAATTGGAGACAACATGTTTGTATGTATAAACACACACACTTTTTGGGTTCAAAGCTGGCACATGGTTTAGACATCACAGGTTACTAGAAGACATGGATAACATGATCTACCCTACCAGCGTCGGTTCTCCTCTGTGGCGGTGGAGCGTCGCCCCCCCCCCAAAAACAAATGTCAGGAAAGTGAACAAAAATGACACTCACGTCGATTTATTTCTCCTTTCCTGTAGAGTCTTGGGGCGAGTCCTGGGTGTTGATGGCACTGAGGGGAGTGGTAGTGCACTCCCTTCACTGCGCATGATGGTTTTGCTTGCCGTCTCAGGCCAGCAAAACCATCATGCACAAACCTGCATTGCTGGGGTTGGAGAGAACAGGCACAGACTCCCAGTCTGCCCTGGAGAACCCATCGAGGGTGCTCCGGCCAATGCTGGAGCTGCTCTCATGTGAGAGCGTTATAAATAAAGCTCCCGGTTTTCAGTTTTTACGGATTTTTACAGATAAATACAGACAGAAAACAATGTGTTTTCTGTCTGCATTTATATTTAAAAGTGGATAAATACAGAAAATAGGGCTTCTTTTAAGTGACTCTGTGCTGTCTTTCATGAATTATAGGCCAACAGCTGAGCAGATTGACAGCATGGGAAATAAAAAAACAGGATGCAATTCCATTAAATAATGCCATGTGTCGACATACATTGGTGGTATAATGCTAATATTTACCAGTGGATGTTTTGGTATATAATATTTGGCACTTGAAATAGCTCAAACAGACAGACATCAAAGTATGAGAGCACGTCTAAAAGTTAAATGAATATGGAAATATACAGTTTTACAACTTTATTTATCCACAAAAAAAAAAAATATGGATAAATACAGATAAAGTGGGCAAAAAATAAAGATGGATAAACACAGACGGAAATGCTAAAAAAATAAATATCACAAAACCGGGAGCCCTGGTTATAAAACAATGGGGAAACCCAAAAATCCACCGGACCCGGGCAAGGTAGAGTACAAAAATAATGGTCACAGTGGAAATTAATTTTACAAAGAAATCAAATCATCACCTTACTAAATCAATTGATACGATTAATTCAGATTCATAATACGCTTATATTCAGATGACAGCACAATTATCCGTACATTTCTAAAAAGGTGAGAGCAGCTTCAGGATTAGCTGCAGGGCATTCTGGGAGCCAGCCTGTGCCTGTCTGAAGAAGAGTGCAAAAACAACAATTGATGGACAGAATGCAGAACAATGTCATACATTCACCCCAGTACAGAGATCTGGGCCTAAATCCATCGTTTTTTTGCTCACCATGCCATTCCAGTTTGAACCCAGCCATATGCAAATCAGTCTTGACCCTGTGCCCCATGGGAACAGTCCAGCCCGAACTGCCAAGCCAGGTCCTCCCTGGACTGGAAACAAGCATCCTAGGACCGGTTTCGGGCTTTCAGCCCTCGTCAGCCAGGATAGCTTGATTCCAGGGGCATGGAGAGCAAGGGACTCACGTCTGAGCATACCCTTCCCACTCGGGGTGACAAATGCAAAAACAACAATTGATGGACAGAATGCAGAACAATGTCATACATTCACCCCAGTACAGAGATCTGGGCCTAAATCCATTGTTTTTTTGCTCACCATGCCATTCCAGTTTGAACCCAGCCATATGCAAATCAGTCTTGACCCTGTGCCCATATGGCCATGTCTGAACTGGGGTGGCAGAGTGGGCTAAAGAACGGTGATGGATCAAACCCAGATCTGTTGACTGGGTGTGAGTGTTTGATTGGTTCTGATGCTCCGTCCATCACCACCCCCTTTTGCACCGCTTTGCTCGCCATAAGTTGGCAGGGTATGCTCAGACGTGAGTCCCTTGCTCACTTTGCCACTGGATTCAAGCAAGCCTGGCTGAAGACGGCTGAAATGCCAGAAACCGGTCCTAGGAAGCTTGTTTCCGGTCCAGGGAAGGCATGGCTTGGCAGTTCGGGCTGGACTGTTCCCATGAGGCACAGGGTCAGACTGATTTGCATATGGCCATGTCTGAACTGGGGTGGCAGAGTGGGCTAAAGAACGGTGATGGATCAAACCCAGATCTGTTGACTGGGTGTGAGTGTTTGATTGGTTCTGATGCTCCGTCCATCACCACCCCCTTTTGTACCGCTTTGCTCGCCATAAGTTGGCAGGGTATGCTCAGACGTGAGTCCCTTGCTCACTTTGCCACTGGATTCAAGCAAGCCTGGCTGAAGACGGCTGAAATGCCAGAAACCGGTCCTAGGAAGCTTGTTTCCGGTCCAGGGAAGGCATGGCTTGGCAGTTCGGGCTGGACTGTTCCCATGAGGCACAGGGTCAGACTGATTTGCATATGGCCATGTCTGAACTGGGGTGGCAGAGTGGGCTAAAGAACGGTGATGGATCAAACCCAGATCTGTTGACTGGGTGTGAGTGTTTGATTGGTTCTGATGCTCCGTCCATCACCACCCCCTTTTGTACCGCTTTGCTCGCCATAAGTTGGCAGGGTATGCTCAGACGTGAGTCCCTTGCTCACTTTGCCACTGGATTCAAGCAAGCCTGGCTGAAGACGGCTGAAATGCCAGAAACCGGTCCTAGGAAGCTTGTTTCCGGTCCAGGGAAGGCATGGCTTGGCAATTCGGGCTGGACTGTTCCCATGAGGCACAGGGTCAGACTGATTTGCATATGGCCATGTCTGAACTGGGGTGGCAGAGTGGGCTAAAGAACGGTGATGGATCAAACCCAGATCTGTTGACTGGGTGTGAGTGTTTGATTGGTTCTGATGCTCCGTCCATCACCACCCCCTTTTGTACCGCTTTGCTCGCCATAAGTTGGCAGGGTATGCTCAGACGTGAGTCCCTTGCTCACTTTGCCACTGGATTCAAGCAAGCCTGGCTGAAGACGGCTGAAATGCCAGAAACCGGTCCTAGGAAGCTTGTTTCCGGTCCAGGGAAGGCATGGCTTGGCAGTTCGGGCTGGACTGTTCCCATGAGGCACAGGGTCAGACTGATTTGCATATGGCCATGTCTGAACTGGGGTGGCAGAGTGGGCTAAAGAACGGTGATGGATCAAACCCAGATCTGTTGACTGGGTGTGAGTGTTTGATTGGTTCTGATGCTCCGTCCATCACCACCCCCTTTTGTACCGCTTTGCTCGCCATAAGTTGGCAGGGTATGCTCAGACGTGAGTCCCTTGCTCACTTTGCCACTGGATTCAAGCAAGCCTGGCTGAAGACGGCTGAAATGCCAGAAACCGGTCCTAGGAAGCTTGTTTCCGGTCCAGGGAAGGCATGGCTTGGCAGTTCGGGCTGGACTGTTCCCATGAGGCACAGGGTCGGACTGATTTGCATATGGCCATGTCTGAACTGGGGTGGCAGAGTGGGCTAAAGAACGGTGATGGATCAAACCCAGATCTGTTGACTGGGTGTGAGTGTTTGATTGGTTCTGATGCTCCGTCCATCACCACCCCCTTTTGTACCGCTTTGCTCGCCATAAGTTGGCAGGGTATGCTCAGACGTGAGTCCCTTGCTCACTTTGCCACTGGATTCAAGCAAGCCTGGCTGAAGACGGCTGAAATGCCAGAAACCGGTCCTAGGAAGCTTGTTTCCGGTCCAGGGAAGGCATGGCTTGGCAGTTCGGGCTGGACTGTTCCCATGAGGCACAGGGTCAGACTGATTTGCATATGGCCATGTCTGAACTGGGGTGGCAGAGTGGGCTAAAGAACGGTGATGGATCAAACCCAGATCTGTTGACTGGGTGTGAGTGTTTGATTGGTTCTGATGCTCCGTCCATCACCACCCCCTTTTGTACCGCTTTGCTCGCCATAAGTTGGCAGGGTATGCTCAGACATGAGTCCCTTGCTCACTTTGCCACTGGATTCAAGCAAGCCTGGCTGAAGACGGCTGAAATGCCAGAAACCGGTCCTAGGAAGCTTGTTTCCGGTCCAGGGAAGGCATGGCTTGGCAGTTCGGGCTGGACTGTTCCCATGAGGCACAGGGTCAGACTGATTTGCATATGGCCATGTCTGAACTGGGGTGGCAGAGTGGGCTAAAGAACGGTGATGGATCAAACCCAGATCTGTTGACTGGGTGTGAGTGTTTGATTGGTTCTGATGCTCCGTCCATCACCACCCCCTTTTGTACCGCTTTGCTCGCCATAAGTTGGCAGGGTATGCTCAGACGTGAGTCCCTTGCTCACTTTGCCACTGGATTCAAGCAAGCCTGGCTGAAGACGGCTGAAATGCCAGAAACCGGTCCTAGGAAGCTTGTTTCCGGTCCAGGGAAGGCATGGCTTGGCAGTTCGGGCTGGACTGTTCCCATGAGGCACAGGGTCAGACTGATTTGCATATGGCCATGTCTGAACTGGGGTGGCAGAGTGGGCTAAAGAACGGTGATGGATCAAACCCAGATCTGTTGACTGGGTGTGAGTGTTTGATTGGTTCTGATGCTCCGTCCATCACCACCCCCTTTTGTACCGCTTTGCTCGCCATAAGTTGGCAGGGTATGCTCAGACGTGAGTCCCTTGCTCACTTTGCCACTGGATTCAAGCAAGCCTGGCTGAAGACGGCTGAAATGCCAGAAACCGGTCCTAGGAAGCTTGTTTCCGGTCCAGGGAAGGCATGGCTTGGCAGTTCGGGCTGGACTGTTCCCATGAGGCACAGGGTCAGACTGATTTGCATATGGCCATGTCTGAACTGGGGTGGCAGAGTGGGCTAAAGAACGGTGATGGATCAAACCCAGATCTGTTGACTGGGTGTGAGTGTTTGATTGGTTCTGATGCTCCGTCCATCACCACCCCCTTTTGTACCGCTTTGCTCGCCATAAGTTGGCAGGGTATGCTCAGACGTGAGTCCCTTGCTCACTTTGCCACTGGATTCAAGCAAGCCTGGCTGAAGACGGCTGAAATGCCAGAAACCGGTCCTAGGAAGCTTGTTTCCGGTCCAGGGAAGGCATGGCTTGGCAGTTCGGGCTGGACTGTTCCCATGAGGCACAGGGTCAGACTGATTTGCATATGGCCATGTCTGAACTGGGGTGGCAGAGTGGGCTAAAGAACGGTGATGGATCAAACCCAGATCTGTTGACTGGGTGTGAGTGTTTGATTGGTTCTGATGCTCCGTCCATCACCACCCCCTTTTGTACCGCTTTGCTCGCCATAAGTTGGCAGGGTATGCTCAGACGTGAGTCCCTTGCTCACTTTGCCACTGGATTCAAGCAAGCCTGGCTGAAGACGGCTGAAATGCCAGAAACCGGTCCTAGGAAGCTTGTTTCCGGTCCAGGGAAGGCATGGCTTGGCAGTTCGGGCTGGACTGTTCCCATGAGGCACAGGGTCAGACTGATTTGCATATGGCCATGTCTGAACTGGGGTGGCAGAGTGGGCTAAAGAACGGTGATGGATCAAACCCAGATCTGTTGACTGGGTGTGAGTGTTTGATTGGTTCTGATGCTCCGTCCATCACCACCCCCTTTTGTACCGCTTTGCTCGCCATAAGTTGGCAGGGTATGCTCAGACGTGAGTCCCTTGCTCACTTTGCCACTGGATTCAAGCAAGCCTGGCTGAAGACGGCTGAAATGCCAGAAACCGGTCCTAGGAAGCTTGTTTCCGGTCCAGGGAAGGCATGGCTTGGCAGTTCGGGCAGGACTGTTCCCATGAGGCACAGGGTCAGACTGATTTGCATATGGCCATGTCTGAACTGGGGTGGCAGAGTGGGCTAAAGAACGGTGATGGATCAAACCCAGATCTGTTGACTGGGTGTGAGTGTTTGATTGGTTCTGATGCTCCGTCCATCACCACCCCCTTTTGTACCGCTTTGTCTGAAGAAGGGAGCAGAGAAGCGTGACGTGGGACGCGGCCGGCTGAAGGCAAGTATTTTTTATTTTTATTTTGCCCTCCCCTTTGTGACCCCTATGACGCCTCCTCACCTCCCCCTGCCACTCGTCCCAAACATGGGCCGCTACTGTACCCTACCATCCTTGTTTTTTAATAGGAACCAGGGTCACGGCTTGCTCACTAAGATTGGGGTGGGGGTGAGGGGGACTTTATGATTTCCCAACAATCACTCTGGCATGGAATGTTAAAGTACATGACAGACAGGAAAGGTGCATGAGAGGGGCTCTAGGGGCACTGGAAAGGGAGAAGAATACTGATGGGTGGGGTATTAAGTGAGAGAAAACACAATATTTGGTAAAATAACCAACACTTTTGAAGACTTTCAAAACTGAGAGAGAGAGAGAGTGTGTTTTTGTCCATGTTTATGTAAACATTCCTTGTGAAATTCGACAGACTCCTCTCCTTACCCGACTGAAAGCACCTGTACCCAACTAATTACCAGAAAATAAATTTATTAGGGGGGGGGGGTGTAACATCCCAAACACCTCCCCCCCAAGCTACGCCCTGATGGGAACCTCTGCCAGAAGCAGTGATCTTCACAACACATGAAAAAAAGATTGTAGTTAATTTGTCCTCACTCAATGTGTACTGGCTTTAAAGCTGCAGTGCATCTCCTTGTAACTCTTGCAAATCTCCATAAGTGGATTCATTGAAACCAGCTCCTTCTATCACAGAATACATGGAAGTACACCTTTTTTCGTTAACAACACATGCCGTTGCGGGTGGTGTGCGACTTATGGAAAGCGTGTATTTTAAATATGTACAAGAATTTTTTTTTTGTCAAAAGGAAAAAAGCAAATTAAAGAAGGGGGTAACCTGCTGCACTTCCACTGGACCTCCTAAGGAAGAAGGTGTTGGCTTGTTTATCTTTTTATACTTTTCCACAGGGCTCCTCTTGTGCCTATGTTCGCCTCACAATTTTGGAAATTAACTGTAAGAAAAACTGAGGCAAATCACTATTTGAAACAAGTCACAAACTTGCGTTGACCACGGCAGGTACAAACTGTGGTAAGGCACGCTCGGATTGGTGTACTGAGTGAGTTCAATCTCCAAAATGTGTTGTTATTTTGCATTACCAACAGGGACAGCAGGCCTCCTTTTTTAAGAGACAAAAATGCAATGTGAACAAGGGATGTGGAATAAACTAGTTTTCTACAATTGCCACCTATGATTTAGCTGATTTGACCAGGTGTTTTAACATTTCACTATTGAAATCAGAAGGGGCACACAGCAGTGAGAAGTGTAACAGAGCCTTTCTGACTGTAGAGATGAGGGGTCTAGTGGCTGTGTGGGCGGGCAGTATGGGCGGAGATAGGGGAGGACTGGGATGACAGGAAGAGGCGGAGTGGGAAGGTCAGGTCGGCAGTTGAGGGAAAGACATGCTGGTGTAAGGAATGCAATAAAGCACGTGAATAGAGAACCCTCCGTGTCTGTCGTCATTGTAAGTGAGTAGACACGACAGCTGGCGACGAGGGTGGGATGGAGCTGGATGCTCTCCCGAAACACCAGCACGCCGAGTAAGCTGGCGAGGGGCTGGTAGCAAGGAACCAGCGAAAGCGCCGCCACCCGTGACAACGTGTGAAGAGCCTGCGGCTGAAGGAGCGAGTGCTCTGCGGTGGAGAGGACCGCCGCCGTGGCAAGCAGCTGAAGGAGCGAGCGCTCTGTGGAGAAGAGGACCGCCGCCGTGACAGGCAAGGAAAAGTGAAAGCGCCGACGCGCGTGTCTCCCGGGCCGGATCGGAGCAGTGAATGTGAGGACTCCGCCCGCCTGTGAAGCCGTGAGTGAAAAAGAATAGTAATAAATGAAACTGACCACGAGAGGGGCCGTCCAAGCAGCGCGCTGCCCCCGGAATGAATGACTCGAGAGCCCGGCACCACGTGGGACGTCTACACACGCTCCCCAGCCGGCGGCCATCTTAAAGTCAGGCGGACTCCCAGACGCCCCATGCAAATAGGCCCGGGCGGCCATTTTGAAGTCAGGCAACATTGAAATTTCATCAAGCACAGGCAAATACAAAAAAAAAAAAAAATAACAAGAACGTGGGGACCTACCTAAATACAGCGCAAGACTCCACGAGGGATCCCCTGGGCCTGCTCTGCGCTGCCGCTGCGCACATCACACGCAAACCGCGATGTCGAATCAGGGGTCCCCAGCCCATTCTCCAGCGCGCCAAGATGCGAAGCCAATCATCATGGGGCTGTCGCACCTGCGCCCCCCAGAACCCCTAGCGCTCGTGATTGGGAGCAGCATGGGCCCGCGCTGGGAAGAGTGGATTGAAGACTTTGAGGACTACATTAAGGGCTCGAAGGTGACAGGGGACGAGGATCAACTGATCGCACTTCGAAACCTCGTGGGCAAGGATGTCAGCAAGATGATAAAGGAACTCCCCGCCGCGGACGCGGGAACATATGCGAACGTGCGCGCAGCCCTGGATCGGAAGTTTGTGCACAAGAAGAATGTAGACTATGAACGATACGTATTCCAAAGAGCGCGACAAGAAAAAGATGAAGTCATGGGCTCATACATCACAAGGTTGCGGCGCCTGGCGCGCCACTGTGAGTTCGACGAGTTCTCGACGGACGACGCCATTCGCCTACGGGTGATCGACGGCTGCCAGTCGGAGACGCTACGCAGGAAGCTACTAAAAAAGAGTCACACGCTGGATGAAATAGAAGAGATCACGAGACTCCATGATCAGACTGAAGAGCAAGCCAAGACAATGGAGGCAGGACGCGTGGACCGCAAGGAGGTAGTCTGTCAAGTACGCACCGACCGCCCTCGCCGGTGGTCGAGAGAGCGGGAACGACAAGCTCGGCCGCCATCGAGACACCACCGTCGCCCCGGTCATCGACGGCCTGATTCGGGGAAGAGAAGCAGGCGCCAGGATCATGGGAAGAAGGCGCCATTGAGAAGATGTTACCGGTGCGGGTACGACTTCCCACACATCGGAGCGTGCCCGGCCCTGGGACAGAAGTGCCACAAGTGTGGTCGCAACAATCACTTTGAGACCATGTGCGGTGACTACCGCCGGGAGAAAGAAAAAGCCTCCACGAGGTCACCAAGAGGGGAGACACGCCGCCACCACGCGCGAGCGGTACGTGACCGCCGGAAGTCCTCCTCCAAATCCTCCCAGTCCAGCAGGGAGTCACGGTCTTCAAGATGGTCTAGAAGATCACCATCAAGAGACTCCGAATCACCTTCGAGTGAACACGAATACTCTGTAGAATATGCAAACATGATTGCCGATCCCGATCAGCTCAAAAAATACCCTCGGTTGGACATTTGCGTTGGCACGCATCCCACAAAGTTCGTGATGGACAGCGGGGCATCCCTCAACTACATCCCAGTGACCGAATACCAGAAAATGAACCCTCGGCCTCGGCTCGACCCCGCACATGTGCGTGTCTACACCTGGATGTCCAGGAAGCCGCTCCCATGCTTGGGGAAGTTTTCAACGACACTAAGGCATCGAACAACATCTATTCCGGCCGTGATTCACGTCATCGAGGGACCGGAAGCTGACTGTCTCCTCAGTCTGCCAACCGCTGAACGGTTGAAACTGGTGGAAATCCTGTACCGCGTCACTGGTGAAAATGACACCGTGCACAAGTTCCCAAAGCTGTTTTCTGGACTCGGGAAAATGAACAGAGGCCAGATCCGCCTTCACATAAATGACCAGGTCCGCCCGGTTGCCCAACACCCGCGGAAAGTTCCGTTCCACCTCCAGCAAGCGGTGGAGGATGAGCTACAAGACCTGCTGGACGCCGACATCATCGAACGGACGGAGGGCGCCACACCGTGGGTATCTCCCGTCGTGATCGTACCAAAGAAAGGCACACCCGGGAAAGTGCGGCTCTGTGTGGACATGAGAATGCCCAACACCGCCATTGAGAGAGAGCGTCATCCCGGACCTCATTTAAGTGACATGATTGCCGCCCTCAATGGGGCGAGGGTGTTCTCTAAATTGGACCTAAACAAAGGCTATCATCAGCTGGAACTACACGAGAGCTCCCGCTATATCACAACATTTGCAACGCACCTAGGGTTATTCAGATACAAGAGACTGAATTTTGGCATTTCATCAGCCGCTGAAATATTCCAAGAAGCTATCCGGCAAACGATACATCACATCCCAAATACGCTGAACTACAGCGATGACATTCTAGTCTACGGGGCGACGCTCCAGGCCCACGACACGGCCCTAGATAGGGTTTGCCATGCTCTCCTGGAGGCTAACCTCACGCTCAATAAGGAAAAATGCGAGTTCCATCAGTCGCAACTGAAATTCTTTGGCCACATCTTTTCAGGAGCCGGAATGCAACCAGACCCTGCCAAAGTGAGTACTCTGAACAACACCAAGAGTCCACTTGACGTCAGTGATGTGCGATCCTTCCTTGGCATGGCGAGTTACTGTTCAAGGTATATCAAGGACTATGCCACAATAAGTCACCCACTTCGCACGCTCACCAAGCAAGGACAGGCCTTTGAGTGGACTCCCGAATGCGAGCAGGCTTTCCAGGACATAAAGAGAGCGGTGGGCTCGGTGGAAAGTCTGGCCTATTTCAGCCCAGATCGCAAGACAGAAATAACAGTGGACGCAAGCCCCGTCGGGCTAGGAGCCATCCTGGCTCAATATGACAAGGACACGGACCACCGCCACATTGTGGCGCACGCCAGCCGGAGCCTTTCTGACACGGAGAAAGCCTACTCCCAACCGGAAAAGGAGAGCCTTGCGGTGGTGTGGGCGTGTGAGCATTTCCACGTGTTCATCTACGGGAAGCATTTCACCATGGTAACAGACCACCAAGCCCTCGTCACCATCTATGGCAACCCCCGATCCAAGATGCCACCCCGCATCGAGAGGTGGGGACTCCGTCTGCAAGAATACACATTCACAATCGTGCACAAGCCAGGGAAGGCTGCCAACCCGGCTGACTATATGTCGCGCCACCCGGAAGACTCACAGCGACACACACCGTCCATGGCAGACGAGTATGTCCATTTTGTGGTGGACCAAGCGCGGCCACCGGCGGTCCCCCTAGAGGCCATCCTGGACGCCACCCAGCAAGACACCATGCTGCAGCAGGTGATCCGAAGGGTCCGAACGAACAGGTGGCGGCACGAAGAGTCGGAGGACGAAAAGGGTGATATCACAAGGCGTCAGGAGTGGCAAGCATTCCGGAACGTGTGCGAAGAACTATCCGTCACACCTGATGGCCTACTGCTGCGAGACATTCGGATTGTAATACCCCAACAACTGAGACAGGGAGTCGTCAACCTGGCACACGAAAGTCATCGAGGAGTAGTCACGACGAAAAGAGCGCTTCGTGAACGTGTCTGGTTCCCCTTCCTAGACAAAATGGTAGAGCACACCCTACAAGACTGTCTACAGTGCCAAGTGGTAAGGCAAGGAGACTCACCCGCTCCACTCCGGATGACGCCCCTGCCACCAGGGGTATGGCAAGAACTGGCCATGGACTTCTACGGCCCCATGTCATCGGGCAAGTATGTGTTAGTTATAATAGATGAGTACTCAAGGTTCCCCATCGCCCGGTTCGTCCCATCCACCAACGCAGCTGCCACGCTCACCGTCCTGGATGAAGTCTTTGCAGCCTGGGGCCTACCCGCGGAGGTGAAAACAGACAATGGGCCTCCGTTCAATGGCCGGGAATTCAGTGATTTCCTGACGCTCATGAATGTGCGACACCGACGGGTCACACCACTATGGCCGCAGGCCAACGGCACAGCGGAGAGATTCATGGCCACTTTAAAAAGGACATTCCAACAGGCCGCTCTGGACAAAAGAGACCCGCAGGCAGCCCTCAATGATGTACTCCGAGCCTACCGGACGACGCCGCATGCCACCACAGGCAAATGCCCTGCTACACTTATGTTGGGGCGCCCGGTCAGGACCCGGATACCCACTTGGGAGGGAGCGCTGCGACCGATTTCTCCCAACCGTATTCATCGGGAGGTTGAAGCCACCGACAAAGCTCGCAAAGAAAGCATGAAAGCGTACGCAGATGGCAGACGGCGGGCTCGCTCTCTCTCGTTCCACGAAGGGGACTGCGTGATTGTCAAGCAAGAACAATGCAAGAAGACAGACAGCAGGTTCAGAGCGGAACCTCTGACGGTCACTCGTCAGAAAGGCACCATGCTGACAGCAGAGTCAGACACCAGGCGTGTAACCCGGAATGTGTCTCACTTTCAGAAGTGCAGCCCGGCTCTGCAAGAGACTCTAGAGTCGCAACCTGCACCTTCAAAAACTCTGCAACCCGAGGCACAGAGCAAGGGTGACAGTCCAGTGGGGCAGACACCCGGAACCGAGTCAGATACAGTGCCTGAAAGCCGCACACTCCGTCCACGACAAACTATCCGTCAGCCCAAGCGGCTGATTGAGGAGATGTAACTCTTGGTGACCCCGTTCGTTGCTAACAAAGGGGGAGATGTAGAGATGAGGGGTCTAGTGGCTGTGTGGGCGGGCAGTATGGGCGGAGATAGGGGAGGACTGGGATGACAGGAAGAGGCGGAGTGGGAAGGTCAGGTCGGCAGTTGAGGGAAAGACATGCTGGTGTAAGGAATGCAATAAAGCACGTGAATAGAGAACCCTCCGTGTCTGTCGTCATTGTAAGTGAGTAGACACGACACTGACGACAACCCTTTTAAACTTTGAATTGTTATTCATTTGTGGAGTGTGCCATCAAAACATATGTTTGCTCCCAAAACCTAGAACACGCTCTCCTCGAATCGTGAATCACCGGAGTGTGCATTAGTAAGTTTTTTGTTTTGCTGATTTCACTTCTCTTTGCACTGTTTCAAACTCACTTTTGGGCGGTTCTGTTACCTGTGCAGACGCTTGAAGATCACTCTTTTCTTGACTGTCAATGATGCGGGTGATCCCTCGAGAGTTAGAAGTACTGGTAGAGAGACAATTAGGTTTTATTTTACTTTAGATGAAAATTGCTGACGACACGTTCCTTGGTTTTGCATTAAAACAAGTAGTAGCAAATATATTGTCGCTCAAACCCCACAACTTACAAAAATACTAAGTGACATTGTGCATAATTCCCACCCAGTACTTGGAGACTGGATGCTTAGAGCATAGTCTAGAAGAGTTTGTTGATGCGGTTCATCTAATAGCCCATGGCGCAGAGTGTGACATTTCGACCTGTGAAAAGTGGCCAGTATCGCGAGAGCTGCATACAACATGTGGCGCCCCAGTCCCTGGTAATCAGCTGTGGTGCGGCGTTTGTCACGAGCATCAACAGGATGCCAGGGCGGGTGAGTGCAGGGGTCTTTCAGGAAGCGCCCATCTGAGAACTTGAGACAGCCTGGGGGTAGTCAGTGCTGGAGTTGGGGTGTGAACGGCTCTCTGCTCGGATGGCTGGTGCCAAGATAAGATGCAGCCTTTCGAGTCACGGTGTTTTTTTCACCAAAACACAAACAATGGCGATTAGACGAGTCCATCCATCAGACAACAGGTCAGCGACAATCAGCACAAAAGGAGAAAGTTGATATGAGACAGGAAAGCCCCCATTGCTCCGTGCCACCTCCTCTTCCCGGATTTTCAAAGCTGAACTCAAAACTCTTCTCTTCCAAAGACACTTCCAGAACTAATACTTTTATACTCCGGCCCCTCTTGGAAGTTCGCTCTTCATTGTAAATTTGTATTTTTTCCTGTGCATCCCTCACCCCTGCGTGCTGTGTTGGATTTTGTGTTTGTGCACCCTTTATTCTCAGGCCCCTCTTGGAAGTTCGCTCTTCGTTGAAAATTTTATTTTTTCCTGTACATTCCTCACCCCTGTGTGCTGTGTTGGACTTTGTGTTTGTGTACCCTTCATTTTTAGTCTGTGTAATGTTATATTCTGTACCACTTTTCTCTTGTAACGTAACTAGCTCTATTGTACAGCGCTCTGACACCTTTGGGTAATGTCCGCGCTTTATAAAAATGCACTAAATAAAAATGCACTAAATAAAAAGCCCTTGATTGATATGATACCCCGTTCACAGCTTGGGGTTTCCTCCCCCAGCCCTGGAGAAAGATTGGCCGATGTGACTAACCGGAGCAGGCCGGGGGCGGTGGCTCCTTGACCGGTGTTGTGTAATATCTGGTATCCCCTTGGGATTGTGTATCCCCTGGCCTTCGGCAGAATCCGGAGGTCCTGTCTATTGGACACCTCGGACGAGCCCACGGAAGCCCCGCCCACCGCTGGAGAGGCAAGCCTCGGCTTTAGCAGGCAGAAGCAGCAGCGCTCCGAGCAAAGCTGCGGTTGTAACTGCACCTTTCTGCTCTAAAGCCGAGGAGCCATCTCATTCAAACAGGGTTAACTTAAAACACCGTATGTCGATTCCCTCATGGCAATTTTTAAAGGCAATCACCAGTTTACAAATGCTGAGAAATCGTATGATTGGAAGTGACAGTCCGTAACCAGGATGATTAAAACAGTGCACATGACATGAAAGGCTTGGTGGCATGTCTTCCATGTTTGTATTATTTTCCTATGAGCCCTTGTACGAGTTGTTTTCCCTCTAACTTGTATTTAGGACACCTTTTACTCATTTAAAAAGCAACAGGGGAAGTGTCACATTAGTACTTTGAAATGCGAGTACCTTGCTCCAATTTTGAAACTCTCTGGCAGACATTCGTTTTTTTAAATTAATTGAGGGGTTTACATCTAGGTAAGCACAGCGCTATGTTTTATATTGTCATATGTACAATGATAATTTTTTAGTTAATTTTAATAATAAGGGCTTTGGTAAAGCACTACTAGACACAAGGGGGCAGATTTACAAGCCCCTTGCGCCTCATTTACGCCGCCGTTGCGTCACTTTTGTGACGCAGCAGCGGCGCAAATCCTGCGCCATGGTGCGGGGTGCTTACAACGTGACGCATCTGGGAGATGCATCACGTTGTAAAGCCCTGCGCTACATGTAGGCGTTCCTGCGCAGGGGGGGGGCGTTCCGGCGCAGGAACGCCTCCTAAAAGTGGCTGAGTGAAATCTACAAGATTTCACTGAGTCACTTTTAGGCTCATGCTGCGTCAAAACCCTGCGCCTGCCTGAAGCAGGCGTAAGGATTGACGCAGCATTAGCAAGATAGGGCCCCCCAGAGCATTGCTGGAGCTGCGTCGCGCTCGCGACGCAACTCCAGCAGTGCGCCACTTTTACGGCACAGATGCGTCACGCATCTGTGCCGTTTTTGCCCCATGGTGCGCCGCATTGTAAATGCGGCGCATCCATGGTGGCGGAGCTGTGGCGCACAATAACTCCCGCATCCCTGCTGATATGCAGGGATGCGCCAGCTATTGTAAATCTGCCCCAAGATCCCTGCCCCAGTGCGCTTTGGGTGTGGACATTTACCAGGGGCACAAGACCCAAACTTCGGGGGGGGGTTGGCTAACACTCCCAGCTAGGGCTGGCCCTAGCACTGGCTGCACACAGTGTAACAGTCTTTTTTGGGGGCCCCCTGCCCCATTTCCTCCTTCATGAATTCTCTCACTACCACTCACCAACAATGCACCTCATCTTGCTGTTGCACCTTTCAGACAAACATTTAATTTTTTATAGCACTACTCATAGTTTGCTTACACTCAGTTCTGTGATCTGCATGGTACACTTTCTTGGTAGCAGGCACATTAATCCTCTGCGCTGCGTGGGTGGCAGGAGTGCCCATGTGAGTGCACGGTGAGCGATGCAACAGTGTGAGAGTAGGGTGAGTGAGGTGACCATATGAATTTGGGCGCGCATGTTAGTGCAGAGTGGGACTAATGAATGCATGGTTAGTGATGGGCTTGTTTGACTGAGATTGCAGATTGAGCAGTGAGGGAGACAGGTGAGGGAAGTGTCACATAAGTGCAGGGTGAGTAGTGTGCTCGTGTGACTGCAGGGTGAGGTACAGGGTGAACAGCGCAAGTGCATTGTGAGTGCAGAGTGATCACTGCGAGTGCAGGCTGAGTGGGTAAATGGGGCATGGTGATCAGTGTGAGTGCATTGTGATCGCTATGAGTGAAGGGTGAGCATGAAAGTGAAGGGGCGAGAATCAGGAATGAGTTGTCTGAATGCAGGGTGCATTACCAGACACTTGGAGTAACTCAGCATGTTATTGACGGCGGTGTAGGGTTTCAGATAAAGGTTAAACTATTGCTAATATGCAGGGCTTTGAGTGGGATAAAAAAAACGGGGGGTCTCTCAAAGGGGCGTGGCCGATATAATTAAAACATTTATGCTAAAA
The DNA here is from genome assembly GCF_964204655.1 of Triturus cristatus. NCBI lineage: Eukaryota > Metazoa > Chordata > Amphibia > Caudata > Salamandridae > Triturus > Triturus cristatus. The sequence continues at coordinate 223,128,838 of NC_140594.1, read as the reverse complement.
ATCTGTGCTCAGCATAATGTGCTGCCCGACTGGTATTTCGCTGCTTCTGTTATTGCCTCCAAATAAGTAACATTGCACCTACGACAAGCCAGGACTATTGGCTTTGTCAAAGGTTGTTAGTTGCATAAGATAAATATACTACATGCATGCATACATCTATGGCTTTGTGGTATATTATAATAGAAAATGTTTTAGTTCTTGTGCAAGCGGTTGTGGCGTAATGGCTAGAGCTGCCAACTTTGGTGCTGAATAAGCAGGTTTCAGTCTCAGCTTCGGCTCAACATCCTGTGTTATAAGGGCAAATCACTTAATCGTCCGTGAGCTCGGAAAGATGGGAGGCTCACCAGGCCCATTGTGCCGGTACTTTGAGGCACAATGTATCAAGCTCGGAAGGGTGGGAGGCTAGCTAGTCCTGTCATCCCTTCTTCAGCCAATATGGCTGTCGTAAGCATGCAGAAGATTTCCAGAACACCCATGCACACTGTACCTCGGAATGACTAGCCCTTGTGCCAGCACACTGATGCACACTCTATTGAGCTCGGAAGGTTAAGATGCTGACTAGGCCTGTTTTGCCAGCACACTCTGATGCATACTCTATCAACCTTGGAAAGACGGAGGGCTGACTAGGCCTGTCGTGCCAGCACCCTGGTGCATACTCTATCGAGCTCAGGAGGATAAGTTGCTGACTAGGCCCCATGTGCCAGCACTCTGAAGCACACTCTATCGAGCTCAGGAGGATAAGATGCTGACTAGGCCCATCGTGCCAGCACTCTGGTGCACAGTCTATTGAGCTCAGAAGGATAAGATGCTGATTAGGCACTTCGTGCCAGCACTCTTATGCATGCTATATTTGGCTTGGAAGGATAAGATCCTGATTAGGCCCCTTGTGTCAGCAATCTGATGCGTACTATATCCAGCACGGAAGGATAAGATGCTGATCGGGCACCTCGTGCCAGCACTCTGATGCAAACTATAACCATCTCAGAAGGATAAAATGCTGACTAGGCCCTTTGTGCCAGCACTCTAAAGCATACTATATCCAGCTTGGGAAGATAAGATGCTGACTAAGCCCTTGTGCCAGCACTTTGATGCAAACTGTATCAACCTTGGAAGGACGAAGGGCTGACTAGGCCCATCGTGCCAGCACTCTGATGCATACTATATCCAGCTCAGAAGGATAAGATTGTAACAAGGCCCCTCGTGCCAGCACTCTGATGCATGCTATATCCAGCTTGGAAGGATAAGATGCTGATAAGGCCCCTCTTGCGGGCACTCTGATGCGTGCTATTTCCAGCTCCAAAGTATAAGATGCTGATTAGGCCCCTCGTGCCAGCACTCTGATGCATACTGTATCCAGCTCAGAAGGATAAGATGCTGATCAAGCCCCTCATGTCAGCACTCTGATGCACACTCTATTGAGCTTGGAAGGATAAAATGCTGACTAGGCCCCTAGTCCCAGCAATCTAAAGCACATTGTATAGACCTTGGAAGGATGGAGGGCTTACTAGGCCCATCGTACCAGCACTCCGCTGTATACTATATCCAGCTCCGAAGGATAAGATGCTGACTAGGCCCCTCGTGCCAGCACTCTGATGCATACCACATTAAGCCCAGAAGGATAATATGCTGACTAGGCCCCTCATCCCAGCAATCTGAAGCACACGTTCGACCTTGGAAGGACAGAGCGCTGACTAGGCCCGTCGTAGCAGCACTCTGATGTATACTATATTCAGCTCCAAAGGATAAGATGCTGACTAGGCCCTCATGCCAGCACTCTGATGCACACTCTATCAAGCTCAGAAGGATAAGATGCTGACTAGGCCCCTCATTGCTAGCACTCTGATCTACACTCTATCGAACTCAGAAGGATAACATGCTGACTAGGCCCCTCATCCTAGCACTGTGATGCATACTACATTCAGCTCAGAAGGATAAGATGCTGACTAGGCCCCTCATGCTAGCACTCTGATCTACACTTTATCGAACTCAGAAGGATAACATGCTGACTAGGCCCCTCATCCTAGCACTCTGATGCATACTACATTCACCTCAGAAGGATAAGATGCTGACTAGGCTCCTCATGCCAGCACTCTGATCTACACTCTATCGAACTCAGAAGGATAAGATGCTGACTTGGCCCGTCATCCTAGCACTCTGACGCATACTACATTCAGCTCAGAAGGATAAGATGCTGACTAGGCCCCTTATCCTAGTACTCTGAAACACACTCTTTCAACTTTGGAAGGACAGAGGGCTGACTAGGCCCTTCGTGCCAGCACTCTGATGCATACTATATCCAGCTCAGAAGGATAAAATGCTAATTAGGCCCCTCATGCCAGAACTCTGATGCGTACTATATTCAGCTCGGAAGGATAAGATGCTGATTAGGCACCTCGTGCCAGCACTCTGATACATACCTAATACAGCTCAGAAGGATAAGATTTTGACTAGGCACCTCATGCCAGCACTCTGATGCACACTCTATTGAGCTCAGAAAGATAAGATGCTGAAAATTCCCCTCATGTCAGCTCTTCGATGCATACTATATCCAGCTGGGAATGATAAGATGCTGACTAGGCCCCTCGTGCCAGCACTCTGATGTGTACTACATTCAACTCAGAAGGATAAGATGCTGACTATGACCCTTGTCCCAGCATTCTGAAGTGCACTGGAAGGACGGGGCGCTGACTAGGCCATTCGTGTCAGCACTCTGATGTGTACTATATCTAGCTGGGAAGGATAAGATGCTGACTAGGCCCCTCGTGCCAGCACTCTGATGTGTACTACATTCAACTCAGAAGGATAAGATGCTGACTATGACCCTTGTCCCAGCATTCTGAAGCGCACTGGAAGGACAGGGCGCTGACTAGGCCCTTGTGACAGCACTCTGATACATACTATAAACAGCTCAGAAGTATAAGATGCCAATTGGGACCCTCGTGCCAGCACTCTGATCCATACTAGATCCAGCTCGGAGGGATAATTTGTTGATTAGGTCCCTCGTGCCAGCACTCTGACGCGTACTATATCCAGCTCGGAAGGTTAAGATGCTGATTAGGCCATTGTGCCAGCACTGTGATTCATAGTATATCCAGCTCAGAATGATAAGATTCTGATTAGGCCCCTCGTTCCAGCACATTGATGTACACTCTATTACGCTCGGGAGGATAAGATGCTGATCAGGTCCCTCGAGCCATCACTGCCATGCATACTATATCAAGGTTGGAAGGATGAGATGCTGACTAGACCCCTCGTGCCACCATTCTGATGCACACTATATCCAGCTGGGAAGGATAAGATGCTGACTTGGCCCCTCGTGCCAGCAATCTGAAGCACACTGTATCGACCTTGGAAAGACAGAGGGCTGACTAGGCCCCTCAGCCCAGCAATCTGAAGCACACGTTCGACCTTGGAAGGACAGAGCGCTGACTAGGCCCGTCGTACCAGCACTCTAATGCATACTATATCCAGCTCCAAAGGATAAGATGTTGACTAGGCCACTTGTGCCAGCACTCTGATGCGTACTATATCGAGCTCAGAAGGATAAGATGTTTATTAGGCCCCTCATGCCAGCACTCTGATGCACACTCTATCGAGCTTGGAAGGATAAGATGCTGATTAGGTCCCTCGTGCCAGCACTCTGATGCATACTATATCAAGGTTGAAAGGATAAGATGCTGACTAGGCCTGCTATGCCAGCACTCATTTGCGTACCATATCCAGCTAGGAAGGATAAGATGCCAATTAGGACCCTCGTGCCAGCACTCTGATGCGTACCATATCCTGCTCGGAAGGAACGCATGCTGACTTGCCCTGTCACCTCTTCTGCAGATAGTCTGGCAGTTGTAAGTACACTGATGATTCCTAGTACACTGCATGTGTTGCAAGTGTATCTGGTGACTCTGGGATCACCTCAGCTGCAATCTGTGCTTGAGGCGTGCACACTGGCTACTGTGATCCAGAAACAACTCAATTGAATCTCTTTTGGGAACGGGGGAGGGGTTCGATGGCCCAGCCATCTTTTGGTGATCGAACTGCTGCAGAATCACAGTCACCCTGCTACATGACACTGGAACCTCAATGTACTGACAGCAAACACGTCTCTGACTCAGAGACACCGGTGCACCAGCAGAAACGAACAGGTGCTGTGTAATATTTGGTATCCTCTTGGGATCGTGTATCCCCTGCTCTTCGGGAGACTACGAGCTCCTGCCTATTGGACATCTCGGGCTGGCCCACAGCAGCCCCGCCCACCTCAGGTGAGGCGAACCTCGGCTTTAGCAGGCAGAAGCAGCAGCGCTCCAAGCAAAGCTGTTGCCCCAGTCGCTCTGTTTACGGGGACAATAAGAAATGGTCCTATTAAAGTCCTTAACTGTTTGTTTATCTTGCCTTGACCGCTGACTGTTTGAACTAAAATGCACTACATGTAAAACAAAAGAGAAAATAAACGTAGATCTCGAATGCTAAACGAAAAGATTCATTTAAGGAAATGAAACGAAATTAACATAAGGAAAAGAGCATAATAAGGGAGGGGAACCATCACATTAATAGAAAAAAGCAAAGAAAAATTGTAAAAACAAGAAGGAAACAACAGATATTTACAGCACTGAAAAAACTGAGAGAGAACGCATGAGAGAAAAATGGAGAAAGAAAACCTTTTGGTTTTTAATAATAAAATGTATTAAAATCTTTAAAGATGCTACAGGGACAGATCCGCAAAGGCCTTCCATTATTGCATGTAGACGTGCCTTGTGATGATATCTCATATGACTCTGGCTCCCTATTGAACTTAGAGCTAATGAAAATCATCCAACAAACATTGTGTAAAATATGATAAAGTCAAAGAAGTGTATTTCTTTAACTTGTTAATTCAACCTGCTACAAGTTGCATTGTGGAACTTGAAGACTTTTCTTTTAACCGGTGCTGGATGTGGTAAAAATGGCTAAAGGATCCCATAAATTGGGGCTGACGTGGTAGATGAACGGACTGGACGAGCCCTGCCAAGTTTTCCATGTCCCCAGTCTAGATTTGTTTTTAAAATTCTGGGACTTGTAGTCCTGTTCATTCCATTACAAAAATGAACTGCAAATTTGAGAATTCAAAGAAAAACCTGGCTAGAACAGCACATCATGCATTGATCAGGGAAACTTGGCAGCAATGCTAGAGTCACAAGTGGCAGAGATAAGAGGAGCAGGGGTTAGTATTTAACACACACACACACATAAATATATATATAAACTGTCCTGGAGATAGTTGGCAATGGACTGTATTTTTCGAGGGATCGAATTTTCCAGGACCGCCTCGACAAGGAACAAAGCCTGTGGCTGCTGCCTTGGCAGCCTGTGACTGCACGGGGAGCCGGGATGAGATTACTGCTTGCCTCACAGTCCGGTCTGTTTCCAAGTTGGGGCTGGGGCGTTGGGGACCGGAGGGAGCTCCTAGCACCATTGAGCACGCAATCACATACAGCCCCCTCCTTTTGCTTGGCACAACACAGCGCTTACTGAAGTTACATCGATCCAGCTGTCACACTTACCTTCGTGACGCATGCTGGGAGTAGTAGTCTCCCATTAGACTGCTGCGTTCCCAGTGCAGCTGGGTCAGCTGATCTCTCGCCAATGGGAGTGCCTGAGTAAATTCAAAAGGAGGGAGTAGGTGATTGTGGGGTATTAGCAACACCTGAGGAAGGCGGATAAACCGAAATGCATTGTGCACTGCTGTACCGGTGAATAAAGAGCTTCCAAAGTATTCCCCGCTCTGTCCTTGTGGTTTACTTTGAGGAATGGCCTGTTGGAGATATTTGTCACGGTGGCCAACTACGCGAAAGAAGGACCAGCCCTGCAAAGAGTCCTGGAGATAGTTGGCAATGGACTGTATTTTTCGAGGGATCGAATTTTCCAGGACCGCCTCGACAAGGAACCAAGCCAGTGGCTGCTGCTTTGGCAGTCTGTGACTGCACGGGGAGGCGGGTGAGATTACTGCTTGCCTCACAGCCCGGTTTGTTTCCAAGTTGGGGCTGGGGCGTTGGGGACCGGAGGGAGCTCCTAGCACCATTGAGCACGCAATCACATACAGCCCCCTCCTTTTGCTTGGCACAACACAGCACTTACTGAAATTACATCGATCCAGCTGCCACACTTACCTTCGTGATGCATGCTGGGAGTAGTAGTCTCCCATTAGACTGCTGCGTTCCCAGTGCAGCTGGGTCAGCTGATCTCTCACCAATGGGAGTGCCTGAGTAAATTCAAAAGGAGGGAGTAGGTGATTGCAGGGTATTAGCAGCACCTGAGGAAGGCAGACAAGCCGAAATGCATTGTGCACTGCTGTACCGGTGAATAAAGAGCTTCCAAAGTATTCCCCGCTCTGTCCTTATGGTTTACTTTGAGGAGTGGCCTGTTGGAGATATATATATAATTGGATCCCAAAGAATTGATAGATTACAGTAACTGTGTACTTTTTCGGTCAAAAATAGTCTACATTTTATATTACCTCTCAATAAGGCACTTGCTGTTGAGATCACTGTGTAAGCAAATTCCTAGGTATAACATTGATGAGATATCTATGAAGGTTAATGCCCTTGCTGAACAGATCTGTGTACAGTCTAGTTACAGGTTTAATTTATCATAAAATAGCATAGACTTCTCACCAGATCTTTCTCCAACACTACCAGTAGAGGGCATGACCCCCCCAAGCTGTTTACACCTTGATAAGTATACTGTGTTGTATACTGAATTGTGACCCAAATGCATTATTGTGTATTCATTGTATTTTTCATTTTAAATACACAGAATAAGATTTTTTTTAAATCTCATTAAGGGTTATGCCTGTTGCAAAGTACAGTGTGTAACATTCAAGTATGTATTATTGTGTGATAGCTTTGTGTTTTAAGTGGACATCTCAGTGTGTTATTACTTTTTTGTGTGGTGATCCTTGTATTAGTAAGTGCATCCTAATAATGACTCAGAAATATGCCTCTGACATTCGAATAAATCTTACATAAGTCTTAGTTTGGAAATATCAAACATCACACCAAATGATGGATGGGTCAAACATCTTACCCCTCCACCATGAAACATCTACCCTAGTTTACCTCTTGAGTACTTATGAAGTGACAAGCTCTGATAGATCTGCCAGCCATCGGGTGGAATTCCCCCCAACATTTGGCTTTCCTCCTCCATAGATTATGCACACTTTACCTCTGCTAACCAGTGCTAAAGTGCATGTGCTCAATCCTTTAAACATGGTCACATTGGCTAATCCCCAATTAGCATTTTTAATATCCTTTAAGTCCCTAGTAAAGTGGCACTACCTTTGCTCAGGATCTGTAAATTAAATGCTACTCATAGGACTACAGCACTGATTGTGACACCTACTGAAGTAGCCCTCTGAACATTCTAAGGCCTTGGACAGCCCTGTGGGCAGGGTGCAGTGTTTACATGTCCTGGTAGTCAAAAACTCTTACATTCATTGTGTTTCTACTGCAAGGCATACCTCTTCCACAGGATAGCATTGGTGTTACTTTATTACATTTAATAAGCTGTAATTTCTAAATGGGAGCAGGTAACCAGTTTATTTATGATGGCTTTGGAATTGCATTGAAAAATCCTAACTTATGATGAAAACAGATTTTAGGTTACAATTTTGAAAATACCACTTTTGGAATGATGGCATTTTCCAGCCTTAGCCATTTAGTGCATGTAAAATCTCTCTTGGTCACATGACTTGGTGTAGCTGACAAATGGGTTTTGTGTGTTCCTCCTAGACAAGCACAAACAATAGAGAGCTGCGGTGTGCCTAGTAGTTTCCATCACTGGCAGGATGGAAGGGTGGGGCTGGACCCAGCCCTAGTTACACTTATAGGTTATTTCCTCACTCCACACAAAGAGCTGCATACCCCCTGTAGTTAGTCTGGAGCTAAGGCAGGATCACTGAGGACTTCAAAGGGAAACGTGTAGAAGCTCCTCCCCACTTCAAATGCACAGCTAGATATAAATACTGGACCTCAGACACTAACTCTTCAGTACACTTCTGGACCTGTAGTTACTCTGCCAGGAAGACGGACCACTGCCCTGCTGTGCTGACCTGCTGCCATCTTGCCTGAGTGAGAAGGACTGGATCTGCACCTGTTGAACCCAGGACCACAAAGTGACCTGAATGGGCTAGTTGGTGGTCATCCTGACTTGGGCCTCAGGGACAGTAGCCTCCAGTCATCTTGAACTCAGCGCCTGAACTGTGCCATTTGTGAGTCTACCCTCTAAAGTGGTACCACCTCAGTCCCGAACCCTTGTAAATGGGCCTAAGGTGCTCTGCCAGGTTTTGTGAATCCAGTGGAATGGATGCATCTCCACTGCTTCCAAGCAGAACGCTGAGCAGAAACGATGTTTGCCACTGCTGCGTGGATCAGTACAAGGACAAAGAGCTGTATTGCGTCTCAGCCCATTGACGCATCGGAACTGCCAATGTGCGATACATTCTTGGTGTAGGGCTTCTCATCCCTCATCGACGACAGACTCGAATACGATGCCGGGTGGAGCATCGCAGCCGCTTAGCTTCTCAAAACGATGCATTGCCCAGACTGTGCAACGCTACCTTGAGGATGGAATTTAAATGCAAGCCCTCATCAATGGTACTGTCAACAACTGCGCAGGATCTTGCACTGCAGCCTTGCTGCACCTCAGAACTGACTCATCCCTTCAGTTGGGTGATGCATCTTTGACTCAGAACCACACAATGCTGTGCAAACCAGGATTGAAGGTACCTTGTTCAGCAGGCCTAACTGGGTCCCTGTAGCTGGCCCAAGCTCCATCGTGGTTGGCCTGAACTTGTTACTTTGTCTCGGTCTGGTGCAAACAGGTATCCATAGTTGACACTTAGTGACTTTTGATGCTATTTTTGCTGAAATCTTAAAACCTGCATGTCTCTGGTTCTATTGATTGGATTTTTGTTGATTTTATCTTCTTTTATTTATAAAAATGACCTGTATTTTTGTAAACTGATGTGGAATTCTTTTGTGGAGTGTTTTCACTCTGTTACTGTTTGAAGTGTTGCACAAATACCTTACACATTGCCTCTGAGGTAAGCCTGACTGCTCTGTGCAATCTATCGAATGGTTCAGCACAGGTTAATTTAGGGTTTGTTTGTCACTTTACCCCGAGAAGAATTGTGGTTGCTGCTTAAGAAGGGTTTTACCACCACTCAATCAGTAACCCAATTTCTTACAAGCTCTTTCTAGGGCGCTTAGCAAATGACTGGATGAAAAATCAATTGCATCAGAAGGGGGATTGAAAAAGATGTTTTTAGGTTCCATTTTTTTTATTGTCATAGAGAGCAATGAGGTTCAGGATGGCAGACTACATAAAAAAGAAACAAAACCAACTCCCTTCCAAACCTCCCCACCCCTTCAAGTCCCTCCCTGGATGCTCCCGACCCCCTACACCTATCTCATCCCCATCAGGGCCAGTTGAATGTCATGTCACTGTAACCCATCGAAGTTCACCAGGATGTTGTGCCTGGTGGTGCCAGTGGAGTGGATTCTTGTGGGGGCTACGAGAGCCGCAAAAGGCGCAAGTACTTAGGGCAGGTGAGTTCCCTCAGCCCAGTGGCAAGTAGGGAAAGGAACGGGCGCCAAATATCTGCAGAAGAGGCCCCATCTCCCTGTAGTGAAAGAGTTATGCGTTCCATGCCCAGAACGTGCCATCATTTGTGCAACCACCCCTGGTATGTGGTTATTCTATCTGTGCCCCAGTGGGATATTCTGTTTTGCAATGCTGCCCCAAGGGCTAGTCCCATTTGTCTACCCTTGCCCAACCTGAGGGGAAACGTAAGTGCGTTGGGTAGGCCCAAGACGACATCCACCAGGAAACACGGTATCTGTGTGTTGAAATGGTTGTCTACATCACCTAAAATGTGGTCCCAGTAGGGTGAACTGACAGGGCAGTCCCATAGTAAGTGTGTCAGTGTGCCCTCTGCTCCACATTCCCTCCAGTATTGCGACGAGCGATTGGGATTGTGTCTGTGTAGTCTGGGGGCGTAAGGTACCAATAGGTCACTACTTGGTCGCTGTTTCAATGCTGGAAATGTTCAGCGCGGTGTGGCGTATACAATAGTTAATGTCGCCCCATTCATTCTGCAAAAGTGTTCGCCCCAATTCTGCTTCACAACACCATTGCCCTGCAGAGGAGGTCCCCATTTCTGGGGGGCACAGAAAGTGATAAAGTTCAGTGATAAGGTGTGAGTTGGTCTTCTTGGTGTGAAGCCATTTTTTATATGGGGTTAGTGGTCTTTGGGCCCCTAGTCGCATCGAGGGGTGCATCTCCCAATGTCGTACCTGATGGAAGTGGTACCGCTCGGACCATGGCAGAGTGAGTTTGGAACGAAGATCTTCGAAGGTCAAAGGGCCCTCCAAGTCAAAAAGGTGTCCTATTGACCTACACCCTTCTCTATCCCAGCATTGGAAAGCCCTCTGATCTAGACCTGGGGTGAATTCCTCCTTTTTGACTATAGGTGTGAGGGGTGATGGGAAGGAGGTTAAGCCATATCTTGTTGAAGTGTTGTCCCATACCCTCAAAGTCATGTGAGTGATTGGCGAGCCATATAAACGAGCTGGGCATTGAGTCTTGTGAAGGAAAGGGATCCCCCACAGCGCCTGACCTGAGATCGCTCTTTCCATAACAGCCAATGTTTCTCCGACTTACTACAGGACCATTCCAGCAAAACACGCAATTGGGTAGCTTGGTAGTAATGAGCTATATTTGGGACTCCCCTATGGCTCAATTCCTTGCTCATTCTCTGCTTTTTTGTCAGCCCACACGATTAAACCGAATTCCAGCTGAAGCGATTTAATAATACCAGGGGGAGGCTCCACTGGGAGCATTTGAAAGATGTATAATATCTTGGATAACACGTTCATCATGAGTGCTGTCACTCGGCTGAGCAAGGGAAGGCCAAATGGCTTCCAGAGGCGTAGATCTTTACGAACCTGGGAGAGAAGATGCTTATAGTTCATGGTAACTGTAGCACACATGGACACTGTCAACATGATCCCTAGATATGGAATCGATTCCGTCTCCCACTGAAGTGGAACAGAATGCGCAAGGGTCTCCCAGGTTGAAGGCCGTAGGGAAATCCCTAGGACCCGCGATTTCGTAACGTTGACCCGGAACCCAGAACCCTCTGCAAAGCTCTCGAGTTAAGCAAAAAACACGGGGATGGAAGTCTGGGGTTTCTCCAGTGTAGCTTCTGCGTCGTCTGCTGAAAGACTGATAGTGTGAAGGTCCCCCCTGATTCTAACTTTAGAGAACAGCGGGTTCTGCTGCACCCTCTAGGCCACGGGCTCCATGTAAAGAGTGAAGAGCAGGGGACAGAGTGGACACCTCTGCCTCATGCCGCGGGCGATCGGGAAAGAGTCTGTGGAGCGGCCATTCACCCTCACCGTTGCATTGGGGTGGCTACAGCAGCTGAATATACATTTACGAAAACGGTCGCCCATCCCAAACCTCGCGAGGGTGGTCTCCAGATACTTCCAGTCTACTCGGTCGAATGCTTTATCAGCATCGACCGATAGCACCACACATTCCTCTTTCTGGTGTTGAGCCTTGTCAAGAAGGTGAAGTAGCCTCCGTGTGTTGTCACTGTACTGTCTGGTGGCCACAAAGCCAGACTGGTCGGGATCCAGCAACCCCGGCATCATTGGACCTAGCCTGGCCGCCAATATCCTCGTAAAAAGCTTTAAATCAGTGTTTAAAAGGGATATCGGTCTGTAAGAGGCACAGAGTTGAACATCTTTGCCAGGTTTTGGAATCACTACGACCGAGGCCATTAGCATCGTGGGGGGAATGTCCGAGGTATCGTCTACCTCGTTGAAAAGCTTGGTGAGAATAGGCGCCAATGTTGTGCAAAAGGTCTTGTAGAAAATGACGGGGTACCCATCAGGGCCCGGGGACTTAAGAGGCTATAGCTGTTATCACCTTCTCTATGCGAATAGGGCTTTTCATGCTGGCTGGCTAATCCGGTGTTAATCTGGGGAGAATTGCCCCCTGTGTGTAGGTGAGAGAATCTTGTTCTGAAAGGTGTTGGCCTGTGTATAGTTTTGGATTAAAACCATGGAATGCTCACGTTATGGCTGTGTCATCTGAGAACTCATTGCCAGACTCGTTGCATACTGTATGCATGGAGGCCGCTTGGCGTTGGGCGTGGAGCTTATTAGACAAAAGGCGCCCGCCTTCATCTCCCCCAAGTAGAAAGAATGTCGCAGCCTAAGGACTGCAAACTCCGCCTTATCCAAATCTAGGTGAGTGAGTTGCAGGCGCACTGCCTCTAATTGTCGCCATACCCGGGGGGGCCCCGGTTCATTTATTAATGCATTTTAGCTCCTGCACTTGCCTGTTGAGGCCCTCTCTTTTGTCCCGTCTAATTTGATTGTCTGCTGTGGATATAGCGAAGAGTTCCCCTCTAGCGAATACTTTGAGTGTTTCCCAAGGCGTAGTGATGGATGTGCCGGGGATATCGTTAAAAATCAAGAATTCCCGAACAATCTTAATGGTCAGGACTGTACACCGGAACATTGATACCTGACAAACTGAGAGGACTGCAATCCTGATACGGAGTTGTTGGAGAGACACTTCTCATGTAATGTATGAACTTACTATTGGGGAGCGGCTCGCCCGGGCCGCTGGGGTGCGGGTGAACACACCTTACAGGTATGAGCGGGATTAGTAATGGTGGCAGAGGTGATATATCCTGCTCCCGGGGGGGGCTCTTGGGGATTCTCTGAAGTCTCGAACCCCTTACCATGGTGCAAGTTCAGGGGTCAAAGCACTCTGCTCAGTTGGGGTGGCGAGCAGTTCCAGAACCGCCGGGCAGGGAGGCAGGGAGGGGGGCGGAGAATGGGTCTCAGTTTAAGAGGCGTAGTTTGTTTGTTATAATTTTAGATCCACAAACTATCAGAAGGTGTTCCATGATATGCACTGGTGCTTTGTCTATTGTGACACGCATTGCATGGCTTAACAACGACACTAACACATGGCACACACATTAGCGCGACCTGAGGATACAGGCAACAGCTCGCTGTCACTGGGGGGGCCAGGCACCGCCTTGCCAATCATATCCTGGAATGTCAATGAACTGGGTAATAAAATTAAAAGAGGGCTGGTCCTCCAATACTTAAAGCGTAAAGCCCCCGCAGCCGCTTTGACTCAAGAAACCCATTTGGTGGGCACAGCCTCTAGGGCATTGGATAGATGGGGGTTCAGGATGGTGGCCCATTCGGCATTTACCACCGGGTCCCGAAGAGTGGGGATATTGGTTCATAAAAGCTACCCTCTGATAATTAACGGGTCGTGGACTGACGACCAGGGCCGTTTCGCTGCGGTCTCATGTCAATGGGAGGGTAGGGACTACAACTTGATCTCAGTCTATGTTCCACCCGCGCTCCACCAGGTGGCCTTTCAAGAGCTGGGAAAATTCTTACTTAACCTCCCACCTGGAGAATTGATAATGGGAGGGGACTTCAATGCCACGATGGACTGCATGGTGGACCGCACACCTCCCAGAGACCCTACTAACACTACACGTAGACTAAAGGAGTTTATAGAAGCTCTGGGGCTTGTTGATGTATGGCGCATAAGACACCCAGTCAAGCAACAATACACTTTCCACTCCGGCGCCCATAATAGTCTCTCGCGGATTGACTACATTTTCACACTTGCAATGACTCCGGGAACACAGTTGGAAATATCCCATTTGCCGAGGGGCATTTAAGACCACTCCCCGGTTCAACTTGTTTACCTCTCGGGTGTGCCGAGCCGAAGACGACTTTTCCCTATTTACCCTGGGTATCTTAAGATCCCCAAGATAGGCAAGGGTCACAAGACGGTACTTCATTGAAAACGTGCATTCGGTAGCATCCCCTATCACACTTTGGGAAGCATACAAACCAGTGCTCCGTGGGCAAGCCATCTCGTTAATCACTAACCACAAACGAGAGCAGCGACTATACCTAGACACCCTGGAACAGGATGTGCTGCGGGTTGAAATTGCACATGCCACAAATATAACAGATGCCACGATGCTCAACCTGGCTCTGGCACAACAGGAGTATAAGGTATACGCATGGGAGGCGTCAAAAGCTCGACACACGGCGACGCAGCACACAATCTACGAAATGGGGGACAAAACAGGTCGGCTCCTGGCATGGCTAGATAGACGGGAAAAGGCAAGTCGCTGGGTGTCCCAGCTGGAGAGAAATGATGGCTCTGCCACGGCGGACCCACAACAAATAGCGGACACATTCGCTGCCCATTATGAAAACATCTATACACCCACAGCCACGGCAACCATACCCGAAAACATAACCTTTCTCCGGGACATTCGCCTACCTACTTTATCACATACAGAAATGCAGAACTTAGATGCGGCTCTGACCGAAGAAGTGTTGTTACAGGTGTTTGGGGCGCTCCACACAGGGAAAGCGATGGGACCTAATGGAATACCGGTAGAATTCTACAAGAAAACGGCCGCCATTGTGGTGCCCCATTTGCTCAATATGTACAATGAAAGTTTGGAGAAGGGAATACTACCGCGGGACTAACGTTTAGCCACCATCATAGTCATACATAAATCATGTAAACCACCGCAGAAGTGTGCATCCTACCGTCCGATATCCCTAATTAACGCAGAAGCCAAAGTATTGGCAAAAACACTGGCGATGCGGCTACAACCGATCCTCCCTACACTAATACACCCGAACCAATCAGGCTTTATGCCGGGGCGCAACACAGCCCTCAATCTTAGACGTCTGAACGGAGTAATGTCCCGCATATCTACTATACAGGAAGGCGCGGTGATCCTATCACTGGACGCACGCATGGCGTTTGACCTTGTCGAATGGCCATTTTTATTCGCGGTGCTCCAACGAATGGGTTTCGGCCCAAATTTCGAGCATGGATCCAACTCTTATATACAAAACCCTTAGCGCAAGTGGTGGCGAATGGGCGTATCTCAGGAGAATTTCCGCTGGGCCGGGGGACGAGGCAGGGCTGCCCTCTGTCGCTGCTCCTCTTTGCGTTAGTACTGGAGCCACTGGCGGTGTGGATACGACAGGATCAGATGATTCGTGGGATGAAGTGGGAGATGGGTTGGGAAGACCGTATTTCGCTCTATGCGGATGATGTGTTGTTATACCTGACGTCCCCGGCGCGCTCCATTGTTAGCTTGCTAGACATCTGCACCGTATATGGACAGGTCTCCGGATACACGATAATCTGGGAGAAATCCCTATTATATGTCCTATACGGGCCTGTTCCGAGGCTACCGCCCGGCTGTAAACGGCAAGTAGCGGCCGGGGGATTCAAATACCTTGGAATATTTATCACACCCCAACAAACACTCTTCATTGAAGAGAACCTCAAGAAACCTCTCGACAAGTTCCGTCATGATGTGACACATTGGAGATCGCTGTTGGGCAGAGCCGCCCTCTTTAAAATTATGGCGTTGCCGAGATTCCTGTATGCCCTACAGAACACGCCGTTTCCGGTACCATTGGAATATTTCAAGGCAATTGAGGCGGAAGTCACTACTTTATTGTGGGACGGAAAGCCAGCGCGTATAGCGATGCACAAGTTAAATCAAAGCTGGTATGATGGGGGGATTGCTCTGCCCAACATAAAACTGTACTATTGGGCTGCGCAACTAATGATTATAAACCAGTGGATACATACACCACAGGCAGAGCCAGCTTTCTGGCTGAACAGATACACCCTGCCGGCTGATCACATACTGAGGGCACTATTTACAAAAACAAGGAACAACAATCTCATGGGCCCGACAGCCCACACAGTCAAAATATGGCACACGGCGCAGCGAGCACTGGGGTGGGAGGGTAGACTGATGCAGGCCACACCGCTTTGGGAAACCCAACGACTGGGTAAGCTATACAACACCAAAGGGTTCAGACAGTGGGACCTTGTGGGCATTTCAAAAATAGGAGACCTTTGGGTGAAGGGTGGGGTCGTTCCCTTTGCACAACTGAGAGAAAAGTACGACATGGCCCCAACCGAAACTTTCAGATACATGCAGATTCGACACGCCTTGCTAAAAGCAATACCACTAAATACTCAGCTGCCGGAGGCCTCACCCTTGGAGGATAGACTCCTTACTGACCACATGACCACAAGGGCCATTTCCCAAACTTACCGCAAAATTATAAATAACCAGCGGGACCTCACGGTGTGCCTACGGGACCATTGGCGGGAGGACGTGGGTGCACTGGACGAAGCGGAGTGGCAGGAGGCATTGGCATCACCAAGAGAAGTGGCGATCCCCTCCAAACTCAAACTAGTACAGCTAAAGATCCTTCACCGCATATACTACACACGCATCCTGTTGCATAAATTGGGACGAGCTCCCGACCCCCTGTGCCTGCGACACTGTGGACAACCAGGCACATTTTTTCATATAATATGGGAATGACCGCAGATTATACCTTACTGGGAAAAAGTTATGAGGGTAATTGCGAGAGTGGGGGAGGCGGAGGTCCCACCGGAGCCAAAGAGGTCCCTCCTTAACATATGGCAACCAACAGACTTGAACCTGAGGATGCAGGAATGGGCGATACTGGTAATGACAATTGCTAAGCGTAATATTGCGCAGAACTGGGGTTCGGGGATGCCCCCCACATACCAACATTGTAGAAATGACATGGATAACGCCATGGTGGCGGAGCGAGCGGTGTATGTGCACAGGGTTGCCCCAAGAAGTGGTGCAAGATATGGGGAAAATGGAACGAATTCAGGGGCGACATATGTGAACCCCCGCGAGCTGCGTCCATTTCTGATGTAAGTGAATAAAAGATGGCTTATGTGGAGGGGCGGGGGTAGATTGATCGACGGTTGGAGCTATATGGGACAGGATGACTGCCAAAACAAACAAGGGTTCATGGTCACAAAGACACGGCACAGAAACAATGTATATTGTATGTTGAAAAGTAAATACCTTCAGGTGTTAAGATGTAAAATAGGACTACATGTGGATCAGGTTTGTTAATGTTTGCAAAATCAATAAAATGTTTTTTTTTTAAAAAATCAGGAATTCCTTCAGTGCCTTATCGTGATCACCCCTGGACGTGTGAAAGTGTGTCGGGCAGCTGCCATGTGTATGATGGTCTGTCTGGGGAGGGAATCGAAGCGTAAGTGTCAATGCGGCTTGGTCAGAGTGGGAACGAGGTTCAATATCTGAGGTCAGAGTGTGCTGAAGTAGCGAACTGGACCAGATAAAATAATCAATTCTGGCATAGGTTTTATGTGCATGCGAGTAGAATGTGTAATCTGTCACCTGGGGATGTATAGTGCGCCAGATGTCAACTAGTCCTAGATACTGCAGCCACTCCTCCCCCGTCTGTGAGAGAGCCCCTGCCTGCCCATGTCGTTGTGCTGAACGATCTAACTGATTGTCGAAAATGGAGCTAATATCTCACCTTAGTATAAGTTGCCAGTCTGGCGAAGCTGATAGTTCCATCACTGCCCGTCTTAAGAATGCCTCCTGCCTCTTGTAGGCGTAAATAGTGCCTAGGGTATCAGTATGCGCATTAATGGTAACCAAGAGGGCCAGTAGCCTCCCCTTAATTTCAGCCTGTTTTGTGCCTATTTTGCCCCTAAACATGTATGAGATGAGGATAGCAACTGCGGCTGGTTTAGCTGAGTGTGAAGAGAAATATTGTTGTGGGAAAGCCCTCGATCTAAGTCTGTGCGTGACCACGGCCAGGATGTGAGTTTCCTGTATTGAACATATTTGTGGGCTTGAATGTTCTAAGTAAGTTAGAATAGTTTTCTGCTTTATCTGGTTCTTCAGCCCTTTTACATTTAGCGTGAGGATTTAAATGTTCGCCAGCATGCAACTATGATGTCAATTGAAAGCCATGCGGGAAGCCAGTGTCCTGCAGGCACCCCCCCGTGAGCCTTCCCTTGAGATCTAGGAGTCTCACTCTGTGGGAAGCAGTGCCTATAGGTAAGGCTATAGATTTGTGGGACTCGGAAGAGGGGACAAACAAAGTAAAAATAAGAAGCATAATGAACCTCAACAATTGAACCCATGAGACAAAAGTCCATCATCATGGAGTGAACCTCAGTCTGGAGCAGTGTGCTCCAAAGAAGAAACAATGAACGGGTACTTGTGACCAATTTCACCTTGCCCCCACCCGAACCCAGCCCCAACAGCCATAAAAAAAGGATCAGGAGGAGGTATCTGCGGAATGTCCACTATTTCCTCCCGCTTTCGCCAGCCTTCATTCACTAGAGGGGTCCCCTGCGAGTGTTGCCAGTACTGCTTGCCGTTCCTTGGCCATGGTGTCTTGGTCAGGGCGCAGTTTGATTGCTGGGGCTTTAATTGTAGTCCATCCATGGCTGCTACATTGGCTTCTGTTTGTCTTGCTTTGTTGCGGTTCTTCCTTCGACTGGACCTCGATACGCAGGAGTCTAATCTAAATGGATGGCCCCAGTAGTAAGAGAGGCCAGCTGATCTGAGATGCATGGTAACGGGTCTGAAAGCATTGTGTTTCAGCAGGGTTGAGGCAGCCAGGTCTTGGTATAGAGCAGGTTTCTGGCCCTTGTATTTAAATGTGGGATCGTCTCTGGCAGCACGTAAGATCTGCTCTTTATGCTGCAAATCGTGTACACAAGTTGGGATATAGGCCGGGAGGGGGTCGGCGTGCCTCAGAGGACCCACTCTATGTGTACGATCAAGTTTAATGTAGAAATGTCTGTCACCATGGGCTCGATGTTTGCATCCTCTGTCCCGGACGCAATACCTCTGCTATGTATGTTGTTGCACTGGGACCTATTTTCGAGGTCCTCTGTATGCGCCTGGAGGTCAAGGTTTGGTTCTCACAGGCGAAGAACCTCTTGTTGCAGGCCCTCTAACTCCTTAACCTTGCTGGATTCATGATCTTACAGGGAGTTGACTCTCTTCCCTAGTGAATCTAAGTCCCGGCACACCTCCCTGAGGTCTCCTGGTAAGTCACGCTTCATAGAGGTGAGGTCTTCTTGAAGAGAAGCAAAAAGGGATTCCAGAAAGGGGCGTCTGACCGGGTCTCCGCGTCCTCAGCTCCCTCCACTTCTGTTGTGGGCTGCAGGGGCGGGGGATTCACAGATTGCGATTGGGGCGTCTTGAGAAGCATGTCCTTTACTGATCTGTCCTTTTTTACTCTACCGGAGGCCATGTCCAGGTTCACACCCCGTCTTGCAGGCTGTAGTCCACCTCTTCTTGGTAGCTTTTAGCACTCTGAATGTTAGATAGATTGCCCTGGGGGTCGAGGAGCTTGAGTTAGGGGAGCAGCAATGTCCTTCCCAGGGCTGCAGCTTGGTGCGGAATCGCCAGTAATCAAGGGGGCCCTAAGGGGGGATAAGGCAGTCCTCTAGACCGTGCAGTGGGGTCCAGGCCTGGGTCTGTCCTCCTTCTGCTGCCTCCGCTCTCCCCTATGGCACTCCCCACTCGTTGCGCACACCTGAAGCTGTCACAGCCCCCATAGTTATGGTGGGGGATCCCAGCCCCGCAAAGTGCTCTTGAGTGGAACTTGTCCATGGAAGGACTTCACTTTGAGTTGGGTTGGGGGTGGCGTCACCGTTGCGCTGCAAAGTTTTTCAGGCCGCTGCCATCTCTCTGCTCCTTATTTCAGCCCCCCACAGCTGCTCACCTCCTTGGCCTTGTGTCGCCTGCTTCTCCCGGAATTCACGGCATGAGGCCTCAGCCGTTCTGCCGCTTTCCTCAGCCGCCAAAGTCCACTGCACCATCTGCGTTCCTCTTTAGGCCTTGTTTTACCCCTGCCCTGTGGCTCAAGGTTTTCTGGCAGTCAGCTCGGCCTGGTTGCTGGCCAGAGTTCCTCCCCAGGCAATGGTGGCACTACCCCGCAGCCTGTAGTGCTCCTCATCGATGCAAATGGCCCATTGTGGGTGCTCATTGGCCCTGGTCTCATTGCCGGACAGCCCCAAGGTTTCAGCGACCCGGCACCTCTAAAACCACGGCACTGACTCTCCTGGCACAGCTTCTCTTCCACAGCTGGCTGTGCACCCGGCTCACTGGAGGCCACAGCCCCTGGACTCAGCACAGTTCTTCCTTCTGCGGTCTGTGTTGCTTAATAGCTGGTGCGGAATTATACTGGGCCTCTCTCAGTCACGCTGCCGCTCCCCCGGCCCCTTGTGGACTGGTTCTCCAGGCCACACAGTATCTTTAATGTGGGTCCTCACCGTCTGTTTCTCGCCACGGCGGGCTGCCTCCACTGCCGCCACAGGCACCTGTGCGGCCACCTCTCACCACCTGCCCGCCTGGATCTTACAGGGCTTAGTGATCCAGAAGGCTCTCTCTTACTTCCCCAGCACTCAGGAAGCATTTTGCTGGGGGAAGCATTTTCGAAGGTCCCCCTTCCGACGTCAAAAGTCGAGGCTGAGTCGGGCAGGAGCGAAGAGACAGAGAGACACGATCTAGCAAGTGCCATCTTGGCCACGCCCCCAAAAAGATGTTTTTAAAAGTGAATTCAAAGCTTGATCTGTCCTATGTTACATTAAGATCAGAATTTCATCCAGTTGGCATTGAAACTCTAACCAAATGTTCTTTGAGAATTAAATCTGGTCCTCTGCTAGACCTTTGCCCTTCCACATTGAGAAAGCAATTCTGGTCAGCCGCCTAATGACTTCACTAAAGTCCTCTCTTAATCAAGGTACCTGTTGGGCCTGGCCCTCTTTGTAGAGTCACTCCTAAACCTTTTTGCTTTTATCTCTTATGTTTCTTTATTAGTTTTTGTTGGCGTTAGGACTCCCAACTTTACTACTTCCAACCAGTGTTTAAATGCTTGTGATTTCTCCTTAAAACATGATACATGTGATTGATACATTTAATTTATTTCTGTAAGTCCCTAGTATATGCACGGCCGGACTGGGAACCAAAACCGGCCCTGGCAACTAGCTCGGCTGGCATACCAGGGGGGAGGGGGGATGGAGGAGCTGTTTGTCAGGGTCAGTTTTGTCCGCTTTTGTTACAGGGGACCGATATTGCAGCTAGGCTGCAAAACAGGCCCCCGGTAATAAAAACGGCCCCCCAGGGGTTCAAATCCTGCCCCCACCCTGGCGGTCTATTGGGGGAAAGCCTGGTGCCCGCTACGGCCAGTCCGGCCCTGAGTATATGGTACTACATGTACCAATGACCTGTAAATTAAGGTACATATTTAGCAAAGGTTTTGCGTCATTCTAGAGCCACGCAAGGGGACACAGAGGGATGCAAAACCTAGACTGAGATTTACGAGGCCAAGCAAGGTCAGCTTACATGACCCTGAGTGACTTGGTAAATCTGCAGTAACGGAAAGCAGCGCATGTCGCTGTCTTGCATTACTCTGTCCCCGGGAGGAATTCCATGGGTGGAACATGGGTGTTCCTGCGAACCCACTCATTAATTTGGGTGCCTTCCCAGATTTACCATGAGTGGTAGGCCTGGGAATGCGTCAAAATCCAGGGGAGGCATAATAAGGCGAAATATCCATATTTCTACTTGTTTGTTCCTCTATCAATGTGTGTTGCAGAATGCAGCACACGTAGAAAGAGGGACAAGCCTCACAGTATTGTATTCGTGCAGGAAGATATCCCCTCCTGCACAAAAACAATCTTGCTTGCCTCACAGGCCCATTTGCACCAATTGTGCAAGGGTATCTGCATTTGCGGTAGGCAGCCACAAGTGCACCAGGGCAAGCAAAGAACAGGAATGCTCAATGTAATGGTAAATATGGTGCATTCATTCTGTCTACCTGTCACGCAGCACTGCAAGGTGTCTTGCTCCACTGTGCTGCGTGACATTGTGCGAAATCTGACCTGCGATGCTGTTAGTGGGCTTGCAGCATGGATTGTGCAACCCACTAAAGTAGCACTTTAAAACACAAATCAAACCTGCCATTGCAGTTTTAAACTGCCAATCCGACCTGGCGTAATAACTTTTTGCCAGGCCTAAACCTTCTTTTTAATACATATGGCATTCCTTGTGTAGGCTCTAAAAAGATCACAGGGCATGGTGCATTGTAAATACAAAGTAGGGCATGTGTTTTTAAGTTTGCATGTCCTGGTAGTGAAAAAACTAGTACATTTAAAATGTGCTTTTTGATGGGGAACAGGTAAGGATGTCAAATTTTGACTCAAAAGAATTGTAACTTAAGATCCTCTTTAATGGTACAGTTTGATTTTAAGTTAACATTCAGAGACCGACACTTTTAGAAAGATTACTTTTTCATGTCCTGGCCATTTGGTGCCTTCTGCCAGTGTTCTGGGTCACAATACTGTGAGTAATTTAGCTGTTTGGCTTTGTATGTTCCTCCAAGTGAGACACAAGGGGATTAGGTGATGGCAGATTGTGCCATGCTGCCGGGATAGATGGGGGTGGAGCTGTTCCCTGCCACACCAACACTTCAAAAGGGCTGCCTTTAGCATATGCACCCAATCAAACCTGGCACTAGTCTTTTTCACCCCAGAATTCTTAGAGCCTTACAACCAGATGTGGGGGTAGCATAAGAAATGCCTCCACTTCAAAGGCCGGCACCAGGTATAACTATCGGAACCTTTGATCATCTTTTCAGTATGTTTCTGAACCTTTGGAAGACTTCAGAAGGATTTCATGGACTGCCAGATTACTGCCCTGCTGCTTGAGGCCTGCCGTGGTCCCCAGAGGACTGCCATGCTGCTAGCAAAATACTGCACTGCAGGTTGAGACCCGCCTTGCTTCCCAGAAGATTTCCCTGCTTCTAGAGCCCAACCTTTCTGCTAGAAGAGAACTGCACCATCTACTTGAAAGCAGGACAGCTAGATGTGACTCTATGGTTTAATTGGGCCTCCTGTTTGAGCTACAGGGGTATAACAAGCTCCAGAGACCGTGAACTCTCCCCTGGTCACTCTGCTAGAGTTAGTCCTTACAGCCTCTAAATGCTGCCCCCTCCCCCATCCTGCACCTTTAGAAGTGGTGTTAGAGGTGCTGCTCCCACCTACCGTAAAATCTTTTGACTTCAAAAACCTTTCACCATAAAGTGCCAGAAGAACCAACAGAAGACTGGAACCTACCTGCCAGTTGAGCCACCCAAGGTACATTGCCAGTCGGTTTGACTTTGCAGTAGCTCCAGCTAATTTCTTCACCATACCAGCAAATCCTGGTCACCGGGATTTCTCAGTGATGGCATCTGGTCTTGTGGAGCTCTCTTTGGCTACATCTTGTAGCTTTGTCCTGCTGGAGGTTTTCAACTCCCAAAACATTGTCTAAGCTGAAAGGAAATAGTCTTCACTGGGCTCAATGTCGATCAGCTCTTCATCAACAATGACAAACTCCTCAGCCTGGAAATTCAGCTTTTTCTGCTCAGAGCTATTTCCTGCCATTGTCATTTGCTTCACCAAGACTTTGTCCAGCACTCTCCAGCAATGATGAATCCTCTTTGGGCACAGCCTGCTGCCTTGCCCCATTGAACTCTACCTTTTCCTTCTTCTTTTCTTCAAACTTTCTTCGCAAGCCCAAAGGTAAGCCAAGGCCAGGTCCATTCCACCTTGTGTATCTGACTTGTGCTCCATTGCAGTAAACACTAAATTTTGACTTTATACCGGTCTTGCGCAACCAAATAACCGTGGTTGTCACTTTGATCTTTTAGGCTCTAGATTTTACTGAAGACTTTTAAAAATCATAACTTCAGTTGTACTGATTTGATTTGTTTTGGTGTAATTACATTTATTAAAACTTATCTAATTTTTCTACATTGGGTTGGGATTTTTCTTGTCTTGTGTTTCACTTTATTACTGTTTATATCTGCATAAATACTTTACACATTGCCTCTAAGTTAAGTCTGACTGCTTTTGTGCCAAGCTATCAGAAGGTTAAAGCAGATTAATTTAGTAACTTTTAAGGTTTTCTCTGACAGGTATTGTGACTGTTACTTCAGAAGGGCTCACCTCCCTTCCCCTCAACCAACAACCCAATTTCCCACAACAGCCTTATAACTTTCATTTTGTAGATATGTGACACCAGGATCTGGGATGTAGATGTGGTCAGTCTCACCAGGAAAAGTGGAGCACCCTCTTTTTCAAAGCAGAGCAAAACTTCAGAGAAAGTAGTTCCCAGGAGAAGGGACAGGATAGAAAGAAGGCACTGCTGAGAGGAGAGTGGCCAAGGAGAGGGAGGGAATAAGAGAAGGCAATACTGAGAACTGAGCAGGCAGAGGAAGGGACAGTGAGAGAGCATGCGCTGCTGCGCGGAGAGGGGGCCAAAGGAGGAAACGCATTAGAGCAGGAGATTTGCAGGCGAGAATCTTTGGAGGAAGAGGGAGAGCAATGACTGCTGAGGAAAGAATGTCCAGGCCGGAAGGGAATATAAAGAGTGAGAGCAACCACTGCTGGGGAGCGAGGAACTAGAGAGTGGAAGGCTGAAAAAGCAGGCATTGCTTAAGACAGACTGGAACTCAGTCAGGGGCTGATTCTCACACAGGGGCATACACCGTGCTTTCCCTGCCCTTTGATTTCTCATCCTGAGATATCAAAAGAGAGAGTCTTCAAACTGTTAAATATTAAACAGCTTTCACTATGTTTAATTGTCTTTTCTTTTCTGAGTTGCAATGTGCAATTGGTACCACCTACCATATACATTATTGCAACTTTCATTTGTGGTCATCAGGCATTTGAGAAATAGATTCACCATGTCCTCGAGTAGTTCTTTCTTTAATATTAGTAGTAGACTCACTAAAGATATCCAGGTGCTGCATGGCCCATCTCTCATCAACCAAGAAGTGCTGTTGTTAAAACCGCCCATATTGTAGTTTAGAACCTTTATATTTGAGCAAAAACAAACCTACCTCCATAAAAAAAATGATGTACGTTTCTATGCAAATCATTATCCTGAAAACTTCAGAATGCCAAAGACAAAACGCATAAAACAAGAGACTTGAGATGAAGCTCAGACATGAAAAACATCTGGTACCTAAGGGTATTCCAATGTATTTTATTTACTCTTATGTTACAGCCAGTCAACAATTACTGATATTGCACAGTTGTAAACAGCTTCCAACGTCGTATTTTTTATATTTTTATTCTGGTATATTTATGTACCGTAAACTCCATGCAAAGGCATACAAGTCCTTCATACTAGCTGTATTACGCAATACATTTTTTTTGGGGGGGGGGGGGGTTGCACAGGGAGATTAAGAGATTTGCTGAGAATCACAGGATGGTGAGCCCTGACACCGAGACTCACAGCTGATTCTCAGTTGCAAAGTCTGCGCTATGATGTAATGCCAGATCCTCTCCCTTTGCTCTGATTTTTTCATCAAACAAGAAATACAAAGTGATCAACACTCACTACAAAATTTCAAATAATCCACGGTATGACATCATTTCTGTCAGTAATAAGGTTAACTGCACCTTCTTTGTGAGAGATCACCTCAGTTTTAATCCTGAATTTTCACGTCAAATATAATTCTATTTCAGCAAAGCCATAAAAGTTTGATAAAATACAATAAATCTATAGGTAAAAGAAAAGTGCAGCACATTATTACATTGTTAATGAGGAAGTTGTCACAATTCCAAGTTTCAATCAACATTGGAACCCACAAACTGTTAAAAATAACAGAACATTCAAAAGTTGATAACACCAAAACCAGTGCATCACTATCCTAAAATCAATATGAAAGACATAATAATTTTATGACAGTTCTTCTCTTTGCCCACATCCGCCCTTAAATTGTTGCTACTGCACAGGTATACAGTATAGAAGGGTCCGATCTCAATACCCTCAAAGCAATGCAGTGGCTAGATGTGTCCAATTGTCTGCAAATGGGAGCCAGCCGTGCAGAGTGTGACTGGACATAAGCTGGGCATGCAAACAGCACATGTGGCAAAGACTCTTTTTGATCAAGACAGAAAGGGTAATTCCGAGAGACAGATTCCAACCATTTTGCAGTGAATGATTTCAGATGGAGCGTCCCTACTTTAAATTGATTGTGTCTAAAGGCCCCAAAATTAAGTCTTAGTAATTCTCTAAGCCATAAACCGATTTAAACTTAAATTCTCCCGTCATTGAAGTGCCTGCAACATTTTGCTCTCCCGTCTGCAGCATAAATGCCCAATTCTGTTTTTATAGTGTCACCTTGGAAGGTATTTGGGGTTCAGTAGGGTCGTGCCAATTATCCCTAAAGCCTAAAAAAACTGTCAACTTTTTAGTTGCAGTCAACGAGAGAATGTTTTAAATTCGATCGAACTTAATGATGACTTGTAAAGCAGCAGCATATTGAGCGAGCTCAGGGGCAGCCCATCATCTTCGTCAGAATAGCATGGACCATGGGGGACATTAAGGGCTACCTTTTTATTTCCCATTCCCAAAAATAGAAGGTGCAATGGTTTACTTCGTGGAAGGGAGGTCAGTGATCTTAAAAATTTTTCCCCAATTGCTCCAAAACCGAGACGTCACCAAAGCCCCACAGCTCAGCACCATGTAGTGCTGAGTCAAGGGCTTCAAGCAAGCAGTATTGATATGTGGACACCATGACATATAGGCTGACAATTTGATCCCAAGGTAATTAAACAAATCAACCCTCTCTAGGGCCTTATCGCCGAGCAGCAGCTTTTCCTTAACTTTTTTATGGTTGCTAAACAACATAAATTTTGTTTTGGCTGCGTTGATTTCTAAGCCACAAACTTGACAAAAGGCAGCACATTTTTTAAGAAAGAAGAATGTTCTGGCCACTCACAGTTTTCAATATTAAAAGAGTGTAATCTGCAAATATAAATATAGGGATCTTGGTGTTAGATATAACAGGGACATCCACTTTGCAGTCAAAAAGATAGCCGCCCAATCCATTTAGATACAAAGTGAAGAGAGTGGGAACTAGTACACACCCTTGCAGAATACCTTTCAGCACTGGGATCTTGTCGATCAGTTGACCCTGTTACCCCCATCTGACACAGGCGAAGGTATTCTCATGTAGCTTAATCAGTATTGACGGAATATTGTGAGGCATACCCATCGCCTTCAAAACCTGCCACAGCCTCAAGCATGGAACCAGGTCAAAGACAGATTTTAGATTGACAGAAACAACAAATAAGTTGCCCTTGCTGATCAGATCAATCTTCCAAAACAATTTGGACAAACCTAAATTCCTGCTCTATCGTAGAGGTTTTGGCTCTGAATCCCACTTGAAGTGGGCTTATATTATCCCAATCTGATATCCACGTTTGATTTCATACCAGAACAAAACGAGAATAGACTTTTTGAACTCAACAATAAGACTAATGAACCTATAATTCATATATACTGGTATAAATTCGGCACCCTGCCAAGATTCTGATATAGATGTATATATAACCTGGTATAACTTCGCCCTTCAAACTACTGGTATAACTTAAGGCACCGAGCCAAAATTCTGGAATAGATTTTTCCCAGAGCAATCACATTTGTTAGAGCTACTATATAGCCAGCCCAGTCATCAGCATTATGAGCAAACAAATAAAGAGGAATGGCAACTGGGCCTGGACGCTTCTCCTCGCAAATGTAGACAGTGAGTCTAGAACTTCCTCTCTAGTGAATGGGGGAAGAGGTAACATTCTGGAGGCTACTATACAACAGAGTAACTTTGGTGACAGGGACTACCTTCTCATAGTACAGTGCAGAAAAATGATTAACCTATTGTGAGGGTGGAACATGGTTTTGCGGTTCTTCCCCCCCAAGGGATTTGTACCACTGGCAACCAAGTGAAGTGCGAACATCCTCAGGATGGACATGCTTCCGCTAACTCCTGCTATCCATTATTGTCACACTTCTTCTTTGCATCCAATATGCCAAGTTTGTTTTACTTTCTGATGGCTGCAATCATAGATGGCTTTTTCAGCTTGATCGCCCTAGCTAGAGTGCGCCTCAGGTGCCCACACTCCCTGTTAGACCATCCGTTGGCTTTTATTTGAGGGGCTTCTTCTGAAATCATAAAATAAGCTGCAATCCTTCCTAAACGTCTTTTTGCAACACACTAAAGTCTAGGTGGTCTCCTTCCTTTTCCATACTTTTTGCAATGGTACTCCGAGTTGCCTGAACATCTTTTTTGATGTTTGACAAGATTACTGGCTTTCCATAACCTGATGCCATTTGAGGCGACATCTATCAGATATATGTACAACATTGTGAGTATTAGATGACCTGGCTGGGTCAATTGTATACTTATCAAACAAAGCTAGGAGCCTAAGACATAGAGGGTCATAGTCTCTCTCCACTCTTTCCTACTACCTGTACTACCATGTCACCCACTCTGGACCACAATCTTAAGTCGATGATCAATTGGGATTTTGGACAAATGGTTGTTAAAGTGTATGCTCCCTTGGTATTAGAATTAGTACGACCATTAGTAGCCCGACCCCCAATTCAATGGAGAGCGCTATCAACTGAAGGATGGCTTGGGTCCATTTTTGATTGAGTGAGGCTCCAGCTGGGGGATAGCCCAATATTCTTCCTCCTCAGCAGTGATTTCAATATCATCCATGACTAAGGGCTCAAATGAAGAATTAAGTCCCCTGCGAAGATCATATATAAACTTGAACAAGACTTATCCAGATGAGCCTCCAGGGCTTGAATTGCCACCGAAGTGTGTCTACTCTTAACCACATGTGCATATATGTTGAGGATCATCACACTATGGTCCCTCGCCCTACTTACTTCAATGCCTAGTATGTCAGTACAATCAATTGTTAATCAGAAAATCTTACAATTTGGGAAGGAATTCACCCATATTGTTAGACCACCCATAGGTCTTACAAACATATTAGACTTAGCTGAAAAATCGAAAAGACAAGTTGTGAGAAGTTGGCCTGGTATATGCTGTTCACTAATTAAAGTGGGCACCTTGCACAAGTCCAAACAACCTTTATGGTGATTTAAGAGGTCAAAGATGACCTTAGAAATCTTTCCAAATAGTAGCTGTGGAGAGCAGCCTTCAGTCTTAGTCTTGTTGGAATGTTAAGCAGCTTATTTTACCAGAATGCAATCTTATAGTATTGGTTAAAGGAAAGGAGAACCACACAGTAGTTATAGAAATATGTATTTATTAATATAACACTATCTAGTATGACACAGTATCTCTTATATGGAGATAATCACAAAGCACACACTACTTAAGCACAGAAATGACAGTAAATACACAGTGGGCCCCAGTGGGGGACCAAACCATATACTAAGTGAGTGGTATAAGAACCACAACTCGAGTCAAGACAGTGTTGAGAGGACGTAGAATCGCTGGGACCCCAAGGAACCACCCGAGGTGAGTAGATAGGGACCCCACTGAGGATGGGTGCAGTGTGGGAACACGACCGCGTGCTCTGCACAATTCTACGGGAAAGTCGCGGTTGAAGTTTTAGAGTTTGAGGATCCTTCCCAGTGGACTTCGAAGAAACCCAGTGGAAGACAGAAGGTTGGAGAGCCACCCCACCCCTGGATACCAAGATAACCAAGTTACCTATCCCAGGGAAGCTGGGTGCATAGGTCTGAAGTGGTGTCGGAAACCGCAGACGAACCCAATGGAGGACTTGGAAGAAGAGCTGCTGCTGGAAGGAAGAAAAGTGTCAGTTGGAATCCAAAGGTGGACTCTTGTTGAGATGTATGTGAAAGCAGAGGGGACAGAGTCTGGGTCACTTGTGAGTGACCAGGGCCTTGGTAGACGAATGCTCACCAATGTTGGGTGCTTCAGGTGAGTGGATGGAGACCTTGACTCTGTAGCTACGGGGACCAGGAGGCATCAAGGACAACCAGGAGCTGGATACGAGCTGTCCCATGAAGTATGTAGAGTGTGGAGGGGTCGGTGTCTGGTAGGAGCACCAACAAGCCTTGGCAACGGCAACCCACACAGAAGGTCAAGGATGGATACGGCTCAGACCAGCAAGATCCAGGAGACTCACCACAGCAAGAGGAGTCCTGGCAGGCCTGGAGCAACCAGCGGACCCCAAGAAAAGCAAAGTTGACCCTCAAGTGGACCCACAGGCTGGAGGCGCAGGAGTCGCAAGAGGACCTTGAGCGTTTCACCAAACAGCCCACAGAGCTTTCGGTGTGAGGAGGTCAAAGCTCTTGGTAGCAAATAGTGCCAGAGGTTGGGGCTACTCGGAGCTCAATGTACTTATTAAAGGAATGCCAACAAGTACATTCACTTGCAAATGAACACAGTGCACAGGGGTTCAGGTATTGCAGCCCCCATGAGAGATACTAGCCTCAAAATTGGTGAGAGGGCAGCTTGGGCCTCGAGGAACATAGAAACCCACCTCCTGTGTTGCTGGACCCTTCAGAGTACGTAGGAGCTTGGGATCAGCTGACTGGTCAGCGGGGATGAGGTGCCTGTGAATGCAGGGGAGTGACTCCTTCACTCCAAGGTAGATGTTTTTGGCTGTCCTTGATGCTCCACAGGTCCTGCATGTATCCTGTATGGTGCACAGGCACAGACGATGCAGCAGACTGAGTGGGAGACAAAGTCATCCCAAACGAAGTCCAGCGAAGTCCAGAGTGTCCAGACGGTAAAAGTTCAGTGGCTTTTGGTTCAGAATCTTGTCCATGTCGAATCATAGGTCCTACAGCCAGGTAAGCTCTTATGTACCCATGGAAGAGGGTTGGCAAGGTTCAGGGGACCATCCCAGGGGATGGTCTGGACAGTGGGGAGGTTACTCCCATGTCCTTTGTCCAGTTTTGTGCCAGAGCGGGAGCCCACATCACCCAGGACTGGTTTGAACTGGACTATGCACAGGAATACCAAATGTGCCCCTCATGCAGACTTTTGGTCACTGGCAAGCGCACCCACCCAGCCCTAATACACTAAATCATGTCTGGGAGGTAGTCACACCTCCCTGTGACAGGATGCCTATTGTTCTGCCTTCCTCTGTTCGAGCTTGGCTCAGCAGCAGGAGGGCAGAAATGTGTCTCTGGTCAGCAGCAACCATTTTGTGCTGTCCAGGACTAAAAGGCGGGTACCGGGAACACCAGGGACCCCACGAAGCTCGCTTCTGAGGGGTGGAATCATACCTCTCACACCGGTTACCAGTGTGAGGGTATGATTCCAACATGTTTGATACCAAACACAATAGGGTTAGTTTCAGCCATTTTAGAGTTGGTCATCACGCAGTCGCGTAATGCCCCTCTATATATCGTATATGGCTGCTTCACTGACAACCCGGTAGAATGGACTCCATAGGCTGCAGTGGTATCCCACTAATGCAGTGGCACCCTCTCACTTAGAACCAAGCACCCTGCCTTCAGGATTGTAAAGGCCTGCTATAGGGGTGACTGATAGGTTTTAAGTGCAGTGACCATTAGATATAGTAAACCTATGTCTGAAGTAAGTGGTGCATGCAACGACTTACACAGGCTGCAGTGGCAGACCTGTAGTTCCATTTTGCATGGCCTCTCATGGGTGGCATAATACATGCTTAATGGGAGGCCTCTGGGGTACCTATGCCCTGGGCACATGGGTACCATATACTAGGGACTGACCAGGGTACACCAGTATCCAATCTGGAGTGTACCGAAGTACATAACATAACAGTTTAGGGAGAAAGCAGATAGACTGGGGTCCTGATTAGCAGGATCCCAGTCAGACTCTTCGAAAAACAGCTTAGCACCTGGCAAAAAGTGGGGGTACACATGCAGAAGGATCCTACCTTCCTTCACCAGTACCCCACTTTATGTAGAGATTCTATTGACCAAGTTTCTGGGAAGTGGCATATGTCATGCTTGTCGACAAATTCACCCCATGGTGTCTGCATCATCCTGGCTTTGAGGCCAGCCACATTACCAGAAACCACAAAGATCAATGACAACATTGTTAATTTGGGAGTGGGTAAATAAGTCATGAGTATTCAAGCTGACCCAGTTAAGAAAGTTGGTATCTGGGCGTGAAAAACCATCAAACTGAGTATCCAAACTAAACATGGGTGAGCAGGGGCCCAAAAGTGTATCATGATGCTTGAGAGCCTCTGAACAGGTCGACTGTAGGTGAAAGATTCAGCACTTCTTGGGGTAGCCCTATATTATTAATACTTGCTGGGGGACTTGAGACAGGGGGGAAACCAGGGGGAGTCCAAGATAGTCGTACTAAGCCGCCACTAATCTGAACTGTAGCCAGGTCACACTTCCCTATCAGTTGTCAATTGTTATCTTCCAAGCTAGATAGAACCTGAAACCTATTCCCATGTGGCAGCTGAGCTATGTGTTGGTAGTGGCTGTGTGGTTGTATTTCATTGAGTCTCCTGGGTTTTGGGGCTAAACGTTTGTAAAAAAAATATCCCAATGGAACGACATTTATATGCCCTGGCTGTGCTAGATCTGTGTTTGACTTTTCACTTTACTAAACAGTTTGATTCTGTGCACACACTCATTTACTGTCGAACAGACAGCACAGCCTCACTCAATTGCCAACTCCCTAGAGCTCGTCCTTTACCCTGGCCAGAACCAGCTGCTCTAAACAATTCTTGCTCAGGTGGTTTCATGGAACTTCATTCACAGCAGGGACTTTGATGGAATAGCGCTAAAATGGATGCTTAATACTACTAGTCCAACTTTAGAATTTATTATTTATCTATTGAGTTTTGTATAGCATGAACTAGACCCGAAGGCATCAGAACGCTTTACAGAGTTATCACAGCAGCAATTACACGAGTTACATAAAGGGCAAATCAAAGTACATAGTAACCGTATAAAAAGTAGCATACGATAGACAGCAGGATATGTGAATGATATAGCAGCAATTACAAGAAGTACATAAAAAGAGTAAGTAGAAGTACATAGTAACGTATAAAAAAGAGGTATATACCAGACAGTAGGATATGCAAATTATATAGTTCTGAGGTAGTTACGGTTGGGTGTTGCGAAGATGGTGAGAATAGAGAAACAGTTTTTGTCAAGGGCAATGGTACTGACATTTCAATGGAGGTTGTGGGGTAGGAGCATTAGGCCAATCTGGTCATTTAGTGGGGAGGGTTTAGGTATTTATTAATAAGAAGAAGTTTAAGTTTCTTCTTGAAGTGAGGGAATGAGTGATTGTCATGTAAATCCTGAGGCAATGAGTTTCAGATTCTGAGAGCGTTCCCAGCAAAGGAGCAGGTGTACTATTTTTCTTTCTTGAATTATGGCGGAATCAGGAGTAGACTCTTGGAGCTTCAAAGAGGTCTCTTTTGGCTGGCTTTTGATAGATTGTTTGCAAGGTAAACTGTTTTTTCATGTAGAGCGCTTTGAGTGTTATTCAAGCACTTTTGAATATACATCTTGACTAGATTGGTAGCCTGTTGAGGTACTGAGAGTGGGAGTGATGTGGTCAAAGCGGCTCTTTCCCAGCAGGAGGGTAGATTTCAAAGGGGCTAAGTGTGTATTTGAGGTGCCCGTGATCATTGCGTTACCATAGTTCAGTTTGGAGAGGACGAAGACTTGTAACACTGTCTTTAGGTCTTCGATGGGGATGAAAGGTTTTTTATTTTTTTAAGGTGTTTATAACGTGTAGAAGGCAAGTTTAGCTGAGGCATTAATATACTCTTTCATAGTCAGGTTTTTGTCTAGTGTAATCCTCAGAGATTTTACAGAGTTAGAGATGGATAATTTGCAGTTTAATGCAGTGAGGCCGTCAAGCCAGATATCAACAGGGAAGGACTTTTTTTTTGGTTGGATGAATAGGAGTTCGGTTTTGCAAGGATTAAGCTTACGATGGTTTTTGGACAGCCAGGATTGAACCATGGAGGGAGTGCCATTTAAATGTTTTTAGCTGATGAAACTTTTATGTAGATTTGAGTGTCATGTGATAGGCAACTCTGGCTTGTTTCAGGATCATTGCAAGGGGTTTCATTTAGTGGTTGACTACGGCAGGAGACCCTTGCGGACCTCCTTGTAATTCTGGTGTTACTTTTGAGAGGGAGTGGTTTAATTTGATTAACTATGAGCATTCATTCAGGAAGGAAGCAAACCACTGAAGGACAGCGTCATTGATACCTGCACGTAGTACGAGGATGTTAAGGAGGATGTCATGGTTGACAGTGTCAAAGGCCGCTGAGAGGTCCAGGAGGACTTGGACTAGGAGGCAGGCCTGGCCTTCGTCCAGAGATCTGTGTAGGTCATCTACAATGTTCAGTATTGCAGTCTCTGTGCTGCAGCCGTTCCTAAACCCTGATTGGAAGGTGTTGTGCAGGTTGTATTTTTCATAGTGGTTTTTTAAATGAGCCGGCACACAGTTTTCCATGATTTGGCCAGGAGGGGGAGGTTGGTTGGGAGCATTACTGTGCAGCATGAAAAGGGACACCTGGATGACCTTATTATAGTTCCTCATGATTGAAGACACATCCTTTGCAGGCGTGATGTACTGAGAGTGGTTGGCAGTGCCTTGGGCTTCTCAGTTGCATGACAAAATGTTGATTTAATGGCCATGCTGTAAAGACTCTTTTCAGTGCCCCTGCTGGACGAGAGCCAGTTACTTTAGTACGTACTCTAGCACATGCCTGGCAGACTTCAAAGCACTCACACATTCTTTTTATTTTTTGTGGCTCTATAAGCTACAAAAATGGGCCAACTTTGATATAAAGTTATAAATGGGTAGTAACTTTGCAAAAATGCATAATAAAAGGTGTTTTAAAGATAATAAATACAAACATAACAGAAAAAAGTACCTGGCAGACACTACCAAGGGTTAATGTACTTTGCTAATGTCAGGCTAGGGTGAGGATACACACATACATGCCCCGCCCCACAGAATCTGTGATTTACACATACACACACACACACACCATCCCCCCAATGACCTATCCACCTCCACTTACTGGCTCAGTGAGGAATTATGATGTGGTGATGGCTGGTCACAGCAGGTCACCGTCATGCTCTAATCAGTGGAGGCCAGGCAGGCAGGTGCCAGTGCCTACAGTTCTGCTTGGCCTACCGTGCTTGCTCTCTGCAATGCTGCCACTGCCATGCTCACTCCGCTGAGCAATTAGAGTGGGATCAGTTTTTATACAGTGTCAGTGCAGAGCAGCACATGCGCACTGAGTTCTGACAGTGACTGCAGGTTTTGGTGGGCCCAGGCCACAAGCACGTAAAGGCAGCATTAAAGACCGCTTCAACTGGTTTCAGTTCAGTGCAAACTGATACAAACAGTATGCTATGCACTTTTAAATTGCTCCACGACATTCTAAAGTTTGTACAGAACTTTGCCAGCCTGCTCCCTCTCAGCACAGCTATCAGCTGCCCTCCATAACAATTTACCAATGGAATTAGAAAATGATGATGTGCCTTGGTGAAAGGCAGGTATGCACTGCTGACATTAATATTGTGATGCAGTCATCATTTCTGGGTCTGGGTGGGTGAGCAATATCAGGCAGACATCAAAAGGAGAACAGATACATTCATTTTTAATAATTACTGGACCCAATGCCCAGGGACGGAAAATTCAGTAGACATGGCCCTGTGAAATAAGTGCTGATGCTGAGCACTGGAAGCCACTGACACAAATTAAGCACTGGTTTGGACCCAGGTGCTACTTTTTTCTCAGTCATATTAACAATAGCAGTGGTAACCTTTTCCCAATATTCATTATGGGGGGGCAGGATCAAGTAAGATATAGGAAGTCCTTCTCCTCTGCAGCATTATGGGCGCAGCACAAGTCAGTCTGAAGGCCCCTTTGCATGAAGCCGTAAGGTGTGTGCTAAATTCAGTGAAGACATTTTTAATGAATGAGACACAGACTACTACAGGGTTAGAGGGTTCAATGACGGAATATCGAGGCACAAAATATCGATACACAAAAATATTCAAAAATAAATCTTGTGAACAAAAGTATGGCCTTTCTATACTTATCTAACAAAACAACAATTATAAAGAGCAAACATATCGCTGTAAACAATATAGTTTTTTACTAATATTGAATACAAAAATATTAGTTACAAAAATATCATTCCCTTTAAACAAACATATAAATTGTCGAAAATATCGCATCACAGAATGACAACAGCAATATTGCTAAAATAAGTATATTGTTAATTACTCATCATAAAAATACTGACATTATACATTAAAGAAAACATTAAACCAAACAATAAACAACATATACACATATTTTAACAATAGAATATTCACATTACATTACAAAATAAATATAAATAAACCCAGGAAAATATAACTCAATATATAACTTCAATAAAATAAATGTGTATAATCACTACATTTACACCACAATTTATATATATATATATACATATGTTAATACATATATTAAACCAGTCCTTAGTGCTGCATCACTCAACAATAATCCACAGGTCTCCTCTGCTGTTCAATAGTTTAATCAGGATATACACAAATACATCAGGCTCCTTGCACATGGGTCAGGAAGCAGACACTATGCTTGTCACTTATTCCTTTCACTGATTTGCAATTCACAGAGAGAGACAACACAGTGCTCATAATACATTATAGAGGGTCTGCAAACATGGGCACCATTTCCACATAAGAGTGATCAAAGCCATAACATAATGAAAAGAATGCAAGCTGCCCATTGTGTTTCGATTAGAAAATAAATGCCGTACTATTTTGAGTGACATCTCACAATAAATACTATAAATGCAAATTAAACATTAATCAATCTTGTGATATGAAGAAATGCCAACTCCTAATTCATGCTGACATGTCCGGTGGCGTCTGCCTACTGCACTTGCTCATAATTTCATGAGACCTAATGCCCATAGCATGAACCATTTAGATATTCACATAAGGCATTATTTTTACCCAAAAGCTTTTAATCCCTCATGTCCATTGTGTTTAAAACTGGACCTCATTCTGACCTCTCATGTACATAGTGTATGAAACCTAACACGCTAGGCAAAGGAGTCTCAGAAGCTGCGAGGAGCTATGGAATGACGCCCCAGTGGGTGTGCAACAACTTCCAATTTTCCAGCGCCACATTTGGAATGCAGTTATAACTAAAGAATTACCCTTTTGTCTTGTTTGGAGGGATCTAATTGCGGGTTTAAGACACATTTAAAATCCCCTTTAATAATCAAAGGCATATGCGCAAATCTGGTAAACAGGACAGTGAGATGGGCCAAGAAGGCTTGCTGTGCTACATTCAGCGCATACATCCAGGCTAATAAAAGGGGCCTGCCATCTAACTGCCACTCCACCAGAACATTTTGCCCTTGAGGGTCTATTTCCATGGCCATGCATCGAAAGGGAAATGCAGGCCTAACCCATATAAAGCCTGAATAAGTAGTGCTGTAACATTGACCACACCTACGCTCCTGGACACGCGCGTCTTCCTCTCCTGCATTACGGGTATCTTAGAGAAAGGCTATCTGGGCTTCATGCCTTCAAATATATTTTGTACTGTGTGAAGCTTGTTTGCTGTCCCCATACTTTGGACATTCCACGTTAAGATATGCAGCCTGGCCATAGCACAATGTGTAGGCAAAGGAGGGGAGACACCCACCAGTGGTGGGAGGGGCCCCTCATAATTCTGGTGGGTGGTAGCATGTGAGACAGGCAATACACAGGGCTGAGCAAATGCATATTATGTGACCTTGTCAACAAGTAAACTAGAACCACTAACTCCCAACCCAGGGAGGTCAAGAAAACTCCAACTGTCCAAACAATCAACAAACCGACCCACAGGTGGGATTATCCTAGTGGCATATTTTAATGCAAAACTACGCCTAAGGAGAGGGTCTGGGGGGCGGTTGGCAAACCGTCACCAGATACAGTAAGTCCCAAAATCAGTTCACCATCAAGGTGGGTCACTGACCCATTGCGGTTTAGTGATAGTCAGGAATATAAGAATCTGCTCACCCAGTCCCAGGCATCGGCTGTCTCAGTGAAGAAATAGGTGGTGTTGTTCACAATTACCTTCAATTTTACTGGGGAGAGTATCGAATAAGTCAGTCCTGCCTGCCTCAAGCATTTCTTTACTCCCAGGAAGGAGGCCCTACGTTACTAGATGACCAGAGTGTAATCTGGGAATAGGAATATAGGCACATTGTCATAGAGTATTGGCTCCGTGGTCCTACTGCTCCTGGACTGGCCTTTTTATCCCTGTAGTTCTTAAGACTGGCCACCACTGGCCTGGGAGCAGCTCGTGGTGGCAGTCGCTGCGCCGGCACTCGATGGGGATGCTCCACAAGGCCCAGATCTCTGTACTGGGGTGAATGTATGACATTGTTCTGCACTCTGTCCATCAATTGTTATTTTTGCATTTGTCACCCCGAGTGGGACGGGTATGCCCAGATGTGTGTCTCGTGCTCTCCATGCCACTGGAGTCAAAATATCCTGGCTGATAAGGGCTGAAAGCCCGAAACCGGTCATAGGATGCTTGTTTCCAGTCCAGGGAGGACCTGGCCTGGCAAGTTTGGCTGGACTGTTCCCATTGGGTGCAGGGTGAAGACTGGTTTGCATATGGCTAGGTTCAAACTGGAATGGCATGGGGAGCAAAAAAACGATGGATTTAGGCCCAGATCTGCGTACTAGGGTGAATGTATGACATTGTTCTGCATTCTGTCCATCAATTGTTCTTTTTGCATTTGCCACAAGGTATTGAGCTTATAGTTTCATCATGGGCACCCCTGTTTGCGCCAACCATGTTTCACAAAATAGCACTGGGTTGGACCCTTCCTCCCCTTTGGGGATGCCCGCAAAATTGCGAATGAGAGAACACCCTCTGATGCTAGCGCTGGCGCTAAATGTGCACCAGCGCTATCTGTAGTACAGAAGGGGCTGCACACTTGTCTGCTGCCCCTTCTGTAATACAAAAGTGCCCTGGCGCAAACACACGTTGCTCCCCCAGGGCACTTTGTATAATATGGTCCCTGGAATACTTTGTTTTTCGAAGTAAAATCCATGACATGGGTACACGTGGCAACTGTGGGCGCATAAGGTGGAAGCATATTTCACCGAATTTCAATTTAAATTGTATTGCATTCGATTTATCAGAGTCTTGTCAAGAAAATGCCCATAAATGATAAAGGAAATATGTAGTGTATGACATGCAAAATGTATAACATAAATGGAAATTATACTTTCAGAATACAGCATAAAAATTATTGCATGGCACGGCTTTTATGTTTGCGAATGTATGGAGGAAGGGGAAATGAAACAGGTGTTTTGGATATAAAGTAAGCTGGTGAGGCATTGTTTTCCTGACCTGTCACGTGGGCCATGTTTTTCCAGAAACCTGGGGCAATAATCCCGTCTTCTCTCTTCAATCTGCACTCATCTTTCAGCTGCAGACCAGTATTCAATACCTGTATAGAACGTGTATCTAATTAGGTACTTATTCATGGCAACTAGTTAGTTGTACTTCCAGGTTATAGGGCACAGAGTAACGGAAGGGGAGTTCACAGAAACGGTTTGGGGCAAAATGTACTTTCCTTGAGGGTATTGCCTGCATTCCTGAGGCTGTAGGGTGCAGACCCACACAATGGCATGTGGGAGGATGGAGACTAGGATACCCTTGGAAATGTTATGAGAACCTTTTACTAAGGGGTTGCTCTTCCTGGGCACTACTATTTGATAGTTAGTAGGGAAGAAGTCTGCCCGGAGATTCTGTTGTTATGGTGAGGATATTTCAAGGCACGGCCTGCCTTTTTGTATGTCCTTATTACTATGGCATAAAAGTGGATGATGGATGATCATAACTACGTGTTGTGAGAGATATTACCTTTAAGAAAGGCTTGACCATGTGGTATCTGCATTTTTGCCTGCACTACAGCCAAAGAAGACAACAAAAAGGAACACCTCAAACCAGTGCCAGGACCTTAGATAGTACATCCGCGTCCTGTCTGGAAAATGAGTATAATGGTTGTGTCCACATAACGTTTATGCAGTTTCCAGTTCCCCTTGACCATGAAAGAGAATATTTTGCAGGGTACTCACAGAGGTACTGTGATGCAGGGCTGGTATCTGCATGTCAGCCAGTTTCACAGAGGTGAGTGTATATCACCCAAAGTCTTTAAAACTAGCTGGAGAAGCTGTGGTTCAGCCTAGCACCAAGAAGACTGTATGACTGCTCAGGGAGGGAAGGAGAGAGCCTAGGCATAGCCGCACTGGAGGAGAGGCTGTCCAGGAGCAGAAGACCTGCTATGTTCCCAGCTGTGGAGTGTCCAAAAGAGGCCGAATGACACTGGAAGCCAAGCCTGTACTTTCCGAAGTTGTGTGATGTCAACCGTTTCCCTCTGCGATTAATGTGTGAAATCACATCAAGAAACTACAAGACAGCCAACAGTGTGATATCCAGCACTCTTGCAGCGTGCCTGAGGTGCTTGTCCAGGTGCTGCTGAATTTGTGGTACATCCTATGAGAGCCTGTCATCGCTGCTGTAGTGGTACATGGAGTCTGAAACTGCTAAAGACATATATTCACCAACCCGGGTTATCATGCTGCTCATTTGAGTGGCCTTATGGAGGTGTGAGTCCGGGGGCGTGGCAAAGACCACCAACAAGATGGCTGCATCTTAGTGAGGCTCAGGATCCGGCGGTCTCGGATATGTTGCTCGCCACTGCGTTATACTAACGCTGGTGTCCCCACTGCATACTGGGAGTGTTGTGGCTTGAGGAGATGCGGGGGGCGATGCCCTCACGCACCACTGTTACCTAAAGCTGAGGGGAATCAGGAGTGTTGCGGTGCCACCGACATTGCCTCGGAGGCCCTGCTGCAACAGGCCGAGATCGCTCGATCTTGTCGGTTGCCGACACTCCCCCTCCCTCCTCCTCCATGTGTGGGCTACGGAGCGGTTGGCTCCTTCAGACTTGCCCGCGGCCCTGCTCCTGATCCCAGAGCTGTGAGGCAGTGGGCTGCTGCGAGTCCAGAGTGTGGGCAAAGTGCGGCCTGAGTGGCTGTCTGAGTGCCGCAGGCTGCGCCTCCCCCTGGCGGCTGCCTGCAGTGCGTGGTTGGAGCCCTGCAAATGCCCTTATACAACGCTCATGGGAGGCTGCTGCGGGTGAAGAATGTTGAGTCCAGTCTGTGAGCTTTGACCTTGTTTAACCAAGCCGAACTCCTGGCACATGTGGAGCTGTGCAAAAGGGAGGTGCTGCGCTCACCCGTCTACTTGGCAGCCCCCCCAGAGACAGTAGCCTAAATCATCTGCTCCATAGCAGGGGGTGCTTGAGATATAGACCATCGTCTGGACACCGGCCGGTATGGGGCTACGAGGAGACAGGGAATGTTGAGTACATTGCCCCCCACTGGCCCGGACTCCCACAGTTTAAATATTGATCCTCTGGATTCTTGTGAGCAGATTCTGGGAGCTGATCTGCCGCACTGCCTGTTTACACCCAGAATTGGGGAGCTGGGGATAGGATCCCTGCCTACTGACACACTGCGTGACAGAAGTTGTGACCCACGGACATCTCTACGCATATAGACACAACGCTGGGGGCCCCACATGTGACACTTCATGCAACCCGCCTTGCTAGATTTTGGAGATTCCCCCGTAATAGGGGGACCCACCCTGGGTGGTAGTTCCCCACGCATCCAGAAACTCCACGATGTTGACTAAAGCCTGTACAACAATTGTGGGGCAGGCCTGGCTGGGGGGGGGGGGGGGAGGATTGAAGATGCTGAGTGCACACCCACACCCTGTACCCGCGGTATTTGCTTACTGAAGACATGACATGAGTCGTTCTGACCGCGCTAGTCACCGCGGCTACCAGTCAGATTCAGAAGAGCCCTCTGGACAAGGTGGTGCCGCAGCCCCCCATGTGACATCTTGGCAGGGATGGTCAAACTCAAGGCGGGCTTCAGAGCCATGGATGCATGCTTCGATACACTAACTGGCCACATGGACAGTCTGTGTGAGCAGGTGAACAGACAGTGAGCCCAGATTGATGGCGCTGAAGAAAGGATCTCCAGCCTGGAGGATAACTCTGTGACAACGCAGAAGCGCATAGATAAAATGGAGCGCCTTTTAAAACAAATGGCAATCAAGAACGAGGACCTGGATGCCAGATCTCGTAGGAATAACATTTGTGTCTCGGGAATTGTAGAAAATAACGACATGGGGCGTCCTGAGAACTTTGTTGAACAATTGCTACTGGCCTTCTTTGACCGCCCTAGTTTCTCCAATACTTCTGCGCTCTAACCTGCACACTGCTCATTTGGCTCCTGACCTCCGAACGGTGCTCCACCACGATTTCTTATAGCATGTCTGCTCAATTATAGGGACAGAGACACAGTGCTGCGGTTGGCCCAGGAAAAGGGTCCTCTTCAATACCAAGTTTCGAATATCCCCATCTTCCCTGATTTCACCCCAATAGTACAGGAAGCTCGGCGGAAATACCCCTTTAGACGCCAAGGCCTACTATAAAACTATCCATGCTGGATCTCCATAGAATGACCATGCGCCCCCGGAGGCTAATGGGACACAGGGACACAGGAGCCCGCCCACCACATCTCGAAATGAGAATGGGGGGGTGGTTGGCTGCTGGGTCTGATGTTTGATACCCTTGTCTCCTTGCTTGTATATACATCAGCAAATGACTCATATTGAATATCTCCTCACTTGTGTATCCGAATTCATGGGGGAAGCACCGCACTCCAGCTTTGACTCTTTACTTTGTAGGGACTGCCGGAGACTGAGTTGCTCCCATGCCCCCATGGTGAACACCATTTTAGATTGTTGTGGTTTTTGGTTTTCTTTCTTTCTTGAGGGACTAAATGGGATTCACAGGATAATGTTGGATCTAGTGGGGAGTGGTACTCTTCTGTGGGACTCTTTTACTAGAGTTAAAATGTTTTTTGATGTTGCACATCGTATCTTAGCATTCACCACCAACACAGTTGTATGGCACAAGGCCCTCAGTCCGATGTATGATCACTTCATACTATCTCCACAACATGGTCACGTCCATCGACCTAGGTGTAGTTACCTGGAATGTACGCGGTATTAACAATGCCTGCAAAGAGAAACAGGTACCGACATATCTTAATAGATATTCCGATAACATTGGTTTTCTTCAGGAGACCTATCTCTCCCCATGTGCTGACCATATGTTTGCTAAAAACTGGGGCACACATCGATATTTCTCATGTTACAGTTCCTACTCGCGTGGTACCTGTATCTTATTTCATAAAACTGTACCTTTTCTTTATCACTCCAACCACTCGGACATGGCAGGCTGATATCTGCTAGTACATTGAACGTTGGGAGGCTTTTAAGGCCTTCATCAGAGGGATGTGTATATCCAAGCAGGTGGGTATTCTTAGAGATATACGCACACAATTAAGCTGGATTGACACAAAACTGCAGGAGATGGAGCATAGCGAGGAGACTGATCGAGCGCCTGGACTGACTCTGTGGGCAGAACTACTGGCTGAATATCGCGAGTTGGCAGAAGGGGAAACCGCACATCAGAGTAAACACTCCCAAGCTCGTCGCTATTGTGAGGGCAAGAGACCTGGCCGCACCCTTGCTCGCATTCTACGCCCCAACAGATCGGTTAATTATGTCACAGAACTCCGAGCGATGAATGTAGGGGCCATTACGAGCACAGAACGTTTCATGGCCATGCTCTGTACTCACTACCAAAAATTGTACTATTCTCAGGTAACTGACTAATGACCCTGAGACACTATCAGCATACCTAGAGGATGCTGCCATGGTATGGCTTGAGGATGGTCAGAGACAATTCCTCACTGAGCCACTCACTCTAGAGGAGGTGACCCAAGCTATTGACACTCTAGATGGCTCAAAAGCGCCTGGGCTCGACGGACTAACAGGGGGGAATTTTATAAAGTGTATAAGCAACAACTTGCACCAAGATTGTTGCCATTATGCAACGAGGCCATGCAGGTTGGCACTTTACCCCCCACGCCCCGAGAGGCAGTCCTCACCTTGCTGCTGAAACCCGGTAAAGATCCTGGTAATTATGTGTCACATCGCCCACTATCTCTGTTAAAGTTAAATAATAAAATTTTGGCCAAGGTGCTAGCAACCCGATTTGCCTTGCTAATGGAGCAGCTCGTCTGCTCGGCACAGTATGGGTTCGTTTCACACCAGTCCACCTACTTGAATCTCCGTACTGCTTTTGCTATGCTCAATAAAATGTCTCCCGCCATGCCCTCTGTAGTGGCATTTCTCGATGCAGAGAAGGCCTTCAACTCCCTCGAGTGGCCTTTTCTCTGGGCTGTGTTAGGCAAACTGGGCTTTACCCCCAGTTCATATCGCTAATTATGCTACTATATTCCAATCCGACGGCCCACATTAGAGTGAACGGTGCTATATCAGATGCGTTCCTGATTCTGCGTTGTTTTCGGCAAAGGTGCTCATTATACCCTCTTTTATTTATAATGGCAATGGATCCTCTGGTCCAGGTGATGCAGGAGCGCCACTTGCATCGCGGGTTCCAACTCACCCATGGGCCTTTACTAATATCACTGTATGCAGACGACATTTTACTGTTCATCTGCAACCCCCACCTCAATCTCCCCCTTCTTAAGCAGGATAGTCAGATTCAGTGTCTTCTCAGGCCTCAGTATAAATTAGGCCTAGTCAGAGCTGTTCCCGTTAACGGACGCGACAGCTGCTCCCCCAGCTAAGCTCCCTGTTAAATGGGCACCTGTTGGAACTAAATATTCGGGCATCCACATCCATAGAGAAAAGGAGCAGGTACTAAAAATGAAATTACAGGCCAGCTCTGTCAGATCTCAAT
Organism: Triturus cristatus; assembly: GCF_964204655.1. Lineage (NCBI taxonomy): Eukaryota > Metazoa > Chordata > Amphibia > Caudata > Salamandridae > Triturus > Triturus cristatus. The sequence continues at coordinate 223,084,171 of NC_140594.1, read as the reverse complement.
GCACAGGTGGAGCGTTGGATAAAACTACCTTTGCCAATAGCTGGGCGAATTGCAATTATAAAAATGGTTGTCCTGCCTCGCTTTCTATAGCTCTCCACTAACATCCGACCTTTGACCTTGTTGGTAGATCGCTCACCCACCACACAGCTCTGCCTGTGTGTCCTGACCCTGCCCCAGCTGCCGCTGCTGTAGAAGTTGAGGCCCTCCTCCACCCGCAGGCTACCACCTGCGCCTCATCCCTGGTGGCCACTTGTAGGCCTTAGGTTTGTATCTCTGTCGCTGTCTGTCTGTCTTCCCTGTACTGCCAATACTGTCTTCTGGAGTCTGTGACCGCTGTTGCCTGTCTCCCTCCTGTGCCTGCATTCTTATCTGTGCCCGCTTTGCCTTCTGTTCCCCCTCGCTGCCACTGATTTGTGCCCGTTTTGCTTGCCTTCTGTCCCCATCGTTGACCCTTAATTTCTGCACCCTCTTGCCTTCTGTTCCCCCTCGCTGCCCCTGATTGCGCCCGGTTGCCTTCGGTGCCCTTGCCGCTCCCATTCACACCGCTGCGTCCCCTGCGGCCCGCCCCCTCACTGCCCATTCGCTGCCCCTGCCTCCCGCCTCCCTCCTCCCAGCTGCTCCTCCCTCCCACATCCCCATATATGGCAGCCGCTGCGCAGCCACGCACAGCGGGTGCGCCTCTGGTGCGCCCAAGGCACGCCTAAGGCAAGCCTGTCTGCACCCGTCCGAGCCCGGACCGCTCTCAGCGACAGAACCCCTGGTCCCCGCACACGCCACGACGACCACCACCGCTGCGATGCCAGCACACTCTACGCTCTCAACCCCGGACATACCCACACCTGCTTCAAGGCCGCCCTGAAACGCACACACGGTCCCTTCACCTGCCTGAACTGCAGCTACACCAGCCTCAGAGCCGCTGAACAACCCGCCAAGAAAGACCTCAACCACCTCTGATGCATCCTACTGAACACCCGCTCTGCACGCAGATACACCGTCGAGCTCTGGGACCTGCTCGACACATCATCCCCGGACGTCGCCTTCGTGACAGAGACCTGGTTGAACGACTCTTCCGCACCCGGCATCGCCATAGCCATCCCAGATGGCTGCAAGATCACCCGCAGAGACCGCACCAACGGAGGAGGAATCGCCATTGTCTACAAGAACAGCATCTGGGTCTCGACCAGCACCGACGACACTCTCAGCACCGCCGAACACATGCATTTCCAGATCCACACAGACCCCAACTCCACCCTCAGAGGCACCCTCATCTACAGACCCCTCGGACCCCGACCCCAGTTCAGCGACTCCATCGCCGACTTCATCGGCACGCACGCCCTGACCTCCACCAACTACATCCTCCTCGGAGACCTGAACTTTCACTTTGAGAACGACAACAGCAACTCAACAACCCTGATCGATAACCTCGCCAACCTCGGACTGAGGCAACTCGTCACAACGCCTACCGACTCTGCTGGCCACACGCTTGACCCCATCTTCTCCGCAAGCCCCCATGTTGCCTTCAGCCACACCACTGAACTCCTCTGGACTGACCACTGCTGCATCCACTTCTCCTTCCAGAAACCCACCACACACCACCGCACCCAACAGATCCCTCGCCGCTGCTGGAGAAAAATCACCGAAAACCAACTACACACAAACCTCGCTCTCAGCCCAACCACCGAACCTTCCAACACCGATGACGCTGCCCACAGCCTCAGACGCTGGATCGACGACTGCGCCAACACCCTCGCCCGCTGAAGAAACCCCCCCACAGAGACACCAGCAAGAGGGCCAGCTGGTTCACCCCAGAACTCCTAACCTCCAAGCGAGCCTGCCGGAAACTAGAGAAGAGATGGCACAGCGAACCGACTCCGGACAGCCACGCAGCCCACAAGTACGCCGCCCGCAACCATCATCACCTCATCAGGACTGCCAAGAGGACCTCCTTCAAAGACCTCCTCGACAACAATGCACACAATAGCAAGGAGCTCTTCAACATCGTGAAGGAACTCTCCAACACCAGCTCCAACACCAACAACATTCCGCCGTCGCAAGCCCTGTGTGACTCCCTCGCCATTTTTTTCCACCGCAAGATAGCAGTCATCCACGACAGCTTCAACACCCAGACAGCCCCAACAGACAGCAACACAACAGACTCTCCACACACCATCGACCACGACCCCCTGCTAGCCTGGACCAGCATGAGCATCGATGACACCATCATGACCATGAGCACAATCCACTCCGGCTCCCCGTCAGACCCCTTCCCGCACCACATCTTCAACAAAGCCAGCAGCTCCATCGCACCCCACCTGCGCAACGTCATCAATCTCTCTCTCGAGACTGCGATCTTCTGAGAGAGCTGGAAAAACGCTGAGATCAACTCCCTACTCAAAAAACCCAAGGCAGACCCTAGAGACCTCGAGAACTTATGGCCCATCTCTCTGCTCCCGTTTCTGGCCAAGGTCATCAAGAAGATCGCCAACAGACAGCTAGCCCGATACCTCGAAGAAAACAGAATCCTCGACCCTTCCCAGTCACGGTTCCGCAGCAACCACAGCACCAAGACCACCCTCATCGCCGCCACCGATGACATCAGGACCCTGCTGGGCAACGGTGAGACCGCAGCCCTCATCCTCCTGGACCTCTCCGCTGCCTTTGATACCGTCTGCCACTGCACACTACGCGCACGCCTCCACGCCGTAGGGATCCGAGACAAAGCCCTGGAATGGACCACCTCTTTCCTCTCCGGCAGAACCCAGAGCGTCCGCCTCTCCCCAGTCCGATCCGAAGCCTCCGAGATCATCTGCGGCGTACCCCAGGGATCCTCCCTCAGCCCGACACTGTTCAACATTTACATGGCCCCGCTCACACACATCGCCCGACAGCACGACCTCAACATAATCTCCTACGCCGACGACACACAACTGATCCTCTCCCTCACCAAGGACCCCATCACCGCCAAAGCCAACCTCCATGAAGGAATGAAGGCAGTCGCCGACTGGATGAAGATCAGCCGACTGAAGCTGAACACGAACAAAACGGAGATCCTCATCCTTGGCTCCAACCCTTCAGCCTGGGATGACTCCTGGTGGCCGACGGCACTGGGGGCAGCCCCGACACCCACCAACCACGCACGCAACCTGGGAATCATCCTCGCCTCAACACTCTCCACGACCAAGCAAGTCAATGCCGTCTCCTCCTCCTGCTTCAACACCCTCCGCATGCTTCGCAAGATCTACAGGTGGATCCCGACAGATACAAGAAGAACAGTCACCTAGGCCCTCGTCAGCAGCAGACTCGACTACGGAAACGCCCTCTACACGGGAGCCCCGACCAAGCTCATCAAATGACTGCAACGCATCCAAAACGCCTCGGCACGACTGATCCTCGACGTACCACGCCACGGCCACATCACCCCCACCTGAGAAACCTGCACTGGCTGCCCGTCAACAAGAGGATATCCTTCAAGCTCCTCATCCACGCACACAAGGCACTTCACAAGACCGGCCCAGCCTACCTCAACAGACGACTTTCCTTCTACATCCCCAACCGCCAGCTCCGCTCCGCCGACCTTGCACTCGCCACCGTCCCATGCATCCGAAGAACAACCACCGGTGGGATATCCTTCTCCCACCTTGCTGCCAAGACCTGGAACACCCTCCCACTGAGCCTACGACAGACCCAAGACCTACTGACCTTCAGGAGGCTACTCAAGACCTGGCTGTTCGATCAGTAGCGTAATCAGTAAATGTTGATTGATTGATTGATTGATTGATTGAACATCCCTATTCCCTTAACACAGTACTTTTTCAACACACTAGGAGGAACCCTTTTGCGATTAATATGGACGGGAACCTGTCCCCGTATTCATTGGGACAACACTTACACTCCCTTGTGAGCGCAGGGGTCTATGTATCCATGACCTATATTCATATTATCTAGCAGCTCAATGCCATTACACATACCGTTCGTACCATCCTGACACTCGAATACCCTATTGATGCCCTGAAAAAGTGGTTCTTCAAAGAATCAGGCACACCCAGATTCTACCGAAGGGAATCCCACTCGACGATATGGACATACAAACGGTGTCCTTTACCTGTTGTGCATGGCACCGTATGCACTGCACATTGGGAGGTGGCCCCATCTATTCCAACGCCATCCCGCTGCATGACAACCCTTGGCTCCCTCTCACTAGGGAGAAACTAGACCAAGGAACCCTTCATAGGTATGACCTCCACACTATGGGGTACTTGTTCTCTGATGGGCATGATATTCCCCTTTTGGATGGACCATGGGATAGGGATATTCCGTACATGGAACAATTTATTTTCAGGAGACTGCGCAACAAGTTACGATCGCTCCACCCTTCCTATCCACTCCCTCCTGACGATTTTGCCCTACTGACAATCTCGACTACAGAGAGAGGACGCATTATTATTAGACTATATGGATCCGGTCTTGAACTAAAACCCAACACTACCAATAGAGTGCGTAAAGTTTGGGCGACAGAACTCCGGATGAAAATCAATGACAAAATGTGGGCATACTGCTGCACACAGATGCAGCACATTTCTATCGGTCAACACCACAAATTGTTACACTTTACATTTTTACATCGATATTATATATCCCCCTCCGATATTGCTAAGTTTGACTATACCAGATCTGATGCCTGTGCTAAGTGCCAAGATGCAGGAGCTGACTTTGCACACCTCGCCTGGACCAGCTCTATAGTACAGGCTTACTGGGTGACGGTGTTCGAACGGATCTCAAGTATGACGGGTGCAGGGCTTGCACCTTGTCCACTAATGGCATTATTGGGATATACCAACAAGGGGCAATGCATCGCCCAGAGGTTGGTGTCCATGGCACAGCTACTGGCTAAAAGAGAGGTAGCACTGCGATGGGGTAGTGCTTCTTCCCCCACAGCATCAGGATGGCTGGAGAGTATGTGTCATTGCTAGAAAGTAGGGGAGGATTATGCACAGATGCAACCCCTGATCTCACATCCCAAAGACTTCTGGACCCCTTTCCAGGCCTACCTGTCATCTATAGAGCGGAATGAAATACAGCTCATCATTCACGTCACTTTATACATGTCTCTGCGCTATCTGATGCCTAGAGTATCCCAATGACTAGTGCCATCCGGCTGAAGCATAGTTAATACTGTGAAATATTTGTAAATGGAATGCTACATGTCCAAATGGAATGTTACATGTTGAAATAGGATGGTCGAACTTTATTTTTTCATATATTATTTGACAAGTGTGATGTGCATACATTGTTGATATTAATTTGAAATGCTCAATAAAAAGTAGAAAAAAAAGGATGTGAGTCTGCCAACCAATGTACAAACTCAACTCAACTCTATGCTACTCCACTGTACAACACTGTCCTCCAGTCTAAACCAGTGTATATCACAGTAGTTTATTCTATGCTGCTGTACGCCACTTTGACACTCTATGCCCCTCCACTCTACCAAAGATTACTCCACTGTATGCTACTCCACTGTACAACCCTGTACTACAGTGTCAATGAGTGAGCCATAATATTTAGAATACCCTAAGGGAACCGGATGTAAAATCTTGTGGAATGATGTAAAACATCTGAAAAGATACTGTAGCCTGCTATCAAATAAAAGCCAACTTCAGGTGGTCAATGGCTAAAGCGTAACCCATGAAACGTATGTGGATCCGAGATATTGCAGCAATGCATGAGCCATAATATTTGGTATCCCCATTGTAAATGATGTTGGAAAGCAAAAGGAACACCGATATTTGGCATGGAAGTATTGTGCTCACCCATCCAACATAAGACTATGTCAAATTGAATCCTGCTAAGTTCTAACCCAAGAAACACAGGGGATACCGAATAATATAGGCGGTATGGACCATTATATATGGTATCCCCTAAGGGAACCAGACGTACAATCTTGTGGAATGATGTAAAAAATGTGAAAAGATACTGTCGTCTGCGATCAAATAAAAGACAATTTCAAGTGGCCGATGCCTAAAGGGTAACCCATGAAACGAAGGGGATACGAGATATTACAACAATGCGTGAGCCATAATATTTGGTATCCCCATAGTAAACGATGTTTGAAAGCAAAGGGAAGGGAGCTATTTGGCATAGAAGTACTGTGCTCACACATCCAACATAAGACCATGTCAATTTGAACACTGGTAAGTTCTAACCCCAGAATCACAGGGTATACCGGATTTTATAGCCGGTATAGGCCATCATATACGGCATCCCCTAATGGAACCGTATGTATAATCTTGTGGACTGTTGTAAAAAGTGTGAAAAATTCATGTAGTCTGCTATCAAGTAAAAGGCGACTTCAAGTGATCCATAGCTAAAGGGTAACCCATGAAACGCAGGGGATACAAAATATTACAGCAATGCGTGAGCCATAATATTTAGTATTCCCTAAGGGAACCGGATGCAAAATCTTGTGGAATGATGTAAAACATCTGAAAAGATACTGTAGCTTGCTATCAAATAAAAGACAACTTCAGGTGGTCAATGGCTAAAGCGTAACCCATGAAACGTATGTGGATCCGAGATATTACAGCAATGCATGAGCTATAATATTTGTGTGGCGGGGACGAGAGCGCCGCCTCGACAGACTGGAACTGGTGGGATTCACCGCCCTCTCTTCCCCTACAGCAGCCGCTGGACCGTTCAGCAGAGGACGCGTGGTGTCCCTACCCATCCCAGGACTGGACAACGGAGTCGGGACCGGGCTCCTTTAAAACGACCTACTTCACGGACGAAACCACGCCCCCTGATGACGTCTTGGCAGAGGGCGGGATAAAACCAGAGGAAACCCGGAAGACGACGGACGGCGATTCCCTGGAGGCGGACGGAGTGTTGCAGTGGAGAAAGACGAGGAGCTGGGAAGAGGAGCGACGTGGAGAAGAGACCGAAGACCAGAGAGCCGAGCGGAGTGGAGACGACCGCGACAAGCCAGGAGGCCAACGATCCTACGAGGCGCCCCGCCACGTTCCCACGGGAGGAGCGTGGCTTGAGCAGGTACGGGGGAAAGTAGCGGGCTGGGTGGGAAGGAAGACGCAGCCACCGCCTTGAAAGTAATTACCACCGTACTAGTGAGCTCTACACCCCCCCTCCCCTCACTGAGCACGAACTCACCTAGTTGCGGTACCACGAGCACTAGAGCACTTGGTTTCCCTCACTCCCGGCCCCGATTGTTAACAGAACGGCTCGGTGTCCTAATACCTGGTCTCTTCTTGTCTTGCATTGCTGCATTGGACCGAACACCCCGGAGCTTACCCAGAAGACGGAAGCAAGTCCCGTAGCTACGAAGGGAGGACTACACTCAATCTGGAGCCCCATCGCAGAAGCCTTCCCCTGGCGTCGAATACGAGACGACGAATAACACGTCAAAGGACACTGTTGACTAAAATAAAACCCTCGTTACAACGCACTGGTTTGGTTGTAGAGTCTGTTCCCACCACCCGCCACAATTTGGTATCCCCATGGTAAACGATGTTGGAAAGCAAAAGGGAGGTTGATATTTGGCATAGAAATACTGTGCTCACCCATCCAACATAAGACCATGTCAAATTAAATACTGGTAAGTTCTAACCCCGAAACACAGGGGATACCAGATATTATAGCCGGTATAGGCCATTATATGGGGTATCCCTTAAGGGTACCGGATGTAAAAGCTTCTGGGATTCATGTACAAAATCGGAAAAGATACTGTAATCTGCTATGTAATAAAAGGTAACTTCAACTGGTGAATGGTTAAAGGGTAACCTATGAAACGTAGGGGATACGAGATATTACAGCAGTGCGTGAGCCATTATATTTGGTATCTCCATGATAAACGATGATGGAAAGCAAAAGGAAGGGTTATAATCAGCATGGAAATACTGTGCTCATCCATCCAACATAAGACCAAGTCAAATTGAATACTGGTAAATTCTAATCCCAGAAACACAGGGGATACTACATATTATAGCCAGTATAGGCCATTATATATGGTATCCCCTAAGGGAACCGGACATACAATCTTGTGGAATGATGTAAAAAATGTGAAAGGTTACTGTAGTCTGTTATCAAGTAAAATGCGACTTCAAGTGGTCAGTGGCTGAAGGGTAACCTATGAAATGTAGGGGATACGAGATATTACAGCAATGCGTGAGCCATAATATTTGGTATCCCCATAGTAAACAATGTTGGAAAGCCGCTATTTGGCATGGAAGTACTGTGCTCACCCATCCAACGTAAGACTATGTCAAATTGAATCCTGCTAAGTTCTATCCCAAGAAACACAGGGGATACCGAATATTATAGGCGGTTTGGGCCATTATATATGGTATCCCCTAAGGGAACAGACGTACAATCTTGTGGAATGATGTACAAAATGTGAAAAGTTAATCTAGTCTGCTATCAAGTAAAAGGCGACTTCAAGTGGTCAATAGCTAAAGGGTAATCCATGAAACGCCGGGGATACAAGATATTACAGCAATGCATGAGCCATAATATTTAGTATCCCCTAAGGGAACCGGATGTAAAATCTTGTGGAATGATGTAAAACATCTGAAAAGATACTGTAGCTTGCTATCAAATGAAAGACAACTTCAGGTGGTCAATGGCTAAAGCGTAACCCATGAAACGTATGTGGATCCGAGATATTACAGCAATGCATGAGCTATAATATTTGGTATCCCCATAGTAAACGATCTTGGAAAGCAAAAGGGAGGGTGATATTTGGCATAGAAATACTGTGCTCACACATCCAACATAAGACCATATCAAATTAAATACTGGTATGTTCTAACATCAGAAACACAAGGGATACCACATATTATAGCCGGTAAACGCCATTATATATGGTATCTCCTAAGGGAACCAGATGTAAAATCTTGTGGGATTCTTGTAAGAAATCTGAGAAGATACTGTAATCTGCTATACAATAAAACGCAACTTCAACTGGTGAACAGCTAATGGGTAACCAATGAAACGTAGGGGATACGAGATATTACAGCAGTGCGTGAGCCATTATATTTGGTATCCCCATGATAAACGATGATGGAAAGCAAAAAAGGAAGGGTTATAATCAGCATGGAAATACTGTGCTCATCCATAAAACCAAGTCAAATTGAATACTGGTAAATTCTAATCCCAGAAACCCAGGGGATACCTCATATTATAGCCGGTATAGGCCATTATATATGGTATCCCCTAAGGGTACCGGACGTACAATCTTGTGGAATGATGTAAAAAATGTGAAAGGTTACTGTAGTCTGCTATCAAGTAAAACGCGACTTCAAGTGGTCAGTGGCTAAAGGGTAACCCATGAAACGTGGGGGATACGAGATATTACAGCAATGTTTAAGCCATAATATTTGGTATCTCCATAGTAAACGATGTTGGAAAGCAAAAGGGAGGGTGTTATTTGGCATAGAAATACTGTGCTCACCCATCCAACATAAGACCATGTAAAATTGAATACTGGTATGGTCTAACCTAAAAAAACATCGGGCATACCAAATATAATAGTTGGTATAGGCCATAATATATGATATCACCTAAGGGAACCGAACACACAATCTTGTGGAATGATGTACAATATGTGAATAGATACTGTAGTCTGCTATCAAATAAAAGACAACTTCAAGTGGTCAATGGCTAAAGTGTAACCCATGAAACATAGGGGATACGAGATATTACAGCAATGCATGATCCATAATATTTGGTATCCCCATGCTAAACGATGTTGGAAAGCAAAAGGAAGGGTGCTATTTGGCATAGAAATACTGCGCTCACCCATCCAACTTACCACCATGTCTATTTTAATCCTGGTAAGGTCAAAACCAAGAAACACGGGGGATACCACATATTATAGCCGGTATAGGCCATTATATTTGGTATCCCCATTGTGAGCGATGTTGGAAAGCAAAAGGAAAGGTGCTATTTGTCTTGGGAATACTGAGCTATTTTATCCAACATAAGACTATGTGAAATTGAATACTGGTAAATTCTAACCCCAGAAACACAGGAGATACCAGATATTATAGCCGGTATTGGCCATTATATGGGGTGTCCCTTAAGAGTACCGGATGTAAAATCTTCTGGGATTCATGTACAAAATCGAAAAAGATACTGTATTCTGCTATGTAATGAAAGGTAACTTCAACTGGTGAATGGCTAAAGGGTAACCTATGAAACATAGGGGATAAGAGATATTACAGCAATGTGAGAGCCATAATATTTGGTATCCCCATAGTAAACGATGTTGGAAAACAAAAGGAAGGGTTATAATCAGCTTATAAATACTGTGCTCACCCATCCAACATAATAGAATGTCAAATTGAATCCTTGTAAGTTCTAACCCAAGAGACACAGGGGATACCAAATATTATAAGTGGTATAAGCAATTATATATAGTATCCCCTAAGGGAACCAGATGTACAATCTTGTGGAGTGATGTAAAAAATGTGAAAAGCTGCTGTAGTCTGCCATCAGATAAAAGACAACTTCAAGTGGCCAATGGCTAAAGGGTACACCATGAAACGTAGGGGATACGAGATATTACAGCAATGCGTCTGCCATAATATTTAGTATCCCCTAAGTGAACCGGATGTAAAATCTTGTGGAATGATGTAAAACATCTGAAAAGATACTGTAGCTTGCTATCAAGTAAAAGATACATTCAAGTGGCCATTGACTAAAGGGTAACCCATCAAACGTGGGGGATACGAGATATTACAGCAATGCTTAAGCCATAATATTTGGTATCCCATAGTAAACAATGTTGGAAAGCAAAAGGGAGGGTGATATTTGGCATAGAAATACTGTGCTCACCCATCCAACATAAGACCATGTCAAATTGAATACTGGTATGTTCTAACCTAAAAAGCATAAGGGATACCAAATATAATAGTCGGTGTAGGCCATAATATATAATATCACCTAAGGGAACCGTACGCACAATCTTGTGAAATGATGTACAAAATGTGAAAAGATACTGTAGTCTGCTATCAAATAAAAGACAATTTCAAGTGGTCAATGGCTAAAGTGTAACCCATGAAACATAGGGGATATGAGATATTACAGCAATGTGTGATTCATAATATTTGGTATCCCCATGCTAAACGATGTTGGAAAGCAAAAGGAAGGGTGCTATTTGGCATAGGAATACTGCGCTCACCCATCCAATTTAACACCATGTCTAATTTAATCCTGGTAAATTCGAAACCAAGAAACACGGGGGATACCACATATTATAGCCGGTATAGGCCATTATATTTTGTATCCCCATTGTAAGCGATGTTGGAAAGCAAAAGCAAAGGTGCTATTTGCCTTGGGAATACTGAGCTAATCCATCAAACATAAGACTATGTGAAATTGAATACTGGTAAATTCTAACCCCAGAAACACAGGGGATTGCAGATATTATAGCCGGTGTAGGCCATTATATGGGGTGTCCCTTAAGGGTACTGGATGTAAAATCTTCTGGGATTCATGTACAAAATCGGAAAATATACTGTAATCTGCTATATAGTAAAAGGTATCTTCAACTGGTGAATGGTTAAAGGGTAACCTATGAAACATAGGGGATAAGAGATATTCCAGCAATGTGTGAGCCATAATATTTGGTATCCCCACAGTAAACGATGCTGGAAAACAAAAGGAAGGGTTATAATCAGCATATAAATTCTGTGCTCACCCATCCAACATAAGAGAATGTCAAATTGAATCCTAGTAAATTGTAACCCAAGAGACACAGGGGATACCAAATATTATAGGCGGTATAAGCAATTTTATATGGTATCCCCTAAGGGAACCGGACGTACAATCTTGGGGAGTTATGTAAAAAATTTGAAAAGCTGCTGTAGTCTGCCATCAAATAAAAGACAACTTCAAGTGGCCAATGGCTAAAGGGGTACACCATGAAACGTAAGGGATACAAGATATTACAGCAATGTGTGAGCCATAATATTTAGTATCCCTTAAGGGAACTGGATGTAAAATCTTGTGGAATAATGTAAAACATCTGAAAAGATACTGTAGCCTGCTATCAAATAAAAGACAACTTCTAGTGGCCAATTACTAATGGGTAACCCGTCAAACGTGGGGGATACGAGATATTACAGCAATGCTTAAGCCATAATATTTGGTATCCCATAGCAAACGATGTTCGGAAGCCAAAGGGAGGATGATATTTGGCATAGAAATACTGTGCTCACCCATCCAACATAAGACCATGTCAAATTGAATACTGGTATGTTCTAACCTAAAAAGCATAGGGGATACCAAATTAGTTGGTATAGGCCATAATATATAATATCACCTAAGGGAACAGTACGCACAATCTTGTGAAATGATGTACAAAATGTGAAAAGATACTGTAGTCTGCTATCAAATAAAAGACAATTTCAAGTGGTCAATGGCTAAAGTGTAACCCATGAAACATAGGGGATATGAGATATTAGAGCAATGCATGATTCATAATATTTGGTATCCCCATGCTAAACGATGTTGGAAAGCAAAAGGAAGGGTGCTATTTGGCATTGGAATACTGAGCTCACCCATCCAATTTAACACCATGTCTAATTTAATCCTGGTAAGTTCTAAACCAAGAAACACGGGGGATACCACATATTATAGCCGGTATAGGCCATTATATTTTGTATCCCCATTGTAAGCGATGTTGGAAAGCAAAAGCAAAGGTGCTATTTGCCTTGGGAATACTGTGCTAATCCATCAAACATAAGACTATGTGAAATTGAATACTGGTAAATTCTAACCCCAGAAACACAGGGGATTGCAGATATAGCCGGTGTAGGCCATTATATGGGGTATCCCTTAAGGGTACTGGATGTAAAATCTTCTGGGATTCATGTACACAATCGGAAAAGATACTGTAATCTGCTATATAATAAAAGGTAACTTCAACTGGTGAATGGTTAAAGGGTAACCTGTGAAACATAGGGGATAAGAGATATTCCAGCAATGTGTGAGCCATAATATTTGGTATCCCCATAGTAAATGATGCTGGAAAACAAAAGGAAGGGTTATAATCAGCATATAAATACTGTGCTCACCCATCCAACATAAGAGAATGTCAAATTGAATCCTGGTAAGTTCTAACCCAAGAGACATAGGGGATACCAAATATTATAGGTGGTATAAGCAATTTTATATGGTATCCCCTAAGGGAACCGGACGTACAATCTTGGGGAGTGATGTAAAAAATGTGAAAAGCTGCTGTAGTCTGCCATCAAATAAAAGACAACTTCAAGTGGCCAATGGCTAAAGGGTACACCTTGAAACGTAAGGGAAACAAGATATTACAGCAATGCGTGAGCCATAATATTTAGTATCCCCTAAGGGAACTGGATGTAAAATCTTGTGGAATGATGTAAAACATCTGAAAAGATACTGTAGCCTGCTATCAAATAAAAGACAACTTCAAGTGGCCAATTACTTAAGGGGAACCTGTCAAACGTGGGGGATACGAGATATTACAGCAATGCTTAAGCCATAATATTTGGTATCCCATAGCAAACGATGTTCGGAAGCCAAAGGGAGGATGATATTTGGCCTAGAACTACTGTGCTCACCCATCTAACATAAGACCATGTCAAAGTGAATACTGGTATGTAGTAACCTAAAAAACATAGGGGATACCAAATATAATAGTCGGTATAGGCCATAATATATGATATCACCTAAGGGAACCGTACGCACAATCTTGTGGAATAATGTACAAAATGTGAAAAGATACTGTAGTCTTCTATCAAATAAAAGACAACTTCAAGTGGTCAATGGCTAAAGTGAAACCCATGAAACATAGGGGATATGAGAAATTACAGCAATACGTGAGCCATAGTATTTGGTATCCCCATAGTGTATGATGTTGGAAAGCAAAAGGAAGGGTGCTCTTTGGTATAGGAATACTGTGCTCCCCCATCCAACATAAGACAAAGTCAAATTGAATCCTGGTAACTTCTCACCCGAGAAGCGCTGGGGATACCAAATATTATAGGCCGTATAGGCTATTATAATTGGTATTCAATAAGGGTACTTAAGGAAAAATCTTGTGGAATGATGTACAAAATGTGAAAAGATACTGTAGTCTGCTATCAAATAAAAGGCAAATTCAATTGGTCAATGGCTAAAGGGTAACCCATGAAACATAGGGGATACGAGATATTACAGCAATGCATGAGCCATAATATTTGGTATCCCCCTAGTAAATGATGTTGGAAAGCAAAAGGAAGGGTACTATTTGGTATTGAAATACTGTGCTCCTCCATCCAACATAAGGCAATGTCAAATTGAATCCTGGTAACTTCTAACCCGAGAAACACTGGGGATACCAAACATTATAGGCCGTATAAGCTACTATATTTGGTGTTCCCTAAGGGTATGGATGCAAAATCTTGTGGACTGATGTACAAAATGTGAAAAGATACTATAGTCTGTTATCAAATAAAAGGCAAATTTAATTGGTCAATGGCTAAAGGGTAACCCATGAAACATAGGGGATACGAGATATTATGGCAATGTGTGAGCCATGTCATTTGGTATCTCCTTAGTAAATGCTGTGGAACAGCCAAAAGAAGGGTGCTATTTGCTATAGCAATACTGTGCTCCTCCATCCAACATAAGGTGATATCAAATTGAATCCTGATAACTTCTAACCCGAGAAACGCCGGGGATACCAAATATTATAGACCGTAAAGGCTATTATAATTGGTATCCCCTAAGGGTACCGGAGACAAAATATAGTGGAATGATGTACAAAATGTGAAAAGCTACTGTAGTCTGCTATCAAATAAAAGGCAAATTCAATTGGTCAATGGCTAAAGGGTAACCCATCAGACCTAGGGGATACGAGATATTACGGCAATGCGTGAGCTATAATACTTGGTATCCCCATAGTAAGAGATGTTGGAAAGCAAAAGGAAGGGTGCTATTTGGTATAGAAATACCTTGCTCCCGCATCCAACATAAGGCGAAGTCAAATTGAATCCTGGTAACTTCTAACCCGAGAAACACTGGGGATACCAATTATTATAGGCCGTATAAACTATTATAGTTGGAATCCCCTAAGGGAACGGATGCAAAATCTTGTGGAATTATGTACAAAATGTGAAAAGATAATGAAGTCTGCTATCAAACAAAAGGCAATTTCAACTAGTAAATGGCTAAAGGGGAACCCATGAAACATAGGGGATACAAGATATTACTGTAATACGTGAGCCATAATATTTGGTATCGCCATTGTAAATGATGTTGGAAATCAAAAGGAAGGGTGCAATTTGCTATACAAATATTGTCCTCCTCCATCCAACCTAAGGCGATGTCAAACTTAATCCTGGTAACTTCTAACCCAAGAAACACTGGGGATACCAAATATTATAGGCCGTATAGGCTATTATATTTGGTATCCCCTAAGGGTACCGGATGCAAAATCTTGTGGAATGATGTACAAAATGAGAAAAGATACTGTAGTCTGCTATCAAACAAAAGGCAATTTTAACTTTTCAATGGCTCAAGGTTAATCCATGAAACATAGGGGATATGAGCTATTACAGCAATGAGTGAGCCATAATATTTGGTATCCCCAAATTAAATGATGTTGGAAAGCAAAAGGAAGGGTGATATTTGGTATAGAAATGCTGTGCTCCCTCATGCAACATGAAGTGATGTCATATTGAATCCTGGTAACTTCTAATCCAAGAAACACTGGGGATACCAAATATTGTAGCCGGAAAAGGCCATTATATTTGGTATCCCCTAAGGGAACCAAATGTAAAATCTTGTGGAATGATGTAAAAATGTGAGAATGTATTGTAGTCTGTTATCAAACAAAAGGCAACTTCAACTGGTCAATGGCTAAAGGGTAACCCATGAAAAATAGGGGATACAAGATATTTCAGCAATACGTGGGTCATAATATTTGGTATCCCTATAGTAAACCATGTTTTAAAGCAAAAAAAGGGTCCTACTTGGCATAGCAGAACTGTGCTAACCCATCCAACATAAGACTATATCAAATTACGCCCTGGTAATTTCCAACTCGAGAAACACAGGGGATACCAAATATTTTAGGTCATATAGGCTATTATATTTGGTATCCCCTAAGGGTACCGGATGCAAAATCTTGTGGAATGATGTACAAAATGAGAAAAGATACTGTAGTCTGCTATCAAACAAAAGGCAATTTTAACTTTTCAATGGCTCAAGGTTAATCCATGAAACATAGGGTATATGAGCTATTACAGCAATGAGTGAGCCATAATATTTGGTATCCCCAAATTAAATGATGTTGGAAAGCAAAAGGAAGGGTGATATTTGGTATAGAAATACTGTGTTCCCTCATGCAACATGAGGTGATGTCATATTGAATCCTGGTAACTTCTAATCCAAGAAACACTGGGGATACCAAATATTGTAGCCGGAAAAGGCCATTATATTTGGTATCCCCTAAGGGAACCAGATGTAAAATCTTGTGGAATGATGTAAAAATGTGAGAATGTATTGTAGTCTGTTATCAAACAAAAGGCAACTTCAACTGGTCAATGGCTAAAGGGTAACCCATGAAACATAGGGGATACAAGATATTTCAGCAATACGTGGGTCATAATATTTGGTATCCCTATAGTAAACCATGTTTTAAAGCAAAAAAAGGGTCCATCTTGGCATAGCAAAACTGTGCTAACCCATCCAACATAAGACTATATCAAATTACGCCCTGGTAATTTCCAACTCGAGAAACACAGGGGATACCAAATATTTTAGGCCATATAGGCTATTATATTTGGTATCCCCTAAGGGTACCGGATGCAAAATCTTGTGGAATGATGTACAAAATGAGAAAAGATACTGTAGTCTGCTATCAAACAAAAGTCAATTTTAACTTTTCAATGGCTCAAGGTTGATCCATGAAACATAGGGGATATGAGCTATTACAGCAATGAGTGAGCCATAATATTTGGTATCCCCAAATTAAATGATGTTGGAAAGCAAAAGCAAGGGTGAGGTTTGGTATAGAAATACTGTGCTCCCTCATGCAACATGAGGTGATGTCATATTGAATCCTGGTAACTTCTAATCCAAGAAACGCTGGGGATACCAAATATTGTAGCCGGAAAAGGCCATTATATTTGGTATACCCTAAGGGAACCAGATGTAAAATCTTGTGGAATGATGTGAGAATGTATTGTAGTCTGTTATCAAACAAAAGGCAACTTCAACTGGTCAATGGCTAAAGGGTAACCCATGAAACATAGGGGATACAAGATATTACAGCAATACGTGGGTCATAATATTTGGTATCCCTATAGTAAACCATGTTTTAAAGCAAAAAAAGGGTTCTACTTGGCATAGCAACACTGTGCTAACCCATCCAACATAAAACGATATCAAATTCCGCCCTGGTAATTTCCAACTCGAGAAACACAGGGGATACCAAATATTTTAGGCCATATAGGCTATTATATTTGGTATCCCCTAAGCGTACTGGATGTAAATTCCTATGGAATGATGTACAAAATGTGAAAAGATACTGTAATCTGCTATCAAATAAAAGGCAACTTCAAGTGGTCAATTGCTAAAGGGTAACCCATGGAACGTAGTGGATACGAGATATTACAGCAATGCGTGAGCCCAAATATTTGGTATCCGCATAGTAAATGATGTTGGAAAGCAAAAGGAAGGGTGCTTATTGGCAAACGAATACTGTGCTAAGCCATCCAACATTAGACCACATCAAATTGAATCTTCGTAAGTTCTTACCTGAGAAACACAAGGGATACCAAATTTTATAGGCGGTAGAGTCCATTATATATGGTACCAGGTATTACAGCAATGCAGAAGCTGTAATATGTGGTATCCCCATAGTGCAATATTATGGAAAACGGAGGGAAGGATGCCATTTGGCAGAAAAATAATTAGTTCACCCAGACAACAGAATGTCATGTCCAATTGAATCCTGGTAAGGTCTATCCCGGGAAACATAGGGGATACCAAATATTATAGCCCTTATGAGACATTATATTTGGTATCCTCCAAAGGAACTGGATGTGAAAGCTTGTGCAATGAAATCAAAATTGTGAAAAGATATAGCAGTCTGCTAGCAAATAAAAGGCAACTTCTAGATATTACAGCACTGCAGAAGCCATAATATGTGGTACCCGCGTTCTCATTGCCATCACCTGGGGGAAGTCTCCTGACCACGGGCGAAGCGCTGCCTGCTCGCCCCAACGCGCTAAACTCTTCGAGCTACAGGACTGCTCCCGTGCAAAGGGAGCCATCGCTGGTGACACCGCTTCATCTACAATGTTGGGAACTCCAAGTACCAGAAGCCCCTGCGCACCACTCACGCCTCTTAAGGCGCTCTACACTCCCGCTACACAGGACCCGCGATCTCATTGCATCACCTAAGGAAGCCTACTGACCACGGGTGAAGCGCTGCCTGGTCGCCCCAACGTGCTAAATTCTTCGAGCTACAGGACTGCTGTAGTGTAATTGGTGTAATCTACTATCATATAAATGGTAACTTGAATTGGTAGGTGGCTAAAAGCTAACTGTTGAAAAGTAGGGGATATAAGAAATTACAGCAATGCAGGAGTAGTAATGCCCGGTTACTCACCGGTAATATCCATTACTCCGAGTCCTGGTCTTCCCGTACCATTCCTTAACAGTGAGCAGCTAGTCTGCTACCCAGAAACCTAAAATCTAGCAGAGCTTTTCAGCACTTCCTCCAATATGGCGCCACCAATCCGGTGAGGATAAAGGGAGAAGTGCACAACATCACATCCTGAGAATACCAAAGAAATCCAGAAAACAAAAAAGCAATCACCAGAAACAAAACCACAGGGAGGGATGGAAGGGCACAGGAATGGGACGGGTAGACCAGGACTCGGAGTAATGAATATTACCGGTGAGTAACCGGGCATCACCTCCTCATCCTGTCTTCCCGTCCCATTCCTTAACAGTGAGCCAATACCCAAGCACATCGTGATTGTAAGAAAAAAAGACCAGAAAGTGCGTCAGACAGGTCAATTTTAATCAAAAGAAAGCAGTACAAATCACAAACCATGTACAACAGTCCAAACATAAGCTCCAAAAGCAGCCGAGGCCGCCATCCCCAACTGAAGACGATAATGAGAAACAAAAGTATTGGGAGAAGCCCACGTGGCAGCATTACAGATGTCACGCAAGGAGGCACCCTTGAACAAGGCCCAGGAGGAGGAGACACCCCGGGTGGACCTACCCTGGATCACAGAAGGGAGAGGACAGTGAGCCAACTCGTAAGCCGACACAATAGCACCCTTAAACCAACGAGACAAAGTGGACAAGGAAGGCTGAAGACCCTTCCCAGAGAGTCCGTAGGTGACAAACAAAGAATCAACCATCCTAAAACTCTTGGTCCGGTCCAAATAGATGCGGAGCACCATCAGCACATCCAAAGAATGGAGAACCACCTCCTCCAGGGAGGAGGGATCCGGAAAAAAGACAGAGAGGACAACATTTTCCTAACAGTGGAAAGAAGACAAAACCTTGGGCAGAAAAAATTGATTAGGACAAAGAACGACATTGTCAGAGCAGAAACGCAAAGGGGGGTGGGAGGGCAGCCATCAAAGCACCAAGCTCACCAACCCGCCATCCAGAAGTAATGGCCACGAGAAAAAGAACCTTAGCAGAAAGGAACTTAAGGTCCACTGAGAGCAGAGGCTCAAAAGGGGGCCTGGTCAAGGCCTGGAGAACCAGGGTAAGATCCCAGGCCGGCACAGGAGAGTGAGAGACAGGCCGCTGAATCCAAAAACTCCGCAAGAGGAGAGACACCAAAGGGGAGATAGAAGAAACAGAAGAACCCGGAAAAGCCAGAATGGTAGCCCACTGCGCCCAGAGGGTGGAATCAGTGAGCCTCAGGATAAACCCATCCCGCAAAAAGTCCAGCACCCGCACAGCCGCACAGGAGGAGGAAGACAGACCCTTACCAAGGCACCAGGAAGAGAAGTTCTTACAATGACGGTCATAGGACTTCAAGGTGGAAGGGCGCCTAGACAACTGGATGCACTGGGCAACCTCAACAGAACAACCCTGACCCAACAAACTCATCCTTTCAAGGGCCAAACCCCAAGCCGGAAGCGGCACAGGGAGGATAGGCGGAGAAGAGGAGCCCTCAGAGGGAGGGACAATGGGGAAACTGCCAATGGGGGCACACCAGACAGAGTCAGAAGAAGGGGAAACCAAGGCCGACGGGACCACTCCGGCACCACCAGAAGAACCTCCGCCTGGTCCAACAGAATCTTCTGGAGGACCCGGGGGATCAAGGCAAACGACGGCAAGGCAAAAAGGAAACCCAGTGACCACGGAACGGAGAAAGCCTGTATCGCCCAGGGCAGACGAGACGGAACGAGGCTGCAAAAATGAGGAAGTAGGGCAGACTCCTCCGAAGCAAACAGATCAAGCCAGGGCAGGCAGAACCAGAAGACAATCTGATCGAACAGAGCCTGGGACAGACACATCGTCACAGAGGAAGGGAACACCCTGCTCAGGGAGTCCGCAGGCCCATTCTCCCTCCTCGGAAGATAGACAGTCGTCAGAGTCAAGGGACTCTGCTCGGCCCAAAGACCAATCTTCCTGGAAAGGAGAAACAGAGACCGGCACATGCCCCCCTGATGATTCACATACGCACGAACAACCTGGTTGTCGGTTTGAACAGAGACAGCATGGCCCAGAAAGAGAGGAGCAAACCATAGCAGGGCCAACCAAACCGCCCGCAGCTCCTTCCAGTTGGAGGACTGAAGAGACTCTAACCGGTACCAATGGCCCTGAGCCTTGGAAGCACCCAGGACCGTACCCAAACCCACGGCACTGGCATCGGTGGACAACAACCACAGCCGGAGGGGGAAGGTCGAACCCCCGGGAAAGAGACTTAGGGGACAACCACCAATGGAGAGCAGCCCAAATCTCTGGTGTGATGGGAATAGGAGCCTCATAATCCCTAGAAGCAGGATCCCAGTGGGCCAGGAGATGATGCAGGAGGGGATACAAATGCTAACAGGCCCAATGGAGGAGATGCAGAGTGGAAGCCATCTCCCCTTGACTCCGTAACCAGAGCCGGGCAGAAACATGGGACTGGGAGAGAACCCAAGAAAGGTGACGGAACAAATTCAACTATCTCTCCTGGGAGAGGTACACCATCTCCAGATCCATGCGGAAGAGGGCTCCCCAGGAACTTCAGGGACTGGGAGGGCAGCAGGGAGGACTTCCGGAGGTTGATGAGGAACCCAAAGGACTCCAGAAGACGACACATCTGGTCCACATCTGTCAGAGCCTGAGAGAAAGAAGGAGAAACAATCAACCAATCATCCAGGTAGGGGAAAACCTGAAGACCCCTGGAATGGAGAATACCCACCAGAGGGGCCAAGAGCTTTGTGAAAACCCGTGGCACTGCTGAAAGGTCGAAAGGAAACACTTGGAACTGAAAATGGCGAGAGTCCACAGCAAAACAGAGATACTGGTGATCCGCAGGATGGATAGGGACGTGAAGATAAGCGTCCATGAGATCCAGGGAAGCAAGGAAACACCCCGGCAACACCAGAAGAAGGACAGACAGCAAAGTCATCATCTTGAAAGTACGCTTGGCAATGTAGAGATTGACCATTTTCAGATCCAAGACAGGGCGCAGATCCGTCGTATCTTTCTTGGAGACCAGAAAGAGGATTGAATAACAATCCCTGCCCCGCTCCAGAGGAGGAACCTCCACGACAGCTGCTTTCTCCAACAGAAGGAGCACACCCTCCAGCAAGGCCGCCCGCCTCACAGAGTGACAGGGCAGGGGAGTCTCCCGAAAGATTGGCGGGGGAGGAGAGAACTCAATCTGATAACCCGCCGACACAGTCTGCACACAACCAGGCATCCGGAAGAGTCAACCACTGATGCAGAAAGAAGCGAAGGCGACCCCCAACCGGAAAAGGCAGACAGTCACTGTGCAGGAGAAGGGGCAGGGACAGCACCGCCGGCGGGGGCCCGGGACTTGACACCAACCGGGGCCCCCTGGCCACGTCCCCTGCCACGAAAGGGCTGCTCAGACGTGAGTCCCTTGCTCACTTTGCCACTGGATTCAAGCAAGCCTGGCTGAAGACGGCTGAAATGCCAGAAACCGGTCCTAGGAAGCTTGTTTCCGGTCCAGGGAAGGCATGGCTCGGCAGTTCGGGCTGGACTGTTCCCATGAGGCACAGGGTCAGACTGATTTGCATATGGCCATGTCTGAACTGGTGTGGCAGAGTGGCTAAAGAACGGTGATGGATCAAACCCAGATCTGTTGACTGGGTGTGAGTGTTTGATTGGTTCTGATGCTCCGTCCATCACCACCCCCTTTTGTACGAAAGGGCTGCAGAGCACCCCGTGAAGAAGAAGAACCAAAGTCACAGCGGTAGCCAAACCCCAGCCCCCAAGAAGGAGGGTGAACTGGAGCCACAAGCTTGCGGTTTTCTGCTGACTGTTTGACTAAATCCTCCAGTTGGGGCTTGAACACCCGGGAACCCACAAAGGGCAATTTAAGCAGGACCGACTTCTGAGAGGTCTCAACCTTCCAAGAACGCATCCAGATATGATGCCTAGCAGCAATTGAAGCCCCAGAAGCAGCCGCTGCGGCACCCAAATTGTCAAAAGAAATGCCCGACAAATAGCGCACCTGGAGCTCCATGAGGGCCAAGAGAGAGAAGGCCTCAACCCCATCCTGTAAAAGAAGAGCCAGGGCCTGGAAATCCTTCAGCAGGGACTGGACCACGTAGTTGGAGCAGGTCGTCGCTCTGACTGTAAAGTTGGAAGCAGCGTATGAACGCTTCACCGCCCCTTCTACCTGCTTATCCACAGCATCAGCAGGAAGGGCATCATCAGACAGAACCAAACCCTGCGTGGAAAGACCAGCCATCAAATTGTCCACCTTGACAGACTGATGGAACTCAGTGGCAAACCCTTCCAAGGAATAACGCTTACCCAAAAAGCGAGGAAAGACGGACTTATCCACATCCTTCCACTCATGAGCAAGCACCTTGCGCACAGCACCATGCAAGGGCAAGGACTCTGGATCCGGCTGGTGATATTCAGTAAAAAAGTAATCCTCCAGGACATCAGGCACAGGAGGAGCGAAACCCAAATTGCCACCCAAATGGTCAAACAAGTCAGAGAGCTCCACATCCTGAACAAAGCGACCCCGCACACAATTATCCTCCTCGGTCCCTACACCGTCGGCCGAAGGGTCAGGCTGAACAAGAGACCCTTAAGGCACCTTGGCCAGAGGGCCAGCCACTTCCCGAGCCCGGAAAGCATTAGCAACAGCCTCATTAATCAGGAGGTGCAGGGCATCTAGAGTAGGATCAAAAGCATCAGGAGCATCCATGGCAGTGCAAGCAAAGTGTCAGGGGCACCAAACACAACAGCAGAGGCGGGAACCAACAGAAAATGGACCAGTTTTGAAAGAAAACGAAGTCCCGAGGCACCCGACCTCTTGCGGTACCAAGCAAGGTGGCGGATGCATAAAAGAGTAACCGGAAGCCCAAAAAAACCCCGGGAGGCAGGAATCCCAAAAGGACGCTCCGTGCCATCGGGAAAGACAGAGAAACCTCGCCCACTAAAGCAGGGCATGCTGGCACCTCGCCGGAGATGTGCGTGTGTATACCGGGTGAGGAGCCAGCAAAAAGAAAAACAGACACAAGCGATCGCTAGGAAGGCACAGTAAATGCTCCCCACAGAACAACAAGAAAAAGGGCGGCCGCTACAGCGGGCCACCAAAAATATACATAAAACAATAGAAGGGACACTTACCCGACCAGCAGCTCCGCTACGCAGAAAGGCAACTGACGAGGTCAGAAAAAAAGGAACAGGATGTGATGTTGTGCACTTCCCCCTTTATCCTCACCGGATTGGTGGAGCCATATTGGGGGAAGTTCTGAAAAGCTCTGCTAGGTTTTAGGTTTCTGGGGAGCAGACTAGCTGCTCACTGTTAAGGAATGGGATGGGAAGACAGGACGAGGAGGTAATATGTGATATCCACACAGTAAAAGATGTTGGAAAACACAGTAAAGGGTGCTATTTGACAGGAATATACTGTGTTCATCTAGCCCAAAGTATGCCATGTCAAATTGAATCCTGGTAAGCTCTAACCCGAGAAACATAGGGAACACCAAATATTACAGCCCTTGTAAACCATTATATTTAATATCCCCAGAAGGACCCTGATGTGAAAGCTTGTGGAATGAAATCACAAATATGAAAAGACACAGCAGTCTGCTATCAAATTAAAGGCAACTTGAGTTGAAAATTAAGGGAAATCAGATTTTACAGAAATGTATGAGCTGTAATATGTGGTATCACTTTAGGAAAAGATGTTGGAAAACTCAAGCAAGGATTCTATCTGGTAGAAAAAGTAATGTGTTTGTAGAGCCAACATGAGGCCATGTCAAATTGTATCCAGGCAAGTTCAAGCTTCAGAAAAATAGGGGCTACCAAATATTATAGGCTGTACAGGCCATTATATTTGGTATAGTCCATAGGAACCACATGTGAAAGCTGTGAAATTATATCAAAAATGCAAAACAAGACTGTAGGCGTCTAACAAATGAGAGGCCATTTAAACTGTTCAGTGGCTAAAAGGAAACCTTTGAAAAGTGGAGACAAAGATATATTAATGCATGATACCCCCATACAAAAAGATATTGGAAAACACAAAGATCGGTACACATTGATAGAAAAAAATATTGTGTTCTCTTAACCACTATGGAAATGTCTCGTAACTTACCCATTTCTAAATGTGAAATACAAAGTGCTATAGAGCAAAGGGAGAATGTGCTGTAACCAGTAGCATCCAAGATTGGCTGCTAGTCACTAACCAGACCAAGTAGAGGGAGTATCCACCACCTAAAACCAAATAACATATTGAGGCTAAGGATATTTTGTAGCTTTCAGGTTTTTTTTTTTATTTGCAATGTTTCCCCTTGAATTTGGCATACCCTTCATTTTGCACCTGAAGCAACCGCCTAGTGCACCTATAAACTCTGACCGTAACTTTTATTTTTTAAAGTGAAGTTTGCACTACAGGTATTTGAATGGCTGTATTCTCTTTGGATTGTTGACCATTACACTGTTCATTGCCACACAGCACTTTTAGTGTTCCCAAGCCAGTCAGTCTTCTCTGTTAAACTACAAGAGCGCTTTGCATGCTGCAATTTTTCAGCCATACTGTCAATCTTAAAAGAGAAACTAAAAGTCCCAGAATGCTCAATGTAGAATAAAGAGTGAAGATTTACATTGCATCTCTCATAATAAAGAGAGACTTGACACTGAAGCTGCACCAGAAACAAATATCATTTGGTTATGTTTACTATTCTGAAACAGCCAAGTGTTGGCACATGAAAATGTATTTGTGTAAAATGCCCTATATTCATTTGTAACAATTATGCTTCCTTTTAATAATCATTGTAGGAAATGAGCATATTTTGTGTGGCGTCCCTCCAGATTTTTCCCATATCTGCTTTGCTGGCTTTACATCTCTGTGCAATTTACCCCTACTAGTAGAGTGCCTGTGCGCCCTCTTAGATATGGTTAATTTGGCTTATTTCTCATTGGAATATTTAACTTGCTTGGATGTCCATACTATATGATGTAGAAAGTGAACACAAGGTCCGGAAATGTAACGGCACTAGAGGACTGCAGTGCCTATAGTGCCATCAACTACAGCGGCAGGGCAAACATGGCTTCGTGCCTACCCCGTGTATTCCTGACTGCTGCACTGTAAAAATCTACTGTGCTTTCATTCAACAAAATGTTTTTTGTTAGGTAAAATCATTTCTTTTAAATATCAAAAAGTCACTCCTGTGTAGGCCGTATAGCACACAAGGCAGTGTGCATGGTCTATGAAAGTGGAACAGTAGAAATATACAGTTAACAGTAGAAATATACAGTTAACATGCCCTTATAGTGACTAGCACCCAAAAGCTACTTTTACTGTGAGAAGGCTCTTGCTATCCCAAAGGGAAACACTGGGAAGCGATTGTAAAAACAAATGTTGGTATCTCCAGTTAGGGTCCAGCTACAAAAATTATGAAAAACTATTTTCTATTAGTTATTAAAATCCCAACTCAATAGTGTGAAGTCGTATTTTTAATGAATATTAGGGAAAGGTATATTTTAGAAAGTAACCTTTTCCCTGCTTGATGCTGCTCAGGCTAATTTGCATACTCTCATAAGCAGTGGCACAGCCAGGAATAAGCCATGATGAATGGTATGAAAAAATTATCATAGGTCAGGTAAAATGGCTTGGGAATGAGTTGTTTTTCTTTTCCCCTGGCAGTAAGACCAGTGGGGTTGGCCCAGGAACTTAATTTACTTCAAAGGGGTGTCCCCTGTAACAGGCAAATATTTGGTAACACCTGGAGAGGTCCGGGCTTATGTCCCTCTTATTAGGTTGGCCCCAAATGCTTCCTCCAGAACTGGTGTAGGGTGACCTCAGAGAAGGAGAGTGTTGATTTCCCTGGTCATACATCTGGGAGGGCAGTGCACACAGGCTCTGCATAAAGAGAAAAGGATTTCTCCATCTTGGATTTTGAGAGTGAGGGGGCACTGTGGGTTTGTTTACAGAAGGGCAAACAGGAACAGTTTTAAAAGCGGGTAGGGTTACCCCTAGGAACTTTTACCCATTCGCTTTGGGCGCCATTAGGAGCAATACACTAGTTGGTACCAACATTAATATGGAACCTCTAGACACTCTTTTTAATCACACTTTATGGACCTGTGGAAGAAGAGAACAGGACCAGACCTGATTTCTGTAACTAGAGCGAGCTACAGAAAAAGTTTTAAACCTACCTGACTGCTGTGTCCTGTGCTGTTCCGTGCCTCTCTGCTGCCTAGTGGGTCTCTCCCCGCCGCCGCGTCTCCCTGCATCGGCGCGGTCGCAGAGCGGGAGGGACTACCACCCCCAAGATCCTTTGCGGCAGGGAGCCGTCACCGACACCAACGATTTGGCGCCAGGAGGCGTTTAAATTTAGAGGACTCCTCCCGCGTCGCGGGACCGTGCGCGGGCGGCGCCGGGCTAAGCCCGGGCAAAGGGCGGGCCCTCTGTGGCCCTCAGTGGACCGAGGTAGACGGGGACGGGCCACCAACGAAACTGCTATCGCTAAACCTGGTCAAAGCATTGAGGTGATTACACTTTATATTTAAAGGCCATAGGTGAGATAGTTCGGATCGTTACTCCTAGCTAGATCTACTTTTGTTCATATACGTCAGTGCTTGTTACTGTGCCAGGTATCCAATACAGGATGACTAAAACTAGAAAGACCACCGTGACGACCAGATCAACTACCAGAAATAAGCCTGAACTTACTACACCATTACCATCCCTTACAGCCATAGACTTAATGCTGCAAAAGACCATTGGTGTGGTTGCTGATGCGATCCAAAACACGGAGAGATGTTTGTCATTGACTCCTAATATGTGCTTTCCAAATCTCTCAATGCACACTACTGTGCAGAGTAATACCGTGGAGTCCATCTCTAATGCAGAAGACTCACTTTTACTGCAATCTTTTTCGGGGTTGCCTAGTGGTAAAAGTTGTAGAAATAATATATCTTTAGTTTTACCTATTCTATCAAACAGTACTGAAGGTAGCCCATTATTTATCTCGAACGGAGGGGTCAACTCATGCCGGTTACATTCAGGTAACTTGTCAGTGAACTCACCAGGGGAAGTACTTGCAGAAAGTTCCCCTGTAATTAACACAATAGAAGTTGAAAAATCTCCCTCCCCTAAAATGAAAAAGCGCCACCATGGTAGGAAAAAAAAGACCAAATCCATCGTGAGGAAGATATATAAACCCCTAGGCTCCCATAAGCCTTCTGCAAAAGACGTCTGGCAAAATTTTAGATTGGCCAAACCGACAACTAGTTCATCTATTACGACTACAATAGCCACAGAACAAGCTGTCGTATTGTCCAATGAAAATCAGTTAAAGATTAATAAAAATATCAGTATAAATGAGACAACACAGACTGAAACGATGTGCTCTATAGATAATTTACACCTGACAGACCTAGAACAGTTGATCAGATCTCTGTTTCAGCCCATAAGTGAAAAAATTATTAGTATAGAGCAGACTCTAACTAAATTAGAGAAATCTCAACATAAGGATTATATCAGTACGCCCAAATCCTTAAATGCCTCTACTCAGATAGACATAATAGAAACTGCTGGTCATAATCCGACATCCTCCATTCCCTCGGGAGTTAAAGATCAAAACGTTGCAAACCAACATATAATTGTACCTAAAAAACCATTAGTTTTACCGCCTTTGCCCACTACATTGGCGGGCCCTCTAGCTGGTAATGACGAGAGTGAATGGGCCGCGGAAGATATATCCCCTGTCCCACCTGATGTTCAGGTTGCGCCTGACAGGCCTATAATAATGGTACCATCAGCCAGTAATACACGACCAGCGCAAGATTACATGCAGCCCCAACAAAATAAAAAACCCATTCACATCAATCTCCCTCCTGAATCCCAATTACATACTATAGTGTTGATAGGGGTACCGCAACTAGAAATGGGTAAGGTGGAGAGATATGGGGACCTGAAAAATAAAGTCAGTCATTGGCTAACTGTCAACAGACCGATCCCCCGTCACTTAAATGGTAAAATCACAAATGTTAGGAGGGTTGATTGGGTGGGCCATAGATTTAAATCAACCGAGGGTGACTGCATTGTTGTCACCTTTAGTGACAACCGCACAGTAAGGCATATTATCAGTTGGAAGGACGATATGATCAATAGTTTAATTCGTACCAAGGATTTAAGCTATTTTTACCCCTCAAGAAGCAATAGCTATAACAAAACGTCCTCATATCCTATTATTGCGGATGAGGTCAATCAAGCTACCCGTAACTCGAAATATAATGGAACAATGCCAAGGAATCCCGATCCATATACCACAAGAGATCAAAGATATCACAGAAGCGATACATTAGGCGAGTTTAGAAAAACAAACCACCAAGCAATATATCATGAGAGATGGGAGGGTTTAAACGGATTACGTAGTTATCATAATCAACCCCAACCAACACATTTGAAAACCTATTATAATGTTCCCATCTCAAATAGGTTTGATGCCTTTTTTGACCAAAACGGCCTGGAGGGGGTTGATTGACTGTGGGATACATCAGTCACTTCTATGTTTACCGATCCCACGTTAAAAAATCTTGCCAATGTTGATAACATTCCCCCCCTATTTTCTGATTCAGATAGTAAAAAATCTAAAGAGTCTGTATCAGATTTTCCTATAGTTAGCCTCGAAGCAGATGATCACGGGCTTTTTAGTATACTGCACTATCAGCCTGAAGGTCTTAATTTACCACCAATTCATGCAGACTCAAATCCTCCTACAGCAGATACTGTGGGAGTCACAAATGATGAACAACTAAATTGGGTTACAGAACCTATTATTACTGAGGCTGCAATTGAAATAGAGAATAACGACGCCTGTAAAGTGAGTTTGGTCTCTTGGAATGTAGCAGGCCTAGCTGATAAAATAGGCGACCCTGCCTGGCTTGCATTTGTTAAAAAACATGCAATTATATGTCTCCAAGAGACCTGGATGGAAGAAAATAATGCCTTCATTGAAGGGTATCAAAGCTTTCACAGGCCAGCAACCCCCTCAGCTAGCGGAAGGGCAAAGGGGGGTCTTGCCATTTTTATTAATCTAGCACTTTCTTGTGATAAAATTAGTCAAAAATGTGCAAATTGTAATACCAAAATGCTCGTACTAAAGAGAGGCAAACATGCTCTGACTCTAGTTAATTTTTACAATGCTACATCGAATCAAGGGGAGTGTAACATATCGATACTGAAAGAACTGTTGAAAGAAGGATCAGGCATATTGCCATGTAATGTATTGATCGCAGGTGACTTTAATGCACATCCTTGTGGAAATCCTCGAGATACCCCCTTGGGATCCCTGGGATGTAACAGCATGGACGGTTTCCATTTTGATCATACCAGGCGTGGCTCTAACCTAAATGATTTGCTAAACGAAATTAATTTGTTCGTAGCTATGACACTAGCCCCCGAGACTAAAGTTTATGATATTCCTACTTTTAAAGGCTTAGGTCATGGTTCTTACATAGATCACATATTATTATCCGGTGACCTTGTCAATCAGGCCACCAGTTTCTCCATTCAAGCAAACATTTACAGTGACCATAACCCCCTTACTATTAAACTGAACGGGGGTGTTTTTGAGCAGCGAAAACACTGTGAAGACAGGGGAATCCTAAAATGTTTAATGGGTAAACGCTGCCTGAAATGGCAGTTGGTAGACCAAGAAAACCTTTATAATGAAATTAACAAGTTATGTGATGGGGACTTGGTGGATTGTATATCAACATCTACGTCACCAGAGCAAACCTTAGCTATTTATGAAGATGTAGTATTAACAGTAGGGTCATTCTTATTAGTACCAGTGAAGGGGCAAGTTAAAAATAATCCTAAGTGGTTTGACCAAACATGCTCCTTGGCAAGTAGAAACTTAAGAAAGGCGTTAAAAATTAAACCCAGAGATGTAGGTCAAATCAAAAATCTCCGCCTGTCCTACAAAAAAGCACTTGATAAACGGAAAAGGGAAATTAAAGCCAGTACCTGGGAGTCTTTGCTTGACCCTTCAGTCCTAGGTAATAGCAGTAAATTTGGGGAAATTATTAACAAACCTTTGTTTGATGACCCAAGAGATACTGCAATAGGAACTAATATCCCAGAGGCAGATTGGGTCAGTTACTTTAGCGAAATTTTTAAAAGCCATGAACAACAGACAACCTATGACGTCTCAATGTCAAAGGAAAACTTTTTATGTTTTACAATCAATGAAGTAGAAAAGGCTATTCAAGGGTTAACTTGTAATAAGGCACCAGGTCCGGATGGCTTGCCTCCGGATCTTTTTAAATCTTGTATCTCATTATGGGCCCCCGTTCTCACAAAGGTGATAAACGCAACTGTAATCCTCGGGAGCCCAAAGTCCTGGGGGCAATCTACCATAGTACCTGTGTTTAAAAAGGGCGATCGTAATAGCCCGTCATGCTACAGGCCAATATCTTTAATTAATTCTGTAGCAAAAGTGGTAGGTGGTATAATTTTGAACAGACTAACAATTTGGGCAAATGAGAACAACATTATATCGCCAATACAATCTGGTTTCAGACCCGGTCACTCAACAGTGACTCAGTGTCTGAACCTATATTTGATTGTAGGTAAATACACCATGGCCCGGCAAGGAACCATTCATATGGCTTTTATGGACTTATCGTCCGCTTTTGATTGTGTGGATCGAGGCAAACTGTGGGACATCATGCAAAGGATGGGTGTTGATCAGAACTTAATTTATCTATTGGCCGATTTGCATTCAGACACTAGAGCAAATGTCCGTTACACTCAAGATCTTAAAGTAACAGGAGACATCAGAATCAATCGGGGTGTCCGTCAAGGATGCATTTTAGCACCATTCTTGTTTAACTTGTATATCAATGAGTTAGAGGAACATTTGACAAGAACAGGCGCTGATTACCTCTATGTCGGCCGAAAAGGCGTCCCAGTTCTGCTCTATGCGGACGATGCTGTCCTTATCTCAAGGACAGCAATCGGCCTCCAGATGCTCCTAAACTCATTCTACGATTTTATGAAGTCACGAGGCTTAAGCATTAATAATACAAAGTCCTACGTTATGAAAATTGGCCAAGGATCACGAAAACCAAACTCCTTTGTAATAAACGGGGAAAAAATTCCAAACTCCAAAACCTTCTCTTATCTCGGGGTTCTCCTTGACGATCAACTATCCTGGGGCCCGGCTGTAGTTAAAAAGAAGGGCGAGGTTACACGTGTTAACGCAGCTATACTTGGCTTTGCAAGAGAATTGGGCAATAGTCCAATAGAAGCCTTGCTCAAATTATATCAAGCAAAGAGCGTTGCCATCGCCTGTTAGGGCAGCGAGCTCTGGGGTTATAGTCAGACGCGAGACCTGGAGGTCGTAGAAAATAATTTTTTAAAAAGGTATTGAGGCTGCCAAGGGGAACCGGGAACTTCTCGGTCCACGAGGAGTTAGGCGTACCCTATCTTAGCGATAGATTAGCAGCAAATCCCCTATTATGCTGGATGAATTCTTGGCTAAACACTAATATTCCTCTTACCCATGATATTTTAAAAGAAGCTTTAACTTGGGATGGTAGGTTCAAGGTTCCGTGGCTGAGGTATATTAATGACCGCCTCTCTGAAATGGGACGGCCAGAATTGTTCTTAAACCCAATTTCCATAACTAAAGCTGATATCACCTTTGTGAAAAAAACATTCATGTCAACTAGGTATTTAGCCCGGGAGGAGGGTGAATTATTGAAAGACAGTGTTAGGAAACATGTTATACTTAAAACATGTCTGCAAATGGAACCGTATCTATCATGGCCTATGTCCGGCTATGACCGATATCTATTAACTCGGTTCCGTTTTAATTTATTTCACCTCATGTTGGCATTCCCAAGAGGGGCCCATCGAGGCCAAGTGCTACCTGCTTGCGGCTGCGACGGAAAGTCTCCGCAAGATATAGCGCACTTTTTATTTATCTGTCCTTATTATACAGTACCTCGGAAGTTATATCTAAAGCCCTGCTTAAAAGATTCAAATCTCACCCAGATTAAACCAGCTCTCTATTATCTTCAACTCCTGAATCCTAATTGCACTTTGTTTGTGTGCAGTTTTTTGAAATTATCTATCACCTTCAGGAAAAGTATGGAGGGCTAATTATGTTGCTACTATCATTGTACTTTTTAAATTTCTCTTTTTTAACTTTGGATAATTATTTATATTTTTAACTTGTTCTATTTGGACTGTTGCTCTGGTTCTTCGATAATTTAATAATTTGTAACCTGTTTTGTCTCTTAAATGAACTGGATGGTCAGCTTTATCTGCATATGTATGAAATGTGTTTATGATTGCATGTCTATGTAATGTACTTTTATGATTGTCACGTATACAATCGAATAAAGATATTTGAATTGAATTGAACTGTAACTAGAGCAGAGCCTTGAAGGATTGGACTTGCTTACCCTTGTAAAAAAGTAGACAGCTATTGACCTGTCTAGCTATAGGGACACAACAAGCTGCAAGAGGACTTTTCCATAAAGTGCCCAGCTGACCAATAACAACTGGACCTGACTTGGAACCTGCTGATGGCCTCTCCTGGAGTGAGTCTTGACTCTCAACTGTTGTTTCTCAGGTCCTGGAAACCTGAGCTGTGTCTAACTGCACTTGTCATACCACCTCTGAAAAGTTGGGACCTACAAAGTTTTAGATTTCCAGTTCTCAGGAGGATCGGAACACACAAACCCATTCTATCCACCCAAGGCAAAGCCACGCTAAATTGAAGAAAGTGGTTTCTCCCACTTGGAGCTTTGCCGCAGCAGCAAATCAGTGGGCCCTGAACGATAAGCCTGGCGGCTTGATCCACTGAAGAATTTTGACTTCGATTTCAGAGTCCCAAGGAAAAACTCTACTGTGGCCATTGACTATCAATGGAGTGTAATCCTTTTAAGTGCTATTATCACTATCACTGATTGTAGTTTCAAATCCGGTCCGGGCTTTCCAGGGAGCCCCTGAGAGCCGATCACCATTGTTTGCTAGAACCGCCATGGAGCCGGAGCTCCGGAGATTGGCGGACGGACGGAACCTGCTGTTTCTTTTCTCCCGCTCCCTACCTGCCTCTATGGCCTCTACAGCCCGCTTCTACGGCTTCTGACGCCTCTATGGTCTCTATGGCCTGCACAGTTCCTTACTCCTCAGCGCAAGGCACTAGCTCGTACTCCCACTGCACCACCCTTCCGCTGGCCTCGCCGCCCGCCCGGCAGCCCGGCTTCCCTGTTATCAGCTTGTGCGACCCCGGCCCACTCCTTCCCAGTCGGAGTTGGGAGCAAGGCACTGGGACCCAGGTGGCGGCAGAGGTGGCAGTGGTGGTAATGCAGCTGTGCAGCGGGAAGACTCACCAGGGTCTATCAATCAGCCCGCGGTGAGAGCGGGACGGAGATGGAGAGTGCGGTGTGGTGCGGTGTGGTGCGTAGAAGTGAGGTGCGGCTCTATGCCAGACACAGCCACCCCCCAACCACGTCCTGCTTGCCCTTCCAGGTGACTGCTGCTATCACCGGACAGCCAGATAGTCAGACCGCCAACAGATCACCAGGACGTCCATCAGGACACCCAAGAACTGAGTTGAGGTAAGACGAGAGGTGGGTGAAGAGAACTGTTGTGGATTGTGAGTGCACTGGAAGAGCATTTGGAGAGCCCGCTCACCCGCCCAGGCCCGCAACTTTAAAGAAACTCCAACAGCCCATCCCGACCATTTGGCTGGGGGAGCTGGTGAGCGGGCCCACAGTCGCTGAGGCTGCTGGAGGCTGCTGGGGGGTAGTACGGCAGCCTAGCAGGTGGCATTACATCAGCTCTCCACCACAAGAGCCCAGTGCAAAGATCAACCATGCGGACCAGAAACTCAAACATGGTCCAGCACCAAGACAACCATCTCCCTCACAAAACCGCAAGGCGGCAAAAATCCAAGATTCTGTATCCCCTAGGCAGAGGGTGAGCCAAACTCGGATTATTCCCTAGGGATGGGCCGCAAATGGGCGAGTCGCTAACCGCAACTGCAACCTCATCGGAAAAGACCATACATACAAGTGAAACTACGGCAACTGGTAATAGCAACAGTATTAAAAAGAGCACAACCACCACCAACAGTAACATAAGAGCGTACCTTTAATACACAACTTCCGAAGATAAATTTGGTGAATCTGGCAAAGCAGCCCACACACCCCGTGCTGAAAGCACTGTTAGAACATTGGCAGACGCCTACAAATATGGGGACAAATATGCAGACCCAAGTTTAGAACTTCAACCAGATGTTCCACTTTCTCCAGAAATAACTATTGTTAGGTGAAAAAGAGCTCCATAAACAACAATGGATCTAGGCTCATCCAGCTCCAACAACCCAGCACGTCAAACTTTAGGGACCGCAAAAATGGACCACATGGTCGAGAGAGACAACTTTTTTATTACAAACGAACTACCAGCGGGTACCTCACACGACCAAAATCAATACCAACCGCTAAACTTGGCTCCCCCGACATCCCAAGGGGGCACATTAACAAAAAGTGAGTTAATTGACCAGCCGACTGCGTCGTCCCTAAAGGTCTCAAGCAATGCCTCACTGCCTAGTCAAACAACTACGTCAACATGGTCCAACAACAATGACAGGGCTAAAAAAGAAACAAGTGTAGCATCAAAGGCATCCTCAATGGCTACTCATCCCAACGCCTCCAACCCAGGGTTTCACAGCCGAAATCACCTGCCAACCTTGAGAACATCTCCCATATTACCCATAAACCCTTCCGTTTTCCGAATGGCCCACAGTGCCAATAATCACGCAGAAAACAGTGGAGCACTTTTTAACAAATCAAATTAATCTCCTGATCTCTTAATTTCAGAATCGAGTGAGGGCTCTCCTCAGAACCAAGAACCAACACGGGCACACACAGAACTCCTTTAAGGCTTCAATCGGAGCCTTTTGATTCTTCTTCTGTGCCGGCTGAGTCCACAAGTCAACAACTCTCACCCACATGGAACCCTAATCTTTCAAACTCCAGCTTTCTTCCACACGCAAATGAGCCTTGGATCCTTGGTTCTCCTAAAAAGGGAGCGGAAATTGGTCTGCAGCCTCATGAAATCGAGAATCATCTAGCACTAATCAACAATGCCTTGATTTCAATGGCAAATGCTACCATAATGCATGCAGACAAATTGGACACTCAAATAAATATACTGCAAACAATCGCTGGACTGATCACTGGACTAGATTCAAAACTGAAACACTTAAATTCCCTGATCCATAGAACCCAGGCAAATACGGCTTTAATGTTCAAACAAGAAGATTGTGGATTCAGTCCAATACTGCAGAATCTGGAAAAGCTCCCAGAGATAATGAGCACCCTAGTTAAGGACTTCTGGAATTAAGTCAACAGGCGACCAAACACCCTAAACTCCCTGTCCCAACAAAAGACAAAGCGGACCACAAGCACAAAGGACTTACACACCAACCATAAAGAAGCTTTGCTTGAAATTACAGGGGCCATGGGTGACCAAATAAATAGTGCAGAAGAACCTGAAACAAAAACCTGCTGCAATTTAGACAAAGGTCCAGGAGCTATCTATTAGTCAAAGCCCATAACTTCAGACAGCCAACACTTGTCTAGAAAAAACAAGAAAAACTAAAAAAGTTAAACAAATAAAAAAAATCAAAACCCACAATGAAGGGTCTATCTTGCATTGGCTCCAGCTGGAAAACAAGGAGAATGAGGATCATAATAAAGAACACCGTGAGGTAATTACCTCTTCTCAAAAACGACCCCAAACAAAACAACTTCAGGCATTCAAACGGACGGCACAACCAACAGCAAAGTCATCGCTCTAGGCACCTTAGGACACCCTTTGGTGCATCCGTCTAAGTCCTTGGATACGACTGAACAAAAACCTAGGTGGCACTTTAATAATACACAAGGGCCACAAGTTGAAGAAGCAAACCACGAAAAAAGAAAAATCTGGAATCTAATTTAAAATGGCCTGCAGTGCCCAAAGCGGACAATGTAAGAATGAATAGCATCAATCAAGGAAAATCTAACCCAGGCAAAACAAATAAATGTCTTCCAACGCCAGCAACAGACCATTAGGAGCCCCAACTAACAACCACACCTATTAATTATAGGGAGATGAAGTCCATTCAAACATGCACCGAAGATCTATATTCGTCCACTGCCCACCACCATAAGTTCTGGAGCAACGCTCTGCGGACAGTAGTAAGCTTAAATATGCACGGGGAAGACTTGGATATCCAGGCGAAATCAACTCGGAACTCCATAGAGGCCCCTGACGCGCAGGAGGCAACTCTCCATCAAAATTTGCCATTCACTTACCAAACAAAAGACCAAGAAAAACTAAAAGTACTACTGTATCCCGATTACACCTCGCAGGGGAAACGGGACATTCTTAATAGAGGCAATCTCCTGAAGCTTTGGGGCATTCTTTGCACCCATGTATAACAACCAGACCACAATAGACTATATCTTATTAAGTGAGAGATTACAAAAACTCATGTCAAACTACACTGTGCAACCACGAAGTGAAAGCGACCATGCCGCCTTAATTGTTCAGTTAACCATCACAGCAGGCACTCGCCACTTTCTTAGCTGCATCGGGGCATCCAAAGGGGAAGAACAGCATAAACTCCTCAGAAGAATCAAATGGGGGCCGATGCCAATCAATAAATTTGACTCTTGAAACAAACGTGGACAGGCTGGCAAACCGGCTCAAATAATGGGGGTATCATAGACGAATGGGACCATTTCACCTACGAACGAGCCTCATTGCTTCGGGAGAGCACCACATCTAGAACTCCCACAGATTCATCATATACCCTAGGATACCCCCGCGATCAAGGAAAAGCGCCAAACAATTAAACGCCAAACGCAGAGTCTATCAGAAATCTGGGTCAGAGTCAGTGCTTAATTTGTAAAATATTAAGTGCCAGGGCTCTGACTAGGAGGCCACTGCAGCTTGCACCACCCATGACCCCTGTCATCGCTGCCAAAACAACCACTAACCATCTCTCTCGCATGTAAATGCGACAGTTCAGATTATTCTATGTCCCCAAAGCTAAAGGAATGGCTGGGGAGGCTGTATATTGTTTTCCTAAACAACTGTTAATCTGCTGATCTCTAAATTACATGAGCAGCGCCACCTTGTGGCAGACTGCCCTAAGTGTGGTGTTGACAATTAGGTCCCGGTGCAGAGCACCGGAAACCAATTAAGTGCCGGTGCTCAGCATTAAGCACTGGTCAGAGTCCGCCAAAATGCAATTTAAAATAGCTGCAAAAAGCCACTCAAAACAGGTCTGGAAAGCAAGACATGAATGCACGGAGGCAAAATGGCTGAAGATCTTTGAGCTGTTGGCACCGTGTAAATCCCAAGAATTTTGGCAATACCTAAACAACCTAACCCACAGGGCCACTAACAGAGAGAATCCACTTGACGCGGGCACCTTGGTAGCCCATGTGAAAACCCTGTACTCGGACGATTCAAACACAACTCCTCCAAATAGCCCCACAACACTAGGGGAGGGAACTGGCAACGCCACAGTTGAATGGACAATACTTTTGGATGATTTAACCCTCCCAGGTAAAGGACTAGTCTGCACAACTTTAAAAAAGTTTCAACACAATGGGGTGCCTGGCCCCAACGGGCTGCCTGGCTCCTTCTTCAGGGAAGATACAGACTTTTGGACGGAAAATTTGGCTCAGTTATACGCCGTTTACAGACTTCTGGGGGATGTTCCAGATTCCTGGAGGGGATCACTGCTGCATCCAATATATAAAAAAGGGCCTAACACTGACCCCAAGAACTACCGCATGATCGCCCTGTTGGACATTGAGGCCAAGGTTTATGCAAGCACTCTTCTGGCGGAACTAGTGGACTGGGTTGGCACTGAAGGCCTCTTGCCCTTCTTTAAGACCGGGTTTAGACCAGGGGGCTCCACTGTGGACAACATCATCGCCCTGTCATACTTAGCCCAACAAGCGGTGGCCCATCAAACCCTGCCGCTTTTCACCTGCTTAATTGACTACTCAGCAGCCTTCGACAGGGGTAGATCGCACCGACCTCTGGCAGAAATTGGCACGCTGGAATATCAGTCCGTCTTTACTACAAGCCATTAGATCGCTGTATTCACGAACCTGGGTAAGGGTCAAACTCTCGAGCGAGTTTGCCACAGAGAAAATCACCACGGATCGAGGGCTAAAGCAGGGCTGCATTCTGGCCCCAATGCTTTTCAATTTATATACAGCTGACATGGGCCAAGCCCTGCATGGAGCCACTTTAGCCACCCCCTGGATCGGGCACACAAAGATCCAATTGATGCAATACGTTGATGACCTGGTTCTTTTGGATCACACCAAAATCGGCCTACAAAAAGCACTCACAGCCCTCGCAGTCTACGATACCAAAAATAAATTGGTTGCTAACCCAACCAAGTCTAAAATAATGATTTTTGGCCACTATCCGAAAACAAAAGTGGCAAAGTGGAGGTTGGGTCCACTGACTTAGGACTGTGTACAACATTATAACTATCTGGGGGCTTGGCTTAGTGAAACGGGCCGGCCACGGGTCCACCTCCACAAACTGCAGCAGAAAAGGAAAAAGGCCACCTACACCCTCTGCAAATTACTCGCTACCCTAGATAGTCCAACAAGAACGGCCATTCAAAGAGTACTCAGGGCGAAACTACCACCCTCCCTCAATTATGCGAAACAGGCTTTTCCAAGGAAATTTGCAAATGACCTCGGAAAAAATACACTGCACAGCTTACAAAAAGCTATTTCGCCTACTAGTCTGCACCAGGAACAACTTAATTCATCTGGAATTTAATCTTAATCAACAAAAACTGGAAGAGATGGCGACCCTCAGCAAATACTTTTATCAAAAAACTTCAGCCCCGGAGAACTCTATGAAGGCTGTTATAAAACTCATCTTCCAACAACCTGACAATCCTTGGTTTGCCTGTCTCGCCTCCACCAAAGACCTCCTGCAACTTGCAATAGAGAACTGGGACCCCAGCATAATCATGTATGCCACTATTAAAAGGACAATAAAAAAGCAAGTACGTCTACGTTCTCGCACTTTGGATATGGAATCCTTGGTAGCAAGAGGCTTCCACGAGACCAAAAGCCTCCCCCAAACACTGCCCAGCCTCAAACTTCATCTTACACAGGCTGTGGGAAGACAAGCCCTACATAGAATCTTAGCTCCCTGACTACATCCTCTCCCTCTTAAAGAACTATATCCAACTGGGAAAGTAAGGCCAGTCATCATGGAGTGCCGCCTTTGCAACTACAAACGAGAGTCTCTGGTCCATATTTTACTCTGCTGCCAGGCGCTGCGTCTAGTCCGCAGAACCTACCTCAGGCCATCCTCCACCAACTGGGCACTCGCACAGCAAAGGAGGCAGTCCATCGCCTCTATACGTTGGACACAGTGAAACATATGGCCAACTTTGGCAAATTTGTCCACTACACTCGTATAAAACTGATGGACACCTCCCCCTAGGCTGTAAGGCGGGGGCTGCCATCTGTCCACTTCTTCACAACAGACTTATTTAATATAAAAGACTGATTATCACCTGATTGTTTTTTTATCTGAGATAGCAAAGGAGAATGTTAACATTGTTGTGCACATACACTTGCTTTTTTAATATTTTTAGATTTTTTTTTACACTATTTCATTTTATAAGCTGTATTTTTGTAATGGTTTTAAGTAACCACACAAAGAAAGAATTCATTCATTCATTCTAATATTTTAAATTCATATCTGTTGTATCCTTTAATGGATTAGTCTTGTTTTGGTGTCATTTTGCTTATTAAATTTTACTCTATTTTTATAATTCGGTTTGGTATTTTTATTTCTTGGTGTTTTTTACTTTATTACTGTTCTGACAGTGGATAAATAAGTCACACATTGCCATAAATTAAGCCTGTCTTATCTACACCATTCCTATCAGCGGGTGGAGCTTAGGTTAATTAGTGACTTTGAAGGTCCATGCTGTCTCGAGTTGTGATAATTTCTTGAGATGTATAGTTGTCCACCCCAAATATGAATCCAATTTCTTGCAATCATAGAAGAAATGCATATTTTTAAAGGACTTCTTTGTGCGTCCTTGTTTTAGGTGCAAATGTCAAAAGGAAAAAAAAATACATAGTTGTATTGCTTTTTAGGTTGAGCCTAGGGAACGCACATGTGCTGTCTGGAAGACCTGTTATATTGATAAAAGGAGTTTGCTCCTGCCTGCTGCTTACCATTGGTTCAGTCCAGTGTCGCTCTTCTTTGTTGCCTCCTAAGTGGTTCATGCAGCGATACCTCACTTCAGTTTTTCGCAGAGGAGCACTGCCTAAATACAGTTTCTTTCCGCTTGCATTCTTCATCTGTTGTTGGGGAGAACTATTTTTTCTTATTGTTGCAGTGCGGCACACCATGCTTCATCACTGTGCAGCAAATGTAAAGCGCAGCTCGTATGTACAGCTGCCCACCCCTGCATTTCTCTCATTACCAGTCCATAACCCCCCATTTCTCTCATCAGTCAGTGGTGAGAATAAAATATTGGAGGCTCGCCTGTGAACTTAAATGCATGAAGTCTGCACTCCCACAGTGCCTCTGCTCAGAGCCGTCTCGCTTCTTTCGCTAGTACTTGTTTTATGTTGCTGCCGCTGTATTAGGTTTGCGAGCCCTAAACCATGATTACGCAGTTTGCGATCCCTTAACCAAGATGGCACATCCTAAGCTGATTACCTTTAGCATTGATAGTACCTTAACTATGGCGCCCTTAGGGTGACAATGTATGGGTGCTGCGCTGGTCAAAATAATCCAGTTTTTGCCTTCCTTCTGCCTCCGGTGCTGGCTGAGATGCTGGAGGCCCTGGAAGGCAGCAACAAGCCCATGGGGTCCACGCTGCTGCAGATGCAGCAGATAAAACTGGGCCTGGTGAAGCTGGAGCAGGCAAGGGGCCTGGCCTTGGAGCTCCATTTGTTCAGGTAGGGCAGGGGTGGCGGGCTGTTCGGGCAGGTACAGCATCACAAGTTCGGCAGGAGTGCTTTTTAATACAATACATGCTGAACACCTGAAACTGTTATCTGCATCTTTGCAAGGCATACAAAATGTTTCTGGATCGTGTTTTGGGTATAGTTATACTTCTGATTTGTGATCCTAGACTATTGTTTTTTCAGAGCGCAGTGCAGCATTATTTCTACTTCGTAGTGCCTTCAGTGAATGCATGGGTCAGGTGTTTGGTGAGAGAATAAGGACTTTCACCTAGCCCATCAACTAAAGCAGTACATTTAACATTCTGGGGCCGTACTACAGATCAGTGCGCCAGCTCTAATTGTCGCTGTGCGCCAGAGAATGTCTGTGCTTATGTGCATTTGCGTCTGTGCGCTAATACAATAAGTGCAAACGCTTATAAACACAGAGTTCAAAGTCTTCACCAACATCATTGCGCATTACAGATTGATCCTCTGTAATGCCGTTGGGAGCATAATCTGGCGCACAGTGACAATTAGCGCTGGCGCAGTCATCTGTAATACGGCCCCAGAATATGATATCTTTTGTTTGGTCTTCCAATCGAGTAAGCAACAGAGATACTGGGAAGCTGCTGCTGTGAAGGCTCACTCGGTAATGTTGCATTCCTCAGAACAATAAGACGGTAATGCTGCCCCTGCTGTGCCAGTCATGCCATCCCTTCCTTGCCCTCACACAGATACAAGTTGCAAGGCTCCGGAAACATGTAGCATGCTTTTTGTGTGCATGACATGCACCAGAGAGTTTACAAATAGGCCTATATTTGGCAGTCTCAATGCCACAGAGTGGCATTATTGTGTTCATCAACAGGGCATTGTCAACGTGTCCTTGCAACGTGCAGAACACCACATGCAAGTGCTATAAATGAGACCAGTCAAGAGACTTTTCCTTCATCAGTCATAATTAGTAACTGTCTCTTGTAAGGTTTGATGGAAAACAGCATTTAAGATTTGAATGGGTTAAACCAGGGACCAAGTGTAATACTGTGTTGGAAGACTGCAGATTAGGCAGGCATCCAAGCAACTGACAACGAAGCATAGTTTTGGGGTAAGGGCACAAAACCACCACCAACTTCTGATTTGTAAATTGGATTTTATGTTTATTGAGATCTGGGCCACCATGTAGCCTGATATATCATCCAGTCTTGAGCAAAGGTCCAATAAAGTACAAAACTTTCCTGTTTATAAATATTTTCCCTATGTATCCATCTTTTTCTTTCCATACCAACCATCTGTAACTTTCCTACCCATGCATCACCTACCATCTTTTCATTCAACTGATCACCCAGACACCCATGTATGTACTCATACAGCTATCCATCCATTCAAGCATTCATACAAATAGCTATCATTCCACCAACCCATCTATCCTAACTGCACCTCTGCTTCTTAAATGCTCACATTATCTGGATGGTAGCCACATAATTCCACTACACACCACATACACCAACTCTACTCTATAGCACATAAATATTTACATTTACAATGTCAATAGCTTTAACTCTCGTTTTCTAACTGATCACTCCACTTATCTGTTTTGTAATTAACACATAAATAAAAAACATTGTCATTTACAATGCTAATAGCTCAAACTCTTGTAAATATGAGACCTATTTCCTTGCAAAGAAGTAGCCGCCATTGTCTCTGGCTGTGTGGAAAGTGAAAGCATGCATGGCGTGCTGAATATTGCAGGAAAACCTGTTCTGCCTGCAGTAGGAGAAACTCATTTGAAAACCAGCATTAGATTGTACTGTGCAGCATGAGGCATAAGCGTGCACCAGGTTATGTGCGTGAAAACCAGCATGTGGGAAACCAGCATTAAAGTGTGCTGTGCAGCGTGAGATATAAGTGTGCACAAGGACCCGTGCCTTAAAAACAGTATTGTGGAAAACCAGCATTAGAGTGTGCTGTGCCGCATGAGACATGAGCGTGCACCAGGGTCAATGTATGAAAACTATCATTAGTGTGTGCTTTGCTTTGATCCGTGTGTGAAAACCAGCCATGTGGGAAACCAGCATTAGAGTGTGCTGTGCAGCGAGAGGCATGAGCGTTCACCAGGATCCGTGCACGAAAACCAGCTGTGTGGGAAACCAGCATTGGAGTTTGCTGTGCAGCATGAGGCATGAGCGCGCACCAGTATCTGTGTGCGAAAACTAGCCATGTGGGAAACTAGCATTTGAGTTTGCTGTGCAGCACGAGACATAAGCGTTCACCAGAACCTGTGCATTAAAACCAGCCCTGTGAAAAACCAGCATTAGTGTGTGCTGTGCAACGTGAGACACAAACGTGCACCAGGATCTGTGCGCAAAAGCCAGCCATGTGGGAAACCAGCATTAGAATGTGCTGTGATGCGTGGAACACAAGCGTGCACCAGTATCCGTGAATGAAAACCAGCATCAAAATGTGTGCAGTGCTACGTGAAACACAAGCGTGCACCAGGATAAGTGCATGAAAAATACCCCTGTGGAAAACCAGCTTTACTGTGTACTGTGCAGCATGAAACATGAACGTGCACCAGAATCTGTGCATAAAAACCAGACATGTGGAAAAGTAGCATTAGAGTGGGCTGTGCAGAATGCGACACAAGCGCGCACCTGTATAAAAACCTGCCACGTAGGAAGCTGGCACCAGAATGTTTGCCATGAGCCACCAGCGTGCACCAGGATCCGCGTACAAACAAAGGCAGTAAGGGAACTAGTCCCAGAATGTGTGCTGTGTAGCCTGAGACACGAGCGTGCACCAGTATCTGCGTACGAAAACCAGAAATGTGAGAAATGAACATCAGAATGTGTGCCACCAGTCTGCACCAGGAACCATGTATAACAAGCATTTGCAATGCAATAGGTGTCACATTTGCCAGAGTTTAAGCTATTGGCATTGTAAATGACAATGACTTTTATTTATCTGTTTTGCTAATTAACACGTAAATAAAAGGCATCTACATTTACAATGTCAATAGTTCTAGCTCTTGTAAATGAGAGACCTATTCAAAGAAGTGGCCGCCATTAACCCTGGCTGCTCGGAAAGTGAAAACACGCA
This sequence comes from Triturus cristatus, assembly GCF_964204655.1. Classification (NCBI taxonomy): domain Eukaryota; kingdom Metazoa; phylum Chordata; class Amphibia; order Caudata; family Salamandridae; genus Triturus; species Triturus cristatus. The sequence goes on along the minus strand of NC_140594.1, from coordinate 223,039,387 downwards.
TGGCACACTGAATGTTGCAGGAAAGCATGGTGTGCCTGCAGTAGGAGAAACTCATTAAAGAAAATAGTGCTTATAGACTAAAAAAGACGTACCATGTAACAACTGAAGTAAAAGGGACAGTCCTATTGGGAGGTTACAAATGAAGACAAGGCGGTACTAAGGAGGGACTTACAAGCCTATTTACGAATCAGAAGCAAGCATTTACGAAGGACAATGACAAAAGCCAGTGGCAAATGTGGGAGGAGAGTGGGCGGGGCTTCTATTCCATGCTCCAATACATCATGCCACAGAGTAGCGCATGCGCTACCCACGCTCAACCCAAAAAATAAGTAAAAAACATTGTCATTTACAGCGCCACTAGCATTTTACGAAGGACAATGACAAAAGCCAGTGGCAAATGTGGGAGGAGACCGGGCGGGGCTTCGATTCCATGCTTCAATACATCATGCCACAGAGTAGCGCATGCGCTACCCACGCTCAACCCATAAAATAAGTAAAAAACATTGTCATTTACAGCGCCACTAGCACTAACTTTAACAAAAGTATGAGACTGATTGCGTTGCCAATGCTTGTTTAATTAGCATGGACACAAAAAGACAGGGCAGGTGGTAAAATGCCAAGTATGTTGTATGAGTCAAACTGTTATTCAACTTATTTTGCAAGTTATATGTTTGTCATTAACACCTTCCTTATATGAAAATCAAAACACTTTCTATCCCCATTTTAATACTTAGCTTTTTTCATTGCCTTTTTTTTTTACCTTTACCCTTTAATCTTTCGCTCGTTTTGATATTATTTTCCCCCTTATTTGAACCCTGACAATTGTTTCTATTCTCTTCCCCTCATGTTATTTCGTTACGATTCGATATGCTTCAGCAATAGTTTCTTTGCTTTCACTATGTGTATTAATTAATTGACAATTCCATTACGATTCCATTACGATTCATTCTCTCTATTTATTTCTGTCTGTCTGTCTTCGTGCAAAAGCAGGCAATTTATCGCCAGAGCCGAGTTTGGCATCCTGTTGAATCGTGTATCCCCCTAACTCAGCCCGAGCAGTGATCAGCTGCTTCTGTCTGAACCTGCCCGGGCTGAGTTTCGTTTCCGGAAAGTGCCGAAGAGAAGGGGATACACGATACCGTGGGGATACCTGATATTACACAACACCGGCAGTGCTTCGGCCTCTTCATTGGAGGGCGGGAGCAGCCCCTTCTCGGGCAGCTTGACGGTCGAAACGTGCACTTGCCTTTCTTCGCTACGCTTGGCCTTCCGGGAGAAGATGTAGGAATAGGAAGCCCAGGCACACTTCACCAAATAGGACTAGACAAGCAGCACAGCGGCCAAGAACAGAGCTGCGACGAAGATTTCGACCCACCCTTCCAGCGGCTCACTGGGCTTCCTATAGCTCAAGGTGAGGTACAGGAAATACACCCTCGTAGGGTCCCTCCAGTTCAGGTAGTCCATGAAGTGCAGGCAGGGCGGAGTGCGCACGAACAGGCTGCAGATGCTGAAGAAACCGACAAATAAATCTAGGGTCAGCAAAGTGAAGAAGGGCAGCAATAGCGACGGGATGTTTTTACTACGCGCGATACCCGCCCCCACGGCTATCGCCGCCAATAGCAGACCGAACAGAACGTTCATCAGGATCAGGTACAACTCTACGCCGAGAAGCAGTCCGTAGAATGGGAACACAAGTAAGGCTGCCGTGCTACCCATGAACCGAAATAGCAGGCAAAAAACCAATATTCCCTCGAGATCCGCGTCTCCCATCTTAGCCTACAGAGGAATATCCAGACACGTCCGGGTGCCTCGTTAGTGCCAAGAGAGTCGGTGACGGTGACACAGATAGCTCTACAATGTCAGAGGGACTTTCCGAACGGGGTGGGATTGAACTTCAGGCACGCGCGTTCCCGTAACAACAGGACGCGGGCGGAGACTCCTGCGGCAGTATTCATATGCTATCAATCACACAGTGTCTGACTTCTAACTTCTTGGCTCTTGTGACACCCGCCCACTGACAGCCAGCAGCCTGTCACCCAAATGTTGGCAATCAGCTGGCACACAGACATAATCTCTGTATGAGACACGGCTGGATAAGGCTTTCTGAGCAGTGTCGGATTGGTAACGCGGGAATTCGGGCAATGCTGGAGGGCCGGTGTTCGAGTTCCAGCTGTGGGCTGCTTTTTAAGTCTCGCAGACCTATCACTGGAGTGCGCATGCGCTTCTTGCTCAGCGAGGCCTATTGTAGTGGATAAGATTTCAGAAGGGGACTTGTAGCCCTGCCCATCAATCTTATTGGCTGGTGCCATCGTTTATGTTAAACACTGTGTCCTGATTGAGAATGAGGCTTTTTCGTTACCGCCCTGTCACCTTCTTCAACAGCCCATCCAGGCTGTATTTTTTTACTTGCGGCGTTATACTGTCTTCTTCAATTACTTTGTGAGCACTCTTTTCCTCATTTGCACAATGGTGACAGCTTGTTTTGTTACTACTTTAATGAGTGCGGCGCCTGGTAGGGACACAGCAGTGACTTTATTTATTTATATTTTCTCAGCGTCCACTTCATGGGACATCGCGCTCTGTTTTAAAACATTTTTTTAAAGGAACCGTACGCCAGTGCCGTGGCAGATTGCCAATAATTCAGAGGCTGCTCCACTGTATCATTAGCAATAAAAGCCCTCTCTCCTTTGTGGTTTGTTGCGCCGTGAAGGGGATGCGGAACTGCTGGTCATGTCCGTGAGAGGCAGATTAATGGGCTGCCGCCTGAGCTAGGGCGTCGACAGACCCCGACTTTCGTGCCCAATCCAACCCTGTTTCTGAGTCTGCCCCCGGCGCACCCCAGGGTGCCCATATGAAAGGGCGGCCAACTTAGTGCCGCATTCAGCACATCCCCGTGCTCTAGTCACGGGGAACCCCGTTGTGTCCCCCAAAATCCGGTGCCAGGGCCGCGTCACTTACGGCGGGCGCCAAGTGATCCGGGCTCCTGCCATTATTGTGCCGCACAATCTCAGCCAACCCTATAACTATTTTTGACTTATACTATAGACAAGGCTCGGGCAGAGACTCACTTCATGCGCGCACAGCCATCAGTTCGGAAAGTCACTCCGTCATTGTCCTATGCAAAAATAACATTTTTAAAATATAGCATCTAGTTGAATTGAAAGGCCTACAAGTTGTAAGTTGACCAAAACCAGAAGAATACTTCCTCTTTTCAAGACAGTACAGCGAAGTCATCGAGAAAACCATCAACAGCCAACTCGCCACATTCATCGAAGAGCACAACATCCTCGACTCCTCCTAATCCAGCTTCAGAAAAAACCACAGCACGGAAACCGCCCTCCTCGCCGCAACAGATGACATCCGCACCCTACTGGACAAAGGAGAAACTGCAGCCCTCATCCTCCTCGACCTCTCAGCTGCGTTCAACTCAGTCTCTCACCGCACCCTAATACGCAGTCTCCACGATGCAGGGATCCAAGACAAGGCCCTCAACTGGATCCGCTACTTCCTCTCAGGCAGGACGTAGTGGGTCAGACATCCCCCCCCTTTCCTCTCGGACCCTACACCAACCACCTGTGGAATTCCCACATGGTCATCCCTCAGCCCTATGCTCTTCAACGTCTACATGGCTCCGCTCGCCCCAATCGTCAGAACCTACGGACTCAACATTATGTCATACGCAGACACCCAACTCATCCTCTCCCTATCCAACGAACCCAACACCGCCAGACACAATGTTCGAGAAGGCATGTAAGCCGTCGCCAAATGGATGAAAAACAGCTGCCTTCAACTAAACACCAACAAAATGGAAGTACTCATCATGGGCCCACATCCCGACGCCTGGAACGGCACCTGGTGGCCCCCCGCCCTCGGCAGTCCACCCACCCCCACGTACCACGCACACAACATGGGAATCATCCTGGACTCCGAATTCAAAATGGACCGCCAGATCGATGCCGTCTCGTCCTCCTGCTTCCACAGCCTCCGCCTCCTACGCAAGACCTTCAAATGGATCCCCCTCGAACCCAGAAAGACCGTCACTCATGTCCTGGTCATCAACAGACTCGACTACGGCAACGCACTCTACACCGGAATAAACAAAAACCTCACACGCAAGCTACAGAACATCCAGAACATCACCACAAGGCTGGTCCTCAACCTGCCAAGACACTGCCACATCTCCCAGCACCTGCGCACACTCCACTGGCTCCCCATCGAAGCTAGAGTCACTTTCAAGATGCTCACCCACGCTCACAAGACCCTCCACGACACCGGACTAGCATACCTGAACAGCAGACTCAAATTCCACGCACCCCAAAGGACCCTACGATCAGCCCAGCTCTCCTACGCTGTGGTCCCCCGCACCAGAAAGACCAGATCAGGCGGCCGCTCCTTCTCCTTCCTCGCGGCCAGAGCCCGGAACAACCTCCCTCTCCACCTCAGACAGACAACATCTCTCCCCATCTTCACAAGAAACCTCAAAATCTGGCTCATCGCCAGACCCCCTCCTTGATGGACTGGAACCTGCGAACCCCCCTCCCCCTCCCCCAGTGCCTCGAGACTCTCACGGGTGAGTAGTAGCGCTTAACAAACACGTGATTGATTGATTATTTTGCTCGTCAGTAAACCTGTCCTGGTTTAATTATTTGGTCACAGAGGCTGCATTTAAAAATATTTTATAAGTTACGGGATTATAAATAAGTGTAGAGGTTTAATGTACCCACTGCAAAGCACATTGTATAACATGTAGATCACAGATTTCTATTTTAGAAAGGTAAGCAAGTTACTGCTTTTGACACAGAGATCATTGGTGTCAGTTCACCAAAATGCAGGGATAGTGCAAGTGACATCCCATACCCTTTGACCACAACAACATCGCTAAAAGTGACATCCTATGACCCGAACCAGAATTTTTCCAGGAAGGCATGTTACATGACCTAACATCACAACAATTAAGGAGTTTCGCTGCATAGTATCACAAAGCAACACAAAGTTGGTCTATGTGCTGCTTTGCTCCATTTATTATCAAGGAGGTGTTCCAGGATGGTGCATGGAGGTTAGTATGCAACCACCCATGGGTTTTGATGCAAATCCCCCTCTACAAACATTGGTAGACAGCAACTTATGCCAAAATCTTATGCCTCAACGAGGCAGGCGTAACGAGGAGAAATGTTTACATTTGTTCTAGATTTCCCAAATTTAAATGTATGCTGTATTGTTCAACACACATACAAAGTGAGAAACACCTTAAAGCATATTTTTTGCACTGGAATATGTTTCAGAGAATGCACACACCTTGCACTCTGGCACAGGCGTTGGTGCATGGCAGCCAAAAGTGCACAAGGGCACTGGTAGAGAAAACATGTGCAATATCTTATTAGATATGGTGCTCCTTTTCTCTCCCCCTTTGATGCAGGGTTGCACAGCAACTCTGATGCAGTGTTGCTTTGCCTCAAAGAACAGGACATCTGGGCCTCAATCCCACCCACTACCTGTCACTTGACTCTCATTCACTTTCGCTCACACACACACACACACACATGCTTACAACAACTACAGAAACATTTTCTCATACATATGCATACCGTCTCTCAATTAAAAATGTTCTCACCTGCAAGCATGCATACAGTATACATTTAAAGCCGTTTTTACTTACCACAGCTGCCACCATCGGCCCTAAGCACTAATAGTGAATAATAAAATATCATTGACTATTAGTATAATAAAAATCAGGTAGACAATAAGTAATATAGAGTCCTTGAGTGTTCTTGGCACTGATTTTGCCACTTCTGAGGCCAGGGGTTGCAAAGGCATTGCCAGGCATTGCAAGGGGCGCGTCAGGCGTTGCAAGAGCGACACAAGTCGACTCCTAAATTACTTCCATGACAGAGATCCTTTTGTCACTTACAGTTGACGCAATATAATGAATTCATTAAGGCAGATAATTCACAAGAAAGGGAGAGTTCTCACATGTAGATAATTAGCCAATTAACCATTAGCATTAATGAAAGTCTTGGGACACTAATCTTATCTTTGTTAACTAGTCAAAATAATCATTACAGAAAATACAAGTTTGTTAATTAAGGAAATTAGCATAATCACATCATGAAAATCTGCTTTGCTAAGAAATCTGGCAATACACTTTCAAGCCACACTTCCCGGCTACACCATATGCACTCTGAATAGAGGAGGCAAAAGAGGCGGCAGGCTGGCTATCATATCATGACCACATTAAGGCCTCCTTTTCAGTGACGCCTTCATTGGATTGCGAAGCGCTGTATTTTAGTCTTAAAATACCATCACATTTTGATTTTAAAGGCATCCTCCTCAGGGACGTTTTAAGGGTTTTGGGGGCCCTGGGCCAAATGTATTTTGGGGGCCCCTGTTCAGGAACAGCTTTGATTTTATGATCCACTTTCAGCTCTTTCATGCCCTGTTTGGTCAAATTCTAAATGTGTGTACATCTGATATTCAGGGATAGCGATGTGTGTTTTCAATATTGTAACACAGCAGCAGCTCAATAATACTATTGCAAATAATCTTTGTGGCACCCTCCCATTTCTCATATGTGAGGTCCTGAATTGATCTAAAACAAACTTTTTATATGTATGTTGCATGAAACAAACACATTTTGTCTGCAAAATGTCTGTAATAGACTCACACATTAAAAATACATGATAGAAGAAAACGATTTTCAACAATCTGTTTAAAAAGTAAGACTCTCAGCAGAACAGAGCTGGCTCTATCAGGAGGCCCCCTAAACGGCTGTGGGCCTGGGCCAGAGCACACTTTGCCCATGCCTTAACCCCTTCAGTGCCCGCCCCTTTCCCCGCCCTGTGCCGGCCGTTGTATTAGCGGGCGGGGTTTATGACAAGCTGGTCTAGTCATGGGCACAGCGCAACCGCGGCCCATGACGAGACCAGCTCGTCATAGGCATTGAAGAGGTTAAAACGTCTCTGATCCTCCTGAATCGTCCTCCTGGGCACAGGGGATCATTTATTCCTAATGTTTGCTCTTTGTGTGAAGATGGTATTCGTTCCTCGAATTTCACATTAATGGGTGATTTAAATGATCATCTAGAAAATGCCAGAGATTCAGACTCATTCAATATAGGAGTTGGGCCCAAAGAGGACAAGGAGCAGGTAGGGCCGTACAATTGTGCACAAAAAAGGAATGCCCTGGACCTGGACTTTGGCTTCGATGGAGTGAATTGTAATACATTTTGTTGGTAGTAAAAAAGGGGGAAGCTGTAAGGCTTTGTGGTCCAAAATTAATTATTTTCCACCAAACACCCTCAAACTAAACTGCTTCCTACCTTTTGAGGCGCACATTCAATCCTATTTCTTGTCCGATTCTTTTTTCGCAGTCGGTGTTTTCAATTGTCTGTGGGAAAAGGACTTTGTTCAAAGGCGTGCTTCAAATGCGGGAACTTAAATCGTTATTTATACCAAACATATTACCGTCGCTTCTAAACTTTTCTTAAAAAAGCGTAACTTTACTCGGAATAAGTTCCTCAGCTTGCGCTTCTGTTTTAAATGAGTGCATTGCGACGCACGCGGCTGAATCTTGCGCAGACTATCTCTATGGAGAACGGAACCGTTATTTAATATTAGATACGGCACCGACCACTGTCGATTACCGCACTGCCCACAGAAAAGGATTTAAATAAGCGTACCTGGACACAAATTCCTTGTGTCAGGAAGCGCTTCAAATCACGACCTCCGAATCCATTCTAGTGATTCCTCGCATTTCTGTACGGGGAGACTAGAGTAAATATGGCATACTCCTCTCAGTTAGTTCCCAATTAACTCTCCAAACAATATGAGGCTTACCGAAATTAGTGTTAGCCGTCACTACATCGCACTTCCTGTCAGCTGTCTCTGTTTGAATACTGAACTTAGGGCATTTCCTCCTGCCGTCCCTCTCATAAGGCTCTATTGTGATATGCTTTGGAAATGTAGTTTCAGTACATTTAGCTCATCATAGTGCTACTGGTTTGGCCAAGCAACCGAAATGGTGCATTTTGGGTATTGTAGTCTTTAGAATTTGGACAACTCAGACATGCTGTTCAATCCAGTCACTACACTGTTAAATTTCAAAATAAAGTATGCTTCCTTATGAAGCAATACACTATCGACATCCATCAGATTTTTTGATTTATTTAAAGACACCAAGACTGTCCATTTGAACTGGTTTTCATTATGTGCGTTTTCAATGAAATGTTCAACCATGGGTGCAGTTATGATTTTCTTTTTAATTTTGGACCGATGTTGCGTGATCCTGGTGTTGATTTGCTGGTTCGTCTTGCCTATATATATTTTAGAGCAAGGGCATACAATTACATAAACCACATTTTTGGTTTTACAGTTGGTAAAATCCGTGTGTTTCCATTTAACCGTATTATGGACAAATTCAGTTCCTTCAATGGTTGTATTGCAGGCTACACAGGTGCCGCACCTCCGATGACCTTCAATCAGTTTGAGCTGCCACTGTGTCAATAAATTGCTTTTCGTTTTACTGGAGAAGATGTCAGCTTGCACAATTTGTTGCCTAATACTTTGATTTTTCTTCTTCGCAAAAAGAGGTTTTGGGAACTGGTATTCAAGGTTTTCTAACAGGTGCCAATTTTTTAATATGATCTGTCGGAATTTGTTGGCATCTGGGCTAAATGTAGACACACATACTAGTTTCTCAAATGGTGGTTTTTCCTTTATTTGGAGAAGATCTTCTCACAGTGTGAACCTGGCCCTTTTAGTGGAATGCTTAAGCAGTTTTTCGGGGTACCGTCTTTTGGCCATTTCCTTACAGAAGATATCCGCATGTTCCTCAAAATCAGATTTTCTGGAGCAATTTCTTCTGATTCTTAGTAGCTGCCCATAAGGAAGATTTTCTTTAAGGCTCCTTGGATGAGCACTCCTATGATATTCAAGTGCTTCCCTTGTTTGTTACGGAGACCTCATTTGTACTTCTTCAAGAGTGTCCAGGCTCACAAAAATGTATTATACCCTCTAAATTGGGGCTAGAAATTGATGTTGTCTTTTTTGTTAATGTCCTATAAATGTAGCAATGTTGTATTGTTGAATGTCAGTCGGGAATGTCAGCAGACTCGTAAAAAGTACATTTTGAGTTGCGACCGACCCGTTGTTGCGAGCCAGTCGTGGGAACCGTTGCGGATGCGATGTGAATTGTAGTGGTGCAGCGTCCTCAAGTCGCGGTACAGGCAGCGGGTCAGTGATGGTCATCCAGTGGCATCGGTGAGACTATGGCTGCGGGGCAGAGTGAAGGAGGTGCTCGCTGCGGTGCTGACAGATCACGTTGCAGGCGACAGAGTCCAGGGGTGGGGGAATCCTATCGCCCGACGCCCGAACCATGTTGTTTTTATTGAGGGGCAAGAAGATTTAATGTCTATTTTGTCCGACGGACAAGTAGACATTAAATCACGTAAATAAAATAGGCTGTGAGCACTCTAGGGCTCACAGCCAATCATAAAAGCTTGCCGAGCGCCTTTGGAGCCTTTGGAGCCCTCTGATTGGCTAGCAGCCCATGACTTCACTGGGCTCTAGCCAGTGATTGGCTGGGGAGTGAAACGTCACCCAGTCTCAGCAAGCAGTTGAACTTCGGGACAGCCGCGAGCAAGGCAATTACATTAGAGGTAAAATTAAAGCACTGCTAGAGTGTTATTTTTCCCTGCTTGCATACAGATTGCACTGAGATATTGGAATAGAACTTTAATGTCTGCCTGCTGAGGACCGTCGCTAATGCAGCGTCATTGTGGCTGCAGAAAGCAGGGGCTCTCATCGCTGCTCTTGCCGACTGCGCACGTTTCTATTGGTATGCACAGTGGATTAAAACTCCCTTTCATACCAGACGTCTGACACTGATTGGGCAATTTCTCTCACAAATGAGCGATATCTTTCCCATTAGTGTGAGAAAATGCTCAATTGGCCAGTGCCTATTTTTCTGGATTAATTTAGGCCGTTGTGCGTATTTGTTTTAAACTGCAGCGGCGCCTCAGTGTCGTCGCTGCAGTTTATCTCTCATAATTGTAAAAGGACGCTTAACTGTTCCCTTGAAAGTTAATTGCCGGTAGCATGAGCACTGCACATATAAAGTTGCACCACATCGGTGCCAGGACTTCGAACTCATCTGAAAGCGGGGGTTAAAAATACATTTCATTTTGGAAAGCGAAAGTAGCCGCCTCACTGTTCTGATGCTGAAGGTGTAAAGCTCTTTGTGACCGGGATTATGAGTCACATTAGAAGTCAGTATTTCTGCTGAAGAACGCTCCCGCCATCGCAAAAGGTCACGAAAGGCTCTCGAATTACACCACGAAGGAGGCATCTAGGGTGCTTGTGTTTTGGCTGGGCAATTAATCAGCTTAATGTTCTGGCGTGATAAAGTGAGGCAGCGCTGCACTGGGGAGAAGGAAGAGGCACACATACAGTAGTAGATTAAAAACTTCAGAAGGAGAAAGTGAAGGTGGAGGCGCGAGGAAAGGAAAGCGCATGCAGTGAGATTGAGCATGATCTACATTGGCATAAAGTGAACTGCAGGCGTGTGCTTATGTGGTACGGAAGGGCACTGCCTAACTGTGTGTATAAGGGGAGCAACTGTCACAGTGAGCCACACATCAGCCGCGCCGTGCTCCAAGTGTAGCAGAGAATGCCTAAGGCGAGTCACAGGGAGGCACCTGATGTACCTCTAGCAGCAACTTTGTTTTTCTCTCTGAAGACTACAATGATCGCCTCAATATTTTATTGGCGTCTGCCAGAATAATGTCCCCTCTGCAGGCTCTGCATAAGTTCACATATCATTTGATATTTCTCGTGCAGCTGCCAATAGTGCTACACTTTAGAAATAAATGAACGTGTCCTTGTAGTAATGTAACTGGCGCTCGTCTGAAGCGCTCGCGCTATTAAACTGCAAAAAAAGTCATTATTTTATTAGAAATGCACTCTCAGTGAGTCTCAAGGTCATATGCAAAAGTAGTCATGTCTTAAAATAACTTGGGCTAGAATATTAGAAACAAGTTAAATCGGGAGGTGGTGAGAAAGATATGAAGGGTACTACCATTAAAGAAGAAGAGAAAATGCTGATTTCACTTGGCAGGAGTTCAATTCTGGTGGCGTGTTCATTTGGTATGTGCTAGTTTATACAAATAGATATGCAGAGCTCCGACAATGAACACAACTAGATCAGTCTGACTGACTGTGCTTGTGTGAAACAGGGGGGCTGGGCCTCTATGAATAGCTCTGCAATGCACGTCAGTTCTTCCTCAAATAGCTCTGCAAATGCACGTTCATGTTACATTATTTAATCAAAGTCCAGGATTCTTTTGGTTATTTGTATCTCTATAGTCTTACTTGAAGCAAGTGGATATATGTTTTGATGACTGTCCGTTATTTGTAATATGTCTGCATGCTCTGGGATAGTCCAGTATTTTGGATAGGTAGTGGCTTGTTGGCGACCGATGTTCATTATTAGTGATCATGATTTTTTTTTGAGCAGTGAGTTAAGTACGTACTGGTTGCAATTAGTTGTGACATTGTGCAACATCCTTCTTGAGTGCAGAGTTTATTTACAGTAGTTATCTGCTATTTGTGATGTTGCAGAATTCTTGACAGTCCGGAACTATTTAGATACTCTTTGTGAAAGAGAACCTGGCTTGATAAATTAAAAACATAGCTTCCATGCTTAAATTGTGTGATCTTAGGCAAATATTTTATTTTCACCAAAACTAACTTTTACTTCATAATTAAGGCTCCCTGTTTTTCGTTTTTACTGATTTTTACAGGTAAATACAGACAGAAAACCATTTATTTTCTTATCTGTATTTATTTTTAAATGTGGATAAAAACGGAAATTGGGTGCTTTTTGAGTGATTCTAAATACACTTTTTCATGATTGCCAGGCCAATAACTGCGTGGATTGATAGGTCAGGGGGTTAAAAAAAGGGACTTTAGTAAAGAGGCTTAAATAGCACTAGATATGCACAAGGCTGATACTGAAATGTGCATATTTTCACATCAGTGTATTGATTTATCTTCTGCATGTGTTCATATCAATGAAGCCTGGAAGGCATTCAAGCATGAATGCATATTTATTGGTTAAATAAATGTGGAAATATACCAGTTTCAGCTTTGTTTTTTTCACAAAACTCATAATAAATATGGATAAATATAGACAGAAATGTCAAAAAAATAAATACCATAAAACCGGGAGCCCTAGTCATAAGAATGGAAGCACTTTCAAATGCATGCTGCGTTCAGAATACCAGCTGAGTCGACTACTGCTATTTCATGGCATTCCTGTGGACTCTCTTCAATGGTTCTTTGATAAACTTTGCTCAGGGAGAAAAACACATTTTATAGTGTTTAATTTGCAGCAGTTTAAAAAAAATACATATGGGTTGTAATCTGGTTCCTATACACTCTTTCCTTTCATTTTCTTTCTTTCCGTTTTGCCTCCTTCATTTTTCCTTCTTTCTTTTCTGCCTTTCCTGTTTTTCTTCCCTTTTGTCTTTCCTTTCTTTTCTTTCTTAATTACCTCCTTCATTCTTTATATATTTTTTCTTTCCTATCTTTTTGCCCCTTATTTCCTTAAGTATATTTATAAGAGGTTTGAAAATTTTAATTGCATGCCGGTTCAAGGTTTTCAGGCATTTGATTATACACTGTGGCCAGAAAGTAGAGAGGAACTCTATAAATATGGGCTCTCTGATATTGAGGCAATTGTACAACATTTTAAGGTACTTTTCACCACAGACGAGAGGTTGGCAATTGTAGAGGAGTTTTGTGCGGACATAAAAGGCCACATCTATCATAACTGTTGAAGTATTGCTAATATGAGTCTTAGAGCTTCCTGCCATGCAAGATCATTCATTGTTTTATTTCTACAATTTCTATATGTTTGGATAAAAGGGATAATATCGCTTGTCAAGTTTTTCTTAAGCATTATTATTGCACAGCATTTAATGGTTTACTGATTTTAATAAAACAAAAATATATTAATGTTTCTCTGTCCGCCAGAGCCCTTATGTTTGATGTGGGACGGGAGTAGGTGGGACAAGTGGATTTTACAGGACATGTAGATCTCAGTGGCATTTTGTCCCTTGGACAAGTAGATTATTTGGAAAATTCCACACCCCTGAGAGTCTGTTGTGGGGAGCTGGCGTCGGTCAGTCAGGACTGCGGTGTGACACGGGGCGGTGCATCGTGAGATTTACGAGCGATGCCCCCAAGCCACGATGCAACGGCGTCGGTGAGACCAGGGAAGTGAAGTGAAATGAGGCGGTTCAGAGTGCGGTGCCCAAAGGTCACGGTGCAAGCAGCGGCTTGGTGGCGGCGGCATCGGTCATCGTAGTCGGTGAGACCAGGGTTGCAGTGCGAGATGCGGACGGTGCCGTCTGCAATGCCTTCAGGACACGGAGCTGGCGACGGACTTGATGACGGAGTCAGCTGCTTCCCCCTCAGTGGCAACCAAAACAGTGGTTCCAGAAGCGGTATCCAGAGGTCAGTGAAGTCTTTGCGGTCCTTGAGACTTCAGAACAGGAGGCAAGCTCAGTTTCAAGCCCTTGGAGATACTCAGCACAAGTAAAGAAATGTCAGTTCAGTCTTTAACTGGCCAAGGCAGAAGCAGCAACGGCAGGCCAACCCAGTAAAGCAACAACACAGCAAAGGGGCAGTATTCCTCCTAGCAGTTCTTCTAGCTCTTATTCTTGGCAGGTTCCTTTATTCCAGCGAGTTCTAAAGTTCAGAGGTTTGGGCTCCAATATTTATACTCAGTTTCCCTTTGTTCTCTCAGGCAGAGAGACTCTGGGCTCAGTCCAAACCAGTTCTGTCTTCTCTAGCCTTACTTCCCAGCAGGAGGTGGAGACAGCATTGTGTAAGGTTAGATCAGGCCCATTCAGGTGCAAGGAAATCTCCTCCCACTACTCTAAATGCAGCCCAGGTCTATTTAGCCCAGCCCTGAATCATTCAGGAAAGGCAGGACACACCTCAGCCCCCCCAGTGTCTGTCTACAGTGAATGCACATCCCCAGCCCCTGTCACTCCAAAGCCAGACAGTCAATCCACAAAACCAGCAGAGGCACACAGGATGGCTAAGCAAGAAACACCTACTTCCTAAAAGTGGTATTTTCAAACACAGAACATACAAATCATCTTTACTAAAAGATGCATTTTTACATTCTGAGTCCAGGCAGAACAAACTCAATTTCCTCATCTTGTCCCAATGGGAAGATATGCTTATGAGATGTTATAATCAACCTCCCATTTTATCCTATGGGACAGATAGCCTTTCAGTGGGGAAAAATGAAATACACTATAATTCCCCACCAGGGCATGTCACACACACCAGTACATGTCTTACCTTTAACATACACAGCACCCTGTCCACAGGGGGAACTTGGGCCTACGTTAAAGGTGTCTTACATGTAAGAAAAATGAAGATTAGGGTCTGGCAAGTGGGTGCACTTGCCAGGTTGATATGGCAGTTACAAACTGCATGCAGACACTGCAGTGGCAGGTCTGAGAACCCTTTTCAGGGCTGCTTGTGTGGGTGACACAATCAGTGCTGCAGGCCCACTAGCAGCATTTGATTTAAAGGTCTTGACACTTTTGGTGCACCTTACTAGAGACTTACTAGTAAAGCAGATATGCCAATCATGGAAACACCAATCCATAACACATTTTACAACAGGAGCAGTTGCACTTTAACACTGAACAGCAGTGAGAAAGTGCGCAGAAACATAAAACCAGCACAAACAGAGCAAAAACCGGGAGGTCAGAAAGTAAAAAGTCTGGGGAAACATGCCAGAAGATGCCAGGTCTAACAACCCTCTTCTCAGGTTTCAGAGGTCCCTGCCCTTTACTTGGCCCGATCATTTGACAGTCCTCTTCAATCCCCCAATCCTCCCTAACAACACGACCAGTAACTCTAAGGTTAAACTCATCAAGTTTCACGCCTGGCACAAGATGGATCCATTGTTGTTTCAGGAACATCTCGCTTCTTTTCAGCCTGTCTACCAAGATGATGTAAACGCGGCCACAGCTTCATTCACTAGCTGGCTGCAAGCAGTAGGCTCATCACTAGCTCAAGAAATTCTTAAGCTCCCTTGTCGAGCCTGCCCCTCTGCCCCTTGGTTCCCAGATACACTCAGAGCTCAAAAACAAATTTGTAAACAGCAAGAACGTAGATGGCGCAAAGACTATGACTCCTGGTAAAAAAGCAAATATAAAATATGCCTCACTTACTATAAAACCCTATTGATACAAGAAGAATCTGCCTTCTACACTAGCTAAATATTCAAAGCAAAAAATTAGTCCAAAGAACACTTGAAAATAGTTAGGAATATATCTTTGCCCAACTTACCAAAGACATCAAGCAGCCAAGAGCTATGCGATTAAATTGGCAACCACTTTCAGAATAAAGTTAAGCAGATCTTCCACAACTGTTGTGGCTTACTAGTTCAGTCTACATAAGCTTCTTGTCAAGATCACCTGGAATCTTCCTCTATTGACTGTTCAGTTTTGCCCTTTTTACCCTGTTTCAAGCCCCTTTCCTCTGATCAAGTCCTAGATTTTTTCCATTCAACTAAGTCAGGATCCTCTCTGGATCTGTGTCCTGTCTCCATTTTTAAGTTTATCCCTGACCTTATTGAAGAAAATCTTACAGCCCTGTTCAATCTCATTTTCAAAACCAGTATTTTTTATCCTTCCTGGAAAAAGACCTCCACACTACCTCTGCTAAAAAAGCCAATCTGGACCCAAATGAACCTAATAACTATAGGCTAATCGTCAGACTACCATTTCCAGCTAAAATAATTGAGAAGGCAATGAATTGTCATATTTCCTCCTTTATCCAAACATCGGGCGTCCTCGACAATACACAATTCCACTTCAGAGGAAGCCATAGCATGGAGTCTACCTTGCTAAAAATAGTAGAGGAAATCAGAGAAGCACTTGATGGTGGAGGTCAAGCCGCCTTGATCCTATCGGATCTCTTCGCGGACTTTGATATGGTTCATCATGGTATCCTCTTGGACCTTCTTGCGGCCCTAGGAGTGCAACGGGCATCACTCACATTATTGCGTTCTTTCCTTTTAGATATGGTGCAATATGTAGAACTAAACACCTTAACTTCCAAGCCCTTTTCCCTCCCTTGTGGAGTTCCACAGGGCTCCTTTATCAGTCCAACTTTATTCAACATTTATGTCACTAAGGTGTCCCCAATAATTAGATCTTTTGGGTTCTCGCTGACGTCGCTGATTGTTTAAAACTGAACTTAGACAAAACAGAGGTTGTTCTGTTTGGTAACAATCTCTCCTTCTGGTCCCCTTCCTGGTGGTCAGCAGACATGGGCTCACTCCCTATGCCAACCACAAAAGTAAGAAATGTAGGAGTTATCAAGGACCACAGACTTACCTTTGGAGATCAGGTTAATTCAATTACTTCCACAACATTTCTTATCTTACGAATGTTAAGAAAAATCCTGTGTTTCATACCTCTAGATGCCCTGATAACCATAGTGTCCTTGCTTCTTCTGTCCAGACTAGACTACTGCAACAATCTGTACATGAGCATGCAGCAGCAATATCTTCACAGACTTCAGGTCCCCCAGAACGTGGCTGCTATGCTTCTTTCCGGAACTCATACATTCTGTCCCATTAAACCTGTGATCATGGACCTTAATTGGCTCCCTGTAATAAAAATAATTAAATACAAAGCACTCTGCATAGCCTATAAGGCTTCCTAAAATTCGGGTCCTGCCTTCTTCAGACAAAAGCAAGTCTGATATCTTCCCAGCAGAACTCGTCGATCCTCCAGCGCAAACTCCTGACAGTCTCCAGATTAAAAAAAGCCAACTGGGGAAGTCGAAGATTCATCCCGTGTGCTGCTAAAACCTAGAATGCTTTACCACTTTCCATTCATTCCTCCTGTAGTCTCCTGGCTTTTAAGAAGGCCTTGAAGGTTTGGCTTTTCTCCCATTAGTTTGCCCAGATTTAGTACTAGGAGCCAACGCCGGGATGCCTTCGGGTAGCTGCGTATTGTATAAAAACTCAATAACATTACCATTAACATAGTTTCTGCTCAAGCTAAAGTCTCAATAAAGTTTTCCAAAAATACGCCTTATTATACAGTGTTTGGACAATAGAAACACCCAAGTTATAGCATGATATATATGTAAATGGGCTGTACTAAAATGTTACTTTGCACAGCAATCAACTAATTTATTGTACGCCTGCTTCCTGTGATTTCTAAGTGCACATAGTTTGTTCTAGAGAGAAAATTATGTTTTTTTTATTAATGAAAACATGAACAAAAACAATAAGATGCTTTTGCACATACATAAATCCACATGTTATTTTTTACTCCGGAGTACATTTACCACGCATTTTTTACTTCGAATAGTCTGTTTCCACGCAAGCCTTAACACCGAACGCCTTTACCAAGCACTTGAACAGTAGGTGGCAGTGTTTTTTCTCTATGTAGCGTTTCTCTTTATTACAATCTCAGTGCGGATAGAAGATTATTTATTGAATTAATGACGGTATGTGCATCTGGGTGGCTAGTGCAGTATTACAAGGATAGTAGAAATGGAAATCCACCTTCTTGCTTGACGCCCCCGGTTCAACTGAATAACAGGCGTCAAAGCTCCCTAGCATGGAAGTGAACTGGCTCAGCTTCTAAAAGTCGTTCAGCAGTCGGTGGCTACTTCCTATTCAGTGGCGTACCTAGGGGGGGGGGGGGCGGTGCGCCCCAGGCGGCACTATTTTGGGGGAGGACAAAGGCATTCAGATAAGGCTTGGCTAGCGGGCAGAGAAGAAGTAGAAATAGGACTCCGGCAATGTCCTCTTCTTTTTTGTGCTGGCAGCTGTCCCCCCCTCTCTTCCTATTATTCCCTCTCTTTCTGTCTTGCTCCTCAATTACTGAACACCGTAACTTGAAGAAACGGTTCACAACCTCTCTTTCCTTCTTTCATTTAGTTGCTTCCCTGTGAAATGGATCCAAAAAAGAAAAACACTCTTGCAGGAAATGCCCTTTTTCTGACATTTTTCTATTCCAAAGTACAGCGGGATGGAGAAAAATAGAAGGTTTTAAATATGGAAAATAAATACATAACTAAATAAAGCAAGACAGAGTGGTTGCAAAGTGGCCAGATTGGTTTTATACATCCAAATACATCAGCCTCACTTTACAGAGTTTGCCAGTGAAGCGCTACTTTTGTTTTCTAGTCTTTCTTTGAACAGCATTGTTGTCCCCAGGTGGGAAAGTGTACCATTCCTGGAGGTACTGCAATACCTGGTTGATGGGTGGATTAGAAAACAAAATGTGTACCATGGCTCTGTGTTTATGGATGTGGTCTTTTTAAACCATACTGCTTACGTCCAGCTTGTCAACTATGCCAGGTGGCATTTGTTGCTTTTGAAAAAAGTGCAAAAGTGAACAGTTTTTGCATCAGTGTGGAATAGTTAGGGATATTGGCGAGGGTCAGATGATGCATTATCAAAAGTGTAATGTTTAGCAAAAAAAGGATACTTTATTACAGTTGGAAGACCAAGTAAACCAGCTCCGATAGAGTTGATTAGTTACTGTAAATAGATCACAGTGAAGGAGGTCTATGGAGTACGCTAC
Organism: Triturus cristatus; assembly: GCF_964204655.1. Classification (NCBI taxonomy): domain Eukaryota; kingdom Metazoa; phylum Chordata; class Amphibia; order Caudata; family Salamandridae; genus Triturus; species Triturus cristatus. The sequence continues at coordinate 223,020,753 of NC_140594.1, read as the reverse complement.
CACTTTGCAAATCAATTACATGCAGGGGTATTTCTTCTACTCAGTATAACTATGATTGTATTTCATTCAGCTGCAGCTTTGAGGAAGTCTGATGGGATGAAACACATCTTGGCTGGACTGGCGATTTGTCATCCTCAATTTATCCAAGACAAGATATATCACTTTTCATTTAGAAAACTTTGGAAACTTTTTTTCTGGACAATTCTTTTTGAGTGCCTCAATGCCAAATCTTTCCGGCTACAAAGTCTGACTACACTGCGCACTGGGGCCATTATTGTAGCCTGATGTGGCACTCGCAATATTGAACCATTGCAGGCCAAACTGTTGGATGTTTTGTTGTTTGCTTTATCTGTGGCCCAGCAACTACTTGCAGTGGGTAACATTAAAGGAAATTTGCTGGCACTTTTGGTCTTTACTCTTTTTATGTTTGCCAGACCAGCTGTCCATGTTAAAATCATCTGTTGTGATGAGGTGTGTAAAAGTGTTTGACTCGTATGTTTCCTCCCAAAACTTTTGTAATGCTACAGTGGGATTTAAATTTGGTCCTCAGTTTCCTCATTTGCACTCCCTTTGAACCAATGCACAGCTGTCTGCTACGTCTATGGACTCTGAAGGCTGTGTAATTAGTCTCCATAACTTCAGCTCACCGTTTGAGTTAACTTAAAGCTCTCTTAGTGCAGCTGCCTTACACCACGTTCTTCCCAGTTAAAGAGGTGTTGGCGAGCAGGGCGGCCTTTTTGCCAAAAGTTATGACTGCTTTTCACGTTGGGCAATCCATCACTTGGCCAACTTTCTTTGCTCTGCTGCACCCCTCAAAAGAGGAGGAGAGATCCATCACCTTACCCCAAACGAGCTTTGAGTTTCTACATCAATTGCACCAAAGACCATCGGATGGGGGTCTCTGGGTGGAAAAAAGGCAAGGCAATGCAAAAAAGAACTTTGCCAATGTGGATAGACATTGCAGAAAAGAACTTTGTCAATGTGGATAGTCCTCTGCATTAAGTTCTGCTGGCCAAGAAGCAGCCTCTAGAAGGATTAAGGGCTCATTCTACCAGAGACAAAGCTGCTACCACTTCACTGGCATGCAGAGTGCCTGTCCTTGATATCTGTCAAGCCGCGATGTGGGTATCCGTACACAAACTCACAAAGCACTACTGCCTGGCAGACCGGTCGGCAGGAATGGCATTAAGCCTGACTTTATGATCTGAGCCTTTCCATAGACACCCCCTCCCACCTTGGACTGCTTTAGTATCTATTGTAAGGGTGAGGAATATGCAGTTTGAAGTAACCATTAGAAGTTATGATGCTCTTTCTGGTGGATATTCTGTGTAACCGCAGATTTCTCCTTGCCTCCCCGTTCTGTGAAATAGTTTTTTTTCCATCTAAAAAGATACCAAACTAGAGATTTGCACACTAGTATGTCTGACTATTGTGGAACTCCACATCCGATGAAGCAGACAGAGTCAAGAGGGAAAATGGAATCGATGTGCAGGGGTGGCACTTGTGTGTGGCTCCATGGCCGCTTTAGGAGTGGAGGAAAGTCAACACAGAGCCTCACCTACTGGCTTGCCGGAGCAATGCTGTTCAAATTACGCGGCTGCAGTCTGAGATGTTCTAAAGGTGAGGATTCTGTGGTCGGAATATCCACCAGAAAGAGCTCTACCAAAGGTGAGTAACTTACACAACATCTGCATGTGACATTTTGGATCTGGTAATAATGAAGGAGCCTGCCACTCATGCCACCTGATACACCCGAAATCCATCAGGATGCCAATTGTTTTTGGCCAAGGCATGGAGGGAAATGCCAAAGCTTAATGCTTTTCCTACAGATTAGTCATTTGAGAGGGGATGATCTTCCAAGAAACTCGAAAAGCCCAATAAGAAGAACAAATACTTTTCCTCAAAGAAACAAACTAATTTCTGGGCTTATTCTGAGTCACAATGCCGTTCTCAGACGTTGGGCTCTTCCTTACAGCCAGTTCCAAAGCTACAGGAGATACAACTAGAATCTCCGATTCCATCTGCCGACCCCACACAAGTGGAAGTTTTCTGTCTGGCTGTGTTGGACACCTTTTAGACACACTCGTAGGAGCGGACCTACTCCTTCAGACTTGGCAACTCTGGAGGCTCAGACACTTTCTGTCTCCACAGGCTCAGGTGCCTAACAAGAAGTTGCAGTAGCAGTGCCATTTCCTGTCCATTTATTGGCATCCACAGTGGCCACCGTGAGACATTTTTAACGTTGTATTTGAAGCCATTACTGGTGCTGTCCTTGAAATCAGCTAAAATTATACTGTTGGCTCAAGAGAAGGTCAGAACTTAAATTGAAGATCAGTCTCTTGTTAGTGCCCAGAAATATGCAGAGTAAATAAATGATGACTGAGAAAACTCAATAACTGAGTTCTAGATCAACGAAAAGCTTAAGGATTTTATTGCAAAATCTCAAAATAGGCAATACAGAAAAAAGCAACATTGATTTGCCATGAAGGCTTGGATATAGAGTATATAATTCTGAAATCAAAATTATTCCAAGTCTCAATAGGCAGTAAAAATTATAAATCGAACAGACAGCATCCCTGGAGGAATAGAAGAGGTATTAAAAATAATCTAACAGAATCTGGTGAAGAAAACAAAAAGTTCACCCCCAAAACTAAAGTTTTTTATACACATTTTATGCAAAAGAAATAAGTAAACTTGCAAATTCAGCATGGCATGACTAACTAATGATAACATATTGGACAAATCAGGATCGCAACCATAATAGTAATATTTTAGCACTAACCCAGTTTGAAAGAGTTAGTGAAAATCTTCTATTAGCTTCCACAGCAACAACAGTCAGGAGATGTACAACACAATGTGAAAAATTCTGAAACAAATATTCATACACTAGTGAGCTAGCAAGCATCCATAAGAATTTCCAGGTGAACATGTCCTTCATAAAATTACATTAGGAACACAATGAAAAACTTCATTCACAATAGGAAAATAACCAATTGTGTCAGTGTTTTGTGCTCCGCAAAAATTTGTGGGGAGAGAAGACGTGCATGGGGAAATTGATTGGGAGGGGTGATGAGCAGGAGCAAGTTTAATACTACGGCAAATACAGCATCCAAATTAATAAAATAGTGCCCCTATGAACATCTGGCATAACTAAACTACTTTAATAAAAACGTCTAAATGTCTAAATAAAATCGTTTTAGGTGCAACATAATTAATTTATCGGTTATGACTAAATTCATTGGAAAAATCTTTACTATTCACAAAATATTTGTCTCACTAAATTTCACATTCAGAAAAACTTTAACAGTGTCTAAGACTAACACTTTGCAAGAAATCTTACAATCATCTGCTTCAGTCACAGAAACTTTCCTCCCTTTTAAGGGGGAAACAACCATTACAACGCAGTCATTACAACCCACTACCTTAACAACGCAGCTGTTACAACACAACTGCCTTTACAATGGATGCCATTACAACGTATGTCATTACAACGCATGCCATTACAACGCATACTATTACAAAACATGCCATTACAACGCATTATAAGGTAAGTAATGGTTAGTTTTAGGGTGGGTATGGGTTTTGGGTTACCCCTACACTATTCAACACTTACCCTACTGTTGCACTCACTGGAGTGTGAATAGTAATTTTTACCTCTACACTATCAAACACTTACCTCACTGTCGCGTTGTAATGGTATGCATTGTAATGGTATGTATTGTAATGGTATGCGTTGTAATGGTAGTTTCTAAAAATGCATTGTAATGGCATTCGTTGTTAAATCATGCGATGTAATGGTAGTCACGATGTAAGAACCGCGTTGTAAAGGCATGCGTTGTAATTGTTTGTGTTGTAATGTCATATATTCTGTTAAGGAGACACTATTTGAATACACACAGTAATCCTTTTAAAATTGGTTAAAATTCCTCAAAACTGTTTCTGAAGAGTGTTTTGGATTCTGTACATACTGTGACATGAGCCATGGGCATGGCTGTCACATTGCACAGCATCCTGGATGCCTTCTAGTGGGTTTATAGAAGAGGTCCAGGTCACTTTGATGGACAATGGGGTTGCTGCACTACTTCTCTTGGACCTCTCCGCTGCTTTCGACACAGTTGACCGTGACACTCTAAACCAAAGACTCTACGAAGCCGGCATAGAAGGGACTGCCCTCGACTGGATCACATTCTACCTTCAAAATAGAAAATATATCATCCATTCTCCACCTTTCTCATCAAAACTGTACTCCACAAAAGCAGGGGTCCCTCAAGGCTCTATCATCTCACCCATGCTTTTCAACATCTGCATGAAGTCATTACCAGCAATCATCATGCATTTCAGCTCACATGCTATAAGTATGCAGATGAGAAACAAATACTCCTTAAATTTGAAAGCCCCAAAGACATTGAAAACTCACAAATATTCAGTTGCCTCAGAGCTGTTGATGAGTGGTGGACATGAAGCTATCTCAAATTGATTGCTCCAAAAGAGAAATACTCATGTGGCGATTGGAAAAATTATGACCCACTTTGCACCTGGCCTGACGATCTGGGACCACCTCCTAAAATGTATAAGGAAGTAAGATACCTTGGAATTACCATGGACTCCAAGTTATCAATGAATGTCCAAGTGGACAAATTAGCAAGATCAAGCTTCATTACTATGAAAACTCTGCAACGCATCTTTCCCACCATTTGATTTTCATGCAAGGTCCAAGCCACTATCTCTCTTGTCCCATCTAAACTTGTTTACGCCAATGGGCTCTACCACGGATCATCTTTATCAACTATGAAAAGACTACAAGGGTTTCAGAACTCTGCTGCCAGACCACTCCTACATGTAAAGCCACAAGCCTACATCTCCCCTCCCTTGAGGGCCCTACATTAGTTACAGATTTCCTAAAGATCCACATTTAAGCTGCTTCGTATCACTCACAGAGCAATACATGAAACAGGACCTCTTTTCATCAGAAATAAAATCACCAAATACATTAAACAAAGGAACCTCCGCTCCAGACTGACACCTCCCCTTAAAATGCCACCATACAAGAAAAGAACCATAGGTGGCACATCTTTCTCTGTTCAAGCAGCCAAACAATGGAATTCATTACCCCAAAACATAAGATCCACAGATAACTATCTTCTCTTCAGAAGACTACTCAAGAGTTGGCTCTTTCCTACATAAGCACCATAATAAAAAACAAATAGACAGCATATCCCTGTGTATGTAAACATTTAATTTGATTATATGTATATATCTAGATCTGTGTATTTCTTGATATAAATATGTATAATATGTACTTATGTAACTATATATTTATTAATTTACTCCTACTGTAAAAAAAATCTTTGACTCTCTCCAATGCACTACCTAATATTTCACCCTATACCTCTCTCAATATATCCTCTACCTTCACTCTCTGACTCATCCCAAACCTCATTCTACTACATGATCTCCAAAATAACCCTTTCTAGACTCTTCCCTCCTTCGATCACCCGAACCTCATTTAAATACTATGATCTCCCAAACAACTCTTCTAAATTCTTCCCTCACCTATCCCTCCTTTGACTCATCCCAGAACTCATTTTACTACTCTGATCTCCTTAATTCATTTCTAGAGGTTCACTAGCTCTCCTTATACTCATCCAAACCTCATCTTAATACTATGATCTACCAATAAACACTTTCTAGACTCTTCCCTCTTCTATCCCCCATCATCCTTTTCAATCCAACTAACAGACTCACATGTCCGCTGCTCAAATTAACTCAAATTTCACTATACTAATCCACCCCTAACCCTTTTTGGATTATGGAGTAGCATGCTACTCGCCAAAAAGTGCATAGACGCCTTGTCAGGGTAGTAAGCACTATATACATACAAGTGCAATGCAATGAGATTCAAAAATAAACATGCACTTCCTTCCGCACTCCTGCAAGCATTCTATTAACATGACAAAATATGGCATCCTAATCATGCTAACTAAAGTAACCTGAGCTAAACTATTATTTTAATAATGAAAACACACTTCAACATAGTTCACAAGGTGTCATCCTTCTAATATAGCACAAAGAGCAATGAAGCAGCCCCAAGGAGCTGCATGCAAACTGAACGGCATGGGTTTAGAATCATGCTGCTTTTTCCTCAAGTTGTCGATATTCTAAGGTTGTCAAAGAGGGTTTCTTTGGATGGGATTACGGTCTTTTTAATACAGAATACTCCAACTACTGTGCTATTTTTTAAATGCTGACATTGTGTTTCTCCAAACCATGCACTCAATATATAATGGCGATCAGTAAGGACAATATGTGACTCCTGCACCCTGAAAAGCTCATTGTGTTACGTAACATTTCCTGTACATAGGCTTCCACACTTGTATAACGTCTATCTGTCACTCACAGATAGACGACTGGCAAGAAGACTGAGGATATTTGCTCAGGAGACCTTACCTTCTTTATGCTACGGGGAATCCCGTGACATTGGAATTGCTTTAGATATTAGTGTGCTCCTTGACACTATCTTTGCTATTAGAAGAGAAATTTGTTTTCTCTGAAAATTGACCGCTCGGTAGTGGGGTCAAGTCAAGTGTGAGCACCTTTGTACTATTTCATATTTTGAGGACTTGTTTACTGGTGCAGCACATATAGCCCACACTACTGTTCCGTTGCTTTTAGTACTTGTGAAGAGTACTAGGATGCCTGTTTCCGGTCCAGGGAGGACCTGGCCTGCAGTTCGGGCTGGACTGTTCCCCATTGGGCACAGGGTCAAGACTGATTTGCATATGGCTGGGTCCAAACTGGAATGGCATTGTGAGCAAAAAAACGATTTATTTAGGCCCAGATCTCTGTATTGGGGTGAATGTATGACATTGTTCTGCATTCTGTCCATCAATAGTTCTTTTTGCATTTGTCACCCCGAGTGGGACGGGTATGCTCAGACGTGAGTCCCGTGCTCTCCATGCCACTGGAATCAAGCTATCCTGGCTGAAGAGGGGTGAAACCCCGAAACCGGTCCTAGGATGCTTGTTTCCGGTCCAGGGAGGACCTGGCCTGGCAGTTCGGGCTGAACTGTTCCCATTGGGCACAGGGTCAAGACTGATTTGCATATGGCTGGGTCCAAACTGGAATGGCATGGTGAGCAAAAACCGATGGATTTAGGCCCAGATCTCTGTACTGGGGTGAATGTATGAGATTGTTCTGCATTCTGTCCATCAATAGTTCTTTTTGCATTTGTCACCCCGAGTGGGACGGGTATGCTCAGACGTGAGCCCCGTGCTCTCCATGCCACTGGATACAAGCTATCATGGCTGAAGAGGGGTGAAACCCCGAAACCGGTCCTAGGATGCTTGTTTCCAGTCCAGGGAGGACCTGGCCTGGCAGTTCGGGCTGGACTGTTCCCATTGGGCACAGGGTCAAGACTGATTTGCATATGGCTGGGTCCAAACTGGAATGGCATGGTGAGCAAAAAAACGATGGATTTAGGCCCAGATCTCTGTACTGGGGTGAATGTATGACATTGTCCTGCAATCTGTCCATCAATACTTCTTTTTGCATTTGCTTCCCTCCATAGCATTCACCTCTAGGTGTTTAGCTCCTGATTGTTCCCAGCCAGGATGATACTGGAACTAAAAGACTATTGAAAGCCATTGTTTTGGTCTCATCTGAAAGTGAAAATAAGAAAGCCCCTCACCCTCTGCAATTTGCTAATGTGAACGGAAAGCAGACAAAGTATGTGCACTGCTGAATGTGTCCAGATGCTGCCAAATTACACCAGGACAAATTCAGCATATTTAACATAGGCCAACCCAGCTCAATAAAAGCAGCCCAATACGCGATCCCTCTGACCCTCCCCTCACCGTATTTCCTGCACATTGGTAGCACAGTACAATTGTTTCTGAAATTCTTTTTTACATTTTTTATTGGAACAAGGCAAGAGCAGTGTTAGAGAGAAAAATAAGAAAAAAAAACCAACAAGCATATCCATAAAAGGCATACACATGTCGCAGCATAAAACCAAAAACCTCCAGAAAGAGAGAGCACATTAAAATGCATAAGTGCGTAGCAGTCTTCTGATAACTGAATATTCTTACATTGTTTTCATCAACATACATAGCGTAAGAAAATTAAAGTGCAACAGTGTCAAAAAGTGCAATTATAACCGAATGGTACTTAATTAAACATATAAATACCTAATTCATCAGAACAATATATAACCCTCTCCTGATTGCTAAATACTCTTGTACAGAATCATACATGTCGAAAATCAATACGAATAAAAGGCAGCAGAACTTTAAAAATGCCTAAAACTAATTTGACATAAGGTGACAACAGTGCACTAGAATAAGTAAAACCCAATGCTATTCCTAATACCTTCACACTGATTAATTTACAAAGAGGAGAGAGAAGCTTGCCCATATTGCCCTGAATCTTCGAGTGGCACTAACCCTCTTCGCATACACTTCCTCAAATCTATATGTCCTACACATTTTACTGATCCAGTGACCCATCGTTGGTTGATTAATTGTTCTGTAAAATCAGTGATCTTGCCACAGCTATCAATATCAATATAAAATGCTGCTGATGTTTCTTGAGACATTTTACCTCCCCAGAGGAGCCGAATAAGACTAACATACATGATGGGTCAACTGTAGTGGACAAAGCAAACACAAGGAGATGATGGACGGAGAGCTGAAACGTTTCAGGCACTCACCCCCCCAGTCACAGATCTGAGTTGAATCCATCATCGTTCTTTGGCTCACTTTGCCACCCCAGTTCAGACACAGATATATCTAATCAGTCTTGACCCTGTGCCTCATGGTAACAGTCCAGACCGAACTGCCAAGCCAGGTCTTCCCTGGACTGGAAACAAGCATCCTGGGACCGGTTTTGGGCTAACAGCCCTAATCAGCCAGGCTAGCTTGAATCCAGTGGCAAAGTGAGCAAGGGACCCACTTCTGGGCATACCCTGCCAACTTAGGGCGAACAAAGCAAACACAAGGAAATGATGGACGGAGCGCTGAAATGTTTCAGACACTCACCCCCAGTCACAGATCTGGGTTGAATCCATCATCGTTCTTCAGCTCACTTTGCCATCCCAGTTTAGACACAGCTATATGCAATCAGTCTTGACCCTGTACCTCATGGGAACAGTCCAGACCGAACTGCGAAGCCATGTCTTCCCTGGACCGGAAACAAGCATCCTGGGACTGGTTTCGGGCTAACAGCCCTCATCAGCCGGACTAGATTGAATCCAGTGGCAAAGTGAGCAAGGGACCCATATCTGGGCATACCCTGCCAATTTAGGGAGAACAAAGCAAACACAAGGAGATGATGGCTGGAGCGCTGAAACGTTTGAGACACTCACCCCCAGTCACAGATCTGGGTTGAATCCATCATCGTGTAGTGGACACACAGCGAGAAATACTTATAAAAACTTCTATCTAAAATTGCTGTAAATACCTACATTAAAAAAATATATGAACCCAATCGCCTGCATCCTGTTTTTTACACCTAAAACAATGGCTACACATCGTGGGATACATCTTATGTAATTTTGAGGGTGTATTATACACCAGCCATCTTGACAAAAAATACATTATTTTAAAATTGGCACCCTGCAATCCTTTGTGATTCAGTTTGCAAACTGATGAGCATTCTTTTAAGTTAAATTTACAGCCTGTCTCAGAATGGGTTTCTTGAAGTTTGTCCAAGATATCTTTTTCCGCTTTTATGTTAAAGTGCAGCAGGTGATACCATATGCCTACACTCAATGTCCTCATAGCTATCTGTCTAGCACGTTGGTATGCTGACTCGCTCAGAGTGCCATAATTGCTTTTTAAGAAACTCATAATCTGAAAGAAACTTAAGCGGTCAGCCGTACTCAGGCTACCAGATTGCATCTGGACCATGTCACATGTAATGAATCTACTTGAATTAAAAAAAAATCCCAAATTGGACAAACCCTAGTTCTTGCCAGAATTATAGAAGTCTTTTAGACAGAAATAATCCACCTGCTGCACCATCTTGAATAAGGGTATAGGCATGATAAGTAGGGATATATTGGGAATTAAAAAACAACTGGATTTTACCTAACAATGCCAGTAGTAACTTATATCTAGTTTTCTTGGGCAGTTTTGCTACTCATAGAAAAACTGTCAGTTAAGTTGCACTTTCATTTAGCATATGGTTCAGAAGAAAGTTAACATAGACTGAATTTGGCTCACCTATTTGACATATCATGTTTGCCAAAGATGATTGATAATATCGCACAAAATGGGGTAGCGCTAAGCACCCCTGAGATGTAGCCAACTGCAGTGTAGCCAATTTCACACCAGGTTGTTTATTATTCCAAAGAAATTTCCGAATCATACCATCCAGTTCTTTAAATAAAGAGTTAGGAATTTTCAAAGGAAGATTAATAAAGAGAAATAAGAACAAGGGGAGTACTGACATTTTGACCATGGATACCCGTCCAACTAATGATAAACTCAGTGAGGTTTATTTATCTAGTAGTCTCTTTTCTTTTGTCAACATTTTTCCATAATTTAATAAAAACAGATCTGCATATTGGTCTGTGACTAGAATCCCAAGATATATAATAGGGCCAGGCAATATTTGTGGCAAACATGCAGGGATCTCTGCAGGAGTCAAATGAAATGTAAGAATTTTTGTCTTTGTTTAGTTTACCCTGTATCCCCCATTTCTTGTAAACTCATAAATTTCTTCCAGCGCAATATTTATATTTGAGCCCTCCACTTTAAGATATAAAATTATGTCATCTGAGTATAATTTAATTTTCACCATCCCTGCCATAGGGGGTAGTATATGCGCATTAGCCCATATTTTTACTGCCGGTGGATCAATAAAGAGAACAAACAGCAGGGGGGCTAATGGGCATCCCTACCGAGTGCCCCTATTAATATTTATCCTCCCTACTTCTGTTCCATTAATAATAATCTTGGCTTCGGCTTGGCTATATAGTACTTTTAACATACCTATCAGCTTATTAGCAAACCCAAACTTCTCTGATATAAAAAATAGGGCTCGCCAATCAACCAGGTCAAAAGCCTTCTCAGCTTCCATCATAAGTGAAGCGGCTTTGATTTGATTGGCCGAGCAGTAATCTGTTGCTTGTATTAATAAATAGGTTTTAGTTGCCAATAATCTCCCCGGCAAGAAGCTGTTCTGATCTATATTCACCATTTGTTGACCAGATGGTGCCATTCTCCTTGCCCAGATTTTCATAAAAATCTTGTAGTCTGTATTTAACAGACTGATAGGTCGATATGAGTTAGGGTCACATGGATCCTTATTTTTTTAAAGAAAAATAACCACTACTGACTTGTTAAATCCCTTAGGAACAGCTGCCCCCTCTTTTATTTGATTAAAAAGATTAGTTAAAACTGGTAGTAATTCATCATGAAACCTCTTATACACTTCTACGGGGATCCCATCACAGCCACAGGCTTTAGCATTAGACATATTTCTCAGCGCTTTTGACACTTCTAAAGGTTCTATATCAGTACCCAGCTGCTGAATATGTTCCCCCGACAACTGAGACAGATCTAGAGAATCAAAATATGAGATTCAATCATGCTCTTCTATTATCTGAGTTTTTGTGTACATTTTTCTAAAATGCGAGAGAAAGATATCTGCAATCTTCTGATTCTCCTCCACTAATTGATTAGAGATTGGATCCCTAAACTGGTGTGTTTTTTGGGCATATTTTCTGACTTTTAGTAGACCCAGCAAAAAATGTCCTAATCTGCTGGTTTTCCTCTTAGAGTGTTTGTTGGTAAGCTTTACTCCCTGTCATCTCTTCTACCAGAAAAACGTCCCTTTACTCCTCCTTAACTTTAGATAGTTCCCTGCTGCATTATTTTAAGTGAGTGTTCCTCGATAGAGGCTGCATTCATTTTTTGTCTAGCTTTGTCCACTGCTGCTTGCAGCCCCTCCACTTTTTGTTTATGCTGTTTGGACAGCCGTGCCTTATAGGAAATAACTTCTCCTCTAAAGGGGGCTTTAAAAGCTTCCCAGACCATAAATATTGAGGCAGTATTGAGATTAAACTGAAAGAATTGACTCATAAAAACCTTTGTCTCCTCCAGCCAAATAGGGTCGTCCATCAATGACTTATCAAACTGCCATCTTGATTTCTTTTCAGGAAAACTGCAGGGACAATGTAAAGGAGATTACCGAATGATCCAAAAAAGAGTTGGCCAAAATTTCAGTCTTTCCATTAGCCAACAATTAGTCTACCAGAAAAAATCCAATTGTGAAGCTTTTCTATATCTGTAGGAGTAACAGGTAAACTGAGAGAAGCCCAGGTGTTCCATCCTCCATGGATCTACTAGCGCTAAATCTGTTTTCATTGCAATTATTAACCTTGCTGTTTTAGGTTTCAATTGGCGTTTAGTATTTTTAAAGGTGTCAAGTCTCAGGTTTTGGATAAAATTTAAATCGCCCCCAATAATCTAGGCTCCTTCTGATTGTATTGCAGCATCATAAATGTGTTCTACCGCTGCAGATCATCATCAATGGGACAGTAATGATTCACCAAATTCAACTCTATTTCCTCAATTTTAACCTTGATCCATAACCATCTCCCCTTCTTATCCTGAATTACTTCCAAAACCTGCCAATCAATTGAGTTTGATAATTAAATCCCAACACAGCAAACCGCTGCAGTGGCAGAGGGAAAATATGCATGAGTATATTCCTTTGACAGGTGAATCCGGGGAGTATTAGTACTAAAATGAGCAAAGTCTGCCCGTGTTTTCGAACAAGAGATGTCCTAAAGGGCATAGGTAGAAACCATCCTGTGATTTTTTTTTTTATCACCACACGAGCAAGAACTGCTGCCGATGTGGTGTGTCTTATCAAGGATACTGGCCGCTTTCCATGTTACCATTACTGTGCGGTATTGGATGGAATTGTTGAACTTATATTTGCACAAATATTTCTATTGAGATTTCAGGATGGTTTCTACCTATGCCCTCTAGGACATCCCTTGTTCGAAAACGCGGGCAGACTTTGCCTTTACTTTAAACCCTGATGAAGTTCCATCTGTGGAACGAAACGCGTTGGCTGATGTCCAATTCTTATTTTCAACGACAACAAAGCTATTTTCTGGATACATTTGGAGTAAATTGACTTTATTTTGGTGCACTTTCCCTTAATTACAAAGATTATATAGCTCCTTATACTATCAGACTTTATCTCGAGATAGATTTGATAGAAAAAGATTTGCGTCCTCAACTGATGAAAAAACATGAAATTGTCTCTTCACCAACACATTTAGTGTCGTTGTTGCACAATAGAGGCTTGCCCCCCCATGCGTTTGAATTCTTGAGCCAGACCCTAGAACGCCTTGCGATCTCTGGCCATTGCAGCTGCCAAGTTCGGGAACACCCTCATATGCACATTTTCCAAGATAAGAAATTATTTATAATGGACTGCAGTAGCCGGGACCTGTTCCCTAATTCGATAATCTGCAAAATTGACTAATATTGTCCATGGGAATCTGGCGTCCGCAGAGTGTTGGACAGGGACTATATGTGCTCTTGTGATGGATAAATCACTTGGGGCATTTGGCAATATATATATATTAATAAGGGTATTCATCAATTGGAGGACGTTCTGATTTTCACCTTGGGCCTGGCTTCCTTCTGGGACCCCGATAAACCTCAAATTACTGCGTCGCGAATGGTTTTCCAATATTTCTATTTTGACTTCCAGCTGTTGCAATTTCTTTAGCTCTGGCCAAATTATCTTATCCATCCTTTGATAGCGGTCCTCATGATCAGAAATTCTTTGCTCAGTCTCCAAAAGACGTTTGGGAAGTTGCATCAGGGTATCCTCGATTATGGACAGCCTTTGATTGACTGTTGCTGTATCAAGAGCTTGCTGTACTCTGAGCCCAGGATCTCCATAAGAATCACTTACAGCAGAGGTCACAGCGCCTCAGAGTTAAAATTCATGTGGGATTCTACATTACCTGATTCCGGTGCTGTTTCAAGTGCTGGGTCCTGTTTGTCTTGCGCTGACATTTGCTCTGCACTTACTGCTTTGAGGACGCCAACCAAATCTGTGACATAAGGCAACCTTTCTGCTTCAAGTATCGCCTCAGGTATGGGTGATATCACATTGTCTTGGGTCTGAGGCAATTCTAAAGGAGTTCAGGATGTTTACTGTCTCTACCTGATATGTTTTGGGCAAACATTTTTGAAACAGAGGGTAATCTTTGGGCTTCCCTAAGGTGGCAATGGATACATTTTATGTTTACGCAGTTAGGGAGGAAATAGGCTGGGCAATTAATGAAGGAGACCACCCGTGAAATGACTCATTACTCGCCTCTGCTCCGTCCTCCTATAAAAAGGTTTCCTCCCCTGTTGAACAAGACGAATGGGCAGACTCCGCCATCTGGTACGCTGTCTTTCCGTAATGGATGGTGCTTCCACACCAGCAAGAATCTTCCAGCCCGCTACCCCGCACTGGGACATCATTTTTTGCTGCTTTGGAATGAACGGAGTCGCTGTAAGATTACCGGTCTGTTTGGAGCTCCGTTCTCTCATTGCGTTGGGATGCATGAGCTCCCACTGACCCTCAAGTTGAGCCAACCCGCAACTCCTCGCACGCTGGGCCCACCTACCTGGATCAGTTGATCGCCCTGCACCTTTCCACCTTTCACCTCCACATGAATTCTGACTCCTTCTTGGACCAAAGTTCGCACTCCGGGTGGGCTCCCCAAAATATGCAGGAGGAGAGAGCGCAGCGGGTCTGTGGTTCAGGACCTTTACACCACCTCGAAACTCACTCTCGGGGCCAATATTTGTCCTCGGTGGGGGGTGGTCGGAAACAGCTAAGAGAAAGAAACCCCCACAAGGAGTAAAATGCATGGACAGTCAGCGTTTTCCGATCCTGTTGCTACGGCAGTGAGCCTCGCGCAATAACTACACTTGAAACGTAAAAGGCCATTTTATTCGGACAAGGTTGCAATCATTTAGACTTTATTAACAGTACATAAATGCGAGAAATATACTTTTCCCATCTCATACCGACATATTCTCCCTTCATCCTTCTCAAAACCATCTCACCTGTTTGACTCCCCGTTCACTCAGTGACCTCCTTCCTTGCCCCATTCTCATCTTCACTTGCCCTCCAAGCATCCTCTGTTGACTTTCCTTCATTGCTTATTGCCTCCCGTGCCACGCTATCAGTCACCTGTGTACCGTTTCCCCCCCCGAGGGGTGGATCCACCCGAATGTGATTCACCACCCCTCCAAAGTACCGTAACATCGCTAATCTGAAACCTGCCCTAAACTGGCACGCTCTGACCAATCCAACCCCAAGCCCTTTGCCTAAGACCTGTAGGGTGGGTGGGTGGGCAAACTTTTCCCTCTAACCCCCCGGTGGTGCAAAGGTGTCAGGAAGAGGTCGGATCCTCCTCTCCTGATACCTTATATACATTCCTAACTCCCACACCTTCCCCCAATCTTCTAATCCCTCCCCCACCTTGTCCTTCCGGCCATTGGGTGAATAGCCCCGGTGGAAGACTGGTCTGCGACCTTCACTTCCCCCGGGGGCCTTCAGTGCAGCAGCAGCGTCGCTGAGAGCATCTTACGTCAGCCGGTGGGAAGGATCTCACTCCCAGAGCTCAGCAGCCAGGCATGGGGACTCTGCTTGCCATCAGTTGTTTCTGATATTCAGTGTTGATTCCTTGGATAGTTTACTTATTTTTGTCATGTATTATATTCCCTGAAAATCTGTGTGTTGAAAGCTATTTATTTTTCTGGCACTGGGCTTACAATGCTTCCAAACCTGTGACTATTTATCCCAGTAAACCTTGTGCACTTCCCTCTGACTAACACAGATGTTCACTTTTACTTTTTTAAACTGAAGCTTAATGCAAAGAAAAGTGGCCTTTGGAGCTAGTCAGTGTAAGACTGTGCACAAAGTGGTCAACGTCTTGCCTCAAAAATTCAGGTAAGTCAGGCATTTTAAGATGGTGACCCCGCTAAGGTCAATAGAGAATAAACACTTTTTTGAAGGGTGCCATGAAAGCAATTTGTCAGGTGGATAGATAAAAGTAAAAAGTGGATGACAACCGCCAAATGCTGGTGAGTTTATAGTATATTCACAAGGTTTTCAGATAAATATCCACAGATTGGGAAATGTATCTACTGGTATTTATATGGTGCAAACATAGCTGAAAAGCAACAGTGTACATTACATGGGGGTTGGGAGAGGTTCAACAAGCTCATGTACGTCAAGTGAGTACTACACAAATATATTTCATGCATTTTAAGCAGTAACACCTTATTTTTTTTACAGCAAAGAGAGAATAAGGGATTTTCTCAGAATCGCACCATGTTAAGCCAGGTGCTGAGGCTGGGATTCTAACCTGAGACCCTAGGTCCAAAGGTCGGTAGTTTCTGCCTCTAGGCCACAGCAGGAAATGAGTCATTGCTTTTATTTTTACCCTAAAAAATTAAGGTCCTTCAAATGACAGTAGGAGGTTTTTAAGTACTACAATTTCTTTTTCTAATTTTGTGATAATGGAGGGCTACATGCATTTAACTTTAATACAGAGTAGTGTGAATTCCATTGTAATCTTGGTTAACATGGATGTTGTGTTTCTGTTTGATTACCTCATGATTCTCAGTGAGCAAACCTGAATCGAGCACAAGCTTCCATCTGTGAGATAATACGGTGTAAGGTGTAAACTCCAGTTTTCTCCTGACTCAGAATTACAACCCAACATACATGCCAACATTTGGGAACAATTATGGGGGAGAGTTAGTGAAAAACATGGGGGGAATTAATTTTGCCATTGCAAGAAATTATTAGTTAGAGTGGATGGTAGTCTACCACAAGTAATAAAGTCACTGACTTGTTAGATACTGTCAAAGGTTTCAGCAATTTAGAAACGGAGCTCCAGCTAATTTAGAAGTACAAAAAACAGTTAAAATGTGAAAAACAAATATCCAAGTCCGAACTATAAAAATGGAAACAATGTAATGACCAAAATGACATCAAAACAACAAAAATCCAATAAGGGGAAGCAAAGAAATGTTTTTTTAAAGATTTAGGTGAAAATAGCACAAAGTGAAATGCGCCAATGGAAGTCATTGATCGTGATGGGGCGCGAGTTAGATACAAGAAGTAGATTGGGCCCACCAGGGCCTGGAACTAGCGAAATGTGAAAAAGTTTGTAAGTCTCAATCTGAAAAGAAACTTTTGCATTTTTCAGAGGAAAAACTCTTCCCTGCATAGGAGAAACCTAAAATTCAATCTGATGTTCTGGAACTGCAGTTCGGATAATATTTGCTGTCAGTTCCCTTGAAGCTCTAGATTAAACGTTTTAAAAACATTTCTGAACTTGTTCTGGTGCCGAAACAGTTACACGCATACACTTTGAAGGCCCCAAGAACTTCAGGTTGAGCACTTAAAGACTCTCAGTGTGTCAGGCAGAGGGCAATAGCAAAGTCCACTACAGGTCCAATTGCCACTGGTCAGCTTGGAATCTTCACAGGAATTTCCTTTTCAGCATTTCTATGTTCCGAACTAGCTAATCAGCCTTACAATCCTTGT
Organism: Triturus cristatus; assembly: GCF_964204655.1. Classification (NCBI taxonomy): domain Eukaryota; kingdom Metazoa; phylum Chordata; class Amphibia; order Caudata; family Salamandridae; genus Triturus; species Triturus cristatus. The sequence continues at coordinate 223,003,164 of NC_140594.1, read as the reverse complement.
AGATGTTTCTGTCCTTAGAGATTGGGTGGAAGGGGTCCAACCTCCTCAGCTACTTCTCTCGGGTCACAGATGCCAAGTGCTGCAGGTTCAATCTACCTGGTATCCTGTCAGAAGTCCATCAGGTTTCTGGGAAGGTATAGGTAAGGGTCCATCTTTTAGGTTTCACAGGCCTGTGTAATGGGACACCCTACAACACTCCTACTTTCTGTCTGAACAATCAAACTAAGTTCCCAGGCTCTGACATACCTACCTTTGCAGAAGCTACTGTTCGATTTACTGCAGACAGGCCCAAAATGCAATGTGCCAGGACAAATCCAAGATGGTGAAGGCCTTTAGCGACACTAAACCCAGGATCTGAGGCTGGCATTGTGAGTGGGGAGTGTAATCCTAGTATTCTCTCACATCTAACACTAAAATCCAGTTTGAAGCAGACATTGAACCCACAAAAAAAGCAGAGACAGAAGTCTAGTAGGACCAAAGCAGGGTTCTTCAGCAGCCAGCCAGGTGATAAACAACAGTTGTCTTGGCATCCTGTTCTCTCCCTTTCAAGTGTTCCCCAAGTGTCACATGTGGCTCAACACACCTGTCCAGCAGGATTTGACAGCGTGGTGTCACATGATGCCCACAACCCCCACTTTGAATATTTTGTGGAGTTCAGAGGCACCATCTTTGCCCATTCAGGTCTACTTATTGTATATTCTCGGGATGTATTTCTCACCTCTTTCACATGTAGTCCTGGGCTTGAGCACAGGTTGGGAGCTGGCAGAGGCTTATGCTAAGTAGCTTTCTGACAGTTCAGGCCAGTAAAATATTTATTTAAACTCTTCTTCACCATTGAACTGGATTTGTAATAACTATTACAAATAGGGGTTTAATTCATTTTCTAGCTTGCCCCATTCCTTAGATAGAAGTATTGGTATTTTAAATCAATACTCTGGGTTTCTACATAAAAAGCTAAGCCTGCCACAGTGAAAAGAGCAGTTAGGGCCATGGTATTATTAATTTTATCCATTATCCTACTTTTACATACCTTGCACCCTACATTGTGGACTATAAGACCTACATAGGGGCAACATGTTTATTTTAAAAGGGAGGTTTTTGCCTACAAAAAGGGTTATTTCAACAAGTCGCACTGCAGGTTTTACACTGCAGTAGTAAGGCTGCAATGGTAGGCCTAAAGCCATCTTTACTTTGTTACAATAAGTGCTGCAGTCCACAGGTAACATTTTGTTTTATATAACAGGTGCATTTCCTCAACATATACTATGACCTTATAAAAACGTTAATAAGCCAATCAGGGATTAGCCACTTTCAACATGTTTTAGGGGCCTGAGCATATATACTGGATACTGGACAACAGTGCTCGAGTGTGCCAAGTTAAATAAACAGCAATATAATTCAGCAGACAGGGGCTGACTGAAGGAAGTTGGCATTTTGTGTAGTGATGCCAATGTAAGGGCACACCAAGCAAAAAGGTATTGGTTTAGAGAGTTTACTTTAATATTTCCCAGTGCTCTTTTTGAGGTAATGTGGTCGAGCAGCTTAGGCTTATCAGAGGGGAAGTATTAGGCATGTGTTGTACACACACTGAATAAGATATCCGAGACCAATTTATAAAGAAAAGTAGATTTTTATATGAACAAGGGGGCAGATTTACAATAACTGGTGCATCCCTGCATATCAGCAGGGATGCGCCAGTTATTGTGCGTCACGGCTCCGCCACCATGGATGCGCCGCATTTACAATGCGGTGCACCAGGAGGCAAAAACAGACAGATGCGTGACGCATCTGTGCAGTAAAGGCAGCACATTGCTGGAGTTGCGTCGCAAGCGTGACGCAGCTCCAGCAAGGCTCCGGGGTGCCCTATCTTTGAAATGCTGCGTCAATCCTTACGCCTGCTTCAAGCAGGCGCAGGGTTTTGACGCAGCATGGGCTTAAAAGTGACTGAGTGAAATCTTGTAGATTTCACTCAGCCACTTTTAGGAGGCGTTCCTGTGCCGGAACGGCCCCCCCGCGCCGGAACGCCTACTTCTGGCGCAGGGCTTTACAACGTGACGCATCTCCCAGATGCGTCAAGCTGTAAATACCCCGCAGTACGGCGTAAAAGAGGTGCAAGGGGCTTGTAAATATGCCCCAAGATCTTTAGACTAACTTTAGTACATTCGGAAATATTGATTTTAGAAGAAAGTAGCAAAATAATTCAAATAACCGTTTTGAGGCATGAGCCTGAAACTCTACAATGTTAACCTTTGGGAGGAAAAACACTTGTAGCAAAATGGTATTTACAGCGTGAGTTCAGAGGTGCCCTTTGGGAATTAAGGTGCTGAGGAGTCAAGGTCCAAAGTACCGCCAGCAGTTTCACTTTACCTGCACTGATATGAGGTGCTGGTCAGAATGGTAGCCTTGAGCTCTACACTGGTAAAGTCAAGAGGACCTGAAATAAATAGGCCGCAATGGGGGCTTGGGGACAAGTCTGGCTGAACACAAAGGGGGGATCAGGTAGTGGGGGCCCCTAGGCCAGGAGTACGCAGTCAGAAGTCATGAACCTGGGCTGGGGGGCTTGGGTGCAGGTGTGCTTGGCGGCCTGGCTGGCTACTTGCGGTTGAGGCTCTCACGGTTGTTAAACAGCTGGGCTACTCTGGTCATGGTTCTCATGGTCCTGACATCCCTTGATGTGCAAGAAGGCTTCCAAGGTGGTGGTGTCCGGGCTGGATAAAGAAAAAGACTTGGCTGGTGTAACTGCCTTGGTATTCAGGGTATTGGTGCAGGGGGGTTCCTGGAGGGTCTAGCATCTCAAACCTCAGCAGAGAGATGAGGCAGATCTTCTGGAGCCATGAAAATCTCTTCCTGCCTTGTTGCTCCCTCGGTGGGCCCAATGGCCGACAACACGGTGAACCAGGTAGATGCGGTCGGTACCTGCAGATGCAGGTGGAAGGGCTCCTTTATTCCAAGGGAGATGCTAGATGGTTGTCGAAGTGCTGGACAGTTCTCCAAGTGTTGGGGAGGATGCATAGCTGCAAGACAAGTCAGGTCTGTGCAATCTTTAAGGAGCAAACAGCAAGTCAGGGTTTGGCGCCAGTTTCTGTGCAGGTCCTTGGTTCTGACTGTGTTGTTGCTTCTTTGTCCTTCTCCAAGGTAGTCGAATCTGAGGGCCTGGCGTTGGGAAGACTGAATTTTGGGGCTTTTAGGGAAGAATATGATGGTAGCCAATGGACCACCTGCCACTAGGGTGACTACGCCCCCTATATGTTCATTTTCTGTGGGGAGTGGGCACGAACCTGACCCAGAAGTCCCTATTTCACCAAAAATCAAGATGGTGAAACCCTTCTTTGGCTGTTCACTTCAGGTAGCCCACCAATCTATTTCTGGATTGCTCTGGTGCTGAATGGGCCCCAGGGCAGGTGGTGGCATTCCCCGTATGTGGAGGAGGGAGGGGTGGGGTGGCATATCAAAGGCGGCAGAGGCTTTGAAGCCTCTGGCTCCTGACATCTGACAGCATGGGCTCTCCCTTACAGGGGGTGAGAAACTTGTCTTTAGTAGAAGGCTGGAAGATACCAGTTACCCAACACACTAAGAACCAAATAGAGTACAGGGAGCACCTCTGGGTGGATGTCCTAATACATCTGGTACTGGCATCAGTACAGATTTATTGAGATGAGGTGTCTGATAACAAACACCATTATTTTCAGTGAATCCATCATGTATCAGGGCAACTCTTATTGACCAATCCCCAGTACATAGCCTCAAAATGGCTCCCTGAATACTTACAATGTCTAGCAACTGAGCTAGACATCACAGGGGCCTATATACTCATGCAGATGTGACCTCACTGGAAATATAATGCACCCTGCCTCACCTATAGTACATGCAGTGTGTGTGGGTATTGCACACAGGGGATCGCCAATGCCATGTTGTCAGAATGATTTGCATAATTTTAATGACGGTCTGCATGCAGTTTGAGTGTGGGTCCCTTTGGAGACATTGGGGCCGATTACGATGCGGTTCGTAAAGGCTCCAACCTAGAGTCAGAGCCTTTTCGGCCGCATCGTAATAGGCCACTTGGTTTCCTTTCCGACAACCTTATGATGATAGAGGTGGTCAGAAAGGAAACTGACCGGTCATTCCGGCAGGCTTCCAATGGGCTTGGAGAGCCCGTCCACCAGTCGGAATGCGGTCAGTAATCTCAAGGGTGGGCCTTTCTGTCCTTGAGATCACGGTGACAGTTTCCGACATGGTTTCCATGCCGGTCTGTCCGACTTGGAAACCATGTTGGAAAGCGTCTTTGAGGGCCCCCTTAGATGCCCGGCCTCCGGTCAGAGGCCAAGGGGGCACCAATGGTGCCCTCCTATTGATCCCTTCACCTTATGGCTGGGACCGTGAGGGGCCTGCCACAGGGGTGCAGGGATGAACCACACCTCCCATTTCACTATGGGAGAATCCATTACGGCTGGCTTACGGCATCACTGTATGCTCCCATAGTGAAATATATGAATGCGACCGAACAGTGTTTGGTCGCATCCTAATGAGGTGGTTGGGACCGCCGACCAGGTGTCGGTCGGTCCTATGATTGAGTCGGTGTCGGGCGGGACATCGTAATGACCCCCATAATACATACTGTAGCTCTTAGGGACCCACTTTAGTACTCATGCCCTAGGCACCATGGGTATCATTTACAAGGGTCTTACAAGCGGGCTAAAGTCCTTGCCAATTGGGTTACAATCAACATTGGTATCATTTTAGGGAAAGAGCACTAGCATTGGGCCCTAGTCTGCAGGGTCCCAGTGCCCTTCCAAAAAAAAAGCATCAGTAACAGCGAACATAAACGTGGGGATTACCATGTCAAAAAGAGGTACTTTCTTACACTGATTACGCAAACAAACATTGGCAAAGCCAATAGGTCTTGGCAATTCGAGAGCTATTGGTTTTGTGAATGTCAATGTCTTTCAGCCATGGTGAATAGCATCACTGCTGCTGTTCAGCATGGCTGAAAGCTATGGAAATAAGTGCTGGCCGTGACATCGCACTACTCTTTCATAGTGCTATTTTTTAATTTCAGAGTAGCTGTGAAGTATAGAACAGCCACCTGTGCATAAAGTGCTAAGTCTCAAACCAGTCTGGAGCAAAAGAAAGATAGCCGAAGCAATTGGATGGTCATGAATGTAAACATATTGTCTAATGGACGTTTGATGAAAAAGAAGCTACATCTGGCACTACCGAATAAAATGGGCATAAAATAGTACCTGGTAGTGTAAGTGTCATATGTCTCAACTAACAATAGTCATAGATAGCACACTTCTCATGAAAGTTTTGACCTTTAGTACCACATACTCGCAATTTAAACCTAAGTGTCAGTAAAACAACTATAACAGGTAACCGAGCAGTGTAAAGGACATGAAGCGGTGGTAGACCTCAACAGACAGAACACAGGTTTCTGTATCTTGAAACTTCACTGCTAGTTCAACTTTTCCTCACTGGTCTTGTAAATTCTGTCGATGGAGGGGAGGGGGCTGACGCTGAATGCGTGCACTACTTCCAACTAATTGGACTTTTGTGTAATTGCGTGCTTTGCTCTCAACCAGGATCGCATGCACAACCAGGATGCACAAACTGTGCATCTTGGGATTGGAATTACCAGTGGAGCCGCAGGTCGGCAGAGGAGATCGAAAAGCAAGCCGTTGTAGAGGATACTGGTTTGTGCTGAGATTTATGTAATGTTTTGAATGAAGCATAAATTGCCTGATATGTACGTGGAGAGGTTGCAGGGGATACATATGCTGTTGGATCATAACTGGCTCTCGGTGTAAACTGAGCTTGGCCCTGATTCCAAACACTACTTCTTTGTGGAAGCTAAGCTTTGAGTGTCGAAGAGTTAAGCACAGATTGGTGGTTGGATAGATGATCATTGCCTAAAATGGCGGCGGATGGCAAGTTTGCATGATGTCATGGGTGTACGGGTCAGAAGATTTTAAAGGAGCAATGACGGATATTGGACGAAATGATTAAATAAACCAGGCCAAGTGAGAATAAAAGGCCACCTTATTAGGACAGTATGCAGTTCTGAAACTCATTAAAACACTTTACAATTTAAAATCCCCAAACCATTCTTACCACTTTCAATCTTCACAATTCCCTTTCTTTCATTCACTGACCTTGACATGTGACTCAACCATCGATCCCCTGTGCTCCCTCTGTCAAAGCCTACTCTGCAATGCCCCCAACCCTTCCAGCCTGTCGCGAGACCCTCAATTTCAGCCACCAGGAAAAAAAACCTGCTAGGCCGTTTTTCATGTTCCCCCTAGTTTTTTTTTACACAAAAGAAACAAATGCACCTCATCATTGAAAAAATCTGTTGCCAAAACAGTTAGCCCGCTTAAATGCATTCAGAGGTACAAAAAACTGGCTGTGGCCATAACAGCCTACTAATTGTTAGCATCAACTTTGAAGAGCCAGAGTCAAAGCTAATCATTCCCTTATTTCAAGTCGATATAATTAATTGCCGCCAAACTAGAGGTGAACTCCGTCATGTCCCCCTACTCCTACAAAAATGTTGAACTTTCGGGTTAACTTTGCACCTTGCTCTTTCAACTGCTGTAAATTTAAGTTTGCCTTGCCAAACTCTTCTATGCACCAAAGCTGTCAACAATATTGTTGTCCCAGACTGAGATTTCCCAATAATATCAGGCTCATTCTTCATCTCTTTTATCAGACCAAACCCCGATAGCTTCACAAGATTGTTTTTACCTAAATGTAAAAGTAAAACATCAGGTAAAAGTTGCCCCCATTTCATGCCACCACTCCCCCACCAATCAATCTTGATTTAATCACTGCAAAGACCCAGAATCCTTGATTTGATTTGGTATTTCTAAAGCGCACGATTGCCCTGGGGCGTCTTGGCGCTATGTTCGATGCTAAATGAGGAATTGTGCTTACATGTATTGTCTTAGCAGGTAAAAAGCCATGTTTTTATGGCTTTTCTGAAATGCAGGAGCAACGGGCTGCATTTTATCATAATGGGGAGTAGGTTCCAGTCCTTGACAGTACATAACAAGAAACCTCTCCCTCCCCACCTCATCTGCTTGAATTTAGGAACTTGCACAGATTTTGAATGGGCTGACCGTAGACTTCTAGCCGGCATATACCACTTCAGATGAGTTCTCAGGAATTGTAGTCCCATCCCATGCAAGGCTTTATAAGCCAGACACAATGATTTAAACCTAATCCTCTTCCCCATAGGAAGCCAGTGAGGGCTACCCAATCTGTGGCCTACTGGTTCCAATCTAGTTATTTTGTGCGTCGGCGTTCTGCAAACGCTGGAGTTTTGCTAGGTGTTGGACTTGCAATCCTGAATATAAGGCATTTCCGTAATCTAGTCTGGCCAAGGCCAATGCTGTCACCAGTGTTTTGCACGAATCTTGAGTAATATATGGGCTGACTCTTCTAATCATTTTCAATATATACCAAATGGTTGATGCAAGGTTATTTATCTGGTCTTTAAAGTCAGTCGGTTATCAAAAATGACTCCCAGATTTTTAACCTTATTCACTGGTTTTGGGCAATCACCCAGACTATCTGGCCACCATCTGGGCGACCAAAAATCTGCCCCAGCTCCCAGTAGCATCACCTTGGTTTTCTCCCCATTTAGCTTCAAGCAGTTTGACTGCATCCAATGACCAACCTGTTCTGTACATTCATTAAAACGCCTTGCTGTTTCCTCAACATTCCCAGTGACTGACACCACTATTTGGGTGTCATCGGCGTATGACACTGGTGTTAAGCCATACTGCCTTATGATATCTGCCAGGGGAGCGACATACACATTAAAAAGTGTGGGGCTCAAGGATGATCCTTGAGGTACTCCACATGGTGATTTAAAAGGGGCAGATGTACATTCTCCTACTTTTACTGAGAAAGACCTGTCTCTTAAGAAGGAGGCCATCAGCATGAGTGCAGAGCCATGGAACCCTTGTGCTAAGCGTACAAGTAATATCTCATGGTTCACGGTATCGAAGGCCGCCGAGAGATGCAATAGAATCAGGGCGGCCTTCCCTCCAGCATCTAGAATCATCCTCAATCCCTTGGCTGCCAGAACCAATGCAAACTCCCTTGTTAGACACTCTTAATCCAATTTTAGAATCTAGTTTGGACGGGCCGAATTTTACAATCCTTGGGGATTTTAACTATCATTTAGAAAAACTTGAAAACAACAACACGGCAGCACTGGTCGATGCGATGACTAGCTTTGCCTTAACTCAAATAGTTAAACAAGATACACGCTTAGCACAAGGGTTGCAGTGCTTCTCTAAAAATGATCGCCAGCCCTCAGCCCCTCTTCCAATTTCTGTCTGCTCTAATGACCGCATAACCCACTGGGCGCGCTAGAGAGATATCTACTTCTGAGGCTCTGTCAGCCCAGGTCTCAGTTATAAATGCTATGTGTATTTTGTGTGACTCAATCAGTTCAGCCATTTCAGTATTATGCTTCACTAGTCATCTTGTGTTAAGTAACATTGCCTTTAAAACGCTAGTAGCCTTCTTAACAGGTGTGTTATAATCAGGTGTAAGCGCCTTGGTTTTTTAATATAGTAGCATCAGTTTGCAGTGCTCACACTGCTAAGTTTCCTTCTGCGGGTCTAAGCGCGGACACTCTGTGTGAACCATGTATTTGTAAAGCTCCACTTGCGAATATTATTTGCCTGGTAAAACGCAGGAAGAAAGTGCAGAGGTTGTGGCCCCAGGCCGGAACAGGCGCGGATGGACGCAGACGGGCTTGCCTTCGGTGTGCCGGGTGGCGCGCTAGTGGCGCGCCCGCTGCGCACGTCCGCAGCGCTTCCGTTCCGGCATTGGTTTAAGTAAAGTATGCAGCGAGAAGAACTAGCCCGCTGACCAGCCGGAAGTCTCAATGTCCCCCGGAAGAGTGTCACAGCGTGACGGCCCAGATTTACCCTCCTTTCAAACGGCACTTGCCGTGACGGACCGAGGTGCAGGCAGGATTTGCTAACAGCGTGCAGGTACAGCAATTTAAAATCACAGTATACACATTTAAAAAGATCGTAGGTTAAAACAAATTCCCAAATGCCAAGACCAGCGGCAGTCCACAAGGACGGTTCCCAGCTTGCTTCACGGCCCATTTAATGAAAGCGTGTCCAACTATCCAAATGGAAAAGAAAGCCACCTCCGGTCCTGCCACACAACCTGAAATAAGAAATAAGAGTTACTAACCACTTACAAGCTAAGCATCCTCAATTTCCCTGATGTACCGAAGACAACAATCAGATGATTGCCATCCTAATCTTTTTACCTCATTGAGAGAAAACCCCAACCTGCCTTCTTCAGAAGCAGCACTAATTCTAAAAGAATAAGTGCCAAAACAGAAAGGATCTTAACCCACATAACATTGAACCTTTCTAATTACCCCCAGAACCTGTGATGCAAGCAGCCACAAGCCATCTTGGTGAGCAGAAACTATACCTGATTGAGGCCCCCCTGCTGTCTTAAAATCTTGCCAAGTACCCACTGGACACACCAACCCACCAATTTTGTTTAGTAACACCTTTGCCCGCTTACCTCAGTTTTGGATCACTCCAGAAAGATCTGTATCGCTTCACCTCACACTGTTATATTATCTACTATCATACCCCCTGAATGGCCCCTCCCTAATAGCTCACATATCCTAAATTCCCCCAAAAATACCCAAGACATGCATACACTAAATAACAACTGTTCAAACAAAGAAAAACATGTGGAAGAAAGGCCCCTTACCATACGAAGCAACAATTTAATGGGAATAGGATCTCTGATAAAATGACGTCTCTGATTTACTTTAGCCCAGCTTTGTAACATTCTCCTACCCATCTCACCTGCTGAAGGCTCATAGCCCTAGAAAAATGTGCTGTAAAAATTAAAATCAGCTAACTTCCCACCAATCTCTGTAGCTGAAATCTTCTTATCAATTTTACTCATGATAAAATGTAATACATCAATCAATCAAACATTTATGGAGCATGGCAAATCACCTTTCTCGTCTTGACTCCTACGTGACGCTCCTATCCTCAAAGGTTCTTTCCAAGCTCTCCTGTAAGATGTTCTAGTACTCACTGCCAGAGATTTTTCAACAAGTTCAAGAATTCTTAATCCATTAGCTCCCACAACTCCTGTGGCACCTGTGTTTTCTGCAAATCTGCTCCGGGTGCCAAACCACAGAATCTCTGTCACTGTGAACGAGACAGTGCATTTGCGACATTTTTATCCACACCTGCCACATACTTGACTTTAAAGACAATATTAAACATCAAACAACCTAACATGAATCTTTGCAGTAGCTTTAAAAGATGCTTGTCCTTAACTCTATGACCATTGACCAAATCCACAACTGTTTTGTTGTCTACATGAAAAGTGCCAATTTTGTTGTCCATTTTCTTTCCCTATACTGACAAAGCCACCAACAAAGGAAAGAATTCAAAGTAGGAAATGCTCCATGTTGGACTTGGCTCTTTTTGTAGGGTCAACCCTGAACCTTTTGCCTTCCTCCTAGCCTTTGTTCTGACATGGTGTTGGTGGCCCTGGAGAAGAGCTCTGGAGCTTCGCAGCTGTGACCTACTTTGTGGGAATCCAGACGTGGGGATTCCCCCGCATTGCTGGTTTTTTGCGGGAGCCCACCCCGCATTTCAGTGCGCTTTTGCGGGAGCCCAACCCGCATTGATTCCTGTTTAAAAAGTGGGTGCCCACCCATCATTTGAGGTTCGTTAAAAAGCGGGTGCCCACCCGCATTGAACCGCCGAGAAAAGGGAGCCGATGCCGTTGCAAGCAGCGACCAGGAAGTTAGGCAAGCGCCGCCTGACTGTGGGCGGGGCCTGCTGTCAGCAGTCAGAGCCTCGTGAGCTCCATTTCCGCCTCCCTTTGCGGCGGGGAAGCCGTCCCGAGCCTCGCGGGCTCCATGCTAAAGTCCCCTGTCCCAGAAGAGGGACCGGGTGAAGTCAGGAGGGGTCCCAAGAGCGGGACCTGCTTGCCGGTGCCTGAAGACCGGGAGAGGCCGAGAGCGGGACCAGCCGAGACACATTGCCGGTGACTGTCCCAGGTGAGAGGCCGTGAGAGAGGTGGGGGGAAGTGTGGCTCTATTTTCCCCACAGTAGCAGTTGCCCCGGATGGTAGTGGGCACCTGCCTTGAGTCACTTCCTGGCCCAGAGCCGTTTTTGCGAGGCACATTGTCGGTGCCTGAGGCTCCCGAGGCACGATGGTGCCAGTGCCTGTTTTACCAATCCCAGCTGCCCTGCAAGAGCGCGCTCAGCTGCAACGTTTGGGGCCCATTTCTTTAATTAAGGAGAGGGTGAGTTGCACACCACGCCCCAGCGCATCTGCGCACTGTGTTTTTGCTGCCAGGCCAGCGAGGGGCCATTCGAGAGGCCTCATTTCAATCCCTGACTTTGCGGGACATAGGGCATTTGAGACCCAGTGAAAGGCCAGTTGGCCTGGGGATCAGGTTTATTGGTAGTGCGCAAGGCCCTAATGAGATTTATGCCCAGGGGGTTTATACTTCCGGTGTTTATGCTAATATGTTTTTGCCTACGTTGGTTGCCTAATGTGATTGTAGCATACTGTGTTTTAGGCTACTATTATGCTCAGGAGTTATGCACCATGTGTTTATGTTGCTAATATGATATAATGCTGAATACAGCATTTCGCCAGTAGTTACTGATTGCAATATTATTTCTACTGCTTGTGCTTGTGATGGTTCTGACAGTGGCTCGATTGGCCCAGTCACCTGTATATAATCCCCTTTAAATATTGCCTAGTACCAGTTGACACAGTGTATAGGTGTGATTACAATTCTAATGTGTTTTGGATTATATAAAGGATATTTTTTATATAACCTTGTGTGGAGTTTTTTTTTGTAGTGTGACTAGTGTGTTGCTGCTGTGTGTGTGTGTTTCCAAATGCTTTACACATTGCCTCTGGGATAAGCCTGACTGCTTGTGCCAAGCTACCAAAGGGGTGAGCAGGGGTTATGTTCGGTGTGTAACTCCCTTGACATGATGAGAGTGGTGGTTTCTGCCTGGCTTTGGCACAAGCCTTAGCCAATCAGAAATCCTATTTCTAACATTGGTTGTCAGCGGTGAGGATAGGACTTGCGTTTGCGCAGTACCACAGCGACAACTGGTTGCACTACAAATTTTGCATTTAGAGAATCACATGTTTGGGAATGATTTTTCCTGAGGTTTTTTTCTCCTTAAAAGTGTCATATTTGAATTGTGTTTTCCTGCTCTATTATATTTTGGTGATACCCCTAAAGTGTCATTCATGCCTCACCCCAATGATCCAGTAGTTGTTGTGACAGAAAGTGCAATTAGTGTAAGGGCCTTGCAAAGGTATACTGTGAAGGACCTAAAGAGGTTCTGTCAGGGTCTTGGGTGTCAAGTGAGTAGGTCTGCCCCAAAGGAGGAATACCAAAAGGCGCTGATGGCCTGGTTGGAATCTAGGCAGGCCAGTGAGCATCCTGGAGCGCTGGAGCAGGAGGGAGAAAATGACAGGGCAGGGACGCCAGTAGAGAGTGAGGACGCCACAGATAGGGAGTCCCTTGCTGGGTCCAGTGCCAGGGGCAGTGCCCCATCCCTTTCCTTGTCCCCACAGGAGTGGGTAGATAGGAGGGAAGAAAGGGAGCATCAGCTGCCGTTGGAAAGGCTCAGGTTGGAGCTATCGCAGCTGGGTGTGGAGGAGAAAAAGCTAGAGACTGAGAGGGTCTTAGCAAAGGAGAGGATAGCGGAGTCAGAGAGGGCCTTCGCCAGGGAGAAACTAGCTCTGGAGGGTAGATTATCCCCCGAGTGCAGTTTTAGTTGTCTGGATTCGCCAGTGAGGGTGGGGTCCAGTGGTGGCAGCAATATGGAGTCCAGTGCAGGAAGTCCCACTCCCAGATCCCAGAGTATGGTGCCTGGTTCCCGGGAAGAAGGGGGCAGGTTGAGGTTCAGGGGCAATAGAAAACTGTCTCACCAGTCTTGGGGGGGAGTTTGTGGATGAATGTTGTGATGCACTGGAGGATTGGGTGATGGTTAGCACAGCAAATGATTTTGAAGGACTGTTCAATATGGTTGTCAGATAGCACATGTTCAGTAATTGTTTTCCGGGGTTGTGCCAACACCTGTTGGAGTGTGAGTTCTCTGATCCCAGGGAACTTGCATGAGAGGCAGACCTCTGGGTGGTTGCCAGAGGTTATGAAGAGGCATTGGGGAGTGGCTCAGGTATCTTACAACCCAGAGTGGTGGGAGAGGTTAAGAGTAGCCCAGCTAGGTCCCTTTGTAGTGGGAAGGTTGTAGGGCCTCAAGTCCTGTCTCCTTGGAGAAGGAGTGAGACTGGGATATGTCCCGAAAGTACCCAACCTCAGTCTCAGGGCCTGGATGGTTCATTAAGGGAACACCAGGTAGGGACTCTAGTCTGTCCTCATGGGCCGCCCGTTGAGGGGGATCTCCTAGTGTCAGGAGAACTTGGAGTGTCTGTAAGCAGGACTCCATCAGTTCTGGTATCTGGCAGTGCCACTCCTAAGTGGATGGTGCAGAAGTCCAGATTGAGGGGCGAGAGGGGGAAGAACCAGTGAGTCAGGGGCCAGCCAGAAGGGCTGAGTCTCCAAGGAATGACCATGGTGACACAACTTCTGTCCTGGGGGATCTTCACGCACTGTCAGATGGACAGGGGCTGGGATATCGGCGCCAGGCAGACTGTCACACGACACATGAGTTATGTGTTACCCTTGGGGGCATGTGTGCTCCCAAGGAAGTCTTGGTGTGCCGGGCAAGTGTTCAACCGCAGGGTTCAGTACCTGGGTTGGGAAGTCAGGTTCAGGTTGTGCCTGACCTGGAGGGAAGGACAACTTTAAGCGGTGTCCTGACCGATGTAGCTTCTAGGGGTATCACTCCAGTTGGGAGGGTATAGAACTCTGGAAGGGGGTGCAGAGGGAGGGAGTCCTCGACTCTGACCCCGATGCAACCTGAGAGTTTAAATCCCAGGTTGGTAGATCACTTGCAGGGTCAAGGCCCTGAACTGGTGGGTGAGTTGTGTTCTGAGGTTGCCTCTTGTAGGAGGAGAGTGCAGAACCATAGAAGGAGAGGTAGGGGAAAGAGAGCCTGACCCATGACTTCTGGTCAGCCTGAGGGTGTGGACACTAGGTTGGAGGATCAGTGGCAGTTTGGAACTGCACTGATGAGGGGAAGAGTGAAGAATGGTTACGATGTGCCAGGGGTTCCTGCCCCCCACTCTGTGGATTGGAGAGGACCAGAGACATCTGGATGGCCTAGGGCCTGGTCCTGGCCACGGACAGCTAGGGAGTACCAGTGGGGTAGACTAGTTGGTCCTGAGAGCTTTGACAGAGGGAACCACATGGGTTCAGAGTGGCGTAGAACTGGAAGGTGTCCCTGCAGTTGCGGGCCCGCATCCGTGTTCTATCGCCCAAAGCAGGGAAGCCCATCAAGGTGGTGATTGGTCTACCCTGCTTTTTGGCTGGAAGGGGGTTGTGTTGGACTTGGCCCTTTTTGCAGGGTCATCCCTGAACTTCTTGCCTTCCTTCTAGCCTTTTTTCTGACATGGTGTTGTTGGTTTTAGGACTCTGGGCACTTTAACACTGCTGTCCAGTGTAAAGTACGTGTGCTGTCTGTGATAAATACGGTAAAGATTGGTCTGCACCTGTTTGGCATATTTAATTTACCTGTCAGTCCCTTGTAAAGTGATATCTCATATACCTGGGGCTGGTAAATTGAATGTTACTTAAGGGCTTGCAGCACTAATTGCACCACCCACCAAAGTAGCCTTTCAAACCTATCCCAGGCCTCTGCCATTGCTGGGTCTGTGCGCGCAGTGTTACTGCTGCTTTGACATGACACCTAAAGTGTATGCCACGTCTGTGACCCATCTTTTTACTGCTTGTCAGTCACGCCTAAGGTAGGCCCTAGCTAGCCCTAAGGGCAGGGTACATTGTAGGTGAAAGGTAGGACTTGTATCTTAAGTGTGTGACATGTCCTGGTAGTGACAAACCACCATTCTTGGTTTCTCACTGCTGTGAAGCTGCTCTCTCATAGGAATGCATTGGGGATTCCCTGATAAGTGTTTCAGTGGTAATTCCTGATATGAGAGGAGCAGCGTGGTCAAGTTTGGTATGTTTGGAATAGTAATAATAAATGCTAAGCAATGGTATGCACAGATTTATTATAACTATTTTAGAAATGCCAATTCTAGAAGTTGGCATTTCTGTGTGCTATGTGCCTGCCTGATGGGGATTGCATGTCTGGTTTTTGAGTGACAGGTGTGTGCCAGGTGCGTGTGGCTCCAGGTAGGGCAGGGTGAGTCAGTACTAGGCTGAATGGGACATCTGCATTTGGAGTAGTGGGAGGAGAAGTCCCCTGAACCTGAATAGGTCTGTGCCTGCCTAGGTGAAGGCTAGCTCCGCCCCCCCGTGGTGTGTCTGATGACGAGCCCCCACCTGACAAAGGGGAAGAGGAGCCTTGTCAACAAAGTGCTCCAAACCCCCCCAGAACCAGCGCAGGCTGGTTTCCCCAAGCCCTGTGCCATGGGCAGACAAAGGAGAAATGGAGTATAACTACTGGGGCTGTGACCCCATTAAGAGGTTGTGCTTTTGTGCTTCCTGTGGACTTGCTGCTGCTGGGTCCCAGGAGGAACCGCCACGATGGACTGCCTCCCTGCTGGAGGGCCCTGTGAGCTGGCCTGCCTGGGCCCAGCCTTTGCCCTGAATCTGTGGGCTTAGCGCCTCGTGAGCGCTGAATTCCTGCCCCTGGAGAAGAGCGCTGGAGTTTCGCAGCTGTGACCAGCTTTGAGGGAATCCTGACGTGGGGATTACCCCGTGTTGCTGGCTTTTTGCGGGATCCCACCCCGCATTTCGGTGCGCTTTTGCGGGAGCCCACCCCGCATTGATGCCTGTTTAAAGAGCGGGTGCCCATTTGAGGTTCGTTAAAAAGCGGGTGCCCACCCCGCATTGCAACGCCGAGAAGCAGCAACCCAGGAAGTCAGGCAAGTGCCACCTGACTGTGGACGGGGCCTGGCGCCAGCAGCCCGGAGCCTAGCGGGCTCCATTTCCACCTCCCCCTGCGGCGGGGAAGCCATCCGGAGCCTCGCGGGCTCCAGGCCGAAGTCCCGTGTCCCAGGAGAGGGACCGGGTGAAGTCGGGAGAGGTCCCAAGAGTGGGACCTACTTGCCTGAAGACCGGGAGAGGCAGAGAGCGGGAGCAGCAGAGGCACATTGCCGGTGCCTGTCCCAGGTGAGAGGCCATTGGAGATGTGGCTCTATTTTCCCCACAGTAGCAGCTGCCCCGGATGGTAGTGGGCAGCTGCCTTGAATCACTTCCCGCCCCAGAGCCATTTTTGCGAGGCACATTGTCGGTGCCTGAGGCTCACGAGGCACGATGGTGCCAGTGCCTGTTTTACCAATCCCAGCTGCCCTGCGAGATCACGGGCAGCTGCAACGTTTGCGGACCGTTTCTTTTATTAGGGAGAGGGTGAGTTGCACCCCACGCCCAAGCGCAGCTGCGCACTCTGTTTTCGCTGCCCAGGCAGCCAGGGGGCCATTCGAGAGGCCTCATTTCAAGCCCTGACTTTGCGGGACATAGGGCATTTGAGTCCCAGTGAAAGGCCTGTTGGCTTGGGGGTCAGTTTTATTGGTAGGGCGCAAGGCCCTAATAGTATTTATGGCCAGGGGGCTTATGCTTCCGGTGTTTATGCTAATGTGTTTATGCCTACGGTGATTCCCTAATATGATTGTGGCATACTGTGTTTTAGGCTACTATTATGCTCAGGAATTATGCACTATGTGTTTATGTTGCTAATATGATATAATGCTGAATACAGTATTTCGCCAGTAGTTACTGGTTGCGATAATATTTCTACTGCTTGTGATGGTTCTGACAGTCACCTGTATATAATCCCCTGTAAATATTGCCTAGTGCCAGTTGGCACAGTGTATAGGTGTGATTACAATTCTAATATAATTTGGATAAAACAAAGGCTATTTTTATATAACCCTGTGTGGAGTTTCTTTTGTAGTGTGCCTAATGTGTTGCTGCTGTGTGTCTGTGTTACGCAAATGCTTTACACATTGCCTCTGGGATAAGCCTGACTGCTTGTGCCAAGCTACCAAGGCGGTGAGCAGGGGTTATCTTCGGTGTATAACTCCCTTGCCCTGACGAGAGTGGTGGTTTCTGCCTGGCTTTGGCGCAAGCCTTAGCCAACCAGAAATCCCATTTCTAACACTCCACCTCTCTTCAACCCACTTCAATGGCCACTTCTCTGCACACCATCTGCCTTCCTAGAATAAGCCAACACCACTTGAGCCAGCTGCATCTGAGAATATCTGAACCATCCAAACAAAATCCGAATCCAAGGACCAGAGAGTGATACTATTGAAACCTTTCCAAATCATTACCCGAACTTCAAAGTTCACCCACATGCTGCACAGATCCTGATCCTGTGATTTGGTAACTTAGCTCCTGACATAGCAAAACCTTACTGCTGACAAAAAATCCTGCCTGCTTTTCCTACATGACAAGCAACGTTGAGATGACCTAGCAGTCATTGAATTTGCTTCAGTTATAGCTTAGGTGCTGTCACTGCTTCCTTGAGCAGCGCAACAATCTCCTTAACCTTCAATTTATGTACCTCTCCTCCATTTTAATGGTGTCCAGTTCAATACCAAGAAGAAATAAACATGCAGTAGGACCTTCAGTTTTTGGGAAGCCAAAGGAACACACAACTCACAAACGATAGGTGAACTTCATCCTGTCTGAAAACTGGAAATCTTTATTTTAATGCCAGTGTGTTCCAACCAACCTATATCCCTATTCCTACAAAAATGTTTCAGTTCCCGGTTAACTTTGCCCCTTGCTCTTTCAACTGCTGTAACTTTAACTTTGCCTCACCAAACTCTGCTAGGCATCAAAGCTGTCAACAAAATCTTTGCCAAAGACCAAGACTGCCTAATTATATTAAGATATTTCTTCTTCTCTTTTATCAGACCCAAACCCAATAACTGCACAAGATCATCTTTACCTAAATGTAAAAGTAAAACTTCAGGTAAAAGTTGCCCCCATTTCATGCCACCCCTCCCCCTACCAATCAATCTTGATTCCAACTCTCCAAATGGAGAAGAAAGCCATCGCCAGACCTGCTACACAACCTGAAATGAGAAATAAGAGTTACCAACCACTTACAAGCTAAACATCCTCAATCTCCCTGATGCACCGAAGACAACAATCGGATGACCACAGTCCTAATCTTTTTACCTCATTGAGAGAAAACCCTAACCTTGCTGCCTCAGAAGCAGCGCCAATTCTAAAGGAATGAGTCCCAAAACGGAAAGGACTTTCAACCACATGACATAGAACCTTTTTCACCCCCAGAATCTGTGACGCAAGTTGCCGTGAGCAATTGTGGTGAGCAAAAACTACACCTGATTCAGGCCTCCCCTACTACCTTAAAGTCTTGCAAAGTACCCACTGGACACCCCAACCTACCTATTTTGTTTAGTAACACCTTTGCCCCTTACCTCTTTGGTCAGTTTTAGATTACTCCAGAAAGATTGGTATTACCTCACCTCACACTGTTATATTTTATACCATCGTACCCCTGAATTGCCTCTCCCTAATAGCTCAGATATCCTAAATGCCCCCAAAAATAACCAAGACCTGTAAAACCTGAGAACAACTGTTCAAACAAAGAAAATCCTATGCAGGAAAGGCCCCTTACCATATGCAGCAACAATATCATGGGTATAGGATCCCTGATAAAATGACCTCTCTGATTTTCTTTAGCCCAGCTTTGTAACATTCTCCTACCCACTTCACCTGCTGAAGGCTCATATCCCGAAAAAATGTGCTGTACAAATTAAAATCAGCTAACTTCCCAGCAATCGTTGTAGCTGAAATCTTCTTATCAATTTTACTCATGTTAAAATCTAATAAATCAATCAAACATTTATAGAGATGGCAAATCACCCATGAGGGTCTTGAGGCATCCTCCCTAAACAGCAAGCAACTTTGTAACATTCTCCTACCCAACTCACCTGTTAAAGCCTCATAGAACCAGAAAAACATGCCATAAAAACTCAAACCAGCTAACTTACCAGCAATCGCTGTGGCTGAAATGTTCTGATCAATATTACTCATGACAAAAACTAATACATCAATCAATCAATCAAACTTATATAGAGCATGGCAAATCACCCATGAGGGCCTCGAGACATCCTCCCTGCGCAGCAAGCAACCTTGCTCCATTTGACTCCTACGAGACACCCCTATCCTCAAACATTCTTCCCAAGCTCTCCAGTAAGATGTTCTAGTACTTACTGCCAGAGAATTTTCAACAAGTTCAAGCATTCTCAGTCCGCTAGTTCCCATACCACTGTGGCACCTGTGTCTTCTGCAAATCTGCTCCGGATGCCAAACTAAGGAATCCCTACCACTTTGAACGAGACAATGCATCTCCGATATCATTGTCAACACCTGGCACATGAATGGCTCTAAAGACAATTTAAAAAATAAAACAACCTAAAATGAATCTTTGAAGTAGCTTTACAAGATGCTTGTCCTTACCTTTCTGACCATAGACGAACTTTGCAACTGTTTTGTTGTCTACATGAAAAGTGACAGTTTTGTTCTTCAGTTTGTTTTCCCATACTGACACAGCCACCAACAAAGGAAATAATTCAAGGAAGGAAATGCTCCACCTCTCTTCAACCCACTTCAATGGCCACTTCTCTGTACACCATCTACCTTCCCAGAATAAGCCAACACCACTGGAGCTAGATGCATCTGAGAATATCTGAAACATCCAAACAAAATCTAAATAAAAGGACCACATGGTGATACCATTAAAACCTTTCAAAAACATTACCCGAACTTCAAAGTCTGCCAGCATCACTGCGGAGATTCTGATCCTGTGGTGTGGTAACTTAGCTCCTCACATAGCAAAACCTTACAGCTGCCAAAAAGTCCTGCCTGCTCTTACAATACGACAAGCAAAGATGAGAAGACGTAGCACTCGTTGAATTTGCTTCAGTTGTAGCTTAGGTGCTGTCATTGCTTCCTCGAGCAGAGCAACAATCTCCTTAACCTTTAATTCAGGTAACCTCGCCTCCATTTTAACTGTGTCTAATTCAATACCAAGAAAAACTAAACATGTACAGCGACTTTCCATTTTTTCAAGAGCCAATGGTACACCCAACTGTCCTGCCATATCTTGAAATTGTTTTAAAGCTGCCTCACAGTCCTTTTTCTCTCCTTTTTGCCTCCTAAACCTACAAACAAAAAACCATCCAAATGGTGTGTAATGAATTCATAGCCTGTTCTGTAAACATAGCAACACTGCAAAAGGTACAAAAAAAAATCAAACTAACTGCAAGAGATGGAACAACCCATCCGTAAAACTATATCCACATACAACTGATTTTTAAATTGAATACCTAAAGAAAAGAAGTCAATATGACAAACTGGAAGGAGACGAATGGCAGAGTTGATGTCAGATTTTGCGTACTCGGCTCCAGTGACGTTGCACGGGGGAGGCGTGGAGGTGGAGGGGGAGGGGTGGCGATCCGGCCCGGGTGGCACAAGTTTTGGGGTTAGCGTTCTACCCCTCTCTTACCTGCTGTCTCGGGTGGCAAACACAGGGACCGCCACGGGTAGCCAGAGGGCTAGCTATTCCACTGCTTGGCTCCCAGGCCCACTGATCTGATTAGGGCCATAACTACACTCAGTGAAGCAAACTGCACTGCAGCATCTTTCTTTAAAATATCATCATTGACTGACAAAACCTGGGGCCATGGAAGGTGATGAATCACGTGGAATTTGCCTGCAGCTTTCTTAGGTACTACCACTAGGGGGGGGAATCATAAAATCAGGCAAAGGCCAGGAGTAAAGGGACCTGCCATCCTTCCTTCTGCTACTTCTTTGCTCAGTTTTGGTGTAATTATATGATGATGTTCTCTTGATGATTTTGAACTCTCTGCAAACCTGCATGTCCTAGAGCCCCGATAACCAAGTCTGAAACCTTCTTTAAAACCCTTCTCCAATCTTGTTGCTTCATCTCTATAGGGCAAATGTCAACCACTAACTTTAACAAATCACCTTTACTGGTGTAAAAACCTTTGTAACCAGGCTGGAAGGATCCCCCCATACCACTGGCTTGTCCTCTCCCCCCACAACCTGACTACTCCCTGAAAGACTGGGGGACCGCGTGCTCACACCAACATTTTGAACACCCGTGTTTATACTTATGAGATTTTCTCGGGCAATAACCCCTGTTGAAACTCCAGCAGGCACCTGAATTGGGACTTTGGCTTCTATCCCATGTTCCCACGCTTCCCCCGAGATGGGTTTCCTGAGAAAAGAGCGGTGAGGAACCGCTAAGCCACTTGTAGTGTGCATTGTTGGAAGAGATTTCTGTTGGTACATTCACTGGACCCATAACTCATTATATACTTCCCCCCAAGGTTTATCAGATATAAGTACCATAGGGGCCCTAAACATCTCATCGTAGGGCCACTATGTGAAACCCCCAAACTCCATATTGGCCATACGAATGATAACTATTGTTAGAAAATGGGTTTCTGGTTGGCTAGGGTATGCACCAAATCCAGGCAGCACCCACCACTCTAGTCAGGATAAGGGAGTTACACACCCAAGATAACCCCTGCTCACCCCCTTGGTAGACTGGCAGAGCAGTCAGACCTATTCCAGAGGCAATGTGTACAGAGTTTTCCGCAACACACACACACATCCCAGTGACACACTAGGCACACCACAAAAAGAGACTCCACACAAGGTTGAATAAAAATATCCTTTGTATTATACATAAAACACAGACCATAAATTGTATAAATCAGTTTGCCACTAAGCAATTGTCATGAACATTACACGGATCATGAATAACTTTGCCAACTAGTCGATTGTCATAACACTTTTAGTGCAATAAAGCAATACTTATAGATTGCACATGTTAGGAAACATCATCTTTTACCCTGTCCCCAGGCGTAAATTGACACATATCAGAACTCCGGGGCAGGAAACGAAATGCAGTAGTTTGAAGCACAACACATATACTGCCAAAACATCACCATTCCCATATTACCACCTACCACCCCCTCATCATGTTATGGGGCACAACACTCCTGTGCTCCTAATAAGTATTAGGCTGTACGTTTTCACAACACTCCGGTGGCAGGAACACCTGCACACCTACCCCAGTAATTACAGTAATTGCCTTTGTGCTGAAACTGCACTCATTGTTTCAGCTATGGCCCCTCGGGACCAGGGAGCCCATTCTGTGGGAAGGGCGGGAGACCTCACTCGTTCTCCCGCATATGTGAACTTAGGGAAGTGCAGCTGCCTGCGACTGTACGATACAGCTGCTGCTGACAAAGGGAATTTCAGTAATACTAAAGAAATACCCCTGAGGTACATGTCAGGACAAGAGGAGTTAGTGGTCCACCTCCCGGGGCGATGCTCACCCCCCCCATTGAAACGCAGGACAACAGCTGAGTTCCTCCTCTTCTTCCCAGACGGGAGGAGGCTGATTTGAGTCTGCAAGGCTCAGATTCCTTCCAGGTGTGGCTTTGGTTGCCGGGCAACGCCGGGAGGCAGGGATCCAGGCTCACAATCTTCTGTTTCCTAGCTGCTCTCAGATTTGCAGCTGGCCCCGCTCTCCAAGTTGCGGCTTCAGCGGGCGTCACCTCCTACAGAGAAGCTGCGGCCCCTATGGCAACGCGACTCACAGGTTTTGGTTAACACACTCTCAGCCCAGAGGCAGGTTGGCAGGCTCGAGCATTCGGAGGGCTGGTCTGTCTGGATGCTGCCACCACACACATCGCTCTGCACACAGCCCCAACCAAGCACGGTAGGGGAAATCCCCATGGCAGCCAACAGCACTCACAGGCTGAAATAATAACACCAATAAAGCGCTCAACACATGCTCTCTGGATAGCATGGGTAAAGGACACAGCTCTCCTTTCTGGTTTTATGCAACAGCATTCAAAGTGCTCATCACATGCTGTTTTTGTAGGAAAAGGAAATTGACTTGCCCAATGTTGTGCTTCACCACGCACTATAGTTGTCGGGGCCAGGGGCAGCAACCAGCACTCACCATGCGCTGGGTCCCCTGGGAGACCACTGGTAGGGCGAACACAAGGCAGGCAGCAGTAAACAAAGGGCCTAGCACCCTAGAGGCAATTTAGGGTGGTTCCTCCAGGCAGTCCAGCAGTGCCTAGGTAGTCTAGAGTCAGGGAGCAGGCTAGCAGCAGGGCAATACTGAGCAAAGCAGTCCAGTGTATCCATTTGCAGCTCAGCAGTCCTTCTGGCAGAGTTTCAGTCTGTAGACCCAGCAGCATCTGGTTGCAAGCCCCACACAGTGTCTAACGAACATGGGGTCACGGCCCGTGTACTTATACCCATAAAGTCTTTGTTTTGGGGGCATTTAAAACAACCTTTAGAAGTGCACAACACTCCCATTCAATCCCCAACCCTTGCTCCGGAAAAACTTCAAGGGGCAGGAGACAGCATTGTGAAAGGCAGGCACAGCCCTATTCAGGTGCAGGTGACAACTCCTCCCACCACTCAAAATGCAGACCAGTCCTATTCAGGCCAACTATGAGTCACCTAGGAAAGGCAGGCCCACCTCAACCCCCCTTGTTACCATCTAGAGTCAATGCACACCCCCTGCTCCTATCAGTCTAAACCAGATGTTGAAAACACAACCAGACAGGGCACAACGAGTCATAAGCACACAAAACTGCCGACTTCTAAAAGTGGCATTTCTAAAATAGTAATAACAAATCCGCTTCCACCATTAAGCAGGATTTATCCCTACTATTCTAATCGTACCAAACATGAGCACGATATCCCTTCATTAAAAACATTACCACTTAAACATATATCAGGGAATTCCCAATGCAAACCTATGAGAGACTCAGCCTCACAGCAGTGAGAAACCAAATAGGCTGTCTGTCACTACCAGGACATGCCACATAACTAAAGCATATGTCGTACCTTTTACCTACACAGCACCCTTCCCATAGGGATACTTAAGGCCTACCTTAGGGGTGACCTATATGTAGTAAAAGGGAGTTTGAGACTTGGCAAACACTTTAAATGTCAAGTCACTGTGGCAGTAAACTGCGCACGGAGGCCCTGCAGCCGCAGAGGCCTGCAAACAGGTTTGAAAGGCTACTTCAGTGGGTGGCGCAAGCAGCGCTGCAGGCTCACTAATAGCATTTAATTTACAGGCCCTGGGCATATAGGGTTTGGACTTCACACTTCACCCAAAGCTGCCCGGAGGTGGACATCCGACGAATGCCACCTCCAGGAGCCCCCAATGGAGATGGGGAGGTACCTAGCAAGGGTGTGTTCATCACCCTCTGGTGGCTGGCTGTGGTTTGCCGTTAAGTGTTGCTTAAATAGCTGTAGGCAACAGGCAGAATGAGTTCCATAAAAAGCAAATTGTTGACATGTTAATTATTCTTCGCACTGTCTTCCTACACCCGTACAAACTGTACTCCGATGCATATTTCACAGTTCTCTATAAGATCAAAATAGCATGACAGACAAACTTTCCATATGTTGTCAATTCAATTCAATTCAATATTTTATTAAAGATTTGGAACTCCTATGAGGTCCACATAAAAGTACATACATATTATTGCATGCAAGTATTAAACATATCAAAAACTCATTCCACGGACCATCATAAATTATCAAAGGCCTGTTTAGCAGGTCTAGAATTCCTTTGGATAACATTAGTCAATATCGTCAATTATCCTAATAGACTAAAAACTAAGATTTTCAACAATAATATCATTTAGCTCATAGACAGAAACAGAGGCCCAAAGACCTCTAACATAAAAAGTAGCGTATGTTAGGACCGTATTAAACAATAACAGCTTCATGTGAATATAAAATAATAAGCATCACATCAGTGCTTGAAATTTTTTTTTCTCCAATATTTGGGCAGTAGCACGCAACCGCTTTCACAGAAAATAACATTTGGGATTAGCAGCAGAAGGATTGAAGTAACAAAGCATATCCTAGAATGTGCAACGGGCAGTAAGTAGCAGCCAGTTCAAATACAAAATAGAGTCCAGAATTCAGCTTCAGCAGAAAGTTCAATTTGGAATTAGCAGCAAGAAAAAAGGAATAACAGGGCATGTCCTAACCTGTGCAGAAAGCATTTCACTAGCAGCCAGTTCATGTTCAAAATACAATCCAAAATCCCACTTCGATTGAGTTTTGAAGTTAACAACAAAAGCAAAAGTGGGAGACGAGCACAACATATCCCTATTGTGCAAAGAGCAGTAAATAGCAGCCAATCAATGTGCAAAATACAATCTGACAAAGGAGAAAATATTAATACTCCATAAGAAGATGACGGACAGGGGGGTTGACAGCCCATATAAAAGAATTTACAAAAGATTTAAAATATATACATAAACTCCTTAAAATAATTAAAGAGTTTCACATACACTGCTTTGTTTTAGGGTAAAAGAGAAAATCACGGGCTGAAGCTACATTTTTAACACAGTTTTGTAAAAACATCAGCCGAAGCCAGTGAAGATGACTCGAAACTAATGCTGGACAGGCAAATAAAACATGATTCAGGTTCTGAATACTCAGTTTACAAAAATTACAAGTTTTTCTGTTTTTACAAATTCTGGGACCAGTTTGTGGTTAGGTCGTTTAAAGGTAGAAGATTCATGTGACATAAAGTTAGCAAACGTCGACTTCCATGTTCTAAATTCCAGAATAAATATTTTTGTGAAATTCTCGGTGAGTTTGTCCTGGCTATTAGCTTTAATCTCTCTTTAGAATTACAAAATGTTATATCTCTATTAAAGCTAATCTTGCCACTTAAGGTTTTTTAAAAATATTTAAATTCTAATGGTGGGAGGGTAATCACTAATTCTTCTTGTACACACATTTTGTTTATTTAGTGCCAATGAGAAATCACGATAGATGGAGTAATTACCTGCCTTAACACCAAAGATTTCATGGCACATGAAACCTCTTAATGAATCAAGCTCGCTATTTTTTAACTGGTATCCCCAGCGTAAAACCCTGGATAGACCTTGGATATAGGAGCTTATCAATCCAAATTCCAGTCTAATAGCAGCTGTTGGAACTAACGTGTTAAAATTACATAATTTGCGTAATATCTGACCTTTATTCATTTTATTTTTTATTTTATTTATTTATAAAATTTTATATAACGCGAACAAGATCCCGAAGGATATCAGGGCGCTTTACAAAAAGGATGGACGGAAGGTAATAAATGCAATATTAAACATCAGGTACGAATACAAACAAGAATAAACGCATAATTACATGACAAATGGGTTCAAGGAGAGTAATACAATAAACAGGTCCATATCGGACTACCAGTGGGGCACACTATAAGGTAAAGAAGAACAGGATCCAATGATGGTCAAAGATTGTATGATCAATGACTATGAGCAGGTGAGCCTAGCCCCTTTAAGGTAAGAATTTGTTCATTAAGAATCTTTTTACCTACAGTTTGAAGGCAATTGTTGAGGAGATTCTGCGTACTTTCGGTGGGAGAGTTCCATATCTTTGGAGCGGTGCCGAAGAAGGCTCGGTGGCAAGTTCTCTTTTTGCTAAAGATTTTTGGTTTAAGTAGGAAGGTGTTAGCGCTTCTTGAGGCTCTACCTGCATTGTGTGCCAGAACAGCAATCTTTAACTGAATTCGAGCTTTGTAAGCCAGCCATTTAAGAGATTTTAGGACTGGGGATATATACAAATATCGTTTTGTACTTGTAACCAGCCTAGCTGCCGCATTCAGTGATGCCCTTAGTGGAGCCAAGGTGTATTTGGGAAGGCAACAGAGCGTAGCGCTGCCGCAGTCTAACCTCGGTAAGACAAGTGCTTGGACCATATGCTTGATATCAGTTTGTGGAAGGAATGATTTGATATTTCTAAGTGTCCTCTTCAAGTGATTTGTTCCCCTACACAGATTGCTGATATGATTCTTCATGTTCAGGTGCTTGTCCAGGGTGATTCCGAGGGATTTGGTTGAGTCTATAATGAGGTGGGTGCAATTGAAAGCTGTGAGGTGATTTAACCAAAGATCTGGTTTGGGGATGTAGTTCGGAGGGGAGATGAGAAGGAATTCAGTTTTGGAGTTGTTGAGCAGGAGATGGTTCTCAGTTAACCAATTTTGAGTAGCTATTAGGATCGTGTTGAGTGAGATGATGTTGTCCGGGGCGGAGATTTTCAAATAAAGTTGTGTATCGTCCGCATACATATGGAAGAGAATGTTTGTGGAATTTAGTGAGGTAGCTAATGGTTCCAGGAAAAGGGTGAAGAGTATGGGAGATAGGGCAGACCCTTGGGGTACCCCCAGGAGAACTGGGGAGGGCTGGGAGCGAGAGTGGTTTGCCTTGACTCGTTGCGATCTGTCGAGGAGGAAAAGGCGAGAACCATTGTAGCACCCGACCAGAGAAACCCATCCTATTCTTCAGTATGGTTAGAAGGTTGTCGTGATTGACCGTGTCGAAAGCGGAGGAACGGTCAAGGAGGATTAGGAGGCAGGAATCGTTTAGGTCCAGCATTTTTAAAATGTCATTCGTAACGTGAGTGAGAGCCGATTCAGTACAGTGCCCCTTTTGAAAGCCAGATTGATGCTGGTCAAGGAACTGGAAGTTCTCAATGTGAGCTTAAATTTGGGATTGTAAGCATTTTTCTAGGAGTTTGGCTAGTGTGGGGATGTTGGAGATAGGGCAAAAGATCTTGAGGTCAGCTCTATCTGCATTAGTTTTTTTTAGTATAGGTGTTACCTGAGCTGCCTTTAGGCAGTCTGAGATCATGCCTTGTGACAGTGAAGCATTTACAATCCTTGTCCAGGTGGGGATGAGGGCTTCCTTAATTTCTTTGAAGATGGCCGGTGGCAAGGGGTCGCTGAAGTGGTTAGAGGGGTTGATAATTTGGATAATCTTGTTAATGTCTTTTTCACTGAATGGGGTAAAGGTGCCCCATGATGCATTGTTCTTGGTGTTCATGCTGATAGGTTTGTAGTTTTCTAAGAGGTCAAAGGGTAATGCGGACCCGGAGGAAGGAAGTAGAGCCTTCTTAGAGGCGAGTTCAATGGAGATGAGTCTTGATTTCTCAGTGAAGACCTTTGATCCTATCTAAAAAACTCCAGTCCTTGACAGGGATTGATTCAATGGCATAAAGCAGGGCTGGAGGGATTTCTGCTTTAAAAACCATCACTAGATGTAAAAAATGCCTTCTGCCCATAGCACTATAAGAAATACGCAAACCATTAGCGTGGGATGCAGCTTTGCAGGAGCTATGTTCGATATGAAGTTTTTTTTTCGTACTACCCGCTATTAGTTTCCCTAAATAAAGGTATGAATCTACCACCTCCAGCTTTTCAGGACCAATTTGCCACTTAAAGTTACATGATTTTCTACTTTTGTTACATTTCATAATTAAGATTTTGCTTTTAGATACATTTATTTTCAAGAAATGGTCCACTGTATAATTCTGTAGTGATATCAGCTTCCTATTCAACCCAATAGGGGTTAGGTCCATTACTACTATATCATCTGCATATAAAAGACATGCAAAAGGCCGGCTACTTATCTTTGGTGCATCTCCCTGTACTTGAACAAAGCAATCCTGTTAATCTGCTATATATAAAGAAAATAGCAGAGGTGCTAACAAACAACCTTGTTTCAAGCCATTTTCTGTGGGGATTACATCTGATAAATCTTGATTCCCACCCATTAATATCTGGCACCAAGTTTGGGAAAGTAGTGCGATAATTAAGGATAGCAGGGGAGAGGGCAGTCCCATTTTTTGCAATTTTCTCCATTGTGATGGTCGATCTAACTTATCGAAGGCCGTTGAAAAATCTATTAAAGCCATGCATACATTTGAACTACGAGAAATTGTGTATTTCTCCTCAATTAGTTTCAACATGGAGATATTATCTAGGGTGGAATTATTTTTTCTAAAACCTGCTTGTTCTATAGGGAGGACCTTCTTCTCCGTCACCCAATCCGTGAGATGATCGAGGATACTACGTGCAAATATGTTTCCCGCCGCATCCAATAAGGCTATTTGCCGGTAATTACCTGAATGTGTTCTAGGGCCCTTTTTGTACAAAAGGATTAGAATACTTCCAGACCAAGATGGTAGTGTCTTCCCCTGAGAGTAGTAAAAATTAAACAGTGGGGCTAGATAAGTGGCTCACAGAAGTGGCTCCTTTTTGATTACAGTCATGGGAATTTCATCAAGACCCATTGCTCCTGAGGATCTCATTTTTTTAATTGCTCCAGCCACTTCATTAATTGAATGTACATAATTGGATACAGGGGTTTTAAACTGATCGGGTGCCGCAGTGATTAAACTGATGGAATTAAAATTCGCAGAATACAGTTCTAACAAAAGAAATTTCCATTCCTCTTCTTTAATGGGAATAGGGAGAGATTTCACTCTTGTGCCACATCAGTCTGTGATTATTTCCCAATACCTTTTGGAATTATTTTTTGAGGCCGCCTCTTTTAGCTACACACATACACCATCTTCCTTAATGTCTTAGGGAGCGTTTTTTCCTCGGTCTTTTCCTCTTTAATAGGCTTATTTAATGACTTTGTTCGCATGAAAAATTCAAGAACTGGGCCCTCACTAATTTATTTATTTCCCTATTTGAAGTAGGCAATGGGTTAAAATGTGATCGCCGTTTAACTGGAGCATGCGATAATTTACAAGATTTAGCCAGGGAACCTATATTATGGGAAAAGGCTTAGAGTAAATCGAATTGGGTAGCATCACACTCAACCGTTATTAAATGCTGCTGATCTCTTGTCAGAGTCGTTAAGTATGCTTTTAATTTAGCGGTCGCTTGAGTATTCCAGTGAATTCTACCATTTGTTGCATTGAACCCTACTGTGCTGCCTTTGAAGTTCCAGGGGCCTACCTTAGCACAAATAATTCAAATTTGAAACAGATCAACATATGGTCACTAAAAACATTTCACAGGACTTCCATGTTTATGAGTTTATAAACGAAATCTGCAGAAACAATTAAATAATCTATAATAGATCTCCCAGTTGGCGCTTTAAGAGTATAATTTGCTGGAATATCTTTTTGTAACTTCCCATTAGCAATTATGAGATCTAAAATTTGTAAACCTTCTAGTAATAAGACTCCTCTTTTGTCTGTGCTGCTTTTATTCAGAAATTGGGCATTGGGGATATTTAGGGCTTGGTTGTTTTCGGTATTAGAGAATACCCTGAGATGAGACTTTAGAGTTCAGATCTCCAACTAATAACTGGAACCTGCAGTCTTCACTTTCTAGGATAGAGGAGATAAAAACAAATAGATATTTTAATAGATAAGAGTAGGATATGTCGGGAGGTAAATATGCATTTACAATCAACAGTGAATTCAAATGATCCTGGCTATCCTTGTGATCTAGCTTAATCGCCTTGATTAGGTTAGAGGCATGAAAAGTTTCTTTATATGACCAACTAAGGTTTGTACTTAACATAATAGCAATACCTCTTTTAGCGTGACCTCTATTCACAGGAAGCGCAGACCGGCTCGGCACTATATAATCTTCAGTGGATCAGTTCTTTGTGATCCAAGTCTCTTGTAGGCATATAATATCAGCATTCTGCTCTTTTAAGAATAAGAGTTTATTTTTATTAGTGCTTAAGCCGGCTGCGTTCCAAGATATCACATTAATATCCGTGCTAGAAAGAGTTCCCACATTTTAGGCCTGAGGGTCTATTTGTATTAAGAGCACATGTGACCCAACTCCATTTCTTATCTTCCTCCTCTGCAGAAAGCACATGCTGAGTAGTTTTTCTCTGTGAGAAGCGAAACCCTCCTACCTTCTTTACCAAGGGAGACCTGCAATATACTCTCTCTCTCTCCGAGAAAGGTTTGCCCCTTGTGGTGGTTTCTAGATCGAAGTTAGACAGCTTATTTTGGACCACTTTTTTTTAGTGCTAGCTCCTCTTCTGGTATGAAAACATCAATGCCACAACAACGTAGTTTATCACTGTGTGCCATTATCAGATGGGAGATAGCTTTGGATGTAAATGTTATTCTCGCACCCCTAAAGTTATTATATTTTTGAACCTCAACCAGGGCGATGTCATTGCTTTCGATCATTTGAAGGCCTGGGATTTCACCAAAACAACCCAACAGAAAGGTTCTATTCATACATGGTTTGTGGTCAAAAAGAAAAGAAAAATCCAGGGTGTAAGGGGCAAGATGTGAGTTATTGACTAGGCTGGTTACCTGAGAAATATTTTCATAAGGATTATAAATGACAATATTACCTAAAGAAGAAGCAAATAGAAAAGCATTAGGGTTCAAGATACTCTGAGCAGAAGGGGGAACATTTATATCTAATACCATTGCATCTTGAGTAGATTTAATTGGTGCACTTGTGTTCGGAAGAGAGGAACAAGGAACCGATAGATTGAACACTGTTTGTCCATCTTCCTTCAAAACATTTTTTAATTCCAGGTTTGATGGTATATTATGGATAAGGTTAGGGTTCGAAGCGTAACCGTTTTGTCCTTTTTGCATTTATCCTTCGGCGTTTTTCCCTTTTTTCCTTCTTCTTTTTCTTACAGTCATTGTTACTTTTGTTCTTAATAACCTTTTCCTCAATGGGAGAGCAAACAACTTTTGGCCCTTCCTCTATAGGCTGCTTAGGCGATTTTACACCTGTGTTTAGGAAGATAGGGAAAACCTTTTGAATTGTACTTGAATTTGTTTTTTCCGTCTTAGATTGCGGGCGGGACGTGGGAACAGCCACTGTATCTAAAGACCTGGGATCGAAGAGCTGCTGTAGGTTAGAGGAGTGTAATTTGTCAAGTATATCTTCATTTTCTTTCATTTTTGTTTTATTTTTCCTACTAAAGAAAGGCTTACCAGCCTGAATTCCAAAGTCCCACCCTTTAGCATATGGAGGAGAGTCTATTTGAGTAGGACATAGCTTGTCGGAGTTATCCTCCAAAAGTAGGGGAGTGGAAGATCCCTTCCCAAGATTAGGCATACGAGAGGTGCGAGCTTTGCCAGGCGATAATTTTTGTTCAGAGGCTATAAACTTTGTCAGGGCCAAAACAGAGTCCAGAATAAAGTTGGAGTTACTTACTGATTTCTCCATTAAGGCTAAAGTAGAAGACAGCACTCTTTCCAGGCAAAGTAACGATTCGGACATCAGCATTTTTGGCTAATTAAAGGAAGAAAATTTGTGGATAGTTCAGGCGTTAATGAGCCCCATGAATCTAATAAGCTTGTTCCGCTGGGTGTATTACTGAACAGTTGCATTTTAGCAGGGCACTCCTTGGAGGAAAGTGAAGTAGCAGGAATAATAATCCTAGACGATTTCAGTTTATGTACGTGAGACATTTTAGGAGACTGATCTAGATTAATGTCAGGTAGCGTAAAATATTCCATTATGTGTTCTCCCGCTTTGGCACTAGTTGGGGTACCCCTTCAGGTTCAGAGACTCCATTTCCTAGGCAGTGGATGGTTAAATTAGACAGCAAAGAGTCAGCCACCCTAGATTCCGAGTGTTGGCGATCTATAGTCCATGGCCCTCCATTTTCGGACGGTAAATTGGAGGGAACTACTGGCAATGGTTTTCTGGAGATTACTTTAGCCTCTACATGATCTACATGATCTTTTTGGGTAGACCCCAGCATCCCTACTGATTTTAAGCTTATTTCTGTTTTTTGGAAAGAAGGAAGGGATGGTATTGAAACTCTTCAAACTGTTTATTTGCAGTGAGTTGTTCCTTAGGGGATTAGCTCTAGTTTTTTTGCATGCTCTTGTATACACCAATCTTCCAGAGCGCACTTTTTTTGCAGTCATATTTTGGTTCTTATAATTAAAAGACCCTTAGCCAGCCGATGCGCCAATCATGCAACACCGAGCACCGAGCACCGGGTTGCCACTCTCCTACGCACAGCTTCGCTTGCAGTCTTGCAGTCTCGCAGTCTCACGAGCTCGGGCAGGGGATTGTATTACAGGCCGCCAGTGCACGGCTCTAGGGGGGCAGGAAGGCGTAGGAAGGGAGCCGCGCTTGTCTCCTAGTCTCTAATAGTCAGCACGCTCGTCTACAATAGTCACAAGTCACTACAGGCATACACGACAGGCACCCTCTGTCTCCTGCATACCTCCAACAACCTCCAACAACATTTTTTCTCTGAGGACAGGTTTCAATTGTAGTTGCAATTGTAGTTTGGTAATAACAAGTTTAATTGAATCTTTGGCGAAGTTATGGCAGCGTTAAACAGGATCCTGAGTTCTACCAGGATCTTGATTACTTGGCAGCTTGGTGGCTTGGTAGCTTAGTGGCTTAAAACAGCTTAAAAACAGGGGAAAACCCGGGTGCTGAGCCGCAAAGTGGAGGGGGGGGGGCAGCAAGCTCTACAGGGCCTCCTCGTATTCTCCTATGCCCTGTGCCCGCCCGAGCCCATAAAACCCCCTCTGCCTCTCCACCTCTCCACCTCACCTCTCCACTTCTGCCCAGCCGTTCTGTCCAGCCGATCACCTTCACTGTCACTTCGCAGCCACTCCGCAGATCTATGACGCCGAATGGCTGCACTAACTTCATTATTTAAGAACTGGCCTATAGCGGGGCGTGGCTATACTGTTATAGCGCCGTGAGCTGTAATGACTATGGCACATCAATAATAGCAAAAAACAAGTGTCCAGCAAGCCCTTCAGATGCCTTTAAGTTTCCATACCCAGGATTTTTAACATGCTGTGTGCCAGTGCTGCGCATGGTTGAGAAGTGCTGGTTCACTTCAGTTGATAGATCACTCAGCGATAAGTGCAAAATAAGGCAGACAGGCTGGAAAAAGCCGAACACGATGGAGGGCAGGGTGGAGGAGGTAGGGTAGAGAAGGGACAGATAGGGCAGAGGACTGAAAGGGAAAAGCAACAACATGGATAAGGGAGATGAGGTGCTCAGAAGAGTGTACCCGGTAGCGTGGAAGATCTGTGTCAAGTCTCAGATGTCCTACCGAGAGCTCCAAAAACCTATCGCCAAGATTTGCCTCCAACAGCACCTAGAATTGCGTTCTAGCCTTCAACCACTGAATGCAGGGGTTCTGATAAACTAGCGCCTAATAGCGGGCTGGATTTATTTACTGCCAGACAAGGGGATAGCTCTCCTAGCCACAGGTAGAGCCCAAGAGCAGGATTTGGCTTCACTAGTACCTGCAGGTTTTTGTTTGGGCTCCCTTAAATCCTAAATCACTATCACTAGCGCCTAGAGGTGTGTTTAGTCTCCAGCAGCACCTCGATGCAGGTTTCCAGAGGTATAGAGATATAAATAGACAGGCATTTGAACAGAAGGATGCTCAGGATTCTTGCTGTGTCTGTTATGCTGTGTGGAGGATTTTTACCTTCTGAGTGAATGTAGAAAACTGTTAATGCTCCTCATTACACAACCTCTTGGTTTGCTTAATCAGTGGGGATGTTTGGTGTTCCTCAAATATACAAAGCGCTTCGACACCTTTCTAGAGCTAAAGCATTACATAAAAAGCGAATAAAATAGCGGCCATCGATGGGTTCTGGCCTTGCTGCTCCATTTAAAGGAACCAGTTCAACCTTCCCTTCCCAGGTCAAAGATCAGAAAATGGGATTGGGAGAGAGTTGCCTGAAAACAGGCAGAAACCCAATAACCAATATTAACACGTTTAATCTGCCTCCGACCTCACTGGTGCAGCCAGGCCTGGTTCCTGGCCACTATTTTCACACTTAGGTGTAAAGACGAAGGGGCAGAGTAAGGTATGGCCAGCAGACAAGGTGGAGAGAAGATGATTTGTTGTAACTTTTGATTCTTATGTATTTAATATCAAACACATCCGGGTAATGTCCATGCTACATATAAAAAAGCATAAACAAATACATAGATATGGTAAACTGAATATACGCAAGAAACAGACATGGTGTAGAATTAGACAGAGTGCAACACTCACAGAACGACATCTCCCCTCTTCCACAGCCAAACAGACAGCCATCAAGGGGGATTTGGGGGGCACCCGACCATAGGGAGGTCTGCCCTAGGTGTTTTGGGGAAGTGGAGCAGTCTGACGACTGCTCAATGGGTTTGTGCATGATTTGCGCTGCATATGTAGCCCAGCGGATACCTGACATTTTGTGGTACCAGCCACCATTTTCTCTTGGTGACACGGTGGCTGGTACCTGGTGCGGTAGGATTTTTTGTCGGGGAGTGATTAGCGGTTGCTGCATTTAGCGTAGTGTAGTTCATTACAATAATGGTGCTCTTTCCCGTTGGCGAAGACAAGGTGGCCTAGGAGAATGTGAGGCGATGGGAGGCCTCCCTGAGCCCGGGTGCGCCTCGCTATTCACGAATGGATGCGGGATAGCGGCGGACGTGTGCGTGGCCTCCAGCAGAGGGACGGGCAGGCTGGGGTTTTGATGGAGAAGAATTCTAGCAGACCGTGCTCGGCAGTTGCCTGCTCAGTGAGAAGGGGGAGGGGAGACTGGAAGAAAGGATTGTTTAGCTGAAGAAGAGAGCAGAGGCAGAACAGGGGCCGGTGCAGGTTTTTGAGAAGTTTATGACCAGCTAATGCTGGAAGAGGCAGAAGTAAATTGGTGGTAGAGCCATGTTCAGCCCAGGATAGTGGGCTGAACAAAATTGATTGGGGTGAGGATGGCTGGAGAGGGTGCTTGGGGGGGGGGGTGAGGATGGGTCAGGGCAGTCTTGGGCAGCAAAGGGGGAAATTGGGGTACCTGTGCGCCCCCGAGAGCCCCATGGTCAGCTAGCAGGGACGGGAGTGCAGATCAAGGGGCCTCCACGTACACTGGTGGTAGCAGCTAACCAGGAATGGAGTGAAGGGAAGGAAGAAGGACAGAAGGACAATTTGCATGAAGCAGGAGGCCAAGGTTAGGGGGTGCCACTAGCTCCTTGACAATGAAGTTCCCGAACAGGGTATAACAATATTTTAGTGACATCCCTGAACAATAAAACTCAAGCAGATCAATTTTATACCCGTCTTTCTTGCTGCTACCTTGTACAACAAAGTTACATTGTGTTGGCCCCTTCGGAAATAAATAAATATGGCTCATCCTCCCTCACTTTCCTTTTTTGAATGATAGTATAGTTTGCAGTTGTGCAGGTGTCTATATGTTAAAACTGATAAGGGCTATCTCTCTTCGGTGGGGTTTTATCGGTCATTATAGGTTTAAACCTAAAACAGGATAGGCTAGTTGTAGCCAAGATGATAGATCAGCCATGCGCTGGTGAAATTGCACTATGAGGCAGTACCACACTTTTCCAAAGCAACAATGAATTGAGTGTCACCTGTGTAGTTCTAAATCAAAAACGTTTACCTGCTAAAAGACAAAAATGTATACTAAAAAGCGTAAAGATGACCCCAGAGGCACAGCTAGATTCAGCGACTTAAATTCAGATCTAAAAGGGGGTAGATAGACTGCTTGAG
Organism: Triturus cristatus; assembly: GCF_964204655.1. NCBI lineage: Eukaryota > Metazoa > Chordata > Amphibia > Caudata > Salamandridae > Triturus > Triturus cristatus. The sequence goes on along the minus strand of NC_140594.1, from coordinate 222,966,678 downwards.
AGCCATCTTCTAGATAAGACTGATGCCACTGGAGAGGTTTCCTGTTAATAACACCTATCACACTCAGTCTCAACAATAGTATTGTGTGAACTATTTTATTGACTGCTGTAGGCAGGTCCAGTAGCATAAGTGCTGCTGGCTTTGCCCTGTCTGCCAGCAATCGCAAATCATGTGTGGTACACACACTGATTGAGTCTGGGCACAGTATGAGTAAGCCCTCTGCCTCTGTATGTCAATCACCAAGAGTGCACCTCTCAACTCCTCACAGGCTGAGGTGGGATCTGTTGATCCAATCCCACCTGACTGTGTGACAAGCTGGGAAAGATGGGAGGAGAGAAGGCTGAATGAGAGACTAGTGTGCATGTAACAGGTGTCATTAGTCATGCTAGGCCATATGCTTTAAAGAGATATACTGAGCAAGCTTCATTGTATGTGATGCTCGGGCAGTGTATCTGATCATCAGAAACTTCGAGGGAGTTTAGGAGAGTAGACAAAGCCAATGCTGTATGCTCTCTCCTGACACATTGAGTGATATGAAGTTAACATAGGTACATAGCATAGGCATAGAGGAAATTGTGTCTTTTTCAGGCCCATGCTTCTGTCTGGTGTCTCTACGAATGCAGTGAGTGACTTACCTGACGAGAGAGCTTGCCCCATGGGCTGCACACCCACCGAAGCTGGGAGGCAGGCGTCAGTCTGGGATTATAGTCCACATAGAGGAAGGGGTGCTTGGGTGTTAACTATTATGCGCTTGTAACAGCCTGCTAAAATGCAGTGGACATGAAGTAATATGCACATCCTTATTTGGCGAACTATGTATCCTTGCATATAAGGAATCTGCTAAGCTGCTAAGTTATTTGTATTTCCCAGTCCGTGCACCTTCGAAGCATGTATTTAATGTTTAGTTATTTTGCTGATCCAGTGAATATCATTTGAGAGAGAGCAAGACAGAGAGAGCAGTGAGAGACAAAGTGAACTAGGGGAGGAGAAAGTTTTGAAAGAAAAAGTAAATAGGAGAGGGAAGACATGAGTAGGTGGGGAAAGGAGATGAGGAAGGTAGTAAAGAAATCCGAAGGGAAGTAAGAAATTATCTTCTCATTTCTAGAGGCAGTGTTGCTGGCATGTCAGCACTCCCTCTTACCAACATTTACTTCACCCGCTTTACTTTCTTTTCCCTGTTTTGGTTTCTCCTTGATGTTGGGACATTCCATCTCTGACTTTAACACCTGTCATACTCACCTTTATATTTCAGTTTTGGTTTGTTCCAAGCGGATTTGTAAAAGTGGCTTTGATGTGTATGATCGGTTTCTTCCCAATCCACCCCCCCCCCCCCCCGCCCCCCCAGTTTTCTGACCCTGGCCATGTATTTGAGACATTAAAACTTTCGGTCAATCTGAAATGCTGGTCATATCAGCAGTGTTCCGTCTAACATTTTTGGTGCCAAGCAGCTGGGTATGTCCAAGGGATTTGAGCGCCCGTATGAACACACTGTAATCTGGTAAATGTTACGTAGCTTTTACCTAAGGGCATCACTGCAGCAGAATAATTAAATGTCTTTGAATGTCACTGCCCATAGTCATAGCTCCTCTGGACAGGTCAAACGTTCATCCTATCAGCTCGGGACAAAGGCAGAGATGAAAATCACCTTGGTTTGCATTTGCATCTGTGAGTTTTTTCCGCATAGTATAAATTGTAACTGAGTAGGTGCTTACTACAAGCAATGGACTTGTGTTGTGTAGACCAGATTGTGTAACTTATTTGAGTCTCTTCCAAGAGTCCTTCTCAGGTTCATCCACAGAGATGTACTTATGCCTTACATGGGACCATATGAAACGTCTAAACTAAGAAAGCCAATGGGAAAGACGTAGAAGATTAGAGCGGAGGGTACATCTGTGAGGGGAAGAGGCAATGAGAAGAAGGGAAGTTGGATAAGCGAAGTCTGGAGTGAGATATAGAAAATAAATAGAAAGAGGGATGGGAGCTGTGGAAAACAATGAAGAGGCTGTTATGTAAAAGGTCAGAAAGAAGGGAGAGAGAGACATGGATCTGAAGTTGTGCCAAATTTGGTGCAAGGAGTTTATAAGCTTCTGTTTGTGTTCTTTGCATTCTGGAGTTTGTAATTTTGCATTATTGTTAGAAATGGGATTTCTGGTTGGCTAGGGCTTGCGCCAAAGCCAGGCAGAAACCACCACTCTAAGTCAGGGCTGGGGAGTTACACGCCAAAGATAACCCCTGCTCACCCCCTTGGTAGCTTGGCACGAGCAGTCAGGCTTATCCCGGAGGCAATGTGTAAAGCGTTTGTGCGCACACACAGCAACAACACCCTAGGCCCACCACAAAAAAAACTCTACACCAGGTTTATATAAAAAATAGCCTTTGTATTATAATAAACACATTAGATAATAATCACATAATTTACACTGGGCAGAATTTTATAGGGAACTATTTACACAAGACAGGGCCACATGGACCACTGTCAGAATTAGCACAATTCACCAATTGTAAATGTAGAACATATACCAGCTGTAGCACAAATTATCACTGTAGAGCACAACCAGTAACTACTGGCGCAATAATGACCTCAGCATTATCACAATAGAATCAGGTATCAAACCTATCCTGTATACATCACAGGGGCATAAACACATTATGCAATTTCTCACAAGTCCAACGCATTAGACCTTACCTCCTCAGTATAATTACACTAGGGGCGTACATCACACAGGGAAGTATAATCTCCCTATCTTAAACCTAAACAGGTAAAACAACCTCCTATGCAGAAATCATATCTAGAGGCATAAAACACAGGGTGCGCAAAACATACTACACACAGTACATTTCCTAACACCATAAGCATTAACACAGGGTGCGCAAAACATACTACACACAGTACATTTCCTAACACCATAAGCATTAACCCACCATAGTACTTCAATCACATTAGGGCCTGGCACCCTACAATCCCAACAGCTCCCCTGGCCAACCGGCCATCTCAAACAGGGACTCAAATGCCCTGTGTCCCAACAGTCAGGGTGCTACCAATGCCGCGAACTCCAATTGCGCCATTGCGCAAACCTAAAAGGTGCAGCTGGCACTAATTGCTGCGCAGCTGTAGATCTCACTGTAGGCGTGGGTCCTCACCGGGACTCCTATTATAAAGAAAGGCTGCCAACCATTGCAGCTGCCCGCGCTGGTGCGGCGCTGCTGTGAGCAAAGCGAAAGGGGGGCTCTCTAAATAACCTCACCCCTCGGTGCAACTGCCTTCTGCAAGCGGGGCAGCTGGGATACACAAACTGGAGGGGCCCTGGCACATCGGTGGCCTCAGGGCCCTACTAGGCTTTTTAATAACATTGGCCCCCATGTTGGAGCCCACGGGCTCTCCTGAGCAAATGCACCCAAAAGACTTTGCCCCCAAGCGTGGAGCGGCCCTCTGCCAGACGGGGCCGCTCTGACTCTGTGCCTCTCCCAGCCACTACGTACTCGAGCCCCACTCACCGGCTCACTGGCGCTGCTCGGGGTCTCCTCTCTGCTCTTCTCTCGGCAGGCGGGACCGGCAGCACTTCCCGGGGAATTCTCTCGCGGCCCGGGGCTTCCCTTCCCTCATGGGAGCCCCGCGCTGCCGTCGGCGGCTCCGGCCATGCTTTATCTTCACCCGGGCCCCCTCCTGGGACCCGGGACTCCTCAGTACTTCGGCCGCCATCACGGGGCTCTCCCTCAAGCATGGGAGCCCCGGGTCATCACGTTGCGCCGGCCTCTTCTGGCTCGGTGGCAAGCCCCGCCCACGTCCCAGGCAGGCATGCCTGACTTCTAGGACGGCCGTGGCCTGGGCCGCTGTGGTGATTATCTCTTCTGGCGGCAATGCGGGGTGGGCACCCGCTTAATTAAAGATCAATAGGCGAGGTGGGCTCCCGCATTCAGAATTAATAAAATAAAGAGGCGGCACTGAGGGGTAGGCTCCCTCCGAATTAAAAGTGTAACGCGGGGTGGGCACCCGCTTCGGCTGACATCACGGGGGAATCCCTACGATGCGGATTCCCTCTACACAGACGGCAGCCCAGCGCTGCGGAGCTCCAGCGCTCCTCTGGCTCAAAATAAAGCAATATAGCGCTCCCAGGGCGCTAAAAGCTAGAAGAAGCAATGAAGCGCTCACCAGGCGCTAGAAGTAAAGTCCTTGAAGTCCATCAGGCATCCAGGGGCTGGGCAGGGGCCAGGGAGGCAAGCCTTCCCCTGGGCCCCAGCAGCAACACGCCCCTGGCAGATTCGAGTCCAAGAACAAGAATATTTTCATGGGGTCACAGCCCCTCTTTTATACACAGAATCCTTTGTCTCCAAAGGTGCAGGGAAGGGGCGAACCAGATGCAACTGGTTCCTGAGCACTTTGTTTTGCTCAGCCCCTCTCCCTATTCACAGGACAGGCCAGGTACATTAGACGCACCACAGGGGGTGGAGCCAGCATTGTGTGGGGGAAAGCCCAGCCCTCTTCAGGTCCCAGGTGTACTCCTCCCTGCCATCAACATGCAGATCTCTCCACTCACCACCGGGGCAGACCCATCCCGACTCCTGGAGCCAGACACACCAGCCAATCACAAGCCAGAAAGTCACTGCACATTTATTACACAGACAGGCCAGCTTCTAGAAGTGGCACTTCTACACGAGACACCGTAACGCCGCACACATCATTGCGCAGCATTCACTCTCACGAGTTCGCACATACCAAACTCGACCCTGCACTCCTCTCACATCAGGACTTAACACGGTCCCTCAGATCCCCCATGCATTCCTATGGGAGGGCAGGTCAGTCTCACTAAACATACACAGAGCGCACGCACTTTCCACTGGACCCCAGTGCTAAAGTGCTCAGAGGCCTAAAATCACCAACACCAGGTTACAGAAAAAGGCTAGGAGAACGCAAAAAGTTTCGGGGTAAACCTGCCAAAAGGGCCAAGTCCAACAATTATAAACTTAAATATACTGCAGGCCCAAGATAACATGAAGTTGTTAAGGAAAGGGAATGTGAAGGACCGGTAAAGGGGAGACATAATGAACTGGATCGGAGAGCAAAAATGCAGGTTGAGGAAAATGAAGGAGAGAAAAATGGAGGAGAGGGATGTAGAGTGAAAGGGAAAGGAATGGAATTACCTAGTGGTAAGAGGTGGGTGGGTCGTGTAAGCAGAAAGAGTGGTATAGGAGAAGGGAAGGAAAAAGAACAGCATGTAGTGCACAGAAGAGGGCTAGTGTCCCGTTCTGCTAAACCCATTACCCAATTCACTAACTCCTTTCTCTTTGTATACCCAGTGTTCACTTGTAACCATTTACCTGTGCCAGCCACTAAGTCGCATGGCCGAGGGAGAGTCCCTACATGAACGAGGAGCAGCATATATGGGCAGTGCAGTTGTGACCCATTAATGCCCTGCACCAGGTTTGGATTGGGATTGAAAATCGGCACGGGCACACTAAAAAAACAGAGGCCCACATTTGCATATTGTTACAGCGGTAATTTCACGGTAATTTCTCAATGCAAAACCTCATTTTCTTCTAATTTACCGCTGTAAAGGTGTTGGACCCTTACCACCGTGTATTACTTTCAGGAAACTTTACATAAACATGAAAAATCAAAAATGCAATTAATATTTAAGCCAATAAAGAGAGCTGTGAGTATTTTTAAAGGGTTTTATTTTCTAGTTAAAAGTTAAGTTTCTCTGACCCTTTATTCATTAGTTAAATATCAATCAGGTTACAGAATTGAAAATAGGAAAAATAGAATTAATACAGAACATATTACAGACTGAATCCTTAAAGGAAGGGAATGAGGCAGCAAATGTCAATCAGAATTCTTTAAAGAATTCAGGAAAATATAATTCAAAAGTGAGTTTTTCAAGGCTAATCAATAATTATTAATTGGCAAAAATCTCCCATAAAGAGAAATAAATGCATAAGAAAAATAAATCTTTTCAAACTAGTTAGTTAGTCAAAGCATAAACTTAGAGTTTTAGCATCTAAATCGAAACCTTTTCTTTCAGCTGCATTCTCTGCCCTGGTCTGTTCAATCTGCCTCTCTGTGCTTCACACAGAGAGACAGCCCGCCCTTCACAAGACCACAGAGGAATGTGATCTGCCTTGCCAAAAATATGACGTGCAAGGACTCTCTGAAAAAATATGAGCAAAGTCCCCCACCTCCCTCTGTCTCTCCTGGGATGCAATCTCCTCCCAGACCGCACCCGCAGCGTTCACATACCTAACCCATATGATGTCTGGTCTCATCTGCCCCCTCTCCTCTCTCCTCCTATCTCTTCTAGCTCGTCTAAAGCTCTAAAGCCAACACGCCCCCTAAAGTTTCTAAAGCCTCATATGCCCACACGCCCACTAAAGAGGTCAATATTTATACTCTAATTCTGGGCTGACTACACTAATAATGTTGCAGTTTCAGTAGAAACTCACACTGTGATTGGTTAGTATAGATGGCATGGGGGTCTCACCAGCCTGTTCTCATTGCAAATCCAAACCATACCGGTTTTAACAAAATAAGCGTTAATGCTTAATACAATCATATATTTTTGCAACATTTATTAGGAAAAAACGTATCAGTCCAATTCCTCCTTCCTTTCACATCGCACGCAGGAAGGACACTGTCCACAAACTCTGGTACATTGGCATGATAACAAAAATGTACAGTTCACTGTGGTCTTGACCCATGTGTCTTCACTTGAGGCACTTGGCAGTATGTAACTGGTTCTGCGCATGCCTCTCTCATTCAGTACAATTCTCAGCCATGCTGGATTCCCAGGCAGCCATTTTATCTTGGGCCCAAAAACAAAACAAACACAAAAAAGTATTAATTTATGAAATAAAACCCATTATGTTTACTGTCCCCCATACTAGTACCCTGAATTAGGTATTACCTAGCAAAAGCTATTAATTTAAAGCAGCTTTTCTATTATTTGTGCACATCATGCACAAATGTGCAATGTACAACATAACATAAAAATGCACCAGTGCACATTTTCAAAGCGCAAGCAGTTAATTCATACTTAGAGCAACATGCTCTAATGTTTTAGATAGCTTTTCATGCAAAACATTTTTGCCTCACATGTAGTGCATGGTCGATTAGTTAATACACATTATGAAAAGATGTGTTATGAACTGAATATGCATTGTCTAAATATGCAACAAAGCCAAAGTCTCTTGAGATGGGTGCAGGGAGTATAATTTACAAGGGAAAGGAGCTGGGAGGAGAGAACACATTCCATGCTTATCTTTAAAGCAAAAAAAGGAAACTGCAATCACGAGTTTCTCTACACTGCAAAAACACATGTTAATTCAGCACAAGCATTTCAGACTGAAAGCATTTTGACCAGGCCTCATTTTATATTTTTCACTTTGCATGCACCAAAAGTGCCACTTTTAAAAGCATTTGACTAGGCATGTGCCATGTGTTTTCACTTGCACCAAAATGTGCGTGCCATTTTAAATGCAGTCTGTCAGAAACATAAAAAATAAAGCAATGCCTGAATCCAGATGAAATGTGAGCTACATCAATATTATCTTTCTTCATAACTCTTCTTCGGAGAAATTGAATTTTTTTAAAAACGGGGGGAGGGAATGCACGGATTAGTTTACACTGGTGAAACTGAAACACACCCGAAAACAAGTGAGGCCACGTCTGCTCAGGCCCCCTGCCTCCGCTCAAGCAGCATATATTAATGGACCAGCCCAGCAAAGAGAAAGGGAGTGACACCTCTGCCCTGTGATAAAAGGGAGGTAATGGACCCCCATCTGCCTCCAGAAAGGCCGCTCAGGCACCCACTGGGGCGCTGGCAGAATCCTAACAACGCAGAAACTGCCCAAATCGACCCCCCCCCCCCCCCCACCCCCCCAGACTGCTCAAAAAAGCAGCCCACAGCTGGAACTGGACACCAGCCCCTCTGGCATTGCCTGAGTGCCCGCGTTACCAATCCGACCCTGCCCTGCATGCATAAAGGGCATAATGGGGCTTTTGACCAATTCATATTAGAAATTGTGCTACAATTTGCTCTACTTTCTTCCATGTATTTTTAAACAACTCTCAGAGGAGATTTCCACTGAACTTCCTCCGTGGCAGTCGTGGGCACTCGCTCGCAGTTAAATTCAGTACTTGAGCTTACACCCCACCACTTTCAAAGCTCAATATCAACTACTGATGATGTGTGAGACAGATGGGTCAGGCAGGGCATTGATGCAGTGCTGATCTTCAAAAGTATTCTGTTTCTGTTTGTGGCTATACCTATACCAACTCCACTGATGCAGTTAGTGTAGTGCTTAACTGTGGTTGATGTGCTGATCTGTCTGAGTGTGCAAATGGACTTCAGTATCATAATTTCATCAATAGTTTTGTTTTTCTTCCATTTACTTCCTGTCTGTTGAATGACACTTTATTGTCTGCAAGGCCTTTATAGTATCAGGGTGCTGAAGGTTTTGGCTTGCCCTTGCTTTTTTTGTTGGAGAATGAAAAAAAAGTGTGAGTCATTCAGAAGAGTGTCAGTGTCAGACCTGAGTTAGCAGCGTAAGAGGTGAGTTCATGCATTAGGATGTTGATGGAGACATCTTTGAAGGATCTGAAGGTTTGGTCATCTCTTTTGGGTTGATCTTGGTTTATGAGTTGAATGCAGACCAAGGATTTAGGGATGGTGATAGAGCGGAAAAGTTTTCATGTTATTTCCATTAATGTAGGAGAGCAAATTAATCACATGTAGAATGCACTCACATGTATTCATTTATATTTTCATAGAAGGCTTGTAACATTTTTCATATTGTGGTCATTTCATTTAGCTGATAAATAAATTGTGTGTTGTGTAGTTTAATTGTGTTAACGTAGCAATGTAAAGTGATAGTTTAAAACATGTCGGATGTGAAGAGCTATAACATGCCAAATGAAATGATATATTGATTATGCTGTTGAGGAAATCAATAATAATGTTTCAATAGTTGCCTTTAACTGTAACATAGAGAATGTATATTTACAATCATTAGTGATTCTTAATGTAGGGAAATGTTAAGTTGACTTGATTATTAGTAAGCCTGGGCGATAAAATCCGCTTCGCTTGCGTAATTTGTGGAATTTTGGCAATTCCGCGTTCTGCGGAGAACGCGGAATTGAGGAAAATTCCGCTTTCCGCGTTGTAGCGGAATTTTTTGCTTTTTCGCGCTTTGCGTGTTCGCGCGTGCGGTAGCGACTTACTGGGATCCCTTTGTTCGGCGAAGAGTTTTCCTATCCGTGCAGGTGCGCCACGGGATTTTGGTAGCCTGCCGCGTGATCCCCCGAGAGTGTGCGATCGCGAACATGTCATTCGGACACGTGAAACAAGATGAGTGCGCCAATTGCCGACCGCTTGAGCAAGTTCGTGAGATATTTCCCCCCGAGCACGCAAACAGTGACCCCGAACAGGAAAAACGCATCGCGAAAGGGCGGAACAAGCAATTCCGCGTGCTCGCGGAATTCTGCGTAGCTCGTGGAGATTAGTTTTGCGGAACTTCGCATAAAGTGACTACGCAAATTCCGCCCACCCCAAATTATTAGGCCTTATCTGAAATGTAATTCTATGAGTGGGTTCTGCTTAGGGAAACAATTTGTTATTCATATGTATTGCATATGCTTTCTTTCTCACATTTTGCATTACAGGCGTTGAATGTATTTTCTTTAGATAAGAGTAGGGTCCTTGTTTTAGTGAGTTAGACGAAGCAAGAAGAATATACTGTTACATGATCTGAAGGTAACGGTGAAGGAGAACTGGTTCTCATGGGAGAAGTACACCGCTTCAGGGCCAAAGTGTATCGAGACTGGAATGAGGTGTCTCGTGGAGGCATGAGCATGGGAAGATACCTTTGGACCGATGAAGGATCAAATAGGAGTAGAGCATTTTGAGACTTTCTTGATGGATAACTGAGCATTGGAAAAAGGAAAGTGCCCGCACTTCTTTCTTCCCCACCAGAGAGAGAACATGTTTGAGATACTCACTCTGATGTAGCTTTATGCTACCAACTCATGCGCTCAGTGGAACAACTTCTTTATGGAGTTTTTACTACTGACACTTTTTTATCGAACATTCTAAGATAATGCTTATTGCAGGGACTTACCTAGCGTTAGAGTAGGGATAGATATATGCTCAATACGGATCAAATCTCAATGCAGATACATTTAGAAATTGGCTTGTTTGTTGCTTACATCATCGTATTGGATTTGGTGGTCCTATTAATTCTGTATCGTACAAATTTGGTGAGAAGTTTCGGTTTTATGTTGATCCCATTGTATTTTTACACTCTCGCACTGAGATGTGTTTATGTCCAGTAGGCTTTATTTCTGTAATAAATCCAAACTAAACTTTCTTAGCTCTCCATTGGTTATTTTGTAATTGTAAATGCTGGTTGTGAATAGCATTGACTAACTAATTTTCGCCCTTTCACACTTTCATGCTGCTTAAAAGAACCAACAGACAAGTTCTAGAAGATCCAGAACAGATTCTAGATTAGGCCCTTTCAGTTGGTAGCAGAGTAGGATGGTTCGCACATGAAGTAAGGGGAGAATCTAGAACTGGCCTAGTCCAGGAATTTGAGAGCCCCCAAAGTTAGAGCCCCAATGATCGTAAGTGCTGAGCGAAGGAGTGTGACTGAGAACAGCGGAATTTGACAGTGCAGCGAACTCTGTGGCAGACGGAGGTGTGAGTATAAGTGTGATGTGTGTGAAGAGTGTTAGATTGCCATAATGTATTGGTTGTGCAATGTCTTGCGGAGGTAGGATGACTGTGGAGTGAATGTGATTTCGGGTTGGACGCAACCCAAGGACTGATCAGGTTTAAGTTGCAGGCCCGAAGTGGTCTAAGTTCCTGGGATATTAAAAGGCGTATGAAGATGTTGTGATTATTTTGACTGCCTGACCAAGTATATTTGAGGGGTTAGTCGTGAAGACGTCCTCAACAGCTCCTCCTAAAACAGTGAACTTGTGTGAATTGGACAAATGCGAACTGTATAGTGGAACATCAGCGCAAAGAGAAAACTACACCAGTTCAGGGGATTCCACGCTGGTCGAGGTTGCACAGCGAATATGTATTCTCTTGAGAGAGTCAATTCTATCATTCTTTTAGTAGGCAGACAGTCACAGATTTAAAACAATGATGATGGAGGTGATGACATGAGACCATTGATTGAGTGAGTGAACGCATGTGGTTGTGTGTGTGTGTGTAAGCCGTATGGAGAAATTGTGAAGGAGGGTGAACTGATGCAAGGAGTGAGAGTGTCGTCAGAGTGTGTTGCGCAGTGATGCTTAGGACAGTGTGTTAGAAGTGTTACTAGCAGAAAGTCCACTGCCTTACAGTCCACATTCAGAGGAAGTAAGGAGAGAGCAGGAGGATCCAAATAGTGGGGAAAGTGCATCTGCCCCAGCTGCTACTGGACAGACGGTTAGTAGAACAATATCTGCAGGGACTAGGACCTTAGGAATTCCAGCTGTGGTGAGTGAGGAACAGAAGAATGCAGGTGCTACATCAAGGTTACTAGAGGTTCTTACAGTACCAGTTACTATTGGTCCTGTTGTTTCAGTATATGACCCAAGTCGAACGGAGGGTCTTGATTCCAGTCCATCTGTATTGAGGGAGGAAGCTTCAGGGGGAAGTAGAGGAGGAGGTTTTCATTATTTAGTGCCTATGGAATCTAGCACTGCATATGTGGCTACCGCTGACTCTTCAAGAGTCTTGGTGAGCTCCAGTATTGTTAGACATGTGCCCATGCTCAATGGAGAACCAGACTTGAGAAGGTGGGAAACTCCTGTAATGGGACATAACAAAGTGATGCAGGGACTGGAGATATGTCAGGGGACTCCCGAAGTTCAGAACATTTGAGATGGCTCAGGGATCACTGATGAGGGATTGCAGCTGTAGCAAGGACAATAGGAATTCTAGTTTGAGCCAGGATACCATCAAGTCTGCAGTGAAGGTAAATGTAGTGGATGTGGTCCGGTTGAAGGCAGAAGCAGATGAGATTATAGAGTGGAACATACCTATAGAAAGTGATGAGCTGTATGACACAGACAAATTGCTAATTGTGGACAAGGATATCACCCGTAAAGCAAGAAGGGCGCATGAAAAGTTGTTTGAGTTGGCTCAAAGGTATGAGGTGGATTTATCAAGGACCAAAATGTTGCAGGGTAACCACAGACTGGCTTACAGTGATCTAGAACTTGAGGGGAAGAGAGTTCCAGGATTGAAAACCCACATTTGAGAACTAGTCGTGGGAACAAGGGTTTGGAGTGCGCTAGATAAGTTGGAAGAGAAGTGGTCGAAGAAGAAGGTTGTCAGGAAAACAAAAAAGAAAACGCCTCCTCCGGGGGGGTGCTGGGAATTGTGGCATATCCATTACGGGAGGTGCTTAGTGGAGGGTACGTGCATGTTCCGTGGAATCGGGGAGATCTAGCTGCATTCACAAATAACTTTCCCAACCTGAGAGAGAAGGCTGTTGAATGGTACAAGCAAGTTGATCAGTTGTTAAAATCTCAAAGGTGCTATGTATTGATTTGAACATGTTGTTTGAAATTGTAGTACCTAGTTATCTGTGGTCTGCTTGTAAAATATCTATTAAGTGGCCTGATACTGAACCAGAAAGGGATGCAGTCACTCATGGTCCATCACCGATAGTTATAAAAATGTATGAACAGGTCATTACACCGTTGCAATCGAAAATTTCACCACAAGACATTGATTGGTCAAAATTGATCGAATGACCCAAGAACCCAAAGAAAAAGTCCATGCCTATTATGAAAGGCTCCTGCAAGCCTTTAAACAGTATAGTGGGTTGGACACATTGGAGCCTAAAGACATGGGAAAATTTGTGTCGAAACTTGTGACTGGAATCAGGCCGAAGATCAGCCTCATGATCCAACAGCATTTAATCTGCTGGCAAAATAAATCTGTGGACGAGATACTATGGCATGCAAAATATTGTGGTGATGAGGTAGAAGTCAAACTTAGGAGGATCAAGGAAAAGCCTATGTTGGTACAGATGAGGAATGCCTAGAGAGGAGAACAGGTGCCAGGGAACGATGGGTACAGTCAATTATAGTCAGGGAAATATGTCAGGCGTCATGCAGATGCAGCAGGGGGAGGATTGCAAATATCAGGGAAGAGGTAGAGGTATTCCCATCGACCCAAGGACAGGAATGGACATGGCAACATTGAAAAAGAAAACTGCATGTCATTTTTGTCATATGATCAGGCATTGGAAGTGCATATGTCGCCTTATCCTGTGATCAATCTCAAGGGGGAGAAGCCATGCAGGTGAATGGTAGATCAAATCAACTACAGACAGTGACTAGACCTAGGTCATTCCATGCCGGAGGGAATCAGAATCAGCTAGTACAAGTGCCACAGCCTCCCAGAATTCAACAGGGTAATTGAGCCTACCAGCAGATGCCTTTGATGGCAGCATTTGAGGGATTTGATTTGGACCCGTCCTTATGATGGTGCCCGAGGGGGAAGGAAGACTGTACACTTGGCGCAGTCTTGGAGGTAGAATAGAGTGGACCCTACGAGGAAGAAGACGTAGATGGACACCCAATTGCATTTGTGATTGATACTGGTGCTACCCGTTCTACTGTAAGATCTGCAGTAGCCCCAAACCTACCCCTCTTGAGAAAATCAATCCAAATAGTCGGAGTTGCAAACAAAAGAATGATTAATCCTTTGACGGAATAGGTGCCAGTTGAAAATCGGAACGTTCTGTGACAATCACACTAGCCCTGTATGTCTGTTAGGATGTGACATCTTGTGCAAGTTAAACTGTGCAATCTACTGAACACTTCAGGGAATTGAGTTACAGACAAATGATGAGGAAATTGCATTCAAATTGGTGAATCAAAATTACTGTGAGACAGTGTTCCCTTTTCTATCAGTGGAAAACATGCATGTAGATTTGAGGGATACAGTTTCAGAGAAAGTCTGGGACTTTACAGGGGAAGACATCGGACTGATTCGAGGAGTTGAGCCAGTTCACATACAGATCAAACCAAATGCCGTGTATCTGCATACTCTTCAGTACAACCTGACGCCGGAAGCAGTGGCAGGAGTTACTCCTGTCATCGAGCACATGAGTTCACAAGGCATACTGAAGGAGATTATGGGAAGTTCATGTAATTCACCTATTATGGGCTTGCAGGAAGGAAAAGCGGAAGTGAAAAATATTGCATTGTCCAAGACCTGAGGAAGGTTAATGCAATAGTGATTCCATGTTGTCCCGGGGTACCAAATCCATCTTTCATCCTGTTTCAGATTCCGTGTGAAGCTGAATGGTTTACTGTGATTGACTTGTGTCAAGCCTTTTTCTCTGTCCCATTGCATGAGGAAAGACAATTTTTATTCGCTTTCTGGCTGGGAAATCATGTATTAACATGGTGTCGTATCCCACAAGGGTATGCTGAGAGTCCATCGATCTTTAATCAGATCTTGAAAAAGAACCTCAAGAGCTTGACACTACCCAGAAACTCAGAACTTGTTCAGTACATTGACGATCTCCTCATTGCATCAGAGACATGCGATGACTGCAAGAAAGATACTATTGCTTTGTTGAACCATCTGGCTGAAAACTGGCATAAGGTGTCTCCGAGCAAATTGCAGTACTGCTTAGAAGAAGTGCAGTATTTGGGCCATCAGATTGAGGAAGGCAAGAGAAAGGTGTCATCAGATAGGGTCGAGGCAATCATGACCATGAATCAGCCCAGTACTTAAAAGGCGGTCAGAATGTTTCTGGGAATGGTCGGATACTGCCGACAATGGATTCCTAACTTTTCATTGTTGGCGAAACTGTTGCAAGTGTCGACCCACAAGGACCTGAGTGATCCTGTGGGGAAACAACATTTTCAACGCAGTCATTACATCGCAACATCCTTTACATCACATGTCACTACAACGCAGCCATTACATAACATGTTACTACAACGCATGTCATTACAACGCATGTCACTACAAAGCAGGCATTACATCGCAAGTCATTACAACGCATACCATTACAATGCATAGGACCCTTACACTATCCAACACTTACCCTACTGTTTCACTCAGTGCAGTTAGAATAGTAATTTGTACCCCTACACTAACCAACACTTACCTTACATGCGATGTAATGGTATGCTTTGCAATGGTATGCATTATAATGGTAAGATGCGATGTAATGGAATGCGTTATAAAGGTGGTTTCAAAAAATGCGATGTAATGACATGCGTTGTAAAAGAATGCATTGTAAAGGATGTTTCAATGTAAAAACTGTGTAGTAAAGGCATGCGTTGTAAATGTAGGCGTTGTAACATCATACATTCAATCCGGTGCCTTGGGATGACAAATGCTTGATCGCCTTCCTGAAGTTGAGAGAGTGCTTGTGTAGTACTCCCACTTTAGGAATGCCTGATTGCAACAATGTTTTTTCTCTCTTCTGCTGTGAGACATATGGATGTTCATTGTCAGCACTTACCCAAACACATGGAGGTGCCCGTAGACCAGTGGCCTATTACTCAGCCACGCTGGATCCCATAGCTGCTACGTTGCCCGGATGTCTAAAATCCTTTGATGCAACAGGTGTCAGTGTTAAACGATGTGAAAGCATTGTTATGGGTGATCCGCGTACTGTATATGTACCTTACATTTGGTTGAGCTTCTGATGACAAGGACGAAAGCACAACATTTGACTAATAACTGGCTGACGAAATATGAGCAGGTCTTATTAGCCACCTCTAATGTCACTTTGAAATGATGGTCTGTGTTAAATCCTGCTACTTTTTTGCCTGTTCCAAGCTTCGATGAAGAAGATTGTGAAGACCATGACTGTTTGGATGTCACTGAATTGTGCACAAAACCGAGACCTGATATTATTGATGAGCCACTGTTTGACCCTGATAAAATTCTCCTTGTTGATGGCTCATGTCTAAGGGACGATACAGGGAATCTGAGAGCAGCATTTGCTGTACGTACCATTTCTGGAGTAGTGGAAGCTGCTTGCTTGAAAGGAGTATATCCTGCACAGATAGCAGAAATCATTGCCCTCACACGCGCTTGTCGTGTCTCAGATCAAATTTGAGTCACAATCTACAGGGATAGCCAGTATGGTTTCTGCGTGGTTCATGACTTCGGACAGCTATGGTCACAGAGAGGTTTCCTCACGTCATCAGGCTCACCAATCAGAAATGGGGAATATGTAAGACAATTACTTGATGCATTACAATTGCCAAAAGCTGTTGTCAAATGTGCTGCTCATGGTAAACGAAACGATTTGGTAACAGTGGGTGATAGATACGCGGACAAAGTCGCACGCTACCGTTCCTTCAATTCTTGTGTACTTTGGAGAGGACGTGGAGAAGACCAAGCTGAACCTGATGTTAGCCATAGCAGATACTTGGGATGAAGTGATACAGTTGCAGATTGAGACTCCAGAGGAGGAAAAAGTAGGTTGGGTCAGAGCAGGTTATGAGACAGGTGTGAACGACATTTGGGTGTCAACAGATGGAAGAGCAGTGTTACCAAATAGTCTAGACGTTGGCGCAGAAACTATAACTGTAGAGAAGACCCTTTGCAAGGAAGCTATATCCAAATGACAGCATCTCATTAACCTAGAAAAGAGTGCATTTTCAGATTCAAATTTTCAGATTCAAATTCAGTCAGATTGAATCGGCTCAAAACTCTACTAAACAACTTTTTCAAGTCATCACCAAATTATCAGGGTCAGAGACTAACCCCCCCCCCCCAGCCCCCACTCAAGACCTGTGTTCCGCTTTGGCCCGCTTCTTCCTAGATAAAGTCAGAAACATCTACAACAATTTCACTTCTCACCCTAAAGCAGGTCAGTCTGATACAACTTCAGACAAAAGCGATACTCAGCCATTCCTCGCAAATTTCAGCCAAGTCTCCACAAAACAGATTACAGACCTCATTCTTTCCACTAAATCAGGCTCCCCGCTGGACCCCTGTCCGGCTTCCATCTTAAAGCTATTTCCCGATTTATTAGCATCAAATTTAACCGACATCTGCAATGCCATGTTCATGACCGGCACTTACCCTGACACTTGGAAAAAGGCCATCATCAAACCATTGCTGAAGAAACAACACTTTGACCCACTAGATCCCAAAAACTATAGACCTATCACAAGTTTACCATTCGCGGCAAAAATATTCGAGAAACTAATGAACCAGCAACTAGCCAAATATATTGAAGACAACAGTCTCCTAGATGAGACGCAATTTGGATTCAGGAAGGGCCATGGCACAGAAACCACCCTCATTAAAGCTGCCGACGAAGTAAGGACCATCCTAGACCAGGGGGGCACGGCAGTACTGGTGCTGTTGGACCTGTCAGCAGCCTTTGACACGGTCGATCACACCGCACTGATCGATCGTGTCTCAAACATAGGCGTTACACACAAATAAAATAAATTGCATAAAACATAAACATAAACATTACACCCCATGGCACAACAGATGCATGGAGCAGCACAGGTAGGGAGAGATGCGATGGTGCGATTGTTCAGACAGATTTGGTTCGACCCGAGTGTGATTGCATAGACTGTGTGTCACAGATGTGTTATGTGTCCCTTTAATCGGATGCATATGGACTTTATTGAAATGCCAATATGCAATGGCTTGCGATACCTTTTGGTTGATACAGTTGCAGATTGAGGCTCCAGAGGAGGAAAAAGTAGGTTGGGTCAGGGCAGGTTGTGAGACAGGTGTGAACGACATTTGGGTGTCAACAGATGGAAGAGCAGTGTTATCAAATTGTCTATTACACCCCATGTCACAACAGATGCATGAAGCAGCACAGGTAGGGAGAGATGCGATGGTGCGATTGTTCAGACAGATTTGGTTCGACCCGAGTGTGATTGCAGAGACTGTGTGTCACAGATGTGTTACATGTCCCTTTAATCGGATGCAAATGGACTTCATTGAAATGCCAATATGCAATGGCTTGCGATGCGTTTTGGTTGTCATATGCATTTTTTCACGGTGGGTTGACGCTTACTGGACGCGAAGGTGCAATAGCCTCACTGTAGCAAAACTGTGGCTTAGGGAGCTTATCCCAAGATTCAGATTTCCAACCTCCTTGGAATCGGATAGAGGATTTAATTAATATAATGAGATTATGTGACGATTGTGTGTGACATTGCAAGTGGATCAAAGACTACACTGTAGTTGCAGGCCATAGACTTCTGGTCTGGTGGAACAAGTAAATGAGACACTGAAGGCGAGGTTAGCGAAAGTTTGTGAATCAACATCTTTGAAGTGGCCCGATGCGTTGCCCCTAGTGCTGATGACATTGCACAGTATACCTGACAGGAAGACTGGGTTGGGTCTGCATGAAATACTGATGAAGAGAGCAATGCCCTTGCCTGCCATTCCTACTGCAGTGTTGGTAAACATCTCAGATGATTTGGTTCTTGATTACTGTAAAGGATTGGCTGACGTGGTCCGTTCTGTGTCTCACAAGGTTGAAACAGCAACTGCGCCGATGTCGAAGGACCTCTGCCATGATTTGAACCCTGGAGATTGGGTTCTCGTGAAACGTCATGTGAGGAAAAGCGGTCTTGAACCTCGTTGACTTGGTCCCTACCAAGTGATTCTGGTGACAACGTCTGCTGTAAAGTGTGGTGGAATTCCGAATTGGGTCCATGCCTCCCACACCCATAGAGTCTTACGTCCCTCTGATGATACAGCTCCTCTTCCAGAAGAATCGCCAGCTGTGACCGAAGGGTCACGGGAGAGGACAAGCCAAGGTGTAGAGGTACCTCAAGAGGCTGGATGTACACTTGGCCAAGCTGAAGAGGATATAGCTACAGACGATCCTGGTATAGATTCTGAGGGAGATGGTAACGTTGCAAGTGGTGGAGAGTCTAGTTCAGCTTAAGAGACAAGTGTGACAATGCAAACTGCACAGTCAAAACCAGGGAACGTGGCGAATAAAACGTGGCCTGAGGGACAGTAAAGAAAGAGTCTGAGACTCGCATCTGGGAGACAACTTGAGCCTATCATTGAGACCTCAGGATCGGATCTAAGTGAAACAGAGCAAGAGCCAGAAGGTAACCGAAGATCCAGAAGGGTTTGAGTGCCTTGTCAAAGATATTCCTCTCCTGAATGGACGTACCTGGTTACAAATGCTGGGGAGAAAGAGAACTGAAGTCTCATGGTTGGTCGTCGAGATAGTGCTGACGGTTCCTGGCATTGAGACAGATGCTCTGTTGTCTCTGACAGTTCCATTTCCGCCAAGGTTGAGTGGTTTGTGTACGTTGATCCTGGAAGATCTGGAATTCCCTGCATTTTGGTGTGCCACCGCCACCCTGAAAAACTGTTGCCTTGCGATTGAAGTTGCCTAGATAAGTCATCAAAGAAATTGGTTATGATCTCGTAAGGGATGTGAATTGAAGTTTGAACTGTAAATAAGTAAATAAAAGAAGATAACCTAGGCCTGAGTGGAAGAATAAACTTAGGGATTTTCATCTAGAAGAAAAAAGAGGGCTAAGGAAGTCTTTTGGACAGTGTATATATTTAATTGTAGCAAAGAAAAGGACACTTTCGAAAAAAAAGAGAGAGACTCTTTTTGGATTTTGGACATTGTCACATCTAGTTTGAAGTGAGGAGGAGACAAGGGACTCTGTGAATCATCATAACTTTGAACCGACTATCCAAGTATTCCAAGATGGAGGCTGCAAATCCAAATCGCAGGTGTATATGTGTTGTAGGAACACTTACAGTTATTGTGGTAGTAGTCATAGCTTTAGTCTTTGTAGAGCCAGTATTCAACTCACAGTGAAGTGGGTTGAGAAGGGGAATACAAAGCGTAACGCCCCCACCAGCACTTACAACTCCTGGAGGTACCCGAGGATCTGGGAAACTCTTAATACCACAAACTAGTCACCATCTGCACATAAATCTGTCTAAAGGAGATTACACACTAAACGCCTATTCAAAGATGCTTTTTTGATATATAGACACTATATAAGTGAGTAATTGCTATGTGTGTATGCAACTGCCAAGCTCTGTAGAAGAGGGAATTACATTACATCACTTACGGCTAACATATGGCATTAGTGGTAGTTTGCTTCTAAGCATGTTCTATGGGAAGGGTCATTATGAGATTTACTTTTCAAACTATGAAGTGATACTTGAATGGGTATGACTGACAAGGGAGGATAAACAGAATGGAAACATACTTTTCACCTATTATTACATTAGATAATGCTTATGGATATAGACATAACCTAACTGGCACTTGATGTAGAGAAGAAGTTTATAGATCAGGTAGAGGATAGACGTAGGGTACTAGTAAATATAGTAGATAAACCTGAAGAAAACACTGATTAGACTACAGAAGAGTTAGCTCTTAAGGCTAAGGGAAGTTCCGGTCCAATAGCTTGAGATTGTCAACATTGAGGGAGGCATTGTATATGACAAGCAGAAAGTAGAGAAAATTCTCTGTTTGTGGGACAAAGCGTATGTGATAACACATATCAACGTGGGGGGAGGTCTAAGGGAAGTTTAAACAAAACAATAGACCAGCAGGTTGTGTTTCCCCTGGCAACAAATATCAAAACACTAATACAACCTGGGTCAATGATTGAGCCAAGAAATTACACAAACAGGTCTAGGTGAACCCCATTCTCAACGTGACGACTCTATAAGAGAGCACTCCCTTCAACAGGACCCATCAATCACTTAAGGTGGTTAATTGTTATTATCATCTGGGTCTGTGTACTCCAACCAGCAGGACCAGTTCATGAAACAGTGACCCGGTCACTAGCATAGAAGGAGCAACCAAGGAGGATTGTCACCTGATCTCTCACGAAAATTGTCTTGGATGAGGTACTACCCATAGATCAAGGTGGGAAATCCTAAAGGTCAGCAGTAAAATCATAATAGTGTGAGTTAAAAATGGCTAAGGGTGCTCAAAAGGTCTTTAATAGTAGAGGACCCCTGTCATATTTAAAAAGCAAGATGGCAATATTGCATAAATTAAATTGACATTATGCTATTGTCCATAGCAAGTACGGTCAACATGTTTCTGCCCTCAATCGATCAGTAGTATCTGGGCTTTCGTCAGGACCTAAATTACTGCTGTGGTTTTCTTTGTGAAAAAACGTGTGAGTAAATTATACAAAAGTGGGGTGCAGATAAAAAATTCCTACCGCACCGGTCAAGTTTATCGGCAATCAAAACCGGATACCTGTGGAAAAATTGGAAAAGAAACAAAGACCCAATGTGTAAAACAAGCTCAACTACAGGTCAAACAAACTCAATGACCAAAAACTAGCATATACTAATGCTGTATGGCATTCAATACTGTTCGTTTTGAATTGCACTTACCCATAAACAGTGGGTACAGCCCTCACCTCAACCTGGTCTTGACTCAGGGAAAGGGGCCCCGCTCTAAAAGGACAAATTAGTAGGAGAAAGAGAAAACAGGTAATACCTGAAAAAACTCTCCTCTTTAGAAGCATAGTTTAAAAACCTGAGAACAGCACCAACTAATCCCAAAATGCAAAGGCAGATATGGTACATGAAAGTCATTATGGAAAGAAATATTAGAGCTGTGCCACATCTGCAGACACATTTGAATGTTCACTATCTTACTAGGTGATTATTAAACCGTGCCAGTAGACGTGAAACATGGAGGAAGACACACACTGTTAAAACAAGTCACATAACTCAAAATGAAGTTTGTCAAAATTGAATGTTAAGTCACGTGTACCAAATGTACTAGTATACAACAGAGTAATCACTGAGAACTCCCTTACATAGTGTGAGCTCAGTCAATCAAATTAATACAAAAATGAGATAAGCCTGGACAGACAAAGTGGAGTGTAGTAATCACCCAATCACGCCATCTGAAGCTAGCAAAATGAGCACTCACCTTTCCGTCGGTACCCCGGGGCGGTCTTTGAGTTAAGACCGGAGGTGCCGACGGACGCGGCGTGGAAGTCTATTTAACCCTCCTCAGTTCAAATGCCTACAGGTGAGGCGGGCCGATTAAGCTGCCCAAAGCACTGCCTGTAAAGACGTACCGCGCATGTGCGGTCAAGAGATGCTTCTGATAGAATGTTGCCCATGCGTGTAAGCAACTACCGCGCATGTGCGGCAAAGAGGTGTTTGTGATCGGGTAAGGCGCGTGCGTGGCGGAGAGGACAAAAACTCGTTCTCTCACGACAGCAACGCGTAGGTGCAGGATCTGCCCGATATGCATTACAACACTCCGACTTGTTATAAAACAAAACAAAACCGCTCCCATACGGTACAATAACCGCAAACATGATGTTGCTCAGAGGGTGTGTAAGTATTTAAGACACCACAATGATTGTGCAACCTAGGTTATATGAATGTATATAAAGAAGACTCTCTGTCAGGGAAGGTCAACAATGTATGTACATCCATGAAGGACATACATAGAAATAACCCATCTCCAGTGCGATAATGCAGCAATATAGTAGCCATCTAGTCGTCATAGTCCCCTCTGTAGCAAGCATATACATGCACATCAATATCAGCCAAAAAAGGGGGTAGATTTTACAACAACAGCCAAGGAATTTCATCATTCAAACCCTCAGTGTCTGAATGAAGTCTATGCACCCATCTCTGCTCTCTTACTAAAAGGAACTTCTGAATGTCAGTAATGTGAGCTGGAATGCGTGGTTGTTCTAGAACCACCCACTGAAGCTCGTTCTCTTTGTGTCCCACTGAGATGAAGTGATTAGTGAGTTTGGTAGCACTCTTTTTACATCGGATAGTGCTCTTGTGCTCCGATATTCTCACCTTAACCTTTCGTGATGTCATGCCCACGTAGTTTTTATTGCAGGGGCATTTTATCAGGTAAATCACTCGTTCACTGTTACAATTTGTATGGGTTTTGAGGGACCAAGGTCTATTCGTCCCTATCTCTACCTCAGTGGTGTGTCGAGTCTGGGGGCATACTGCACAATTTCCGCATGGGAAGTGACCTACAACTGGTGGTAACCCCCAAAGTGTGCTTGTTTCTTGGTTTCTTGGTTTCTCAACACCCTCGGGCGAGTGTGCACTAATCGATCTTTCAGATTGGAGCTCCTTTTGAAGCCCGCCTCACCTGTAGGCATTTGAACTGAGGAGGGTTAAATAGACTTCCACGCCGCGTCCGTCGGCACCTCCGGTCTTAACTCAAAGACCGCCCCGGGGTACCGACGGACAGGTGAGTGCTCATTTTGCTAGCTTCAGATGGCGTGATTGGGTGGTTACTACACTCCACTTTGTCTGTCCAGGCTTATCTCATTTTTGTATTAATTTGATTGACTGAGCTCACACTATGTAAGGGAGTTCTCAGTGATTACTCTGTTGTATACTAGTACATTTGGTACACGTGACTTAACATTCAATTTTGACAAACTTCATTTTGAGTTATGTGACTTGTTTTAACAGTGTGTGTCTTCCTCCATGTTTCACGTCTACTGGCACGGTTTAATAATCACCTAGTAAGATAGTGAACATTCAAATGTGTCTGCAGATGTGGCACAGCTCTAATATTTCTTTCCATAATGACTTTCATGTACCATATCTGCCTTTGCATTTTGGGATTAGTTGGTGCTGTTCTCAGGTTTTTAAACTATGCTTCTAAAGAGGAGAGTTTTTTCAGGTATTACCTGTTTTCTCTTTCTCCTACTAATTTGTCCTTTTAGAGCGGGGCCCCTTTCCCTGAGTCAAGACCAGGTTGAGGTGAGGGCTATACCCACTGTTTATGGGTAAGTGCAATTCAAAACGAACAGTATTGAATGCCATACAGCATTAGTATATGCTAGTTTTTGGTCATTGAGTTTGTTTGACCTGTAGTTGAGCTTGTTTTACACATTGGGTCTTTGTTTCTTTTCCAATTTTTCCACAGGTATCCGGTTTTGATTGCCGATAAACTTGACCGGTGCGGTAGGAATTTTTTATCTGCACCCCACTTTTGTATAATTTACTCACACGTTTTTTCACAAAGAAAACCACAGCAGTAATTTAGGTCCTGACGAAAGCCCAGATACTACTGATCGATTGAGGGCAGAAACATGTTGACCGTACTTGCTATGGACAATAGCATAATGTCAATTTAATTTATGCAATATTGCCATCTTGCTTTTTAAATATGACAGGGGTCCTCTACTATTAAAGAACTTTTGAGCACCCTTAGCCATTTTTAACTCACACTATTATGATTTTACTGCTGACCTTTAGGATTTCCCACCTTGATCTATGGGTAGTACCTCATCCAAGACAATTTTCGTGAGAGATCAGGTGACAATCCTCCTTGGTTGCTCCTTCTATGCTAGTGACCGGGTCACTGTTTCATGAACTGGTCCTGCTGGTTGGAGTACACAGACCCAGATGATAATAACAATTAACCACCTTAAGTGATTGATGGGTCCTGTTGAAGGGAGTGCTCTCTTATAGAGTCGTCACGTTGAGAATGGGGTTCACCTAGACCTGTTTGTGTAATTTCTTGGCTCAATCATTGACCCGGGTTGTATTAGTGTTTTGACAAAGCGTATGTGACCATATATTTTTGGTTAATGTTCCTGGGAGAACCTTCTTACAAGAATCTTTTTGAATGGTTCCAAGAGCATATTTTGTGCGTGGAAATGATGCGTACATGCGATTGCCAAACAAATGGCATGGTACGTGTTATCTGGCTGTTGTGTTTCTAAAGATATATCATGTGGATGATTTGGATAGTCATGAAGAGATAGGGGGACATAGAAGGAAACACAGGTTGAGCGCTGTAGAGGTTGTGGGTGATTTATTTGGTGCAATGATTCCAGGATTGGGAGTTTTTCTCAATAATGTCAAGATAAGGCGATTATCTACTATATTGGATAAGTTGTCTTTCAACACAGCTAAGTCCTTGTTGCTCATAGATGGAGAGATGGTATTTATAAGGGCTATGGTGATGCAGAATCATCTTGCTTTAGACATTATACTTGCAAAAGAGGGCAGAGTCTGTAAAGTGTTGAAGGTACAACAATGTTGTACTTATATCCCTGATAACAGCAAGGATCTGAGGAAATCCATCAGTAATATCACTGACATACATCAGGAGATACATGACCAGGCAACTGAGGAAGTATGGGACAAGGTTGGAAAAGGGTTTAGAGTGGTTGGAAATTGGTTTGCAAATTTGGGAAGTGGCATATTTGGATACATCTTTAAACGTATCTTGATTGTGGCAATTTGAATAGTTGTCGTGATTGGAGTAATAAGAGCATGTAAGTGGCATAAAGAATGAAAGCAAGCAATTGTTCTGAGGGAGAGAGAGAGGAGAATGGAAAGGCAGCAGGACAGCTATTATGGGAACGTAAAGCAAATGGAGGAGTTTAGGCAAAGAAGAATGACGAATGCATCTGTTTAAGTTGGTCTACTACATAAACATTGTAAAGGTGGTGTGATGACACAGGTCATCAGAGGTGGGACTGATAGAGTGGAAAGTTTCCATGTTATTTCCATTAATGTATGAGTGCGACATAAACACGTGTAGAGGGGACTCACATGTATTGGTTTAAATTTACAATTCGTAGAAGGCTTGTAGCATTTTTCATATTGTGGTCATTTCATTTAGCTGATGTATAAATCGTGTGTTGTGTAGTTTAATTGTTTTAACGTAGCAATGTAAAGTAATAGTTTAAAACGTGTAGGATGTGAGGAGCTATAATATGCACAATGAATCGATATATTGATTATGCTGTTGAGGAAATAAATAATAATGCTTCAATAGTTGCCTTTAACTGTAAGATAGAGAATGTATATTTAGAATCATTAGTGATTTTTAATGTAGGGAAATGTTAAGCTGACTTGAGTACTAGGCCTTAGCTGAAATGTAATTCTATGAGTGGTTTCTGCTTAGGGAAACAGTTTGTTATTCAGGTGTATTGCAGATGCTTTCTTTCTCACAGTTTGCATTACAGGCATTGAATGTATTTTCTTTAGACAGTAGGGTCTTTGTTTTAGTGGGTTAGACGAGGCAATGTTACATGATCCGAAGGTAGCGGTGAAGGCAAACTCGTTCCCATGGGAGAAGTACACCGCTTCAAGGCCAAAGTTTATTGAGACTGGAATGAGGTGTCTGGGGGCAGTGTGATCATGGAAGGATGCCGGTGGACCCATGAAGGATCAAATAGGAGTAGAACATTGTGGGACTTTCGTGGTCGATAGCTGAGCATTGGAGTTGGGAAAGAGCCCCCACTTCTTTCTTGCCCACCAGAGAGAGAACATCTTTGAGATACATCATTATGCTATCGACCCATGCACTCAGTGACTTCTTCATGGAGTGTCTATTACTGACACCTTTTTCTCAAAGATTCTAAGATCATGCTTATTGCAGGGACTTACCTAGCGTTAGAGTAGGGATAGATATATGCTCAATACGGTTCAAATCTCAATGCAGATACATTTTGAAATTGGCTTGTTTGTTGCTTACATCATCGAATTGGAATTGATGGTGTTGTTAATTCTTTATCATATCAATTTGGTGAGACGATTCGGTTTCATGTTGATCCCATTGTATTTTTAGACTCTCGTACTGAGATGTGTTTATGTCCAATTGGCTTTAATTCTGTAATAAATCCAAACTAAACTTTCTTAGTTCTCCATTGATCATTTTGTGATTGTAAATGCTGGTTGTGAAGACCATGACTAACACATTTTTTCCCCTTCACATTTTCATGCTTCTTAAAAGAACAATCGGACGAGTTCTAGAGGTTCCAGAGCAGATTCTAGATTAGGCCCTTTAAATGGCCACGTGGACAGTCCAGTAGGGGAGTATGAATAGTTTGTGTTGGTTTGTTGGTGTTGTTGAAAAGACAAGCTGAGAATGTGGCCATTGTAATGTATCGACGAGGTTGAGGAGGGGGTCTTGTTTTTTTAAGCTTGTGTTTTGAGGATGGTTGAAGGCAGTCAAGAATTTGGTTTGTGTGTGTTGAATAGATGAGGTGCAAAGAAGATTTGAGAATTCATCGATGAAGTTCTTGTTCTACCTTGGCAGGCCTGTATAAGAGATGGAAGGTGGTGGTCTAAGTTGAGAAGTGAGAAGAGACTGTTGAGAGTGAGAAGTGACATGTCAGTAGCGCCATGGAGTTGAGTGTCACTTGACTGCCTACAGTGCAGGAGGATGTATGGATGACAGCAAGTCTATTTTTCTTCATATGTGCTCCAGCCACATGATGGATGCTGTAGCCGAGGATGTGCATGTAAACTATGTTTCTGTGATGAAGTGCTTGTCAATTTAAATTCCTGTAATATTCGATATTTATGTTTGAGGTAATTCACAATATTTGTTTTTGAGAAGATACACATCCAATGGAAAAACACTTACTAACCAAGTAAACACCAAATAGAACCTGTGCTGGACTAATAATTACTGCTTAAATACCTGAACAATTATAAAAATATTGTCATTCGAGATTACTAACAGAGGAGCACTCCAAATAAAATGATAATTTCATCAGTTATAACTATTCTATCAAATCGCTTTTTGACGAGTAGCACGCTACTCCGGAACCCAAAAAGAATTAGTGGTGAATTAGTAGTGAAATATGAAATTAATTTGAGCGGTGGATATGTTAGTCTGTTATTTGGATTGAGCAGGATAGTGGAAGGAGAGAAAAGGGAAAAGTTTGCATTTATATAGCGCTTGCTACCCCTGATGAGGCGTCAAAGTGATTTTTCGGCGAGCAGCACGCTACTCCAGAACCCAAAAGGATTAGTGGCAAATAAGTATTGTAAAATATGAAATTAATTTGAGCGGTGGATATGTTAGTCTGTGTTTTGGATTGAGAAGGATAGTGGAGGGATAGGTTTGCATTTATATAGTGCTTGCTACCCCCTGATGAGGTGTTGAGGCACTTTTTGGTGGGTAGGACACTACTCCGGAACCCAAACAGGATTAGTGGGGAATTAGGATAGGGAAATATGAAATCAATTTGAGCAGTGGACATGTTAGTCTGTTATTTGGATTGAAAAGGAGTAGTGGGGGGTAGAAGAGGGTATGGCAAGTGTTTTTTTTTGTTCATAGAAGTAGGAGGGGGTTTGGGATGAGCAAAGGGGAGGTGGAGGTGCAAGAGTCAGAGGGAGGGGTTTAGAAAGGCTTGCTTGGGAGATCTGTATTGTAAAATAGGTACGAGATGATGCAAGATGGGGTAGAGTCTAGAAAGGGTTATTTTGGAGCTCATAGTAGTGGTATGGGCTTTGGCCTGAATGAGAGTGTGGAGGCAGAGGATTTATTGAGAGAGGTATAGGGTGAGAAATAGGTGCATTGGAAAGAGTAGTAGAATGAGGTTTGAGATGAGTCACAGAGTTGAGGTAGAGGATATACTGAGAGTGATATTGGGTGAGAAATATAGAGGGAGAAATAGGGTTGTACATTGGAGAGAGTAGTACAATGAGATCTGAGATGAGTCAGAGTGGACGTAAAGGTTATATTGCAGAGCTCCCTTCATAAAGACTCATGGAAATTAGAGGACAGTGAGGGAGAACAAGGCACAGGCAGCCATTTTAGAGAGCACAAAATAGCAGAAAACAGAGCTTGAGGAAGGAGTATGGGGGACACAAACCTTGTCTGTCACGATAATTACAACCCAACACAGGGTACACCTGAGCTCTGCACCCCCTGTGCCGGGCCTCACACACGCTAACAGATTAGCCACACTCTGAAAAGCGTAAGCACTAAGGCTACCCAGCAAACACCCCTGTGCACAAACCTAAACCACCAGGGAGCTTTCATTTAAAGCCCTTTCCACCTAACGCTGCTTGGCACCCTGCAATGATGCTGGTCTATTTACATTAAGTGACCCCAACACCATCCCTCGTACTATTATCTACACAACACCTGATCTCAGAAAGATGCATAACTGCTCCAAAAGGCTACAGTTTTGTGTTTGTTTTAAAGTATTAAACCCTAAACTTAACAATGACATACCAGTATAAACGCCCCAGTACACTTAGGAGAAATTCCCTGCCTACCCTGTTCTCTGAACACAGGCCTCAGTGCCCTGAACCTGCTCACCATTTGAGAAACAAAGTGCATATTCAGGGTAGTGCATACCAGCCTCAAATAGTTGGTCCCAACAACCATCATATACCATGTATGCACAAACAACCAACTGACAGCGTGCTTGAAGGACCACCCCCTTGATGACCATGACCCCCGTACATACCAAGTAACAGATTTTCAAGATAGTCCTGGATTCTCAACTACTGCCCATCCTTTTGTTAGAATCACGACCCGATGCCAAGACAAGGACCTCTTTCAAGCCCCACCCTCTACCCTATACTGGTGATTTCTCGTCCCATTGTTCAATTGTTCCATATCCCCTCCCGCTCATGTTCCCCTTGCCAGCCATACCTTCCCTTGGTGGCACACAGCTCTATAATCACATTTTCTTTGTAGTTTCACCCCATTACTCGAGCCCCCTTACCTGTGGAGTCTGCAAGGGCTACCCACTGCTGCTGGGACTGGTGGGTCCAAGGTGTCCCCACTGCTGCGTGGCCCTCCAGCTCCAGGTGGACCTCTATATTGCAGGGTGGGGGCTCCGTCAGGAACCCCGGGTGGGTAGCCTGCATAGGCGTGGGGGGCACGGTCAGCAGCTGGTTCAGAGTTGGGGTGGTTATGGGAGAACCCCATAGGAAGCACTGGGGGCCTCCAGGGTAGGACTTGGTGCATGGGTAGGCCCGGCCTGGGTAGTATGATTCGTAAGTTCACGGTAGGGCGCACCATAACCATCGGGCTGGTAGGGACTAGACTGGCACAGCCATGACTGAGGGAGGGACTGGCCTGGTGCAGCCACGAGTGAGGGAGGGACTGGCCTGGCGCAGCTAAGAGGGAGGGAGGGACTGGCCTGGTGCAGCCAGGAGTTGGGGACTGGCCTAGGTGCAGCCAGGAGTGAGAGACTGGCCTGGTGCAGCCACAAGTGACAGACTGGCCTGGTGCAGCTACGAGTGAGAGATTGGCCTGGTGCAGCCACCAGTGGTGTAGGGACAGGCTTGGTCCAGCCAGAATTGAGGGAGGGACTGGCCTGGCCTGGTGCAGCCAGGCATGAGGGACTGGCCTGGTGCAGCCACAACTGAGGGACTGGCCTGGTGCAGCCACAAGTAAGGGAGGGACTGGCCTGGTGCAGCTATGAGTTAGAGAGGGACTGGCCTGGTACAGCCATGAGTGAGGGAGGGACTGGCTTGGTACAGCCCGGCTTCTGACCTCCTGCTCCGTCCTGTTTCACTGCTGCAGCAGCTATCTGTACTTCACTCAGGGGGTCTGAGGGGGTCCAGTCCCTGCAGCTGACCCTGCCACTGGCCGGGGGGGCTTCCAGACAGTGGTCAAATGAGTCACCCTGAAAAATATGTTCTGAACTACCAATTATTGCTCAAGCATGAATGACCCTATTCTGTCCCTCAATAGAAAATACGTTTGAATGGTATTGGGTTTTGGGTGCAGACTTACAATGCTGAGTTCACCTTACTTTAAATACAGGGTTATTTGGTTTGACAAAACCATAAAACTATACTGAATAAAAAGGAGGAGCATCATAAACTAGCACTCACAGTTCCAATTCCCTTACTTAAATGATATTGGAGATCTGGCCAACCCTAGTGCCTAGTTAGTAAATTAAACCTGAGTCTGGGTTTACTGTCAGTGCTTGGGGCACTCAGTTTTAATGAATTTTTGCAGGTGAGGAAAACCATGGATTGATTTCCCCCATATTATCCATCATGTGATGCATAATCTGCAGATTTTAACAAAAAAAATGGTTTCAAGCTCAAACGGATCAAAGGTTATTAAAAAAAGTGGCAACACATATTGCTGCGCACTGAAAGAAATTCCCTTTTCTAAGGTTGGTTGGTCCCTTTTCTGTTGCTTATTGCTGTATTTCAGTGTTAAACTGGTACTCATGGGGTTAACCTGTGTAAAAATGACAAAAAAAAGAACTACTATCACGAAATGGGCTGCATTACACAATATAATTTGCCTTTTCTGGCCACATAATTTAGTCAACCCTGCTCCATGATTTAGTCCTCCCTTGCCGCATAATTCCTGTGGCCCTAGTCCTAGGACATCATGTAAATGACAGTATTTTTCTACTTGCCTCTTGTCCTGGTGCTCTCAGTGTCAGCAGCCTTATGTGGTAAATTAATTAATTACCAGATCTGAATTTCTATAAATTATCAATATAAATGAAATAATGAACTGAGGAATCCGTGGTGTAAGAGTTAAAATGGGTCTTTATTCAGTAACCCGGGTTAATGGAGAACAAACTCCATCACCATGAAAGGATCAGGAGTGGTCTGAGGCTTTATTCACAGAGTACAGTTTTTATACATAT
The DNA here is from genome assembly GCF_964204655.1 of Triturus cristatus. NCBI lineage: Eukaryota > Metazoa > Chordata > Amphibia > Caudata > Salamandridae > Triturus > Triturus cristatus. The sequence continues at coordinate 222,935,321 of NC_140594.1, read as the reverse complement.
CACAGTACACTTTCAACTCATGGGGAGGGGCCCTCCTGGTTGCGTCAAAGGAAAAAAAAACGTTACAAGTTAGCATTGCTCAAGACGTATATGCAAAACCACACAGATCAGCACATTTTTCAAGAAAGCAACTCGGGTGGATGCTGTCAGAGGGAGAGGGGGCTTGTGTGACGGAAAGATAAGGATGTGGTGAGCGAGTCATGAACAGACAACCTTGGAGAGAACTGAGTTACGTGACATTCTGCGAGGCCCTTGGCCAGCCGGCCTTGAAGAGATACGAGATAAACTTGCTTTTCTTAGAAAAGAGGAAGATGGTGGGCCCATTTTTTTAGAATCGGCTTAACCACAAAAATGCGTGAAGGTTACTGTCAGAAAACCAGCTGCAGTATGAGGAGATACTTGAACTGGCTGACTCTGGGCAAGCTGACATGAATTCTTAAAATGGATGCTGTGTCCAAAATGGATGCTGTATAGAATTGTTTTAGAGCACAATGAAAAAGGGAAGTTTGTGAGGGGACAGAGCCGGGAGCGGTCTTTTAATTTTGATTTTTTTCATTCCCTCCTTGTCCCCAAGCTAAACTTATCCCTTTCTTTCAGATTACATCCATAGCCATGAGGCCATCCACATGGGCCTGCAACATAATTTTCTCATTTTCTCTTGCTCTATTAATTGGCTTAGGCACCAGGCATGTGGCACAGAGACCGCATAAAGCGGGGCCACATTGGTCACAGAGACAGCAGGACAATATCACCATCAACACAAGACCTAGTCCAGAAAGCACCTTCCAACTCCATGCTGACAATATGCCCCACAACCATCCCATTAGTGTCCACGAGCCAGGTTCTTGGTGTAAGTCTGAAGCCATTTTGTGCAATTTGGAAATTGCTGCATAAACTGACGGCGAGTTATCAGGTATATATACACAGCAGGAAGAACCTATCAATCTGCATGCTCCACCCCGGTCAGCCAGTATGACGTCAAGAACAAGACGATTTTGCAAAGTTACCATCCTTATGGCTGTCTGCTCCTCAGTCAGGTTTCCAAGGGCAGATATGGTCTGATTGATGACAGCCTCCAGAGTCCTGGTATGCCTACGTATTCATTTACTATTTTGTACAGGGCCTATGAAAAAGAAGAATTGCCTATTAAAATCAGTATATTGTTCCCAAGTTGTTTCAGTCTGGTCAACCCCTGAGGTATCAATTGTTCTTTTCCTTCGCTTGTGCTGATATAGCTGGAGGTCCCTATGATATGAAGGAGGGGCTATGAAAACTGGGGGGAGGAGAAACGCGATGTAACACGTGCCATCCCATCCTTGTGGCAATTGAAAATAGGCCATGGAGCCACATACAAAATAAGTGTGTCGGGAGGCTAAGGCAGAGGACTTACCCCTATCCTCAAAATCCAGTATTGTGGAGCAATCACTGTGTCCTAGTTTTAGAGACCCATTATGCCTAAAGCACAGATGGCCTTTAGTTGGTGTTACCAATATAGAGGGAGGCCCATTATTCCTTTTGGGTCTTATGTTCAGGATCTGGAATGGGAATGTCTTAGTCTTGTTATCTATTTGGTATTCTTCTTGTTCTAACTTGGACCCTCTTGATTGCTGGTCGCCGTTCTCATCAGGGTAACAGTCTTTGTTCATGACAACATTCAGATCTCCCCATAGCCATCCGTTTTTATAAGACTTCTTTCCATCAACTTTTCGTATATCCCCTCAGGAAGGAGAACCTTCAGTAATATCTTTATATCCTTAAAAGTATAATTCCCTAGACTCAGAATGTCCCTTATTTCTTTATGGAATCCTGCAGGGTCTTTTTCGTGTGGTGGGACTATCTTTTTCATTTCTAATATCTCTAACTTGGTAAGAGGGGTGTATACATGCACCCGCTCATACTCACCGTCATTACGCAGCCTTGGGTGTACCTCTCTCAGGGGAAATTGTCCCTTGTCATAGGTACCCTTACCGGACATTTCAGTTTCGAACTGTACATAACGTTGCCTTAGATCCAGAACTTTAGTAATGAATTCTTCATCCCTTGTGGACCAAAACCCGTCTGCGCAGTCACGCAGTAAATGATATATTTTCTTAGGTGGGGGACATGTTTTTTCATATAGTGTTGCCAAATGTTGTAACATGAACATACCTGCTATTCTTTGATCAGACAGGGAGAGGGAGAGGAAGATCTGTCCTACCATATCAGGGTCATAAAGTTGGTGCTGGGCAATCCAATCAGTGGCTGATCGGGCTATTTCTTTTTCATGTGGGGTGAAAGGCGGGTCGTCCTCGAGCCAGTGCTCCAACGACTGGACAGTGCACTGGAACAGCTTAGTGGAAGCGGTATCCGTTCTAGTATTTTTGTACTCAGTTGAGATATGAGGGGGAAGGGGAGGGAATCCGTGACGGCGATGGCTACGGGCTAGTCCCATAACAGGAGTTTTCCCTCCATCTTCTTCATCACCACTCGTCTCTTCCAAGACGTTTTCCTGTCTGTCCCAATCCTGATGGATGGTATGGATGCCCGATATCAATTGTAATAGTAATTTTTCTATCTGTTCGTGTTTAGTGAACTTGGACCGTTCAAGTGAGTGACTTAGGTCCAACAAATGGTTGGGCGCCTCGCGATTACTGCAGTCCAATATCCTTAAGAAACAGGTCACTGTAAACTGTAATATGGTCTGTTTGGTCGCGACCTTTCTACCTGTTATCATTGTTAACAAGGTCTGTTCATTTTTACCCGTTCGGACGAAATCGTGAACTGCGTCCAATTGGGATTTGCTGTTGGGAAGATTCTGGAGCGTGTCCAGGGCCTGTCTCAATCTATGAGATATTATGGCCATTCTACCCTCTCCGGGGCATTCATCATAAGGGCATTCCAAAGGCGGGATATCACTTTTATCCTCTGCCCCGTCTTTAACATCGTCTAGGGGAGGAGCGGTGGCCTCTTGGCCACCCATCGGTGCTGGTGATATTCGTTGCAGGGCTTGCGGTTGAACCACGTAAGGCGGGGGACTTTCTATTAAGTAAGAGGACACGAAATCCTCTGAAGGAGTTATTTTTACCTTCGCCATATGTTCTTGGATGGACATCTCCTCTCCAGTTGTTTCAGTAGGCAGAACGGGATAAATTCCCTCAATAAGTGCATTTTTTTCTCTTTCTCTTTGTTCAGTAATAACTCTCTCTCCCTCTTCCTGTAATTTCTTTTCTTTAGCCTGGTCTGACATTTTCCTACCTTTTTCAGCCTTCGTCTGTTCCTTCTGGTCCCTCCTATGCGCTTCCTTGCGCCACAATTCAATTGCTTTTTCTTGTGAAGGCCTTATTTTCTTTGTCCACAACTGTTCCTCTACCGCCATAATACATTCCATGTCCCACGTACCTGTAGGGGGCCATCTATGTCTGGGTTCTAGATGTTTTGTATAATCTGACCACAGGTCCAAAAACATTACCCCTTCAATACCATGTTTAGTATACATGAAATGTCCAGGTGTGTCTCTAGGTGGGACCGGAACAGCCTGCTCTAATAGTTTTTTCTTGGTACTTAAACCCCGAAATTTGGAGAATAAAGGCATTTTAAAGCCTTTTGCCTAAGCCTTATAAATATCAAATCACGAAAACAATATACTTGATATCTTCATACACTGGGGAACCAGTGCAACTTTACCGTGTTCTATCACAGAACCCGTCTTTATACATTCCCAGTAGTACTCACCGAGAAGCAGAACTTGAAGACCTGGTCATCGGACTGGAGCGCTGCGCAGTGGAATGAGGAATAACGGGACTCTGGAAACCTCGGACTCGACAAGTTCACTGGTCGGGCTCTGGGTTGGAGCGCTCCGCCACCTTCCTCACCGCCTCGTGTGGATGTTCAGTCTCAGTCTGTCTCCTCCTCGCCGCGAGGGAGTCAGCAGGAATACCCCGCCTCTTGTGCACGTGAGAGTCCATCGAGGGTGTGGAAGGGACAAAGACCGGACCTAGATCTCCGGCGCATGGGGAAGGGGGGGGCGTCCCTGTTCGGGCGCCATTAAATGTGGTAAATTAATTAATTACCAGATCTGAATTTCTATAAACTATCAATATAAATGAAATAATGAACTGAGGAATCCGTGGTGTAAGAGTTAAAATGGGTCTTTATTCAGTAACCCGGGTTAATGGAGAACAAACTCCATCACCATGAAAGGATCAGGAGTGGTCTTAGGCTTTATTCACAGAGTACAGTTTTTATACATATCACAGTACACTTTCAACTCATGGGGAGGGGCCCTCCTGGTTGCGTCAAAGGAAAAAAAAACGTTACAAGTTAGCATTGCTCAAGACGTATATGCAAAAACACACAGATCAGCACATTTTTCAAGAAAGCAACTCGGGTGGATGCTGTCAGAGGGAGAGGGGGCTTGTGTGACTGAAATATAAGGATGTGGTGAGCGAGTCATGAACAGACAACCTTGGAGAGAACTGCGAGGCCCCAGTGGGCCCTTGGCCAGCCGGCCTTGAAGAGATATGAGATAAACTTGCTTTTCTTAGAAAAGAGGAAGATGGTGGGCCCATTTTTTTAGAATCGGCTTAACCACAAAAATGCGTGAAGGTTACTGTCTGAAAACCAGCTGCAGTATGAGGAGATACTTGAACTGGCTGACCCTGGGCAAGCTGACATGAATTCTTAAAATGGATGCTGTGTCCAAAATGGATGCTGTATAGAATTGTTTTAGAGCACAATGAGAAAGGGAAGTTTGTTAGGGGACAGAGCCGGGAGCGGTCTTTTAATTTTGATTTTTTTCACTTAGCAAGAGACTGTTAAATTATACCCACATGAGGAGATGAGGCGCCTATGCTATATAGGCTCGGTATTAACAGGTATGAGAGGAAATGACACGAGTCCTCAATAAATATTTTTATTTGAGTGAGCAAAACTAAAGCAGTGAATACTTCAGATTATTTTGCTTGTAATTAGCAATCATGAGTGGCGGTGCTCCGCTGCTCATCTCTAAGCGCGGTCAGACCGCTGCATTATGACACAGTCGATCTGAAGGCATGGGTCCAGGGACCGACCAACAGCTTCCGACGGGCTCAAGGAGCCCGTCAGGCAGACAGTTGGATCACATTCCCCGCAATGGGGGAGGTGCCTTCTCAGGCACCACCATGGGGATTGTGATCCACCTTTCCGCCAGCCATTTCACGTCAGTTCTTCTGATGTGAAAAGGCTGGCAGAAAGGCTTTTTTGGGGCCCCTAGCAGTACTCCGCTATGGGTCTAGGGTGGGCACCTGCGGTGTCCCCTAAACAGCTCTGCATCGTGTGGCAGGCATCGCATGGTGCCTGTCACAAGGTGCAGGGATGTTTGGAAACATGCCTCTTTCCATTGGGTCTTGTGCTTTGGCCCTTTTCTAGGCCACAGCACAAGCCCCAATGCAAATAGGCATGTTTCCGACCACCTCCACGGCAAATTTGTTGGTTGGGACCGGCGACTATCTGTCGGACGGTCCCTTTGCCGCAACGATGCTGGTCAGACACTCGTGATTGGCCGCAGAGTAGTGAAGGTATGTAGTGAACTCTGGTCCTTTATCAAACTTATTACTGACCCATTGGTTTCTTAAAGTAAAATGACATTTTGAGGTCAGGAAGGGGCTGTAGGGGTGTAGCATCACACTGGTGCAGTCAGTCAGCATGGAAAATGGTAAACCCATGCACAGCTACCGTCAATAAAGAGCTAAATGTTTTCAGAATTGTTATATTATCTATAAAAACACAGTGGTATATTCACAAGAACGCATGATAACTACCACATGAGTAGCCTAACGCAACTTTCAATACCGCAGCCCATTGTGGGAAAATAACCCTGTGACAACGTGGAATTCACAACACGGCGGTACCATGCGATAGTCTGCCGAAAGCGTGGACAATGTCCGCGATACAACCATTACGATGGAGATAAAAACACAAACCACAACACCAAAAAACACGCGATGGGCCAAAGCGCGATAAGGAAAGCAGCGATAAGCAGCACCAGGCCTGCAACACACACCTGGCAGGCGTCAAAAAACACCATAGAAGATGAAAAAACAAACAAACACAAACTGACCAACACCCAAGCACCATGGAGGCAGCCGGAGCAGGCGCAGAGGATGAGTGCAACACCACATGCACCCTGGACAACCAGCCTGGGACCTCGGGGACAAGGAAGGGCAAGAACAAGAAGACGAGGAAGACGAAGTTCAGTCTGCAGGCGAACAGGATCATAGTCACGGAGGTGATGGAACACCATCAACAACTGTTCGTCACCTCCAACGTGTCATTGGGCACCAAAACTGGAATATGGCGGGACATCGTCGACAAGGTGAATGCCGTCGGAGAGCACAAGAGGACAATGGACGAGGTCAAGAGGCGATGGAATGACAGCCAGCGGAAGACCAAGGAGAAACTCTCCGCCAACCAGAAGGCAGCAACGCTGACTGGAGGAGGGGGGCCAGTGCCACAGCTGGAGCTGGATGACATGGAGGAGCTGGTGTCCACAGTCATCAGTGTGGAGACTGTGTCCGGAGTCTGGGGACCGGACACTGCTCGACAGGACACAACACTACAGTGAACAGGGTGAATGAAAAACAAGTACTGGGGGGACGGGTGGAGATGGCCACAATGGCACACATGCACAATCATGCAGGTCACAGTGCACACCCACAATGACCCTGGGTCCCCGCCCAGACCTACAGACTGTCACAATGTACAATGCCATGCTGTCTGAATGTCAACATGTGCCATGCGGCTACTTACATGTGGACACATTGTAATACACCATCTCCCATTCACATTTCAGGGCCACCGTCAACACCCCCTGCAGAGCAGTCCCAGCCACTCTTCACTGATGACAAGGAGGACAACACCAGCATCGACACCCAAACCATCCAAGACATCATTGACCTCATCTGCAAATCACCACCGGGATCAGGGCAGCCCAGCTACATCGATGAGACCCCACCCACCACCCAAACCCCCCAGCAGGAGGCACCCAAAGCCCCGGCACTCTCCCAAGACCCCCAGGAACAACACATGGCCTTCCAACGCTGTGTGCTGGAGGGCCAGAGGGAGATGGCTGAGCAGGTGCGGGTGGGCTTCGACCTCATGGCTACCAAACTGGATGCCATCCTTGGGTGTCTAGGCCCGACCCATTGTCTCCAACGAACCCTGACTGACATCGCTGGAGTCATGACGCAGAGAGAAGAACACCTATCCGCTCAGAATGGCTCCTGCAATGACAGCCGTGAGCTGGCACACATGTGAAAGCTCATGGAGGACTTGGTGCAGATGGAGGCGGAAAGGATGGCAGCCACTGCTGCAAATCAGCAAAATGTAGCTGGGATCTATCATGCACTGCTGGTCTACATCATGGCATTGCCACCACAAGGCGTGGTGCTGATGAATGCTGCTGCTCCCACACCATCCACATCTGGGCCCCCTGGTGTGTCATTGCCTCCCAGTACAGCAGGCCTATCCACCCAGGCACCTGATGTGTCAGGGGCACACAGTGCCGCAGCTGGTACAGCAACACCCACAGGTGGCGCATGCAACACATCCGGGGATGAGGACGTGGATGGGTTTGTGATCACAAAGAGGCAATAGCATTCATTTCCACCAATGGGCCTGTTGCTGCTTGGTCCCGCACATCGCCTCATGACCTTCCACTGTCCCCCGATACACTCCGATGCACTCACCTTGGACAGCGACATGGACTGACACCTCCTGTTCGACGAAAAATGACACGGCGGACAGACTGCGGACTGTACCCTTCCTCTACTGCAGTACATGTCATCCCCGGATGAACTCTGGCTGGTCCTCCACGGGCCCATATTGTGTGGTGTGCTCGGCATTGCCCTGTACCGCTCCAGCTGCAGGACTGCACTGGATGTGCCAATAAACATCTAGTGACGCACTGCTTTGTCATGTCTTACATCATTCAGGTATGGATGTGTGGATGGATGTGTGGACAGTGCCTTCCCTTGCGTCAATGATGTTCAACCTGCGGAATGCTAGTCAGAGGGTGCAACATTGCGTTTTGTGTACATGGTCCCGTGGACACTACAACAGAGACATACGCATCAGTCACTTCCTAGTCCGGACATGGACTGAACCACGCCCAGAGTCCACGAGTCATTGTTGCAAGCCCTGCGCTGGTCTGGCGTATGGCAGGCCAGACTGCTCTACTTACGCTCCGAGGGGGGGGCCACATTGCTACCCCTCGCAGGTGTACTCGCTGGTGGTGTGCAAGTCACTGGTCTAGTCATCAGCATGTCACAGCCGCTCCCTGAGGGCAGGTTTTCACACACACCACACCCATCTGGCACAGGCATCACTGGCCATGTGACTGCTCCAACATAAGGGGCCGACAGCGTCACATCCCTCTCTTTTGGTGCTGACTGGATGACGGACGCTCCATACTTCTCATCCATAATGGGCCCATTAGTTGTTGCTCACAGGGTTGGTGGCAACCGAGGCCTGGCGGACGGCATGGGCCTAACGCCACGTAGCGCTGACTGGGGTTGCACAGGGTTAGTGGGACCCAAGGCCTTGCGGCCCTAATGGGCCTGCCACCACGTGGCGCTGACTGGGGTTGCACAGGGTTAGTGGCATTGGAGGACCTGCGGACAGCACAGGCACCCCACCAAGGGACGGTGGCTTTGGGTGCACTGAGTCAGTGGCACCTTAAGCTGCTGAGCGGGTGTGCAGCCTGCGATGATGCCCGTTCCAGCGATCCGGCCAGCTCAGGTAATGTGTGCCCTGCTGGACCGCAGTGTGGGCCAGAGCCAGCGGGCGGCACAGGCCTACCGCCATGTGGCATCACCTCCTGAATCACAGAGTTAGTGGCACCCATAGGGCTGAGCGGGTGTGCAGCCTGCGATGGTGCCGGGTGCACTGGTATTGCATATGCCATGGATTAATCAGGACCCAGCACCACACGTAAGACCTGGTGGCCTGCGGAGCGTGGCTGCATGGTGTGGAGGGTGCCATGTCCGCGGGCCCCGGGCCCCGGGCTTGTGGCTTGCATGGCACATGGTGGGACCGCCCATCTACGCGCCAGTGACGGCAGGTGAGCATTGAGGCCTCGGTGTGCATGGGCGGCCAAGCTCGGATGGGCGGCGGGAGGGGCTGGTGTGCCTCTGCTTGGGTGTGCATGGGCGGGCAGGCGATGTTGTCTTGTGCAATTGTGTGTACTGTGCCAATCGTGTATCTGGACTCTGTTTCAGATGACGGCTCTGTCTCAGATGTTTGACCTGGGGTACTGCTATGCATGCCAGCAAGTGGTTGGAGACACACCGGGGGCAGCAGGTGAGCAGTGTGCCCTGGGTGCGCAGGGGCGGCTCTCCCTCACCCTCTCTTCTTCTCTCTCTCTCCTTCTCTCTCCCTCACCCTCTCTTCTTCTCTCTCTCTCCTTCTCTCTCCCTCTCCCTCACCCTCTCTTCTTCTCTCTCTCTCCTTCTCTCTCCCTCACCCTCTCTTCTTCTCTCTCTCTTCTTCTCTATCTCACCTTCTCTTCTATCTCTCTTCTTCTCTCTCTCTCTCTCTCTCTCCCTCTCTTCCTCCCTTCCTCTCTTTCTCCTTTCCTCTCTGTCCTTTGATGTGCGCAGGACACACCTTCTCATCATGTTTTTTGTCTTGCAGGCTGGGACCTGCGGATTGTCTAGAAGGGAGCGGACATTTGTCATCATTTAATTTCTTTGTTATTTTTAATAAAGTTACATTTGTTGCTTTGGAAGTGAATGTGTGCTGCTCATTTCTGTGTCGACACATGCATGTCACCAGTTGTGATTGTGCGACGGCAGGCTGATTATTTTGTACATGTTTGGGTGTAGCTGATGTGGCATGTCTTTGGTCGGGGGGATGCCAGGGAGGGGTGGTCCGGGGGGTTGTCGGTGGGTGTTGTCGGTGGGTGTTGTCGGTGTTGTGGCTCTCTTGGGTGTCCGGGCCGCATGATGGGTGGCTCCATGGCATCTGTTGCCCTTCCGATGTGGCCCTGGGTTGGTCTCCCTTTTGTGGTGCTGGCTGCCGGCCGATTTAACACCAGGTCAGAGCAGGTGTAGATTTCCTGGTGCTAATGCGCCTGTTTTGTGTTCTTATCGCCGATGTGGCTGTTCGTTGTGAATGTTGAGGAGTGGTGTTGTCGCGGCTTTTGGCACGGGAACGCCCACTCTGCATCTCATTAGCGATATTTGCGGGGGTCCTCTGTGGCGATGTATTTTGCGGCTGCTATTGCAGGGAAACTGGTGATAATGGCTGTTAGCACCAGCTTGTGAATGGGGTGGTAAATTTATCACGACTTTGGCTGCGATAAAGTGCCGTTAATTCAGCGATAGCTCCTTGTGAATATGGCCCACAGTTTCAACAGATTTCAAACATTTTACAGGACTAAGAACAAAAAGCTATGGAAAGCTATGTTTATCTTGAATGATGTCCTGTCCCACAAACCTAATACATTTTATGATGGTCGCAGGTCTGCATTATCCTTCCCCCCCAATAGGACATGCTGCTCTTTATGTGCTATGGTACGAAAAGTCAAACTGCACAATGCAAAAGCAGATCGCTCTGCTCATTATGTTTTATGTAAGAAATCCTGTATTCACATATTCTTCTGTTTGCAAAAGTCTGGAACACTATCCTACATCAAAGAATGCCCCTTGTTGTCCGAGGGTAAAATCCCTTAAGAACATCCTTCTTGTGAACCCTCTTAATTTGCCCACTAAACTCAGGACTCCTGTGTACAGCTCCCTTTGCTGTGTCTAACCACTAAATGCTGAAGGCTGCTCATTGGCTTTTTCCACAGACTCACTCAATTTATCCATTTGTTTTCCAAGATATTATTTTCCATCCTAATAAGAATGTTTCCATCCCATACTCCATATTACATACTAATAAGAATATATTTCTACCCAAACAAATTCTTTTTGGCAAGATTAGGATAATGAAAGAATAATATAAAATCATACCACGCAGTTTGTATGCAACTCTTTGATGACAGTTCATGGGTCATTGTGTAAGGATTGTAATTTATGAACCGCAAGTAACAAAGGGATCTCTGTGACAAAAGCAGTAACCCACTCAGCTATCCACATAAAATACATTCTGTCTTTGCAGCAGACATATTAACCCTCTGAGCTACTTTATGATGAGTCAAAACTGCCAATAGATAAAACTCTGATCTCTCTCCAGTAGGTACATTAATCACCAGAGTTCTCTTGAAATGTGCTGCCTGAAAACTACGGGACACAAAAGGAAATCGCATCAGTTGCTTTTAAATCCATAAATTATTGATCAATTACCTGTCAAGCATGCTTCCTCTCCTCCTCACAGACGACTTCCATCGGAAAATCGATAACATGCTCACCGAATTCCTCTGGCGAGACAAGAAGGCAAGGATTAGTATTAAGAAACTGAGGCTTGCTAATGGTCAGGGGGGTGGCAGGGGGGTGAACCTAGCAGATTTCAAAGTTTACCAACCAGCCTTCCTAGCAAAACAGGGCACACAGTGGGTGACCCAGATGCCCGACTACACACCAGCATGGCTACAGGTAGAGTATGCCATCCAAAACAACCTGCACCCTCTTGCCCTACTCACTACAAACACATACCCACACAAGTCTGAACAGATTCTTAAAAACACTAAAATAGCACTCCTAAAAATGGACAAGAGAATGGAGGTTAGCATCAGGGGATCCAAGTCAGAGTCACTGTGGACAACCAGCAAAATCAAATATAAGGGGAAAAGTCTTAACTTCGAGACATGGATAGAGAAAGGTATATGCTTTCCACACCAACTAAAGAAGGGGGTATCCCCGATTACTTTCTCTGACCTGAAAGCAGAACATCAACTAAAAGACTTAGACCGTTACAGATTCCTAAAGATAAAAGCAGCCCTGTCGAAGACAAAACTAATCAGCACCCAAACCTCAATCTTCCGCTTTGTGGCAAACATCAACAAACTAGAACACCAAGTCTCACAAATTTACAAGCTACTATGTCCAAAAAACACCAAACTCAATGCCAAAACAACCGAATACTGGGACAAACAGCTTCACCCCCGCTAAATGACCAGGAGTGGAAACAAGATCACCCCAGTCCTTGCACAAACAAAACTTTGGCTACTACACAAAACCTTCTGGACCCCAGACCGACTACACACACTAGGCCTCAGGGAGGACTCCCTCTGCTGGAACTGCAACACACAGAAAGGGAACCTAGCACACCTTATCTTCCACTGCCCAAAACTTGAGGTATTTTGGGGAAGAGTTTTTGACTTTATAGACAAAGTGTTTAAATGCAAAACAACGAAGGACTTCTCTTCCCTCGCCACAGCATTTATGAGATCTGATCTCTCCTCTGAGAAGGAGAAGGAGCTAATGGACTTACTACTGACTGCTGCTGTTAAACTGGTTCTGAACTGGAAAGACACTAGCAAAACTAGCTACCAAGGATGGTTAAACTGGGTCACTCACCTTAGAGGAGCGGATTGTTTGGCGCTGCAGTACTCCCCATGGAAGGCGTCTTCCAGGGGGCTGTGGGAAGCTCTGGACAGGTCCCTAGATCCATACAAGCCACCATAGATGAGTTGACCTAAGGCTTTTTGATCCTGGGAAACCTCGGAAACGATCTCAAGAACCCCGAGCTGTGGACTATTGAAATGCAGTTTGACTTATCGGTCGCTAAGGATTTTGCCTAGAATGTACACCTCTCTAATGGGCTTTCCTATCCCTTTCTCTGCTCCATTCCTACTTTGCTGTCCTTTTCCGCCTTTCATCTTCCTCTATATCAAACCATACCAGCAAGAGGGTAAGCACGGCTATAGCAATGTACTAACGATTAATTGCCAATTGAGGTGCTCCCTGCAACAGATTTTGATGATTGTATACAGTATATAAAAATGTTAATAAAAACAATTAAAAAAAACAAACACAGTGCCCCATGTAGTGAGCGCCAGGTGCGGCTGCATCGGTCGCACCGTTCTAAAGCCAGCCCTGCCTCAGCTACACACTGTGGAAATGCCATGTACTCTGTTCTCAAATGTTTTAAAATCTGCCAAAATCAATATCTGGGCTTGCCACAGAGTGGCACAAGCATCCACCAAGCTAAGAAAACAACTACACCAGACACTGTAGTATTAAAGAACTGCACAAACCACAGAGGGATGTTTTTGCACCACTTCTGCACATTTAACTTAGTAGATTTCAAATACACTTTTATCTATCATGAGTGAGGCTCGCCTGTTCAACTTACAACGTGCCCCCTGGTAAACAGAGGTGCAAATGCATCTTGTTTTGTCTAGAACAAGAATGAGGTTTTGGTCAGACAGACTAGGACGAAAAAGAAAATTCTGTTTATGTCAAAACACAACGACCACTCCCACCCTGACACAACCCCTCATAATCCACCTGAGTAAGTACCATGTGTTGCTTTTAGGAAGGGTACAATCGCAACCAAAGGCAGTGGTACTCAGAGAATAGTTGCAGCCACTATTAAATACCACATGATGCAAGACTTGAAACCTGTGGAATCAAAGAACACTCAACACTCAAGGCGAGGGTTCCAGGATGAGTCTTACACGTATGTTTGCAACTAGAGTTCGGGCTCCTTGCTACAAATAATCGCCGTTTACATCACGTTTTGAAACCTGTGGATAACCTCAATCGTGAAAGAAGCTGAAGGGACCAACAGTAAGAATTTATTGAGACACAATACTTAAAGACAATCACAGGTAAACACATTTATACTGAACAATATCTGTAAACAGTCACAATCATCAGGGTGCGTGTATGTAGGACAAATCATAGTTTATTCCAAAATAATCATCATCATCATAGACTTTATTTCGATCACTATGTATCATAAAAGTATAGACAACAAAGCAACCACAATACACAACTACATCAACATAGACATATAAATATCAATACATACAAGTTAGCTGTTAAAAACACAATACAATAAACACAGAAATTCATGTCACAACCGTTGTCTTAAAATAGCAAGAGACTAAAACCCCAGAAACAGTTCATAGCATAAATAATCCCTCCACATAACTTCATCAATGTCAAGCAGTTCATATCAAAGATCAGTGGCAGACTGTAGGAGTTTAGCTCGCTTAATCCAAAATGCCTTTGAAAACATAGCCACACAATAAATTACAATCTGGCTGGTGTCACTATACAGTATTCTAAATGTCTCCTTATGCTCCCTACAGCACAGATTTTTACGAAGGGGAACAATCCATTTTGCATGTGTAGATTTGTAAAAGGACCAAAAAAAAACATGGATAAGTGATTCAGAAAACTCTTCACAGCCTACACACAGTTCATCAAATGAGACTTTTTCCTGTTGCCATTTGCAGGTAAATTATTTTATAGGTAGAGTGCCATACCTGAATTGGAGATAACGTTTCCTCGCCAGTGGAGGGATGATTTTGTCAATAGTGCTTTCATAGGCGACCAAAATAATCACAGTAGTAATAAAAATACACGCAATGATTAGTTTTCAAGTTGTGAACAAATACATTTCATGTCTAAGTTGAATATGAGGCATGGCATAGATATTTTTTACATTGTTATTTTGCTGAATAAAATGTGATATAGCAGACTGGGAGCAAACCAAAGGACAAGATTTCCTCTTAAAAGAATGTGCACCGCAAACAGGTTAGCCTATAACGTTTGGCCTCAAATCTGTCTTTATTGTACGAGACATGTACACCCACATTAGGAGAAAGTAAACAAATAATTAATCACCACAGATAACAGCAATCAAACAAAGCAGAAACTAAAAACAAGGCAGTGCTTCAGGAAGGAGAAGGAGCAACGTCTGAAAGGTTGTGCATCTAGGGCAACAGCAAGTTCCCAAGTAAAAGTAAACATTTGCCTCTGGTCCAGAAGCTCAGGGATGTGGTAGGGTCCTTTTATATTAAGTCTTATTTACAGACTGCTTTAGCTCTCTGTTGTCAAAGATCTGTTGTTGAAAATAAATTAAGCACAATGTTAGTTTCAGACCAACCCCTGCACATCCCGTTTACTCATTCGATTCCTTTTCTCCTGTTCTTGTGCATGTTGTGCTCAAGGAGCATTTCCTTTCTATTTTGTTTCTAAACCGATCATTTGTCTTCTTTTACTACCGCTATGAGGACACTATTCTTTATCCTGAGTTCAGCAGTTTTTGTGGGTTTATTTTAATACATTAAAATACCACTATCAGCCAGCTCGCTTGTGCTTGTTTGTTTGTGAGCCATCCCGCACACATTATTTCTTAATTTACCCTTCTAAAATGGCCATTACAATCTTAGAACAGTAATTTAAAAATAATTCCAAAAACTGGCCATCTTCTAATGACTGTCTTATACTTTGACTAAAACTTGCATGCATATGCGTGCACGGCCATCTTGGAATGTTTCTGGCAATCTATCAGTCCAAAGCAAGTGTCTGCAGATTAAAAGACTTATTTAATTTGCCAATGTGGTTTTTAGGTCGAGCCGTGGCAGCGCGCATGTGCTGTTTGGAAGACCTGCTGTAATCACCCTACAGAGTGTAACCCTGCTTGCTTCTTGCCAGTGGCTTAGTCCTGCGTTGATCTTTTTTCCTGGCTCCTTATTGGCTGGTGCTCCTGATACAGCATTTCATTTAAGCAGAGGAGCGCCAGCCAACAACAGTTTTCTTACGCAGTAGGTTGTTATCTATTCCTTTGTGGACTACTTATTTTATATCCTGCTAGTAATTCACCAGGGCATATTTCTCACTGGCCACCGCGTGCATGACTTTATTTTAATTTTGAAGTGACTAACATTTTCACTCAGTGCTGCGAAAACCCCTCTCCCTTAAAGGACTGCTCCTTCCCATTTCTGCATTGCTCCTCTTTCCCCTAGTCTTCACTTCCCCACCCATTCGTCCATTGTACCTTCTTCCTTCCTCCGTTTTCGGGCTTTTATTTAATTATTTTCAAAAAGGAGATTGTTTTACATTTTTTTAGGTTTAACTGGTGGCTGCTGTTTACATCCGGCCCACTCTGTAGCACTCTCTC
Organism: Triturus cristatus; assembly: GCF_964204655.1. Taxonomy (NCBI): domain Eukaryota; kingdom Metazoa; phylum Chordata; class Amphibia; order Caudata; family Salamandridae; genus Triturus; species Triturus cristatus. The sequence goes on along the minus strand of NC_140594.1, from coordinate 222,919,286 downwards.
ATACCTTTGGGTTGAGTTTGCGCTATAGAAAACTGTGAAAATAATAGCATTTGCAATGCAATAGGTCTCACATTACTAAATGTTTGATCTATTAGCGCTGCATTATTATTAGCAACGCTAATAGCTCAAACTTTCACTAATACAAGCCGTAATGCATTGGAAATGCTTGTTATTTGGGCCATCTATTATGTCTAAATCTCATTTTCATAAAAAACAAGTATTGAAGTTCCGGATCTCACTAGTTTACGTCAAGTTACTTTTTTTATAAAACCACATTTCCATGGAAAGTTACAGATGATTTTGTATTTCAGCGATTAACCACCATCAAAAATACAGAAATTACTCTCAAAGAGCTACAGGTCCTTTAACATATTTTCAAGCAGAGGAAGACGCATGCGCTAACTGAAAGGGCCCAATGTGAGTAGATTTGACAACAGGAGACCACATGTTTGTATAAACACACATACTTTTTTGGTTAAAAAATGGCACATGGTTTAGGAACCACTGGTTACTCGAAGATATGGATAACTTGATCTACCCTACCATTTGTTTTTTGAATGGGAGCCATGGGCGTAGCTTGGTCGCTAAGATTGGGGTGGGGGTCGGGGGAGTTTCAGATTTCCCAACAATCACTCTAGCATGGAATATTAAAGTTTGTTACAGACAGGAAGGGCGCATGAGAAGGGCTTTGGGGGCAGTGGTAAGGGAGAAGTATACTAATGGGTGGGGTACAGGGTGAAAGAAAGCACAATATTTGGTAAAATAACCAACACTTTTGAAGACCTTCAAAACAGAGAGAGGAGAGTGTGTCTTTTTGTCTGTGTGTATGTACACATTCCTGGGGAAATCCGACATACTCCTCACCATACCCGACTGAAAGCAACTGTACCCAACTAATTCCCAGAAAATAAATTTATTAGGGGGGTGTAACACCCCAAACACCTCCCCCCAAAGCCACGCCCCTGATGGGAAACTAGATCAGAAGCTGTGATCTTCGCAACACATCAAAAAAAGAGTGTACTCAATTTGTCTTAACTCAATGGGGTATATTCACAAGAACGTGTGCTAAACATCACCAAAAAATGCTAACACAATTTTACACAACGCAGTCTACCGCGGTAAAATAACCCTGTGTCAACGTGGAATTCACAATACGGCGGCCACATGTGATAGTCTGCCCAAACCAAGGCCAATTTCCGTGATACAATCTACTCGACGGAGATAAAAACACAAACCTCAACGCGAAAAAGGACACGATGTGCCCAAACGCGATAAGAAAACAGTGACAACCAGCACAAGAACAGCATACGGAAAACTGCGGAGTACCACGGATGCACCCTGATCGACTGCAGAGGACAACATGAACCCCACAACATCTAAGCACCGTGGAAGAACAGAATTGACAGGCACACCGCATGAAAGAGACCAGTGGTAGACAAATCAGAGTCGCAGGAGCAAATAACCCACCGTGCAGCATACGCACATAAGTATAAGTGCACCCTGACATTGACAACATCCCGGTACAAACAGCAACACCTTCACAACAGAACACAGGACACAACTGGTTCCGCAAATGCGCACAACATGGAAAATCACATCTAAAACGGCAGGAAACTGTGACATGACAATGTACAAGTACAACCTCTAACCTGCAAATATGTTTTGTTCACACATGCTGTGCAATTGGACATCTTGTATTGTCCCATGATTGCCAGGGACGGCCACAATGTGACGTGCTCATGAGAAGTAATTGTCAATGATGGTGTTCCTACGGGCCATTCCTGCAGTAGCTGCAGTGGGATGTGGGCCAACTACCCCATCATCACCATCATCATCCGGTACCTCTGGAACTGGGATCCATGGGGCATTGGTGCGAACACAGATGTTGTGCAACACACAACATGCAACGATCATTTTGCACATGATGTTCGGGCTGTACAGGAGCTTTCCACCTCTGCCGTCCATTTACCTGGAATGTGACTTCAACACACCAAATGTACTTTCAACAATGCCCCTGGTGCGTATGTGGGCTGCATTGTACTGCCTCTGGACGGGTGTGTTCGGGTCTCGGTGGGGTGTCATCATCCAAGGGCAGAGTGCATATCCTTGATCACCTGTGACAGTGCAGGGAGAAAAGAGTCAATATTTGGTTCGGCAGGATGTGATGGCTGGCCCGCTAATCCAGTGACGCCTGTGCTGGCTGTGTGTGGGGTGAGTGTAAGCCAGCCCTCAGGGAGTAGCTGGTGCTGGCAACAACTCCAACAGTCATCAGGCACTCAGAAATGCAATGTCAGAACAACAAGGGGGGATGACTTGAGTCGCACAGGGTTAGTGGCCCCGGATGCACAGCTGTTGACACGGGCCCACCGCCACGGGACGCTGACCTGCAGGAGACTGGGGTAGGGTCATGAGGGCAGAGCAGGGTCCCGTATGTGTCATAGGTGCCTTCCACGGAGTGTCACGGGGGAGAATGGGAGGTCTACCCCCAGGGCATGATGCAGAGGGCACATGCCAGCTGGGTCCGACAACATGGCGGATATGAATGCCACAGACTCATGCCAGACAACAAGTCTGTACCTGCCCGTTGCTGATGACAACCAGCAGGCCACAGGCTCAGACACCAATAATGTTCCGCCGGAGGCTGACAGTCACTCACGGCGCACAGGGTTAGTCACCGCGTGTCGCAGGCCTGCGATATGGAATTATGGCTCACTGAACGAGGGAGTCTGGTGCTGTTGCCGCTGCCTCGGACTTGGGGTCACTGCCATTCAGGACTCAGGACACAGTTCCACATGTGGGACCTACTGGGACAAAGAGTTTGCCGGTGGGGGCCAGCGATGGTCTGCAGAGGCTGCAGAGATATGCGGGACTGGGGTTTGGAACTTGCACCGGCATGTGATGGGCCCTCTTTGACAGACAATGGTGTCGGCAGGTGAGCAGTGCGGCCTTGGTGCGCTGGGGCAGGCAGGCCTGGTCTGTGTATCAGCGTCCTCGGGTGAAGCAGGCGCACAGGGTCGCAGGCCCCGCTGCTCACGGCATCGGCCTCTTGGCGGGCCGCGAGGCGCCGCACTGTCAGTGACGTTAGCCTTTCCGGGAGTGAACCATGCTCTGCGCCACGGGTTTTTGTCTACACCCCTGCACAGCCCTGGCGCACTCAGGGCCAACCCACTACACTCACGCACACTGGGGGACGCAGCGAGCGACATTTCCGCTATCTGACCCACGGCCTGGGGTGACATGGTTGCATCCACTGCTCACTACTCTCCAGTCACCAGCAGTTGTGGTCTGTATGGACATATCTGTGGTTTGCATACCCATGCCTGTCCTGCACATCCACACCTCACTTTTTGTATACATTCCCATTCATGGGTCACTTGCATCCTTCGCACATGGCTTCATTCCGCATCTCCACACGTTCAGCTGTTGTGTGGCTGTGGTGCCATGATATGGCTGTATTGTGTGCTGGGGTAGCCCAGGATGACCATGGAGTAGTGTTGTTGTGTCTGGTAGGTGGTTGTGTTGTTTGACATGTTGTATGCGGTTTGGTCACGTGTGTATTCCCACAGTTGTGCGTTGTGTGTTGGTGGCTTTGGGGTGTGCGATGTGTTGATTTGGCACTTACCAACGAGCAATCCAGTTCCATATGTGTCATCCTGGAAGCGCTGGTTGATGATGGACTGTCGGAAGATGTAGGAATTGTGCACATTGCCGGGGTAGTTTGCGACGACATTGGTGAAGAGTCCCCGGTGGTCCACTATTGCCTGCACATTGATGGAATGCGTGTGCTTTCTGTTGAAGTAGTGGTGTGCAGTATCCGCAGGGGGCACAAGTGGGACATGTGTGCAGTCAATTTCCCCCAACACGGCCGGGAATCTGGCTATGGCGTAGAAGCCTTGCTTGGTCTCCAGCTGTTCCTGCTCAGTGTGGGGGAAGTGAAGGTACTGGGGTATGAAGCTGAGGATGGCATCCAGGACAGGTGTGATGAACTTTGATAGGGCTAGCTGTGAGACCCCTCCGACTCCGGCAGTTGTTGGTTGGAAGGTACCAGATGCCAACAGGTGCAGCACAGCCAGCAGCTTTGTCTGCAGAGGTATGTTGGTTCTCCGCTGTGTTGGGACCTTCAGCCTGTGGGCGATGTAGGTCATGATGCGGAGGATGGTTGACCTTTGGAGACTGTAGTGAGCAATTACTTCCTTGGGCGATAGGTCTGTGAGAGTGGTGAATTTTCTGTAGGTCTGCTGTCTTACTCTGCGTTGCTTCTGTGGTGGTCGGGGGGGGGGTCCGGGTCCTGGGGTGGTGGCGGTCCTGGGGGTGGTGGCGGTGGGTGTTGTGGCCCTGTTGGGGCTCCAAGCTGGATGATGAGTAGCTCCATGGCGTCATTTGTTCTTCGGGTGTGGCTGTGTGCGGGGCTCCGTTGCCTACAGCAGGTAGTCGTCCGGCTTTACATCTGCAGGAGGCAGCCTGCTACCGTGGCTTATCGCGTGCTTTTGACTCGCATCGCGGATCTGGCAGTTTGTTGTGAATGTGGTGTTGTTGTCTTTTCGTGTGTTTTTGCAAGGGAACGCCTACTCTGCATCTCATTAGGGTTAGTTGGTGGTGTCTACCGTGGAGATAAATTTTGGGGCTGATATCGCGGGAATACTGGCGATGTCTGCAGTTTGCACCGGCTTGTGAATGGGGTGTTTAAACTATCTCCACTTTTGATGCGTTAAGGTGGAGATAAATCGCAGATAAGTCCTTGTGAATATCCCCCAATGTGTACTGGCTTTCAAATGTTTTGAAAGCTGCAGTGCATCTGACTGTAACTCTTGCAGTTATCCTTAAAATAATTCATTGAAACCAGCTACTGTCTATAATAGACTAGCATGGAAATCCGTCTTTTTTGTAATAACACATGCCATTGGTGGGGTGACTTATGGAAAATGTGTATTTTAAATACGGTACTTATATGTACATCCAATTTGAAAAAAGTAAAGCAAAGAAGAGGGTATGCTGTACTTTTGCTGGATCTCTCAAGGAAGAAAGGGCTGGGTACCTTATCTTCTATACTTTTCCACATGGCTCTTCTTATGCCTATATTTATCTCGCAATTTTGGAAATGTACTGTAAGAAAATAAGTCACAAACTCTTGTTTGGACCACAGCAGGCACAAACTGTGGTAAGGCACGCTCGGATTTGTTTATTGAAGTAAGGGTGAGTTAACTCTCCATGAATCATGATGTTATTTTGCATTACGAACAGGGACAGCAGGCCTCCTTTCTTCAGAGACAAAAATAAAATGTGAACAAGGACTGCAGAATTAGCGAATTTTCTACAATTGCCACCTATGATTCAGCTAACTTATCCAGGTGCTTTAGCATCTCACTAGTGAAATCAAAAGGGGCTCAGGGCAGAGAGAAGTATAACGAAGAGCCTTTCCGACGACAACCCATTTAGACATTTGCGGAGTTTACCATCAAAACCTATGATCTCTCCAAACCTAGAATATGCTCTCCTCGAATCGTGAATCATTGGACTGTGCTTTAGAAACTTGTTTTTGCTGATTTGTGTTTTCTCAGCGCTGTTTCAAATTCACTTTTGGGCGGTTCTGTCTGTACACTGTGCAGACGTTTGAAGATCACTCTTTTCGTGACTGTCAATGATGCGGCTGATCCCTCGAGAGTTAAAAGTACTGACTTAGAGCTAATCAGTTTTTTTTTTCTATGGATAAAAATTGTTGAGGAAACGTTCCTTGGTTTTGCATTGGAAACACGTGGTAGCAATTTATTGTCGCTCAAACCCCACATTTTACAATAATGCTAAGTGTCATGTGCATAATTTCCACCTTGTACTTAGAGGCAGGATGCTTACAGCATACTCTAGAAGGGTTTGTTGATGCGGTTCATCTAATAGGCCATGGGACAGATTGTGACATTACCTCCCTTCGTCCTGTGAAAAGTGGCCAGTACTAAGAGAGCTGCATACACGTGGCGCCCCAGTACCTGGTAATCAGCTGTGGTGCTGCGTTTGTCGTGTACCTTCAACCGGATGCCAGGGCGGCCTCGACCATCTGATGAGTGCAGGGGTCTTTCAGGAAGCGCCCATCTGGGAACTTGAGGCAGCCAGGGGGCAGTCAGTCCTGGAGTTTGGATGTGAACGGCTCCCTACTTTTGTGGGGGGGGGGGGGGCTGGTGCTAAAAGGCTGGAGTAGCTGACCCACATTTAGCACAGCCCAGCAAGTTGGTGAGCAGCCCTGCAGCTTTGGGGTGCATCCATCGAATTGTGGCACTGGTAGCCAGTGCTCGAGAATCCTACGGTACTGAGGGGTGACACTAAGCCCACCGGTGACGTTAGATCAGACCAAGAAATAATTGCAGCAGACATGGAGCCTCACCTGCAGCTTGGAACAGTCCCAGCAGAAAACGACCTGTGGAACACTGGGTCCTTAGGCTGAAAGAGAGACTCGGTTCAACACAAGGCAAATGAGTGGGAGAAAACGTCAATCGCCCCTTGGTTAAAGCTCCTCGAAATGTGGTGGTATCTTGGGATGCAGCATTTCGAGTCACGGCGAACTGTGTATTTTTTTTTCCCAAAACACAAACAATGGCGATTAGACTAGTCCATCCATCCAGACAACACATGTCAGCGACAATCAGCCCAAAAGGAGTACGTTAATAGACAGGAAAGCCCTTGATTGAAACCCAGCTCACTGCTTGGTTTCCTACCCCAGCCCTAGAGAAACAGTCGCCGCGGTGGCTAACAGGAGAAGGCCACTTATCGGGGGTTTGGGGTGGTTCTCCCCCCAAGAAATTTTTGAAAAAAGAGTGGGCAAATGGTGCATTTTCAAGCAAATATGAGAAAGCAGGAAGGTTAATAAAGCAATTGTGAATCTGTTCTAACAAAGAGAGTGACTGGCAAAATTGTCTATCACTTGTTCTGCTGATATCCTAGGTGCGCAAAAAGAAACCAGTATACTACTGGGTGTAAGGTTAGGTTTGTGCCTGAAACAAGACTATAATCATGCACACATTTACACATGCCCCAGTGATTTATGTCACAAAAAGAGCGGGTGCCAGCACTGCCAATCCTTTCAACCATGCACAATGTCCACACAATTCTCCAAGCAGCACTTATACTCATTTCGTTTCACAATAAAAGGGATCCTTTGAAGCCCCCAAAAGCCCTCCCTTAATTTCAAGTACCGAAGAAATGATGAAAGTATCAATATGAAGGGTATTGCATCCCGGCTCACTGTCCTCTGCAGCATAGACCGCTTTTGACCCGTACGGGGGTAGCCTTGCAATTTTCACTCAAATCGTTTCGAAAAGCACAACAGGATTTTATTTTCACTTACACAGGATCTTTCCCACATAATAGAGCACATTGGAATTACACCTCTGCAACATCGTTTTACCAACTCAGTGCCAAATAAAGATAACATTTTCAAACATATTGAATAGAACCGTGGGAAAAAATATATATTACAGACACACTTGAAGCAACAGCAATAACAAGTTCTGGGGGGGAGGGGTTACCAATATATGGGTCAACCAGTTCAATTTATAATTAATCAAAGTTAACCCAATAATAAGGGAGATGCAGAATAATGGACAAATTGTGGGCTGCAGAATCAAAAGATCTAAATTGTAATCCCAGCAACCCACTCGTGACAAGTTTGTGACCCAGGGCCAGTTCTCTGTGGTTTAGTATCGAGATATGGAAACAATGGGAGCACTTAGAGAAAATACATTTCCATAAATGAACAACCCTGCAGTTTGACAACGACTACTGTAGACTGAGTGATAACTTAACAATAGAATCAACTAAATCCGATAATTGCTCCCAGTCCCTCTAGGGACAGAAGACTGGTGTAGTGCTATCGCCGTGAGGCGGCAGGTGCTATGGAAGCGAGGATACAGCTACTGTATCTGCAACCAGAAATGCAAACTTTCACTGCTAGATATAACAAATTAACTCTGTCAAACGGTGCCAAGCAACTGAATGTGAGACAGCCAAGCTTAAAATAAATCCACCAAAAAGGTCCGGTTCCCTGACATCACACAGTACTCGGTGTCTGTACGTATTTCCAAGGAAGGAGGCAAACTAAAGTTTAGAGCCGACTGGCACAAATGTGAAAGGTCATACGTGTTAAATAACGGCCATCAGTGCACTGGTGGTTTACATGCCTTTACGTGGACTGTATGTCCGAGGATCATAGGGTCCATGCACAACCACGCTGTTTACTGCCTCTTGAGATTATTCTGGATCACATCTGGTGTAAACCCTGGCCCCATGTGTTCGGTTTATTATAAATCATACAGAGCTCTCAACTTTGCCCTGTGTGTAAAACTCCCCTTTATACCGTGGTTTACGGAGGGTCGGGTGGCTTCCGAATAAAGCGCCTACTCACGAATTTAAGAAAAAAAATAAGAGGTGTTGAAGAAGGGAGACGCACGATCTGGGAGAAAAGACAGCTGAGAAAGATAGGGTTCAAAGAGAGTGTCATGGTAAGAGGGGAGACGTGCGCTCTGGGGAGGAGAGAGAATCATAGTGGGAAGTGAAGAGAGAGACGTGTAGTCTGGGAGAAGAGATGGGATTAGAGAGAGTGTAGCAGAGACAAGAGCAAGATAGAGTGCAGCAGAGGGAAATGTGAAAGTGAGCAGGGAAAGGTGTATTTTGGGAGAAGAGAGTGTGGGCAGAGGGAGTCACCGGGGAAGAGAAGAGACAGAGGATGCAGAGAGAGAATCAGAGGGGAAGAGAGAGAGGCATGTTTTCTGGGATAATAAGAGACAGGGTGCAGAGACGATCAGAGGGGAAAGGAAAGAGGGAGCCGTGTGTTCTGGAATGAGATATGTGTATGTTTCCGTATGTGTATGCATGGCTATACGCAGGCATCTATCTTTAGGTGCACACTCTGGGATATATACCTGTAAGTGTGTGTACAACGGAGTCCAGTGCAGTGAAGTCCACTGATGCAGAGCGCAGCGCTCGATACTTCCCACCACTGAGAGCACGGGAAAGATAAGTAATTACCATCAAATCTCTGCGTTTCTGTGTTTGCTTTCCAAAGGAGCTGTCTCTTATAACTGTCACTTTGGCGCCCTGCGTGACAAGAGAGAACACCCGGACGAGAGACATAATGAAAAGAACAAACAGAAGCCCGGGCTCGAGTTACCCGGGGGCTCCTAGAGACGTTCTCGGGCGCCTTGGCTGTCTGCAACGCTACTCCCCAAGTTACACGAGGCAGACATGGTGTCATTGCGTGTCTGTCGAAACACTACATCTTGACTTATTTGAGGCAAAAACCCTCTAATTATATTCTGTGGGACAGAGAGGGGCCCAGTAAGGCGAGAAAGAGAATGGCAAACAGCGGGAGGCTGAGAGAATAGCAGGGTTCAAGAGGACCGCCATCTTCCTGGGAACGTCCTGGAGAGCCGTCTCAGGCACTGTGCCCTCAAACAACTAACTACAATATTTCAGGGAGTGTTGAGGATGAGAAGTGCTCCAGCAGGTAAATTGGTGCCTTGACTCAGTAACAAAAGAACTTGAATCTTGTCTCGGCTCCATACTTCAGCAAACACAACGTGTGATTCTCGACAATCAGCTATACAGGGTTCTGTATGAATTAAACGGTTCTATGTCACCCACCACGCAGTTGCGGCCAACAAGGCGGGGGGTTGTCTTGTGGGGATGGGGGCAGCGGGACAGCAATCAAAATAAAATTTATAACTTACCTTCCTCCCACTGCTTCCTCTGGGTCACGCGCCACCGCCTCAGCTTCTGCTGCTCCCGGCAGGGCCCGCGTTAACCTAGGCAGCCTCCCTTCCACTCCCCTAAGCCAATCAAAACGCTACAACGGCAGCGTTGTGATTGGTGCGGTGCAGCAGAGAGCGCCCCAGCCAAATAGAGAGAGTGCGCAACTGCGCATGACTGGTTTGGTCAGCCCTGAGCCGAACAAACAGTCAGCACCAAAGACAGTGGGCTAGCCAGGCCTCCCCTACACTCGAGCAGGAATGCCCACCCGCCCACCTCCAACCAGTCACTCCAGGCACTTCTGCTATCTCCCCTTGCGAAAAGCAGAAGCATGAAATGGTAGTTTCACCATTTAATGTTTCTGCTTCTCGCATTGCGAGAAAGCAGTGGGCCGACGCCCCACGCTCCAATGGAGGAGCCGCCACTGTCTATATGCGGATGACGTCTTATTGACTGTCACTAATCCGCGTGGCTCCTTACGCCCCTCTCCTAGAAGAACTGGCTCGGTTTGGAGAAGTCTCCGGCTTTAAGGTAAACACAGCCAAGACACAAGCCATGAACATCACTATACCATAAGCGGAGCAAGCCCACTTAGAAGACAAAATTCCCTTTCAATGGTCACAGCAGGGTATCCAATACCTGGGCATTCAAACACTACCCCCAATAGAAAGTTCAATCACCCATAATTATGAGGCTCTGTTGCAGGCTGTGAGATCAAATGGGCGGGTAAGCGGGCTCGGATGGCGAAGGAGCGCACGTACTCTTATATTCCATATCAGTACCCCAATAAAGGTCCAGGAAACATCGGACACTTTTCCTACATCAGCGCCCGTTATTTTATATGACCGAGCTTTATAAGGACAGAACTCCAAATAAGGATAGAATGCCTTATACGGACATAACGCCTTATAAGGACTGTATCCTTTTATGGACTAAACCTTTCACCTAGTTCCATGCTGAGGGTGGGTTTTTCCCAATCGACATTGCTAAGACGTCATCCTTAACGCATATGAATAATTGATGAGTACACTGTCCAGGGGGTACACTTCACCTCTCCCATCGACGCACAAGGTTTAATCCCCAACGTCATCCTCATACTGAACAATGGGGAACATACGCAGATAGACTGTATAAATACAGCACCTCTTGCTATCAGAAGGCAGGAGGGACCCGAGACTTCACGGCCGACACACTGACCAGAGACACTGCAGTTCCGGGATGCCATCGCTCCAGTTGACAGTGGTCTGACTATCCCTTGCGGGGTATGCAGCTCAAGTCCATGACGAAGTCCCACACTTTCACTCTTCAGGTAATGGGGTTCGACTAAAAGCCTAGCGGGAATCTCTGCTCTTAGGCTCTCAGGTTTAGGTTCTGTAGCACATACTTACATGCTAGGTACGTTTAGGTACATCTAGTCAGGCATGTTAGGAGCACTTTATTTTATAAATGCATTCTATTTCCATGTATCTGTTCATGACTATTACACAATGGTAGAACAATACTATTTCTTTTTATTCACTGTACTGCTGGTTCTATATCTCTGCTACTGTGTTACAGTTGTAACAGCGCACATATCTTACATGAGAAGAACAACGGTACAATAAACTCTTATTGTAAACGCTCCAACTGTTTCTTCTATGTGTCTCTCTGAGAGCAAAACAAGCAAGCACGAGTGACTGGGTGAAAAGTAATATATTGTTTCCACGAGTCTGAGGTTATTGTGTTCTGAGGTTGCCAAAAACGAATCTCTCCGACAACAGGGATTCTAGTAGGCACTGCGAGCTAGCTAATGCGAACCATAGACTGATATATGCGGTGGGGGTGTACAGAGTCAGTTTGCCACCTGACCCATAGTATATGTTATCCGTAATCGTCGTAGGTCCTGCATGACAGGGTATTATTAGGACTACACTACATAGCGCCCAACGTGGTATATTGAAGGTGCACTTACTCAAACAGTAGAATCTGAGTAGCTCAGTCGTGCTTAGTCTTATTATCAGGGACCCTACTTACAAAACCCAGCAACGTCTGGAGTAAGTGGGAAAAAACTCCGTAACAATTGAGTAGGCGAAATATCCTATGTATTGGCTGTTGGTTATTCAATCTTGAAAAGAAAACTTCCTGAAATTGTGCATAAATCCTTTGCATAAAACCTTTTTTTCATAATTTCCTTAGACAGCTGTTCTGTGTTCTAAACACGATGGCTGACGAAGAAGGAAATTTAAACCCAATAGACCATCTAGCCCAAGGACTTAATCAGTCTGGTGAGGAAGATGCAGATGCAATACATATTGCACCCAAAGTAAGACAAACCTTAACAGTCAAATTACTCAAACATTGGTTACCACCCAGAGAAGATGTAGTAATATTTGTGATAGAGGCACACGAAGATTTCAAAACGGAGGTATTTTTCTCTTGGGTTATATTCCCAGCAGCAGATGCTGTAACAAAAACTTTTTATTATTACTTACATGAAGACATTCCAGCGATCTACACTCCCTTTGAGGAGACTGAGATTCCGCTTACTTTCCAGGAACATATTTTCTGGTTTAATGGCACCCTACCCCACATAAGAACAAGAGCAAGGCTTGGTCCTTTAGGAAGACCAGGAGCAACATGGCCGATATTAGTGACCTATGCACCACATCCAGATATTGACACAATGCCACAGGATGAACTACTTGTTCAACACAAAGAGTTGATAACAATCAACAGAAATATGACAAACTTTGTCTTAACCCCTTCGATGCTCATGACGGAACGGTTCCGTCATGAGCATCGGTTGGGCTGTGCTCATGACGGAACCGTTCCGTCATGAGGACAGCCCCCGGGGGAAGCGCTGGCGCTCCCCCCCTTGTGCAGCGATCTTCACCCCCTTTACGGGGGTGGCAGCGGAAGAGCTTCCGCTGCCACCCCCGAGCCCCCCCGAGCCCCCCCACGCTTTCTGATGACGTCAGCGCGCACAGCGCGCGCCGGCGTCATCAGGAAGCGTTGGACGCGCTGGAATCCATTTCTTCCAGCGCGTCCAAGGGAGCAGAGGTAGGTTTTTGTAGTCCGGTGGGGGCCGCGGCGGTGAAATTTGTAGTATTGAGGCATCGGGGGAGAGGAAAGAGTATTTCCTCTCCCCCGATGTCTCAATACAGGGCATTCCTGCTCCACGATCGCGCACAGCGTCGCGATCGTGGAGTAGGGATGCCCCACTAGACACCAGGGATTTGTTATTTCGAATTTGGGAAGCGACCCCTTAGGCAAGGGTCGCTTCCTTGGGGGTAAAAATTTGGCGAAGTCTTTTCTGCCCCCCCTGGGGGCAGATCGGTCCGCTTTCTGCGCGTTTCTGCCCCCAGGGGGGGGGGCAGAAAAGCCCACTAGACACCAGGGATGTCGTTTTTACTATGTAGGAAGCGACCCCTTAGGCAAGGGTCGCTTCCTTGGGGGCAAAATTTTTGGAAGTCTTTTCTGCCCCCCCTGGGGGCAGATCGGTCCGCTTTCTGCGCGTTTCTGCCCCCAGGGGGGGCAGAAAAGCCCACTAGACACCAGGGATGTCGTTTATGCTATGTAGGAAGCGACCCCTTAGGCAAGGGTCGCTTCCTTGGGGGGCCCAATAATTTGAAGACTTTTCTGCCCCCCCTGGGGGCAGATCGGTCTTCTTTCTGCCCGTTTCTGCCCCAGGGGGGGCAGAAAAGCCCACTAAACACCAGGGATGTCTATTTCGTTATGTAGGAAGCGACCCCTTGGGCAAGGGTCACTTCCTAGGGTGGTAAAGTGATTAGAAGACTTTTCTGCCCCCCCTGGGGGCAGATCGGTCGTCTTTCTGCCCGTTTCTGCCCCCAGGGGGGGCAGAAAAGCCCACTAGACACCAGGGATGTCTTTTTCTTTATGTAGGAAGCGACCCCTTGGGCAAGGGTCGCTTCCTTTGCGGCCTAATTATTTAGAATACTTTTCTGCCCCCCCTGGGGGCAGATTGGTCGTCTTTCTGTCCGTTTCTGCTCCTAGGGGGGGGGGCAGAAAAGCCCACTAGACACCAGGGATATAAATATTATTGTAGGAAGCGACCCCTTGGGCAAGGGTCGCTTCCTTGGGCCCCTAAATGTTTTGAAGACTTTTCTGCCCCCTCTGTGGGCAGATCGGTTTTATTTTTTTGCCGTTTCTGCTCCCATTGGGGGCAGAAAAGCCCACTAGACACCAGGGAATTAGTTCAATTAGAAATAGAAGTGACCCCTCGCTTCCAGGGTGCAATTTGTTATATGTATTTGGCTCACCTGCCCCGGGACTGAATAGCCTTTTTTTTCCTGCTGTTTTCTGCCTGACCTGGCACACAAACCGATTGACCATTTGGGTAGTGACATGGCATGTTATAATGTTTATTGTTATATTTTTTGTGATTTCCAATTGTAATGTTTTTTTTGTTTACTTTTTTGTTCTAGGTGAAGGCTTTTCTTCTGTTCACGTTGACGTTTTGGTTCTGGTGGTTTTGCTGTTTGTGTAGTTTGGTAAGAGACTGTTTTTTTGTACAATGCAAATGTGTTTGATTTCTCTGCCTGTTTTTTTTTGCAAATGGTGTAATAATAGCAGTATGTTTGGTTTTTGAGTTTCAAAAACTTTTTGCATTGGTGCTCGATGTGTATTTTGTTGTCTTGTGAGTAATTTGTTTTTTTTTCTTCTTTCTAGTTTGATATCGTTGGTCTTTGCTGTGTCACTGCAGAGTTTGTTTCTGGTGAGTGCAGCTGTCTCTTTTGATTTTGGATTGTATAGTTTTTGAGTACATTGATCTTATTGATATAAGGTACACATTTCTTTACTTACTTGGTTTGCACATTGTTGGTTGTTGTTGACTTGTTTGTGCAGTCTTCTATCTTAGTAGGTATAATGGCTAGCCGCAGGATGACTGCTCAGCAGGTTGTTGGTTTGCTGTTTGAGTCTTCCTCTGATATTGGGTCAGAGACTGACTCTGCTTCTGAGGGAGAGGGGGCAGGGGACGATTCTGGCAGTGAGTTTTCTCTCCGTATGGGGTCATCGGATGATGAAGATACTCTTAGTGCGGATGAAGTGCCTGTGTTAGAGGAGGAGACTGATGTGCCGATAGTGCGGCAAGAGGCATCTGGGCTGCAGCCTGCGGCTGCAAGGCTTCCCGTTGGTGTAGTGCGGCAAGAGACATCTGGGCTGCAGGCTGGGACTGCAAGGCTTCCCGTTGGTGTAGTGCGGCAAGAGGCATCTGGGCTGCAGGCTGGGGCTGCAAGCCTTTCCGTTGGTGTAGTGCGGCAAGAGACATCTGGGCTGCAGGCTGGGGCTGCATGTCTTCCCGTTGAAAGTGATGACCTCTGGGTTGCCCCTGGCATGGTGCAGCCGGAATTTCCAGAGTTTACTGGTGTTCCAGGGTCTAGAGTGAATACTGAGAACTTTTTGCCTGTAAATTTTTTTCAGTTGATTATGGACGATGTGTTTTTGGCAGAGATTGTTGAGCAGACTAATTTGTATGCCGAACAGTTTTTGAGGGACAACAGTGCCAGTCTTAAGCCACACTCTAGAGCTACCCGGTGGACTCCCACAAATGTTGAAGAGATGAAGAAGTTCTTGGGTTTAACTTTTTTGATGGGCTTGCTAAGGAAGCCATCATTGGCTTCATATTGGTCTAGCAGTCCCTTGATGGCAACGTCTATTTTTCCGGCAGTCATGACTCGTGACAGGTATTTGCTTCTGCTTCGGATGATGCACTTTGTTGATAATGGTTTAGCATTGCCACGAGATCACCCTGATTGTGACCGTCTTTTTAAGATTAGGCCTGTCCTTGATCACTTTGTTGATCGATTTTCTGAGATTTATGCCCCTGGTAGAGAAATTGCAGTGGATGAGTCTTTGGTGTTGTTCAAGGGCCGCTTGGTTTTTAGGCAATACATTCCTAGTAAGAGGGCACGCTATGGAATAAAGCTGTATATGCTGTGTGACAGTAGGACTGGATATGTCTCTAATTTCAGGGTGTACACCGGTAAGGAATCTAGGTTTAACCTCCCTGGTTGTCCGTCCACTTTTGGAGTGACTGAGAAAATTGTTTGGGAACTTGGTAGAGGATTTTTTAACAAAGGCCACCATTTATATGTAGATAACTTCTACACTGGTGTGCGGTTGTTCAGGGAATTGGCCAAAGTGGACACTTTTGCTTGTGGCACAGTCCGCTGTAACCATAAAGGTTTTCCGAAAGAACTTGTTTGTCAAAAGCTTGTGCGGGGACAGTGCAGTGCGTTGCGTTGCCAGGAGCTTCTTGCTGTGAAGTTTATAGACAGGAGAGATGTCTACATGCTGACTTCCATCCATGATGAAAGCACTGCACCTGTGACTGTTTGGGGTCAGGTCGCTGAAGCGCGCAAACCTGTATGTGTTTTAGACTATAATAGGCACATGGGTGGTGTTGACAGAGTAGATCAGAGGTTGGAACCTTACACTGCTCTTCAAGAAGTTGGCTATCCATCTTTTCCACTTGGCAATGTTTAATGCTTTTGTTGTGTTCCAGGATTCTTGCCCTGAGTCAAAGATGACTTTTGCTAAGTTTCAGGAGTCTGTAATAGGCAGCCTTGTTGTAGTGGAACAGGCAAGTGTTCCTAGAGTTGGACTGGTGGAGGATGTTGCTAGATTGAAAGAACGCCACTTTCCAGATCACATTCCTCCCACACCCGCAAAAGATTTTCCCAGTAGGAGATGTAGAGTCTGTTGGCGAAGAGGTTTGCGGAAGGAGAGTCGTATGTACTGCCCCGATTGTCCCTCTCATCCTGCACTGTGTCTCTCTGCTTGTTTCCGAGCGTACCACACGCGTAAAAACTTCTGGGAAGATTCATGAGTGGTAAAGTGAACTGCCTGGTCTGTATTCTTTGGAAAATATGATTCTGTTTCAAGGTTGGTGTTAGTGCAATGTATTTAGTTGCTGATTTTCTGTTAGAAGATTTGTATCTATTTGCAATTTGTTTGTGTTTTTAATTTTTTCTAAAAAAATCCAAAATGTGATGGCGGTGTGTGTAGGCTTGCGCTTGGCTGTTGGTGTGTGTGGACTGGCACTTGGTTGGTGGTGTGCGTGGAATGGTGCTTGGCTGACGGTGTGCGTGGACTGGCGGTGTGCATGGACTGGCGGTGTGCGTGGACTGGTGCGTGGCTGGTGGTGTGCGTGGAATGGTGCTTGGCTGGCGGTGTGCGTGGAATGGTGCTTGGCTGGTGGTGTGCGTGGAATGGTGCTTGGCTGGCGGTGTGCGTGGACTGGTACTTGGCTGGCGGTGTGTGTGGACTGGTGGTGTGTGCGGACTGGTGTTTGGCTGGTGGTGTCCGTGGACTGGAGCTTGGCTGGTGGTGTCCGTGGACTGGAGCTTGTCTGGTGGTGTGTGTGGACTGGAGCTTGGCTGGCGGTGTGCGTGGAATGGTGCTTGTCTGGTGGTGTCCGTGGACTGGAGCTTGGCTGGCGGTGTAGGTGGATTGGCGATTGGCTGCCGGTGTGCCTGGACTGGCGATTGGATGGCGGTGTGCCTGGACTGGCGCTTGGCTAGCGGTGTGCGTGGACTGGCGTTTGGCTAGCGGTGTGTGTCGACTGGTGCTTGGCTGGCTGTGTGTGAGTAGTGACTTTCTGCTGGTCACTACACACACTGCTAGCTGAGTGCCACTCCACGCAATCCTTCAGCCTGTGTAGTTGCTGTGTCTGGATTGTGGGCGTGTGAAAGTGATGGGCCCTTGAATGGCGCTGTGTGCTGGTGTGAGTTTTGTTATGTGATGGGCCCGCGGCTGGCGGTGTGAATGGTTTTGTATGTCTCACACGTATGAAAGGTGTATGAATGGCCTGTAAAGAGGTTGGTGCCTTGTCGTGGCTTTACAGCTCACGAGCTGTGAGTCAATGGTTCAGTTTCTTGCCCTTTCAATTATTACCAGTGCATTTCATGTTTTGTGAAATCACTTGGTAATACAATTTTATTTACTGAACCATCACTCACCCTCGTGCCAAATCCAACCAGTATGTGTGTGTGCTTGCGGGTTAGATGACTGTGCAGTAATATTTGTCTTTCTGAAGCAGGGTGTACCTTGTCCCTTTTTGGTGATTTTTGTACTGTGTTGCTTTTGTACCTGGTGGTGCGAATGGTCTTGTTTGTATCACGTATGAAAGGTGTGTGAATGGCCTGTAAAGTGGTTGGTGCCTTGACGTGGCTTTACAGCTCACGAGCTGCAAGTCATTGGTTTGGTTTTTTGTGAATTTAATTATTGACAGTGCATTTCATTTTTGTGAAATCTCTTGTTAATAAAATTTAATACACTGAACCATGACTTGCCCTCGTGCCAAATCCAACCAGTATGTGTGTGTGTTTGAGGAATAGATGGTTGTGCAGGAATCTTTGTCTTTTGTTTCTCTGCCAAGGTACACTTTCCATGTAAGAATAACCCACCAACTGTAGATATTGTCGAAAACCCTTGGGAGTTCATGGTGATGTTTCTCTAGTGATTTGAAAAATATTTTTTATCCCCATTGTCCTGTAAACCTCAAATTGTCTACCACATTTTCTTTGCAGTATTATTCCTAAATTCTCACGCTGTAGTAACAATAGGTAATCTGGTTTTGCAAGGGGGGTTACTTTGGTTTTTTGCCCAGGGCTCGGCGGCCATCTAGGGAAACCTTTCAAACCCACGCATTTCTGAAAACTAGACACCCAACGGCTTCCAGGGAGGTATGGCTTGCGTGGATCCCCCAACGTTTCCTTACCCAGAATCCCCTGCAATCCTCATTTTTTGCCCAAAAAATCACTTTTTTCACACATTTTGGGGTGGGAAAGTAGTGGCATCACTGGGCTCACACAAATTTACCACCACCCAGCGTTCCCCCAGGTCTCCCGGTAAAAATGGTGCCTCACTTGTGTGGGAGGCCCAAGTACCCGCGGCAGGCAAGGGCCCCAAACGTAGTGAGGCGACATCAAGATGGCCTATCGCCAAACCACCTGGTTTTGCAAGGGGGCTCACTTTGGTTTTTGGCCCGGTGCGCGGCGGCCATCTAGGGAAACCTACCAAACCCAGGCATTTTTGAAAACTAGACACCCGGCGGCTTCCAGGGAGGTATGGCTTGCGTGGATCCCCCAACGTTTCCTTACCCAGAATCCCCTGCAAACCTCAATTTTTGCTCAAAAAATCACTTTTTTCACACATTTTGGGGTGGGAAAGTAGTGGCATCACCGGGCTCACACAAATTTACCACCACCCAGCGTTCCCCCAGGTCTCCCGGTAAAAATGGTGCCTCACTTGTGTGGGAGGCCCAAGTACCCGCGGCAGGCAAGGGCCCCAAACGTAGTGAGGCGACATCAAGATGGCCTATCGCCAAACCACCTGGTTTTGCAAGGGGGGTCACTTTGGTTTTTGGCCCGGTGCGCGGCGGCCATCTAGGGAAACCTACCAAACCCAGGCATTTTTGAAAACTAGACACCCGGCGGCTTCCAGGGAGGTATGGCTTGCGTGGATCCCCCAACGTTTCCTTACCCAGAATCCCCTGCAAACCTCATTTTTTGCTCAAAAAATCACTTTTTTCACACATTTTGGGGTGGGAAAGTAGTGGCATCACCGGGCTCACACAAATTTACCACCACCCAGCGTTCCCCCAGGTCTCCCGGTAAAAATGGTGCCTCACTTGTGTGGGAGGCCCAAGTACCCGCGGCAGGCAAGGGCCCCAAACGTAGTGAGGCGACATCAAGATGGCCTATCGCCAAACCACCTGGTTTTGCAAGGGGGGTCACTTTGGTTTTTGGCCCGGTGCGCGGCGGCCATCTAGGGAAACCTACCAAACCCAGGCATTTTTGAAAACTAGACACCCGGCGGCTTCCAGGGAGGTATGGCTTGCGTGGATCCCCCAACGTTTCCTTACCCAGAATCCCCTGCAAACCTCATTTTTTGCTCAAAAAATCACTTTTTTCCACACATTTTGGGGTGGGAAAGTAGTGGCATCACCGGGCTCACACAAATTTACCACCACCCAGCGTTCCCCCAGGTCTCCCGGTAAAAATGGTGCCTCACTTGTGTGGGAGGCCCAAGTACCCGCGGCAGGCAAGGGCCCCAAACGTAGTGAGGCAACATCAAAATGGCCTATCGCCAAACCACCTGGTTTTGCAAGGGGGTCACTTTGGTTTTTGGCCCGGTGCGCGGCGGCCATCTAGGGAAACCTACCAAACCCAGGCATTTTTGAAAACTAGACACCCGGCGGCTTCCAGGGAGGTATGGCTTGCGTGGATCCAACATCAACATTGCCTATCCCAAATGTCGCCTCACTACGTTTGTTGTCCTTGCCTGCCGCGGGTACTTGGGCCTCCCACACAAGTGAGGCACCATTTGGTGGTGGTAAATTTGTGTGAGCCCGGTGATGCCACTACTTTCCCACCCCAAAATGTGTGAAAAAAGTGATTTTTTGAGCAAAAATTGAGGTTTGCAGGGGATTCTGGGTAAGGAAACGTTGGGGGATCCACGCAAGCCATACCTCCCTGGAAGCCGCCGGGTGTCTAGTTTTCAAAAATGCCTGGGTTTGGTAGGTTTCCCTAGATGGCCGCCGCGCACCGGGCCAAAAACCAAAGTGACCCCCCTTGCAAAACCAGGTGGTTTGGCGATAGGCCATCTTGATGTCGCCTCACTACGTTTGGGGCCCTTGCCTGCCGCGGGTACTTGGGCCTCCCACACAAGTGAGGCACCATTTTTACCGGGAGACCTGGGGGAACGCTGGGTGGTGGTAAATTTGTGTGAGCCCGGTGATGCCACTACTTCCCCACCCCAAAATGTGTGAAAAAAGTGATTTTTTGAGCAAAAATTG
Organism: Triturus cristatus; assembly: GCF_964204655.1. Lineage (NCBI taxonomy): Eukaryota > Metazoa > Chordata > Amphibia > Caudata > Salamandridae > Triturus > Triturus cristatus. The sequence goes on along the minus strand of NC_140594.1, from coordinate 222,898,753 downwards.
AGGTTTGCAGGGGATTCTGGGTAAGGAAACGTTGGGGGATCCACGCAAGCCATACCTCCCTGGAAGCCGCCGGGTGTCTAGTTTTCAAAAATGCCTGGGTTTGGTAGGTTTCCCTAGATGGCCGCCGCGCACCGGGCCAAAAACCAAAGTGACCCCCCTTGCAAAACCAGGTGGTTTGCCGATAGGCCATTTTGATGTTGCCTCACTACGTTTGGGGCCCTTGCCTGCCGCGGGTACTTGGGCCTCCCACACAAGTGAGGCACCATTTTTACCGGGAGACCTGGGGAAACGCTGGGTGGTGGTAAATTTGTGTGAGCCCGGTGATGCCACTACTTTCCCACCCCAAAATGTGTGAAAAAAGTGATTTTTTGAGCAAAAATTGAGGTTTGCAGGGTATTCTGGGTAAGGAAACGTTGGGGGATCCACGCAAGCCATACCTCCCTGGAAGCCGCCGGGTGTCTAGTTTTCAAAAATGCCTGGGTTTGGTAGGTTTCCCTAGATGGCCGCCGCGCACCAGGCCAAAAACCAAAGAGACCCCCCTTGCAAAACCAGGTGGTTTGGCGATAGGCCATCTTGATGTCGCCTCACTACGTTTGGGGCCCTTGCCTGCCGCGGGTACTTGGGCCTCCCACACAAGTGAGGCACCATTTTTACCGGGAGACCTGGGGGAACGCTGGGTGGTGGTAAATTTGTGTGAGCCCGGTGATGCCACTACTTTCCCACCCCAAAATGTGTGAAAAAAGTGATTTTTTGAGCAAAAATTGAGGTTTGCAGGGGATTCTGGGTAAGGAAACGTTGGGGGATCCACGCAAGCCATACCTCCCTGGAAGCCGCCGGGTGTCTAGTTTTCAAAAATGCCTGGGTTTGGTAGGTTTCCCTAGATGGCCGCCGCGCACCGGGCCAAAAACCAAAGTGACCCCCCTTGCAAAACCAGGTGGTTTGGCGATAGGCCATTTTGATGTCGCCTCACTACGTTTGGGGCCCTTGCCTGCCGCGGGTACTTGGGCCTCCCACACAAGTGAGGCACCATTTTTACCGGGAGACCTGGGGGAACGCTGGGTGGTGGTAAATTTGTGTGAGCCCGGTGATGCCACTACTTTCCCACCCCAAAATGTGTGAAAAAAGTGATTTTTTGAGCAAAAAATGAGGTTTGCAGGGGATTCTGGGTAAGGAACCGTTGGGGGATCCACGCAAGCCATACCTCCCTGGAAGCCGCCGGGTGTCTAGTTTTCAAAAATGCCTGGGTTTGGTAGGTTTCCCTAGATGGCCGCCGCGCACCGGGCCAAAAACCAAAGTGACCCCCCTTGCAAAACCAGGTGGTTTGGCGATAGGCCATTTTGATGTTGCCTCACTACGTTTGGGGCCCTTGCCTGCCGCGGGTACTTGGGCCTCCCACACAAGTGAGGCACCATTTTTACCGGGAGACCTGGGGGAACGCTGGGTGGTGGTAAATTTGTGTGAGCCCGGTGATGCCACTACTTTCCCACCCCAAAATGTGTGAAAAAAGTGATTTTTTGAGCAAAAATTGAGGTTTACAGGGGATTCTGGGTAAGGAAACGTTGGGGGATCCATGCAAGCCATACCTCCCTGGAAGCCGCCGGGTGTCTAGTTTTCAGAAATGCCTGGGTTTGGTAGGTTTCCCTAGATGGCCGCCGCGCACCGGGCCAAAAACCAAAGTGACCCCCCTTGCAAAACCAGGTGGTTTGGCGATAGGCCATCTTGATGTCGCCTCACTACGTTTGGGGCCCTTGCCTGCCGCGGGTACTTGGGCCTCCCACACAAGTGAGGCACCATTTTTACCGGGAGACCTGGGGGAACGCTGGGTGGTGGTAAATTTGTGTGAGCCCGGTGATGCCACTACTTTCCCACCCTAAAATGTGTGAAAAAAGTGATTTTTTGAGCAAAAAATGAGGTTTGCAGGGGATTCTGGGTAAGGAAACGTTGGGGGATCCACGCAAGCCATACCTCCCTGGAAGCCGCCGGGTGTCTAGTTTTCAGAAATGCGTGGGTTTGCTAGGTTTCCCTAGGTGCCGGCAGAGCTAGGGTACAAAATCTACAGCTAGTCACTTTGCCAAAAAAAGGGTCATTTTTCGCTGCAAAACCACGTTGCGTTTTGCGCCGTTTCCTGTCGCGGGCACTAGGCCGACCCGCACAAGTGAGGTACCATTTTTCTCGTAGGACTGTGGGGAACGCAGGGTGGGTGGAAATTTCTGGATCCACGCAGATTCCAGAACTTTCCATCACAGAAATGTGGGGAAAATGTGTTTTTTTTGTCAATTTTTTACGTTTGCAAGGGATTCTGGGTAACAGACCATGGTGGGAGGCAGTCAAGTCACCCCATCCTGGATTCCCCTGGGTGTCTAGTTTTCAGAAATGTATAGGTTTGCTAGGTTTCCCTAGGTGCCGGCAGGGCTAGGGTACAAAATCTACAGCTAGTCACTTTGCCAAAAAAGGGTCATTTTTCACTGCAAAACCACGTTGCGTTTTGCGCCGTTTCCTGTCGTGGGCACTAGGCCGACCTGCACAAGTGAGGTACCATTTTTCTCGTAGGACTTTGGGGAACGCGGGGTGGGTGGAAATTTGTGGATCCACGCAGGTTCCAGAACTTTCCATCACAGAAATGTGGGGAAAATGTGTTTTTTTTTCAATTTTTTACGTTTGCAAGGGATTCTGGGTAACAGACCATGGTGGGAGGCAGTCAAGTCACCCCATCCTGGATTCCCCTGGGTGTCTAGTTTTCAAAAATGTATAGGTTTGCTAGGTTTCCCTAGGTGCCGGCAGCGCTAGGGTACAAAATCTACAGCTAGTCACTTTGCCAAAAAAAGGGACATTTTTCACTGCAAAACCACGTTGCGTTTTGCGCCGTTTCCTGTCGCGGGCACTAGGCCGACCCGCACAAGTGAGGTACCATTTTTCTCGTAGGACTTTGGGGAACGCAGGGTGGGTGGAAATTTGTGGATCCACGCAGGTTCCAGAACTTTCCATCACAGAAATGTGGGGAAAATGTGTTTTTTTTTTCAATTTTTTACGTTTGCAAGGGATTCTGGGTAACAGACCATGGTGGGAGGCAGTCAAGTCACCCCATCCTGGATTCCCCTGGGTGTCTAGTTTTCAAAAATGTATAGGTTTGCTAGGTTTCCCTAGGTGCCGGCAGGGCTAGGGTACAAAATCTACAGCTAGTCACTTTGCCAAAAAAAGGGTCATTTTTCACTCCAAAACCACGTTGCGTTTTGCGCCGTTTCCTGTCGCGGGCACTAGGCCGACCCGCACAAGTGAGGTACCATTTTTCTCGTAGGACTTTGGGGAACGCGGGGTGGGTGGAAATTTGTGGATCCACGCAGATTCCAGAACTTTCCATCACAGAAATGTGGGGAAAATGTGTTTTTTTTGTAAATTTTTTACGTTTGCAAGGGATTCTGGGTAACAGACCATGGTGGGAGGCAGTCAAGTCACCCCATCCTGGATTCCCCTGGGTGTCTAGTTTTCAGAAATGTATAGGTTTGCTAGGTTTCCCTAGGTGCCGGCAGGGCTAGGGTACAAAATCTACAGCTAGTCACTTTGCCAAAAAAAGGGTCATTTTTCACTGCAAAACCACGTTGCGTTTTGCGCCGTTTCCTGTCGCGGGCACTAGGCCGACCCGCACAAGTGAGGTACCATTTTTCTCGTAGGACTTTGGGAAACGCGGGGTGGGTGGAAATTTGTGGATCCACGCAGGTTCCAGAACTTTCCATCACAGAAATGTGGGGAAAATGTGTTTTTTTTTTCAATTTTTTACGTTTGCAAGGGATTCTGGGTAACAGACCATGGTGGGAGGCAGTCAAGTCACCCCATCCTGGATTCCCCTGGGTGTCTAGTTTTCAAAAATGTATAGGTTTGCTAGGTTTCCCTAGGTGCCGGCAGGGCTAGGGTACAAAATCTACAGCTAGTCACTTTGCCAAAAAAAGGGACATTTTTCACTGCAAAACCACGTTGCGTTTTGCGCCGTTTCCTGTCGCGGGCACTAGGCCGACCCGCACAAGTGAGGTACCATTTTTCTCGTAGGACTTTGGGGAACGCAGGGTGGGTGGAAATTTGTGGATCCACGCAGGTTCCAGAACTTTCCATCACAGAAATGTGGGGAAAATGTGTTTTTTTTTTCAATTTTTTACGTTTGCAAGGGATTCTGGGTAACAGACCATGGTGGGAGGCAGTCAAGTCACCCCATCCTGGATTCCCCTGGGTGTCTAGTTTTCAAAAATGTATAGGTTTGCTAGGTTTCCCTAGGTGCCGGCAGGGCTAGGGTACAAAATCTACAGCTAGTCACTTTGCCAAAAAAAGGGTCATTTTTCACTCCAAAACCACGTTGCGTTTTGCGCCGTTTCCTGTCGCGGGCACTAGGCCGACCCGCACAAGTGAGGTACCATTTTTCTCGTAGGACTTTGGGGAACGCGGGGTGGGTGGAAATTTGTGGATCCACGCAGATTCCAGAACTTTCCATCACAGAAATGTGGGGAAAATGTGTTTTTTTTGTCAATTTTTTACGTTTGCAAGGGATTCTGGGTAACAGACCATGGTGGGAGGCAGTCAAGTCACCCCATCCTGGATTCCCCTGGGTGTCTAGTTTTCAGAAATGTATAGGTTTGCTAGGTTTCCCTAGGTGCCGGCAGGGCTAGGGTACAAAATCTACAGCTAGTCACTTTGCCAAAAAAAGGGTCATTTTTCACTGCAAAACCACGTTGCGTTTTGCGCCGTTTCCTGTCGCGGGCACTAGGCCGACCCGCACAAGTGAGGTACCATTTTTCTCGTAGGACTTTGGGGAACGCGGGGTGGGTGGAAATTTGTGGATCCACGCAGATTCCAGAACTTTCCATCACAGAAATGTGGGGAAAATGTGTTTTTTTTGTCAATTTTTTACGTTTGCAAGGGATTCTGGGTAACAGACCATGGTGGGAGGCAGTCAAGTCACCCCATCCTGGATTCCCCTGGGTGTCTAGTTTTCAGAAATGTATAGGTTTGCTAGGTTTCCCTAGGTGCCGGCAGGGCTAGGGTACAAAATCTACAGCTAGTCACTTTGCCAAAAAAAGGGTCATTTTTCACTCCAAAACCACATTGCGTTTTGCGCCGTTTCCTGTCGCGGGCACTAGGCCGACCCGCACAAGTGAGGTACCATTTTTCTTGTAGGACTTTGGGGAACGCGGGGTGGGTAAAAATTTGTGGATCAACGCAGATTCCAGAACTTTCCATCACAGAAATGTGGGGAAAATGTGTTTTTTTTGTCAATCTTTTACGTTTGCAAGGGATTCTGGGTAACAGACCATGGTGGGAGGCAGTCAAGTCACCCCATCCTGGATTCCCCTGGGTGTCTAGTTTTCAGAAATGTATAGGTTTGCTAGGTTTCCCTAGGTGCCGGCAGGGCTAGGGTACAAAATCTACAGCTAGTCACTTTGCCAAAAAAAGGGTCATTTTTCACTGCAAAACCACGTTGCGTTTTGCGCCGTTTCCTGTCGCGGGCACTAGGCCGACCCGCACAAGTGAGGTACCATTTTTCTCGTAGGACTTTGGGGAACGCGGGGTGGGTGGAAATTTGTGGATCCACGCAGATTCCAGAACTTTCCATCACAGAAATGTGGGGAAAATGTGTTTTTTTTGTCAATTTTTTACGTTTGCAAGGGATTCTGGGTAACAGACCATGGTGGGAGGCAGTCAAGTCACCCCATCCTGGATTCCCCTGGGTGTCTAGTTTTCAGAAATGTATAGGTTTGCTAGGTTTCCCTAGGTGCCGGCAGGGCTAGGGTACAAAATCTACAGCTAGTCACTTTGCCAAAAAAAGGGTCATTTTTCACTGCAAAACCACGTTGCGTTTTGCGCAGTTTCCTGTCGCGGGCACTAGGCCGACCCGCACAAGTGAGGTACCATTTTTCTCGTAGGACTTTGGGGAACGCGGGGTGGGTGGAAATTTGTGGATCCACGCAGATTCCAGAACTTTCCATCACAGAAATGTGGGGAAAATGTGTTTTTTTTGTCAATTTTTTACGTTTGCAAGGGATTCTGGGTAACAGACCATGGTGGGAGGCAGTCAAGTCACCCCATCCTGGATTCCCCTGGGTGTCTAGTTTTCAAAAATGTATAGGTTTGCTAGGTTTCCCTAGGTGCCGGCAGGGCTAGGGTACAAAATCTACAGCTAGTCACTTTGCCAAAAAAAGGGTCATTTTTCACTCCAAAACCACGTTGCGTTTTGCGCTGTTTCCTGTCGCGGGCACTAGGCCGACCCGCACAAGTGAGGTACCATTGTTCTCGTAGGACTTTGGGGAACGCGGGGTGGGTGGAAATTTGTGGATCCACGCAGGTTCCAGAACTTTCCATCACAGAAATGTGGGGAAAATGTGTTTGTTTTGTCAATTTTTTACGTTTGCAAGGGATTCTGGGTAACAGACCATGGTGGGAGGCAGTCAAGTCACCCTATCCTGGATTCCCCTGGGTGTCTAGTTTTCAGAAATGTATAGGTTTGCTAGGTTTCCCTAGGTGCCGGCAGGGCTAGGGTACAAAATCTACAGCTAGTCACTTTGCCAAAAAAAGGGTCATTTTTCACTGCAAAACCACGTTGCGTTTTGCGCCGTTTCCTGTCGCGGGCACTAGGCCGACCCGCACAAGTGAGGTACCATTTTTCTCGTAGGACTTTGGGGAACGCGGGGTGGGTGGAAATTTGTGGATCCACGCAGATTCCAGAACTTTCCATCACAGAAATGTGGGGAAAATGTGTTTTTTTTGTCAATTTGTTACGTTTGCAAGGGATTCTGGGTAACAGACCATGGTGGGAGGCAGTCAAGTCACCCCATCCTGGATTCCCCTGGGTGTCTAGTTTTCAGAAATGTATAGGTTTGCTAGGTTTCCCTAGGTGCCGGCAGGGCTAGGGTACAAAATCTACAGCTAGTCACTTTGCCAAAAAAAGGGTCATTTTTCACTGCAAAACCACGTTGCGTTTTGCGCCGTTTCCTGTCGCAGGCACTAGGCCGACCCGCACAAGTGAGGTACCATTTTTCTCGTAGGACTTTGGGGAACGCAGGGTGGGTGGAAATTTGTGGATCCACGCAGATTCCAGAACTTTCCATCACAGAAATGTGGGGAAAATGTGTTTTGTCAATTTTTTACGTTTGCAAGGGATTCTGGGTAACAGACCATGGTGGGAGGCAGTCAAGTCACCCCATCCTGGATTTCCCTTGGGTGTCTAGTTTTCAGAAATGTATAGGTTTGCTAGGTTTCCCTAGGTGCCGGCAGGGCTAGGGTACAAAATCTACAGCTAGTCACTTTGCCAAAAAAAGGGTCATTTTTCACTGCAAAACCACGTTGCGTTTTGCGCCGTTTCCTGTCGCGGGCACTAGGCCGACCCGCACAAGTGAGGTACCATTTTTCTCGTAGGACTTTGGGGAACGCGGGGTGGGTGGAAATTTGTGGATCCACGCAGATTCCAGAACTTTCCATCACAGAAATGTGGGGAAAATGTGTTTTTTTTGTCAATTGTTTACGTTTGCAAGGGATTCTGGGTAACAGACCATGGTGGGAGGCAGTCAAGTCACCCCATCCTGGATTCCCCTGGGTGTCTAGTTTTCAAAAATGTATAGGTTTGCTAGGTTTCCCTAGGTGCCGGCAGGGCTAGGGTTCAAAAACTACAGCTAGACTCTTTGCAAAAAAAGTGTAAATTTTCAGTGTGAAAATGTGGTGTGTTCACCTTAGGTTTTGAGCCACTTCCTGTCGTGGGCACTATGCCTACCCACACAAGTGAGGTACCATTTTTCTCGGGAGACTTAGGGTAGTTCAAATTTGTAAAGCAACTGTTATTACCTATTGATTTTTGATGCATTTCTCCCTTCCAAATGAAAGACATTGTGTAAAAAAAAAGTCATTTTGAAAAATGACCAATAATTGTCATGCAAATATGAGTATTCCCAATTTCGAAAATGTGCAAATATGCACTGTTTCTGAACTCTGTAATTTGTTCCCATTTCAGAAATACATAGGTGACTTTCATACCGATTTTTCCATGTATACATTTTCCCACAATAATTGCTATATACCCGGACCAAAAAAAAAAAACATTACAAAATGCTGCTCATTTTTCTACTCTGGGTTCGTTGGGCTCTTGGTGAACCTACAAGTCCTATATGTCCCCACAACCAGGAAGGTCTACCGGATGTAACGGTACATTGCTTTCAAAGAGATGTCATAATTCGAAGAAGTTACAGGTAAAAACGTTGACTCAAAAGGCTGCTTTTTTCAACAAATTTTTAATTTTTCCTATATTTGCCTGTAAATTTCTATAAAGAAACCTTGATGGATCTACACAAATGACCCCTTGCTGAATTCAGAATTTTGTCTGCTTTTCAAAAATGTATAGCTTTCCAGGATCCATTATTGTTTTGTTACCCTTTTCTACCGTTAACTGGAAGGAGGTTGAAAGCACAAAAAATAGCAAAAATAGGGTATGTCCCAGAAAAATGCCAAAACTGTGTAAAAAATGTTGGTTTTCTAACAAAATTCTGTCATTCCCTAAAAGCTGGAGAAATTGTGATTTCAGCCCCACAAACCCTTTTTTGATACCATTTGCAGAGAAAAACCCAGAAGCTTTCATTTGCAGCCCGTTTTTCACATTTTTCACAAAAAAAAAAAAAATTGCTGTATTTTGACTAATTTCTGGGAACCCTCTAGGAGAATCCACAAACCCTGGGTACCTTTAGAATCCCCAAGATGTTGGAAGAAAAGGACGCAAATTTGGCGTGGATACCTAATGTGGTCAAAAAGTTACAGGGGCCTAAGCGCGCACTACCTCAAATAGCCCAAAAAGGGCTTAGCACAGGAGGGGAAAAGGCCTAGCAGCGAAGGGGTTAAGGACACTAGCAGTCCAACCTGCATTAATTGCACCTAATCTAGCTCCAAAACAAAACATAAGTAATACAATTACTCTACAAACGTTACACGCGGTAATGGGCAAAGTGCCCACAAAACGTGAACAAATTCCTTTCTGGGTAGCTCAGAAAATAACCCAGTTAGAAGCAGTATTTCCAAATACAACACCATTTGAAAAACACAGAATGTCAACAATCTGTTTGCCCATGGGGATAACACCAAAGTTAGAAGATTGCACCTCTCGGGGTACAGTCGTTGCTGCCATAAATACCAGAACTCATGGTGTTCCTTCATTAGCAGTAGTACCAGATGTGTTAAGACAAATACAAAATGACTATGGAGCAGAACCTGCCCTAAACTTAGGGATGAAGGCATTAAATAGCTATGACCAGGTATCAGCCATAATACTAGCTAACATTAAAGGGGAAGCAGCATCAGTGGTAATCCGCCAACGCCTAAGGGAGTTCTCACCGTTGAAACAGGAGAACGAACTACCAAAAAAAATTGACACTGCATATGCCGAATTAGGCAGAGATAGTTTGGGGGGGAAAGCTTTAAAACCTCAACTAAAGGGCAGTCCTGAGAAGGACACTTTTGAAAAAGACATCTTCTTCTTCGAAAAAAATGGGCATAATAAAAAGAATACTCTAAAGAGAAAAGATCTCAATCCCGAGGTAGGTCTTCCCAAAGGGAGCCCCCTGAAAAGAGGTACAACCTTAGGAACAGGGATAATATTAAAAAACCTGACAGGTATCAGGATACTGATACACGTTCCTCTCGTTCCTTTCAGGGCTTGAAGAAAGGCTCCAAAAGAGAAGGACGGTCAGAACACAGAGAGAAGTGCACACAGTCCAGAGACAAGCAGCGCACTCAAGGCTTTAATTCTATAAAAGAAGAGAAGCAAAATTCAAAACCTCAATTATCAAAAATAAAGTTGCCGATCTGAAAATCAGACCTGCCCAGAATTCTGAGGACACAACTTCTGAACAAGGAATGGGCTCTGAGGATGCTAGACAGTGCGGCAGAAGTAACAATAGCTCGCCAGAACCTGAGGGAATTTCTGGTGACAGCGGAGTTGAATGGTCACATCACCGTGGAAACACCAGACACCAGGGTGAGCGTCCCACATAAGTTATATGAAATAACACTCCGGCTGGAGGGGGACAAGCCCAGAAAGGTAAAAAGTCTTTTTTGGAAGAACTTATAATCTTGTTATGACATCCTGTTAGCAGAACAAGATTGGCCGCCTGCATCCGTTATGGAGTGCCCCAGGGGAGAAAGTGTCATTTTTACTGCATTTTTCAACTACGTTGCCGTTCACTTAAAACATGCTTATGCACAGAAGTGGGCAGTAGCCCAGGCTCCAGCACTGTACAAAAATGACGCTGGGTGGCATGAGAACTCAACCAACTACGTGATCCCGTTAAAAACTTCACCAAATGCTCGGAGGCAATACCCAATAAAGCAAGAAGCTAAAAAACAGGTCAGGGTGATCTTAAATCAACTTGAATACCAAGGGGTCATTGAAAAATGCACCTCTCCAATGAACAATCCTTTGTTTCCCTGTCTCTAAACCAGACAACACATATCATCTAGTTTTAGATTACAGGCATTTAAACTCATGCACAAAGACATTTGCTATCCAAAATGCACATAGTGCTGCCTTAATGAATAACATTGTGCGCAAAAAATACAAAACCACAATTGATATCTCAAATGGATTTTTCTGCCAAAATACAGCACCATACAGTATTTGACCGCATTCAGTGCGTTGGGGTCCCAGCGACAATTCTGTTGCCTAGCGTAAGGGTATAAAAACAGCCCAGGTGTATTCTCAGCAAGAGTAACAGAGTTACTTCAAACATTTGATGAAGAAGCATTGTCCTATGTAGATGATATCTAACTGACAGATGACAACTTAAAGAGGCAATTGACCAGGGTAAGCACCATTATCATGGGATTTGCTGCAGAGGGTTATAAGTTTAACTTTAAAAAATCGAAAATAGCCCACCTCAATGTCCTATTCTTAGGATATGTGTTGTCAAGTGAAAGCAAAAGTCTGGCAGCTAACTTTTTAGAAAAGTGTGCGATGCTCCAACCTCCAAAATCATTAAAAAATCTACAATCAATACTTGGATTCCTAAATTTCGGCAGCACATACATTTTAGGTTACGCACAAAGGGTAAAACCTTTCTATGACTTAATAACACCTTACTTTTCAGCCAGGGATTGGACACAAGAACATACTAATATTCTTTGTTTACTACAGGAAGACATGATTACTTCAAAACACGTACAGACACGCGTAAACGTATGCCACTTAGTGATCCGAATAATTGCGGGTCAATGCGGATACACATATTTGACCTTTAATGAGGGAGAAACCGTACCAATCGCTTACAAGTCACACCTGTACACAAATGCAGAATTGCGTTTCACTTCAACAGAAAAACTCCTGACAGCAGTTCAGATTGCAGTAGCTAGAGAAAGAGCACTGGCTCAGGGGAAACATTGTCGTAACCCCGGTACCAGCTTTTGGAAGCTGTTACAAAAGCCAGCATCCTAAATGCGAAAGCGTTACATCCATTCTCTTACTGCAACAGATGTTGAGTACAGATTTGATCCAAGTTTAAAAACACAAGCATTCCTGCAATACGAACAAGAATATCCTCTACCAAATGAAATCTTGCCTCTTGATCAATATGAATACATTATTTACACAGACAGATCTGCGCAACCGGTGATAGGGAGTAAGATGCTTGATGGCAAGTTCCATCCTAGTTGCACAAAGACGCAATCTCTAGGAGATTGCACAGCTCAGTTGGCAGAATTGAAAGCACTAATACTTTCACTTAAAAATACGGGTCACAAATTCCCCACACTTATCGTGTGTGATTCCTTTTACTGTGTACAGTCGTGCAATGAGTATTTACAACATTGGGAACAAAACGAATTAAAGATGCAAAAGTTGGCACAATCAAGCATAAATTGCTATGGGAACAGGTAGCGGAATTGAAAACCGAACTACCAAGGACTCACGTGATCAGTACCCTGAGTCATCAACGTGATGGTGTTCACTTTGAAGGGAATTCATTGGCTGATGAAGCCGAAAAAGGGGGCTGTTCGCACGGCTTCCGTGTCTGCGCTGACTCGTTCACAAACGAGAATAGACAGAGAAATAATGGTAGCTGTCATCGCTTCACGCAAAGGCAGCACAGCAGTACCAAAAAGAATTTCCACTCAAATACTCCTACAAGTTAGATGCACAAAGCATTCCATATGCTCAGATTCCTGGAGTGGGGGATAGAGTTATACCAAATATGGATCGTAGACAAGGGTTAATTTTAGCTGCACACGAAGGTTTGGGCTCTGCGCACACAGGCGTTACAACGACTATTTCTTTACTGAAACAGCGCTATTGGTGGCCAGGGTTATCCAAGCAGACTAAAGGCTATGTCTTGAAATGCGACATCTGCCAGCAGATGAAAGGTTCCACAGTTACACGCCCGGCACAGATGCCATTACTGAAGTCGGACAAACCTCCCCCCCTGCGGCCCCTTACAAACGGACGGGGCTTACAGGTAGATCATGGTTCCAGTAGATTCCTATGGGTTTGGTCTCAGTGTTCTGCTGACGCTCAAACTGTTATCAAAGATTTGCGAGTTTTTATCGGTACATTCGCAGTTAGCACTTTACACTCTGACCGCGGCCCTGCGTTTAGCTCTCTGGCTTACAAAGAGGCCATGGAAGGAATGGGTGTTACATTGCGGTTCTCCTCTCCATATCATCCTGAGGGAAATTCTGTTGTGGACAGAAAAAAACGGGACTTAAAGCAATCTTTAACAGCTTGGGTATTAGGCAAGGGCGGTAGTTGGGTCACACACCTGTATGGAGTTCAGCGGGCATTAAATAACCAGCCAAGAAGCTCACTAGGGGGAGTCACTCCATATAAGGTCCTCTTTGGGACATTAATGTGGGTACCTGATCTTGATTGTGAAGGCGCAATGGCGGATAAAAAACCATTTGATATCCATGATCGTTTGTCTGTTTTACAGGATCTGAATGAATCCAGGACAGAACAAATTAATGTCCATCTAAAACAGACCGTCACTGAAGAAGTCAAGGTAGTCATGGCAAGACCTGTCTGGATCCCAAAAGTCGGGGATCTGGTCAGAGAAAAAATTGCGGATAAAAAGGACTTTGGACCCTCTTACAGAAAACATGTACCAGTCCTTGCAGTACACAGAACAAGAACTGTACTTCTCCCGCCTCTTGCCAGAAAAAAGGAGAAAAGATTTGTCTCAATTGACTTAATCAAACTACACTATGTGGCCGATACTAAACAGTAGGCCTAGTGGACTCCGATGTAGCAGACGTCCTCCTCTAGCTTCAATCAAAGAAGTTCAAACATGAAGACTCATCACGTTTGAAGAGCCACCTCTAAGGAATGAAGGACTAAGCAACAAGGCTAGGGAAATTGTTCCACCTGAACCAAACATTCAAAATAAAAATAAAAATCAGAATAATTCACAAGTTGCAATTCGACCAAATACAGATGTCTACATCAACTTGCCTCATAGAGAGGAAAATAACATTTCATCCAATTCTAATGCAATTCCAACAATTGATCGAACTGCTTCTGGCTATTTCATTAACTTTGATATGTTTTCTGAGGCTCCAAGTGAGCCGGAAACGACACTAGCCAAAACACCGTTCAAGCAAGAAGCAAAGAACTTTCTTCTCTTTCTTCAAAAGACATACCTGGTATCACCATGGATTGAACGCTGGGTAATTTCTGGGATAATTATTTCTCTTTTATGGCTAGGTTTAGTAGTGACTTTTAGTATGCTTATCAATGGACACTATCTTCAACAAGATTCCACAGCTCAAAAGGTCAACATTCTCCTGAAGCCACACACATCTTCACATTGTGAACAAAGAGACTTGTCATCAGTGAACATCACAGCAGTTCCTATACCAGATAGAATAGTATGGGACAAGATTGATTATAACATAATCGGACTGACCGAACTTTTAAAAATTAACCATGTATTTAAAATATCATTAAGTGATTTCATTACCTCCCGTACATTTTCAGATGATTGGAACACTGAAACAGTTAATAACATGTTATATGATTTGGAAAGAACAGCTACATTTTCTAAAAATTAAATGTTAGATGGTTCATCAGATTATGACCGATTGTACTGCTATCAACATTATGGTCATCATTTCCTGCACAAATCCATTTCACCTAGGAATGTATTTGAATATAATCAGTGGGAACATTGTCCAACACCATCAAAGAGTATCTCACAGACGTTTGCACAAAAGTTTGCATACTTTTCAGGTTTTAACATGATAGATCCAGCCTCATTTTATTATAAGGTTGCACCAACAGCAGCACTGAAAATCATGCTAACAAACACTAAACAGATTTATTCTGCTTCCTTTTTGGCCCAATTGTCTGAACAGGGTTTCGACCTATGGCAAGACGAGATTGACACAAAATCAATTTGGGGTTCGAGAGAGGGGCAAGTCCAGGGTACAGAGGCACTATTTAGAGCATGCCTCATTCCACAGCAGATAATCTTCTTAAATGACACTGCGCAACAGACATCCTGTCTTGGAATAGCCAAGATGAAGGAACTGAACACTCCAAAGTTTCCAACACCATCACATGGGTGGCAGAATTCTTCTACACAGGGGCAACACTTGATGACATACTGAAGTACAATAGAACAGATCCCAACTGGAAGGAGTGGGCGGTTTGGGCCTTAGACACAAACACATGTCATAAGCGGTTCCTGCACATCACCAAGGGACTAAATATGCATAGGCCTGATCCATGTTATGAACAGAGAAAACATCCAGGGGTAGTGACAACCTGTAGTGTTGGGAAGTTGTTCCTACAATGGCTAGAAACCTCTACACTTTCAGAAGTGAAACAACACTTATCTTTACTCACACAAGACATAGATCTTAGGGACTTTGTACTAGGACCTAGGAAACAACGTCAAAAATGTTTCAGATATGCAGGAATTTATGCTGCCTATAATGGAATCTGGAAGATTTCACAACAAGAAGCCGCAGAGAGAATACGGGAAATTGACCGTATTATCTTAGACAAAGCTTTTGCTGTAGTGGAAAGTGGGTTAACAACTTTGACCTCCAGGGTATATTCATTGGGCAACATTGTATCTTCTGCTATTGACATAATAGAACAAGATTTAGCCAAATTACAACAAGGCCAATCACAGTTACGTTCTATCATGTTATTGAGCTGGACGCTACAATCTCTGTATGCAGGAATTGTGCCTTGGCGTTTTATAAACAGTATGTCTCTGTTTTCAGAATATAATCTTACTGATACACAGGTAGAAATGGCACAAAGGGGAGCTAAATATATGTAAGCGGGTTGCACAGAGGACACTATAACAGGAGGGTGGTATGAGGGGTTTTATTGAGGTAGCACAAGAAATGGACAGGCTCTGCTCTCGCACGGTGGTAGGGTCGACAGACTCGGTACTCTGCTCTTGGTCCCAGCGGGTTTGGGTCCCTCTTGCTTCTAGGCTCCTGGCTCGTGGGAAGGAGGGCTCTCGCCGTGCCAATGCAAATAAAGAAAGAGAGGCGGGTATTAGGATACGAGTGTTCCTTTGTCACTGTATTTGAGGGACGGGGAGTGAGGATAACACACAGTGATAAGGTGCTCTCAATGAACGCTCGTGAAGGGGGTGAGTGAAAGGAAGGGCGTGTAGCTATATACAAGGCAGTGAGCGGCGGCGTTCAGTGGCGCGCTCTCTTCTCCCGCCTCCCGACCCAACCCGCGAAGCGATCCCGTACCTGGGATAGCCACGCACCTCCTCCTGGGGCGTGGCTCGGCGGAGCGTGAATGCCGAGGTCTCCGGCCTCCAGTCCTCCTCTCGACTCCTGCTGCTCCTCGGTCGTTCGGTTCGCTCGGTCCCGTCTTCCTCCTCTGGTTCACCGTCGTGCGCTGTCTCCTTCCGTCCTCCGGTGTCGTCACACACCCAGGTTCTCTCTTCCCGGGTTCTTATTGGCGGTAGGCCCTCTACGGTGGAATAGAGGGCGGGGCTGTCCTGGAAGGCGTCCCAGTTAAAGGTACAGAGTTCCTTTCTTGTGCCGTCTGAAGTCTCTGTTGGCCACGGATCGTCCTGAGGGACACAAAACAAGTCACCGATCAGTTCGGGAGGGGACCACCAGTCACCTCCTTTGAGGACGGAGGCCGGGCGGTCCCGTGACAATATAAAATGCTGCAAATTGAAAAACTGGAAAGGCTACCATTTACAGTGGCTGAATCACCATCAACTGAGTGGCTAATCCATGGCCAAATCACTCTCCCGGTCACTACATTCCAGTTTCACTATTGCCTTGAGCAAAGGCAGGCAAGCACATATGAAAAATTGGGTAAAGAATACATTAGAAAATACTGGGATTTACCATATAAGTTTTGATGCCAGAATAGGGGTCAAGAGGTGTTTCTTAGTGGTACAACTGCAAGAACGCTTTAAGTGGTTCTCTCATATGCCAAGATATTGTTTTACACGGGGCCAGTAATGGTTCAGTTTCGAATCTGTCTTGCCACATGAAAGGAACACCAGCTAACGTCATATCGCCAGTGTTCGAGTTACTTTAGAATAGGAGTTACTTGATGCTGAACGATCAAGGTTGCTGTGGCATGCTTCCAGGCATTGCCTATCTGGTCACCGTGAACACCAGGGTTACTTGTTGTATGCAAGTATTATTTCCTCCAACAAATACAGTTAGGGAGGCGCTAGTATGGCCTTCACTGAATGTTTCATTGATACAATTTGATACTTTGAGCAGAATGAAAGCCATGCTTTTACAGCAAACAGTGCCACTGACCTCCGCTCGAGAATCCTTTGAACTTCAAGTTGCAAGGACCTCGACCGAGATACAGACACTAATTCGAACGAATTGCCCCCTACATTTTGCAGAAATGGCGGGACGTATCTTTAACATGTCTGATACAAGTGGCATTATTCACCTATTTTAGAGCATAGGGTCCGGATTCCTTAGCACATTCCAAACTATCCTTGGAGTTATTCCTAACTTCATACACTTCGTGTTTGGAGGCATTTTCGGGGGTCTGCCTCTGATCCTGCTTGCTGTAGCTGGAATCCTGATTATCGCCTACCTGCTGCGCAATGGACGGACCAACCGCCAGCGAGATTGCGAAAGCTCTCCTGGAACGACATTACCGTGTGCGCATGGTACAGCATCTCGGTGTACCTCGCCTACGAGAACTAAGTGCTTCTTGGTTCTTATCCTGAAGACCAATCTTTGAGTACTGCATCGTACCTGTCTTCCGATGCCTGTTCTGCGGAAGCGAATGCGGTTGGACATCTGTCTGACACCTCTGACGGAGACGCCAGCGGACTTGGAATCCAGGCTGGAGCCCTTGTGGTCCCATGCATGGCTCTGTCCCCTGTGTATTCCCATCTTGACAAATGCATTCCTTGAGGAGCCTCAGGTGCCTTTCACGACTGAATTAAATTTCAGCTCCACCATTGACACCGAGGTTCTGAATCCGGTACCAGAAGCGTACACACCAGCTACTGGCAACAAGGAGTTACATCTATGCACAGTTGATGTGTTATGCAAGGTACTGCAATGTTTGTCCCCTGCTGTAGCAGGCAGCGATAATGTTATGACTCCCAGCCAGGACTTCTAATCTGAATCTGGCTCACCGTGTGCTGGGAACCAAATATATAGAACTTTTTCTTCCTGTTTCCCTTTTCTATATAAGTTTTGCAAATTGACACTTCCTATTTCGAAGCATGGCCTTTTAAGTACGCTTACTGTAGTTCAACTTGCATGACCAAACTCACTTAGAGCTGTGATTTACGGAACTTTCCGACAATGTCAAACCTTACCAAAGAACACTTTTCTCATTTTTAAAACTGTTTTTAAATGACTTTTTAAAGTTTTTAGAAACTTTTTAATAGACTACTTTATAATGTTATACACTGTCACTCCTATGACTATGTGGTTCAAGAATGTGTATTATTATTGTTAAGTATAAGGAGGAGTGGGTGTTATATTCCATATTGGTACCCTAATATAGGTGCAGGAAACATCATACACTTTTCCTACTTCAGTGCCCGTTACTTCATATGAATGAGCCTTATAAGGACATAACTCCAAATAAGGACAGAATGCCTTATACGGACATAATGCCTTATAAGGACTGTAGCTTTTTAAGGACTAAACCTTTCACCTAGTTCCATGCTGAGGGTGGGTTTTTCCCAATCGATATTGCTAAGATATCATCCTTAGCACATATGAATAATTGATGAGTACACTGTCCAGGGGGTACACTTCACAGCTCCCATCGACGCACAAGGTTTAATCCCCAACGTTATCCTCATACTGAACAATGGGGAACATACGCACATAGACTGTATAAATACAGCACCTCTTGCTATCAGAAGGCAGGAGGGACCCGAGACTTCACGGTTGACACACTGACCAGAGACGCTGCAGCTCTGGCATGCCATCGCTCCAGTTGACAGTGGTCTGACTATCCCTTGCGGGGTATCCAGCTCAAGTCCAGGACGAATTCCCACACTTTCACTCTTCAGGTAATGGGGTTCGACTAAAAGCCTAGCGGGAATCTCTGCTCTTAGGCTTTCAGGTTTAGGCTCTGTAGCACATACTTACATGCTAGGTACGCTTAGGTACATCTAGTCAGGCATCTTAGGAGTATGCATTTTATTTTATAAATGCATTCTATTTCCATGTATCTGTTCATGACTATTACACAATGGTAGAACAATACTATTTCTTTTTATTCACTGTACTGCTGGTTCTATATCTCTGCTACTGTGTTACAGTTGTAACAGCGCACATATCTTACATGAGAAGAACAATGGTACAATAAACTCTTATTGTAAACGCTCCGACGGTTTCTTCTATGTGTCTCTCTGAGAGCAAAACAAGCAAGCACGAGTGACTGGGTGAAAAGTAATATATTGTTTCCACGAGTAAGAGGTTATTGTGTTCTGAGGTTGCCAAAAACTAATCTCTCTGATAACAGGGGATTCTAGTCAGCACTGCGAGCTAGCTAATGCGACCCATAGGCCGATATATGCGGTGGGGGTGTCAGTTTGCCACTAGACCCATAGTATATGTTATCCGTAATCATCGTAGGTCCTGCATGACAGAGTATTATTAGGACTACACTACAATACCTGCCGCTGGCTAAGGGGGGACTGGGAATACCTAACTTGAAGAAATATTATGCTACGATATATAGTCAAATGGCAGCGTCTGATGACCGAAAAACACTGGTGCTTCCTGGTCCAGGCAGTAGCCGGCATCCATATCTGGAAGATCCTGTGGCTACAGCGTAAATATCGCCCGCCTGGTGTATATATTTCGCCGGTGGTTAGGAAAACGGTTGGGGTCTGGGACAAGGTGTGCTCTTCCTACCAATTTTCCACATGTATTTCACCACTTACGCTGATCATAGGGAATCCGGACTTCCCTCTGGCGATGTCGGAGAAAGCTTTTGCGCTTTGGCAGAAAGCACAAAGGAGGCGGGTTGGGGACCTGTTTGATGTACAAGGCCTGTTGGATTTTAAGGACCTCCAACAAGTCTTTGGGCTCCCGGACTCAGAACATTTGCATTACCTAGCGGTCCGTCACTGTGTGTCTTTACCTACAGTTACACCACATGCTAGCAGAAGGCTAACGTTGTTTGAACTCTGGCTTTTCACTCGTAAGGACGACTCTCGTATTCTATCTGATATTTACTCCTTTTTAAATCTCCTGCCTACGCCGATACGCACTCCAGCTCAAAAGAGATGGGAGCGGGAATGCGAACGCAGTTTAATGGACAAGGAGTGGCTAGACGTTCAGCACTGAGCACGCACATCCGCCACAAGTGCCGCGGGCAAGGAAACTCTATTAAAATTGGCACATTACTGGTATTACACCCCAGCTCGCTTGGCTCAGTGGCAGAGGGGGTGGCCGGATGAATGCTGGAGGCACTGAGCTCACTCAGGCATGCTTGCCCACCTACTGTGGCACTGCCCCAAACTACATAGGTATTAGGCGGAAGTCCTGACTGATATTGACACAATGTTCAACACCCAAATACCCTCTTTCCTACCTATGTCCTATTGTGGTTGCCCAACGCCCTAACCTATCACTTACTCTCCGAACAGGGTAAAGCTATTACACTGGCTCTGTGCGCTGCGAAGCAAGTCCTCTCGTCCAAATGGGGCACGGATGTGATTCCAACCAACGTGGCCTGGCTCCATCAACTGTGGAACCTATTAGGGATGGAGAAATTGACAGCTACGGTTAACCACACATTATCCAAGTTTGAGAAACGTTGGGGGCCCTGTATTACCCACCTCTCTGGAGAATTTCAAGAATTAACCTGCCCAATATACCTATGCATACTGCAGATTACACCTCCCACAGCCCCAGCTGACCCAGGGGGAATGAAAGAGTGAGTCTACATCTAAGCAACTTGAGCACACATTGTTTTTTGTTTAAGGTTTGATGTGAGTCTGGATTATGTTTCCCTCCTATTTTTCCCCTCCCCCCACCCCCCATTCCCTCATTTCTGTCTGATCCCATGAATACCGCACCGGCCTATGGATGTAGGTGCAGGATGATGTCAACTGAATCAATACTTTACTGCTTATTCCTCACCAGCCAATGGATGTAGGCGACAGCTGTTGTTCCCTATTCCCCTTTATGAAATCAATAAAATGTTACAATCCTAAAATGTATAACTGCATGTGTGCGTTCAGGTGCAAAGCTAATAATGAGCTCACAACACATATGCAATGCATTTAGCATATTTTAAAGAAACATGAGCAAATATGAATGGGAACTATGATTTCCATTTGATTTCTAGTCATTGGAAGACTCTGTTACATTATTTCTTTAGTTTCTACAGTGAAACAACAGCTAATTATATGACTGATACTTCACTTCACATTAATAGCTTAAGGCACAATGAGTATAAAGGATGTTAGATACTGTACTCCTGCAACTAATGAGAGAGAAGCCTAAATTATGCTACTGCCTGGTCCTACCTCATTTAAGTCTTCTCCGTCAATTGCTTAAGCCTATGCTTCCTGTAGTATAGGATCCTATCTTTGGGCCACGTGTAACCTTCTATCGGATTCGCATATTGTCCTAACAGTCATCACTGATAGGACTGGTCTCCCTCTGTATTTGTTACATCGTCCCAAATTTTTTCTTTGCCTTACTTTGGGTATGGGCTAATCTCCATTATCCTCTCCAGCATATGGGGCCTCCTCTCACCAAGAGCTCCCCTCTTTCAATGTATTCTGTACTAAGGTTCTAAATTAGAATAATCTCTTTCCAGAATTAGGGATTCAGGCAGTTGAGGCTCTAACCCAACTATCAAAGGGGTAGGATCTTCAATAGATTTCTATATCTCTACAATCGCTAACAGATATTATTTCTGATCCCCATGTGGGCACTGAATTTTTATAGTACTCCGCAACTGTGGGGAATTCTCCTGTAGGAAAGTAGGATCTGCTTCTTATGGTTACCTTCACTTTTTGCTTCATGTGATGCTGTTTTTGACTAGTCTGACTAGGATCCTGCTAATCAGGACCCCAATCTATCTGCTTTCTCCCTAAACTCTTATGTTATGTACTTAGGTACACACCAGATTGGAAACTGGGGTACCCTTGTCAGTCCCTACTATATGGTGCCAATGTACCCAGGGCATAGGTACCCTAGAGGCCTCCCATGGGTTGAAGCATGTATTATGCCACCCATGAGAGGGCATGCAAAATGAAACTACAGGCTTGCCATTGCAGCCTCTGTAAGTTGGTGCATGCACCACTTACTTCAGATATAGGTTTACTATATCTAAGGGTCACTGCACTTAAAACCTATAAGTTACCCCTATAGCAGGCCTTAACAATCCTGAAGGCAGGGTGCTTGGTTCTAAGTGAGAGGGTGCCACTGCATGAGCAGGACACCCCTGCAGCCTAGGGAGTTCATTCTCCCGGGTTGTCAGTGTATCAGCTATTTATGATATATAGAGTGGCATTATGCAATGTCGTGATGACCAACTCTAGAACGGCTGAAAGTAACCCCATTGTGTTTGGTGTCAATCGTTGTGGAATCAAACCTCAGGTATAATTCCACCCCTCAGAAATGAGCTTTGTGAGCTCCCTGGTGTTCCTGGTACCAGGCTTCTAGTCCTGGGCAGCCCAAAATGGTTGCTGACGACCAGAGACACATTTCTGCCCACCTGCTGCTGAGCCAAGCTTCAGCAGGGCAAGGCAGAACAATAGGCATCTTGTCACAGGGAGGTGTGACCACCTCCCAGACAGGATTTAGTGTATTAGGCCTGGGTGGGTTCGCTTGCCAGCGACCGAAAGTCTGCATAAGGGGCACATTTGGTGCCCCTGTGCATAGTCCAGTTCAAACCAGTCCTGGGAGCCATTGGCTCTTGCTCTGGCCAGAAACTGGACAAAGGACATGGGAGTAACCTCCCCACTGTCCAGACCCTCCCTTGGGAGGGTCCCCTGAATCTGTCCAACCCTCTCCCGTTGGTACTTAAGGGGTTACCGGGCTGTAGGACACAAGATTTGACCTGGACAAGGTTCTGAACCAGAAACCACTGAACTTCAACCGTATGGGCACTATAGACTTCCTGGACTTCGTTTTGGCCCGACTTCGTCTCCCTCTCAGTCTGAAGCATCTTCTGTGCCCATGCACCATACAGGCTTCGTTCAGGACCCGTGGAACATCAAAGACATCCAAAGATATCTCCCTTTGAGTGAAGGAGTCACTCCCCTGCAACCGCAGGCAGCATATCATGATTGACTGGTCTGCTGCTCCTGGGCTCCTATGGACTCCAAAGGCTCCAGCAACACAGGAGGTGGGTTTCCAAATCCCTCGAGGTTCGAGCTGCCCTCTCACTAAGTTTGAGGCCAGAATCCCTCATGGGGGCTGCAATACCTGTACCCCTGTGCACCGTGTTCATTTACAAGTGCATATGCTTGTTGGAGAACAAGTGCACTGGGCTCCAGGTAGCCCCGAACTCTGGCACCATTTTCTACAAAGAACTCCAGCCTCCTTGCACCGAGTGCTCCGTGGGCTACTGCTCAAGGTCCCCTTGCGACTCCTGTGCCTCTGGCCTGTGGGTCCCCTTGAGGATCAACACTGCTTTTCCTGGGCTCCCCTAGTTGCTCCAGGCTTACCCTGACTCCCCAGTATTTCATGAGTCTCCTGGACCTTGCTGGTCCGAACCGTAACCTTTCTTGACCTTCTTCATGGGGTGCTGTTGCCAAGGCTTGTTGGTGCTCCCGCCGGACACCGACCCTGCAGCACTCGACATCCTTTGTGGGTTAGCTCGCATCTGGCTCCTAGTTGTCCTCCACATCTCCTGTCCCTGTGGCTGCAGAATCAAGAACCCTCTCAACGCACCTGAAGCACCCGACATCGGTGGGCATTTGTCTACCGAGCCCCTGGTCACTCCTGAGTGACCCAGACTCAGTCCCCTCTGCTTTCGGGTACTCTTCAACAAGAATCCACCTTTAGATTCCATCAGACACTTTTCTTCTTCCCAGCAGAGGCTCTTCTTCGAAGTCCACCATAGAGATCGACAGCGTTTTCTGATGCCACTTCAGACCTATGCACCCGGCTTCCCTGGGATAAGTAACTCTGGTTCTATGGTATCCACGGGTGGGGTGGCTCTCCAACCTCCTGAGTTCCATGGGGTTTCTTGGAAGTCCCCTGGGAAGGGTCCTAAACTTTAAAACTTCAACCGCAAGCATCTCCCATAGAATAGTACGGCGCACACGGTCGTGTTCCCACACTGCACCAGTCCTCCGTGGGGTCCCTACTTACTCAATATACAACAAATTTCTTCAAAGAGGGGGGTCCCAGGGAAAATCAGAAGACCAATACGGAATATTATCCCCACTCTAAACTCTTACAAACACATGAAAAACCGTAGGTCTGAAAAACCGAGCACTAACAGAAACAGAAAAGGAATGGTTCTTCTTGATTAGGAGAGTCCTCTGAAGGAGGGCGGAATCCCATCACCCACTGAGGTGGCATGCTTCATCATCTGGCATCTCCTCTTGGTTGCAATCGCTAGTGCAACCAAGGGCTCCGACCTTCTCAAAGGGGAAGGGAGCTCGCGGTTGTTTTTAAACAGAATCTACTATGATCCCCTCGAGGTGGAGCATGGAATGTTTTAAGGTGATGGTTGCAGTGCGTGTGAGTGTAAAAATAGAAGTGATTTAAAATTGGCTACCAGGACACAAACAAATTTAATAGGCGCTGTCCAGGTGTCAATTATAAAAACTGTGCGTCTGCAGTTTCAACCAAATAACTGCAATAGTCCAGAAGGATAACAGGTCTACATATTTCAGCCTACTGATCAGACTTGATCAAGGCTTTCATCAGGACCTAAATGTAAAATCGCTACTGCAAGTAATGTGAACGTGCAAAACAGGTACAGTCTCAATAAAGTGGTTGGTAAGATACAACCTACATTCACCTGTGGTTCAGAATTGGTCAACTTTCACAGAGATATTGGACACAATCCTGTAAAAGAAAAAGAATTCTTACAGAGTGCTCCTTACAAACATTAACATGCTTTAAGTTGGGAACGCCTCTTATACATCGCTGACATGCAAAGCGTCACCAAAACGGTTGCTTTCTCCATAAAGCTGTTGCTAACAGCTGTTAGCGACAGCTTGCTAATAGGGCGATAGAAATATCGCCGCTTTAGTGGCAAAAAGTGCCACTAAAGCGGCGATAACGCCCTAGCTAATAACCCCTCAGTCTGTTTTGTTTTGAAAAAAAAATCAGTCAT
Organism: Triturus cristatus; assembly: GCF_964204655.1. NCBI lineage: Eukaryota > Metazoa > Chordata > Amphibia > Caudata > Salamandridae > Triturus > Triturus cristatus. Next base: position 222,873,999 of record NC_140594.1, on the reverse strand, counting down.
CCGTTTTTGAATTACGCACTTCGGGGGTTTGAATCGAAGCAATTGCTGCAATACACCACTTAATGTTGACACTACGAGGTGTTCAGACTAGACATTTTCCATGAAAACTACAACATTTGGTGGTGTATTGTTTGGAGAAATACTCCACCAAATGACTTCGTTTTTCATGCACACACTCTGAGTAACGCACAACTGGCAACACTACATGGCGCACTTCATAATCTATCTTCCCTTTGGAATCGTTTTGATTACCTCTTCCCCCAGTTAACCACGTAGCAAGATTACTTGTGAATGCCTCCCACTCGAAGTATGCATGTAGAGTTAATCTGCTAACCTTCCAACTGGCACCACGCAGTATTGTGTATTGATCCAAGCAACACGGACTTGAATATTGCAGTTTCGAACCAATTCCAGAGGCTTTGAGAGCGGCTCTGTGCGTGAAATTCTAAAGCAGCCTTTGACTGTTGTGATATACCGTAAGCATTTCTAGCCGCAAACTGTGCCCATAAATTGTTTATCTGCCTCAGTTAAATTTATCATATCCACATATTACACAGTCCTTCATTCTCAATCAATTTTTAAATTGTTTTGCATTCATGTGAAAGATAGAGTGCATCTTTGCTATGATGTCAAGCATTATTTAAACTCATAATGACGACGAAATTGGGGACATATCAGCAACAACCGGCCATAATTATTGCTAAGCGTACTTAGCGCTAGGATAATTATCGCCGGCTATTGCTGGATTCTATCGTGGAGATAGCGTGCTATCAGCAACGCTTATCTCCAAAGTGATAGAAATCCAAGCGTTAGCTACAAAACAGTGCGATTATTGCTGGAAATCCAGTGATAATCGCACTGCGACAGGCGACACCTTGCTGATAGGGCAGGGTGGATTTAGCCATGTAATCCACCTCCCATTGGATTACATGGCTAAATCAGATTGAAAGCAGGCGTACAGGAACCTGCGTTAAGCGCGGCTAGTGCTGCTTTTCCAATCGCTAAGCAGGTTAGCGATTTCCTTGTTAATTGGAGAAATGTCGGTTGGCGACATTTCACGAGTTATTTTGGGAAGGAACGCCCATTTTGCATCTCATTAGAGATGCATAGCTGGGCATTGGGGAAAAGGGGCGCCAAGGCAAGGATTCACGCGATGGCGTGACCTTGCTGATACTGCGATAAAATTATTGCCGCTTTTTGCCCGGAAACGGACGCTAAAGCGGCGATAATTTTATTGCGCCGCCTTGATGATATGCCCCTTTCTTTTCTGTGTTGTGTGATAGTTAGGGTCTTCAGGGCTGTAAAGCAGGCCCCTGCGGCCTCTGCTCTGACGATGTGTGTAGACTAGAGTGCGTGCATGACAAACGAAAACATTTGGTGCTGGTGTATTGCTCGGAGCAATACTCCACCAAATGTTTTCATTTTTCACGCATGCACTCTAGTCTTCACACAGTTCACAGTCGTACCTCATTCCAGAGTACGTGCACGCAGGAAAAACAAAGACATTTGGTGGAGTATTGTTCCAAGCAATACACCAGCACCAAATGTTTCAGTTTTAAGAGTAAAAAATCTGTGCGATCAGTGTCGCCATGTATGATTAGCATATGTGTGCACGGATTACAATCCAATCCCATCGGCCCGTACCCCTCCCTCCAGGGCCGGACTGGCCTAAGCGGGCACCGGGCAATCCCCCGGTGCGCCGCACGGGTGGGGGCCGGTTTTGGGCCCTGGGGGCCGTTTTTTGTCCCAGGGCCGTTTTTCCAGCATAGCTGCAAAATCGGCCCTGTAAACAAAATCGGCCGAAAACCCGACCCGGGCAAAGAGCTCGGCGGCACCCCCAAGCCCGGGGGGAGGCCGCAGAGCACTTTGCCAGGGCCGGTTTTGGTTCCCAGTCCGGCCCTGCCTCCCTCCCCCAGTCCATCAGTGAAATCTTTAATCGTGCCAGCGCATTTTTTCAGTTAGTTCATTTAAAGTCACAACTCATTGATTTCAGCGCGCTGGAGGGTTGGCACCCATTGTATGGTACCTTGTGGCTGCCATTTCGGGTTGCAAGTGAGTAGTGTGATACTACTTCCTGCCTATCAATATAGTTTTTTATTGTTTACACCGCAGCTCCTCCAAACAGTAACATCGGTGCAGCGGTATTTATTTAATTTTGTACACTGTACATCTGCGCTTGGCTGTGATCAGGAGCCTCGCATCAGGCTCGGAGGCTCAGGCAGGCCACCACGAGGAGGTCAGGTGTGATCTTCATGCTCCCATGTTTGCAATGCTGCTGAGGCACTGTGCACGTACAGGGGAGGGAGAGAGAGGTTGATCAGCAAAGGCAGAATGGCCAATCACTGCACGGCTTCAACAATCAATCAATCAGTGACATTTATAGAGCGCGCTACTCACCCGTGAGGGTCTGAAGGCGCTGAGGGGGAGGGAGGGGGGGGGGGTGCTGCTACTGCTCGAATAGCCAGGTCTTGAGGTGTTTCCTGAAGGTGAGATGGTCCTGGGTCAGTCGTAGGTGTGCGGGGAGGGAGTTCCATGTCTTGGCTGCCAGGTAGGAGAACGATCTTCCTCCGGTGGTGGTTCTGCGAATCCGTGGGACGGTGGCGAGGGTGAGGCTGGTGGAACGGAGCTGGCGGGTGGGGGTGTAAAACGAGAGGCTGTTGTTGAGGTATTCAGGGCCCATGTTGTGGAGCGCTTTGTGTGCGTGGGTGAGCAGCCTGAACGTGATCCTCTTGTTGACGGGGAGCCAGTGCAGGTTTCTCAGGTGGGCGGATATGTGGCTGTGGCGAGGGATGTCGAGGATGAGTCGTGCAGAGGCGTTCTGTATGCGCTGAAGACGTTTCTGAAGTTTGGCTGTGGTTCCTGCATATAGGGCGTTCCCGTAGTCCAGTCGGCTGGTGGCGAGGGCCTGGGTGACCGTCTTTCTGGTTTCGGTGGGGATCCACCGGAAGATCTTTCGGAGCTTGCGCAGGGTGTTGAAGCATGAGGACGAGACTGCGTTGACTTGCTTGGTCATCGTGAGGGAGGAGTCCAGGATGAATCCCAGGTTGCGTGCGTGGTCTGTGGGTGTCGGTGCGGTGCCCAGCACCGTGGGCCACCAGAAGTCGTCCCAGGTGGATGGGGATTGTCCGAGGATGAGGACCTCCGTCTTGTCCAAGTTGAGCTTCAGACGGCTGTGCTTCATCCATTCTGCGACATCTTTCATTCTGTCCTGGAGGTTGGTTTTGGTGGTGGATTGGTCTTTGGTGAGGGAGAGTATCAGTTGGGTGTCGTCGGCGTAGGAGATGATGTTGATGTTGTGTTTGCATGCGATGGTGGCAAGGGGGCTCATATAGATATTGAAGAGGGTTGGGCTGAGTGAGGAGCCTTGGGGTACGCCGCATATGATCTTGGTGGCCGCGAAGTGGAAGGGAGGGAGGCGGACTCTCTGGGTTCTGTCGGAGAGGAACGATATGATCCAGTCCAGGGCCTTTCCTTGGATCCCAGTGTTGTAGAGGCGGGTTATTAGGGTGCGGTGGCAGACGGTATCAAAGGCTGCCGAGAGGTCCAGGAGGATGAGAGCGGCTGTCTCTCCGTTGTCCATCAGGGTCCTGATGTCATCGGTGGCTGCGATGAGGGCGGTCTCGGTGCTGTGGTTGGCTCGAAATCCGGACTGGGATGGGTCGAGCGAGTTGTTTGCTTCAAGGAATGCAGTCAGCTGTTTATTGACGGTCTTCTCAATGACTTTAGCCTGGAAGGGGAGAAGAGAGATGGAGCGGAAGTTCTTGAGGTCTTTGGGGTCCGCTGTGGGTTTCTTCAGAAGGGCGTTGATTTCTGCGTGTTTCCAGCTTTCAGGAAAGGTGGCTGACGTGAAGGAGCTGTTTATGACGTTCCGGAGGTGGGGTGCGATGATGGTGTCGGCTTTGTTGAAGATATGATGAGGGCATGGGTCGGAGGGGGAGCCAGAGTGGATGGTGTTCATGACGTGGGTGGTGTCTTCAGTGCTGATGGGAGTCCATGCGCTGAGAGTGGTGGTGGGGGTCGTTGGTTTGGTGGCTGGAGGCGGAGTCTGCGGTCCGAAACTGTCGTGTATATCCACGATCTTGCGGTGGAAGAATGTGGCGAGGGAGTTGCAGAGGTCTTGTGACGGTGTGATGTCGTTGTTGCTGGCGCTGGGGTTGGAGAGCTCTTTGACGATGCTGAAAAGTTCCTTGCTGTTGTGGGTGTTGTTGTCCAGCCGCTCTTTGAACGATGTCCTTTTGGTGGTGCGGATTATCTGGTGGTATTCGTGGGTGGCGCTCTTGAGGGCTGTCATGTTTTCTGATGTCCGTTTGTGGCGCCAAGCTTTTTCGAGGGTTCGGCATGATTTCTTTGCGACTTTGAGGGCGTCTGTGAAGCATGAGGTTTTTCTGTTGCCAGTCTTGCCTGGGGGTTTCTTCAGTGGAGCGAGGTCATCGATGCAGTTGGTGATTCACTGTGCGAGATTGTGTGCTGCGTCGTTGGTGTCAGGGGTGTCGACAGGTGGGTTCTGGCTCAGCGATGTGGACAGCTGGTCTGTGGTGACTTTGCTTATATGGAAAAAAGTGAACACCGGGCACAGTGTAGATAACAAATTTGTTGCACTACGACTCCCAATGTAATAAAAATCACGTTAACTGGACTCAGACATTTACAAAAATGTGTATGACAAATACATAGTGGGACCAACAAACTTGTATGTTAATAATAATTCATTTTAATCATTACTGAATTTGAATATTTTTTATGTTTTTCTTTTTTCTTATTTTTTCAAAAAATTAATTTCTCTATGTAAGCTTATACATTTAGGGATAGATCAACATAGTGTCTTTATACATACAAAATAGTTTCCTCAATAGTGCAAAATAAGATAACAGTACAGTCTTGTCATACCAGAGTTATTTCTTATAAGATATCTAATCAACACAAAATAATGTCAAATTAAATATATAGTGTACGCATTGCTAATTCAGATTTAAACTATGTGGGCGGTAGGTGGACACAACGCGTTTCGGCTAGGCCTTCGTCAGGAACCCGCTCAGGTTTGTACACTCTATACAAAAAAATAATTACAAAAAGAAATATATCACAATTAAAAACCAGTTATAGAATTGGGTGTCACTATAGCAATCAATAATCATTACAAAATAAAACTCTCTATCAAACTAAAAATATCAATAGATCTGGTCCAAGGTCTCAAAGCTAGACTGAGATAAACACCTGTATGAGATATTCGTTTATAACATTATGAGAGTCATAGAATACCAAGGGGAAAAAATGCTGGGTATGATACGTCTATTAAATGGCAGACCATTAAAGTTAATTCTCAAAAATAAAGATTACATAATGAATGCATACCTTCTTATGTGAGAGAACTAAACATCATACTGGTACACCTGATAATTCTTTATTAATCATGTATCGCAATTACTTGTACCATTTTAAATCAAAAAGTGTCTCACAGATACTTACATAGGGCTATGTATCTGTTAATCAATCTGTACATACTAACCCTATTTCATGTGGCTGTTCAAATTTTCAGCTTTTGGTGGACAGTTACACTCTGTATGTCTCCTTCTTCAGATACGCTATCTGCGGTAATAATGATTTAAAGGCAAGAAAGATATAGCTTGAGAGTTAAAATCAAACCAGGGATGCATATCTACAACACACTTGTTACTGTGTGGGTATTTTTGTGTTATGAGTAATGCTCATTCCCCTACTCAGAATTTTAAGATTAAGTATCTTTAATACTCACTTACCCTAAGGCAATACAATGACTTTCAAGATGGCTTCTTAGTATATATAATGACACAGGATGACAATTTTCTATCCTTGCTTCGAGGGAGATCTCGGATCAAGGGGCCTGAATATAAGAAAATACGAAGCAACTGATAGTTATCAAAAATATTATGTTCCTTTCAAAGATATGTGGCTTTTTTTCCTTATTTAATATAGGTGAATCTCTAGATAGTATGATATCTAAAAGATTAATGGAGGTCCTAAACAATAGTATCTTTAGGGCTATTCTGGGATTTACCAATTTCTTGATACATATCATATGTCTGAAACCTATCAGCTCATCATATCTTTTGTATGCACTGATACCATCCTGGAATTAGCGACATATATCTATATATTCATGACAACGTACCTTAATGGGTGCTGAATTTATTTTGAAAATATGTTGGATACGTTTCTTATTTTCTGCTGTCTCGTTACTTCCATGTGCCTCAAACTAGTCCGTTAACCTGATAGATAACATGAATATATTCCTATTAGCTTATACATTCCCTTACGTATTTTATCTAAACATATTTTTCATGTAGCTCAACTATAAACGGGCATGCTGATCATCCCGATTTGCCTTGTTATTAGTTTCTATGGACGTTATTCATTATTATATTTAATTATGAGCCTTCACCATCTTACCGACGTGTGTAAACGCTGAAGCTATTTAGCATTACATTGCCCCGAGGTCTCAAAGCGTGAGTTATGTGTCCATTCGCATAGGCTATCCCTCGATTTATTATATAGTAAAATCCGTGCAGGGTGCAGTCTTACCGACGAGTGATAACGCTGAAGCTATTTAGCATTACATTGCTTCGAGGTCTCAAAGTGTGAGTTATGTGTCCCTTCACATCGGCTATCTCTCGATTTATTTTATAGTCAGATCCGTGCAGCGTGTAGTTTTACCGACGTGTGTTAGCGTTGAAGCTATTTGGCATTACATTGCCCCGAGGTCTCAAAGCGTAGGTTACGTGTCCATTCGCATCGGCTATCGCTCAATTTGTTATATAGTAAAATCCGTGCAGCAATATCTGTTATCCTAAAAGGTATCTAATGGGTTTAATCTAGCTTACCTCCTCATTCGTGGATTACTCGTCTAGATATAGTTCGGCGATTCCCCGGCTGGTGGCCATTTTGATCTATATAAGGACATCGCGTAGACGTGCGCGTGTACGTCATGCTCGAGCATAGACATAGACATAGGTCTGTTTAAGAGACCCAAGGATGCCAACTACACTCGCGCCATTTTGAAGTACTCATATTTTATGTATCTGCCAAAATAAAAGGGTTGTTATACACTTATTACTGGTTTCCTCTTATGAGTTTATTACTAAACTTATTTACTGCTAACAACCATTATCCATATGATTAAATGTGTCATATAAATACGAGTTCATCAGCTCATCATACAATAACATGGGTATAAATATGACGCCTTGTGAGAAGGATGTGAGACAATGCCGGCTAACTGTCACCAGTAGTGTTTTAGATGTATATTTAGCCTCAAACTTGATGCTTCAATGTGCTCTCAATCAAAATTATTTCAGTATGATTCTTGTGGTTGGATACAGTAATATTGTATTTCCAGCTCTTGTATGTACTACTGTTAATAACTAGATCTTACCTAATGCAGATAAAATGCGATTATCTTCGACATGTTCTCTTACTGCTAGTCATGTGGTGACTTTGCTCCAGCATCTGTGGGGATCTGTAGCGTGTGGTGGTGGGATGTAGACTTCTTGAAGGTGAAGTGGATGCAGCTGTGGTCGGTCCAGTGTAGTCCGGTGGAGTGGCTGAAGGAGACGTGGTTGCTGTCAGATAATATGGGGTCGAGCGTGTGGCCAGCGAGGTGGGTGGGCGTGTCCACCAGTTGCTTGAGTCCAAGGTTGGCGAGGTTGTCGAGCAGGGTGGTGGTGTTGTTGTCGTTGATTTTCTCCCGGTGGAAGTTCAGGTCCCCTAGGAGGATGTACTCTGGTGAGGCTAGGGAGTGCGGGCTGATGAAGTCGGCGATGGTTTTGCTGAATTGTGTCCGTGGGCCCGGGGGTCTGTAGATGAGCGTTCCTCTGAGGGTGGTCTGGGGGTCGGTGTGGATCTGGAAGTGTAGGTGTTCGTCGGCGGTGAGAGTGTCTTCGGTGTTGGTCGTGACGCTGTTGGTGTTCCTGTAGATGATGGCGATTCCTCCTCCAGTTTTGTTGACGCGGTCCTTCCGGGTGATTTTGTAGCCGTCCGGGATGGCTATGGCGATGTCGGGGGCCGAGGAGGCGTTCATCCAGGTTTCCGTGAGGAAGGCGACATCTGGTGCTGTTGTATCAAGGAGATCCCAGAGTTCTCCGGCGTGTTTGAGGATGGAGCGGGTGTTGAGGAGGATGCACTTGAGGTGGTTGTTGTTATTGTTGCTGTGTTCGGTGAGCGGGGTGCAGGTTCGGAGGCAGGTGAATTTGCAGGCTTGGCAGGTGAAGGGTCCGTGGGTGCGCTTCGGGGTGGCTCGGTGGCAGGCGGCAGGTCGTCCGTGTTGAGTGCGATGAGGGTGGCGGTGTCGTATCTCAGTTGGGTGCCCTGGCATCGGCTGGGGCCAGGGGTTCTGGCGCTGGGTGCGATCCAGGCGCGGACTTATTCATAGTAAAGCCATACAGTGATTGGTCATTACAGTGCCTCGAGAGACTACAGTGGCAAGTCAACCACGCGCTACATGAGCAGCAGTACAACAAACAAATGATGGACGGAATGCTGACAATGCAGACATTCTCCCCCAGTCAAGAGATCTGGGTTAAATCCATCGTTCTTTTGCCCACTACGCCACCCCAGTTTAGACATGGCCATATGCAAATCAGTCTTGACCCTGTGCCTCATGGGAACAGTCCAGCCCGAACTGCCAAGCCATGTCTTCCCTGGACCGGAATCAAGCATCCTAGGACCGGTTTCTGGCTATCAGCCGTCATCAGCCATGAGCAGCAGTAGCCAATCCAGACGCTGCTCTCAATCCTGGCGCTTCTCTCTATTCTCAGAGTAGAGAGCAGTGCCAGGATTGGGGTGAGCATGCAAACTCGCCACTCATTTTTTGCCTACTGGGGACAGCAATTTAGGCCAGCTCCCACTCACCGATACTGTTTCAGAAAAGCCACTGTACGCATGTTGGGTTCCCAGCCGGGTAAAGGCAGCCAGCCAAACCCAACATGCTCACGGCACTGCTGTCGTGCCACAGACAGCCACTGAGTCGCACAGTCTGCAATCATTATTTCCTGCCAGCGCGCACCGCTCGGCTCATGTGAGTTCAGTGTCACGTGACGCCGCCACGCGAGAGCACCGGGTCATTATTTATTAATTTATTAGAAGAATTTCAACTTCCAAACTTTTAAATATGTACGTATTTAAAAGTTTTTAAGTTTGAAAATGATACCACCGTCCTAAAGCAAAAACCGCCACTGGAGCTCAATCCTGGAGGAACACTCCAGAAGGTTTGCTTAAATTCTTTAAGCCATGCTACACTCATACATGTACATATATTGATGGTTTTAATTTTTTTCACACCCTGGCTACCCCTGTTATCTGCACAGCGGTATCTAATTATATTAAAGTGTCGATGGCTATTAGAAAGCGCTACGTGACATAGAGACTGAATAAGAATTACACAATTTCATGTTATCTAAATCTATACTGCTGGAATTTGTATGACTTTTGTAACACTATGGCCCAGATGTAGGAAGCGAAATAGCAATTGCAATTGCGACCGCAAAATAGTCCTGTGCAATGTAGGGAGTGAAAACTCCAATCACAATATAAGGAATCGCAAAAAAACAGAGAAGTCAATTTGCGATTCCTTATAATGCGAATTTAACCTACCGAGTCCCAAATTGCGTCTCGCAAATAGAAAATCGCAAATTAATGTATGAAGATTCGCAAATTGGGATTTTAGCAGAAATCACAATTTGCAAGTCGCAAATTACCACCAACTCAAAGCAGGTGGTAACCAGGTGCACTGCATATAAACAGCCCCAGAATGCATCATTTTCCACACAATGGCAGCCCTGTATGTCATAGCAAGGAAGATGTGGATGCAAGCAGCAGCACAGAGGATGAAGAGGCGACAGGAGCGCATATATAGAGTACACATTACCCTGTTCCAACTTACAGAAGAAGAAATACATGAGAGGTACAGGCTTCACTCCACTACCATCCTAGACGTGATACATGACCTGCATTCAATCCTGGAGCATCAGATACGCAGGGTGCATGCAATTCCAGCACGTGTGCAGGTCCTGTGTTCCCTGCATCTACTTGCCTCAGGTAGTTACCAGGGAGTGATAGCTGTAGCTCGAGGGGTCACACAAAGTTGCCTGTTATGCTTCTTTAACACCTTCCTGGATGCCATGCCTCAAAGAATGCACCATTACATACGGTTTCCCACCATGCAACAGGACCTACATAAGACCAAGATGGATTTCTATTGGATGGCTCAATTCCCACATGTCATTGGGTGCATTGATGGGACATATATTGCAATCTGTCCCCCATCTGCTACTGAGTACGTATATCGGAACAGAAAATCATATCATTCAATCAACGTCCAGGTGATTTGTGATGCGTCACACATCATAACTGATATAGTGGCAACATTACCAGGAAGCACGCATGACTCCTACATCTTCAGGCATAGTGGAATCTATACACGTCTGACTGGGGGAGAATTTGGAGAAGGATACCTGCTAGGTAAATGCATGTGACACACTCTGATGTATACCTTGGATGTATCTGTAGTTGCCTGTGATTGATGTTTCAACCTTTGCCATTTAGGTGACAGCGCATATGCAGTGCGTGCATTCATACTCACCCTAATTCTAAACTCATCTACCCAAAGTGAGAGGAGATACAATGCTGCCCATAAGCCTACGCGGAATGTGTTGGAGCGGACATTTGGACTCCTGAAGAGCAGGTTCCGCTGCCTCCACAAAAGTGGAGGTGCACCGCAGTACTGCCCCGAGATATGCTGCAAAATCATTGCTACCTGTGCCATGCTACACAACCTGGCCACTAAGAAGGAAACCCCAGTGGAAATCACAGATTCGGACTCACAGGATGAGGAATGGCCACGGCCACATCACAGAGCAGCAGGTGGTGTAGCTGCCGCAGATGGGAGACACAGACGTGATGAGATCACACGTAACTATTTCTAAGTAAGTAATGATATTTTAAAACAGTGATTTATTGTCCTTACACCAGGCAATATGTATGCACACCACCTCACAATACTGGCCTCTGTGTGCCTTGAGTTGCCCATCAAGGCACGTCCACACTGCATGCACATTGTCAACCACTTTTACTGGGTCACATGGGTTACCTCACCCATCAGCAAATGTCAGCCACAGCATGGACTTATTTCCTGCGCCCATGCCCAGCAGTGCTTCGCTCAGTGTGCACACTTCCCTCCCTTGACGACTGTTCTGCTGATGGTCCTTGCCTTGCACTACGCCGTCTGGGCTCAGTGAAATGTGGAATAATGCTGCTGCAGCTGGTGACCTCAACAATGTCTCTACCATCCCCAGACCCTGTGGCAGCTATGTTGGCTGTCTGGAGCAGTTCAACAGCACTGGTGACCTGTACCAACCCCCTTGCAGCATCCTGGCTGCAGTGGGCCATTTCCACTTGCATGGCAACTGTGTGTCTGCTCAAGACAGCTGTAGCCTTTTATAGGCGGTTGACCGCCTTTGTGTATCCATCCATGCACTGTTTTTCACGGCGCCTCGCGCCACGTTCACTCTGCAATTTGCTGCATAACTGCTGTACTGCCACAGTCATGTCCCTCATGCACTCTGCATTGGCCCTATGATCCTCAGCAACAGTGGTGTTCAGTTCATTGATGCGCTCCTTAATGTCCCTCATGTTCTTGTTCAGAGACACCAGCTGCCGTTGCATTAATCCCATGGTTTTCATTTGAAGCCACTGCACCTTCACCATGGTGCCCTCAAGACCCGCAAAGACACTGGATTCCTCACCCTGCTCAGACAGACTTTGTGCCCTTGGTCTGTGTCGGAGACCACTGGTGTGGCTACGCTGCATGGGTGACTGTAGGTCGGGAGACTGTGCTGGCTCCTCGGGCATGGTCTGTGGAGCTTGCGGGGTCTCCTCCACTCCCCCCTCCATCTCCTATAGTGTGTCCACAGTGTACCTCCTAGGTCTTGGTGGTGGTGTAGGTGTGACATCTGTGGCTGTCTGAGACTTTTTCCTCCCCAACAGTTGCCCAGGTGCCTCATGTGTCTCCCTCTCTTCTGCCTGTGGCGCAGGTTCGCCTGTGGATACAAGATGTCCATTTACTGACTTTCCTTGAAGCAGTTGTATTACATTAAATTTACATGATTTGCTATTCACGCTAACAGTTCTCCGCTTGGTTATTGACTGGTGTGAGGCCTCTGCGATTGTGTTCACAAATGTCACTGCTATGCTATACGTTTTTTGGGACTACATCTCCCATGATGCATTGCTGGTTGTTATCAAAATGTGGACTGGAGTGGAATTCTAACTTGCTCATGGGGGATTGAGGATCGGGGAGGGTGAGGGTTCAGGACAGGCTGTGCATGCAGCTTACCTTGTATGGTGTTGTTTCGGGCTGTGTATTACAAGAGACAATGGTCCCTGAAAGCAAAAAATAATTGAACATACAATGAATATAGTCAAGATTGCTACTATATTACAGCCAATGTCCAGCCGGACAAGGCAACTTTAATAAGTGGAAATAGTTGGTAATGGTTCAGAGAATGTAATTTGAGTCTTAGTGGGACACAAGCCTGTATCCTGAGACTTACATATCGTGAGAACAAAATGTAGAACACATTCAGGCAATTACAATGATGTTTCTGTTTTTCAGGAGGATAATGAGTAATGAAACATCTAATACATTTTCTGTCACCTTCACAATAAGTTCAATACAGAGATTTGAATGTGTAAGGTAGACAATTATGTCGACGGCGTTTCGATCCTTATCAGGGGGATTTTGGATCATCATCAGGACTACTCAATTAAATTGCCCATATTCAAGTGCCTGAATTTACACAAACCATGAAGACAAACAACGAAAAATATGAAAGTTAGGAAAAAATGCAGGGGAAAAAAATTCAAAGAAAATCAGGGGGAAAGAAAATGCCAACATAATAGTTAATATAACATTTAAAAGTGAAAGTATAACAGAACAATCGCGTCAGATCAGGCGGTACTCTACAGTTAACAATCTATTACAGTGATGGCAATGTGGACACGAGAGAAGAGGTGAAATATAAGAAAAATAGGCAAAGGAATAAGTGCAAGGTTGGTAATGGAAACCACGTCAAGATAATATCATACTGTGCGCGTGATTGTGTGGGTATTACGGAGATGATGCTGATCGATATATTTAAGGAGCCGAGACAATCGTGCTACTAATACGAAGAAGTAAACCTGAAATGGAAAGCATGCCGTTTATAATGTCAAAATTGTGACACGAAGAATTGCCGAAATAAAGACGTTGTCATTAAAGCATGCCGCGAGTGTATTGCGCGGAAAGGAGGGAAGGCGAAGTGAAGACGTGATCTGGAAAGCATGCCGCGAGTGCATTTGCGGGGAAGGGAGGAGGAGAATTACCTCGTGGTACCGGTTGGGGTAGCCGAGGGGGCGCCAGGTCGTGGGCGGGTGTCGGGTTCGTCAGTATCAGAAGCGGACCCGGTTCAAGGGTGCAATGCCTAAGGAACAATTAATGGAATAAGGAGGTGGATCGGAAGCGGTGGTGGGGTGAACGGTAAAGCGGGAATTAAGCTTACCTGATAAAATAAAGTTCCGAGGTGGAGGGACACGGTGATTAATGAGTTACGTCTGAGGGAAAAATGGAAATGAATTCAGGAGCGTGGATGCAAGCACGTAGGGAGGGCATGGGAAACATCGTGGCGATTCTTACCTCAAAGTGGTAAATGAAACTAATTCCGTGGCCACGCGTATAACAGCTCGTTCGGATGATACCGGATCGACTGTGGAGTGGATGTGAGTAAACGTCATGCTCTGGTTAAATGCTATCATGTGGATGGTCACAAGGGGGGTCAGGTGATCCCAGAGAGTGCAGTATGAAGGAGAGGGAAGTGGTGGGCGTTCGTAGGCGCCATATTGGGAGAGTAAAAAGAGCACGAATTGCTGCATAAGAGCCAAGACGGTCAAGTGACAGAGAGTTGAAATAGTGTGGAAAGGAGTGATTTTGACAGAAATTAGAAAACACAAGTATTATGTATTATGGAAATACAGTGAATCGAGAAGGGATCACTTGTATTAAATTAATATACAATTTAAAGGTGCGAATAGTCGTTTGTGCCCAGCAAAGCCACTTAAACATCACAGCAGTGGCGAATGGGCAGTATCGCAGTCAATGTTTATAGATTGAGAAGGAATAAGTCCAAAAAGTTCATAGCAAGGAGGTCCAGTCCTCAAGACGGTTCAATCCATTGTGTATACTGCCAGTTTTCAGAATCCACTTTAATTCTTCTTTATTCAGCAGTTGGGAGAGATCCGCGCCTCTCGGTGGAATTTTCACAACAGAAACAACTGTCCAGCGTATGTCATCCTCAGTGTGGCCTAGAGCCTCAAAATGTTCAACCAAAGGTGCATTAGGGGTTTTACATCTTAATCTGCTTCTGTGTTGGCAGATTCTTATCCGGATTTTTTGCGTGGTCTGACCTATGTAGATCATATCGCAGGGACAAAAGATGGCATAGATGACATTACAAGTATTGCAGTTACTAAAGTGCTTGTGTGATTTACGTATATTCCCAAATGCAAATTCTTTACAGTCAGATGTGAATGCACACACAGAGCAGTTGCCACATCTGTTGTGGCCAATTACAGGAGGTAGGTCCCAGTGGTCATGGAGGGTGCCAGTGTTTGTTATATTGGGGAGTGCTGCTCTGACTAGGTGGTCTTTAATGTTCTTGCTTTTTCTGAAAGCAAAGAGTGGTCTCTCAAGGCTGAGTATTCCTGCGTTTACCACATTCCAGTGTTTAAGAATACTTTTGCGTAGTTTGTTTGAAGAGAGGGAGAAGGTAGTTACACATACTATACGGTTCTCTGTTTTCCTAGATTTAGGTTCCAAGAGAACTTCCCTTGGGCAGTACCATGCTCTTTTGAGGGCACTGCGGATCAGTCTTTTAGGGTAGCCTCTGGTAATCAGTTTGTTGCTGAGTGTTTTAGCTTCCCTGAAGTAGTCCTCCTTGAGGGTGCAGTTACGTCTTATACGTAGGTATTGGGAATAAGGTAGAGAGACTTTTAGAGCTCTTGGATGGTTACTGCTGTACTTCAGCAGGGTATTTCACTCAGTGGGTTTCCTGAAAAGGCTAGTGATCAGATGTCCATCTGTGTGTGCTATATTAAGGTCAAGAAATGGTATGGATGCTTTATTGTGTGTGAGTGTGAATTTAAGGCCACCGCAGTTGTTGTTTAGCCAATGGAGGAAATTATCAAGCATGGCTTGAGTGTCGTGCCAGATGAAAAATATGTCGTCTATGTATCGTTTCCATAACGACAAGGCAGTGAAGAAAGGGTTCTGTTGGACCAGTATATGATTCATCTCAAGTGCGTTCATGTACAGGATGGCCAGATTTGGTGCAAAAACTGCTCCCATGGATGTGCCATTGGTTTGCTGGTAGTAATGACCGTCGAACAAAAAGAAGTTTCTAGTAAGGCAGATCTCCAGAAGTTGCAAAATAAAGATGGTGGGGACTGCGTGTGGTCTAATCCGTGTGTCTAGAGTTGCCTCAATGATATGTAGTGCATCTCGCTGGGGGATGTTTGTATATAACGATTCGACATCGAGAGTACACAGTGTGTCAACAGAGGGGTCAAAAATGTGATTTTCTACCAAGGTAATCATTTGCATACTATCTCTCACATAGTAAGGAGTAGATGGGACAAAGTCTTTTATGAAAAAGTCTACATATAGACCTAAAGGTTCTAGAATAGAGCCACAGCCTGATACGATGGGACGTCCAGGTGGATTCAGAGTGTCCTTATGGATCTTGGGGAGAGTATAGATTACTGGCATCCGGGGTGCCTTTGCGTTAAGAAACTGGTATTCAAGTTTGGATAGGAAGCCTTGGTCTAAACCTGATAAGGTTACCTGCTGAATGAGTTGTCTGAGTTCATTGGTGGGGTTGGTAGGGAGTCTACAGTAATGGTCTGTATTACCTAGTTGCCTTAGTATTTCATTTTTATAGGTAGTGATTTCTTGTAGTACTATCCCACCGCCTTTGTCGGCGGGTTTAATGACAATCTCATTATTGGTCTTAAGAGCTTGGAGTGCAGATTTTTCTGCCAATGAGATATTATATGGGATGAAGTGATGTTCTGTGGCAAGTTGTGATAGGTCATTTAATACCAGCTTCTCAAAAGTAGAAATCTCTGGTGGGACCATGTTGGCCGTCGGAGAGAATGTGGATGGAGGTCTTAAAGGGGTGTTGGGATTTTTGGGTGAAAAAGAATTAAATTAAAAATAGCTATGTAGTCTTATCTTGCGGAAAAACCTTAGAACTTCAGTCTGTAGGTCAAGGAAGTTGGTCTGGGTGGTAGGGACAAACGAGAGGCCTTTACTCAATATAGATAACTCAGAATTATTCAATTGATGTTTGGTGAGATTAAATATAGGGAGTAAGAGATTGGTTTGTGTCTGACTAGAGGAATTGTCGTTGTCCATATGTTGTGGAGAATCTACCAGCGGTAGTAATTGCGTCGGGTTTGTCGTTCCCCTGGTGGGTTTTGCCAATGGGCACGTTTCAAGCCCCCTCTTTTTTGTTGCTCTTGTTGGCCACGTCCTAAAAAAGAGGCTGAAGGTTGTGGATTGCCAGGTACTCTATTGGCACTACTGGTCCCTTCGCCCGGGTCGGAATTGTCAGACGGGTCTGCAGAAGTATCTGAGAACCCCACTGGAGTGTTTCTTCTATTAAATCGACCCCAGGGACGGTTAGTGCGTTGGTTGTTATAGGATCTGTTGGTATAGAAATCTTTGGTTAAGTAGGGGTATGTGCGTTCAGTGGAATAGGATTTAATATCCTTCTTTACTTTATTAGATTTTTTATTCTGTTCTATTCTATAGAATTCATCCACGGTTTTCTGTACTTGTTCTAGCAGTTTTTTCTGTCAGATATAGTGTCGCTGTCTGTTATTTGTTTTTCAATGTCTGTTATTTCTTCCAAAAGTTTCTTGAGTTCTTCAGTTGCTATATCGATACCTAAGACCATCCAGTGCCTGGAGCAGGTTGTACTGATGTAACTGAAGTTTGTGATGTATTTGGGGATGTCAGTGAAAATACCCGGTATGTTTCTAACTTGGAGGCCTGTGGGAATTATGTCAGCTTTCAAATATTCTGTGAGCATCCGGATCATGAGTTGCAGCCTAACAGACTTTTTCTTGGTTTTCTCTAGTTGCTCGGGAAGTGTGGAGCTAATCTCTTGGGGGGCATTTGTGGAGTCAGTGAAGAGGGATGAACCTTCTAGAATCTTTTTGATATATTCGTCGGTGTAGAGAGGTGCGTGATCTGACATGTCAAAAAAAGGGGGGGGGAAAAAGAATATCTGGGGATATGGGAGTCGAGAGGAAAGGGAAGTGACCCACTTTCTAAACAAGAAGGGGGGATATGAGCATGAGCCCTTGCAATCCAGCGATTGCGCTTACTATGTGAAAAGGGGACAAGGGCACCCAAAGGAATTACACAGGGACCTTGGGAAGTTATGTATTACAAGAGACAATGGTCCCTGAAAGCAAAAAATAATTGAACATACAATGAATATAGTCAAGATTGCTACTATATTACAGCCAATGTCCAGCCGGACAAGGCAACTTTAATAAGTGGAAATAGTTGGTAATGGTTCAGAGAATGTAAGTTGAGTCTTAGTGGGACACAAGCCTGTATCCTGAGACTTACATATCGTGAGAACAAAATGTAGAACACATTCAGGCAATTACAATGATGTTTCTGTTTTTCAGGAGGATAATGAGTAATGAAACATCTAATACATTTTCTATCACCTTCACAATAAGTTCAATACAGAGATTTGAATGTGTAAGGTAGACAATTATGTCGACGGCGTTTCAATCCTTATCAGGGGGATTTTGGATCATCATCAGGACTACTCAATTAAATTGCCCATATTCAAGTGCCTGAATTTACACAAACCATGAAGACAAACAACGAAAAATATGAAAGTTAGGAAAAAATGCAGGGGAAAAAAATTCAAAGAAAATCAGGGGGAAAGAAAATGCCAACATAATAGTTAATATAACATTTAAAAGTGAAAGTATAACAGAACAATCGCGTCAGATCAGGCGGTACTCTACAGTTAACAATCTATTACAGTGATGGCAATGTGGACACGAGAGAAGAGGTGAAATATAAGAAAAATAGGCAAAGGAATAAGTGCAAGGTTGGTAATGGAAACCACGTCAAGATAATATCATACTGTGCGCGTGATTGTGTGGGTATTACGGAGATCATGCTGATCGATATATTTAAGGAGCCGAGACAATCGTGCTACTAATACAAAGAAGTAAACCTGAAACGGAAAGCATGCCGTTTATAATGTCAAAATTGTGACACGAAGAATTGCTGAAATAAAGACGTTGTCATTAAAGCATGCCGCGAGTGTATTGCGCGGAAAGGAGGGAAGGCGAAGTGAAGACGTGATCTGGAAAGCATGCCGCGAGTGCATTTGCGGGGAAGGGAGGAGGAGAATTACCTCGTGGTACCGGTTGGTGTAGCCGAGGGGGCGCCAGGTCGTGGGCGGGTGTCGGGTTCGTCAGGATCAGAAGCGGACCCGGTTCAAGGGTGCAATGCCTAAGGAACAATTAATGGAATAAGGAGGTGGATCGGAAGCGGTGGTGGGGTGAACGGTAAAGCGGGAATTAAGCTTACCTGATAAAATAAAGTTCCGAGGTGGAGGGACACGGTGATTAATGAGTTACGTCTGAGGGAAAAATGGAAATGAATTCAGGAGCGTGGATGCAAGCACGTAGGGAGGGCATGGGAAACATCGTGGCGATTCTTACCTCAATGTGGTAAATGAAACTAATTCCGTGGCCACGCGTATAACAGCTCGTTCGGATGATACCGGATCGACTGTGGAGTGGATGTGAGTAAACGTCATGCTCTGGTTAAATGCTATCATGTGGATGGTCACAAGGGGGGTCAGGTGATCCCAGAGAGTGCAGTATGAAGGAGAGGGAAGTGGTGGGCGTTCGTAGGCGCCATATTGGGAGAGTAAAAAGAGCACGAATTGCTGCATTAGAGCCAAGACGGTCAAGTGATAGAGAGTTGAAATAGTGTGGAAAGGAGTGATTTTGACAGAAATTAGAAAACACAAGTATTATGTATTATGGAAATACAGTGAATCGAGAAGGGATCACTCGTATTAAATTAATATACAATTTAAATGTGCGAATAGTCGTTTGTGCCCAGCAAAGCCACTTAAACATCACAGCAGTGGCGAATGGGCAGTATCGCAGTCAATGTTTATAGATTGAGAAGGAATAAGTCCAAAAAGTTCATAGCAAGGAGGTCCAGTCCTCAAGACGGTTCAATCCATTGTGTATACTGCCAGTTTTCAGAATCCACTTTAATTCTTCTTTACTCACATCCACTCCACAGTCGATCCGGTATCATCCGAAAGAGCTGTTATACGCGTGGCCACGGAATTCGTTTCATTCACCACATTGAGGTAAGAATCGCCACGATGTTTCCCATGCCCTCCCTACGTGCTTGCATCCACGCTCCTGAATTCATTTCCATTTTTCCCTCAGACGTAACTCATTAATCACCGTGTCCCTCCACCTCGGAACTTTATTTTATCAGGTAAGCTTAATTCCCGCTTTACCGTTCACCCCACCACCGCTTCCGATCCACCTCCTTATTCCATTAATTGTTCCTTAGGCATTGCACCCTTGAACCGGGTCCGCTTCTGATCCTGACGAACCCGACACCCACCCACGACCTGGCGCCCCCTCGGCTACCCCAACCGGTACCACGAGGTAATTCTCCTCCTCCCTTCCCCGCAAATGCACTCGCGGCATGCTTTCCAGATCACGTCTTCACTTCGCCTTCCCTCCTTTCCGCGCAATACACTCGCGGCATGCTTTAATGACAACGTCTTTATTTCGGCAATTCTTCGTGTCACAATTTTGACATTATAAACGGCATGCTTTCCGTTTCAGGTTTACTTCTTCGTATTAGTAGCACGATTGTCTCGGCTCCTTAAATATATCGATCAGCATGATCTCCGTAATACCCACACAATCACGCGCACAGTATGATATTATCTTGACGTGGTTTCCATTACCAACCTTGCACTTATTCCTTTGCCTATTTTTCTTATATTTCACCTCTTCTCTCGTGTCCACATTGCCATCACTGTAATAGATTGTTAACTGTAGAGTACCGCCTGATCTGACGCGATTGTTCTGTTATACTTTCACTTTTAAATGTTATATTAACTATTATGTTGGCATTTTCTTTCCCCCTGATTTTCTTTGAATTTTTTTCCCCTGCATTTTTTCCTAACTTTCATATTTTTCGTTGTTTGTCTTCATGGTTTGTGTAAATTCAGGCACTTGAATATGGGCAATTTAATTGAGTAGTCCTGATGATGATCCAAAATCCCCCTGATAAGGATCGAAACGCCGTCGACATAATTGTCTACCTTACACATTCAAATCTCTGTATTGAACTTATTGTGAAGGTGACAGAAAATGTATTAGATGTTTCATTACTCATTATCCTCCTGAAAAACAGAAACATCATTGTAATTGCCTGAATGTGTTCTACATTTTGTTCTCACGATATGTAAGTCTCAGGATACAGACTTGTGTCCCACTAAGACTCAACTTACATTCTCTGAACCATTACCAACTATTTCCACTTATTAAAGTTGCCTTGTCCGGCTGGACATTGGCTGTAATATAGTAGCAATCTTGACTATATTCATTGTATGTTCAATTATTTTTTGCTTTCAGGGACCATTGTCTCTTGTAATACATAACTTCCCAAGGTCCCTGTGTAATTCCTTTGGGTGCCCTTGTCCCCTTTTCACATAGTAAGCGCAATCGCTGGATTGCAAGGGCTCATGCTCTTATCCCCCCTTCTTGTTTAGAAAGTGGGTCACTTCCCTTTCCTCTCGACTCCCATATCCCCAGATATTCTTTTTCCCCCCCCCCTTTTTTTGACATGTCAGATCACGCACCTCTCTACACCGACGAATATATCAAAAAGATTCTAGAAGGTCCATCCCTCTTCACTGACTCCACAAATGCCCCCCAAGAGATTAGCTCCACACTTCCCGAGCAACTAGAGAAAACCAAGAAAAAGTCTGTTAGGCTGCAACTCATGATCCGGATGCTCACAGAATATTTGAAAGCTGACATAATTCCCACAGGCCTCCAAGTTAGAAACATACCGGGTATTTTCACTGACATCCCCAAATACATCACAAACTTCAGGTTACATCAGTACAACCTGCTCCAGGCACTGGATGGTCTTAGGTATCGATATAGCAACTGAAGACCTCAAGAAACTTTTGGAAGAAATAACAGACATTGAAAAACAAATAACAGACAGCGACACTATATCTGACAGCAAGAAACTGCTAGAACAATTACAGAAAACCGTGGATGAATTCTATAGAATAGAACAGAATAAAAAATCTAATAAAGTAAAGAAGGATATTAAATCCTATTCCACTGAACGCACATACCCCTACTTAACCAAAGATTTCTATACCAACAGATCCTATAACAACCAACGCACTAACCGTCCCTGGGGTCGATTTAATAGAAGAAACACTCTAGTGGGGTTCTCAGATACTTCTGCGGACTCGTCTGACAATTCCGACCCGGGCGAAGGGACCAGTAGTGCCAATAGAGTACCTGGCAATCCACAACCTTCAGCCTCTTTTTTAGGACGTGGCCAACAAGAGCAACAAAAAAGAGGGGGCTTGAAACGTGCCCATTGGCAAAACCCACCAGGGGAACGACAAACCCGACGCAATTACTACCGCTGGTAGATTCTCCACAACATATGGACAACGACAATTCCTCTAGCCAGACACAAACCAATCTCTTACTCCCTATATTTAATCTCACCAAACATCAATTGAATGATTCTGAGTTATCTATATTGAGTAAAGGCCTCTCGTTTGTCCCTACCACCTTGACCTACAGACTGAAGTTCTAAGGTTTTTCCGCAAGATAAGACTACATAGCTATTTTTTATTAAATCCTTTTTCACCCAAAAATCCCAACACCCCTTTAAGACCTCCATCCACATTCTCTCCGACGGCCAACATGGTCCCACCAGAGATTTCTATTTTTGAGAAGCTGGTATTAAATGACCTATCACAACTTGCCACAGAACATCACTTCATCCCATATAATATCTCATTGGCAGAAAAATCTGCACTCCAAACTCTTAAGACCAATAATGAGATTGTCATTAAACCCGCCGACAAAGGCGGTGGGATAGTACTACAAGAAATCACTACCTATAAAAATGAAATACTAAGGCAACTAGGTAATACAGACCATTACTGTAGACTCCCTACCAACCCCACCAATGAACTCAGACAACTCATTCAGCAGGTAACCTTATCAGGTTTAGACCAAGGCTTCCTATCCAAACTTGAATACCAGTTTCTTAACGCAAAGGCACCCCGGATGCCAGTAATCTATACTCTCCCCAAGATCCATAAGGACACTCTGAATCCACCTGGACGTCCCATCGTATCAGGCTGTGGCTCTATTCTAGAACCTTTAGGTCTATATGTAGACTTTTTCATAAAAGACTTTGTCCCATCTACTCCTTACTATGTGAGAGATAGTTTGCAAATGATTACCTTGGTAGAAAATCACATTTTTGACCCCTCTGTTTACACACTGTGTACTCTCGATGTCGAATCGTTATATACAAACATCCCCCAGCGAGATGCACTACATATCATTGAGGCAACTCTAGACACACGGATTAGACCACACGCAGTCCCCACCATCTTTATTTTGCAACTTCTGGAGATCTGCCTTACTAGAAACTTCTTTTTGTTCGACGGTCATTACTACCAGCAAACCAAGGGCACATCCATGGGAGCAGTTTTTGCACCAAATCTGGCCATCCTGTACATGAACACACTTGAGATGAATCATATATTGGTCCAACAGAACCCTTTCTTCACTGCCTTGTCGTTATGGAAACGATACATAGACAACATATTTTTCATCTGGCACGACACTCAAGCCATGCTTGATAATTTCCTCCATTGGCTAAACAACAACTGCGGTGGCCTTAAATTCACACTCACACACAATAAAGCATCCATACCATTTCTTGACCTCAATATAGCACACACAGATGGACATCTGATCACTAGCCTTTTCAGGAAACCCACTGAGCGAAATACCCTGCTGAAGTACAGCAGTAACCATCCAAGAGCTCTAAAAGACTCTCTACCTTATTCCCAATACCTACGTATAAGACGTAACTGCACCCTCAAGGAGGACTACTTCAGGGAAGCTAAAACACTCAGCAACAAACTGATTACCAGAGGCTACCCTAAAAGACTGATCCGCAGTGCCCTCAAAAGAGCATGGTACTGCCCAAGGGAAGTTCTCTTGGAACCTAAAGATAGGAAAACAGAGAACCGTATAGTATGTGTAACTACCTTCTCCCTCTCTTCAAACAAACTACGCAAAAGTATTCTTAAACACTGGAATGTGGTAAACGCAGGAATACTCAGCCTTGAGAGACCACTCTTTGCTTTCAGAAAAAGCAAGAACATTAAAGAGCACCTAGTCAGAGCAGCACTCCCCAATATAACAAACACTGGCACCCTCCATGACCACTGGGACCTACCACCTGTAATTGGCCACAACAGATGTGGCAACTGCTCTGTGTGTGGATTCACATCTGACTGTAAAGAATTTGCATTTGGGAATATACGTAAATCACACAAGCACTTTAGTAACTGCAATACTTGTAATGTCATCTATGCCATCTTTTGTCCCTGCGATATGATCTACATAGGTCAGACCACGCAAAAAATCCGGATAAGAATCTGCCAACACAGAAGCAGATTAAGATGTAAAACCCCTAATGCACCTTTGGTTGAACATTTTGAGGCTCTAGGCCACACTGAGGATGACATACGCTGGACAGTTGTTTCTGTTGTGAAAATTCCACCGAGAGGCGCGGATCTCTCCCAACTGCTGATTAAAGAAGAATTAAAGTGGATTCTGAAAACTGGCAGTATACACAATGGATTGAACCGTCTTGAGGACTGGACCTCCTTGCTATGAACTTTTTGGACTTATTCCTTCTCAATCTATAAACATTGACTGCGATACTGCCCATTCGCCACTGCTGTGATGTTTAAGTGGCTTTGCTGGGCACAAACGACTATTCGCACCTTTAAATTGTATATTAATTTAATACGCGTGATCCCTTCTCGATTCACTGTATTTCCATAATACATAATACTTGTGTTTTCTAATTTCTGTCAAAATCACTCCTTTCCACACTATTTCAACTCTCTATCACTTGACCGTCTTGGCTCTCATGCAGCAATTCATGCTCTTTTTACTCTCCCAATATGGCGCCTACGAACGCCCACCACTTCCCTCTCCTTCATACTGCACTCTCTGGGATCACCTGACCCCCCTTGTGACCATCCACATGATAGCATTTAACCAGAGCATGACGTTTACTCACATCCACTCCACAGTTGATCCGGTATCATCCGAACGAGCTGTTATACGCGTGGCCACGGAATTCGTTTCATTTACCACATTGAGGTAAGAATCGCCACGATGTTTCCCATGCCCTCCCTACGTGCTTGCATCCACGCTCCTGAATTCATTTCCATTTTTCCCTCAGACGTAACTCATTAATAACCATGTCCCTCCACCTCGGAACTTTATTTTATCAGGTAAGCTCAATTCCCGCTTTACCGTTCACCCCACCACCGCTTCCGATCCACCTCCTTATTCCATTAATTGTTCCTTAGGCATTGCACCCTTGAACCGGGTCCGCTTCTGATCCTGACGAACCCGACACCCGCCCATGACCTGGCGCCCCCTCGGCTACCCCAACCGGTACCACGAGGTAATTCTCCTCCTCCCTTCCCCGCAAATGCACTCGCGGCATGCTTTCCAGATCCCTGAAAGCAAAAAATAATTGAACATACAATGAATATAGTCAAGATTGCTACTATATTACAGCCAATGTCCAGCCGGACAAGGCAACTTTAATAAGTGGAAATAGTTGGTAATGGTTCAGAGAATGTAAGTTGAGTCTTAGTGGGACACAAGCCTGTATCCTGAGACTTACATATCGTGAGAACAAAATGTAGAACACATTCAGGCAATTACAATGATGTTTCTGTTTTTCAGGAGGATAATGAGTAATGAAACATCTAATACATTTTCTGTCACCTTCACAATAAGTTCAATACAGAGATTTGAATGTGTAAGGTAGACAATTATGTCGACGGCGTTTCAATCCTTATCAGGGAAATTTTGGATCATCATCAGGACTACTCAATTAAATTGCCCATATTCATGTGCCTGAATTTACACAAACCATGAAGACAAACAACGAAAAATATGAAAGTTAGGAAAAAATGCAGGGGAAAAAAATTCAAAGAAAATCAGGGGGAAAGAAAATGCCAACATAATAGTTAATATAACATTTAAAAGTGAAAGTATAACAGAACAATCGCGTCAGATCAGGCGGTACTCTACAGTTAACAATCTATTACAGTGATGGCAATGTGGACACGAGAGAAGAGGTGAAATATAAGAAAAATAGGCAAAGGAATAAGTGCAAGGTTGGTAATGGAAACCACGTCAAGATAATATCATACTGTGCCCGTGATTGTGTGGGTATTACGGAGATCATGCTGATCGATATATTTAAGGAGCCGAGACAATCGTGCTACTAATACGAAGAAGTAAACCTGAAACGGAAAGCATGCCGTTTATAATGTCAAAATTGTGACACGAAGAATTGCCGAAATAAAGACGTTGTCATTAAAGCATGCCGCGAGTGTATTGCGCGGAAAGGAGGGAAGGCGAAGTGAAGACGTGATCTGGAAAGCATGCCGCGAGTGCATTTGCGGGGAAGGGAGGAGGAGAATTACCTCGTGGTACCGGTTGGGGTAGCCGAGGGGGCGCCAGGTCGTGGGCGGGTGTCAGGTTCGTCAGGATCAGAAGCGGACCCGGTTCAAGGGTGCAATGCCTAAGGAACAATTAATGGAATAAGGAGGTGGATCGGAAGCGGTGGTGGGGTGAACGGTAAAGCGGGAATTAAGCTTACCTGATAAAATAAAGTTCCGAGGTGGAGGGACACGGTGATTAATGAGTTACGTCTGAGGGAAAAATGGAAATGAATTCATGAGCGTGGATGCAAGCACGTAGGGAGGGCATGGGAAACATCGTGGCGATTCTTACCTCAATGTGGTAAATGAAACTAATTCCGTGGCCACGCGTATAACAGCTCGTTCGGATGATACCGGATCGACTGTGGAGTGGATGTGAGTAAACGTCATGCTCTGGTTAAATGCTATCATGTGGATGGTCACAAGGGGGGGTCAGGTGATCCCAGAGAGTGCAGTATGAAGGAGAGGGAAGTGGTGGGCGTTCGTAGGCGCCATATTGGGAGAGTAAAAAGAGCACGAATTGCTGCATTAGAGCCAAGACGGTCAAGTGATAGAGAGTTGAAATAGTGTGGAAAGGAGTGATTTTGACAGAAATTAGAAAACACAAGTATTATGTATTATGGAAATACAGTGAATCGAGAAGGGATCACTCGTATTAAATTAATATACAATTTAAAGGTGCGAATAGTCGTTTGTGCCCAGCAAAGCCACTTAAACATCACAGCAGTGGCGAATGGGCAGTATCGCAGTCAATGTTTATAGATTGAGAAGGAATAAGTCCAAAAAGTTCATAGCAAGGAGGTCCAGTCCTCAAGACGGTTCAATCCATTGTGTATACTGCCAGTTTTCAGAATCCACTTTAATTCTTCTTTACTCACATCCACTCCACAGTCGATCCGGTATCATCCGAAAGAGCTGTTATACGCGTGGCCACGGAATTCGTTTAATTTACCACATTGAGGTAAGAATCGCCACGATGTTTCCCATGCCCTCCCTACGTGCTTGCATCCACGCTCCTGAATTCATTTCCATTTTTCCCTCAGACGTAACTCATTAATCACCGTGTCCCTCCACCTCGGAACTTTATTTTATCAGGTAAGCTTAATTCCCGCTTTACCGTTCACCCCACCACCGCTTCCGATCCACCTCCTTATTCCATTAATTGTTCCTTAGGCATTGCACCCTTGAACCGGGTCCGCTTCTGATCCTGACGAACCCGACACCCGCCCACGACCTGGCGCCCCCTCGGCTACCCCAACCGGTACCACGAGGTAATTCTCCTCCTCCCTTCCCCGCAAATGCACTCGCGGCATGCTTTCCAGATCACGTCTTCACTTCGCCTTCCCTCCTTTCCGCGCAATACACTCGCGGCATGCTTTAATGACAACGTCTTTATTTCGGCAATTCTTCGTGTCACAATTTTGACATTATAAACGGCATGCTTTCCGTTTCAGGTTTACTTCTTCGTATTAGTAGCACGATTGTCTCGGCTCCTTAAATATATCGATCAGCATAATCTCCGTAATACCCACACAATCACGCGCACAGTATGATATTATCTTGACGTGGTTTCCATTACCAACCTTGCACTTATTCCTTTGCCTATTTTTCTTATATTTCACCTCTTCTCTCGTGTCCACATTGCCATCACTGTAATAGATTGTTAACTGTAGAGTACCGCCTGATCTGACGCGATTGTTCTGTTATACTTTCACTTTTAAATGTTATATTAACTATTATGTTGGCATTTTCTTTCCCCCTGATTTTCTTTGAATTTTTTTCCCCTGCATTTTTTCCTAACTTTCATATTTTTCGTTGTTTGTCTTCATGGTTTGTGTAAATTCAGGCACTTGAATATGGGCAATTTAATTGAGTAGTCCTGATGATGATCCAAAATCCCCCTGATAAGGATCGAAACGCCGTCGACATAATTGTCTACCTTACACATTCAAATCTCTGTATTGAACTTATTGTGAAGGTGACAGAAAATGTATTAGATGTTTCATTACTCATTATCCTCCTGAAAAACAGAAACATCATTGTAATTGCCTGAATGTGTTCTACATTTTGTTCTCACGATATGTAAGTCTCAGGATACAGGCTTGTGTCCCACTAAGACTCAACTTACATTCTCTGAACCATTACCAACTATTTCCACTTATTAAAGTTGCCTTGTCCGGCTGGACATTGGCTGTAATATAGTAGCAATCTTGACTATATTCATTGTATGTTCAATTATTTTTTGCTTTCAGGGACCATTGTCTCTTGTAATACATAACTTCCCAAGGTCCCTGTGTAATTCCTTTGGGTGCCCTTGTCCCCTTTTCACGTTGTTTCGGGCTGAGCTGTCCACGTCTCCTATGCCTCTTATGCTGTTAGGCTGGAGGGTGGACTCCACAAAGTCATCCAGGGGTGTTGTTGCAGGCTCTGTAGATGGTCCGCCACCTCTCTTTTTGGCTTGCTTCAGCCTGTCTGCTACACTCTCCTTCGCCCTGGAGCCAAGTCATACCAGCGCTTCTTCAGGTCGTCGATGGAGCGCTGTGTGACCCCAATGGCATTGAGCTTGGCTTGTATCTCCAGCCAAATCTTTCTCTTCTGCGATTCTGGTACATGCAGTGATTTCTTGCCAAATAGTTGGTCATGTGTCTTCACCACTTCTTCAACCAGGACCTCCAACTCCTTTTCACTAAACTTGTGCTTCCTTTTCCTTTCTGCAGGCTCCTTTCCCTTCTCCTGTGTGTCCATCCTGTCAGTTGGTGTCTTCCTGAACACTTCTGTGCAGATCCTGGGTGTGTGTTCCTGCTCTCTGCCTCTCCCACAGGCTCAGGCACTCAGAAACAGCATGGGTGTGGCCACTTCCTGTATGTGATGTCATCAGGAAGCACCTGAGTAGCAGATTCGCTAATTTGCGATTTTTTTTAAATTGCGATTTCGCACATACAGAATCGTTATTTGCGATTCGGTATTCCGGGATGTGAGTTTTAGGGAATCGCTAAATATTTGCTTTTTTTTTCTACATAGCGGTTTGCAAATTCTTAATAGCGATTCGGCAAAAATCGCTATTAAGGATTCGCTAAATGGATTTTTTAAATTTTAGTCCTCATTTATTCAAATTATGCTTTAAATGAAAAGAAAATAGTGCATGGACCAATCCATTAGGCTGATTGTGTTTATCCCTGGTCACTCCACAAGGAATAGAAAGATATGATTTATCTCCAGGTCGACAATTTGACCGCTTGGTTGGAGAATGACACCAAATCTTCGATTTTTCTTTGAGCAGGTGCTTTTAAGGTAACAGTGGCCCTGCCACCGAAGCATCCTCGTTAGCATATTCATAATCAATGGACCGTGGTTAAAAAAGAAGAAAATAAGAAGAAAGAAAGTGAACAAAAAAAGAGGACTCCAGTCCAAAACCCAAAAAGGAAAGAGAAAACCGAATGTGCAATTTATATAAGTAATACTCAATGAGATATTTGAAGTGGAATTCTCAAGCCAGTCGTCCCAAATTTGCCAATATTTAGTTTTCTTAACCTGTTCACCTGAACGATCTAATAGGGATACCCTCTGGATGGATACATTCATTCCTCTTCCGTAGGGGAACAAGGAAGAATCCATTTAATACATAATTCCCTCCGAGCAAGAAGAATCAGTACAAAAAAAGAGCATTATGATTTTTTGTTAAGATTTGATTATCTGAATCCTCTTCTAACACCCCAACAATTATAGATGGTATAGTTAGCTTTATCTCTTGGCCCATAATATCTATTATGATCTTACCTACTTTCTGCCAAAAGACCTGAATTGAGGGACACCGCCAAAACATATGGATCTCATTTGCGCTGTCTTCTTCGCATTTCAGGCGTTTCATGATCACTCGATTTCCCTTTTTTGATATTTTTTGTGGTGTCCAATATGCCTTATGTACTGTGAAAAGATGGTTCTTTTTTAAAGGTGCAGATTTCACACGTGACCATAAAAGAGACATAGATACTTGCCCTCATTTTTAGAGATTTACATCCGGCATGTCCCTCTTCCAAATCTCTGTGGATGCGGTCTGCGCAACTTCTCCGCATTGAACTAACAGGCAATCCCACTCTGCAACTTCTTTCCAGGTTGAATGTCGTGAACAAATCTTTGACACCATGTCTGCTTTCCCTTTTAGCTACTGTCCTGAATATTTTACCCTGCTTGACCATTGGGAATACTTAAATTTTGAGCCAAGTGTTCGCAAATCAAAGAGAAATGATGCCATGAAATGAGTTTGAAGTCCACGATAAGTTGCCCCCATGTACAAATACCACATGATCGAAGTGGAACGGCAAGGGCATCCACCAGACAAGCCAGGGTGCCTGGAGAGTCCCAAATAGGTGCTGCATCACTATAGTAGGGGATTTTTAAAAGAGGAAAAACCCTGCCTGTTGAGAGAAGCTATCTGTAAGGGCCTTAAAAAGCAGAGAAACGGTTTAGCTATCCATCAATAATTGCCGAAAGTTCTTTGAGTGGAAGGCACAATAATACAAGTATAAGTCTGGGGTGGCAATACCTCCATGAGCTTTCTTTCTTCTAAATTGCTTTAGGGCTATTCTTGAACTTTTATTTCCCCAAATGAAACTAGAAAAAGCCCCTTGTACCTTCTTGAACCAAACCTTTGGGAATTCTAATGGGATCGTGTTAAACAAAAAAGTGAATTTGGGAAGAATTGACATTTTTAAGAGATTTTTAAGAGACTGGATTTACCCAGAAAAGAAAGTGAAAGAGCACCCCATGATTGCAACTGTAATTTGACCATCTTTGTTACTTTTTCAAAATTAACCTGAGCTATCTTGTCAATGTTATGGACTATTTGGATGCCCAAATTTCTCATTTCCTTTTTTGTAAGGTCACTCGTATATTGAGTATTCCATTTCATCAGTTCTGTTTTTTGTTGGTTAATCCGATATCCGGACACCCTCCCAAACCTCTCCATTTGATCCCATATTCCCGACAGTGACTGCTCTAGGTCCCTTGTTAAAATCATAAACTCATGGGCATATAATCCGATTTTCTCCCATCCCATTTATTACAACTAAAGGGGGTGATATTCCGGCAAGCTCTTAATTTACATGCAAGCGGTTCAATATATATATATTGAAAAGGAGAGGAGAAAGGGGACAGCCCTGTCTAGTACCCCTACCGATTTTTATTGATCTTGTAAGATTACCATTAACAAGAATTTTAGCAGATGGGTTTTTATAGAAGGCTTTGACTGCTGTTAAGAAGGTTTCCCCTAAATTAAGACACTCATTTTGAATAGCAAAGGCCAACTGACTCGGTCAAATGCTTTTGCAGCGTCAAAAGTCATTACTGCTAATGGAATCTTAAATGTTTGCGCCATGTCTATTGCCCCTATTAAGTAATGCGTTAACTCACAAAGCTGCCTCCCTTTCATAAAATCTTTCTGATCTGGGTGTATTAGTGGTCCTATTACCATGTGTCCAAACATTTAGCTATTATCTGAATATATAATTTATGATCACTATTTAAGAGTGAGATAGGCCTGTAAGATTCACAGGATCTCGGGATCGTGTTTGGTTTCAGTAAAATGGTTATAGTTGCTTCATCCCATGACTGGGGGAGATCTTGATCAACTATAAAAGCCGAATTAAACAACTGAAGAAGAAAAGGGGCGAGATCTTTCTTTAAGAAGACATAGATTTCATTTGGAATATAATCGGGGCCAGCAGCTTTCCCCTTTTTTAGAGTACTGATAGTTTGGACGACTTCTTCCAAAGTTATGAGGCGATTTTGATAGATTTTTTCGTCGCTCTGGAGAGATGGAAGATCTAAATCTAGATCTGAAAGACAGTCATCTATATTTTCTTCATTTAATATCAGTTCTTCTGTGTAGAGATTTGGAAAGAATTGAACAAAGGCATCTTCAATCTCAGAATCCTCAGAAATAATATTACCAGTGCTTGAGCATCGAAGATCCTTTATCAAATTTCTAGACTGGTCAGATTTTGTTCTCCAAGCTAGAAGCTTACCGCACCCCTCCCCGTATTCGTGGTGAGACAACCTACTAGCTTCCCACTTTTTTAAAATTATTGCTTCTAGGTAGTCCGGGAGCTTATGTTTCGCTGCTGTTAGACTTCGTGAAATATTCAAATTACCAGGAGTTTTTTCTAACTCCTCTTGATAAGTGTACACTTTGGCTTCTAGAGTTCTAATTTCCTCCCTCATTCTCTTGGTTTGGGCAATAGAGAGTGTTGTTAAAATCCCTCTTAGGAATGCCTTGAATGAATCCCATACCATATGGAGGGAAGCTGAATTAAGATTAAATTAAAAAAAACTCTTTGGTTGCTGTTTTAAGTTTTTCAATTACTGTAGTTTCCAGCAGTAGTGAATGATTTAGGGTCCACCTACAAAAAGACTGTCTCTTTGCAATGGCAACTTCCAGGACCACCACCGAATGATCGGACAGATGTTCTGGGACATGACTAACCTTGATGGTGTTTTTACCTGTAGCAGCATCGATCAAAAAATAATCAATCCTGGAGCGATGTCTGCACTTCTTATTATGAAAAGTAAAGTTTCCCCCGGCTGTCCCTGTCTTGTATCCCATCTCTCTCCAGATATTTAAAAACCCCATATCAGATATAAACTGCTTTAGGGCTGCTCTCATGTTTTGTGTTGTTACCGTTACTCTACTTGAAGTCGAGTCTTGACTGGGGTCCCAAACCAAATTAAAGTCACCACCAATTATAATAGGGCCATTCATATTAATTAATTGAAGAAGTAGGGTATACAATGGATCCGGGTTATCTACGTTTGGTCCATAATATCCCACAAAAGTCAGCCAAGAGCCAATAATTTTGGCTCTGGCAATTGCCCACCCCCCCTAAGTGGTCAACAGTGCAATCCCCTAGTACAGCTTCTATAGCTTTTTTGAACACAAGTGCAACTCCTTTTATTATACACGTTGTACAAATACAGTGTTCTACCCATTTTTGCGTTTTTAAGATTAGTTCCCATTCCTCCTTAAGCAGATGCGATTCTTGAATAGAAAATACAGGATGTTTGTTTCCAGTCCTGGGAGGACCTGGCTTGGCATTTCGGACTGGATTGTTCCAATGAGGCACAGGGTCAAGACTGATTTGCATATGGCTGGGTTCAAACTGGAACGGCATGGTGAGCAAAAAAACGATGGGTTTAGGCCCACATCTCTGTACTGGGGTGAATGTATGACATTGTTCTGCATCCTGTCCATCAACTGTTGTTTTTGCATTTGTCACCCCGAGTGGGAAGGGTATGCCCAGACTTGGGTCCCTTGCTCTCCATGCCACTGGAATCAAGCTATCCTGGCTGAAGAGGGGTGAAACCCCGAAACCGGTCCTAGGATGTTTGTTTCCAGTGCAGGGAGGACCTGGCTTGGCAGTTCGGGCTGGACTGTTCCCATGAGGCACAGGGTCAAGACTGATTTGCATATGGCTGGGTTCAAACTGGAACAGCATGGTGAGCAAAAAAACGATGGATTTAGGCCCAGATATCTATACTGGGGTGAATGTATGACATTGTTCTGCATTCTGTCCATCAACTGTTGTTTTTGCATTTGTCACCCCGAGTCAGAAGTGTATGCCCAGACGTGGGTCCCTTGCTCTCCATGCCACTGGAATCAAGCTATCCTGGCTGAAAAGGGGTGAAACCCCGAAACCGGTCCTAGGATGTTTGTTTCCAGTCCAGGGAGGACCTGGCTTGGCAGTTCGGGCTAGACTGTTCCCATGAGGCACAGGGTCAAGACTGATTTGCATATGGCTGGGTTCAAACTGGAACGGCATTGTGAGTAAAAAAACGATGGATTTAGGCCCAGATCTCTGTACTGGGGTGAATGTATGACATTGTTCTGCATTCTGTCCATCGGCTGTTGTTTTTGTAAAAAATACATCACTGTCAGAGAGTCTTAGATATTCTAGAATTTTCTTTCTTCTAGATGGAACCCTAAGACCATTTACGTTCCAAGACATAATTTTCAAGCTTTTTATTTTCTCTGTCCTACCTACATCTGTCATTGGGAAAGTAAATGGATTAGGGAGAGGAATCTGTGTATGACTAATAAAGTGACACATTTATCCAAGTCAATCTGAGATATTTGAGATAATTGATTGTTATTTGTAAATGAGGACAATTTATTTTCCCACATGCTCCCCCACCCTGTGCAAGAACCTAAATTTTGAGTTTTATTTTTATATGTGACCCCCCCCTTGCCTCCTATCCCTCCACCCTGGGGAACCCTCCCTCAATGCTAGAGGTATGCCTAGGATACCTCTTAATTCGGGCTCTGTCTCTATCTAGGCAGGATTTTTACAAATTCTCATTTGGATGTGCCTTTGATCTGGACAATCAGGGAGTTAATCTCAGAGGGGTCTTTGAAATTAAACATTGTATTGTTCTACATCACCCTTAACGAGGTGGGAAGCCTAAGTTTGCTGTAGCACCCAAACTTCTTAGTTCTTGGATGGATTTCCCACTGTTTGTCCTGTGTAGTGCGGGAAATGTCTGATCTAATACGGAACCACCAGTCCCCTTTATTAAACACTCCTGCTTTTAAACGCCCGGCAAGGATTTTTTCCTTTATTAGATAGGATCTAAAGTTGACTAGAATCCTTTTTTTTTTTTTTTTTCCTGGTCTCTTAGTGTATGGGTCATGATGGACTCTGTATATCGTTCTCCAGGGTCTCACTTTCTATATCAGGATGTAGTTCTTTGAGAAGGTTAATAATAAAGGACCTTATGTCTGCCCCCTCAACCTCTTCTGGGACGTTCAGAATCCTAATATTGTTCCTTCATGCGTTGTTTTCTATACTTTCTAGTTTGTCCCACAGTTCTTTGTCGCTGTTTTTTAATCTTGTGATTTCTGAAGAGTTATTTTCTACTTGTTTTGTGAGGTCTCCCAAGGCTGTTTCCATAGCTCCGACTCTCTCCGTTATTCATTTTAGTTTCTAGCTTTTCACAAACTGCTTGAATTTTTGTTTGGTTGCTTTCTGATACTGCACATTTTTCTCTAATTTCGGCTAGTAAGGTAACTAACATACCCTCTGTAGAAAGCAGAGCCTTTGAGTTGAGATCTGTAGCTGTAGCTGTAGCTATAGCTGTAGCTGATGTCCTTAGCTCCTCCCTCGGCTCATTTCTCTGTTGGCTGAACTGCCCCCCCCCCCTGAGTTTCGGGGCTTCAATTTTGACAAATGCCTTCAGTATTGTCTTTTTCTATCACTGCCAAAAGAGCAAATCGGTTTTCAACAGGTACAGGTACAGATTACATATCTATTCCTACTTCCCTGGTGTTTGTTATCATATGAGGCTCAGCAGAGGTCAGATATGAAAAAGCAATACTTCTACCGTTACTTAGCGTCACCTTGTAAGTAGATTCAGAGCTTGACTGGCTATCTTGAGAAGTTTGAACAGAC
Organism: Triturus cristatus; assembly: GCF_964204655.1. Lineage (NCBI taxonomy): Eukaryota > Metazoa > Chordata > Amphibia > Caudata > Salamandridae > Triturus > Triturus cristatus. The sequence continues at coordinate 222,838,589 of NC_140594.1, read as the reverse complement.
TGGGCAGAGTGAACAGAGTGAGAGGGTCGAGAAGTTTGGGTTTGTACCTTAAAATATGAGCGGAGTGATGGGGTGACTCAGATGTTGACTGTTTTAGATTTAATTTGTTTTATTTTCTTCTTAATTGAGGGGGTCTTCTCCATCTTTTCCGTCTGTGCTTTTCTGTTTTGCAGGGCTCTAACTTTTTTTGAGGTTTAGTTTGCGCCGTGGATAGAGCAATTTCTTTGTTATGAGCCTCCGATGGGGACCGACTTCTACCCCAAATATCCCTGCTTCTGAGGGTGTATCTATTTAACCGATTTGCACCCGTATATGTCTCTGCAAGGTCCCCACTAGCTTGCTGTTCCTCCTGTAAAATGCCCATCTCCACATTCAATTTAGGCCCCCAGTCCCCATTCTCCTCCCTACCAGAGTCATTGGCAAGTGCCCTATACAATAATAATAATAATAATAATAATAATAATAATAATATCTTCTTTATTCGTTTTTTTTGCAATTTTAAAAACCATAAAAGAACAATTGTTTCGACAATACAATACAAAATAAAAGAAAAAGGAAGAGAGAAAAAAAAACACACTAATCTTAAAAAGTGTTGGTTAAAACTAATCAAATATCATATCATATAGCTTTAAACCATGGAATTACATAGTTTCGTTTCGTCAACATAGACTCAAATCAAACTCCAATTTACAGGTTATTCCTATGTTTCACAATACATCTTAGAAAGTTGAGGACATGATAACAGATCAATTCAGAGTCTAACATTTGAAGACGTAGCATCGCCGGGCGACATTGTCTTAATCCCCATCGCTTTAAAACAGGTAGTAACCAAACCTTCCTATGTGGATGATGAAATTTACAAAACAGGATAGTATGTAAATTTGACTGTGTTGATACTTCATCGCAAGGACAAAGAGTGGGAATCGAATCCCAACTATTTCTATCGGGGAAAGAAACTAATCTGAAAAAAGAATCTAATCTGAATTTTGTCAGCAACATTCTATGATAGGTGCTAATCTGTAATGTCAAGTATGGTTGAATGGAGTAAGTGATCTGAATCAGATTGGCATGAACGGCGGATGGCTTTGTCGCAACTGAGGTCATCCTCAAGGACTCCAGATGCGTTAACGCCAATTTTTTCAGCGTTCTCTTTGGGATTTCAATAATTTTTTTAGGGTCGGAATAATATTTCTCCAAGCCAAGATCCTTGAGGAAATTTCTTACATAACATAACCATTTTATTTTTACAGAATGGTCTATGGTCATTGAGTCCGTCAAAATTTCCTGCGAAAAGACATTATTATCGGACGTCCAAATACGTCTCCAGAGCAATAGGGGCTGAATTCTTATCAAATCCTCGAGATAGGGGATTCCAAGCTCCAAATGGAGAGCGTATACTGAGGTGCTCGTTAGTACGGCTAAAAGAAATCTCAGGAAGTTATTTTCAGCAACCTGGAGGGCGCTGACCTCTACGGATCCCCATACTCCGGCTCCGTAGAGGGCAATCGCCTGGCATTTAGCTAAGTAGATTTTTAGAAGCTCCACTGGGGGCCTTTTCCCTAGACTCTGTGAGAAACTTATCAGGGACATTATAGCTCTCTTAAACAGATGACATCTGGCCTCTACTGCTGCTCTCCAGTTGAGCCCGTCGTCAATCATTACCCCCAGATAGCAATACTTCGTAGTCACCTCCAATTTTTGATCTTTGAGAAAGATGTTCTTTACTCGCTTCTTTTTTCGCCCGACTACCATAACAAATGTTTTTTTGACATTGACTTGTAAGTCCAAGCCACCCATAAACTCGACATATCTATTTACGGATTTCTGCAGTTCGCATGGGGTGCGGGCCAAAATGACCGCATCGTCCGCGTAGAGCAAGGCAGGTATCAAACGCCGTTTTACCCGAGGTAGGTCCAGAGCCCCCCTCATCATCTCCACTTCCAAACCATTTGTATACAAGGAGAAGAGGAAGGGGGCGAGGACACACCCCTGCCTGACTCCTCGCTCCACTCCGAAAGGCGCGGTCAATTCACCCTTCGTACCAAAACGCACCCTTGCAGAGGCCCCAGAATATAACTCTCTCATAAAATCTACGAGAGGGGGGTCCACTCCCATATGTGTCAAGATGTTCCAGGCCCTATAAAATATCTTTCCGAGTATGTCGACCTGCTTTGAGAACCGCCGATTTCCGTGCTTTCCGCGTTGCTGTGAGCCGATTGAGCCCTGTTTCCTGTTTCTGGGGAAGTCCGCACTAAACGCCAGGGGCACACGAGGAACCGCAAAGTCGGTCACTCGACTCCCGCTGCCTTGGAAGCTGACCCTAGCCACGGTGCGCCTGCCACACACAATCCGCGCTGCCGCTACGGTCCAGCGGCTCCTTAGCAACGTTTCCTTCTCTCCAGCCGCCACCGTCACTCTTCAAACTGCCCCCAGAAACATGCCGAAAATGTCAAAAAGAGCAGAATCAGAAAGCCGTTTAGGCGTCGCTATGAAATCTCTCTTGATTTCACATCCAGGTATCGTGCATTCCGATTATTCTGCCAGGATTGAGCGTCAGCCCACGACCGCTCTAACTAGCGGTCGCCATTTTCCCCCAAAAAATAACAGATTTTACCTACATCTGGCCATATGTCACCTACACCTTCTATTTAAGATATTGAACTCCCTAATTGCAGAACTCTATGAATTGTGCCTCTTTTTCTTCCCATTTATTGCGATTGTTGTATACATTTTTTACCGGTAAAGCTTTTATTTGCTAAACATTTATGGTTCTTTGAGCCGCTATAAAGTTTTTTGACTTGACTTGAATCATTGGCATGTCTGAGCTAACGGTGGGCCCAAATATATGTTGTTTCTTGAGAAAGGGTTAATTGACACCATGTTGTCAGGTAAAGCTCCACACTTGTTCTCTATATAGAGGACTCTGTAGGTCCCAAGGTACCTTACTCCCCTGGATGCTCTAATACGACCAGTGGTGTCCCAACAGTTCAGTTATAGGGAAAGAGACATCATTCTCCAGCACATGAGTTTGAAAGGGTCATGACAAACTGGGAACACTATCACCATTATCCCCGACTAGATCTTTGAATTTCAAAGACTGAGAATTTCTTGTGTAGAAATTAAAAAAACATTTACGTCAGATCGGCCTGCAGTATGCCATCATGCATCTGGCTAAACTCAGAGTTGTAGTGGACGATTAACCCTTTTTCTTTACAACCCCATAGGATGTATGCCAGTGGCTCTAGACTAGGGGAGAAAACAGATGAATAGGCGGTTGAGAAAACTCATGATAGAGCAAGGAGTGTAGGAGAAAGCCTGAGTGGTCACGGAGATACTGGACCAAAATTGACAACAATTGCACACTGGCATGTCAGAGCAAGAGGAAGCTTTAGGATCAGAGGAGGGATACAGTGGAGACTCAGTCCAGGATACAAACAAGAAACTCCCTTTGACCCCCAGGTCTGCAGAACTGCTAATATAATGCTACTTACTGCCTTTGGTTAATGGTGCCAAAGACAAGCTTATGCTCCATGCACTCTAGACTGCCTAGGGAAATACACAGGGCTGTGCCTGCTGCCAGTTCAATTATATTGTCGGGGAGAGATACTGCATGGAACGCGGAAACATGTAATTTAAACAGATACAGAAAACCCCCTGTTGTTCTAGTGGAACTGGTTTTTACAAACTGACAGCATGTGTGGAGCTATCTTGCCTGTGGTTCGTGTTTGACAAGATGCCTGTTTATATTTAGACGAGAAAGCATGAGTTGAGAATGTTGATTTTTATTTCAGTTCATGGTTGTCCTCTAACAACCAATATTTACAAGATGACTTTCTACCGGCGAGGATTTATGATGGGCATTAGACAAATGTAAACATCACTTACCGAAAACACACTGTCAAGGAATGTGCAGGTATGGCCACACCTATAAAGAGACAAAGTTCACACTTACCTGAAATGTAAGCAAACCCACATTGCATTCATCAGGAAATGTAGATGAATAGAGATATAGAAACTTACTAGAAGGTGAAGGGGCCAAGTCATTGATACAACATATTCAGTATATGCCAGAGGGGTATTGATTTGGATATCACCTCCCACCCCATTGGTAGTTCAAACAAAATGGGTGGACCTGGAGAGCAGGTGGAGGGCTCCCTAGACAGTGAGCCATTACTCTTTATGGTGCTTTATGGCCCAAGCATGAATCAAACTGGGTTTCTAGACTCCTTCACTCATTTCCTGGTACCCAGTCCTCAGGCATTGGGGATTATAACTGCATTTTAGACATTGATTTAGACAGATCCCCCTCCACTTAAAGGAACTCAAACTGCTGGGGTGGTGAACCATGTGGTGGAAGTCTTGGTGATGCATGGAGGAACATGCACCCTCTGAATAGGGGATGCTTCTAGTACTCAACAGTGCTTAAGCTACAGTTTAGCCTGGATTTATTTGTGTGTAATCGACAAATTAGTAGCAAGGTACTTGATAGGGAATAGTTAGGTTGCATGCTATTAGACATTTCAAACAAAGGGAAATTTAGGAAAAAGGGGAAGCCTCCACTCACAACCAGACAGTAACAAAAGACCCCAATTTCCCACAACCCTGAAAAAATATCTTCACAAATAAATTAAGTCTTCTGATTGGGGCTTTCATTTATTTGTGGAGATATTTTTTCACAGGTGTGGTAAATTGTTTTTTGTGGTTACTGTGCCTGTAATCAGACCACAGCCCCCTCAAGATGGCTGTGGAATGGGGCTAGAAATGCTCAAAAAAACCAACATGGAAACTCAGTCTCAAAGCACGTACAGGCGCCCTATTTTGAGACTCCCTGGAGAACGATATTACGGACTACTTTACGGAAAACAATGGGACGGTTAGCAACATGACGGTGGAGTGGGACACATTTAAGTTTGTATTCCAGGGAATTTGCATTAAGACTTCTTAGGGGGCCAGGGAAAGGGTTGACCAAAGACATTTTGATGATATGAAAATAAATCTGGAAAGAAGAGTTCCGCCTGGCTCAAGGGTTGCAAAATGTCAAGGGCATCGGGACCTGAGAAACAAACACAGGGACCTACCTAGAAGACAGATTGAGGAAGTAGGCTCCAGGAAATACGAGGCACAACTACATGCCAGAGGTGATAGATCTAGGTGATTATGTTATGTTATGTTAAATATACTTCTATAGCGCTCGTCTACCCATAGGTGTCTTGGCACTTGCAGATCATGAGCTACTAAGCTAGAGCATTACTGATTCCTAAACAGCCAAGTCTTCAGTTACCTTCTTAAAGCGAGAAAGGAGGGTATGGACCTAAGATACAATGGGATGGAGTCCCACAGCTTAGCTGTGCTATAAATGCAACTCCTTCCTCCCTATTGATTACTTTCCTGGTTACTAAAAACAGATGTGAACAGGAAACAGATTAGCGTCACTATGAAAGATCACAATGTAGTGTCAACTCACAGGCCAAAATAAATTCAGTCTTTTTGAAATATTATCAGAATTTCTATGGGGCTCCACAAGGGCAAGACAAAATACAGCTATAAATGTATAGATGTCCCTGGTCTTGATCCTCTTTAACGCCATCATCTAGAGGAACCTTTGACAACTGAACAGGATCTGGAGACATTGGACCAGATGGCGAGACATAAAACCACTGAGACTGGTTGCTTATTGGACTAATTCCGTACTCCTTACAGAACCACATTGGCTTTGAAGCTCATTAGTTTACAAAACAGCTAGGTCGATTACAGACCTTGATCCATTTGGAACTTATAGGGGTCTTCCCTAAATAGGGTAGAGGCCCTCTATATCTGCAATCTTATCACATCCTGCCATTCCTGAATATCACTGTAAGGTCTTAGGAACATTACCCGTGAACAGGTTGCTGACTGTGATAAATTCCATGATACACCCAGACCAAGATGAAATTGTACCAGGCAGGAACACTTTCCTCAACTTGTAATGCCTGTTCAGTTTGATATCCTGTTGAGTTGGATAGAAAATGCTAAAGTTTTGGACACTTGACAAGAAGCACTGCTCTTCACTTAAAAAAGGCCTTTACAGCCCTTAGGGGTCCGTTTCTCATTTTAGAGAAAGTTGGACCTGCCCTAAATTTTTGTAAATAATTACTATAGTTATACACCAAACGAGAGGCCTGGGTGTGGTCAAGACACGTGATATTACAACAGCTTTCTATACATAAAGGATGCCCACTATCACTCCTGATCTTTGCCATTGTTATGACGCCATTATTGTGCCTACTGTGTAGCAGAAGAGCAGACTGGGGTACTCTCATGGAGGATAGCTTGCAATTCATCTTGCTTCATGCAGATGATCCCTTTATTTACATGAAAGACAAATTGTGGACCTTGCATAAGGTGATGGGTATCCTGGATGATTAAGGTAGCCACTCAATGATGTGAATGATATGGAGCAAGTCCTACTTGTTACCACTCCGTGCATTGTCTGAATCAGAGGGCAACACGGTTCCCTCCACATGACTGGAGATGAGATAGGACTCGTAAGTATCTAGGACTGATCATGTATTACAAGGTGAGGACCTCGTTGAGGGAAACCTGCGCTGGGTGGTAGTGGCAACACGCCGTCCCAGCAGGTTTTGGACACCATTGTCATTGTCCTCAACAGGTAGGCTAGCAATAGTCAACATGTTGGTTTTTCCCAGGTTCCTTTACTTCTTCTCTGCACTGCCAGCATGAACGGAAACGAGACTAGGTGTTTGACATTATCATAGGTGGTGAAATCCTGCACAGGCTCATGGCGCCAGTGATGAGCAGGCCAAAACAGCATAAGTTAGGAGAAGTGGCTAGGTACTGCTGGCAGCAGTAGACTCAATCAAAGGGCCACACTTGGCCCTATGATCCATGTGTTCCTCTGAGGTCTATTTCAAAGTCTCGGTCCTTGGCTGTTATACTCAGTAAAAGACCCTGGATAGTGGCCAGCACTGGGATGCTGGGTGCTCTTGTCATAAGGGAGGCACTATAACCATTGCAGGAGTTCCAAGACGCGTACCGTCTGGGACTGAGGGCATTCCTCACGTACAACACCCTGGGGGCATGTGCTCAGACAAGTATGGAAATGAAACTGAGAAGAGCTGGTTGAATCGACCACATTGCAGCTCTTGGCAGAGGGAGCAGGGCAGTGACCTCCCTTTATGCTTCACTCTGACTGCAGTGCTCAAACCCCAAGTTGCCAGCGCAAAACAAATGGACACACAACCTGGGACAAGACATAAAAGATAAGGAATGGACTTTTATTTTATAGTTTGGACACAGGGTCTCCTGAAGCTCCAGACTGAAACATACCCAATTTAACGACATCAACCAGACATATCTCACTTTCAGATGCAAAGCACATATATTCAAGGGTGGTAGCTGTATTTTTCCCTGCTGTCACCACAGTGAAGCATGTTTCTTTCATATGGCAATGTCCTTTCATAATACAGTTTTGTGTGGATATATTGAAAAACATGGCAGAGACAACAGGGAAACAATTGAATTTAAAGCCACCTAAGTGCCTAGGACAAAGAAGACATAATGTGTAAATAAATGTATGGATTTAGCACTGTTTTTGGCATTTGCTGGAAGTCTTCTAGGGCCCCGGACCTTGGTGTCTGGTTTCAGGACTTATGAAAATTAGCCACTTCTGAAGCAGTGTCCCCAATGGCACTGATGATCAGGAATGGGGAGTGAAAATGGGCATGCCCAGAGATGTACTGATGGAGTGGTTTGCTTTGTGCAAATTCTGGTCCAAATTCAGGTCATAAAGCACTCTCTGATTAATCTTTAGTTTCAACTGAGGCTAACACAAAATGTAAAAAAATATCAATCAGCGAAATAGATTCCACAAGGATGACGGAGAGTGAGTAAGTTTGAAAAAACAAAGGTTTATTGAAGGATTAGCAAAGGTACGAGTTCAAATTTATCAAATTAGTTGACAATCAATAATCTGTACATTAAAGAAGTACTCAATGTATAGTGCAATCTAATTCAAAGCCATAATGCAAACACAAACTATTAAAAAGTTGTCTCAAAGGAATTTTTAGGTAAAATCAGTTCTTTCATAAAGATAGCACCCTGCTCTACTGTCCCAGGCAAAGTTTTACTAATAAGTCAGGAAAAGTGGTTCTCAGTAAGAGCCAGGCAAAGAGGTTTCTTAGTTCTAGCCTATATCACATTAGCTTAAATCACACAATTCCAACTTTTGATACACCTGCATAAGGTTCCCATATAACAAACCAATCAGGTTAAAGCCCAGTGGAGTTGTGTCGCTCTCTATCACCTCAAAACATAGTGCTAGAGTGACACAAGTCCAAAGGAGATTTATGAAGCCACGTAAGGCCACTTTGCGTGCCCTGAGTGGATTCGTAAATCTGGAGTAACGCAGTGCAAATTGATGCATAACTCTGCCCTGGGAAGGCATTCCATGGGCGTTGCGTGGGTGTTCCCACACAGTTACCATAGTTTCTGACGTGTTTCCAGATTTACCAAAAGTGGTAGAACTGGGGATGTGCCAAAAGATACCCCTTCTCAGGGGAAGCTTAACGAGGAGGAATATCTTTATTTCTCCTCATTACTTCCTCTTTCTATGTGTACTGCAGAATGCGGCACACATAGAAAGAGGAATATGCCTCTCAGGATTGATTTTGTGAATAAAGGTGCCCCCTGCACAAAAACAATTCTGCATGCAACACAGGCACCCGTACACCATGGTCCAAGCATGCTTGCTTTGGTGCTATGTAGTCAAAACGGCACCAGAGCAGGGACAAAGGCAGGAATGTGCTGTATTCTTTTAAATATGGTGCATTCCTATTTTTTCTCTGTTGTGCAGTGCAGCAAGGTGACTTACTGCACTCCTCTGGGAGACATTCTCGTAAATATGCCCTCGTTATTTTCTCAAGGCACTACACAATGAGTACTCTAAACATATATTCAAATCTGCAGTTATCAGCAATATAAAGTGTCACATTGGACCAAGCTGTGCTCTTTAAATGTTCACAAAACTACATTCTACAGTTACCATGTAAGGGAAACATTTCACATAAATGTAAAAAATTCTCAAATGTCTCACCTGTTTTGTGTTTAAACTTGTGGTTTTTACCCGCCCATAACTGTTTTCATTTAACCTGTTGAAGTGTGGGATTTGCAGTCCAAAATCTGTAGTTTTTTCCCTCTAATTCCCCATGACTATCTGTTTTTTCCTCCTAATTTCTCCCTTGCTCTGTGCTCTGATATGTATGTTAAGCAATCCCCCCCAGCTCCAACTTTGTGCTAGCAAGTGAGTGAAACCAGACCCCTCCATTTCCTCCCCCCTAGCAACAGGGATATTCTACATCAGAGAGTGAACAGAGGGCGCTCTGAGACAGCAGCAATCTGAGGTGAGCTGTTTAACCTGTGTAATATAGGGATTGTGCACTTGTTTATGGCTAGGAGAGTGAGTAAAGTTTTATACAAACAGTATTGTTAGAGGACAAAGTTTGTTAGGCCCTGTCCTGCAGAAGTTCAAAGAGTAGATTGAGCCTGTCTGTCTCCTAGGAGATTCTGAATAGAGGAGCAGCTTCCTAGCCCCATAGATCCAGCAAACCTAAGCCTGCTGATTAGCTCCTAGGCAACCCTGAGCCCTCCTCTCACACCTGCCCAAGTTGTCTCAAAGGAATTATTAGGTAAAATCAGTTCATTCATACAGATAGCACCCTGCTCTGCTGTCCCCGGTAAAGTTTTACTAATAAGTCAGGAAACGTGGTTCTCAATAAGAGCCAGGCAAAGAGGCTTCTTAGTTCTAGTCTATATCACATTAGCATAAATCACACAATTACAACATTTGATGCACCTGCATAAGATTCCCATATAACAAACCAATCAGGTTAAAGCCCAGTGGAGTTGCATCGCTCTCTATCACCTCAAAACATAGTGCTAGAGTGACACAAGTCCAAAGGAGATTTATGAAGCCACGTAAGGCCACTTTGCGTGCCCTGAGTGGATTCGTAAATCTGGAGTAACGCAGTGCAAATTGATGCATAACTCTGCCCTGGGAAGGCATTCCATGGGCGTTGCATGGGTGTTCCCACACAATTACCATGGTTTCTGACATGTTTCCAGATTTACCAAAAGTGGTAGAACTGGGGATGTGCCAAAAGATACCCCTTCTCAGGGTAGGGTTAACGAGGAGGAATATCTTTATTTCTCCTAATTACTTCCTCTTTCTATGTGTGCTGCAGAATGCGGCACACATAGAAAGAGGAATATGCCTCTCAGGAGTGATTTTGTGAATAAAGGTGCCCCCTGCACAAAAACAATCCTGCATGCAACACAGGCACCCTTACACCATGGTCCAAACATGCCTGCGTTGGTGCTAGTTAGTCAAACAGTATTGTTAGAGGACAAAGTTTGTTAGGCCCTTTCCTGCAGTGAGTAAAGTTTTATACAAACAGTATTGTTAGAGGACAAAGTTTGTGAGGCCCTTTCCAGCAGAAGTTCAAAGTGTGGATTGAGCCTGTCTGTCTCCTAGAAGATTCTGCATAGAGAGCAGCTTCCTAGCCCCATAGAGCCAGCAAACCTAAGCCTGCTGATTGGCTCGCAGGCAACCTTGAGCCCTCCTCTCGCACCTGCTCATGCACCTTAAGGGTTTGCTGGGTGAACCCCAAAACATTCACGTCCATTTTGTGAACTGCAGTTTCTCTGTGCCCCAGATTGCAGTAAACCAAAGACCAGGAGGTGGTAAGGAGGCAAACTAGTGCTGTCTCTTTCCTAAAATTTAAAAAGCGATTTTCCCTACCTGTGATTGCATCATTTTTTTAAACTGTTTTGTTTGCAGAATTCCAAAGTGTGGCTTGAGGCTGTCTGTCTCCAAGGAGATTCGGAATAGAGGAGCAGCTTCCAACTCCCTGGCCAGCAAACATTGCCTGAGGTTGCTGGGACATTATATAGTCTGGTTTTGGATAGTACATGTGTGCACTGATTGGTGGTTGTATCTGGTGTTTCTATTGCATTAGGGTTAGTGTTCTCACTGACTGGGTATTTGAGGGTTTGGATTGGATTCCTGGGTCAGTGATTTAATTAATGTAGTGTTGGGACTAGGGCTAGAGTTATGCTTTCTATTGGAAGTAGGGCTTAGGGTTTCCTGTATGATTGGTTGCTGTGACTAAGGTTGGGACTAGGGCTAGGGTTAGGCTTTCGATTGGAAGCAGGGATTAGGGTTTCCTGTGTGATTGGTCATTAGACTAGGTGTGGGACTAGGACTAGGGTTAGGCTTTCTATTGGACGTAGGGATTAGGTTTTTGTGCCTGATTGAAAGCTTGGACTAGGACTATGATTGGCTGTAAGGTCTTGGTCTATTGGTTCCAGAGTTTAGGGTTAGTGTTAGGTCTAGGGGTTCCATTAGCTGAAGGGGTCACCTGATTACTCGGGCTATAAAAGGGCAGAGTTTAGGGCGTCTCAGTCTGGGCGTCGATGCTAAGGGTGGAGATCACAAGGGTGAGTGCCTGTTTGAGCCTGTTCAAGACTGGTCGGGACTAGGTACAGAAATGCTTCCCATTTTGTCATTCAGTAATACCCTCCCTGCACCATGCACATCCACAGAGTAACACCCTCACACCAAATGTTTGCCACACATTTACTACAAACCAACTGTATGCACAAATCAATGTACAAGCACACACTACAAAACCACACAAACCACACCTATATACCCTTCTATGCCAGCTACGACACATTTCAACCAGCACCTACAAAGAGTACACAACTCTATCCTATACCACTAACCAATCCACTCATCACTAACACAACCAAAATCCATACCATACTTAACTACAACACATCCAGACACACACTCTGTTTACTCCTAAAAGACCCCCTTTTATCACTAACAAACCTATACTCAGCCTTCCATCATTTGTCCAACCAACACCCTCCTCTTCCCCTACAGAAAATTACAGATTATATAAGTCAGCTATCGAAAAAGCAAAGAAAAGGTACTATTCAGACAGAATTCAAAATGCTAAATGTTCAAATAAAGAATTCTATAAAATAGTCAATGAATTTCATAAACCAAATTGCCTGGAAGGAACTCATCCCGTTACTCAATATTTCAAAGACAAACTGGCAAATCATTACACGGACAAAGCAGACTCATACTTAAAACAAAGACAAAGCACCAGCACTAACCCTTTTACAAAACAAAAATCCAAGACTACTCTAACCCAGCCTCTCCGTTCCTTCCAGCACATTTCTACACGATGAATTTATAGACCTGGTCAAAGCAAGCAGGCCTGCTGCAGCCCTTCGGACCCGTGTCCACCACAAACTTTCAAGACAATGCTTCTAACAACCTCTGCTGCCACTCCAGTAAAAATAATGATCAACAATCCCTTAACTGCCGGAATATTTCCAGAAGAACTTAAAAAGTCATACATACACCCTTCACTGAAGAAAAAAAACTTGGACCCGCTGAACCCTGACAACTACAGACCCATTACAAATTAACCTTTCCTGGGCAAACTGATAGAAAGAGCAGCTGTAGTATAGTGCTTTTGTAGTAAGTAGTGGGGTATTTAATAGAATTGTATTAGTCATATCCAGAACTGTGTATTTACGATCTAGAACATAGAACTGCTTGATGTATTAGCATTCCTCTTGAGTCAGTTCTGCCTGGAGACCGTTTGTGCTGGTAATAAAGGATCATACTTAATTCACAATATTGGTCTATTGTCCTTCTGAAGATACTACAACTTTCTGGCGACGATTGATGGCCCAGCCCCTGGCAATCCTTCAAGAAAAATCCTTTCAGCCTTTAAATTACTGCTGATTTTACGGACCTCTGCAAAAGATGCCAATTTCCTAAAGTATTCGAGCAAACAGAAGAGAGACCTGAGCGAGGGGACTTCACCGTCATATCGTGAGTGTTCCCTCTTTTCTCAACTGTACCTCTTCTACAACGTACAAGATAGACAACGCTGCTTGCTTTTGAACTTTCTGCACCCGCCGCTCCACGTGCTTCTCCTGATTCCCGAGGCCTGGCATTCCATGCTACTCCCCTGCGTTCCAGCGCGATCGCAATCTTCTACAACTTCAGAGTGTCCCCACATCACCACGCAGGGACGTAAAAAGTCACGTTGCATGACCCCAGCGGCCATCTTGTTTTTTTAGTCAGTAAAAAAAGTGCCGATACTTTATTTACACCACCGCAAACATTTCATCATATACTGTAGTGAACGCAAGTGCAATCGCAACTGGAGTATAGAGTTTCACAGTAACTATCCAGTAACTACAGTAAGACTATTTTGTTATTATTTATAATAACTCTCACTTGTTCAAGTGTTACTGCGAATATCTCATGGAAGGGAATTCAGGAACTACTCCTTCCACATCTAATATTACACAAGCTTCTAATGTTACCATCACCCTCAATGACCCCCAAAGAATTTCTAACTAATCGAGGGGAACCCAATGTCAAGTTGCTTGAATGGAAAAAATATTTTATAAATTATATAGCCACTCTTGAAGACAATGGCATCGTGTTATCTCCTGAAAGAAAAAAAAAGAATTCTAATGCATTGCTTAGGGCCTGATGGCCTCAGAGTTTATTGTCAAATGCAAAAAATTGAAAGAAGTCGGGACTTAGATGTTTTTAAGTGTGCCATACCCGACCTGGATGATCTCTATTTACCATCTGTATGTGTGGCTGTATTCAGGCATACTTTCTACAAGGGTAAACAAGATCCCAATGAATCAGCTGATGATGTTGTCTCTGCACTTAAACAGCTTGCCATCAAAGGCAAATTTGGCATGTTACACGATGACATGATCAGAGATCAAGTAGTGATGGTCACCAAGAATAAAAACATCCAGGATAGACAGTGGATCGAGGGTGAGGCACCTTTAAAAGATATCATCACACTAGTTAAAAAAGCGGAACTCTCAGAAAGATGCGCCAAAAATGTTTCTCCCCCACTGACGTAGTTTATGTCAATAAAGTCAGTGATGACATTCAAACCAAGACTATTTCCTACTTCCAATTTTTAAAAAACAAGAGAACTATACCTGTCAACAAGAGAACTATACCTGTCCTTGGTTCATCTGCTACAGACGTGGAAGCACTACACACAGCTTCTTTTAACAAAGGGGCTGGTAATAATGGGTCATACTTAATTCACAATATTGGTCTATTGTCCTTCTGAAGATACTACAGCAGAGCTCACTCAGATGTCACTATTCATTGAAGAGAATGCCATACTTTCAGACTTCCAAACAGGATTCCGTCCGGGAAGAGGTACAGAATCTGCCATCCTTGCCATCTGGGATGACCTGAAGAACACAGTTTACCACAACGGGATTTCTGCGATATTCCTCTTGGACCCCTCTGCTGCCTTTGACACGGTTGAAGATGACACTCTGATACAAAGACTTTACGAAACCGGCATAGAGGGGACTGCTCTAGACTGGATCGCATCCTACCATCAGAACAGAACTAATGTCATCTATAGCCCACCTTTCTTGTCCAAACCATACTCCACAAAAGCAGGAGTCCCTCAAGGCTCTATCATCCCGCCCATGTTTTTCAACATCTGCATGAAGTCATTACCTGCACTGATCAATCAATTTCACCTCACGTGCTATAACTATGCAGATGACACACAAATACTCCTTCAACTGGAATGCCCCAAAGACATTGGAAACTCGTCAATTTTCAGTTTTTTTAGAGCCGTGGATCAATGGATGACTTGGAGCCATCTCAAATTGAATGGTTCCAAAACGGAAATACTCACGTGTGGTGATTGGAAGCATTATGACCCGCTTACCGCCTGGCCTGATAAACTGGTATCACCGCCTAAAGTATCAAAGGTAGTAAGATACCTAAGAATGACCATGGACTCCAAGCTATCGATGAATGCCCAAGTGGACAAACAAACAAGATCTAGCATTGTTACAATAAAAACTCTGCGACAAATCTTCCCCCATTTGGAATTTCCACACAAGGTCCAAGCTACCATCTCCCTTGTTCTGTCCAAACTTGCTTACGCCAATAGCCTCTACCACGGATCACCTTTAATGACAATTAAAAGACTACAACGGATTCAGAACTCGGCTGCCAGACTTCTCTTGCATATCAAACCGCAAGACCCCATCTCCCCAGCCTTGAAAGTTCTGCATTGGTTACTGGTTGCCAGAAGATCCACGTTCAAGCTGCTTTGCATCACCCACAAATTGTATTTATTTATTTATAAAGTTTTATATAGCGCGAACATGACCCAAGAGGGTATCACAGCGCTTTACATTACACAGTTTTGAAACATTAGATGATTGGGGTAATATACATACATTCAATATTCGACAGTCAATACAAAAGAGGTAGACAATGGTATATAGGATAACATATGTGGCTAATAGTCACATATGAATTGGAGTCTTAGGATGTGAATTCGTTCATTAGAAGGATTTTTACTTCTTTTTTGAAGGAAGAAAAGGAAGAGATTCTGCGTACATCTGGAGGTAGGGAGCTCCAAATCTTCTGTGCGATACCTGAGAATGCTCTGCAACCGGTTCTTTTTTTGTGCAAGAATTGTGGTTTTAGTAGTAGTGAGCTCGCACTTCACGATTGTCTGCATCCTCCCAACCGCTCTAGCTTTTGTGCTAGGTAACTGGGGTCATTGCTATGCAGGGCTTTATGGGTCATGCAGGCGATCTTTAGTTGTATTCTTTCCTCGTAGGGTAGCCAGTTCAGATCTTTCAAGGTCGGAGAAATGTGGTTATTTCTTTTTGTTCCAGAGACCAGTCTGGCTTCAGCGTTAAGAGATGCCCTCAGAGGGGCCAGCTTGTATTTGAGAAGACCGCATAGAGTGGTGCTTCCATAGTCCAATCTTGGTAACACTAGGGCTTGTCCCGCCATTATTAAGTTGGTCTGTGGAAGGAAGGGTTTAAGTTTCCTTAGGATGCTCATCTGATGATTAGCTCCCTTGGTGGCATTACTGATATGCGCCTGCATATTGAAGTGTTTTTCTAGAGTGATTTCCAACAATTTTGTGGAGTAAAGGATGTGGGGAGCACAGTCAAAGGAAGTTAGATGCTTCAGCCACAAGTCTATCTTGGGTGTGTGATTGGGGGGAGATAAGGAGGAATTCCGTTTTTTTGGTGTTAAGAATGAGGTGGTTGCCAGTGAGCCAACTTTGAGTATTATGTAGAATAGCATTGAGGGAGATGAAGGCTTCTGGGGAGGAGATTTTCATATACAGTTGTGTGTTATCCGCATACAGGTGATATGGAATGTTCGCCGAGTTCAGCACGTTTACCAGGGGTTCCATGAGTAGATTAAAAAGAATGAGTGATAGTGCTGAGCCCTGTGGAAACCCTAGGGTGACCATGGAGGGTTGAGAAAGTGCTTGCTTCATCTTTATTCTTTGTGTTCTGTTATTTAGGAAGGAGCTAAACCATTGTAGCACGGGGCCAGATAGGCACATCCTTCGTTCCAGTAGGGACAGTAGGTTGTCATGCTTAACCGTGTCGAAAGCGGAGGATAAATCAAGAAGTATCAAGAAATCAAGAAGTAAAAAGCGATACATGGAATAGGACCACTCTTCATCAGGATTAAAATCACCAAACACATTCATCAAAGGAATCTCTGCTCTAGAGTGGCACCTCGCCTCAAAATCCCAAGATACAAGAAAAAAACCATGAGTGGCACATCCTTCTCTGTTCAAGCAGCCAAACTATGGAACTCTTTACCCCCATCATAAGATCCACGGACAACCACCTTATCTTCAGAAAACTACTAAAAAATGGGATCTTCCCCACATAAGCACCATACGCATATAGAAATATACAGCATATCCCTCTTTATATAAGCATTTTGTTTTTTACTAAAGATATGTACCTATATATATGTGTATTGCTTTGAATAAACATGTAGAATAATTATAATTTAATAAAAATATATATATATATATATACATTTTTAAGTAGAGCAACACTTGAAAAAAAGAGTTTATGTAATGCATCTGTAATCTCCATATACTTACTACCTTTATGCATCCATATACCTTCCATGTACTTGAATCTATATATTTATTTTTTCCTAAAAAAAGCATATTCAATGCACTACCCTATTTCTCACCCTATACCTATACCAATATCTTTAATCTACATAAACTTCCTTCCTTTATGTATCTACATACTTTCCATGTACTTATGGATCTATTTATTTATAACTTTCTTCTAATTCAGCATATCCAATGCACTACCCTATTTCTCACCCATATGCCTCTCTCAATATATCTTCTACCTCAACTCTCTGACTTATCTCAAACCTCTTTCTACTACTCTTTCCAAACACTACCCTATTTCTCACCCAATACCTCTATCAATATATCCTCTATATCCACTCTGTCATTCATCTTAAAACCCATATCACTACTATGATCCCCAAAATACTGTTCTAGACTCTCCCCTACTCTAGCCTTCCTTGCATCATCTGACACCTCTTTTACTATACAGATACCCAAAACAAGCCTTTCTAAACTCTTCCCTCTGACTCTTCCACTCCACATCCCTTTTTACTCATCCCAAGCAACTATGCTATGACCTCCAAATCAAAATAAAATAAAAAATAAAAAAAGTCTAAATCCTTCAATTTCTATCCCTCCACTATCCTTTTCAATCAAAATAACAGACTAACATGTCTACTTCTCAAATTTCATATTTCACTATACTAATTCACCACTAATCCTTTATGGGTTCCAGAGTAGCGTGCTACTCCCTGAAAAATTGCTCCAACACTGCATCAGGGGCGGCAAGCACTTTATAAATGCAAACCTTTTACCCTCTTCTATCCCTATGCTACCCTTCTCTATCCAAATAACTGAATGACATATCCACCACTCAAATGACTTTCATATTTCACTATACTTATTCAACACTAATTCTTTGTTGGTTACAGAGTAGTGGGCTACTCGCCAAAAAAGCACTTCAACACCCCATCAGGGTAACAAGCGCTATATAAATGCAAACCTTTTTCCCCTCTTCTATCCCTCCGCTATCCTTCTCAATTCAAATAACTTACTAATATCCACCACTCAAATTACTATCATATTTCAACATACTAATTCACCACTAATCCTTTATAGGTTCCAGAGTACTGTGCCACTCGCCAAAAAGCGCTTCAACACCCCATCAGGGGTAACGAGCGCTATATAAACCTTTTTCCCTCTTCTATTCCTCCACTATCCTTCTGAATCCAAATAACTGACTAATCTATGCACCACTCAAATTACTTTCATATTTCACTATATTAAACCAACACTAATCCTTTATGGGTTCTGGAGTACCGTGCTACTCGCCGAAAAAGTGCTTCGACACCTTGTCAGGGGTAGTAAGCTCTATATAAATGCAATTACAATTACAATATTACTTTGTGCGGACAGTTTTGGAGAGGGCCCTATACAGGTAGTCTTGTTTAGAGATGTCCAAATAACATATCCCATTGTTTCTTTGTTTCAAGAGCTACACAGATCTACACAGTCAGAAACCCCTGATATTAACCTAATTAGTTTTGATAATGCCTTCCTGAAGATGAAAGAGAGTAGCTTGGGTCCCACAGAGTCCAAGCTCAGAGGTTATTTATGGTATCTCTTGATACCACCGACTATTCATTCTGTGCTGACATGGATTTATTGGTATCGTAGGGGTGCAATTGACCCCCAAACCACGATTCTCAGTGTGCCCCCTCGGATATTTTTCAAGCAGTGGCACAATATTAAATGGGCTCTTTTTCCCTGCAGACTTTGTTTCAGTACGCCAGGGTCTCCAACCTTTTCTATAATAAGAGCTCCCAGGGCCGCCTTTAGTGCTGGTGGCTCCTTGTGCAACAATGTTTGTTGGGGGCCGCCAATTCCCACCTCCACCATGGATTCCCTCACCACCACCCTTTAACATTGCCTAAGTCCCCATAACCACTTTCTCTCTCAGATGCATTTAATTAGTTATATAGCACCACTCGTAACAGTGTAGGGTGTCAGAGTACTTTGCATCACACACACATTACATAGAGACAACCAATCATACTTTGGTAAACCAGTGTATAGGAAATGTCACAAAAGACAGAGGATTACAAGGTGTAGGAGTCACATGCCATACATACTGGTAGGCAGTTTAGTTTATTAGTGCTTGATCTAGACTAGTACAGTCTCAGAATTTTAAAAGGAACACCACAGTTGGGGTGCTCTTTCATAATAAGAAATGATTTCTACCCAAATTAACCCTTTTGCAACATTAATCTATGCCCAAATCTATTCTACGCAAAAACAACAGTTGATGGACAGAATGCAGAACAATGTCATACATTCACCCCAGTACAGAGATCTGGGCCTAAATCCATCGTTTTTTTGCTCACCATGCCAATCCAGTTTGAACCCAGCCATATGCAAAACAGTCTTGACCCTGTGCCTCATGGGAACAGTCCAGCCCGAACTGCCAAGCCAGGTCCTGGGGTGGCATGGTGAGCAAAAGAATGATGGTTTTAACGTAGATCTCTTGACTGGGGGTGAATGTTTTGATTTGTTCTGCATTCTGTCCATCAATTGTGTGTCTTTTGCTTTCTTGCCCTAAGTGCACCAGATATGCCCAGACGTGTGTCCTGGGCTCACTGTGCCACTGGAATCAAGCTATCCTGGCTGAAGAGGGGTGAAAACCCGAAACCGGTCCTAGGATGCTTGTTTCTGGTCCAGGGAGGACCTGGCTTGGCAGTTCGGGCTGGACTGTTCCCATGAGGCACAGGGTCAAGACTGATTTTCATATGGCCAGGTCTAAACTGGGGTGGCATGGTGAGCAAAAGAATGATGGATTTAACCCAGATGTCTTGACTGGGGGTGAATGTTTTAATTTGTTTTGCATTCCGTCCATCAATTGTGTGACTTTTGCTTTCTCGCCCCAAGTGCGCCAGGCATGCCCAGAAATGGGTCCTGGGCTCACTGTCCCACTGGAATGAAGCTATCCTGGCTGAAGAGGGGTGAAACCCCGAAACCGGTCCTAGGATGCTTGTTTCCAGTCCAGGAAGGACCTGGATTGGCAATTCGAGCTGGACTGTTCCCATGAGGCACAGGGTCAAGACTGATTTGCATATGGCCAGATCTAAACTGGATTGGCATGGTGAGCAAAAGAATGATTAATTTAACTCAGATCTCTTGACTGGGGTTGAATGTTTTGATTTGTTCTGCATTCTGTCCATCAATTGTGTGTCTTTTGATTGCTCCGACTGGCACACACCCACTCTTGTGGTGAAGGGAGAACAACAAGACAATTGGCATTCACCTGTATTAATAGGGGTAAGCAAACATTCCTGTGTCTGCGTGCAAGAATAGCAGGTGTAAGTGTGGGTGTAAGCTTGAATGGTGTAGCCTTGAATACTTCGAGTCCACCACATCCATGCCATTACTTTTATCCATTTAGTCTTTCTCCTGGTTGTCAAGGCCCTTGATACCAAACTTTTAATTAGTTATCTCAAGTAACTATAACTCGTGCCCTAAAGTAACTACAGCTTGTGTCCCCAACATACCTTTCGCCATATGAGGCACTTTTACACGTATAATACAAACATACAGAAATTTCTTTTAATGGGAGAAATTTAAAGTGAAGACATTTTTGAATTTTTTCTTTTCATAATACAGACCTTTTACCTGCACCTTAAATTTCACCCATTAACAAAAATGACTGTATTTTTCGGTTATAAATATGGCAGCATGTCTACAAGCCACTGGGAGCAAATTGCCTGCTTTGTACAATTGTAACATTTTAAATTGGGAGAAAATTACACTGAAGAGTTAACTTTATGTGTACATGAATTCTATAAAACTCATCATTTAAATTTTCTCCCATTTCATAGTGCACATTTACATTTACAAACCGCGGGCATATTGGTCCCAGTTGCCTGTAGTTACAGAGCCATGTTTATAACAGAACCGTTCAGCCATTTGTCCTAAATGGGAAGAATTTTAAGTGAAGAAACCTTCTTCATAAAACATTAAGACAAATTGACTTAATTGAAAGTAGAGAAAACCATTAAGACAATGGTTCATAGAAACATTTTTCTTCACTCTAAATTACACCCATTTAAAAACAAAATGGCTCTTTTTCAGTTATAAATTAAACTGAAGAGTTAACTTAATAATTAATTTACTTCTTCATTTTAATTTTCTTCCATTCAAAAGCATTCAGAAACATTATTTTGATCTCATGCTCTGCTATTGAGTTGACAAGGAGTCCTATTGAAGAGTTAAACACCTCCGTGCTTCAGGTCTTCACCTCTGTGGGTAATAAATCTAAGTTGAGCACTGCTCATTATCAGGCTCTGCTATCTGCATCCTGATGATATAAAATAAACACAGCCTTCCCTTAACTTTAAAAGGAATATATGAAATATTTATTGCACTGCCTAGCTGAAAATTAACTCAAGGGAGCGAGCTGAAGGTGTCAGTGAGATATTGGTAGCTCGCGATTGACTGGTTGGAGACCTCTGCACTATTCCAATTTTGGTCGCAATTGGTCTTGACGTGTTGATGACAGGGTGGTGAATAATTCTTCTGTATGTCTTTCACGGCACCACGTTCAGGCTTGCCCCATATGCACAAGCCTGCTACAGGCTGTAGGTGTGAGGAAGTATAGGATGGCAGAGGAGCCTTGCATCTTGTCATATAGTTGTCATAATTTAGAGATCTGCATTTCTGCTTGATCTAAGTTATGTGAAAATAAGTGGGCCCGTTTTTCTAAGCTAGACCCCCAGATAGTTGTAAGCAGATGTCTGAGAAATGAAAGACCCTGTTTTTAAAGCTTTCTGCCCTTTTTCAAAGACTATGATCGTTTTGCTATCATTATTCAGTAAGTGATTGTGTTCTTTGACTAGCTCTACCTGCTCCAATGACCTTCTCAGGCCAAATTTGGTCTCGCCAAAAATTATCATAACATCTGCATATTTAATATTTGAATGTATTACAGCCACAGTTTTGAAGGAAATGCATTTGCCATTTGTATATCTTGTCCCATGTACAGGCTGAATAAGAAGAGAGCCAAAACACAACCCTGTTTCATTTCCTTGATAGTGGACCAACATAATATTGGCACTACCCTCATTATTACAGATTAGACCACATAGCTATATTAAGGACATATGTATTTGTGACATATAATGTAACCCAGCAGGGAGAAGAGCACTTAAAGCTGTATATGAAGTGCACATTCTATGTAATCATGACCTTTGATATGTGTGTTTATTAATTCCTTGGCTTTTCAGTAAAAATGAGTTCCAGAATGTATGCATTTATATGACAATGTTTGCTTTTGCTATCTAATGGAATGTGTATTCATGAGAGTTGTCTTTATATTATAACATTACTATTCATACACAGACTTAGGGGACGAATAGGATTGCGTTCGGAGGAGCACCCGACCGTCATCATTGTGGGAACGGGACCGACCGACAGGTAGTCAGTGGTTCCGCCTGCCAAATTAGGGTCCGACTGCCATGGAGGCGGTTAGAAACATGCCTCTTTGTATTGAGACTTGTGCTGCGGCCCGGAAAAGGGCCGTAGTACAAGCCCCAATGCAAAGACGCATGTTTGTAAACATCCCTGCACCCTGTGGCAGGCACCATGCGGTGTCAAGGGAATCTAGATGTGGGAACCACCGCCAGCAAATCAGTGGTGGTGGAGGGGGTGGCCGAATGCACTAGGAGGAAGAGGGATGTGGGGATCCCACTTTTGCGGAACTAAGGTCCTCACACACCCAGCAAGCTAGGTATCATGCTTCATCATCTGGACCTGCTCCTCATTGGACCGGCGCTGCAATGCCCAACAGGCTCCCGTGAAGTGGCTGTGGTGGAGGGGGTGGCCGAATGCACTAGGAGGAAGAGGGATGTGGGGATCCCGCTTTTGTGGAACTAGGGTCCTCACACACCCAGCAAGCTAGGTATCATGCTTCATCATCTGGACCTGCTCCTCGTTGGACCGGTGCTGCAATGCCCAACGGGCTCCCGTGAAGTGGCTCTTTATCGGAGATCTTTCGTTCCTTTGCCGTATGTTAAAGTGGGGGTGTGTGGCCTGTGGAGGTGTAGATATGGTGGAGTGCAGTGAGTGCGTTAAAAAAGGTTGGATATTCCAAATAAAGTTTTATTCCGGCTGGTAATCCACCTTGTTGAAAACATGTAGAATGGCAATACCCCTATGAGGGGGTGGTCAGTTGAAACAATGCTCAGCTCTTAGGGTCGACATGTTTCTTGCCTGTTGGTTAAAAATACCGTGGCAATTCTTCAGGACCTATAATGTGAAAAAGTGAAAAATATAATATATTAGGACATGCCACACACATCAGGGCTTGTCCTACCTTATACTTACAATGAACACTGCCCTAGGGCCTACCATAGGGGTGACTGATATGAAGCAAAGGGAAGGTTTAGGGACTGGTAAGTGGGTGCACTTACCCAGTCGTGTTATCAAAAAGGGGGACTGGCGGGCTTT
Source organism: Triturus cristatus (assembly GCF_964204655.1). NCBI lineage: Eukaryota > Metazoa > Chordata > Amphibia > Caudata > Salamandridae > Triturus > Triturus cristatus. The sequence continues at coordinate 222,815,076 of NC_140594.1, read as the reverse complement.
TGTTTACAGGAGGTCCAGCATACGTGCCCAGTTAATCATATCAAAAGAAAGAGTATGCAGTTCCTCAGAGAAAAGGGGGAGTGAAAGTGTGGAGAAGAGACCGTTAGGAAGAGGAATTCCTCTATTCGGAACTAGGGTCCTCACACACCCAGCAAGCTAGGTGTCATGCTTCATCATATGGACCTGCTCCTCGTCGGGCCGGCGCTGCAATGCCCGACGGGCACCCTAAAAGGGGCTCTTTAGCGGAGATCTTTAGTTCCTGGCCGTATGGTGCAGTGTGTGTGAGAGGGACCTAGTGGTGTAGATGTGAATGCATGTGTGTGGTTAAAACAAGTTGGAGAGTCCAAAAATCAGATTTTATTAGGAGTGGCTCTCCACTTGATTAAAACGAAAACAGAGTGGCAGCTGGCTGATATTATGATTCAGCTTGGCTATGCTCTTCTGTGGTGGTCAACATGTTTCTTGCCCGGTGGTCCTAATGATCCGTGGCAATTCTTCAGGACCTACTGAACTGTCAATTATCTACACAACGTGGTGAGTACAATTGTTACCTGCCACACGTTATATGGAAAACGATCTCGCCATATGTCTAAGGGGACCTAGGAAAAAAAGAGATTTTTAGGAAGGCAACCCAAGCATAGGCAGTGATTAAAATTAGTACTGTACAGGTAGATCTCACACAGTAGTGATTACTCCCTCGACCGAATGACACACGAATGCGTCCATTGTCACCAAGTGTCAAACTTTCCTATACAGTTAGTCGATATTCTCCTCAAAAAGTGAATATAAAAAAAGTGAATATAAAAACAAGCAACATTAAAACAGAAGACTGGAAGTGTTGTGTTCCCTATGAGGAAGTAATTACAAAATAACAACAAGTTTCTTCATTGAGGAGTTACAGGGCACTCACCTATTGTGGTGTGTATCCCTGCTCCTGTCCGTGGCCGTGGCGCCACCGGGACACCAAGATTCTGGTGTCCTAATGAGAGACAAAAATGTTAAATGGAAAACAAAGTAAAACATGGAGGGCAACTGGCCCGACATGTAGTGTCAGCACACGTAAAACAATATCGCCCGTGTGCGATCCCGTCATATGAGCTGAAGTAATGCGAGCCATGAAACAGAGGGGATTGTAGAATAATAAAGAAGCACCACGAGGGAAACTTATATGGAGTCACAATCAGAGGCGCATGGATCGTGAATGCCAGCCCAGACAATGTATCTGCCAGCCAGAGATGCGTAGCCACGGAGTCAAGGCACCGCAACGCAGTCGCCAACACCACAGGTGGAGTCTAGGGCAGGCCCGGTCTGCCGTCACGATGGAGAGGAACCGACGAGAACCCTGGGGTGCCCCCAGACCCCACGGTGTGCCAAGCAAAGTGCGCCAAAGAACCGTTTGATAAACAGCTGTTGCAATACACTGACAGCGTATAGTGTCAAAACCTATATATAGGAGCACTGACAACACCGCGTCTTAGTCATTACTCCCAAGTTCAGCTGCGGGATTCCATCCACCATTAACCATCGCCCCGTAAGTCACGGACACGCATTCAAACCACTCTCATGACCCATCACTATCAACCGGGAACATTGCAGTATCGCCGTTACACTTACTTGAAGGTTGTTGCTGGAATGGGCCGTCAACCTACCCTCGCGCCACTCAACCCGGGAGGAATAATTCCCGGCAAGATACCTGATAGATATACAGGCTGGCGTGTTGGGTTGGGGGCGGGCAGATTACCCGGAAGTGTGTAGTGTGAGAGCGTGAAGCTGGATCTATGAAAGGGAGTGTCAAATGCAGCGGCCATCTTAGGATGTGGTCATTGTAAGTAAAATCATTATTTATCATTGATTAGTGGTGTAAAACCTGCTGAGTTAAGGGGTGGAATACATTGTCCTGAAAGCTTGGGTGTGACAATTCGGTGGCCATGCAGACAGAATGGTGGGTCGGCTAGCTGGAAGCGGGTGTCAGTGTATGGCGTGTGAGGCTGCATCCATAGAGTGAATAAGTTATGGTGGCGGCCATCTTGGAGTGAGTGAACCTATCAAGTGTCCACAGGGCAACTAGAAAACGAAGTAAAGCACAACTACACTTGGGGGAGAGGCCCAGGGTAGCGTGTTCATGGTAAGTCTACTCCTTAGAGGACACAGTTATCGGAGTAGCAACGTGAGAGAAAGTCTGTATTATCTGTCCATGAGTACTGCCCATGGGATTTGATCATTTAAGCCTTCTAGGTCTGTCCTCAGACGGTGCACCCATCGCTGTTCGATCTTGAATAAGGCTTTCTGTGTGATCCTAGGGTGTGCCTCAAGTATTAGCCATCTAAGGGAGTCTGGTGTGTGGTTATTTTCTTTGCAGTGGGTATAAAGCTTGGTGGTTATTCTCTGGCATCTCACATTACTCTTGTGCTCTGTTATGCGTATCTTTACTGGTCGCATGGTCATGCCTACATATCTCTTTTCACATGGGCAGGTGATTAAGTAGATACACTGAGTGGTGTTACAATTGGTATGCCGCTGTATCCTCCAAGTGAAGGAGTCTGAAAAAACCACATCCGCAGTTTGATGGCATACAGTACACGATCCACAAGGGTAGTGTCCTTTCACTGGGGGGAGACCCCAGAGGGTGCTTTGGTCCTGGTGGTTAGTTTGTCTCGGTCTTGTGTTAATCAGGATATCCTTCAAATTTTGAGTGCGTTTAAAGGCAAAACGTGGGGGCGGGATAGTGAGGTCACCTGCAGTGAGAATCCCCCAGTGTTTCTTGATAATACCTTTTATGCATGTAGAGTCAGGAGTGAAGGATGTGACACAGGTCAATGTCTCTGACTTTTCCTTACTATTGGGTTGTAGTAGGGTTTCTCGTGGATTATTGCGAGCCCTCTTTAATGAGTTTTTTACCTGGCGGTCAGGATAACCTCTTTGTCTAAGGTTAGAACTCAATTGGTGGGCTTCAGTTAGGTAATCATTCGTGGAAGAACAGTTCCTCCTGATACGGAGGAACTGCCCAAAGGGCAAATTGTCCTTTAGGGCCCTAGGGTGATGGCTACTGTATAGAAGTAAACTGTTCCTGTCTGTAGATTTCTTGTAAAGTGTAGTGCTAAGGCCTGTGTCCTCTAGTGTGACCTTGAGGTCCAAGAAAGGTACATTGGAGTCAGAGATGGTATGTGTGAATTTCAGAAATAGATTCTGTGCGTTGATCCATTCGCAGAATGCTAGACACGTCTGCTGGTCCCCCTTCCAGAAGATTAAAATATCATCTATGAAGCGCCTCCACAAGGTTAAATTGTTGATATAAGGGTTGCTGGGGTGCCTGATGACTTCCTCCTCAAAGGTGGCCATGTAAATACAAGCCACACTAGGGGCAAAGGTGCTACCCATCGAAGTGCCATGCGATTGGTGGAACAGCTGTTTGTTATATTCAAAATAATTCTCAGTAAGAGCCAGTGTGGCGCATTCCATAACAAAGGAGATGGGGGTAGGTGATGTCCATTCCTCTCTCATAAGGGCACTCTCAATTGCCGTCAAAGTGGCACGCTGGGGGATATTAGTATATAATGCCTCCACGTCCAGCGTGACCAACAGGTCAATATTGCTTGTGTCGTGTATCTCCTCTATAACCTGCAGGATATAGGAGGGAGTTTTTTTGACCAAGGGTTGTAAGAAATGGTCAACAAACCTGGATAGAGGTTCCAAAAGTGAACCTATACCAGATACAATAGGACACCCTGGGACCGGTGTTGTGCCCTTATGTATTTTGGGCAGCGTGTAAAAGTATGGGATCTTAGGCTCCTTTGTATTGAGAAATTCAGCTTCCTTTTTACTGATCCAACCATTGCTTTCTGCCTCAAAGGTGATGGTCGCGATCTTGGTGGTAAGTCTGGGTGTGGGATCAATGGAGATAGGAGTGTAGTACCTTGTGTTGTCAAGTTGTCGTCTACACTCTCGGTCATAATCAGTAGTGTTTTGTATCACAGTAGCCCCACCCTTATCAGCCTGTTTGATAATGATATTGTTATCGTTGGCTAAGGTTCTTGCTGCTGACAACTCCGCATTGGACATGTTGTGAAAAGTACATTTAGCAGGAATCGTGCCCAGGTCACGGAGAACAGCTTTTTCAAATGTAAGTACTTCCGGGGGGACCATACTATTAGTGGGAGTAAATCTGGATGGATTACGTAAACCAGTGTCCGTGGATTCAACGACTGGTTGGTCTTGAAAAAATGCCTTTAAGCGTATTTTTCTGAGGAATTCATGAATTTCACAATTATCTCTAAATCTGTCTGTTCTCGGTGTAGGGACATAGCCAAGTCCCTTGTCGAGGACCGCCTCTTCCAAGGAACTCAAGGGTCTGTCAGACAGATTCACAACTAGTTCTTTTTCCCTCTGTTCCTGCCCCTGGGAGCCGACGGGAATTGTTCCTGATCCTGCCATTGAACTACCTTGGGGGCCCCTCTTTTTCGCCCTCTTCCTCTGCCCCAACCTCTGTCTAAAAAAGGAGGGTTGCCAGGGGGATAGAACTGTGGCTGTCCATGAGGATACATAGGAAACTGCCAAAAGGGGGGTTGTGGTGGACCTGTGTAGACCGGAGCGTTACTGTAAAGGGGGTATGGAGATTGAAAATTCCTTTTCTGCTGATTACCTCCCCAACTGTTTGAGCTCGAGTCACTACTCGTTGACCCCCTTCTTGAGTTGTCGGGACTATCATCAGATGAATAACTATTCTTAGTTGTCTGGAAGTCTGCTTTCAGATAGGGATAGATCTTCTCTTTATCAAACTTCTGAATATCCTTCTGAAGTTTGGTTATCTTTAATTTGAGTAGATACTCCTTATTATTAGAGATCTCACTGTTTATTTTTCTGTTTTAATGTTGCTTGTTTTTATATTCACTTTTTTTATATTCACTTTTTGAGGAGAATATCGACTAACTGTATAGGAAAGTTTGACACTTGGTGACAATGGACGCATTCGTGTGTCATTCAGTCGAGGGAGTAATCACTACTGTGTGAGATCTACCTGTACAGTACTAATTTTAATCACTGCCTATGCTTGGGTTGCCTTCCTAAAAATCTCTTTTTTTCCTAGGTCCCCTTAGACATATGGCGAGATCGTTTTCCATATAACGTGTGGCAGGTAACAATTGTACTCACCACGTTGTGTAGATAATTGACAGTTCAGTAGGTCCTGGAGAATTGCCACGGATCATTAGGACCACCGGGCAAGAAACATGTTGACCACCACAGAAGAGCATAGCCAAGCTGAATCATAATATCAGCCAGCTGCCACTCTGTTTTCGTTTTAATCAAGTGGAGAGCCACTCCTAATAAAATCTGATTTTTGGACTCTCCAACTTGTTTTAACCACACACATGCATTCACATCTACACCACTAGGTCCCTCTCACACACACTGCACCATACGGCCAGGAACTAAAGATCTCCGCTAAAGAGCCCCTTTTAGGGTGCCCGTCGGGCATTGCAGCGCCGGCCCGACGAGGAGCAGGTCCATATGATGAAGCATGACACCTAGCTTGCTGGGTGTGTGAGGACCCTAGTTCCGAATAGAGGAATTCCTCTTCCTAACGGTCTCTTCTCCACACTTTCACTCCCCCGTTTCTCTGAGGAACTGCATACTCTTTCTTTTGATATGATGCACTTACCCAGTCGACATGGCAGTGCGAGAATGCACTCAGGCTCTGCGATGGCAGACCTGAGACACACTTTACAGGCTGCTTCTGTGGGTGGCACAACCAGTGCTGCAAGCCTGCCAGCAGAATTTGACTCACAAGCCCCGGGCACCTCTTGTGCACTGTACTAGGGTCTGATAGTGAATCAAATATACCCAATCACGGAATCACTAATTCATACAACAATTTACCATAGGGAGCACTCGCACTGTGGCACTGGACAGGAATGGCACAGTGCCCTAAGCATCTTACACCAGAAAAACATATGAGGCACAGCAACAAAATGGAAGGGAGACTCACGCTATGGTGCCAGGTCTAACACACACCATACCACTTACTACACATCTACTCACTGGTTCTTAGGACTACACACACATCTACTCATTCACCCATACAATCACTCATACATGCAGTCACTCAATACAACACTATCATGTACACTCATACACCTACAGAGACACTCACACACCAGCACTCATCCAGAGTTACTCACACACCTAATCAGTCATGCAAAGAATCAATCACACTTCCATTTACTGGTCTACAGAGTTATACACACAAGAGATCACTTATTCAAACAAGAACAAACACATAATTACTCTCTTATACAATCACTGATACAAGTACACACTCATCTGTGCAGCCACTCTCACAATCATTGGCTCTCACATAGTCATTTATATACTCTAACTCTCACATACACTGCCTTTTACATATGTAGTTACTTGGACATGTACCACTTAGACATCCATTCACTCAGTAACACACCCATACACACACTGACCCACCCATACAGCTGTTTCCACATGCACTATTGAACCCATACACACAGTGAATCAATCACTCAAACATGTATGCACAGAGTCACACACCTCCCACGCATCCACACACACACTCAGGCACCCATACAAATACTCTGGCAACCAATCAATAACCCATATAGACACTCATGTAGCTACTAACCAACCCACGGAGGAGCTTATACAACAGCAGACAGACTGATACAGACATTCACACAGTTTAGTCACTGACCCAGGCATTCAATAAGACATATGTAATAACTCACTTAAACAGTCAGTGACGCACCTACTAAATCCTCCATCCAGACACTTATACACCCACTCATTCTTCAATTCACCTTGGTATATATATAATACATATTTAAACTTTATAGAAACACACATTCATAGGGCAGTCTTAGTTTGAGTGGCAATGTAGACACTATTTGGTCTAGCTTGTAGGGGGAACCAGGCTAAATCCCAAATTGGGCGGCAAGATACTGCACAATCCACGTGAAATAATTTTTTTACACTCTTCCTGACCACCCATTCTGAGTTATTTGTTGAGGTGTGCTGCCCTGCAGTATTCAGAAGTCTTGGGCTTGCCATTCCACACTTGTCTTTAGGGAACATAAGAAGTTTGTTACATAGGTGGAGTTCTTTACATGAAACATATTTTAGACTCTGGCTGGGCAATATCCAGCGAAAGTTTGGAGGTTGGGAGTGCCTGAAAGAGGAGGAGAATTCTGACTAGGACATTCATTTTAATGATGTGGATACGTCCCAACCAGAATAAGGATAATTGATTCCATCTCCTATGTTCTTCGAGAATGTCTGCAGTACTCTGCCCAATCAGGCTTAGTCCATCCCTTGTGGTTGTTCGTAATGTTAAGGTCCAGGTTCTGTACTGAGATGATGGCCTATTGGAAGGGAACTAGTGTTCAGAAGGGGAAAGAATGCCTGAGGGCAAAGTTAGATTGCAGACATAGGATTTCTCTTTATTAATTTGAAACCAGTTCAAACTCAACTAACACCTTTATTAGAGCGAGTGGGGAGCCGTATACATTGGTTAACAGAAGTAGGATATCATCTGCAAATAGGTTGACTTTTTGTATATGGCTCAAAAGTAGAATGCCCAATATCAACTGTGTTTACCTAATTCTCATGGGTCCGCCTCAGGGAAAAGAGAAGCAGGGAAAGAGGGCATCCCTGCCTAATGCCCCTAGTAAGTTTAATTGGGTCTGAGCATTGTCGCTTTTCTGATTAGTCCCAGTGGGGGAGTTATACTGTGCCATATAGATTTAGCACTGTAAGAGAACTCTTGCCCTTTTGAATTTTCCATTTTAAGTAGTTACCTGTTGCATCTCTGGTAACAAAGAGGCATCTGTCCAATGTGGGATTTCCTCAGGATGGGGAATCCCGCAGTTGTATTAGTATGAGATGCCCAGTATTGGTGAGGCTATTTAGGGTGATTGTGCATTTCTTTGCATTTCTTTGAGACATATGTTGTTGGGATGGTGTTGGAGCAGGCATCTCCAAAACTGATGTTGTTTGTTAGGGGAGTTTAAACCCAATAAGTTCAGCGAGAGAAGTTTAAATCTATGTGGGGTGGTCCCTGTCATTTTAGGATGGTACTCACAGTTAAGGGTGTTATATGTAGTGACAAAGTTTCCCCCCATCCCTAGGTAAAATCAGTTTTGAACAGAAAAGGATGATCAAAGGAAGGATACAAAATAAAAATTACAAATAATCAAAAATGGCCTAACCAGAACACCTTATGAAGCCAAGAAATCAGTGCCTGCACATTATAATTTATTACTGCAAGCATTTAAACAGCATAGTGGGATTTGCAACCCAGAAAGGGGGAACATGAGCAGTTTGTTCTAGGGTTACGTTCAGAGTTTAGTATGCATATCCAGCAGAATGCAAAATGCTGGCAGAACGAGCCATTGGATGAGATTCTTAGAGATGCAAAGTATTGTAGTAATGAGCAGGAGTTAAAACAAAAGTGACTTAAAGAAAAGTTTATACTTGCCCAAACTAAGTTGGCTTTAAATAGGTTCTAGAATGGGCCATTTGTGGGCCCTGTTGGCGGAATCTAAGGTGTGGGATACCAATGCAGAGGGCAGGCGGTGAAAAGTGAAAGTTGGGATTCCCAAGGTATAGATCGGGATGCTCAGGTTGACTCAAGCGCCAGGATAGATGTTGCAACATTGAAGCAGTTTAATCCATGTCATTATTGTAATAAATTGGGCCATTGGAAGCTGCAATTTTATCTAAGCCCAAACAGAGTATGCAGATGAAGAATGCGAACTCTGGGCAGATGCCGAATACTCCAAAGAGGAGAATGCGAAATCCTAACATGCCATAAATGGCAATGATGGAGCTTCCACAAGCCCCAACGCCTCAACAAAATGTAGGGAACCCAAGGTTCAACACGAACCAAGCTTGTAGAGCTAATATGAGTCTCTTTACAAACCAAGGCAAATATCAACAGTTTCCCATTTTAGATTCGTCTGAGGGCTATGTCTCAGATCAATCACAATGAAAGTGCCTGAGGGTGAGGAAGATTGCGTACTTGGCACAGTCTTGGAGGCAGAACAGAGTGGTCCATTAGTAGAGGGTGAGGTGAACGGCCATCAAGTGCCATTTCTTATAGACATTGGTGCTACCCGTTCCACTGTTAGAACAGCATAAGGCCCAAACCTACCTCTCTCGGGAAAACAGATGCAATTTTGTAGTTGCTGCTAACAAACATATCACCGACCCACTTTTGCAAAAAGTACCAGCAAAACTAGGATTGTTTGAAGAAGAGCATCAATTTGTAATGTATGACTCTAGTCCCGTAAACCTGCTAGGAAGGGACTTATTGTATAAGCTAAACTGTACCATTTACTGCACACCAGATGGTGTTGAGTTCTAAACACATATTTAAGATGTCTATTTTAATTTGGCCAGACAGGGGACAGTCATTGGCTTGTATCCCATAATGACTGTTGAGGACTTATCCCTGGTTCTGAGAAATACAGAGAAGCCCGAAGTATATGGCTTCTCTGGTAAACACATTGGTCTGTCCATCAAGCCAAACGTTGAGTACCCTGGAACACCTCAGTACAATCTCACACCTGAGACAACAACTGATATCACTCTAGTGATTAAGTCAATGATACTGCAAGGTATTTTGAGAGAGATAATGGGGAGTCCATGTAAGTCATTCATTATAGGACTGCAAAAACTGAAGTATTGGATTGCGCAGGACCTGAGAAAGATTAACAACATAGTTGTTCTCTGTTGTACCGGATCCAGCTGTAATTATGTTGGATTGGTTTACTGTTGTAGAATTGTGGCTGGCCTTTATCTCTATCCCGTTGCGTGAGAAAAGTGAATTCATATTTTCTTTCAGGTTCCAAAATAGAGTTCTGTCATAGTATACTCAGTGGGATACTGAGAGCCTCTCGATTTTCAATACATTTCTGAAGAAACATCTTGAGTCATTAGGCTTAGCGTGCAGTTCATTTCCTGTGCAGTACATTGATGACCTTTTGTTTGTGACAGGCTCACAAGAAGCATGTGAACCATTGCCCTATTGAACCATTTGGCTGAAAACAGACAAAAGGTGTCCCTGAGGGTAAACACCCATTACAACAAATCTTTTACCGCGACTACCATCACCCCATATACCATTACAACGCAACTACCATTACTCCACAATGCCATTACAACACATGGCATTACATTTTATATGCTTTTACAACGAAATTCGTTGTAAATGCATGAATGGTAAAAGCATATGTTTTTTAATATGTAGGTATAAGGTAAGTATAGGGTTTTAGTTTTGGGGTGTGTGGGTATATGTTTTGGGGTTCAGGGGTAATTTTAGGGTTAAGAGTATGTTTGGGTTTTGGGGTGCTGGGTATTTTTAGGGTTCATGGTGGGTTTGGGTTTTGGGGTAAACAGGGTATTTTTAGGGTTCAGGGTGGCTTAGGGTTGAGGGTAGCTTTAGGTTTTGGGGTGCTGGGGTATTTTTAGGGGTCAGGGGGTTAGGGTTTTGGGATGCAGAGGGGATTTTTAGGGTTCAGGGTGGGTTTGGGTTTTGGGGTACACAGGGTTATTTTAGGGTATAGGGTGGGTTTAGGTTTTGGTGTACTAGGGTATTTTTAGGGTTTAGGGTCGGTTTGGGTTTAGGGGTGCTGGGGTATTTTTAGGGGTCAGCGTGGGTTAGGGTTTTGGGGTGCAGGGGGTATTTTTAGGGTTTCAGGGTGGGCTTAGGATTTTGGGGTGCCGGGGTATTTAGGTTTTGGGGTACTGGGGATTTTTTAGGGTTTAGGGTGGGTTTCGGTTTTGGGGTGCAAGGGGTATTTTTAGGGTTCCGGGTGATTTTAGGTTTTGGGGTGCTGGGGTATTTTGGGGGTCAGGGTGGGTTTAGGTTTTGGGGTGCTGGGGTATTTTTAGGGGTCAGGGTGGGTTTGTGTTTTGGGTTGCAGGTGTAATTTAGGGTTCAGGGTGGGTATGGGTTTTGGGGTGCACAGGGTAATTTTAGGGTACAGGGTGGGTTTAGGTTTTGGGGTGCAGGGGTGTTTTATGGTTCAGGGTTTGTTTGGGTTTTGGGGTACAGGGGTACTTTTAAGGGTCAGGGTGGGTTAGGGATTTGGGGTGCACAGGGTAACTTTAGGGTACAGGGTGGGTTTAGGTTTTGGGGTGCACAAGGTAATTTGAGGGTTCAGGGTGGGTTTACGTTTTGGGGTGCTGGAGTATTTTTAGGGTTCAGGGTGGCTTTAGGTTTTGGTGTGCTGGGGTATTTTTTGGGGTCAGGGTGGGTTAGGGTTTTGGGGTGCAGGGGGGATTTTTAGAGTTCAGGATGGGTTTGGTTTTTGGGGTACACAGGGTAATTTTAGGGAATAGGGTGGGTTTAGGTTTTGGGGTACTAGGGTATTTTTAGGGTTTAGGGTGGGTTTGGGTTTTGGGGTGCTGGGGTATTTTTAGGGGTCAGGGTGGGTTAGGGTTTGGGGGTTGTTGGACCTGTCAGCCCTAGGGTGGTCTTCCCATCTATTTTTGATCGTGCCTCATTTTTTCCACCCTCATTTTTGATGTTGGACTTAGGTCTCCGGGCGCCTTTTCATTGCCAATCAGTGTTAAGGCGCAGGTGTTCCCTTCTCCCAAGATGGCTGCCACAGACCCCTGCTACTGCAGAGTGGTCTTCATAGTAGCACCCTAGCTGCCAGGAGCTGGCTGGAACCCCACAACAATGTTGCGACACCAGCCCGCCTTTTTGTCCCATAGGTAGAATGGGGAAGCTCCTGGAATGTGCTGGAACCTTCTAGAAGGGAGGTGTGGTTTTACTTTTGCTGCCTTGGCTAGAGGTCACCTGACCTAGGGCTACTTAAGTGAGGGAGGGAACTTTTAGTAGTTATTTGGCCAGTGGGGTAAAGCAGAGCTGGAGAATCCACGCCGGAGTGGAGGCGGTAGGGCCTAGCCAGGGACGTATGCCTCTGAGAGTGACAGAATTTAGGTGCTGCCTCTTAAGTGAGTGAGGGATCCTGTGAAACCCACTGATCTTGCCCAGCAGTAGGAGGACCCAGGGAACCTCTGCCCAGCCTGACTAGGAAGGACAGGCTTGCTTGAATCCAGTGGCAAAGTGAGCAAGGGACTCACGTCTGAGCATACCCTGCCAACTTATGGCGAACAAAGCAATTACCAAAGGAAATGATGGACGGAGTGCTGAACATTGCAAGCACGCACCCCCAGTCAACTGATCTGGGTTTAATCCATCACCGTTCTTTAGCCCACTCTGCCACCCCAGTTCAGATATGGCCATATGCAAATCAGTCTGACCCTGTGCCTCATGGGAACAGTCCAGCCCGAACTGCCAAGCCATGTCTTCCCTGGACCAGAAACAAGCTTCCTAGGACCGGTTCCTTGGCTAGAGGTCACCTGACCTAGGGCTACTTAAGTGAGGGAGGGAACTTTTTGTAGTTAGTTGGCCAGTGGGGTAAAGCAGAGCTGGAGATTCCACGCCGGAGTGGAGGCGGTAGGGCCTAGCCAGGGACTTATGCCTCTGAGAGTGACAGAATTTAGGTGCTGCCTCTTAAGTGAGTGAGGGATCCTGTGAAACCCACTGATCTTGCCCAGCAGTAGGAGGACCCAGGGAACCTCTGCCCAGCCTGACTAGGAAGGACCTAGTCGCCAACTCAATCCCTACCCCCCTGTAACAGAACCCCTCAAGGGCGCCAGAGACATCTGCGCCATCAAGACTTCATATAACAACTGAGTACAGACACTGAATGCTGAGACTGCATGTCCAGACTGAGCCCTCAAATCATATGCTAAGCGCTGAGACTGCGTGTCCAGACTGAACCCTGAAATCATATGCCAAGCGCTGAGACTGCGTGTCCAGACTGAACGCTGAAATCATATGCCAAGCGCTGAGACTGCGTGTCCAGACTGAACCCTGAACCCCTATGCCAAGCAGACTGAGGAATCGCTGGGGATCAACCAGGTATTAGCGCTGTGACCCCTGCGCTCCCTGACCTGGCCTGGGACCCCCGGCAGCGTGCTCCGCTGAGCGCGGAGCTCCCCTACTTAATTTGAGCCCTCCCCGGTGGCGTGGAGGCGAAGCGCGCTCACCGCTGCGGCCCGGAGGCCGGAAGAAGTGCCCCTCGGTGTCACGAGGCCCACGGAGAAGCCCGGGGCCCCGTCGCTGCCGTCGCAGCTGTTGGAGAAGGTGTGCGAGGCCGTGGACGATTTCCCCCGCCGCCGCCGGAGCGGACGCCTTCCGACGTCGAGAGCAAGGTAAGCCCGGAGGCTGGGATTGACCCCGGTGCGCCCCCTGCAGGCTGGGAGCCACACCGCACCCTGGGCCCGGGTTCCCTCTCCGTGGGAGTCCCCCGTTCACCACGACGTGGACACCCCTCCGAGAGATTTGCCCCCCTTTTACCCAGACTGTTCGGAAGCTTGGTGCGCCACGAACTGCACTGAAGGAACACTGGAAGCTTGCTCGCTCCGAGTAGCGTGGCCCCCTCGAACTGCACCGAAACCGTCTCTGCTCTGAATGTTATATGCTTTGGTGATTACGAGTAATGCCGCATTTGCAGGTTCTACTCTGAATGTTATACACTGTGCTAATTACGAGTAATGCCGCATTTGCAGGTTCTGCTCTGAATGTTATACGCTGTGCTAATTACGAGTACTGCCACATTTGCAGGTTCTGCTCTGAATGTTATATGCTTTGGTGATTACGAGTAATGCCACATTTGCAGGTTCTGCTTTGAATGATATACGCTGTGCTAATTACGAGTAATGCCACATTTGCAGGTTCTGCTGTGAATGTTATACGCTGTGCTAATTACGAGTACTGCCACATTTGCAGGTTCTGCTCTGAATGTTACATGCTTTGGTGATTACGAGTAATGCCACATTTGCAGTTTCTGCTATGAATGTTATACGCGTTGCTGATTACGAGTAATGCCGCATTTGCAGGTTCCGCTCTGAATGTTATATGCTTTGCCGATTACGAGTAATGCCATACTTGCAGGTTCTGCTCTAAATGTTATACGCTTTGCTGATTACGAGTAAGGCCATAATTGCAGGTTCTGCTCCGAACGATATATGCTGTGGGTGATTACATGGAACGCTTTGCTTGCAGGCGCTGAGTTGAATTGTAACAGGCTTCCTTATTACGAGTACCGCTATGGTGATAGGCTCCGCTCACCGGAGCTCCCTACGCCCTCACCACGAGTAGCGCTATGTCTCATAAACTGCGTGTACAATTCCTAAACTGCATATGCCTCATAAACTGCATGTACAATTCGTAAACTGCATTTGAAACCCATGAACTGCATGTACAAAGCCTGAACGGCATTGATCTTGAACTGTTGGATAAACTTGAGTATTCGCATAAAATATACAGTGTGGCGTCCCTTATAGTGTGTGTTCCACGTTCCATGAGAGGTGCGTGTTGTATGGTTGCTTTACACACAGGCCTTTGGGTGCCCAGCTGCTCGTGTCACGTTACCGCCATAGGGACTGGAGACCCCGGTTTCCTACATTGTTGGCGAGCGGTGGGATTTTAGGACCTGTGACCATACAGCACCCTTCCGTGAAGCGGAGGGCGCCACAATTAAGTGCCTATTTGTTCTAAAGCTCTAAAAACCATTAATTGCTGCGATTGGTAATTCCACTGTCCAGGCTGAGAGTGTAAGAATCCTGGTTAGCTGGTAACTGTCACCCATATCCTAGGAATTTTCTCCTCAGTATCTAGGTCCCCACCTGCCAGAATGGAATTCCGGTTAGCTGACCTCGAGGGGTACACTGTAAAGCAACTGAGAGAGTTCGGGCAGGGGATGGGGGTGCCTGGGATGCGGAAGGCCAAAGGACCGGAACTCCACACCGCAATTAGGGCATGGGTAGAGGCCCACCCAGAAGGGGGAGAGGATGAGGGACAGGAGGCGCCAGATGCACCTCAGGAGGAGAGCGCCCAGGAAGTACTAGACATATTAAATGTAGATGGGTCTGAAAATGTGCCCCCAGGGAGACGTTCTGGGGCCAGTAGTAGGACAGGGTCTAGGAGGAGCGCGTGTCCAGAGGAGTACGAGGACAGGAGGGAGGAGAGGCAGTTAAAGTGGGAGCTGGCCAAGTTGGAACAAGAGAAAGAAAGGGAATTGGCCAAATTGGAACAAGAGAGAGAAAACAAGAGATGGGCAATGGAAGAAAAGAAGCTGGCGCACGAGCTTCAGCTGAAGGAGTTGGAGCTGCGCGCCCTCCAGATAAATGCGTCCAATAAGGACAATGGTGGCAGCATACCTAGAGAGTCTCACGAATCGAAATTCTACCTACCTAAGGAAGTAATTGCCAATTACACAGTGGGGGACGACATTACTAAATGGTTGGAGGCATACGAGGTAGCCTTGACTGCCCATGGGGTACCCGAGAGTAATTGGGGAGGTGGTTTATATCGGTATATACCTCCCAATGTCAGGGACACCCTGCTATATTTGGCCAAGGCGGATCAGGTCAGGTATGCCCCCATGAAAGAGGCCTTGCTCAAAAAGTTTGGTCTTAACCCCGAGAGGTACCGGCAGAAGTTCCGTGGCAGCCATAAGCTGTCCACACAGACGTGGGTGGATCTTTTTGATTATGCGAGAAAGGCACTAGATGGTTGGGTGCGTGGCAGCAAGGTGCAGGACTACCAAGGGTTGTACAATCTTTTTTTAAGGGAGCACCTCTTGGATAAGAGCTTTCCGGAGCTGCGCCAACATCTGGTGGACCGCAAGTTGACAGATCCCCGTGAGCTTGCGGAGGAGGCAGATATTTGGGTGAGCACCCGGGTGTCTCACAAGGGCCCCGGGGGAGATGGCTCGAAAGGCGGACAGGGTTTCCCCCAGAAGAAAGAGGGGGGAGATAAAAGGTGGAGTTCTCGAAAGGTCCCCAAAATAAGTTTGGGAAGGGAGTAGGAACCCCACCCCCGTCCAATTCCACAAGACCCACTTACACTGACAGGAGTCAGCAGCCTAGGATTGTGCGGTGCTACGAATGTGGGGAGATTGGACACTACAAGGGAGATCCCAAGTGTCGCAAGCGACCCCCAGCCCCAACGGGCGGGAAAAGCCCCGGGGTGAGTAGTATAGCGCTTGGGGTGGAGCTGCCCTTAGATAGGGAAGGGGAGTGGACAGGCCTGACGCTGGTTTCACTCGGGGATAGAGAGGTGGTCCCCGTAGTGTCCCTGCCCCCGAACACTGCTAAATATCAGCAGAGGGTGAGAATTAATGGGGAGGAGGTGGAGGCTCTGAGGGACACAGGGGCCAGCATGACCACTGTCGTGCGGCGGCTGGTGTCCCCAGACCAAGTAGTCCCCGAGGAGTTCCATCCGGCCGTATTGGCTGACGGCAGTGTGAGTCACTATCCAGTGGCTCGTGTTCCATTCGAGTGGGGAGGAGTCAAAGGCCTACTGAGAGTTGCTGTGAGCCCTGCCTTGCCTGTGGGGTGCTTGCTAGGGAACGACCTGGAGCACACCAAGTGGAGAGATGTCGAGTTTCAAGCTCACACCGAGATGTTGGGATTACCAGGGTGGACTTGCGTAGTCACGCAGTCCATGACTGCCCGGCATGGAACTCACCCTGGATTGGAGCCTGGAATCATGGCCCAACCCACTGCCAAACATGGAAATAAGAAGGTGGTAGAGGACATGCCCCGTGAGATGGACGGGGAGGCCGCAGAGGTGCCCCCGGAGTCCGCGGAGGTAGATGTCGTTCCTGTGGAGGACTTGCCGACTCTTGCTGACTGGCATGTGGGAGGAGGGCCTACCCGGGAGGAATTTTGTCAGACACAAAGGGCGTGCCCCACGCTTGAAGGCATGCGGCGACAGGCCGAAGCCCAAGTGGCCAGTCAGGAGTTGGGAGGTTATCATGTGTATTGGGAGGATGGTCTCCTATACAGTGAGCCCAGGGTGCCGGTACATGGATCTTTGAGGGCCATAGTGGTCCCCCAATGTTACCGGGCCTTCCTGCTGGAGTTAGCGCACGAGATACCCTTAGCCGGACATCTGGGTCAGGACAAAACCTTTGCACGGTTGGTCCCCTATTTTTATTGGCCCAGGATGAGGATTGCCTCAGACACCTTTTGCAAGACCTGTAAGTCTTGTCAGGCAAGTGGCAAGACTGGGACTAAATTGAAGGTCCCTTTGGAACCGCTCCCGGTGGTCGGGACCCTTTTTGAGAGGGTCGGTATTGATATTGTTGGGCCATTGGACCCTCCGACCGCAGCGGGACACCGGTTCATCTTGGTTTTGGTGGACCACGCCACAAGGTACCCAGAGGCTACTCCTCTGAGGACCATCACTGCACCGGTGGTGGCGCGGGCACTGTTGGGGATTTTTACCCGAGTGGGATTCCCCAAGGTCGTGGTGTCGGACAGGGGCACGAATTTCATGTAGTCCTACATGCAGGCCATGTGGAAGGAGTGTGGGGTGACCTACCGGTTCTCCACTCCTTACCACCCCCAGACTAACGGACTTGTAGAGCGCTTCAATAAGACATTGAAGGGGATGATCCGAAGCCTGCCAGAGGGCTTGAGGCGTAAATGGGACGTCCTCCTCCCCTGCTTGTTATTCTCCTACCGGGAGGTACCGCAGAAGGGAGTCGGGTTCAGCCCATTTGAGGTGCTCTATGGCCATCCCGTTAGGGGTCCCCTCAGTTTAATGAAAGAGGGGTGGGAGAAGACTTCGCAGAAGCTTCCCCGTGACATTGTCAGCTACATGCTGGTGTTCCGCAGCCAGATTGCTAAGCTGTGGAAGGCGGCCTCAGAAAACCTGGAAGCTAGCCAGACCGTGATGAAGGAATGGTATGACCGCAACGCTTGGACGGTCGAGTTGGACGTTGGACAGAAGGTGTGGGTTATGGAGCCTGGGGAGCTTTGCGCCCTCCAGGACCGGTGGACTGGTCCGTACGACATTGTGGAGCGACGAGGCCAGACCACATACGTAGTAGACTTGAAGACCCCCCGTCAGTCCCTCAGGGTGCTCCATGTCAACCGCCTGAAGCCGCACCATGAGCGATCAGAGCTTTCTCTCCTGATGGTGACGGATGGGAGCGAAGAGGAAGAGAGTGAAGCTCTTCCTGACCTTCTAGCGGTACAAGAGAAGGATGGTTCGGTGGAAGGTGTAATCCTCTCCCCATCCTTGACCCCAGAGCAACAGAGGGACTGCCGCCATGTCCTGGGACAGTTCGCCTCGTTGTTCTCCCTCACGCCTGGAATCACTCATCTGTGTACCCATGATGTGGACACAGGGGACAGCCCCCCGGTGAAGAACAAGTCTTACCGGCTCTCTGACCGAGTGAAAGATAGCATCCAGCGTGAGGTGGCAAAGATGCTGGAGCTGGGGGTGATAGAACCTTCCAGCAGCCCGTGGGCTAGTCCAGTGGTGTTGGTGTCGAAAGCGGCCCCACCGGGTACGACACCGGAGCTTCGGTTCTGTGTGGACTACCGGGGGTTGAACTCTGTCACGAAGACGGACGCTCACCCCATCCCACGTGCAGACGAGCTGGTGGACCGGCTGGGAGCAGCCCGGTACCTCAGCACCATTGATCTGACATCCGGATATTGGCAGATTGCCATGGCCGATGGAGCAAGGGAGAAAACAGCATTCTCCACCCCCGAGGGCCACTACCAGTTCCGAGTGATGCCCTTTAGGCTCAACAAATGCTCCGGCCACATTCCAGCGGTTAGTGAATCAGGTACAATCTGGCCTGGAGTCCTTCTCAGCGGCCTACCTGGATGACATAGCTGTCTTCAGTGGCACCTGGGAGGACCATCTGCAACACCTCCAGGAGGTATTGCAGGCGCTGCAACGTGCTGGCCTAACAATTAAAGCCAGCAAGTGCCAGATTGGACAGGGATCTGTCGTGTACCTGGGACACCTGGTGGGCGGAGGTAAGGTGCAACCCCTCCAGGCCAAAATAGAGACCATCTTGGCTTGGGAGCCCCCCAAGACCCAAACAGAGGTCCGAGCTTTCCTCGGCCTCACTGGGTATTACCGCCGGTTCGTCAGTGGATATGGTACCATCGTAACCCCCTTGACGGAATTGACCTCGAAGAAGCAACCTCGCAAGGTCATATGGACAGCTGCATGCCAAGAAGCCTTTGACACGCTGAAACATGCGATGTGTACCGCTCCAGTACTGGCAACACCGGATTTCAGCAAGGAATTTATTGTGCAGACCGACGCCTCAGAGCACGGCATAGGTGCGGTGCTCTCGCAACTCAACACCGAGGGCCAAGATCAACCAGTGGCCTTCATATCCAGGAGACTCCTCCCTCGGGAACGGCGATGGAGCACCATTGAGAGAGAAGCCTTCGTGGTGGTCTGGGCTCTGAAGAAGTTGAGGCCATACCTCTTTGGAACTCACTTCCTTATCCAGACCGACCACCGCCCCCTTCGCTGGCTCATGCAGATGAGAGGCGAAAACCCCAAGTTGTTGAGGTGGTCCATTTCCCTACAGGGGATGGACTTTCGGGTGGAACATCGGCCCGGAGTTGACCACGCCAATGCTGTCGGTCTCTCCAGGTTTTTCCGCCTTAGCGATGAGAACTCCCTAGAGGTTGGGTAGCTCTCCCCTCTTTCGGCTGGGGGGGACGCGTGTTGGACCTGTCAGCCCTAGGGTGGTCTCCCCATCTATTTTTGATCGTGCCTCATTTTTTCCACCCTCATTTTTGATGTTGGACTTAGGTCTCCGGGCGCCTTTTCATTGCCAATCAGTGTTAAAGCGGAGGTGTTCCCTTCTCCCAAGATGGCTGCCACAGACCCCTGCTACTGCAGAGTGGTCTTCATAGTAGCACCCTAGCTGCCAGGAGCTGGCTGGAACCCCACAACAATGTTGCGACACCAGCCCGCCTTTTTGTCCCATAGGTAGAATGGGGAAGCTCCTGGAATGTGCTGGAACCTTCTAGAAGGGAGGTGTGGTTTTACTTTTGCCGCCTTGGCTAGAGGTCACCTGACCTAGGGCTACTTAAGTGAGGGAGGGAACTTTTTGTAGTTAGTTGGCCAGTGGGGTAAAGCAGAGCTGGAGAATCCACGCCGGAGTGGAGGCGGTAGGGCCTAGCCAGGGACTTATGCCTCTGAGAGTGACAGGATTTAGGTGCTGCCTCTTAAGTGAGTGAGGGATCCTGTGAAACCCACTGATCTTGCCCAGCAGTAGGAGGACCCAGGGAACCTCTGCCCAGCCTGACAAGGAAGGACCTAGTCGCCAACTCAATCCCTACCCCCCTGTAACAGAACCCCTCAAGGGCGCCAGAGACATCTGCGCCATCAAGACTTCATATAACAACTGAGTACAGACACTGAATGCTGAGACTGCGTGTCCAGACTGAGCCCTGAAATCATATGCTAAGCACTGAGACTGCGTGTCCAGACTGAACCCTGAAATCATATGCCAAGCGCTGAGACTGCATGTCCAGACTGAACCCTGAAATCATATGCCAAGCGCTGAGACTGCGTGTCCAGACTGAACCCTGAACCCCTATGCCAAGCAGACTGAGGAATCGCTGGGGATCAACCAGGTATTAGCGCTGTGACCCCTGCGCTCCCTGACCTGGCCTGGAACCCCCGGCAGCGTGCTCCGCTGAGCGCGGAGCTCCCCTACTTAATTTGAGCCCCCCCCGGTTGCGTGGAGGCGAAGCGCGCTCACCACTGCGGCCCGGAGGCCGGAAGGAGTGCCCCTCGGTGTCACGAGGCCCGCGGAGAAGCCCGGGGCCCCGTCGCTGCCGTCGCAGCTGTTGGAGAAGGTGCGTGAGGCCGTGGACGATTTCCCCCATCGCCGCCGGAGCGGACGCCTTCCTACGTCGAGAGCAAGGTAAGCCCGGAGGCTGGGATTGACCCCGGTGCGCCCCCTGCAGGCTGGGAGCCACACCGCACCCTGGGCCCTGGTTCCCTCTCCATGGGAGTCCCTCGTTCACCACGACGTAGACACCCCTCCGAGGGATTTGCCCCCCTTTTCCCCAGACTGTTCGGAAGCTTGGTGCGCCACGAACTGCACCGAAGGAACACTGGAAGCTTGCTCGCTCCGAGTAGCGTGGCCCCCTTGAACTGCACCGAAACCGTCTCTGCTCTGAATGTTATATGCTTTGGTGATTACGAGTAATGCCGCATTTGCAGGTTCTGCTCTGAATGTTATACGCTGTGCTAATTACGAGTAATGCCGCATTTGCAGGTTCTGCTCTGAATGTTATACGCTGTGCTAATTACGAGTAATGCCGCATTTGCAGGTTTTGCTTTGAATGTTATACGCTGTGCTAATTACGAGTACTGCCACATTTGCAGGTTCTGCTCTGAATGTCATATGCTTTGGTGATTACGAGTAATGCCACATTTGCAGGTTCTGCTTTGAATGATATACGCTGTGCTAATTACGAGTAATGCCGCATTTTCAGGTTCTGCTTTGAATGTTATACGCTGTGCTAATTACGAGTACTGCCACATTTGCAGGTTCTGCTCTGAATGTTACATGCTTTGGTGATTACGAGTAATGCCACATTTGCAGTTTCTGCTATGAATGTTATACGCGTTGCTGATTACGAGTAATGCCGCATTTGCAGGTTCCGCTCTGAATGTTATATGCTTTGCCGATTACGAGTAATGCCATACTTGCAGGTTCTGCTCTAAATGTTATACGCTTTGCTGATTACGAGTAAGGCCATAATTGCAGGTTCTGCTCCGAACGATATATGCTGTGGGTGATTACGAGGAACGCTTTGCTTGCAGGCGCTGAGTTGAATTGTTACAGGCTTCCTTATTACGAGTACCTCTATGGTGATAGGCTCCGCTCACCGGAGCTCCCTACGCCCTCACCACGAGTAGCGCTATGTCTCATAAACTGCGTGTACAATTCCTAAACTGAATATGCCTCATAAACTGCATGTACAATTCGTAAACTGCATTTGAAACCCATGAACTGCATGTACAAAGCCTGAACGGCATTGATCTTGAACTGTTGGATACACTTGAGTATTCGCATAAAATATACAGTGTGGCGTCCCTTATTGTGTGTGTTCCCCGTTCCATGAGAGGTGCGTGTTGTATGGTTGCTTTACACACAGGCCTTTGGGTGCCCAGCCGCTCGTGTCACGTTACCGCCATAGGGACTGGAGACCTCGGTTTCCTACAGGGGTGCAGGGGGTATTTTTAGGGTTCAGGGTGGGCTTAGGTTTTGGGGTGCAGGGGTATTTAGGTTTTGGGGTACTGGGGCATTTTTAGGGTTTAGGATGGGTTTGGGTTTTGGGGTGCAGGGGGTATTTAGGGTGGTTTTAGGTTTTGGGGTGCAGGGGGTAATTTTAGGGTTCAGGGTGGGTTTAGGTTTTGGGGTGCTGGGGGTTTTTAGGGGTCAGGGTGGGGTTGTGTTTTGGGGTGCAGGGGGTAATTTAGGGTTCAGGGTGGGTATGGGTTTTGGGGTGCACATGGTAATTTTAGGGTACAGGGTGGGTTTTGGTTTTGCGGTGCAGGGGTGTTTTTAGGGTTCAGGGTTTGTTTGGGTTTTGGGGTGCAGGGGTATTTTTAGGGGTCAGGGTGGGTTATGGTTTAGGGGTGGATGGGTATATGATTTGGGGTTCAGGGGTCATTTTAGGGTTAAGGGTATGTTTGAGTTTTGATGTGCTGGGGTATTTTTAGGGTTCAGGGTGGGTTTGGGTTTTGGGGTAAATAGGGTATTTTTAGGTTTCAGGGTGGGTTAGGGTTTTGGGGTGCATAGCTAATTTCAGGGTTCAGGGTGGGTTTAGGTTTTGGGGTGCTCGGGTATTTTTAGGGTTCAGGGTGGGTTTAGGTTTTGGGGTGCTGGAGTATTTTTAGGGGTCAGGCTGGGTTTGGGGTGCAGGGGTTCAGGGGGTATTTTTAGGGTTCAGGGTGGGTTTGGGTTTTGGGGTGCACAGGGTAATTTTAGGGTACAGGATGGGTTTAGGTTTTGGGGTGCAGGGGTATTTTTAGGCTTCTGGGTTTGTTTGGGTTTTGGGGTGCAGGGGTATTTTTAAGGGTCAGGGAGGGTTAGGGTTTTGGGGTGCACAGGGTAATTTTAGGGTACAGGGTGGTTTTGGGGTGCAAAGGGTAATTGTAGATTTAAATGGGTATGGGTATTGGGGTGGAATGGGTAATTTAACAATTCTGGGGGAGTTTAGTAATTGGGATACAAATGGACATTTATGAGTTTTAGGGGGTATTTTAAAAACATTAAATATATATATATATATATATATATATATATATATATATATATATATATATATATATATATATATATATATATATATATATATATATATATATATTTTCAACCTCAAATTGCCCAAGCATATCTGGAGGCACACACTACCATTGCAAACCAAGGGTTTATTAAGTTCGTAGCAACCAGCAGACACATTCCGGAAATGCAATTTCAGGGCCGACGCGTTTCGAGGATTTGTCCTCTTCTTCCTGGGCCATTGCATCAGTGAAGTTTGATTGGAGAGAACCAGCATGCCTTAAGTAATGTTCCCGCCCATAGTGGGTATTGCTTAGTGCACAGGGGCACGCTGGGACATGTAGTAAAACCGCTGAGTGGGTCTCCAAAAGCTTCTATGGCAAAGATATTCTTACCCTGGATAGGGTTCCGGATAGAGCGCTGGTCATTTTTTGCTGGCAACAGTAGCGCCGTGTAGGTAGGGATTAGTTCCCACCGTGGCCTCTCCATTTGTACGAGACGGTGCTCTCCAGCGCGGCAGGGCTGCCGCGATTCAATATTCAACCTCAAATTGCCCAAGCATATCTGGAGGCACACACTACCGTTGCAAACCAAGGGTTTATTAAGTTCATAGCAACCAGCAGACACAGTCCGGAAATGCAATTTCAGGGCCGAGGCGTTTCGAGGATTTGTCCTCTTCTTCCTGGGCCATTGCATCAGTGAAGTTTGATTGGAGAGAACCAGCATGCCTTAAGTAATGTTCCCGCCCATAGTGGGGATTGCTTAGTGCACAGGGGCACGCTGGGACATGTAGTAAAACCGCTGAGTGGGTCTCCAAAAGCTTCTATGGCAAAGATATTCTTACCCTGGATAGGGTTCCGGATAGAGCGCTGGTCATTTTTTGCTGGCAACAGTAGCGCCGTGTAGGTAGGGATTAGTTCCCACCGTGGCCTCTCCATTTGTACGAGACGGTGCTCTCCAGCGCGGCAGGGCTGCCGCGATTTAATATTCAACCTCAAATTGCCCAAGCATATCTGGAGGCACACACTACCGTTGCAAACCAAGGGTTTATTAAGTTCGTAGCAACCAGCAGACACAGTCCGGAAATGCAATTTCAGGGCCGACGCGTTTCGAGGATTTGTCCTCTTCTTCCTGGGCCATTGCATCAGTGAAGTTTGATTGGAGAGAACCAGCATGCCTTAAGTAATGTTCCCGCCCATAGTGGGGATTGCTTAGCGCACAGGGGCACGCTGGGACATGTAGTAAAACCGCTGAGTGGGTCTCCAAAAGCTTCTATGGCAAAGATATTCTTACCCTGGATAGGGTTCCGGATAGAGCGCTGGTCATTTTTTGCTGGCAACAGTAGCGCCGTGTAGGTAGGGATTAGTTCCCACCGTGGCCTCTCCATTTGTACGAGATGGTGCTCTCCAGCGCGGCAGGGCTGGAGAGCATATATATATAATATATATATATATATATATATTATCTACTGGCGGTCGCCAGTAGATAGTTATAGTTAGGACCGTGTTTCCATAGGAAATCTCAAAATTCTATTTTGAATAACTTTGGCGCCGGTTGACGAATCCTAGCGAAATTTTCAAAACTAATGGGGCGCTCCGTTCAGCTCCTACCCTGAAAGTCTCAGGGTGATTCGTCAAGCGGGGGCCGAGAAAAAAGGGGGTCCCAAAACGCATTTTCCCCATGCATTTTTCCATAGGACCTTTAGACGCAGCTACAGCCCGAACGGCTGAACAGAATTACTTGAAATTTGGCAGAGAGGTAGCCATAAGGTCAAGGAAGTGCCTTTTGCAGGTCTGGTGTAAATCTGTTCAGTATTTCGTGAGAAAATTGCATTTAAATGCATATCAATATCTATACGTGCGCAGGGTGCGCGCATCGTGCGAGCACCGTGCGAGCACCCTAACGTGCGCGAGCATAAGTCTGATTGGTGGTTACATGTTAGTCAACGTTCGAATCGGTCGAAATCAGGAAGTGTCGGCCGCCATTTTGTTTGTTTTCAGTGCGAGAGTAAAAAAGGAAGGTGGCGAACGTGAAAAAGGGGCAGGGTAGAGAGTTCCTGACCCCCTAGCCTTTGTCAGGGGGTCCCTGAAGGACCCCGAAGGCAGAAATTATTTATTTATTTTTTTTTAAATCGCGGGGTGCGCGCACCATGCGCGCACGATGAAAACCAAAAAAAAAAATACTTTTTTTAATACGTAGTTTATTGTAAAATAAATATATTAAAAAAAGAATAATACATAAAAAAATTAGCATTTAAAAAAACGTACAAATTCACTGAAAAAACCATAGGTTTTACACACGTTATAGTTAGGAATTAGCATTTAAAAAACCTTGCAAATTCACTTAAAAAACCCTAGATTTCACACATGTTATAGTTAGGTGGATATTTCACTCGTAAAAAACCAATGAAATTCCCCCGTTATAGTTAGTTCAGATAACTATAACTCGCGCGACCGCCACTCTATCACAAGGATGATGTCATCAGTGATGTCATGAGTGATGCCACTGACCATGTCATGAGTGATGTAATATGTGACGTCATGAGCAGTGGATTGCGGGCGCGCGAGTTATAGTTATCTGAACTAACTATAACGGGGGAATTTCATTGGTTTTTTACGAGTGAAATATCCACCTAACTATAACATGTGTGAAATCTATGGTTTTTTAAGTGAATTTGCAAGGTTTTTTAAATGCTAATTCCTAACTATAACATGTGTGAAACCTATGGTTTTTTCAGTGAATATATATATATATATATATATATACATATATATATTCACTGAAAAAACCATAGGTTTCACACACGTTATAGTTAGGAATTAGCATTTAAAAAACCTTGCAAATTCAATGAAAAAACCATAGGTTTCACAAATGTTATAGTTAGCTGGACATTTCGCTCGTAAAAAACCAATGAAATTCCCCCGTTATAGTTAGTTCAGCTAACTATAACTCGCGCACCCGCAATCCACTGCTGATGACGTCACATATTACATCACTCATGACATGGTCAGTGACATCACTCATGACATCACTGATGACATCTCAAATGACATCACTGATGACATCACTGATGACATCATCCAGTGAATGTGTGTTTCTGACCAATTTTAATATGTTTAATATATATATAGGGAAAGGCCTGTTGAAGAATGAATGGGTGTATAAGTGTGTGAATCGATGATTTTCTAGGTGCGTAACTGACTCTTTAAGTGAGTCATTAAATGTATCTTATTGCAGACTAGTGACTAAACTGTGTGAATGTCTATATGTGTCTGTTGGTGGTCTATAAGTGGCTGCATGGTTTTGTGAATAGCTATATGAGTGACTATATGGGTTATTGATTGGTTGTCTAAGTATCTGTATGGGTGCCTAAGTGTTTGTGTGGGTAGGGTGTGTGTGACTCTATGCATAAATGTGTGAGTGGGTGATTCTATGGGTGCATGGTTTTAAGAGTGCATCTGTGATGGACTGTATCGTTGAGTGAGTGTATGTATGAGTGTGTTAGGGATTGAATGTATATCTCAGTAGTACATTTGTGACTAACTACATATGTAAAAGGCAGTATATGTGCGTGTAACAGTATATAAATGAGTAGATATGAGAGTGTGTGATTGTGAAAGTGACTGTATGGATGAGTGTGTGCTTGTATGAATGATTCTATAAAAGGGTAAGAATGTGGTACTTTTTTATGACTAAGTGAACTTGAGTGTGTATAACCACATAGGGGAGTAAATGGGAGTGTGATTATTTGCATGATTGAGTAGGTCTGAGAGTACCTATATGCTTGATTGGTAGTGTGTGAGTGTCTATATAGGTGTATAAATGAATATGATAGTCTTGTATGGAGTGACTGTAAGTATGAGTGACTTTTCACATGAGTGTGTGTAGGTGTATGAAGACCTAAAAGTTAATATGTGGGTATGCAGTTATTGGTATTGCATTATTTATGGATATGAGAATGGAACTCTTTAATTTTGAGTTGGTTTATCAAAGGTTTTATAAGGGTGTGAAAAGATGTTGTAATTTATCACATTGTTGACGTCATCAGTGATGTCATTTGAGATGTCATCAGTGATGGCATGAGTGATGTCACTGACCATGTCATGAGTGATGTAATATGTGATGTCATCAGCAGTGGATTGCGGGTGCGCGAGTTATAGTTAGCTGAACTAACTATAACGGGGGAATTTCATTGGTTTTTTACGAGCGAAATGTCCAGCTAACTATAACATTTGTGAAACCTATGGTTTTTCAGTGAATTTGCAAGGTTTTTTAAAAGCTAATTTCTAAATATAACGCGTGTGAAAGCTATATTTTTTTGTGTTTTTGCATGATTTTTTGAATTTTATTTCCTAACAATAATGTGTGTGAAACCTATGATTTTTTATTGTTTTTTTTTCTTTTTTACATCATTTTTTTCCTTTTTATTTTTTCCTTTAAACACTATTCTACCTATGTATATATTCATGGTTTTAATTCATTCTTCAATTTGTAAAGATTCACCTTTTTTAAATAATTGGTTAGATATAGTTGTATAACATAGTTAATATCTTCAACAAACCTTTTTTAAATTTTTTTTAACCGTGCGCGTACGGTAAGCTTACCGTAAGCGCACAGTTCGCTTTATGTACGGTGAGGGTACGTAATATTTCTACTCTGTTTGCGTATGCTTACGCAATTTGCGTAGGCGTCCGTACTTCCTACGCGACGCGTAAGCGCATGCTTTACACGCGCATGCGCGCGCGCACGTTACGCGGAAGTGTTCGAGCGTGCCTGTAATGCGCATGCGCGCGTGCGCGTGTCTTTCGTACGTGCATGCGTACTTTTACTGTACGCGCTCGGTAAGCTTAACGTGCGCGTACGGTTGGTCATGTGATCAAGAAACAACACTTTTGATTGGTTTAAACTACTTTCAGTTCTAGAATCTTCCTACACCACACCCATTCTCCTCATTACTGCTTGTGATTTCTTAGGAGAAGGAGCTGAATTGTCTTTGGGATACAATGGCAGAGCAGCAGACCTCTTCTGAGAGTGAGCAGGGCAGCAGCATCATCAGGCAGAGAAGGAGGAAACAAAAGAGTTCTTTTATTTGGGAGTATTTTACATTTCCTGAGGGGCAGAAAAAGGTAAATGCTCCTTTAGTTACCTGCTTACTTTGTGAGCGTGTGTTATCTAGAGGTAATCCTAGAAAGAAGTATTCCTTTGGTAATCACACTATGTTGAGACACCTTAGGGATGTTCATTCAAGGACTTTTGCTCGACATACTGAAGCAAACCCTTCAGTAAGTCACCCGAGCACATCCGCAGAAGCTCAGCCGAGTACATCTTCGGCAGCTCAGCCGAGCCCTTCCTCTGCGGTGGGAGCATCACCCTCTTCTGCTCCTCTGGAAACGAACCCTCGATTTCTGAAGGTACAAATGAAGTGCACCAGATGTTATGGTCTAATTGTTCATGGGGAGAGCAGTGTTTCCCTAATAAACAATAAGATAGACCAGCACATCTGTGGTCCTTGTTAATATTCCCATTCTTTCTTTCCTCTGTCCCTGTATTAACCCAACGGCTCTTTTAAGAGCCAACCTTACCTCACAACTTTTTAAAAAAATTTAAAATAATTTTTTTATTTATTTTTTTTAAAACATTTTTTTTTTTTACCCTACAAGGTCCTTGAGGGAGTACAACAAAAATGAGAAAAGCAGAGAGAGGAGAAGTGAAAAAAAGGGAGCATGAAAATAAATGTGTAATAAATACAGAAATTTCACACTTACCTGACCAAAAAAATAACATATTTATTAATAAATGCTTCATTTAAATTGCTAGAAAAAAGTTTTTTTTAAAAAAAAAAAGAAATGTTCTCAATCTGAAAAAAAAGAAAAAAGTATTAATATTTAATAATACATTTTAGAGTACAGTACACATAATTTTATATTTTAAAACAATTTTTTGCCCTTTTTTTGCTGTTTTCAGAATATATTGAATTTCACTGTAAATCGTTAAAGCAATAGCATTCATCACTTAACAGCGGGCCAAAAAAAATAACAATCTGAAAGATTGTTTAAAAAAAGCCCAGAATCTCTTCTCACTAAAACATACCTTTATAGAAATGTTACATATTTTTTAAAGATATCATCTAAGAACAATAACTTTTTGCACTAAATATCGTCTTAAAATTTTTGTTGCATAAGCATAATCACCAAAATAATATGTGTGAAAGAAGTCCACAATACAAATTATTACCTTTCCTTTAGGCCAAATGGTAATTTTTAAAACCTTTTTTGATGACATTTCCAATGGTAATCCAATAAAATTGCAAAAATGATTTGTACAGATGTTGCAAATTCTATCTAAAATTTTGGTTTCAGAAAAATTAAATAGGAATTTGCTAAATCAAAAGGCAAACGTTGCTTAAAAACCAATTGAGAATCATTACACAGTGTCCAGCCTTTCTCACATTTAAGATAAACTGTGTAATGACCAGAAGTTATCGTAGGTCCATCATGGAAAATTATTGCAACTGTAACAAAAGTTTTTCCTGAAATTGATAATTGCTGTCCTATAAACTTCTTTATTAAAGTGTCCAATTTTGAACCATCAGCTCTACAACGTTGCATCATTAAAATTACATACTGTCCATATTTCTTTAAAAATAACGTTGAAAACATGTCAGATTTACATTCACAGCATTCCATGCTATGATTGGCATCTTTAACTAATTTACTAAAACTCACTGATTTACTTTCTGGCAATGTTAAATAGATAAACCTTTCTGAATCAACATTAGAGCTGCATGTGTGGAAACAGTTTTCACAAGTATGTTCCCATATATAAGAGAGACCAAACATATTCTCAATATCTATGCCTTCATCTTCCAGTACCATAAGGACATACATTAAGAATTCCTGTGCATCTTGCTGGACATTTTGAGTAAACTGTGTACGTCCTGAACATACATCTAAAAGATTTCTAATTTCATTAGCACTTTCTATTTTAGTTTTATCAATACTCAGTTTCTCATAAAGGAGACTTAGCACAGAACAGAATCTTTTATCATGATTTACTATTATCTGCTCTTGCAAACTATCAAGATAAAATACAACATTTAGCACTACATTAGCGTAGCAGTTGACACCAGAGCTATTTTCAAAATGACAACCAACAACCTCTTCAACATTGTCCTTTTTCTTTTTGCTTGCAATCACATGAATCTCTTTTTGTTTTCTCTTCTCTACATCCTCATTACAGATATTCTCAAATCTCCTTTTCCGAGAAACAACACGTTTCTCCAACACAGGATACTGACCTAAATGAGGAGCATAGGTTCTTCTTAATCTATTATACTCCTTTACACAATTTGCATCTGCACTAACTTTTGAGTCATCAAAGTCTATCATGAATAAACCAGATAATGTTTTCACTCGTGACAAAGCAACATATGCCATACCTTCTTTGAACACAGTAGATCCAATGTTTACAAAAGCACTATCTACAGTTAATCCTTGAGACTTGTGAATAGTTACAGCATATGCTAGAGAAAATGGAAACTGCTTTCTACGTACATATAAGTCTTTCACAAGCAAAAAACAGACTGAACAACGACTAATATCTTTAATCTCTGCAATCTGATCAAATTTTATTTTTAAAAATTCAATTCCATCTTTTTTCTGGTATTTCACAAAACCCACAACTTTACCCATAGCTCCATTCACTAAACCTTTTTCAACATCCAAATTTCTCCTTAAAAATACTCGACAGTTCATGCAAAGATATAGATTTTTTTCTAATCCAGCTATTTTCGAAATGTTCTTCTCTAGAGAATCCAATTTATTTTGCAGTTTGCCTGTTAATGTAATAGTAATTCCTTCATGCTGAATTTTATCAACTGCTTACATTTTCTTAATCTCTTCCTTTTCCAATTTCAAAAGTTCCTCATTGAATATCGAGCATTCACGTAGTGTTGGCATTAAGCAGATTACAGTATTATTTTCTGCAATATTCTTGTACATTTTCTCTGCAACTATTTCTTCCTTTGGAAATAAATTATGTAGCAACAGACTCTGTAATGCTTTTCTGCCAACTTCTGTCAGTAGTCCAATTCTGATATCTTTCAGAATACTTGCATAATCTTCATTGTTTGCTTGCCTCATATTGGTAGTAAGTTCTTTGTACTCAAAGAACGACCAAATATTTGCATTACCAATGCTTCCTAATGACTTCTTCGTGTCTTCATGTGTCACAGTATTAAACACTGGTTGTCCTTTAACTGGAGTAAGCTGTAGAAGATCCCCAAAAACTATAACATGTTTTCCTCCAAATAACACGTCATAGTCTCTCTTTAGAATTTGCTGCATTCTTATTTGCACAAAGGCAAGCATTAAGTTTGATACCATGCTTACCTCATCAATAATGAGAACTTGCATCTTCTTCAACACGCTTGAAACTTCGAAGCATGCTTCTCCTGTAAGCTTGTGATATTCTATTTTGTTCTCATGCTCCACTGGTAACATTAGCAAGTGATGTAAGGTAATTCCTTTTATATTATATGCTGCTAACCCAGTTGGAGCAGTAACAACACTAGACAAAGTTGAATTTGTTTTTTGCTGTAGGTAGCTTCTGATGACTTTAATTAGGAAACTTTTTCCAGTTCCAGCTTGTCCACTCACATACATCCTGATTGGTTCAAATGATGTGCATGTGCACTCTTTATTTTCATGTAGTAATCCGTGATCAATTTTTTTTCTGACTTCTTCATAAATTAGTTGTTGTTCTTCATTCAGTTGTTGTTCCAAATTTGGTAAGTCTATTAAATCTTCTTGAGCTTGATTCATAGCTGTTTCAACTTCATTCATGGCTATTGCAGCTTCATTTTCTACAATTGGTTGTCCTAGGGGATCTTGACTGAGCGTTTCAGAACTTTGGCTGTCTTGAGAACTGTCTCTAGCTACTTCAGCTGCAATTGTTGCTTCCTGTTCAATTTCTTCATTTAACATTTGCACATAATTTATGAAAGTACTGCATTCAATCGTATCTTTACATGCATTGAATGAATCCTCATAGCTTTCAAATTCTCCAAGTAGTTCGTCCTCTGTACGCCATGGTTTAAACAGCTGTAAAAGTGCCAAGTAGTAAAATTCCTTTTTGTCAGTAGTGTCGCAACTCAGCTTCCTATGATTAATCAAACTTCCTTTTGTTTGCTTCACCAAACATCCTTCCTCACCAATGACTTCATATTTTCCATTTTTGATGTCTTCTGTGGCTTTCCGTGAAAAAATGTAGTTTTGCAGCACTTCATAGAGACACATGTTCTCAAGATGACAACTTCTTTTTGGGTAATATGTGTCCAACATGTTTGTTTTCAAAATATCTGTACTTTCCGGGTCGTTCTCGGCCAAATATTCAATTTCTGCAACAGATTTCAGTACCCGATTTCGCATTGCTGCAAGGCCTAAACTTACCCAAATTATTCTTCTGGATTTCGAGTACAGACTTGCAGATGATAACCTATCTGAGCATTCGTAGGATCCAATTTCTCGATGCGATAACAACTTTAAACTGAAACTGTATATTTTTTTACTGTCAGTTTTCTCGTGAGAAATCTCTTCCCACATTTCCTTCAATTCCGTTTTCTCAGATTTAGTAATGTACGATGTGACATACCGAGCAACAGCAATAGAATTGTCTGCCACATACTGAATATCCATGTTAGCATTCCACATGGATAAAATGACTGGGTTGTAGTCATTTATATACTTTGACTCTTCTTTTCTTCTTAGGTTGTACGTATTTTTTGGAGATTTTCGTGTAATAGTATGTCGCACAGCTGACATAAAACTATTTACTCTTCCTTTTGAAAGAACAGGTCTGGGAAATCCAAATCGACATTTTGTGTAGAATTTATCTTTGCTCTTGTACTTCCGTCAACAGTATTTTCCACACCGATGACTTTGGAAACGTAAAACTTGGTCTTTTAACTTTTTCTCTTCTGTGCTTTTAGGTATAGCACATGTTGCATATTCTTCGATGAAAGATAAAACTGCTTCATCAGCATCTGTTCCAAATTTTGGGGCATCCTTGATCTACAACAGCATATGAATATGAGGAGCACCTCTTGCTTGGTACTCTTTTCTCCAAAAGAAATCCATAACTTCTCCAAGAGGTGGATTTTTTTTATTGCAGATGAAGGACATCATAGCCTCAAATCTATCATTGAAATATCTGCAAACATTAACCGGATCCAATGAGCACAGTTCTCCTGCTGTCTTGTATTCAATGTTTTTAATGTTTGAATTTGCCTCTCGAAGAAAATCCAGAAGATCATCCCAAGCGTACTCTGCACAGCTTAGGGTAAGGAACCATGTAGGAGTTCCTAAATTCCGTAACATGCATTTCAATTCTCCATGGCGTCAGAACCAATATTCATTTGTCCCACGCTGACAAGCCATCAGATTGATCAATTGTGATTCCAAATGATCATCTGGCTGTTGCACTTTGTTCATAAAATCCTTAGCAGACACATTATGTAGATGTACTCCACTTTTTAAAATGTGATTTACTGCATAATATAGTGCAGACAAGTCACTTTCAAATAACAGATGGAACAAATAAGGAATACTTTGACGAAATCTGGGATCGTCTGCATATAATCTTGTAGTCCGATACTCAGAAGCAGGAATCTGGACTGGACGTTCATCGTATCGTCCACCTTCTCCTGTAGGAAACAGCTGGGGAAAACAACAAGCTTCCAAACTCTCCTCCCATACACTTACGGGAGTTCCTTTGGCTTTTTTCATCTGAAATAGATCAATAGTGTTTGCCATAACTTCTTTTGAATGAAGAGGATGTATGCTGAAATGTTCATAAATTTCTTCTTCTTTTGACTTGTCCACTTTTTCAATTCGCCCAGTTGGTGTGTCTGTGTCTCCTAGTAAATCTTCTTCATCTTCATCTATATAAATTGATTCATACCATTCATTATTCCTTTTCAAATATAAATTTGCTCTTTGTACTTTCCGTACATCTACCAGCTCCTGACAAATTTTCTTACTCTTTGTAGGTACACCATTAACCAGAATAACTAATGGTTCAGTTTCCAAAGTATCTGTATCAATAGTTTCCATATTTGTTTTCAAATCCAACGGCAAATAGACAACTCTTCCTTTTAAATCTCTCTGTAAATCTGAAGGAGGTAATTTGCCTGTTTTTGGCTCCATACGTACTATTGTCTGGAACGGATGAACACATTGAATGAGTATAGACTCATACGTATTTAAATCAGAAAGTTCTGCAGGAACTTCAACCAATTCTAAATTATTATGTACAGCTCTAGCTGGCATTTTATTTTCTTCTAACTTGTTGTAACAGTATTTACAAATACGATGATCTTCACCCAAATCAAAACAATTTTCAAGAAATATATATGTTGCAAAAACCTTCCACTTATTCTTCTTCACTTTTTTTGTAGAGATCAACATTCCTTGTTTGGATTTTATAATGGCTTCTCCGGCAACAAATACAAGTAATATTTGGTCTTTCATTAGAGATGATAGCAAATTTTGTTATTTGATCTTCAAATTTCTTATTTACGGAGGGTTCTACATTCTCTTCCACATTTTCCTCAATAACTGTGTCATTCCCTGCACTTTCTTGTTCCGGACCAAAGTAACTTAACTGAATTTCATCAGTAACCTTCTCAACATCTGATACAGTTCCACGGAACAGAGCCCTATTCAACTCATTTAACTTTAGTGCTGGACTTTTAGCAAAATACAATCTTCTCACAAATTTTCTAATTTCAGTATGATGAACTGCCAGCATCCTAAAATGGTGAAAAACACTTTGACAAACTTTCCTAGATAGTCAAGCCAGAGAGTGTCCTTGCAAACCAGTATTCTCTCTCACTCTGCATGGATCTAGTCCTTGAAGCACCTTAATCTTCTGTTTAACACTCTTTTTACTATATTCTCTTAAAAACTCACGTAATTTATCAATAGATTCCTGTCGCAAAGTACAAATACCACTACAATTCCAAGTATACACTGGGGCTTTAGGACGTCTCCCCATAACCTCATCCGCAATCACTTCTTCCTCATTTCTTGGAACCATTTTCTCCTTTCCCATTATACAACCATCTTTTACTTCATAAGCTCGTCCAGTGGTGTCAACTGCATGCAGCAAACTATTACTTTGAAGATAACTCTCTTCATTAAAAAATGGTTCAGTACTTGAACTATGCATCCATTCTCCTAAAAACACTTTACAAAAGTTATTTCTTTTCACTACTCTTTTCGTTTTGCTTTGTGACTTCATTACATTGACTATTTTTTCTAATGTACGCATCCTGTTCAAAATTAAAATGAATAGTTTTCTTTTTATTTCTAA
The DNA here is from genome assembly GCF_964204655.1 of Triturus cristatus. Taxonomy (NCBI): domain Eukaryota; kingdom Metazoa; phylum Chordata; class Amphibia; order Caudata; family Salamandridae; genus Triturus; species Triturus cristatus. Next base: position 222,779,527 of record NC_140594.1, on the reverse strand, counting down.
AGCCTTAGCTACAATGGCTTCAATATCTTTTTTTCTCTTGTAAAATTTCGCTCTTTTCTTATATTTTTTCACATCCTTTAGCAAATTGGACATCACTCTTCTCTGAAACATTTTCCTACGGATCTCTTTAAATGCTGTTTTTCTTTTTAAGTCAATTTTTATTGCTTCTGCTTGTACATTAGCATTTAGTAAATTCTCAGTTTTGTTCTGTTGTTTTCTACTTGAATCTGTTTTTCCAGTGGGGACATTTTTTTAATGTTTCCGAATATATTTTTAAAGAATTCCTTTGTCTGCTTACCAGAAGACTTTTTCTTTTTTCCAACATGAGCATCTTCAACTAACTTGGGTCCTCCAGTTGTCTTCAAATATACATTTTTTTCTGTTCTTTTCGCTTTCTTGATTTTATAGGCATCTTCTATTTCCTTCACTGCTCTGCAGCAATACCTGAAAGAAACTAAAAAAAAAAATACCTTTTTGTAATTTAAATATATTACTATATTTTTTATGAGCTTTTCTAATCTTAGAATACTATCTACCCCTTTCCTACAAGTGAAAAACACAATAAAACCAACACGAATTAAATCTCTAAGAACAATTCATGTGTGCACACAGACTCTTGGTGTGATTCTAGGCAGAACACGATATTTGATTTTCAATTCAAAAGCACACTTACTAATGTTTTTTTTGCAACTGATAATTATTCTAACAGTATGACACATTTTCCTTATAGTTTAGAGAGGCAGAAAAGAGCACATGTCCAAACAGCTTTTTCAGAGCATGTACATGTGTAACCTGGCTGACTGACTACACTCCAGCAAAGGTAATGAGCCTTGGTGATGTTCAATGCATTAGCGTTCCTCACTCTTACCTAAAACACCACACAGTGCTGATTAGTAAGCATGACTGTACAGGAAAAACAGCTAGCTCTCTGCTAAGAGTGTGGTTCTGGAGACTGTCTACTGTCAGGTGCAAGAGAGACTTGAATGGACCCTTACAGAACTGCATAAACACTGTAAACATGTATGTTAGACTACATGTGTGGTAAGGGTTAATATGAATTTTTAGCATGTAGCACCTACATGACCCATTGCACGAGTGGAAGAAAAATCTACCATGTTGATTTCAAATATGTTAGCATTTGCCTATTATTTGAGATACTGTTTTGGGCTGAATGCTAACCATCACATTTCCAGAAAACAAGCTTCCCCTTTCATACAAATACAATTCTAAATGAACCAGAGTGACACGAAATAGATCTCTGAGAACAATTCCTGTGTGCTCACAGACTCATGGTGTGATTCTAGGCAGAAAACGAAATTTGCTTTCCAATTTCAAAGCACACTTACTACTGTTTTTTTCTGCAAGTGTTAAGTACTCTAACAGTCTGATACATTTTCATGACAGTTTTCAGAAACAGAAAACAGCACATGTGCAAACAGGTTTTTGGAACCATGAACATGTGTGACCTTGGTGACTGACTACACTCCAGCAAAAGAAATCAGCCTTAGTGATGTTGAATGTATTAGCGTTACTCACTGCTACCTGAAACACCACTCACTTGTGAATACTAAGCATGATTCTACAGGATAAACAGCTGGGTGTGTGCTAAGAGTCTGCTTATGCAGACTGTGTATTTTCAGTTACAAGAGACATATGCATGGATACATCCAAAAATAACCAGAGTGACACGAAATACATCTCTGACAATAATTCCTGTGTGCTCACAGATTCATGGTGTGATTCTAGGCAGAAAATGAAATTTGCTTGCCAATTTGAAAGCACACTTACTACTGTTTTTTTCTGAAAGTGTTAAGTACTCTAACAGTCTGATACATTTTCATGACAGTTTTCAGAAAAAGAAAACAGCACATGTGCAAACAGCTTTTTGAGACCATGAACATGTGTGACCTTGGTGACTGACTACACTCCAGCAAAAGAAATCAGCCTTAGTGATGTTGAATGTATTTGCGTTACTCACTGCTACCTGAAACACCACCCACTTGTGAATACTAAGCATGATTCTACAGAATAAACTGCTGGGTGTGTGCTAAGAGTCTGCTTATGCAGACTGTGTATTTTCAGTTACAAGAGACATATGCATGGATACATCCAAAAAGAACCAGAGTGACACGAAATAGATCTCTGAGAACAATTCCTGTGTGCTCACAGACTCATGGTGTGATTCTAGGCAGAAAACGAAATTTGCTTGCCAATTTCAAAGCACACTTACTACTGTTTTTTTCTGCAAGTGTTAAGTACTCTAACAGTCTGATAAATTTTCATGACAGTTTTCAGAAACAGAAAACAGCACATGTGCAAACAGGTTTTTGAAACCATGAACATGTGTGACCTTGGTGACTGACTACACTCCAGCAAAAGAAATCAGCCTTAGTGATGTTGAATGTATTAGCGTTACTCACTGCTACCTGAAACACCACTCACTTGTGAATACTAAGCATGATTCTACAGGATAAACAGCTGGGTGTGTGCTAAGAGTCTGCCTATGCAGACTGTGTATTTTCAGTTACAAGACACATATGCATGAATACATCCAAAAAGAACCAGAGTGACACGAAATACATCTCTGACAACAATTCCTGTGTGCTCACAGACTCATTGTGTGATTCTAGGCAGAAAACGAAATTTGCTTGTCAATTTGAAAGCACACTTACTACTGTTTTTTCCTGCAAGTGATAAGTACTCTAACAGTCTGATACATTTTCATTACAGTTTTCAGAAACAGAAAACAGCACATGTGCAAACAGCTTTTTCAGACCCTGAACATGTGTGACCTTGGTGACTGACTACACCCCAGCAAAAGAAATCAGCCTTAGTGATGTTGAATGTATTAGCGTTACTCACTGCTACCTGAAACACCACTCACTTGTGAATACTAAGCATGATTCTACAGGATAAACAGCTGGGTGTGTGCTAAGAGTCTGCTTATGCAGACTGTGTATTTTCAGTTACAAGAGACATATGCATGGATACATCCATAACAGCATAAACATTGTAGTAATGTATGTAAAAGTATATGTGTGGCAAGGGTTAATAGGAGTTTTGTATATGTAGGACCAACTTCACCCATTCCATGTTTAGTTGCAAAATCTGCTATATCTATTTCAAATGTTTCATCATTTGCCTCCCATTTGTGTGATACTGATTTATACTGAATGGAAACCATCACTGTACCCAAAAAAAAGCTGACCCTTTCATACAAATGGCATTGTTACAGAACCAGGCCAACAGAAATAAAATCTCTGACAAAATTCAAAACCTCCCCTTTCCTACCAATGCAATTCTAAAAGAACCAGAGTGACACGAAATACATCTCTGACAACAATTCCTGTGTGCTCACAGACTAATTGTGTGATTCTAGGCAGAAAACGAAATTTGCTTGTCAATTTGAAAGCACACTTACTACTGTTTTTTCCTGCAAGTGATAAGTACTCTAACAGTCTGATACATTTTCATTACAGTTTTCAGAAACAGAAAACAGCACATGTGCAAACAGCTTTTTGAGACCATGAACATGTGTGACCTTGGTGACTGACTACACCCCAGCAAAAGAAATCAGCCTTAGTGATGTGGAATGTATTAGCGTTACTCACTGCTACCTCAAACACCACTCACTTGGGACTACTAAGCATGATTCTACAGGATAAACTGCTGGGTGTGTGCTAAGAGTCTGCTTATGCAGACTGTGAATTTTAAGTTACAAGAGACATATGCATGAATACATCCAAAAAGAACCAGAGTGACACGAAATACATCTCTGACAACAATTCCTGTGTGCTCACAGACTCATTGTGTGATTCTAGGCAGAAAACGAAATTTGCTTGCCAATTTCAAAGCACACTTACTACTGTTTTTTTCTGCAAGTGAGAAGTACTCTAACAGTCTGATATATTTTCATTACAGTTTTCAGAAACAGAAAAGAGCACATGTGCAAACAGCTTTTTGAGACCATGAACATGTGTGACCTTGGTGACTGACTACACCCCAGCAAAAGAAATCAGCCTTAGTGATGTTGAATGTATTTGCGTTACTCACTGCTACCTGAAACACCACTCACTTGTGAATACTAAGCATGATTCTACAGGATAAACAGCTGGGTGTGTGCTAAGTGTCTGCTTATGCAGACTGTGTATTTTCAGTTACAAGAGACATATGCATGGATACATCCATAACAGCATAAACATTGTAGTAATGTATGTAAAAGTACATGTGTGGCAAGGGTTAATTGGAGTTTTGTATATGTAGGACCAACTTCACCCATTCCATGTTTAGTAGCAAAATCTGCGATATCAATTTCAAATGTGTTAGCATTTGCCTCCCATTTGTGTGTTACTGATTTATGCTGAATGGAAACCATCATATTTACAAAAAGAAAGCTGCCCCTTTCCGACAAATGCCATTCTTACAGAACCGGACCATCACTATTAAAATCTCTAACAACAATTCCTGTGTGCACACAGACTCATGGGTTGATTCTAGGCACAAAACAGTATTCCTCAGTGATACCAGTACACCTTAACTTATGGTAAAACACACTCTATAATATTTAACTAGTTCAAGACAGTTAAATATCTCCCAAACCACAAAATGTAAAACATAACTTTTAAAGAAGAATCACAATTCTAATATTTATATCAAAAATCACCACATACATCCTCTCTCAAACTCATATCTCACCTTTAAAATTACTTAGTTGAGAAAGAAATGTGGCACTCAAACAGCAGACTATCAGAGTCAGAATATCAGAGCTCTACACCTCTCTCCTCTCTCCAGAACCAGTAAATGGCAATGTTTCCCTCTCTTTTTTCACACATATACATGTTAATTACAAATCTCAGTGCTTCCCACATTTTTTCAAATGAAATCACACATTTCTATTGGTTGAAAACTTCAACCCTTTTCCAAATGTACCCTTCCCCCAACTTGACTTCTGCCTGCTACCATAGCAACAGCTCATGGAACACTGCTGTGAGCAGAGAGGTCAGAAGTTCAGCACACAATGTTTCAAATCCAAAGAGCAAGAGTGCTTCACCTGTCAAACCTAACAGCAAATCCAAATTAATCTTCTGTGGGAACACAATTTTCTGAACCAATACAAAACATGCTTCTAAAAATGTACACATACAGCCTAGGTTTTACTGTAAAATGATTTGAATCAGCCAATGAGTTCTTTTTATTTAAAAAAATATGTATGCCTCCATTTTACAACTGTCTTTCATTTCATATTGCCATTCTACTGAAAGACACCTCCTGAGTGCATCCAGATCTCCTTGAAAGATGTTCACAGTGTGGATTGTAGGTCACAGCTATGTCTTCTGGAGTGAAAAGTATGCAGAAAAAAGAGGTATGGTGAGAGACCTTGCTTTGCCAAATGTAGACATTAAATGGATTGGTCAGAGAGGGTTAAAGTGGCACCAATTATTGCCTTTGGTGAAAACCTTTCAACATCTCCCACAGCCTAACCTTATTATTGTGCACTGTGGTGGAAATGACCTAGGCACTTTAACTGGGGTAGGTCTGGAAATGCTTATTAAGGACACCTTTGTGCAATTGATGTCGCTTTTTCCTCAATCTGCCTTTGTATATTCTAACATATGCCAAAGGCAAAAGTGGAACTGGTCCAACCAATTTTGTCCGCAGATTGACAAAGCAAGAAAGCATGTCAACAAATCTATTTCTGCTTTCCTCAGAGACTATGGTATGGGTTCTATATACCACAACAACTTGCGTTACAACATGCAAGGCATTTATAGAGGAGACGGTGTACATTTCACTGATGAAGGCAACAGAGTCTTCCTCTTGAAGTTTAGAATCTGCATTGGTACTTAAACACTTCATAAACACAACGGCTCTTTTTAGAGCCCCCTAATATCTAAACACTTAAATTTGTTTTTTACTTCTATTTTTTTATTTATTTTTTTTCTGCCGTACGCGTACGGTAAGCTTACCGTACGCGCACCCCGCAATTTTTGAAAAAAATTTTTAAATGTATTTTTCATACTTTTGTGACCTTCTTGGACCCCCTGACAAACGCTAGGGGGTCTGCAACTCTCTTCGTTGCCCCCTTTTCACGTTCTCCACCTTTGTTTATCAGTGTAAGACACACAAAATGGCGGCCGACACTTCCTGATTTCGACCGATTCGAATGTTTACAGTCATGTAACCACCAATCAGAATTAAGCTCGCGCACGGCACCGTGCGTGTACGGTAAGCTTACCGTACGCGCTCGGAGCGCGCTTACAGATATATATATTAATTTAAATGCTATTTTCTCAGCAAATACTGAACACATTTACACCAGACCTACAAAAGGCACATCCCTGACCTGAGGACTACCTCTCTGCCAAATTTCAAGTAATTCTGTTCAGCCGTTCGGGCTGTAGCTTGGACTAAAGGTCCTATGGAAAAATGCATGGAGAAAACACGTTTTGGGACCCCCCCTTTTTCTCAGCCCCCGCTTGACGAATCCCCCCAAGACTTTCAGGATAGGAGCGGAGCGGAGCGCCCCACCTATTTTGAAAATTTCGCCAGGATTCGTCAATCAGCGCCAAAGTTATTCAAAATAGAATGTTGCGGATTTCCTATGGAAACACGGTCCTAACTATAACTACTTACTGGCAACCGCCAGTAGGTAATATATATATATATATATATATATATATATATACAAAAAAACAGTGTCCATTGCTTGAAGACGCAACTCGAAAACAAGGCAGGACCCCATCATTTGTAACAGAGTCCTTTATTTAAGAAGAAACCAGCATTCTTTCTCGATATTCATCAAAAGCCCTACGCGTTTCGGAGACTCTTTCTCCTTGCTCACGGGCTAGCACAAGTGGTTGAGGCAGATATACGGGGAAGTTCGAGTCCCGATCTTTAAATGTCTATTCACGCCCCCCTGGTGGGCTTGCTCAGGTGCATTTCATTGCAAGCATCCTGGGACTTGTATTTCTCCCTCGTTTAATTATTCCCTTCGGTGGGTTCTGTCAGCAAACCACTGAATTACAGCTTATTGTTTAACACCCTCCAGTGGGTCACAAGAAGGAAGTCCGGTTTCCAATGACCCAGAACCTTGTTTTCCTGCATTAAGCGTGATTCCAATATCGCGCTGCAGCCCAACATTTTCCTATGGCGGTGCAATCTTCACGGCCAGGACTGGCCGTTGGGTTTATCCCAAAAAACAGTGTTCATTGTTTGAAGACGCAACTCGAAAACAAGGCAGGACCCCATCATTTGTAACAGAGTCCTTTATTTAAGAAGAAACCAGCATTCTTTCTCGATATTCATCAAAAACCTTACGCATTTCGGAGACTCTTTCTCCTTGCTCACGGGCTAGCACAAGGGGTTGAGGCAGATTTACGGGGAAGTTCGAGTTCCGATCTTTAAATGTCTATTCACGCCCCCTGGTGGGCTTGCTCAGGTGCATTTTATTGCAAGCATCCTGGGATTTGTATTTCTCCCTCGTTTAATTATTCCCTTCGGTGGGTTCTGTCAGCAAACCACTGAATTTCAGCTTTTGATGAATATCGAGAACGAATGCTGGTTTCTTCTTAAATAAAGGACTCTGTTACAAATGATGAGGTCCTGCCTTGTTTTCGAGTTGCGTCTTCAAGCAATGGACACTGTTATATATATATATATATATATATATATACAACACTTTTACAGAAGTTATGCCTTCACCGCGCATGCCTTTGCATTGGAATGGCATGCGTGGTAAAGGCATATGTGGAGTGAAAGTTTGCGGGTGTGATTGTATCATGTTGTAACATCACTTGTGTTGTAAAAAATGCGGGGTGATGGTATGCGGGGTGATGACTTGCGGGAAATTGACATATATTCGTCCCTGAGTAAATTGCAATACTACAATCAAAAAACGGGGGGAGGTTAAGGTTAGCTTCACCCTTTCTCACTGAATGCAGTTCCACACCATCCGGAATACTGGAATTAGAAACTTAACCATAGGAAGAACAGGGATTCCAATGAACATGTGTGAAAAACCCTCTTTCCAGAATTTTTTTTATTTTCTAGAGTCCCCTCACCCACCAGGCTTACCCTAAGGTGACATGCTTCATCCTTGCGGTCATCTCAGCCTGCTGCGGATTGAGGCGTGCTGCAACCTGCGGACTACGTAATATGTGTGGTGCAGTGATGTGGAGTGGGAGAAAAATAGGTTAAAAATACCTAGCTAATGAGTTAATATTTTATTCCTGCTCCTAGTCGGTATGTTTTAAAATCAGGGGTTAATACTAGGGAAAGACCTAACTGTAATGAGTATGGTGTCCCTAGTACTGGGTCGACATGTTTCGAGCTTTCCCCTAAAGGTCTTCTTCAGAAGCACATGAGGGCCAGCCCCGTGCGTTTCACTCCTAAAGAAACCTGTGAATTGGAAACAGTGGGGTGCACACCTAATGTGTGTTCACCTGACATTTAATCCATACGATTGTGCACTGACACACCGTATCAGTAGGAAATAAAGCAAAAGGAAATTTTAAAAAGCCTGCCTACTAGCCAAGCTGGTAGGCCATTTATAAATGCGGCATCATATCTCGATCAATGTACTCCTCTATAGCGGGTGTATGTGAGAAGTTTACATGGTATATGCTGTCCACTAATTAAAGTGGGCACCTTGCACCAGTTTAAATGACCCTTATGGTGATTAGGTCAAAGATAACCTTTATAGAAAGCTATTCTAATGGTAGCTATGGAGAGCAGCCTTCAGACTAAGTCTTGAAGGGATATAAAGCAGCTTGGTTTACCAGATCAGAACCTCCCGAGTGATCAAATAAAAGGAGAACCACGCAAGTGTTATATAAAAAATATGTATTTATTACTAAACACTCTCTACTAATGTCTATACGAGATGAGAACATAAAGCACACAATACTTAATCAATAGAACTTCAGTAATAGCACAATACACAGCGGGCTCCAGTGGGAGACCGGACAATATAGTAAAAAACAAATGGTAGAACAACAACGACTTCACTAGACACAGTGCCTAGAACACGTAGAATCACTGGGGCCCCAAGGAATCACCCAAAGGAGTCACACAGGGAGCCCACGGAGGACAGGTGCCGTGTGGGAACGCGTGCTTCGCGTGCTTCGTACAACTCTATGGGAAAGTCGCGGTTGGAAAATTGCAGTTTAAGGACACTTCGGAGAGGACTTCAAGCAAACCCTTTCGAGCATAGAAGGTTCTAAGGCCAGCACCCTTGTGAGTGCCGAGGTACCCGTGTTACCTAGCCCAGAGGAGCCGGGTGCATAGTTGTCAAGTGGTTTCGGAAACCCTCGTCGTTTTCAATGGCGTGATGCGAAGAAGTACTGCTGCCGGGAAGATGAAAAGTGTTTGGGGGAATCCAAGCCTGGATCTGAGGTGAGAAGAACCGGAAGGCAGAGGGGAAAGAGTCTGGGTCACTTCAGGGTGACCAGGGGCTCGATAGACGAATGCCCACCGATGTTGGGTGCTTCAGTTGTGAAGATAGGATGCTTGACTCTGCAGCCATGGGGACCAGGAGACATCGACGATGACCAAAGTCTGGAGGTGAGCTGTCCCACAAAGGATGTCGAGTGCTGAGGAGTCACGGTCCGGATTGAACAACAACAAACCTTGGCAAAGGCAACCCACGCGGGCAGAGGAAACAGATTACAGTGAGGACCAGCAAGGTCCAGGGGCCTCTCCAAGCTGTGGGGAATCAGGGCACGTCTGGAGCAACCAGGGAAGTCCAAGGAAAATCAAAGTGACCCTCGCCAGGACCCACAGGCCAATGGACCAGGGATCGCGAGGGGACCTCGAGCGAATTCACAGAGAACCAGCCCACAGAGCACTCGTGGAGTGGAGGCTGGAGATCTTAGGTGGAAATGCTGTTCGGGATCGGGACTACACGTAGTCCAAAGCACAGCCTCAGGGATCGCCGAAAAGCATATGCTGCTGCAAAAGCACATGTTGCACAGGGGGTCAGGTTGCACGGTCCCCACGAGGGGTACTGTTCTCAGGATTACTGAGAGAGCATATTGACCTCATGGAAACTCTGGAACCCACCTCCTGTGTTGCAGAAATCTTCGGAGTCCTCAGAAGCTCTAGGTGCCTGCTGCTGCAGGGGAGTAACTCCTTTACTCCAAGGGAGATTCTTCTCTTGTCCAGCGAAGAGTAGACTGTCAAAGTACTTGGTTTCTGTTGCAGAGTTTAGTCCAGGTAAAATCCGAAGTCATGTAATCAGGTTTCCCACTTTATACCCAGGGAAGGGGTTGGACTGACTCTGGGGACCCACGCAGGGGAGGGGCAGGACAGAAGGGTGGCTTCACCCAAGTCATTTGTCCAGTTTTGTGCCAGAGCAGGAGCAAATGGCTCCTGCAACTGATTTGAGCCGGACTGTGCATGGGGACACCAAATGTCCTTCTGGCACTCTCAGAGTGCACCCACCCAGCCCCAATACACTAAAGCCTGTCTGGGAGGTGGTCACACCTCTCTGTGACAGGAAACCTATTGACTCAGCAACAGGAGGGCAGACTCGTGTCTGTGGCTAGCAGAATCCATTTTGTGATGCCCAGGTCGAGAAAGCTGGTACCGGGTATACCGGTGATCCACATGAGTCCTTCTAGGAGGGTGGAATCATACCTCCCCGCCAGTTACTGATTCCAAGGTGTTTGACACCAAACACGACATGTTTCTAAGCAGGCGTTTTAAAGTTAGCATTTACCGCGATGTCATAATGCACTTAAATATATATGGTTGGCTGCACCACAGACAACCCCAGAGAATAGGTTCCGAAGGGCTGCAGAGGGGCCCTACTCATGCAGGGGCACCCTCTCACACACAACCCAGCACCCTGCCTTCATGATTGTTAAGGTCTGCCATAGGGGTGACCGATAAGTTTATATGTGTAGTGATTTAGAATAGATATAGGGAACCTATATCTAAGTAAGGGATGCACACACCTCCTTACATAGGCTGCAGTAGCAGACCTGTGGTGTAATTTTGAATGGCCTCTCAGGGGTGGCACAATACATGCTTCAGCCCCTGGGAGGCCTCTGGTGTACCTATGCCCTGGGTACATGGTGAACCATATACTAGGGACTAATAAGGGTACCCCAGAATCAAATCTGGAGTGTACCTAAAGTACATGCACAACCAATTTAGGGAGAAAGCAGATAGACTGGTGTCCTGAATAGCGGGATTCCAGTCGGACTAAGTCAAAGACCAGCAAAACACCAGAAAAAAAGTGGGGGTAACCATGCAGTCAGATCCTACCTTCCTACATAGTACTTAACAGCTATTTTGAGCGATCATCTGTGGCGGAAGAAATCAATCACATACGATGTCTTTGTGAAGAAAAGTGGTTATGTACAAATTGTAGTTTAAAATCACTAGTGAAAAAGACACCACGTGACATGCAACATATAACAAAATACTAGTATTACATCTCAATGACACCTACTTTTGTTTAGGCAGAATTATGCCTCATGATCTGCTGGGGTAGAGAGACTTGTAGTCACACCCTAAAATTGTAATGGGGACATAAAAATAGTCATTAGAGTTTCCTAAAGGTAAATGAGATAGGAACCGGGGAGAGAATTCCCGGTGCCTTGGCTTTCCTGGAAGGAAAATAGAAACCTTATTATTTCTTTGGAAAAATTAGAAAAAAGGTAAATCGGGTCTGGCTGGACTTACTTCATCAAAGCAGTCCTCTCATAAAATGACCTGATGGCATCCCTGGACACTGCATTGCAAGCTTCCTTCAAAAAACCAGAGCATGTCTCTCACAAAATGGCCGCTGTGACTGGCAATGGAGCAGGGCCATCTTGGATGAATGAAATAGACCCGGATCAGCATAGTCATGCTCACTTAAAAACTAAGCCGTGTCTCTCACAAAATGGCCGCTGGCATTGGAGGCCATCTTAGGCAAATGACCAAATATGTTGGGTATTGTGGACAAAAAGGCTAAAAATAAAATAAAACTAACTAGGGGGATAACTTTACAAGATATCTTCAAAACGGAAGAAGTTTTCCATCAGGGCCCACTTGCAGCACTCTAATATCAGATGTCTTGGTGTATGAGAGGTCCATTCTTGTTCATAGAGGACCTCTTCAATGATGTCCAGGGTCTCCTTGTGGGGTAAGCTGGTATAAAGGCTCTCCACATCCAACTCAATGAGGATGCTGGTTGTTGAGTCAAAATGTAGGTCTTGCAGGAGACACAGTACCGCTGTGGTATCTTGTAGGAACATGCTTGTTGCTTGTATCAAGGGGCGTAAAAAGACGTCCGTGAATCTAGAGAGTGGTTCTGGTATGGACCCTATGCCGGAAATGATGTGTCGTCCAGGAGGGTCTTCTAATGACTTGTGTATCTAGGGTATAGTATAAAAATAGGGGGTAACCGGGTGGGTATTAGCCAAGAAATCACCTTCTTTTTTGGTAATCCAGTTGTGTGCTGTGGCCTCTTCCACTATTCCAGCGATCTCTACCCGTAGGTGTTCCGTTAGGTCATCTCTGATGTGGAGGTAGTTCCTCTCATCTGCAAGGAGTCTCATGCATTCTCTGTGGTAGGCCTCTGTGGTTTGAAGTACGATGGCTCCTCCTTTGTCCACTGGTTTTACTGTGATTCTAGTATCGTTGGCCAGTTGTAGGATGGCTTCTTGTTAGATTTTACTGGTGTTGTGGAACACTCTTATGGTCCTGGGGTCGATTTTGCCTACTTCCTTCAGGATGGCCTTCTCGAAGGCTAGGAGTTCCACCAGTAGGTTGGCAGATGGAGGGGTGAAGTTTGATTTCCAATGTAGGCCTGTATCACCACTATGAGTGTCCATCATTGGTTTGTCCTCAAAAAATATTTGCAGTTTTATTTTCCGGATGAATTCATTCAACTCACAACTGAGTTTAAATTAGTCCAAATTTGGTGTAGGCACCAAGCCTAATCCTTTTTCCAGTACTGTCAGTTGGGCTGATGATAGTGTTATGCCTGACAGATTAACCACTAGACTGGGTGGCTGCTGTTGCTGGGCTTGTCCGCAGGGCCCATGCTCCTCGTGTCTATCCTCGTTGTTTCCAATGGGTGTGACCATTGTACTTGTTGTCCTCTTTTTGTTCTCCCTCTTGGTGTTCCTTTGCCTCTCCCTAAAAAAGGAAACAATTGTCACGACTGTTCTGGTTGTTGGGCTGATTCCCAGTTTGTGTAGTGTTGGTGTTGATAATGTGGAGGTCCATAGTAGAAAGGCAGAGCAGGGAAGGGTGAGGGTCCTTAATAGGTGGGCCATCCATATCCTTGTCCTCCTCTGTTCCTCATCCTACCATTGTAGTGGCGTCGACTTCTGGCGTTATTTTTTCGGTTGTATCCGGTATCTGAGCTATCTGAGCCGGTATCCGAACCATCTGTATCGGTGTTGTACCCTGGGTTCCTTCCTGATGGATTGTAGTCCTCTCTTTTATAAGGATATACTTTGTCATGTGAGAAGTTCTTGGAATCCTTTTTGAACTTCTGATATTTTGTATCTTTCAATGTCACTTTGGTCATGTATTTTTTCAAATCATCCAGTCTTTTCTCCAACTCCGAGACTGACTGGAAAGTCTTTAAGCGAACCTCAAGTGTATGTATCTCTTCTTTCATCTCCTGGGACAGTAGTGCCGCTGTTTTTATGATGAGTACCAACCAATATCTGGTGCAATGCCAGGAGATTAGGGACCACTCTTTTTTGAATGATTTATCTTGTTGAAAGATAAATGGTTCGTTGCGTACAATTAACCCTCGTGGTGCCGCATTCACCCTAAGGTATTCGGTCATCCTGAAAAATAGAACTAACTAGGGGGATAACTTTACAAGGGGGATAAATTTAGGCACTCAAATACAATCGTATTTCACCTAAGATGGTCCCGCTCCAATGCCAGTCACAGCGGCCATTTTGTGAGAGACATAGTCTTGTTCATGGAGGACCTCTTCAATGATGTCCAGGGTCTCCTTGTGGGGTAAGCTGGTATAAAGGCTCTCCACATCCAACTCAATGAGGATGCTGGTTGTTGAGTCAAAATGTAGGTCTTGCAGGAGACACAGTACCGCTGTGGTATCTTGTAGGAACATGCTTGTTGCTTGTATCAAGGGGCGTAAAAAGACGTCCGTGAATCTAGAGAGTGTTTCTGGTATAGACCCTATGCCGGAAATGATGTGTCGTCCAGGAGGGTCTTCTAATGACTTGTGTATCTAGGGTATAGTATAAAAATAGGGGGTAACCGGGTGGGTATTAGCCAAGAAATCACCTTCTTTTTTGGTAATCCAGTCGTGTGCTGTGGCCTCTTCCACTATTCCAGCGATCTCTACCCGTAGGTGTTCCGTTAGGTCATCTCTGATGTGGAGGTAGTTCCTCTCAACTGCAAGGAGTCTCATGCATTCTCTGTGGTAGGCCTCTGTGGTTTGAAGTACGATGGCTCCTCCTTTGTCCACTGGTTTTACTGTGATTCTAGTGTCGTTGGCCAGTTGTAGGATGGCTTCTTGTTAGATTTTACTGGTGTTGTGGAACACTCTTATGGTCCTGGGGTCGATTTTGCCTACTTCCTTCAGGATGGCCTTCTCGAAGGCTAGGAGTTCCACCAGTAGGTTGGCAGATGGAGGGGTGAAGTTTGATTTCCAATGTAGGCCTGTATCACCACTTTGAGTGTCCATCATTGGTTTGTCCTCAAAAAATATTTGCAGTTTTATTTTCCGGATGAATTCATTCAACTCACAACTGAGTTTAAATTAGTCCAAATTTGGTGTAGGCACCAAGCCTAATCCTTTTTCCAGTACTGTCAGTTGGGCTGATGATAGTGTTATGCCTGACAGATTAACCACTAGACTGGGTGGCTGCTGTTGCTGGGCTTGTCCGCAGGGCCCATGCTCCTCGTGTCTATCCTCGTTGTTTCCAATGAGTGTGACCATTGTACTTGTTGTCCTCTTTTTGTTCTCCCTCTTGGTGTTCCTTTGCCTCTCCCTAAAAAAGGAAACAATTGTCACGACTGTTCTGGTTGTTGGGCTGATTCCCAGTTTGTGTAGTGTTGGTGTTGATAATGTGGAGGTCCATAGTAGAAAGGCAGAGCAGGGAAGGGTGAGGGTCCTTAATAGGTGGGCCATCCATATCCTTGTCCTCCTCTGTTCCTCATCCTACCATTGTAGTGGCGTCGACTTCTGGTGTTATTTTTTCGGTTGTATCCGGTATCTGAGCTATCTGAGCCGGTATCCAAACCATCTGTATCGGTGTTGTACCCTGGGTTCCTTCCTGATGGATTGTAGTCCTCTCTTTTATAAAGATATACTTTGTCATGTGAGAAGTTCTTGGAATCCTTTTTGAACTTCTGATATTTTGTATCTTTCAATGTCACTTTGGTCATGTTTTTTTTCAAATCATCCAGTCTTTTCTCCAACTCCGAGACTGACTGGAAAGTCTTTAAGCGAACCTCAAGTGTATGTATCTCTTCTTTCATCTCCTGGGACAGTAGTGCCGCTGTTTTTATGATGAGTACCAACCAATATCTGGTGCAATGCCAGGAGATTAGGGACCACTCTTTTTTGAATGATTTATCTTGTTGAAAGATAAATGGTTCGTTGCGTACAATTAACCCTCGTGGTGCCGCATTCACCCTAAGGTATTCGGTCATCATGAAAAATAGAACTAACTAGGGGGATAACTTTACAAGGGGGATACATTTAGGCACTCAAATACAATCGTATTTCACCTAAGATGGTCCCGCTCCAATGCCAGTCACAGCGGCCATTTTGTGAGAGACATAGTCTAGTTTGTAAGTGAGCATGACTAGGCTGATCCGGGAGTATTTCATTCGTCCAAGATGGCCCCGCTCCATTGCCAGTCACAGCGGCCATTTTGTGAGAGACACAGTCTAGTTTTTTGAAGTAAGCATGACTAAGCTGATCCAAGTCTATTTTATGGCCACCGGTTGACAGACGCGGTAAGATGCGGTCTCCAGGGGTGCCATCAGCTCATTTTCCGAGAAGAGTGCTTTGACAAAGTAAGTTGAGCCAGACCCGTTTGACCTTATTTCTCATTTTTCCAAAGAAATAATAAAGTTTCTATTTTCCCTTCAGGAAAGCCAAGGCACCGGGAATTCTCTCCCCGGTTCCTATCTCATTTACCTTTATGAATCTCTAATGACTATTTCTATGTCCCCATTACCATTTTAGGGTGTGACTACAAGCCCCTCTACCCATGCAGATCATGATTCATGAGGCATAATTCTGCCTAAACAAAAGTATGTGTCATTGAGATGTAATACTATTATTTTGTTATATGTTGTATGTCACGTAGTGTCTTTTTCACTAGTGCTTTTAAACTACAGTTTGTACATAACCACTTTTATTCACAAAGACATTGTGTGTGATTGATTTCTTCCACCACAGATGATCGCACAAAATAGCTGTCAAGTACACCCACTATAGAGTAGACATTGATCGGAATACGACGCCGCATATATAAAGGGCCTGCCAGCTTGGCTGGTAGACAGGCTTTTTTATTTTCCTTTTGCTCTATTTCCTACAGATACAGCGTGTCATTGCACAACCGTATGTAGTAAATATCAGGTGAACACACATTAGATGTGCACCCCATTGTTTCCTATTCACAGGATTTTTTAGGAGTGGTACGCACGGGCTGGCCCTTGTGTGGTCCTAAAGAAGAGCTTTAGGGGAAAGCTCGAAACATGCCGACCCAGTACTAGGGACACCATACTCATTACAGTTAGGTCTTTCCCTAGTATTAACCCCTGATTTTACAACATACCGACTAGGAGTAGGAATAAAATATTAGCTCACTAGCTATGTATTTTTAACCTATTTTTTTCCACTCCACATCACTGCACCACACATATTTTGCAAAAACTAAGTGCTCCTACAGAGTCCGAAAGTCGCAGCAGGCCTCAATCCGCACCGGATTGAGAGGACCCTAATGTTGAAGTATACCACCTGGGGGTAACCCTGATAGGTGAGGGGACTCTGGAAAATAATTTTTCTCTCTGGAAAGAGGGGTTTTCGCACATGTTCACTGGAATTCCTGTTCTTTCTATGGTTAGGTTTCTAGTTCTGGTATTCCGGATGTTGTGGAACTAAATTGCAATACTGTCAGAAAGAAGTCCTCTATTTAGGACACCACTTTGAGAAAGGAGCAAGGAAGGTGTTGCAAGAGATAATCTCTGCCATGTTAAAAATTAATCTGTCAACCACTCAAAGAAAATTCAGGATGTTTCTGAGAAAGGTGGGCTACTGTAGACATTTGATAGCCCTCTTTCCCTTGAGACAAATCCTCTACAGAGGTTGATCCACAAAGATGTACCTGATCCACTGCCATGGGACATTGATGGTTTGATTGCATTCCTAGAGCTGAAAGAAAGTCTCCTCAATGCCCGGACACTGGAAATGCCAGATTACAGTAAAGTCCTTATACTTTTTTGCAGTAAGGGGAGGGCTGTGCTCTCTCACTTCCTACTCCAAAGCATGGGGAAGCTAGAAGGCATGTGGCTTATTTTTCGGCTACTCTTTAAAAAAAATATATTGATTTTTATTTATTTTGCTGTAAAAAAATAGGAAACAGAAAAAACCCAGATAACAAGCAAGATGCACAGCATGGTGATATAGATAAGCTAAGCAAAAAAGAACAATTGATGGACGGAATGCAAAAACAATTTCAAACATTCCCTCCAAGTACAGAGATCTGGGTCTAAATCCATCGTTTTTTTGCACAACATGCGATTCCAGTTTAGACCCAGCCATATGCAAATCAGACTTGACTCTGCTCCCCATGGGGACAGTCCAGACCAAACTGCCAGGTCCTCCCTGAGCCAGAAAGTCGGAAACCAGCATCATGGGCCAGTTTCAGGGCATCACCCCTCATTAGCCAGGCTAGCTTGACTCCAGTGGCATGGTGAGCACAGGACATAGATCTGGGCATACCCTTCCCACTTAGGGCGACAAATGTAAAAAGAACAACTGATGGATGTAATGCTGAAACAATGGCAAACTTTCACCCCTAGTACAGAGATGTGGGCCTAAATCCATCATTTTTATGCACACCATGCCATTCCAGTTTACACCCAGCCATATGCATATCAGTCTTGACCCTGCTCCTCCTGGGAACAGACCAGCCAGAACTGCCAGCCAGGTCCTCCCATGACCAGAAACAAGCATACTGAGACCGGTTTCAGGATATCGGCCCTCATCAACCAGGCTAGCTTGACTCCAGTTGCATGGTGAGGCCAGGTCCTAAATAAGCTTGGGACATGTCACCATGTGATACAGCCATAAGAAAGACAAACATACGAAAGATGTCTAAATCATAGTATTGCCGGGTCTCAACATGCCAAATTGGCACCAACATTTTCAATATTCACAATATGCTCGCCAGCCACCCCAAATACTTTGCCACTTCTGTGGGCATCCCCTGCTTTGATACACTACTCTCTCCGCCTATTGGTACCAGTTCATGTCCAATTCCCTGTCCGTGACCCTGTCCGTGACCCTGGGGGGGGCTTAATTTAGCCCCATGCCATGTTTCATTTAGCCACCCTGGCTCCCACTGTAAAGCACAATTTTTAGCACATCAGTTTGTTCTCTATGTTAAGGCCATTTTGCCTCCAAAGAACCTCCAAGTTCTTACTTGAGCCATTATTCATGTCAACCCCTCCCAATAGGTCTGAATGACTGCACTGATCAAGAGTATATAGTAAAAGGAGCTCTCCTGACCACAACCTCTCAAACAAAGTGCGGAGTCCCCCCTTTCTGTTTTGTGTAGGAGTGTTCTGGAGTAGTAAGACCTATGCAATATGCAAAGTTGAATTAATCGGAACTCTCCATTAATTGCGAGAATTCATGGGCTTTGCAGCACCTCTTCCCATTCATCGTCATCTAGCTCTCCCACATCTGCTATCCAGGTGTCCCTCAGAGTTTGAGAAGTGTTGGGAATTTTATGTATTATCTTTTTGTATGTCAGAGAGATGGATTTTTCTGGCCTGTTGCATGCCACCAACCATGTGAGTCCTAAGGGCATGTGGCACCTGTTTGTATCTGAACTGCTCCATTACTGCTAGTTTGTATTCCTACTGTAGGGCCTTAAAAGTCAACAATTTGAATCATTTCTATAAATCTCCTAAATGTTTTATGCCTATCAGGCCCCATTTGGAAAAGCCCTGTAGATCACCGACTTCCCTAAGCAGGCCACTGTTCCAAAAGCGGGTCCGCTCCATCAGTCTCCCAGCCCAGTCAAAGAATTTTGTGGCTTCCCTCCACACCTCCAGCATTGTCTTTGTGTGAGTTGGCAATGTGCCCACCTGACTCCGCTGACAGAGGATCATCGGATAGCCCATGGGTCCTATTTCCTCACTATCCATTTGAAGTACCAGCTCACCTCGGTCTGCAAAGACACAGTAATGTACAACCACAAGTTGCGAGACCCAGTAGTATTTAAGGATGTCCGGGACTGCAATTCTGCCATCATAAACTGCTTTCTGCAATTTATGGAGGGTGATGCGAGAGCAAACGTCATCCCACAGGAGCAGCCAGCCCTCCTGGTCTACGTTACAGAAGAGATCTCTGGGGACTCTGAATGGTGTAGTTTGAAGTACATATAAAAAATGAAGGAGCACCATCATCTTATACAGGGCAACCCTACCCCCGATAGAGAGGGGCCTGGTTCCCCAGAGACTGACGTAATGACGAAATTAATCAAGCAACACGTATAGGTTTCTTTGTAGGAATTTCACTGAATCTCGGGTTACATAATGCCTAGATACAAGAAACCCTCCATCATTATCAGCATACAGCAGCCCGGGTGGTAAACATGGAGCACCGCCCACCAAGGGATAGACACATGACTTGTCGCATTTGTTACGATAACCAGCATGGTCCCCGAATATCCAAAAGATCTGTTCCACTCTGTCTGTTGACAGGGTAGGCTGAGATAGGTAGAATAGTATATCATGTGCATACAATGATATCCGCTTCTCCAACTCCTTGGTGCAACCCACTCCTCATATCAGTGGATCTTGATGGACCCATTCCACAAGTGGCTCAGGTGCCAAAGCAGAGATTATTGTGGACAGCAGGCAACCCTGCCTCATACCCTTCTGTAGGGGGAAAGGCTTGTGACAGTATGTTGTTAACCTGTACTCTTGCCATCGGTCCGTGATACAAGCCTCACCCAGTTACAAAACATGGGGTGGAATCCCAATGGGTTGAGGACTGAAAATATATAATTCCATTCCATGCTATCAAATGCCATTCTGGCATCCAAGGAAAGCACAATTGCCGGCTCGCAGAGTGAACTCAAGTCACGTGCAGTACACTGTAGATGCGTCGCAGGTTGAGTCTAGTCCCCCTATGCGACATAAAACCGGGCAGATCAAGATTAATCACAATAGCATCCTGAAACATTGCTAGATTGTGCCCGACAGTTTAGTTGCCATGCGTTTACAAAGCTCCACTGGAGGCCCATTCAGACCTGCTGCCTTCCCTGATTGAAGATCCCTAATTGCTTTTGCTATTTCTCCAACCATGAGGTCCCTGTCCATGGCTCCTCTGACTTCATCAGAAGGTCCTGGAAGATGAATATCTTTAAGGGAAAGCATCACAATCTTCATCTGTCATGGTAGTTGTGGATGTGTAGGCGCCCTCATAGTAAGTCGTAAAGGCCCTAGCAATTTTGAATTACTCTTTCTGACCCCACCTGCCTTGTTTAATATTTCCAGGACCCAGTTCCGACCCCGGTAACACCTGTCCAGCCATGCCAGTTGTTTGCCTGCCTTATTGCCCATGCTGGAAAGTCGACTTTGGACAGCTAGAGCATAGGCTTGAGCTACGTTCTCACAATTCGTACTGCCAAAGGCGTAGTCAGTGTTTATGGCCAGAGTCTTCCCCAGCAAGGAGATGGGACCCCAACCACCTCAATTTCTTGCTCAAGTGTCGCAAAGTGGATCTGTCGTTTTTTCTTTTCTACGCTATGATGGAGAGTGCTTGTCTCCAAAGGACAGTCTTAAACGCATCCCATAAGAAACAAGCGGAGTCTACCGAGCCCTTGTTTTCCTGAAAGTGTTTGGTCTGCACCTCACCCAGCAGCCCCCTCAGGGCCTTACCGAGTAAATACCAGGGATCTAGTCTCGGGATTACCACACCATCCCCCATCTGGCCACGTAGTGTGACCCACACGAGTGAGTGGTCTGATATGCACAGATACTTATGAGGTGCCCTCCAAAATGTGTTAGCATGCAATTGTTGTGTAAATATGCAATCGAGATGGGAAAAGATAGTGTGTGCGACCGAAAACGAAGTAAACTGACGCACTGGCGGGTTGTGGTCGCGCCACAGGTCCACTAAGCCCAGTGCCTCAACAAATGCTGGCAGATGTCCAGATGTACCAGATGGCATTTCCTTCTTGCTCTGTCGACCCGGGGGTCAGCCACCTCATTCATGTCTCCCTCCAATATGAGAATACCCAGTGGCATGCCTAATATTAGGGCACTGATATCAGGAAATGTTGCGGCATTAAGTTGTGGTGAGACAGGTGGAGAACAGATGTTTAGGGTGAGACCTTCCCAGCTACCTGATTGCGTCACAAACGTACCGGACGTATCACTCCCCATGGGTTGTGAAATAAAGGGTATAGATTTTTAAGCAGTCTACCGGTCCCACTACAGTCAGACATGTAACCTGCATGTGACAAAAAGTCATACTCCAATCTATAGTCAACTTTTTGCTGACTTTACCGCTACCAAGGCTGTTGGCGACTATCATAGCTACCACTTCCTTTTTCTTTTACTCAACACTGCATCAAGAGGGAAATTCACAGCACCTTTGTGTGACCCAGGCCGCAACCCCTTTGTCGACGTTTTGCACCCAGTTTCTCCCCAGCACTGTGTCAGTGTTAAAACCAGTTCCCCAGCTGCTCCTGCTGCAGCACCAAGGACAGCCAAGACAACTCTGCATCCAGGCTTCTTGAGCCAGGTAAAATTGAACAGACTGTCGTGGCTTGACCTTGGGACCCGCATCACCTTAACCCCCAGTGGATTCTATGCAACTCAACCTGCAAGTGACCAATTGTCACTAGTGCCATTTACCATTGACCAAAATTGTACAATTTTGCTGTAGCGAAATGCACTGATTTATTTATTTTCTAAAATGTATAACTTCGGTTACACTGATCCGAGTTTGCTTATTTTGGTGCCTATATCTACATAAAAAGCTGCTTTATTTTTATAAATTGGTGTCGCATTTCTTTCAAGTCATGTCAATTACTTATTGTCCATGTTGGTACTCTGAAATGCTTAACAGATGTCCCTTTAATAAAGCCTTTATGCTCTTTGTCAAACTACCAGGACAGAGCTACGGATTTATTATTGTGAATTCAAGGACCATCTTTGGGGTATTGTGAGAGTATTGCATTATGAAGCCTAATCAGTTTCACCACATAATACTCCACCTTCCTACAGGTATAACTCACTAAGACTGATGTATATAATGCTAATTACATTACATTACGGAAAATCAGTTTTGCAAGTAGAAATGCTGCCAAATTGAAAGTCTCCTTGCTGCTATTTCTAAAGAAATCATGAGTACCCATAACCATGAAGCCCGTTTGTTAATACCTGGAGTACTAATTATTGTTATCATGGTATTACTGCTACTACTGAACCCATTAGATTAACTTTAAAACCTACCACATCTGTTCCTGCTGTACAGAATTTGCACAATTTTGATTTTAAGTTGTTGCCTAAGGATGCTTCCAGGGCAGATTTCTCATCAAGCGCATACTTTAGATTGCTTTATGAAAAGATTCTTTCAATGGGTGCATGGACTGGTATGGCTGCACTCAATTGATTGCTTCAGTTGCTGAGGCTTTATCTACCATTATATTCCGCTTAGCTATGGCATCACCTACAGTATCCTGCTTTTTCTCTTATATTGACAGGCTATTTTTGAGTATCATTTCTGAAACTGTGATTTGGTTTTCTCAGAAGTTCCAATGTATAAACATTTAAATCCACACCTGAATAGTAACACTATGAAGACAGTTTAGAGTTTCTTTAGACCTGTGACTAAACTTGACACCGCTTATTCCCACAGACAGGACCTGACATGTTCAATGAGTGACAATGAGAATAAATTCATAGACAAATTGGAGGATAAGCAAAGAGTTATAGAAGAAAGAACCAAAATGGGAAGAGATTGCGGGAAAGATAAATGGACAGATGAGAGAGGGAATTAAACTCAAGAATCTGGGAACACAACCCACGCTGATTTTAGATTGGCAACACAAAAATAAGTTTTGTGTTTATAGAAGAAAGGATGAGGTACATACTCATTTTATGGGAAAGAGCAAGTATGAGCACACATTTGAGTTAGGAGGTACCACAGATTGGCTAATGGGAGGGAAAGATCCTGGCATTCCTTGAGTCTACTATGTGTGCTTCTCACATGCTTATTTTGAGCTACCTAGACAATGGGCTGGTACATGTTTCTTAGCTGCAGTCTTATCTAAGATTCACCATGGAAACATTAGCTGAGCAAAAAGTAGGTTTCCCTGCTAGACAAAAACGTAGTAGTAGTGCATCATAAATTGTAGAGAATATTTTTGGAGCAATGATTCCCGCAGTATGAGGAAGATGCAACTCTAAATGTCGAGCAGATGTGCACTTAATTGTGTGAGGATGGGGATTTGGGGAGTTTACGGGTTCCCAGCAAAATGCGACTGTACAAGTGTCTCCAGACTGTGAAAATGAGATATGAAACTTCTAGGACCTTCCACTAAGCGTTCAATTAGTGTTTCATAGTTAGTTAGGGCGGAATCCATCCTGACTTGATGGGGAGAAGACCTGGCTCTCTACCCAGCTGATTTCCCCTATCGGACAACTTTATGCTGGACACTCTTTCTTTTCCCTTACACTTCTAGTGAGGTTCTTATTTTGCTGACACCTCCTGCTTCCCCTTAGAAATCCCATTGGAAATCCCCTTTATACTTCCGCTGCCAAAATTAGAATAGAGAAGTTTTTTTAGGGAATACTTGATGTGAGCTGTCTCTCAATGCTTCAAGTAGACAACTAAATGTCCAGATGACTTTATGGGATTTTGTTTGACTTCACCAAGAGATTAAGGGCCAGATGTATGACTCTATTTTGCGTGTCAAACAGGTTTGCCACCCTTTTGCGCATGCAAAATGTCACAGGGCCAATTACAATTCCTAAATAGCGAGTCACAATTTATTTGCGACTCGCTATTTAGGAATTGCCAGTCGCTATTAGGAAGGGGCGTTCCCTTACTAATAGCAACCGCAAAGCCATGTATGAATGTTTTGCGACCACAATTGCGGTCGCAAAACACTCGCAAATTACCATCCTCTTCATGAGGGTGGTAATGCACTTGCAAAAGGAAAGGGGTCCCAAGGGACCCCTTTCCCTTTGCAAATGCAGGGGAAAATATTTTTTAGGGGCAGGCAGTGGTCCCAGGGCCCACTGCCTGCCCCACTGCCTGCCCTCCCTTAATAAATGAAACGAAAACGTTTTTTTTTTTTTTTTTAAATACATCCTGTTTTCCTTTAAGGAAAACTGGCTGCATTAAAAAAAATACCTGCTTTATTGAAAAGCAGTTCCAGACATGGTGGTCTGCTGAGCCCAGCACGCCACCATCCCTGAGAGGGCCGCCATTCCCAATGGGGTTGCAAATTGCGAGTGGCACATTAATATTCATGAGCCTCGCATTTTACGACCCCATTGGGAATCTCAATCAGTGTCTATGACACTGTAGCACATTGTACATTTAGCCTGGCAAGTGTTATGTTATGTATCATAACATTTCCAATTTTTTTCTTGTGTAATGGCACACTGGTTTTTCAATTGGTACTGTATCCCCCATGATTGAATGTGTGTGATTTAGGTGAGTAAATGAGTAAGAGTTCTCTCAGTATTTGCCAACCAAAGGATATATTGTTACTTTTATCACGGGGTCAACATATCAACATATATAAATCAGACCCATTGTCGTTGACAAAAAGTCACCAATAATTATGTTCAAATGTATACTTTATGAATTCACATATTGCAATTTTTTAATTAACGGGATTCCCGCAAAACCATTAATTAACAGTTATTAAAAAAAGCATGTCTTTGAGTCCTTTTTTTCAAATTTATCAGGGCACAAAGTGCAGCCACAGAACCAAATACAAGAGGTCTAGCTGAAGAGCATACAGCTCCACCTTGGTGTGCTTTATAAAAATATAGTAAGCTATCCTGGGGTTATGATTGCAATGACCCAAGAGACTTACTATTTTTTAAGGTAGAGCCTGCAAGAGCATGCGCTAGCGCATGTGTCTCGCTTGCGAGACTCTGTTTCTAACAGAAAGGGCTTGGAGCCTGCCCATTGCTTAACTATTTCTTGCCTTGCTTGGCACTCTACTTTATAGCCTCGTATTTCGTCACATCAGGCCTAGCATAATGTCCATTCCTCTCTGTGGAGTAGGGACCAAGCGCTGATCGATTCAACTTAATCAGTGCCTGTCCGCTGCTCCCAACACGATTGATATACTATTTTGTTCTTTTTATCTTTTAGTGTCATGCAAACAGAAGGAGTGTGACTTTCAAAAACGTGCCCAGCAGTACAAAAGAAGATTGAAAAAATGTATTTTCTATAGTTAACTTTCTTTTATTTTGCCAAACCCCTTTCTCACTTTGTCCTCATGTTTTCTTTTGTTTTTGCTTGTGTGCCCTGTTCTAAAATGATCTAGATTATTTTATCATTCTTATGCGTAATTTCTGAAATGATGGTTTAACACATAATTATGCAGTACAGCGCAATCCACCCCACACCAATTCGCCCCACTCCAATCCACCCCAATCCACCCTATCTCAACCAACACAAATCTCTGCCACTCTATCCAATCTAACCCAGATCAATCCAATCCACCACATTCCAATCAACACCATTAATCCCAATCCAGTCCACACCAATCCACCACACTCCAATCCTACCAACCCACCTCACTCCAATCTGCCCCACTCCCATCTACCCCTCCAATTCTCACCACTCTAATCCAAAACAATCTGCCCCACTCCAATCCAAAACAATCTGGCCCACTTCAATCCAAAACAATCTGCACCACTCAATCCAAAACAATTGCCCCACACCAATATGCCCAATTCCAATCCAAAACAGTCTGCCCCACTCAATCTAAAACAATCTGCCCCACTCCAATGCACCCTACTCCAATCCCCAAAAATCTTTCTCCAATCTGCCCTGCTCCAATCCTAAGCAATCTGCTCCACTCCAATCCATCTCCCTCCAATCTTCCTCACTTCAATCCAAAACAATCGGCCCCACTCTAATCCAAAACAATCTGCCTCACTCCAATCCAAAACAATCTGCTCCAGTCCAATCCAAAGCAATCTGCCCCCCTCTAATCTGCCCCAATCCAATGCATCCTACTCCAACTCAAATCAATCTGCCCCACTCTAAGTCACCCCACTCCAATCAGCCCCTCTCCAAACCACCCAACTTGTCTAAGTCACCCCACTCTACTCCAGTCCTATTCACCCCACCCCAGTTCAGTCTACTCCACTTAATCTGAACCATTCAGCGCACCCCACTCAAATCCACCCCACTCCAATCCATCTCATTCCAATCCAATCCATCCCACGTCAATCAAATCCATCACCCTCCAATCCAAAGCACACCACTCCAGTTCAATCCACCTCACTCCAGTCCAATCCAACCCCATTTTACCCGAATCCAATCCACCCCCTCCAGCCAAGTTTAATCCACCCCACTCCACTCCAATGCACCCCACTCCAAACCATCCTACTCTAATCCAATCCAATCCTCCCCACCCCAATCCCCCACCCAGTCCTATCATTTCAATCCATCCACCAACTCCAAACCAATCTAATCTACTCCACTCCAATCCGCAGCAATCCAATCCATCCCACTCTAATGCTGTGTAGTTCCTAGGACCCCCCCAGGACCTGCGCATTTTGGATGACCTAAACTTAGGGCTTGGTGTGCAGACAGACTCTGGACACTCCCACAGGATGAGTCAGCCATTAGATCAGCTAGCTCAACTGTGCCACTACCACCCCCCCTGTATTCTGCAGTGGTGTATGTAGGTTCTGGCAACTACTGAATATGTCAAGCCTGATTCCTCAGGTATCATGGAAAACAATAAGGTATCTTTCGCTCAGTCACTCGTGCCTACTTTTCTCAGATTGCACATAGAATGACAATTGGAAAGGTTTCAATAATTATTTATTGGTCAAGCGTCAGTCTAGTGTAAAGCATATTTGTTGCAACAATCAAGAGACAGGAGCATACAAATGTAATCGCTATCACCAATATCGTAAACAGAAGATACATTTCTACCATAGTACTATTAAGATGAATA
The DNA here is from genome assembly GCF_964204655.1 of Triturus cristatus. NCBI lineage: Eukaryota > Metazoa > Chordata > Amphibia > Caudata > Salamandridae > Triturus > Triturus cristatus. The sequence goes on along the minus strand of NC_140594.1, from coordinate 222,752,123 downwards.
TAAAAACAGATTATATCAAACAGTAGCTATGCAGGGAATAGGGTTTTTGTGAAGTGTGCGGTAGGTGGTGGCGCCTGAACCAGGTGTACGTAAGTATATGCCTGCAGTGTTTATGCGACGGTGCTACAGGTGGGGGATATCCCTCAACCCTTGGAAATATGACACACGGTCAAAAAAGCACAGAGCGGGCCCATGCACACATCAATAATGTATCTGTAGCAATTACTCAGTATCAGGGTGCCGAAGGTCAGAAATACAGTATTCATATGAAAAATTAAAACATGTAGAAGAACACGTTGCAGTAATGTTTGTTCTTCTTTATTGCGTGCTAATGCCCAGCCAACACGTGTTTCGTCTGGGGGATACCCCAAGACTTCTTCAGGGCTGATAGGCTGTATAGCAGACGCAGCTAGTCTCTCCGCCGGTTGAACTTCCTTCCCGGCCTAGCACAGGTGTCTGTGTACTCCTAATTAGGATCTCTGGTTCAGACTGTGATATTACGTTGGTGGAGCAGTGTTTGCGGCTGCACTTAAGAGAGCGACGAAAGAGCAGCGAGTGCGCTGCACCGAGTGACGACCGACGACTGGAAACCGGTTGCTCTACAGCCTATCAGCCCTGAAGAAGTCTTGGGGTATCCCCTGGACAAAACACGTGTTGGCTGGGCATTCGCACGCAATAAAGAAGAACAAACACTACTACGACGTGTTCTTCTACATGTTTTAATTTTTCATAGTAATACTGTATTTCTGACCTTCGGAACCCTGATACTGAGCAACTGCTACAGATACATTATTGAATTGTGCAGGGCCCGCTCTGTATATAAAATAGTAGCATTGGCGTACTCCAATGATGAATGGCCTACCTAAATGTACCTAGCCTAGATATGTAGGTGAAGCATGTATATGTGAATGCTAGAAAATGCTAGAATATGTCCTAATGGAGCCAAGAATCCCCCAGGGAAGTGCTAACCCCTCACTTGATGGTTCTGAATGAAGAACCCTGTCTCTGCATCGAGGATGCCACCCCGCAAGGGATGTCAGGTCTCTGCCTGTCAAAGGATCAGCCTGCAGACTCATTCTCGGTCCAGCCTGGAAGGAATTCTCCTCTGAATTTTTATGGGGGAGTAACGGCTCCTTTAAATTAAAGTGGCCACTCCAGGGTTTCTTCTAGGATCGATATGTTTTGGAAAACAACCGCTAATCCTTTGCTAATCCTTTTCTAAACAAAATGATCATGCACAGCTGTCTGTTGGCCATGGATAAAAAAAGTGGTAGACCTTGTACATGATAAATCTGCTGTGCCTGGGGACATGTTTATGTATGTCAGGTACAGGGATTATAATATTGTACTGAGAACTCTGTGCCGAAGAGACAGAGGTAAGCTACTAGGTAAAAGGTCACCTATACAAAACTGTTATGATCGTGTGGATGGGACAAAAGTGTATACGATTGCTATGTACATAATGGGACTATCCTAAGGGACATGACACCGACTCCTCATCGAAAGGTCAACAAGGTCAGCTAGGTAACAATAGTCAATGCTCTACAAAGGCATAAAATCAGTTGTACTAAAACATACTAAAAGCACTTAAACTGTCTTGAAAATGTCCATAAAACCAAGGTTTCTATAAAAGTCATTTTTACCTAAAAGGGTTTCTAAAAAAGGTCCTCTATATATTTGAATATATGTTCTTTGCTTTCTGAACACCTTGAAAGCCATTACGCTCAGAGAGAGCAGAGAAAAAAGTAAAGCAAAGTCAGTTTGACCTTTAATTTCGTGTTTTGTTTAAAAAAGTTACCAAACGGTTCCCAGCACTGAAAAGGCCAGATTGTGGAGAGGTGTGACGCAGTGGCCAGGGCAGCTGACTTTGGTGCACAGGGCTCACGGTTCGAACCCGGGCTTCAGCGGCAGCTCAGTTCAGCACCTTGTGACTCTGGGCAATAGCTCACTTAATTTCCACAACGGCACCCAGCACCTTGAGACCCATAGGGGTGAGTAGTTCACGCTTTACAAATACCGGATTTACGATTTAAGAATCCTGCGCTGAAGTCTCGACATCACTGAGCATGGCATCTGCAGGACGCAGTCCCTCCAATACTTTCAGTATGATGTCAAGGGAGCAAAGGTGATCATCTCCAGTTTCCACGGCAGCCACCGAGGAAGAATTAGTTGCCTATACGCCTGAGGCCGATGACTGCATAGTAGTTGTAGAGCTGATCTCCATCTCAACAGGAGCTGAAGCATCCTGTGGAGGCTCTAGGAATGCCATCAACATGGGAATACGCTGTGGACAACTGGTGCACATGGGCCCACAAAGGCGCCAGGGGCATGTCTATGTCTGGCAACGCAGCCGATGGAATTGACAGACAGAGGTGCAACACGCGTTCGGTTCCGCAAAATAGGAAGCGGAATACTGGCAGAATGCAGTCAAGCCACGCTGGTCTGAAAGATAGGAACCAATGCTCACACAGCTCTCGAAGCCGAGATGTTCCCAGGAAGAACACTAATCGCTCACAAAAACGTCGCTCCAGCCGTGTGCTCTCCATGTCTCAAGTGATGTCGGCATCCATTGAGCATCAGACATGTTAAAGATACGATGGACCATTTTTCCGAAATGGAAGTTAGTACGGACCAGAGCCTGTATCTTTGCCCAGGACATTGCAACTTGGAGATCAAAGATCTCTCGGGCAGAAGTTAAGTCCACAGTTTGCTGAAACAGCATGGCTTTCAGTCTGCTCAGAGAATCAAACCGTATGTTGGAAACATTCAGTGAAGGCCACTGTGATGCCTCCCTAGCTGTGCGAGCTAGGGGAAACAATACTTGTTTACAACAAATAACCCTGGATTTAACGGTCACCAGTTAAGCAATGCTGGGTGTCATACCACAGCAGCCTTGGTAATTCAGCATTACGTAACTCCCATTAGAAAGTAACTAAAAAACTGGATGAATTACAGCAGCTGGGGACCACCTCAGGAATCAGGACAGGTTCGCTATTGACGCATTACATGTGCAGTGAAGGGACACCTCTTTACACACTAAAGACCCACTCAAGGCCTTTTTGCAGTTCGTACCACTCAAGAAAACTTCCTTGTCCTTGTTCCTGCACCTCTATGTGTATGGTAACTCGCAGGTTTCTCGTATGTACCCTTTGCCCAACGCTTCATACCTGCCTACTGGGTGATATTTCAGGCGGTACTGGAATTGGAATGTCGTGATTGGCAGTGTGATATAGGCATGAATTAACCATTCCGTAGACCGTGACTCTGCTACAGTGAAAGGTAACTTCTCTAGTTTTTCAATGAGTAGCATGGTATACTTCGCATCTGTGCGTGCCATGGTCAATTGTCTGTCGGTCAGATTGTAAGCCGAAAACAGATTGGTGTCTTTAATGTATCTCCATGGAACATGGCCAGAACGCAATGATTGAAGTGTCCAGCTTAGAAGTGTGATAGCGCGCAGCTGAGATTGCCCATTTTGTAGAATAGACAAATCTTGTTCCATTATGTCGATAGCTGAGGACACAATGTTGCCCAGTGAATAAATATGAGATGACAGTGTGGTCATGCCGTTGTCTACCACAGCTAAGGTCTTTTCTAGGTTAATTCTATCAATCTCACAAAGTCTCTCCGCAGCTTCCTGTTGAGAGAATTTCCATACCTCATTATAGATGGCATGCGAAAAACATTTACTACATGGTTTCTTGGGATCTAGCAAGAAATCCCTAAGATACATGTTGTCTTTCAGAAGGGACAATTGTTGTTTCACTTGTGATAGTGTCAAGGTTTTTAGCCATTCTAGGCATAACTTCCCGACACTATAGGAAGTCACTACCCCTAGGTCGTCTGTGTGTACATAACGTGGGTTGGGCCTATGGATACTAAACCCCTCTTTGGTGCCCTTGAATCTTGAGTTACACATATTCGTGTCTACAGGCCAAATCAACCAACCCTTCCAATCGGGAGAAGATGAATTGTATGTACTTGTACCATGTGTCTCCTCACTTGTTAGTGTGTTATTTGAGATACACTTAATAGGTGTTTGATTTTTGCAAACTCGTAGCAGGTGGTCTGTTGTACTGTTCTGTTCAGGAAAATCATCTGTAATGGTATGAGGCAAGCTCCAAATAAAGCCTCCCCGAACCTGCTACTCTCTTGTCCCCCAGATGGATTTGATGTCTATGGCGTCCCTCCAGTAGTTGAAACCCTGTATAGACAGTTGGGAGATGAAAGGTGCTGATTTATATCGGCTTGGTATTCGTCAGCATAATTTTCTTTGTCGAATTTGCTTGTGCAACTCTGTAGTAATATGACACTGGGTCTGATGTATTGAACCGTGAAAAGTATGCAAATGTATGTTTAAATGTGGCAGAACTACCCTTTGGTGGTGTTGGGCACGGTTCACATTGATGGTACATATTAGTAGTGTGTGGTACACTTGCTCTATACAAAATGTGGTGACCATAATGCTGGTAACAATACATGGCATCATAATCAGTTGTATCTTCATACAATTCCCTGTAAAAAAATGCAGCAGACTGCTCTAAATCTGAAAGCATAGCATTTACAGTTTCAATATTCCAATTATCAGAGAATGTGCTTGGGGTAATGATGAAATCATTTAAAGATATTTTAAATACATGAGGAATTTTCAAATGTTCGGTGGGACCAAATACACCATATGAAACTTTATCCCAAACTATGCCATCAGGTATTGGAATTGCTGTAATTTTCACTAGGGACAAGTCTATTTGATAACAGTGTGATGACGTTTGTGGTTTCAGGACCAATTTCACAGATTGCATTGCAGAGCGTTCTGGGAGGTAATGTCGGTTCAGAAGTAGAAAAAAGACAGTCACTGTGCCAATCCAAATTAACAGGTATACTACCCCTATTGCAAACCAAATATGGACCACGGTGACACTAAGTACATCTCTTTGAGCAAATGATAGAATTGTAAACTTTTTTCTTCCTTTGAAATGGGCGGCGTTTGATCAGGTTCACTTGGATCTGAAGAGAAATCATCGAAGTTGATTAAGCTCCGCAGGTTTTGTAGAACTGGCAGATGTGTCGTTTGAATGTACATTAATGTAGACATCATTGTAGGGCCAAATTGTAACTTGCATTGTTGTTTCTGTTTGATGTTTTTCAATTGCAACTGGTGTGATTTGTACTCTATTATTCAGTACTCCTTCACTTTGTGTAGTGGAGTCTTGAAAGGTTATTAGTCTTTCCATCTGAACTTCCTGTATAGTAGCAAGAGGAGATCTGCGGCTAGTCAGGACCCCACGCGGCCTACTGTTGAGAATCGGCCCCATGATGCAGTTTGATCAGATCAATGGAGATTAATATTTTTTCTTTTTGATGGCAAGAGGCAGAAGTATACTGTTCTTGCTCCCACAACAACCAGGACAGGTACAGGTGCTCTGTAAAATGGCTCAAACTCTTTTCTGTCCACAATCTTTTCCGTGCCCAGGTCAACAATCCTGGGGACCCAGGCAGGTCTTGCCGGAACTGGTTTCACTTCCCCAGTGGTGATGCATTTGACTTGCACGTTGCTTTGTAACGCCCGGAATTAATTGAGTTCCTGTAAAACTGCCAAATGGTCATTCAGTTCAAATGGTTTTGCATCCGCCACTGAGCTGTCACAATCGAGATCAAGTACCCACATTCTTGTCCTAAATAGGATTTCATAAGGGGTACGGCCTTCCAAGGATTTTCTTGGCATGTTATTGGGTGCCCTCTGGACCCCATATAGGTGATTGACCCAACTACCACCCGCACCTAATACCCTAGCTGTTGAGGATTGCTTTAGGTCCTGGTTTTTCCTCTCCACCACCGAATTTCCCCTGGGATGGTAGGGAGAGGAGTACCGCAAGGTCACGCCCATACTTTCCATGGCTTCCTTGTAAGCCCTAGAGCTCAACGCATGGTCACAGTCGGAATATAACGTGCCTATTGCGGATTTCCGATGAAGACTCGCAAATCCATTTTAACAGTTTGAGCGTCAGCTGAGTGCTGGGGCCAAACCCATCGAAATCTAGAGCATGAATCCACTGCCCCTAAGATGTACTTGTAAGCCCTGCCTGAATTTAAGGGCTGCAGTGGTCCAAATAGACACATGCGAGAGGTCTGTCTTAAATCAGTAATGGTGTCTGTGGTGGCCTGTGAATGGTGGAACCCTTCATCAGCTGTCAAATATCGCACTTCAGGACATAGTCCTTTGTTTATTTTGTTAGCACTGACCACCGGTAACGCTGCTTCAATAATGAAATTGTTGCAGTGATTCATGTGTGTGCTTAGCCCAAACTCTTGTGTGCAGCTAGAATTAAACCTAATCTGCGATCTTTGTTTGGTATTACTCTATCCCCCACTCCTGGAATCTATGCATACGGTGTGTTTTGCGCATCTATCTTGTAGGAGTACTTGAGTGGAAAGCCTTTTGGCAGGACGGCAGAGCCGTTCTTTGTGGCATTGATAGCTACTAGTATATCTCCGTCTATTCTCGTGTGTGAACGAGGGATCGCGGCAACTGCAGCAGTTCGCACTGTTTCCTTGGCGGCTTCATCAGCCAGTGAATTTCCTTCAACGTGTATGCCAACACGCTGATGACTCAAGGTGTGAATAACTTGAGCCCGTGGCAGGCATGCTTTTAGCTTTGCCACTTGTTCCCATAACAATTTGTGTTTTATCGTGCAACCCTTGGCATCTTTAAAACCATTCTGGCCCCAGTAGTGAAGATACTCATTTCAAGATTGTACACAGTAAAACGAATCACACACAAATAGTGTGGGGAATTCCCGATCTGTGTACTGTAGTGCTAGTATCAGGGCTCTACAATCTTCTAGAGATTGTGTAGTCGTATTGCTGGTGTAGAACTTACCATCCCACATTCGACCTTTCACTATAGCACAAGCGGTGATATATTGTTGTTTACTTCCAATGGCAGGCTGGGCAGAATCATCAGTGTAAATGATGTGTTCATACTGATCTAGAGGCAAAATTTCATGCGGGAGAGGGTATTCTTGTTCGTACTGTAGGAATGCTTGAGTTCTCAGTGTAGGATCATATCTGTATTCTACATCTGTTGCAGTGAGAGAATTAGATCATCATGGCTGCAGCGCCTTCGCATTTGGAATGCTGGGTTTGGTTACCACTTTTAAAGTCGGTATCGGGGTTATGACAATGACGCATTTCCCCTGTGCTAGTGCTTTTTCTCTCCCTACAGTAGTCTGTACTGCCGTCAGTATTTTTTCTGTTTCAGCATTAGTGTACAAATGAGATTTGTGGCTCACTGGTTAGAGTAGACAGACCTGGAAGCAGAGGTCAGCCCGGGACCAGGGTTCAATTCCCGTCTTGGCTGGGTCTTGAGTCCATAAAATTGTCCATGGACTCGATAATTCTCGCTCCAGTGCATACTCGATTCATGGGTTCACACTCTGCGACTCTGGGCAATAGCTTGCTTAATCTCCACAATGGCCCCTCGCGGCGGGATGCCTGGCTTTCACCTTGTGGATGCCCTGCTGGGTTATCTCACAGGGGAATACCAGGACGGGTTCCCTAAGCAAGCGCTTAGAGACCGGTTGGTGATTTGCGCTATATAAATATCTGCACATTTACATTTGTATGTGATTGGAACTGTCTCACCTTCATTGAACGTGATGTAGGTATACCCTGATAACCCGGGGATGACCCATATTACCAGGTTGCTGACGTTTACTCGTGTCTGCAAGTGTTTTGTTAAGTGTTAAGTTAGTGCCAAAACTCGAACCTGGTGCCTCAGTTCCAAAGTCTGTAGCTCGAGCCGTAACACTACAGCCGAGACCCTGCATACTTAGTGCTGAACCACTGCACAGATACGGTAGAGTTTATGCAAAGATGGAGCTGAGCTCCTGCAGATACAATGCTGAGTTTCTTTGCAGACAGATTATTTATTGCACTGAATTAGAGCAGAGTCCCTGCATGCATGGAGCTGAGCCCCTGCACAGCAAGAGTCGTGTTGATTCATACATTGTTTTGAGCCAATTCACAGGCAGAGTTCAGCTCTTTCAGTATTCATTCCTTTAAAGTAAAAGCTCAACTTCTGTGGGGACTGAGATACCAGTCATCAGCTCCTGATCTGTGGGGGTGGTTAGTGTCTGACATGGCAAGTCTTGGATAGTGTGTCAGGAGGAGAACGTAGGAAGGAGGATGAGAGTGAGGAAAGAAATTGTGAAAAAGGAGCGACAGAGAGACGAGATAGAGAATAGTGACAGGCAAGAGAGAGAACATGTAAGAGAATAAGGATGGATGAAAGACAGGAAAAAGAAATGAGAGGAAAATGTGAATGAGATGGGTAAGAGGAGAGAAAACATGTGAAACGGGAGATGGCAGAGTGAGTGACGTGTGAACAAGCTGCAAGAAATTATGCTAAGGCAAACTTTACTACACATTTCACCTGTTACTTTTGCTCTCTTCTTTCCAATAATGCTGACTGTCCCCTTGTTAGTCTCCAGTGGCATTGCTAGTTGAGGGTGCTGCAGCTGCAATGAGACATTTTGGGTAATAGTACTTACGTTTTTTTTAAACAAAGCACCGTGCGGGGTGAAGCGGTTGCACATTTAATTTGGCAGCCATGTTTTAAAAATTTTACAAAGTGCTATAGTTACTTTTGGAACTGTGTTTAACATGGGACATTATGCATTAACCTTTCACATTTTCTTGAGTTTGGTCTTTTACTTAGATCACACATAAAAATATGCATTGGCAACTCCTTTTTTGGCTTCTGGAAAGTTAATTTATATTAGAAGGATCACTAAAACACACCAGAGACCCATCATGCCATTGGCAGCATCCCTAGCACAAAGAATAGGTACAGGACATGTGGCAACAGAAGCAGGAGCAGCACAGATGCTGTCAAACAGAGTAGGTACAAATAGGACACAGCTATTGAGAAAGCTTCTGTGCAGAACAGGTTGAAGACAACCATTAGTTTAAACGTTCTCTCTCACAGAACAGGTGCAGCTGGGACAGCAGCAGTGCAAGCTTCACTTCCTTATAGAGCAGGTGCAACTTAGGTGACAGCACTGCAAGCCTCCCTCTCTTACAAACCATGCATGTCCTCGACAGCAGCAATGTAAGCTTCAATACATATTTGGCCACTGCAGTAGAAGCGTTTTCCTCACAGAACAGGTACAACCTGACAGCAACAAACATTTTGCTCAAAGTAGGCAGCAGCGGTGTAAGCTCAACATCCATTTAGAAAAGACACAACAAGGCAGCTAAAGTGTAAACTGTTATCCCTGACAGAACATGTAAGCACAGGATGCAGGTTACACACAGTCTTTGAAGCAGGTCCTCAATCCATTGAATTTGGTTTATTGGTGAAAGTGTGAGTGCTGCTGCCACTATCACTTCGGTGGCTTTCTGACAGTACATGTGTAGTCACACTTGTTTTTTAAAATTCTGTTAGAGATGCTTCTGATACATCCTGAAACTTCTGAAGCTGTTGCATTGAGTGTTGATGTTACCAGAACTTCTACTTCTGTCATATTCTTGAGCCGTGTTGCTCTTTACTTTACTGAGTCTTGTCTTCATTGCCTGCAGGTCTTAATGCTACCACGCCCTGCGACGTGAGCCCTTGTCACTGCAAGTGTGTTCTGCTGCTATTTTATACTGTCAGCTCCTGTTGCTTTCACTCTGAGTACTGCTGTCAATGGACATAACTCATGCCAGTGCCCTGCTTCTTCAGGACATCATGCATAAATTGAGTGGATAGATGTGTGAAGCATAAAGCCTGTGAGAGTAGGCCAACTTCAAGGGTATAGGAGGATAGATTTTCTTCAGCAGCCTTAGGCTCCGATCATGGTTCCCTCAGCAAACAAAAGGTCTAAGCCCTCCCCTAGACTGTGAGCTTTTCCTTCGATCTTCCCACGAGAGATCATCGGCATCTGTTCAGGTGGCGGAACATGAGCTCCTTACTGGCTGGTGGTGCAGGTGATGTCAACCAGCTGGAGCTACAACATCTCAGTGTGAGTGGCCGCAGGTTCATGGGCATGCTCACACCTTCCCACATACATGGGTTTGTGCCCAGGTCTGCATCTGGTTATCCTCATTTCTCTCATTCTAATTCCGCAGCAATGTGTCTTGTGCTGTTGATGCTCACAACAACAAGGTTTAGTCTAACTTTTACACAGCTCCTTCATAAATGGCTGACAACATTATTTAGCATAATTAATTTTTGGTGCAGCATGCGCACATTTAAATTTTGGCATCTTTTTTTTTTTTTTTTTTTTTTATTGAACAGGCTGGTGAGTGAAACATACATTAATACATGTATTTACAAGAGAGGAAAGAAAGAAAGAAAAAAAACCCAGTAGGCAAAATTGAACAAAAGAGAGGAGCAGCACTATTCCATAAATGATCCCCAATTCTTTTCATGTTTCATCAAAGATCGAGTCCCCCTAAGATTAGCTAGTGCAAACTCCATTGAGTAAATCTCAGTTACCAATGTCCACCAATCCCACACCGATGGTGATTCGGAACGAATCCAAGCTCTGGCCAAAGTTAGTTTAGCACAAGACATAAGAATTGAAGCCAGAGCAGCCTGAGGAAAAGGAGTGGGATGGATATCTAGTAGAACAAAGGAGGCAGAGAATAGAGGAAGCTGGATTGACCTAATTTCAAGAACCTTGCGGATGTCTAACCAGTAATCCTTAAGGGTGGGGCAAGAAAACAGCATGTGTACCAAATCAGCTGCATGGGTAAAGCATTTGGGGCATTTAGTGTGGTCATTAGCAGAGTTGTTAAGAGACCATCTTGAGATGACTTCCGGTGTGTAATATAGCATGCAAGTCGTTCTGAATTGCTGTAACCTCAGACTAGAAGAATGGACGCGGTTGTTAATATTTAATAGGGAACTTTCTATATCTTTAGATGTGACGTTTGTGCCTAATAACCTACCCCACTTGTCAGCTAGTTTAGAGCAATCGTTTGGTTTAAAATTGATTAGAAGACTATAAGTGTTACTTATTGCCGATTTAGTTGTTGAAGAGTAAAAATGAGTCCAAATGTCGCAGTCAGTAATCTCAGATAGTTGTTTTTTGTTCACCAGATAGTCATATATCTGTCGATGTTTAAACCTCATAGATTCGGGGAGGTCATAAAGCAGTTTGAGTGTGTTAAAGTCTAAAGGGCCTTGCGTGCCGTATAAGTCCCCTAGATGCCTAATACCCCATCTTGCCCAGCTATAGGAATTATGTTCGTTAAAGATTCCCGGAAGACCCGGATTGCCCCACAACGGTAGTTTAGCGTGAAAAAAGGTGGTTTTGCAAAAAGTTAGTATGTTATCCCAGATCTTTGCTATGTCTCTTGCGGTCTTGAATTTTACTCTTTTAAAGTAGTTGGGGTCATTGACTCGTAGTAGGAACATATTAGAATCATGTTTTAACATAAAAAAATGAAAAAAAAATGCTCCGTCCTGATTTAATAAAGAGCGAATACGCAAAAAAAAAGCAGACCAAAAATATAATTTAAAATCGGGAAAGTTAAGCCCTCCCAGGTTTATACTGTTTTTCAAAGAATTCAGTGACCTCCTCGCTTTTTTATAGCCCCATATAAAGCTACTAAATGCACCGTCTTTTATTCAGAGAAAAAGAAAATATGGCTGAGTGCAAATGTGGCCTTGAAACATACCTATATTTTTGTGAAAGGTATGAAACCTTCCGCTTTCAAACAGAAGCTGGCTGTATAGTTGTCTTTGCAATTTTGGTGCTTTTCCTGTCACAGCAGCACATAGCTATTTCAAGAAAGGATTGTAGTGACAAAGACTAAAAAAAGATTCATCAACCCTTTGTATACTATTTTAAATAATAGAAAATATCCCAGTAAAATTGGTACTCATCATCTGGACCACTATCTCTGTTCCACCCTGATGGATACAATGCAGATGTTTCACTATTAATAAATCATAACAATGTTTAGAACCATCCAACTTTTTATGTCATATATCACATTATACGTTACATCATAATGCAAATGAGCATAGACAAAACTGAACTTTAAACAAGAGACAACATAATCAAGGTGTGACCCCTGTAGAATAACTACAGACCACAAGAATTTGTATTCACTGTACTCACTAGACATCATGGGGAATACGGCATAATCCCTATGGGAAAATATCAAAAGAATATAAGTAGTATTCACAAGGATTGCTGAAGATGATCTTTGGGATCATTTCCCACTGTTAACCTTTTTTTGAATGTTTTATTACATCAACTGAGGATGAAGATTTGGTGTAGTGACTAACTCAACATGGAGAACTGGTTTTTAATCCAGCTTGGTTGTTGTGCAGTACTGGGCAAATCACTTAATCTCTGGCGATGCCTTGATTCTGTGTAACTGTGTGTAATTCAAACATTTAAGCCTTACTTGATGTATATAATCTTGAATATATAATACTCCGTTGCCCCCCAGCTAAGTCTGTGCCATAAATCTATATAAACGCATATAGGTTTTTACATTGTAAAGTTATCCTGCTTACTTCACTCTGTGAATGCACTTTCCTTGAGTTCTTTGTGAACCTCTGTCATTTTGTGACATTCAGATAGAAATCCCGCATAATTTTCTTTATCCCAGTATGCCTCACACTTTTATTAGGGTTCATGTAAGTCTACTATTTGATGTCTGTGGGAGCACTTTCTTGTGTTGATTGGAAGATCCTGCATACACATCTTCATGTTACATGGAAGTATTTGTTTATTATGTGTCTTTAGTTGCTGTTGTTAACAGGAAACACTTTTCCAAAATGGCTTCAGTGCTTTCTTTTTTTTAGTGCGTCAGACATGCACAAGACTCGCTTGGTGCCCAGCATCTTGCAGACATCCAAAGCTCAGAGGTGTGGTGAATACTCTTGAAGCTCCAGCAGTGCTTAGTCTCTGGGTGAAAATTATTGGCTGGAGTGTGCTGAAGCAGGAACATATGGACATGCACAAATGTGGTTTGCATGAGTTAGCTCATTGAACCCTGTAATGGCCTGGGGTGAAAGGCACTAGGACCCTGCACCCGACCACAAGGCAGGAAGGGAACTGCACACCACTTCCGGTCAGGGAGTGGACAGGGCAGTATGAACGAGAAGGGCACGAGGACAGACGTGCATGTGGGTAGGGGAAGCAACAATAGCAAATAAAGAGTAACGCAACCCTTACCTGATTCCTGTGTGGTTCCTGGGGCAAGGGGAACACGACAACTGGCGACGAGCAAGGTGGGATTCCAAAGCGCCACCAAACGCGTGCACCGTGGTCCCTCGTGACTCAAAAACGGAGCCAGGAACCCTCCCTGGTCCGCCTGCCGCCGGAAAATAGAGAAGAAGAACAGCTGCGTCGTCCGAAGCCCACCCTGGCGCAGGAAGAAACGGAGCCAGGAGCCCACCCTGGTCCGAGCACTTAGGATCGAAGCATCAGCACGAGAGCCCACCCAGCCGCAGCGAAGACGCTGTAAGAGGACCCCCCACCTGCCTGAAGGAGAGCGGTGTACTCGTCTCCGTGTGGGTGTATCACGCGCCCTTTAGCGATACACCCGACTGTGTCCCTGCCGCCTGCCGCATCACGAAGAGCCCGGTTCGCGCATAGATTTAAAGGCAAATCTCGTGTGAACACGGTGGCCATTTTGGGGTCAGGCGGGAGCAGCCAATCAGCGCCCAGGAAGACCCGGTGGCCATTTTAGAAGGTCAGGTACCTGGAATCTCGGTGTCATGAGATCCGGTGGCCATCTTAAGGACAGGCAAAGCAAGCCAATAGAAGAAGAGGAAGGCCGGGAGGCCATTTTGAAGTCAGGCAGAAGCGTAAAAGGGTGGAAAAAAGTGGAATTCAAGGCCAGGAGACCAGAGTAAGGTGAAGCAGACAACTATACAAGGAGAAAGGCGTAATTCAAAAGAAAAAGACAACAAATTAAAGGAAGAAGTAAATGTAAATTGTGACAGTAAAACTGACAACAAAAGTGACAGGAAAAGTGACAGTAAATAGAGACGGAAGTGCCACTGTCACCGCAGAAAGAAAGCAATTATAGAAAAAGAAGACCTGCACAGGAGCTGCACGTCAAAAGAGTCCACAAGCAATATTTCGAAGAGCATTGCCATTCAGCTTATCGGAACCACAAGCTGGCATCAGGTGGGAAAGGTGGATTAGGCAATTCGAGCGTTACATGCGCGCCACGGACATTGTAGACAGCAAACAGCTGGACCTCTTTCTGAATCTCGCAGGGGATGAAGTGGAGAACCTGCTCATAACATTTTCCAGCGATCAAACAGCAACTTACAAAGGGGTGATACAGTACCTCACAGAGAAATTTGATCCACAGCGGAACATTGACTTTGAGAGATACACCTTCAACACAGCATGTCAGTGAACAGAGGAGTCCCTTGACGACTTCACAACATGACTGCGAAAATTGGTCACATACTGTGAGTTCGACAAGTTTGACAATGAGCAGGCGATACGGCTGCGCATCATCGAAGGCTGTCGGTCGGTAGAGTTCCGTGCACGTGTCCTGAAGGAACCAAGGATGCTGGAGAAGATATTGACCATGGCCCGCACGGAAGCGAGAGCAACAGCGCATGCCAAAGAGAAGGAGCTGGGGAAAGAGAAAAGAGTGAAAGAAGCGAATCGCATCACGGGAAACGGCAAGAAGAAAGAATACCTGGCGGCCTCACCAGCAAAGAACGAACAAACATGCTGTAGATGCGTACTCGACTTTCCGCATGTCGGTGCATGCCCGGCGATAGCCCAGAGATGCAGGAAATGCAACAAGGACAATCACTTCGCAAGAGCCTGCATGAGCAGGCAGTTCAGAAGTGAGCGGGGCAGAGTGGCAAGACCACGGATGACCCCCAGTACCACCAGCTGGTAGGCCAGACACATGGAAACAGCGAATCGCAGTTCCTCTGATGAGTCGGAACAAACGGCAGCACCTGTGAACGTGGCACGACTATACCTAATGTCCGATGCCCCCAAGGAAGACCGGAGACCAGAGCACATTCATCTCGTGGAGAAGCATCAAATAAAGTAAACTGCAACCGTGGACATTGAAGTAGGCCACATCTCAACGAGATGATCAGCTGTCTCACTGGGGCCTGCCGATTCTCGAAGTTAGACTTGTGCAAAGGGTACAACCAACTAGAGCTGGACCAACAGTCAAGTTACATTACCACGTTCTCGACGCACATGGGCCTGTTTCGCTACAAGAGACTGAGCTTTGGCATTTCATCGGCTGCAGAGATATTTCAAGAGATCATAAGGCAGGTGATAAGACCGGTGAAGAACAGCCTAAACTATAGTGATGACATTCTAGTATTCGGACGTTCAGATGAGAAACATGATAGGGCCCTGCACCAAGTATGCCTACAGCTGGAACAAGCGGGACTAACATTGAACGCAGACAAGTGTGAGCTGGGGAGAAGTGAATTGGTTTTCTTCAGACACATTTTCTCCAAGAACGGAATGAGGCCAGATTCCAGCAAAGTAGAGACACTGAGAAACGCGAGTCCTCCGAAGGATGTCACAGAAGTAAGGTCATTTCTTGTGCTTGCCAGCTACTGTGCTCGCTATTTCAAGGACTTCGCCACAGTGAGCGCACCGCTCCGAGAGCTAACAAAGCAAGGTCAGAAGTTCCTTTGGTCACAAGAATGCAGTTTGGCATTTGAAGCCATCAGAGAGGCCGTAATGACCGTAGATCATCTTGCCTATTTTGACCCTTAGCTATGCACGGAGCTGACGGTAGACGCCAGACCAGTCGGACTAGGAGCTATACTAGCGCAGCACCTGCCGGGGAGAGATTCATCAAGAAAGATTGTTGCGTATGCAAGCAAAAGCTTGTCTGACATTGAGAAGGCATACTCCCAACCAGAAAAAGAAAGCCTAGCAGTGGTATGGGCGTGTGAACACTATCACATGTTCATCTACGGGAAGTCGTTCACCATCATAACAGATCATCAGGCTCTGGTGACAATATATGGCAATCCGTCTGAAAAAATGCCACCTCGCATTGAGCACTGGGGCATACGGTTGATGGACTATGACTTCAAAATTGTGCACAAGCCCGGAAAGGAACATAACCCGGATAACTACATGTCGAGACACCCTCTACCACAGTCACCAGAGACCGCATCAATGGCTGAGGAATATCTCAATTTTGTACTAGAGCAAAACACTCCGGCGCCAATAACATTAGCGGAGCTAGA
The DNA here is from genome assembly GCF_964204655.1 of Triturus cristatus. Classification (NCBI taxonomy): domain Eukaryota; kingdom Metazoa; phylum Chordata; class Amphibia; order Caudata; family Salamandridae; genus Triturus; species Triturus cristatus. Next base: position 222,735,910 of record NC_140594.1, on the reverse strand, counting down.
GTAGGAGACAGCAAAATATGCTACCCTGCAGCTGGCCAAAGAAACTACAAGGATGCAGAGATGGAGACGCATCAACAACAACTGCACCTGGGGAGGAGTAAACAAGGAGGAAATGCTAGCACTAAAGAAGATACAGGAAGAACTGTCGGAGACAGAAACAGGAATAATGATGCAAGGAACAAGGATAGTGATTCCATGGTCACTAAGGTGACAGGCTGTCAATGTGGCACTCGAGTCACACCGCGGAATGGTGGCAACAAAAAAGCTGCTGAGGTAGAAAGTCTGGTTTCCTGGCCTGGATAGAATGGTGGAAGACACCATCGTGAAGTGTCACATCTGTCAAACGACAGGACAGCCAGCCAAACCCGAACCGCTACAAATGTCAGAACTGCCAAGGTCGGTGTGGACAACGTTGGCAGCTGACTTCTTTGGGCCACTAGACACGGGCAACAACCTGCTCATGATTATTGACGAGTACTCACGATTCCCCATAGTGTGACACGCATCATCAACTTTAGCAACAGCGATGCTACCAATCCTGGATGACATATTTGCAGCCTGGGGCTCCCCAGAAACTCTAAAGACAGACAATGGTCCTCCATTCTCAGGAGAAGAGTTCCGAAAGTTCATGTCCTACCTAGGCATTCATCACAGGAAGATAACACCGCTGTGGCCACAAGCGAACGGCATGGTGGAACGGTTCATGGGGAACATAAAGAAAGCAGTCCAACAAGCGAAGCTGGCGCAGATCTCCACCGGACAGGCCCTATGTCAGGTTCTACGAGGCTATAGAAACACACCCCACAGCTCCACTGGAAGATGCCCCGCTGAGTTGGTATTGGGGAGGACAAGCAGGACAAGGCTACCACAGATAGAGGCAACGGCGTCACCAGAGCACAGCAGCATTGCAGCTAAAGACAAGGAAGCTAAAGAAAAGATGAAAGCATATGCAGATGCAAGGCGTCATGCCACCCCATCACACCTCAAAGAAGAGTCGCAGTGGTAGTGTGTCAGCGACAGCAAAGAAAGCCTGACAGCCTGTTCTCAAAGGAACCGCTAACGATCATAAACGTGAAGGGGCCAATGATTACGGCTGCGTCAGAACATCACTGAATAACTCTAGGGATGTTTCTACGTAACGTGGTAGTCCCACCACAGTGGCTTGAAGTACTGGCTACTCCCACAGTTCGGTCTAGTTGTGCCCCTGGCGGAGGTCAGAGGCGCAACTAGAGCCAAATTCCGGGAGGGGGGGGGGGCTAATAAAAATTTCGGGGGGGGGCCTAAGTCTTCCAGCAATAGGCAGAGTGAAGCTGCAGGGGCTCTAAGAAGAGGTGAAAACACAACAAAGCCTCGTTAACAAGTAAGTGGTCTTTTAAAGTCATGTGAAGTACTCGGGTGCGGCTGCAATAAGACGGTCGCCAGGCCGAGAAGCTGTTGCGCGCCTGCGGAGGTAATGTTATTCTCAACATGACGGATAAAGTACCGGTCCTCACACTTAAAATCATGCCCTTAATCTGCAGATGACCCTTAAACCACAGACTACATTTTAAAAATCCTATCCTACGTATGTGGTATTCTCCTAAATTTGCATTACAGAGAATACCTCCAATGCTAGTAAATAATAATAATAATAATAGAGAACACGACAAGTGATTAATTTTTGCTAGTAAACTCACTCCAATGTTCAATGTGAGCTGTGTGTACTAATATTCTGAAATTGCGTTTTTTAAACACCTATCTCGCCATCAAATTGCATGTATTTAAAAAATAAATGCATTTATTTTATCGGTAGTAGGCACTAGAGGGCAGCATTTTCCACTTAATAATTCAATAAAACCGCAGCTTTTGAAGGCTGGCGTTTACTTTACTTCTGTTTCAATGGTACCGAAAAACCCGACTAAGCTACTGAAAATGTCAAGGGCTGGGATGTCGTTGCAAGACTGTTGCAACCCATTAGTACGACTGGTGCTCCCAAATACACCGAGAATAACCTCTTTGTACCGAATGAGGATGCTGACATTTAACTGCAACCACGTGACAACAGTTCCTGGCAAAAGCCAGCGCATATCTTGGGGGAACGGAGTGTGATCAGAGATCTGGAACGTATGTGGAACAGTTTGAGACATAGTTTAGGGATATGTTTGACGGCAGTCGGAGAAATTGTCTGGGAACAGTCTGAAACATACTTTGGGGCAGCCTGGGGCATACATTGAAGATATAGATTTTTTTTTTTTTTTGCATATTTATATAGCGCGAACTCGACCCGAAGTGGAGCGCTTTACATAGCAACGTATTTACATTACACATTCAGGCACGGGGAGATTAAGTGATTTGCCCAGAATCACAGGATGTGGACGCGACCCCGAGGCTCGAAGCAGGGCCGGACTGGCCGTAGCGGGCACCGGGCAATCCCCCGGTGCGCCGCACGGGTGGGGGCCGGTTTTGGGCCCCTGGGGGCCGTTTTTGTTACAGGGCCGTTTTTGCAGCATAGCTGCAAAATCGGCCCTGTAACAAAATCGGCCGAAAACCGGCCCTGGCAAAGAGCTCGGCAGCACCCCCAAACCCCCCCCCCCCGTGAGGGAGGGAGGGGGGCAGCTGAGAACTTTGCCAGGGCCGGTTTTCGGTCCCAGTCCGGCCCTGGCTCGAAGCCAGGCGCTTTGTGAAAGTGCGGATTGAGACGAGCCATCAAGAACTCTTTTCTGGAATCTAATATTTACATAAAACACGCGGTAACATAAAATGAACATTAGCCTTCAAGAAAATAATTTTAAAAAAATGCGTTATAATATATATTTATACATAGTCATCATCCTGGGAAGGACAGTTAGATTAGTAAAGGCAACTTCATCTGGTACAGCGTAGGTGTGTTCTTAGTCAGAAATCCATTCAAGGAAACGTTACACCTCCTGAATATTTATACATACAATTTCATCATAATTGAGAGCAATTAAAAAACAGCTAGTTGGACAGCAGCCCACGGTATACAAACTCAGGTCGAAAAAATCTTTAGTGGTCACCACGCTCTAAATAAAAAAAATACTGCACTACACTGAATAATATCTAGATTTTTCTCAGTCTTAAATAAAAGGACAATGAAAGATAATTTGAATGTCACTCTCATGTGCTCTTGAGGAACAGAATCTGTTACTGGATTGGTCTGATGGCCATTAGAATTAAAGCACTGAGGGTGCAAGTGAATCTAGATGGAATTAAAATCTAGGCTATGCATCACATGTGTCATATTGTCTAAATATGCTTCAAAGTTTGTAGCACAAAGAGGGCGGATTCAAGGATGTGTAAACCTTTTCGATACAGTATTCTCAAAATGTTGATTTAATTAATTGAGTACTGGCTATAGTGATGCGTTTTGGATGGGACCACAGCTCATTGTAGGCCAATGTCCCGGGACGTCCTTCGCACTTGTGCGATCCAGCGCAGTTTAAGATTACTGCCACATTTAAGAGCTGTCTAAGTCCATCTGGGTAAATTTAGACCAAAAGAGAATAGTTTTAATTGAATCAGTATATAGCATATTCCTCATGCCGCTTTCCAGCGGTAATAACTTCATTGCGGCCAATTATAGCAGATAGCAAATTCTTCTACGGAAATAGTTTTGCACTGTTAACAAATCATCTACTTTCGTCCAACCCCAAACTTCACCCCCAAATATTGCACCAATTTCTAGTTTTGCTTTATATGTTTCCAATGGAGCTCTTATGTTTTTTTTCTCAATTTGGCCCTCAGCAATGATAAAACTTGAGTGGTATTTATTAACATATTGGTCCTCTTTCAGTCTTGTGGATCCCAAGCCTACTAAACCAGAGGTCCAGGTAAACAAACTCATCAATGATTCACAATATTGATTCATTTATTTTGAATGATTTCTTGGAAGTTTATCTGTTACTGTCACATCCTTGAATCTTTAGGCATGAATCCAAAACATTATTACAAACAATAAAAAGGTAGAAGGGATGAGTAGACATCCTTGTCTAGATCCCTTCATGACTTTGAAGGGCCTTGTCAGCTCTCCGCGTTACCAAAGCAGACACAAGCTGTACTGGAGAAGCAGATCAGGAAATAGCATCAGCCAAACTCCTGCTGATATTAGAAGGAATGACGGCCTCTCTAAGGAGCACCCAGTCCATGCGATCCACTCTAGTCTTGTTGAGAAAGGCCTCAAATCCCCGTCACATTAGAAAATTGAAAAGCTCCTTCGCTTGTTCCCAGTTCTGCTTGTAACACAGCTTCTCAAAGTACCACCATCATCTTTATTTCAATCTCTTTCAATAGGCAGGCAGCCACATTTTTTATGATAAAGCTTACCAACACCATTTAGAAGTAAAATCGATTAATAATACAATGGTGACATCCTACCTCCCTTTTTGGAGATAGGGGCAATTATGTCAGATTTTCAAAACTGCACTTGCTGTCAATACCTCATTAAATGAAAGCCATAAAGATCTTATCCATAAATGTATGTCAAATTTGAAAAATCAATTTGACATCATATCTAGCCCAGGTGCTTTTCCATTGCTTTGGCTATTTTGTGCACTTCTTACTTCATCAGTAGTTTTCGACGGGAAGAGATTCAAAAGGTAAATAATCAATTTTTCATTATCTTTCCCGAGAGACGCAGTTTGGCACCACAATCCCATAGAGTTTTGATAAATGGGAAAACCTTTCTCCCACACTGATATGTCCTTCAGTTTCATCCCTGTGGTCCTTTAAAATATGATCAATTAGAGACCAGAAACTTTTCCAATCCTTATTTCTACAAAATGCTGAAGGGTTTCCAACTCTAGCGCTGTATAACCCTTTGGGAATAATCTGGTAGACACTTGGGACTCAATGTAGGATAAACTGAGATATATTTTGGGCGGAGCCTGGCCATTTCATTGAGGGCAGTATGAGATATCCTTTTGGGATACTCTGAGACATACTTGGAGGACAATATAAGGCATACTTTGCAGACAATTTATAATGTACTTTAGGGATAAACTGAGACATACCATACCAATCAGAGATATATTTTGGGAACAGTGTGAGTTATAGTTTGGAAACTAACAAAAAAACTTGAGGGCAGTCAGTGACGTTGACTATCATCTGAGATATACTTTTCAGATAGTTTGATATATGATTTGAGACGGACAGACAAATTTTGGGGATAATGTGCTAGACACTTTGGGGCAGCTACTTTGGGAACAGTTTGAGACATGCGTTTGCAAAGTCTGAGACAAAATATTGAGGGTAGTTTGGGACGTAATTTGGAGCTGATCTTGGGCCTACTTTTGGGGGGGGCAATCAAATTTATATTTTGGAGACATCTAAGACATAAACTAGGTGTAATCTGAGAAATACTTGGAGTACAGCCTGTGGAGTGATTTGAGATAGACATCATGGTAGGTCATAGACATAGTTGATGATAATTTGAGAAATACCTTGGAGATAAACTTCGAAAATACTTGGAAAAATCACACTTTCGTTGGGGAAAATCTGAGATATGTATTGTGAACAGTCTAGGACATATGGGGACAATCCTCAGTGACTTGGATGCACTTACTGGTCACTGCACCGCCATTGTGCCACATTGTGCATCCCTATTTGCACACAAGCGAACATATAATCCACCAATCATCAGCCTACTCACCATGACAATGATGACATGTTATCAAAAGAGGCAGCTTTACAACAGCTTTCCCTTATAATCAACTGAATCCGTTGCATTTCAATAACCCTGGAACAAGCTGGCTAATAATTAGAACTAAAAAAAGCTGCTGATCTTGAAATTAATCTTAATACAAAAATATTCCTCCTTTACAAAGTAAATAGCGAAGGTCTCAAAAATCAGCAAGGCAACAGTGGCTTAAAAAGTCAAACTAATTTAAACCATTGTTTTAATGCTGTGAGTCATGGTGTGAGTTGCACACTCCAGCAAATATAGCACTGGTGGCCTGTTCAGTGTTATCATATGTGTCTATATGCTAAATGACCTTTGTTTGCATGATTGATCTAGAGTACTTTGAAGCAATTTTTCTATTTCATTGTGCTTTATTCTCATTCAAAAAGCTTTATTCCATTACAACTTAGATAATCATAAAGGTACAAGTAGTGCCACAATAAGAACAGTTAAAATATCGCCTTTCCATAAATAATTAAGGGGCACATGCATCAAGCTATTTTGCGATTGCAAATGTTGAGAATCGCAAAAATTGGCCATTTGCAATCGCAAAATAGCCATAAGCAATGCATGAAGCAAAATCACATAATCTTCTGAAAATTGGCAAAATTTAGCGATTACCTAATTACCAATTCTCAAATAGCAAATCCGTAATAGCTAATCGCTAATTGGTAATCGCAAACCTATGCATGTAAAATTTGCAAATTGCAAATCAGCTGGGAACTGCAAATTGCATTTGCTAAATACCACCAAATGAAATCAGGTGGTAACCATTTCATAGGTAACAAATCAAGTGGTAACCATTAGCAAACTACTTAAGCAGGCTCAGAAGGCCTCAGAATGTTTCACAATGGCAGCACTCTACGTCATGGCGAGGAGGATGAGGCTAGGAGCAGCAGCACAGAGAAGAAGAAGGATACAGGAGCGCATTTTCAGAGTGCGCGTTACATTGTTGGGGCAGACAGAGGAAGAGATACATGACAAATATAGGTTGGATGCAGACATGATCTATGATCTCATAGCTGAATTAGATCCACAACTGCAGCGTCAGACTTGCAGGACACATGCCATCCTAACTCATGTGCAGGTCCTATGTTCTCTGCACCTCCTAGCGTCAGGTAGCTTCCAGTGAGTGATAGCTGCAGCTGGAGGTGTCTCCCAAAATGCCCTATTGCGCTTTTTCAACCCATTCCTTGCTGCCATGTTGCAGAGGATACACCGCCACATAAGGTTTCCCACAACACCACAGGAATTGCAGCAAACCAAATAAGATTTCTATTAGGTAGCCTATTTTCCTCACGTAATTTGTTGCAATGATGGGATGCATGTAGCCATTTGTCCGCCATCAGTGAATGAATACATTTACAGGCACAGGAAATCATACCATTCATTGAACATCCAAGTAATGTGCAATTCCAAAAACATCATCACAGACATAGTGGCTAGTTACCCTGGCAGTACACATGACTCATACATCTTCAGACACAGTGGCATACACACACGTCTTCTTGCGGGTGAATTTGGCGAAGGATACCTGCTTGGTAAACATATGTAATACTGTCTTGAAGACTCTTCTCCCATGGTGACATATAGCAGTGAGTACTGTCTTTGCTTTACACCCTGTAGGTGATATCGCATACGCTGTGCACTTCTTCATACTGACGCCATACCTAAATTCAAGTACCCCAATTGAGCAGTGATATAATGAGGCGCATATTTCCACCCGCAGCGTGATGTAGAGGACATTTGGATTACTGAAATCTAGGTGGCGCTGCCTCCACAAAACTGGTGGTGCATTGCAGTACAGGCCAGATACCTGTTGCAAAATTGTGGCCACTTGTGCCATGTTGCACAACATTGCTACTACTAGAGGCATACCCCTGGAACTCTCTGACAGGGAGCCTGAGGAAGACAATCAGCCAGGACAACCACCACAAGCAGCACGCGGTTCGAGCGCAGCAGAGGGGAGACAGAGAAGTACAGAAATCACACAGCATTTATTTTTAAGGTGGATAATGATGAGACAACACACTACATGCTCAACTGTTTAATTAAACAAAATGTGATAGTGTTAATGCACACATATCAGGTGCAAACTTGAATTGTGTTTTACAAAAATTAAACAACATTACATTGCCTTGGTACTTTAATGTCAGCCCAGACAATTTGCATGCTACTGGTTACCTCACCAGATTTCACTTTGTTCATCATTTACTTCTAGCGGCCACGCACTCCCAGGGGCCTTTCTGTGGGCTCTGCCACATCCCTTGTGGAGCCTTTGGAGCCAGTGGTGCTGTGAGTACTGCGCCTCCTGCTTGTGGTTACTGGTGCCAGGAGACTTCTTAGGCTGGAGGCCTCCTTACTCCACCCCACCCAGTACATTGTTGCCACCGACTACAGCAGTCTGAAATTGTTCCACCACATTGGTGACCTGTATAAGGCCCCTGGCTACATCCCCACAGCAATGGGTCATCTCCACGTGCATCCCCACAGCACGACGGGACAGCTGAGCTGTGGTTGTGCTCAGGCGATTGATGGCCTTGGTGTACCCATCTAGGCACACCATCAAATTATGATGCCTTTTACTTTGTGACGCCTGGTCATCCTACATCACCCTGCACAACTCATGCATGGCTTTGGTGACATTGGTGAAATTGCCATTTGTGGCCCTCTGTCCTTCCACAACTGCAGTGGTGAGCTCCTTCATACAGTCCCTGATTTCTCCAATGTTTGTGGCCAATGTACCAAGTTGGGCCTGCATTAAGCGCATGTTCTTACATTGTAGGCGCTGAACCTTCAACATCTGTCCCCCCAGGCCACCCCAGACTGCAGACCCATTATGTCCTGCAGCTGCCATGTGTTCACTTGCCCTGCACCTACGAAAATGGACGGTTCAGCGCTGCATCAGTACCTCTGCTCTTGTTGTGGGCGTATGGCCAGCCTGTGATGTTGGAGGGTCAGGTTGGCTCCCCTCTTCAATTTCAAAATCTGGCAGTGGTGGCACTGTGGTCCTGCATCTAGTGGATGCAGGTTTTGGTGTTGCTGGTGTCACTTGTGTTTCCACTTCTGACTGGGTCTCAATATCCTGGGTGGCATGGACTTCACCACCGTCAGACTCCTGCGCAGCTGAATCTGTGATGTTAAACAGTGCAAGTTCAGAATTTTTGGTGGACATGTATGTTACATTGGCGCATGGCATTGTTTAATACAGTTATTTAGTTACACACAATGTCTAGTTTATTTTCTTGCTTGTTGTACTATGATGCACTAATTCTGTTTTTATCCCTCCTTGCCTTTCATATTGTAGTTGCTGTCTGCTGATACCATAAAGCATTTGGGTGTGGCAAATAAAATGTGGACTGGAGTCAAATTTGCTACACTAAGCCTGATCTGCATAGAGGGGAGATGTTTAAGATTTAACAATGAATGATAATTTGCATGGATCTTACCTTGTGAAGTACCGGCCTGTTCCGAGGTGTCAATCTGTGTTACACCAACTACTGCTTCCTGCTGCAGTGTTGACTCCACCATGTCCTCCAGGGGTGTGTTGGCAGTTTCGGTTGATGGTCTCCCTCTTGTCTTTTTGGCATCTGCAAGCCTTGTGGCCACCCTTTCCTTTGCACGGCTCCGCAGGTGATACCAGGGCTTGCGCAGGTCTGATATGGAGCACTGTGTGAACCCTACAGTATTGATCCTGAATTGGATCCCAAGCCATATCTTCCTTTTCACCGACTATGGGACGTGGAGTGACTGCTTGCCAAGCAGTTTGTCATGGCTCTGGACAACTTTCTCAATGAGGACTTCAAGTTCTTTGTCGCTGAATTTCAGCTTCCTCTTGCGCCCTTCTCCTTTCTTGATACCTGTTCCAGAAGCCATGCTGGTGTCCTTGCACAGGTTCTGCTCTCCAAAATGCTTCCTTCTGCTCTGCTCCAGCAGTCTGCCTCCTCCTCTGTCTGTCTCAGTACACAGATGTGAGCAATTCCAGCATTACTTCCTGGTTGTGATGTCATCATGCTGCACTGTTATTTCCGAATCGCTATTTGCGATTCGGTAATTGCGGATTCGGTTTTTGCGATTCTGTAATATGCAATTGCTAATAGCGATAGCAAATTTTACAGAATCGCCAACAATTTGCAAATATTTTAATGCATAGACTGTTGCGATTACCAAATAGCGATTTAGAAAATTGCAAATTGGGAGTTTGATGCACGTGGCCCTAAATCCCCCATAGAATTGCGACATTGCACAATACATTTAAGGTAAGACCCTACCATCGAACAGACCTCATCATCACTGAGTAACTGTAAAAATTGTAGGGCTGGAATACATCTTCTAAAATGTATTTGTTGCAAAAGAGGAATAAAAACCTTTTGGAGTATAATTCATAAAATATACAAACAAACATAAAATGCAGCATCGTCTGTTTCGAGGCATCATCTGGAGAGCAAAAGCCAATGCTAACTAACGTTTACATACTGACCCAGGGAAAACCCAACATATGGCGAATTGTTCCCGATCTGAATAAAAGCACCAGCTCTTATGGCAGATGCTGCATAATAGATAGGGTTCAGTAAAATGTGTAGTCTTTAGGTCTATATTTAGATATATGTTGGGCTTACTTAATTTGGTTCATTTATTTTCATGCCATCTCATGTCAAGGAATGTTCTCTTTGCCCAAAGTTTGTCCTGCATATAGATGGCAGGAGGATAAGTAGGATTCTCAGAAAAATTCAATTTTTCCCATAGATTTACAGGACTGCCTAAAATAAGAGAGCTTGTAATTTTTCTTTTTGTTCTACTGCTTGCTTGTACTTTTACGATTATCTAAGTTATAATCGAAGAAATGTTTCTGATTGGTCGATTTAATTTACTGGAAAGTCAGATTTGAAAGCAAATCTGTTTTGTATCGGACCAGTCAGCGTATTGCAGCTGTTACTGGTGTGAAATACTGCAGACAAGTGCGAACAAATACAACAAGCATTGGCATAGCCAATAGGTCTCGCTTTTGGGACCTTATAAGTATTTAGTTATGCAACACAATATCCTTTGTGCAACAACATTAACTGTTACATGGCTAAACACCTATAAGGTCCCAAAGGCGAGACCTATTGGCTATGCCAATGCTTGTTAAACTTGGTAACACTGTATGGGCATTGGTTCAACCTCATTAGTACCAGTTCAACACCCAGATATAGCAATAAGCAACAAAAAGGTGACCAGTCCAGCTTTGCAAAGGGTGTTCCAATGCACGGCAACACGTCACTGCATTTTTAGCAACTTTTTACCCATTTAAGTTAGACACACAAATGTTTTTTTTTAAATATGGAGATTATGTGGCAGATTATCAATTGTGTGGGAAATGCGGCACATCTATAATTATACGATGAGAAAGAGGGGTGTGGGAGAATAGAAGGAGATGAGGACGGATAAGCAGAGGGAGAGAAAATAAGGACAATGAGGCTAGAGTAGAGAAGATAACGAGATACAGATGAGACGATGGCGGTGGAGACGAGAACAATGAGATACGGGTGAGAGGATGAGTCGGAGGCTGGAGAAGTGAAGGGCGTGGAGGGCGGGAGAAGGGTGGGGGAGCGAGCATAGGAAAAGGAAGAGAAAAGGCTTCCGAGGGAATAGTGGAGAGGAGAAGAGGAAGGCTGTGAGGCGCAGAGGGAAGAGGTGAAAGAATGAAAAGTGGAACGTAATAAGGGAAGAAAAGAAAGTGAGGGAGGGGGCTCAAGGGTGGGATATTGTAAGAAATGGGTGGCAAAGAGAAGTGATGGGAAGGAAGAAAGTGGAGGAGAGAACATTAAAAGAGAGTGCTGCTCTAGAGGGGACACAAGGAAAGGGAGTACAGGGCATGAAAAGGGTGCGTAAAGGTGGTGAGAGGGAGCAAAGGGAGGGCTGGGGAAGTAATGATGTGGAAGAAGTGAGACGTAGGCTGAGATGGGGGTAGAGGAGTAGGTGCAATAGCATGGTATAATGAGGGGGAGTGGCGTAAGAGAGAAGGAGCGTGAGAGAGAGGTTAAGAGAGGGACGTGTGGTGGTGTGCATCAGGAGGTACTGGGACAAAGGCAGTCAGAGAACGAGGGAAATGAGACAGACCACGTGTAAAAAGAGACAGCAAAGTGGAGAGGATGGTTATAGGATTAGAGGCGGCACAGGTAGAAATGTGGGGAAAGAGGTGAGACGCGGAAGGACTGCATGGTGCACGCGGGAAGGAGGGGAGGAACAAGGGAGGGGAAGGAAGCACACTAGGTGTAAAGGGGCCAGGAGATATAACGAAAAAGGAAGAACAAAAACGGAGGTTGGATGGGCAAAGGAAGAAAGAGGCGACACACAAACTGGAATAAATAAAACTAAAAAGGAGGAAACTGGAGGAAACAAGCATTGGCCACGAAAGTCATCGCGATTACGATCGCTGTGAAAGCGAAAGTGATCACGATGACGCGCTAAAACGCGCAAGGGATGCGCGCGCAGGCACGCGTGCTTGTTGTGTGTTCTAGCAAGCTGGCTAAAAAGCTGGGGGGAAAAATGTTACCGCCGGCCACAGCTTGCACGCGCCCGCGCACATGCACTGCAAGCTGTAGCCGGCGGTAGCATTGGGCAAAGGAAGAAAGAGGCGACACGCGAACTGGAATAAATAAAACTAGAAAGGAGGAAACTGGAGGAAACAAGCATTGGCCACAAAAGTCATCGCGATCACAATCGCTGTGAAAGCGAAAGTGATCGCGATGATGCGCTAAAACACGCAAGGGATGTGTGAGCACTCCTGTGGCTCGGTCTGGGTGTGAAGATGAAACAGTATGTAAGGCAGAAAGGCGTTCCTGAGTGCTGCTGGCTGGCCTAGCGCATGGCGGCTGCGCGCGTGCACGCTCACGTGCACGCAAGCGTTAGGCCAGCCAGCAGCACTTTGAAAACTCACATACAAAATGTCTCTCCATGCAGTGCATGCACGCTGACTCAGCGAGACCTAAAAACTGAGTTTCAAATGCACATGCTTGAATAAAGGTGAATCCTCAGTCAACAAGCATTTGCAATGCAATCGGTCTCGCATTTGCGAGAGTATAAGCTATAGGCATTGTAAAACAATGCCTTTTATTTATATGTTTTGATAACCAACACATAAATAAAATGCATTGTCATGTACAATGCCAATAGCTCAAGCTCTTGTAAATGCGAGACCTATTCAAAGAAGCGGCCACCATTGTCCCAGGCTGCTTAGAAAGTGAAAGTGCGCATGGATCGATGAATGTTGCAGGAAAGCATGTCGTGCCTGCAGGAGGAGAAACTATTTAAAGAAAATAGAGATTACAGACTAAAAAAGACTCACTGTGTAAAAACCAAAGTAAAAGGGCCAGTCCTCATGGGAGGTTACGAATGAAGACAAGGTGGTACTAACAAGGGACTAACAAGCCTATAAACAAATCAGAAGCCAGCATTCATGAAGGACAGTGACACAAGCCAATGACAAATATGGGGGAGAGTGGGCGGGGCTTCTATTCCATACTCCAATACAGCATGGCTCGCAGAGCAGCGCATGCCTTGCCCAGGCTCAACCTAAAAATTTAGTTTACTAGAATTCCAAGGTACGTCTTCCCAGCAGATCACCTGTAGAGACCTGCAATGACCTGAAATGTTCACAGCTCCCCTCTGTAACAATGCTTTTAGGATGCTGGTTGATGCTGCAGAGAGCAGTGGTCGGGGGCTTCTAGTCCGCCAGATCTCTGCTGGCCTGCTTTTCACCTGAATCTCTTCCTTGCCAACCTGGGCCAGCTCTCTGAGCCACACCTGGGGCTCTGGCAATCTTGGTGAGATTCAGGATTCGAACCAGAGCCCTTCGAGGATTAGAACATTTGTGTTGTTGGTGGTGTCTGTGGATCCCACGTCAAGCCACATGGGCGAGGCTCTGCTGAGGACACACCTTGAATCTCTGTTGCTCCCCCTGGAAGCACACACCTTGCACACATGAACAGGAGCCTTCACTGCTGAAAGTTCTGTTAGCTGGCCAGAGCCGCTATCTCCAGGTGCAATTCTGCTTCTGCCACATTCAGCATCAGTCCACCGGGCATAGTCGCTGATCACCTCTTGGAAACAAAGGAGCTGCACCAGTGCTCTGCCTCTTGGAGAAAGTATCCTTCACTATGTGCTGCACATCCCCACCCCCTCCATCTTAAAGCAGTTGTAACAACATTATCATAATGAACACACAATGTAGCAAAGAAAGGGAAAATGTTTCTTGGAGCACCCTTCATAGGTTAATCACTCTCCCATTCCCACCTGACTGAGAATGCCGGCTTAGGATATATCTGTAATCCAAAGACATTGGCTGTCTTAAACATGAACACAAAAAATATCTTGGGCGACACTAAGAAACAGAATAGGGCTCGTGCATATAGATCTTGAGGCAGAACAAGTATTAACTTTACCTCCTCCACGTCAAAGGCCTGCTTCCCAATAAATGTTCCACTGGCTGATATGAAGTTCATGGAAAATCAAGGTAAACGGTGGGGTACATCGACTCTGGGAGAATGTTTGCCTAGAGTTATCAATGCAGCATCAAGGTTGGTGTAGCTTGACAAACAGTAGGGTGACATTTTTCCCCTGGCTAAAGAGTTGTGTGACCGAAGCGAAGACATGGCTTCGGGATGTTGTGCTCATTTCCTGAATGCATTGAAGTGTCGGAGATGGCCTGGCAACATTAGTAAATCTGAAAGAGAGAAACCAGAGAGAGCGGCTCAAGTTCTGCTTTTAATTATTTTTTGAAACCCTCACTTGCCTTCAGGGTGATGGGAGTAGAAGTGGAACTTGGCTACTTGTGCATGAAAGGAAAGGATGTGGCTGCGTGACTTGTTGTAGGATGGTATTAGGATGGCAATCCAGTAGGGCAGGAATAAGGGAACATGCTGATTGAAAAGTGGGCGCACAGTTCATAGGGCACACAGTGAATAATGCATAGCTTCGTGAACTTCATGTGCGTATTCATCAAAAGCCGATGACCTTTCAGGTGGGAGTGTCAAATGTATGTCCAGGTTGACCAAACTCTTGGCAGTGTTTTCATTAATACCTCTCACAATGTACATAAGCTCCATTTACATAAATGTAGGTCTATTTTTCCTATGTTTAATAATAGCCTCCTAGACAGACGCTGGATACCCTTGAAAGAGAATGACAGAATGGGGTACAGTCCACAGAAGAGATGGCAGGCTGCAACATAGTCAACCTAGGCGGAAAGGGGGGCGAGCAAGGGATCAAAGCGGACACTCTATGCAGGAATATTGGATGCCAAAAGGGTTTCATTCATTAATTTCTAGAACATACACTGGAAAGCTGAGTATGCCACCAATGGAAGTGCAATATAGTTAATGAGCAACAAGCAAGGCCAAAGGGAGCATCAAAATCAGACGAAAACCCAAGAGACAACCCAGTGAAATGAATGCCACCCCAGAGGCCCCTCTCCAAGGTCCTCCTCGGCCTCATTTCACGCCGGGGAACTTTAAAAGAAAAACACACAGCTAGATTGGAAGACAAACTATCTTCCTTCCTAGGGGCCACCGTGGTGGTGAGGAAGAGCTTCCTGGTAACATGATTCACTGACACCAGGTCTCCGCACGGGACCGCAAGGGTCGTGCCTTCTGTGCACTGGGGTGTGTAGCATGATCTGCCACAGTAAGAAGCGGAACGTGACCACGCAGCTGCACCGAGGTGGGCAGAGATGTATATTTGGAAAAGCAGAAAGGAGTAGGAAAGGAACGCCGTTTCTGCCCTGAACAAAGGGTGTCTGGCATCTGATCACCTTTATCCTGCCACATACATACTTACTGGGTTTTTTTTTGGGGGGGGGGGGGGGGGATAGCAGTTTTTATATCGCGCGAACTCGACCAGAAGGTATTGGAGCGCTTTACATGAGCATCAGTTACATCACACAAGGACACATTCGTTTTTTGGTGGGCACGGGGAGATTGATTCTGGGCAAAGGATGTTGAGCCCTGTTCCCCACTTCCAAAGTCGGCAGCTCTGGCCGTTAGCCACATCCTCATGACACAAGGTCTTGATAGACATTCACGCAGAAAAATTACAGAACTGAACATGTGTCCTATATTTTCATCTTTTCACATTTTTAGTAATCTTATTCAATTATTGGTTGCAGAACCTCTACCGGTGGGGGATTTCGGGAGAACCCCTGTTTTTTCCACTTTCAGTTCTCCTAGCCTGCCAAGTGAGTATGGTGGTCTCAGAGTAGAAAGGAAGCATGCAAGCAGAACAATATATACATAGCAGTGAGATCTCTGGAGCCAAGAGAGGTAACAGGACGACGGAGAATAGGTACTGCAACCCTCCTCCCGCGGGCTGTTATTCTAATCGCATTTATTAGTTATTAAAGCATCTGAGTAATAAGGTAAACCACATCAACAAAGCCGCCCTTTGGAGCCTCTACGGCTGCTTGAATGGTTGACTATCAGGGCTGGTGCAGAGTCAGTGATGTCAGTCGTTTGGATATACACTGGTCTGCATGGAAACCCTTCACTGCCAGCCCCCGCGCCAGGCTGCCGTCTGCAACCTTTCCCTGAGCCGTACAGGACCTACTTAAAGGATTACTTTGAACTGTCCGAAACTCCCGTGGCAAGGTCTTCACAGTCTGCTAAACTCCCTCCTCGAATTTGGCAGCTTGGAAAGGCCCCTCCGCCTGGGCGATGGCAGGGAACGGAAGAGAAGGGTACCCGGGCCCCTGGGCGATGTCAGGGAACGGAAGAGGAGGGTACCCGGGCCCCTGGGCGATGTCAGGGAACGGAAGAGGAGGGTACCCGGGCCCCTGGGCGATGTCAGGGAACGGAAGAGGAGGGTACCCGGGCCCCTGGGCGATGTCAGGGAACGGAAGAGAAGGGTACCCGGGCCCCTGGGCGATGTCAGGGAACGGAAGAGAAGGGTACCCGGGCCCCTGGGCGATGTCAGGGAACGGAAGAGGAGGGTACCCGGGCCCCTGGGCGATGTCAGGGAACGGAAGAGAAGGGTACCCGGGCCCCTGGGCGATGGCAGGGAACGGAAGAGAAGGGTACCCAGGCCCCTGGGCGATGGCAGGGAACGGAAGAGAAGGGTACCCAGGCCCCTGGGCGATGGCAGGGAACGGAAGAGAAGGGTACCCAGGCCCCTGGGCGATGGCAGGGAACGGAAGAGAAGGGTACCCAGGCCCCTGGGCGATGTCAGGGAACGGAAGAGAAGGGTACCCAGGCCCCTGGGCGATGGCAGGGAACGGAAGAGAAGGGTGCCCGGGCCCCTGCAGAGGAGCATCACATGCACAGGTTGATCTGAAGCTCTAACCTAAGGAGTGCGGCCGTAGCAACAGAGCTAACATTCAGTATTTCTGTTGTTAGGAGCGGTTTGTGCTGCTAGAATTAAACTTTTCTGATGTAAGTCGGAGACATTTCTGCGGTGAGAAGAAACTTTTTGAGGTTAGATGTGAATATTTCTGGTATCACGAGCATCTCTTGTACTGTTCGGATTGTACGGGTCTGTGAAGCAACTCCTCTGACTTTTGCAGCCAACAAAGATGCCGTGCCAGTCATGTCCTTGGAAATATGTCCTTGTGTCGTCAACAGGCGGGGATACGAAATAAAACAAGAATTGGCATAGCCAATAGGTCTTGCCTTTGAGGCCTTATAAGTGTTTAGCCATGCAACAGCTGATGTTGTTGCACCAAGGATATTGTGCTGGATAACTAAACACTTATAAGGTCCCAAAGGCGAGACCTATTGGCTATGCCAATGCTTATTTAAGTTCTATAGTGGTGTGTAACATGTTGTTAGCCCAGCCTTAGGTCTGAATATGCCATCGTCAATGTATGAACAATATGACATCTGTTGCTGAACTGTTCAGTCAACACTACATGCAACCCACAGGGAGGCAGGGTGGAATGTGGGTTAACTTAATACAATTGCTACATTGGCATGAACACATAATATGACATTGATATACAAATCTGACACCTACATTTCCTCATTTGGAAACATGGATGTCACTTACAGCTTCTGTAAGGAGACAGTGGTATTTTAATTGCAGCGTGGCAACGTAGCAATTCAAGGTTCACATCTGCAGACACATGTGACATCAGCATGAATTGTATGTAACCCGTGTGTGATGGTGAATGTGCATGTGTGACATGGTGGGTGCCGAGGACAATTCTAGACCTAATCTGTGGTAGGATCAGACTAGATTGAAAACCCAGGCTGCCTTTTAAAATATGAGCAGACAAAATGTATCTACATTAATCTAGGGAGAAGTACAGTCATTTACAAAAATGAAAGAAATTACATACGAATTAAAGTCAGACAAAACTGAAATGAAAAAAAAACACAGACCAGAGTCTACTTGCAAGGCAACTAGCACGTATAACCTACATTACAGGTGAAAGACATTCCTTGAGGAGGAAACCCAAAACTGAATACAAACGCTACATAATAACAGTGCATACAGAGAGTGTGTAGTCTGTAAAAATACGGTCAGGTCCTAAAAAAGAAGTGGGGGGACGCTCCAAGTTAGGTTGTGTCACCGAAAGTGACTTCTCGATAGGAAGTGACGTCACGAAATTTGCCTGTCTCCATCTGAAATGCAGTAATACATACAAGATACAAGTAGAGGTATAATACTGCAATAAGTGGCAGTCACTCAAAACACAAGAACACACTATAGACAGGACCCATTCCTCGGATTACACGGTTGTTACAGACTCGGGCCGTAGGCAGTACGGGCATCTGTCGGGGTCCCTGGAAGTGACATGCTCGGCGTGTTGACAGCGCAGCTCTTTGAAGACTTGGCGCCTCGGCTGTGCTCTGAGATTGGCTGGCAAGGGGAGGGCGCGAGGTGGAAGGGGGAATTATTCTGAGCCTCTGGTGCATTTGAAAGGCTATCATTCGCGCGCAGGTGCAGACTCGGGTAACGGCTCCATCTTTTGGGCAGGGGGGACGGCGTCCACCCGGTAAAAACCAGGTAAAATAAGTGGAGGGACGCCGTCCACCCGCGTGGTACCCCGACTCGAGTCCTGCATACGGTGCTATCTGCAGGGTGTTGTGAAGCAGGCGCTAAAGTTTAGAGCGAGCAGCTGACATGCTGAAGGGCCTCAGAACATTGGAATGCAGCCACGGGGAAACCCCATACACAGAGGTGACAGCCTGGCCATGCTTTAAGGGTTTCAAGGGCTGGATGTTTACAAGCTATTTTCATCCAGAAAGGATTTCCATTGGACTGTTTTCACATGGCAAGAGCATGCTACTCAAACGAAAATATAAACATCAAACCAAACAGACTGTGTAAGTACAGCAACATTTCAATACTTAAATATGCCCTGTACCCATATTTGTCATGGCCAACAGTAAGCATGTACGTGAACGGTATTCTAATGGGAACAGAAGAGTATCTGCACAAAAGTAACTATACAGGAGAAAAAGAGTGAAAACAAGAACACTGATGTCATTAAAAAAAGAGTCAAAGGTCAAAAACGTTCCATTTAAATTTTAGAGACCTTGTTCCAATCCCCACGTCCTAAAATGTATTTGTTCTGCCTTGATCCTCTCCTCTACCTAGATTTGTTTTAAATAAGAAGTAAAAGGATCATTAGGTTCAATATGGAAGGAACCCGTGGAATTTCAGTTTACTGTTTGTACCACAAGAAACTGAGGTAGGGGCTGTTGTGAGACTTGATGTGCTTTGTACATCACTGACGGGACAATTTGCATGAAACCCTTGCGTTTCTTTGCGACAAATCCCATTATATCCGATTGCCTGCGATTTCGCAATCCAACAGTGGACTGTGGTGCCCGTTCAATTTTCGCTTACATTCCTCAAAAAAAAAAAAGGGACCTTTGCTCCGTGAAGCAGCCTCTTCTACGCTCGCTCATTCCCAAGCACACTCCTCGCCCTTTGCTCGGCCCAGCAGTGTAAGGCCCGCGGAGGGTCGCGTGCTTGGCATCCAAATGTTGTGGCCTGACTGCTGAACTGCTCTAGTGCACAGATTTGGGGGCACACTTCCCAGTTTCAAAGAGGGCTCTGCCTAGAGGCCCCCCGGCACCCGCACCGACCCTGGCTGCCTTGCAGACAAACAACAGCGAGGATCAATAGCTGAGGAAGGCTTTGGGAGGCTCTGCGTGCGGCTGTCGTCCTCTGAATACAAAGAGCGCTGAAACACAAACGCAGCCCCACCGCCGCGAAAGTGAAACAGTACTGGGCTAACAAGTGGGAGGGGTGGGGGGATTGTGAGAGAACACACAGCGATTCCCTTGCAGGAGCGAGCCACAGACACCATGTGTTTGTAAGTTAATTACAAACATATGGTGTCAAGTTCGCTCCCGCAAGGGAATCGCCAAACGTGCACGCATTGCCATTGAAGGCAATGTAACGCGTGTACGTTTTTGGGACTAAAACCGTAGTGATTGCTACAGGTCTTTTTCCTAAGCAGCTCATGCGCGCTGAGTAAGCAGCGCATGCGCGCTGCGTAGGCGAGACCTAAAAACCTGTAGTTAACAAAGGCTGGTGCAATAATAATAATCCACATTTGTAAAGCGCGAACAATCACCCGTAAGGGTCTCTAGGCGCTGGAAGCCGTCGGGAAGAATTAGCAAGCTATTGCCCAGAGTCACATGGTGCTGGGCTAATCTGCCGCCGGCGATCGAACCGTGATCCCCAGATTCCGGAGTCAGTTGCCCTGGCCGTGGCACCACACCTCTTCCTTGACATACACTTGAGGTGGGAGGGGGAGGACGAGGAGTATTGTCGGGCTTGTATTGCCCATAGTGGCAAACCATTTACAGGTTGAGCAGATAAAAGCGGGGCTGTATAAGTAACACACGCGCACACACACATACACACCAGCAAAGATTTGAAAAAATGGCGCATGGCGCGTTGAATGTAAGCAAAGCACGTCGTGCTTGCAGGCAGAGAACCTCAGTGAAGAAAATAGTGCTTACAAGACTAAATACCACCTACCGTAACAACCAAAGTACAGGGGCCAGTAGCCATGGCAGGGTACAAATGAAGAAATGGCGGTACTAAGGAGGGACTAACAAAGTGATTACTTCATCAGAAGCCTGCATTTATGAAGGACAAACACAGAACCAATGACAAATATGGGCGGAGCGTGGGAAGGGCTTCTCTTCCATAATCTACTGCAGCAGTTCGTTAGAACAGCGCATGTGCGCTGGCTCAAGCTCAAACTAAAAGTTGAATAAAAAAGTGTCTGCACAAAACGCTATGCTCATGTGAAGGGTGTCACCTTCAACCACTTCTGGCTTTTTAGCATTACCACTTTGCATTCTGGAATGTTTACATATAAAGATCCCAAAGGAAGTACGAGATTGAAAGTGCCAGCATGCAAACTGATGTTGGATGAAAAACATACCGACTACAGTGTCACTCATGCGCAAATAGCTTTACATTTTTTCACTCTTTGCCTTCTGGAACTTGCAGTTTCATTTTTGCATTACAAATGCAGGACCACAAAGATAAAAGAGACCTAGTCATGCCTCATGCGTGACAGGTTGAGAGGCCTGTGTAAAGTAATCCTTTCTCAAATTGACTTGAAGAAGTAGGCAAAGCGGAAAGGGTATTTAAACCAGAAAGTTTTATTCTTGAGTAATAAACAGCATATCACAGGAGCACGACTGTTCCGATAGAAGTCCAACTGCTGACTACCTGTTTCAGCAGTTGGAATTTCTAGGGAGAACAGACATCATAAGCGATGCACTTTTGAAGGTAAAGATACCTTAAAGTGCGCACGCTGTAGAACACTATAATACAATGCATGAGAATAATTGACACAAAATAACAGCACTTTAATAAACATTGAAGGAAAACAGCTCGTTACATCATCTCCCTTTCTATACAAAAGAAGAAGAATCTGTGGAAAATAAAAGTAATGTTAAGACAAATAAAAATCCTTAAATTTTGCAGGAAAAGAACAATTCTGAGAAATTCTACTTGAAACTGAAACTGAGGGTGAAGGAGAAATGGGAATGGTTTGAGGAATGGAAACAGATGGTGTACAATGAGAGGAGTTATCAGAAGATGTTTGAGGAACTTGTGTGCAATGAGAAGGGTTGTCAGAAGGTGAATGTGAACATGAGAAGTTGTCAAGAGAATGTTTAGACGAGAGAATTCTGTTAGCTTGCTCAGGAGAAAGTTTTACTATAGCTCTCTTATTCCACCATCCCTTTTTATCCAAGAAAAGAGATCCTTTGGAAGTCTTAAGAATTTGAGTGGGTAAAGAAAATTTGGAAGCACCTTTCTTGACTCTATTTGGATTCTTGATCATAACCCAATCCCCAATTTGAAAGGTATGTAAAACAGGAGTGACACAAGAATCAAAATGTTTTTGTTGTAGTTTCTGTTGTGTAAGAACATTTGTCTTAATAACTTGTTTATCATAACAGGCTAAAAATGAATTATAATTCTTAGCAAGACTTTTGATCCATGAAGGACAAACGTTCCCATTAGGATTCCTTTTCTTAAGTAATCTGAAGGGTGATATGCCAGTAGTGGAATGTGGAGTGACAAGATATGACCATATTTTCTTTCTTAGAAAAGATTCAGCATCAACATTGCATGAAATGGCAGACTGTATGCCCTCTTTGATGAATCTGTTCATCCTTTCAATGAGACCATTTGAAGAGGGAGAGTAAAGTGCAAACCTAAGATGTTTGATATCATGTGCCTTCAAAAAATCTTGCATCAAAGAGGAACAAAAATATGAAGCATTGTCAGTGACAACTTCTTTGGGTGACCCTTCAGATAGAAAAACTCTGCTTAGAAAATTAATGACTGAAAGCGAGTTGGGAGTTTCACAAAAATCAAAATCAACCCATTTAGAGTGGTAATCAATGAGGGCAATGATATAGTGTTTGTTATGTGGTAATAGATCAAAGGGGCCGGAAAAATCAACGGCAAGTTTAGACCAAGCTTCCTCAGGTAAAGGAACGCTGTGTAAGGGGAGTTGAGTGGTCTTCCAGTGTTTGTCAGACACTAAACAGGTATCACAAGTATCAATCCATTGTGTGACATCCCTATCTAGAGCTGGCCACCAAAAGTGCTCCTTTAGTTTTTTTGAGGTGGCACCAATCCCTAAATGATCTTCATGTGCTGCATGAAAAAGTTTGATGTGAACAGAGGTTGGAGGAACACATTGATCTCCACGAAAAATGACATAATTGACAATAGATAAATCATCTGAAACCTGAGCAAATGATTTCAAAGGGGTGGGAAGAGAACGCTCCTTTGGCCAACCTAAGATTATCATATTTTTTACAGCATTGAGTATAGAGTCATCAGAATAAGCTTTGACCCAGTCCGATTGTGAAAGAGTGAAGGGAGAGAGAAGTAGGTCCTCAATAGAGGCCACAACACACTCTATGTCATCAAATTTTGGATTAACTGAATTGTCTTTTAAAGGTAATCTAGAAAGACAATCTGCCCTTAAATTATGTCCTCCAGAAATATTTTGTATGGTGAAATTGTATTCATGTAGTCTTGAAAGTATTCTAACAAGCCTTGCTGATGCTTTGCCAGTGCTGTTGCCGTTAAGTAAATGTAATAGGGGTTTGTGGTCACTGAGAAGTATAAAATGAGAACCCCAAATAAAAGTCTTACATTTTGCAACTGCCCAAGAGCAGGCAAGGGCTTCCCTTTCAATAGTGCTATAGTTTGTCTCAGCACTATTGAAGGATCTAGAGGCAAAACCAATGGTATGTTCTTTGGCACCAATCCACTGACAAAGAACTGCATCTAAACCATGTTGACTGGCGGCAACAGAAATTGAACATTTTAAACCTGGAGTAAAAGAGGATAATGTAGGTGTTTCAGTTATAACTTTTTTGACAAGATTGAATGCATATTCAATTTCTGTGGTCCACAAAAACTTTACATTTTTCTTTAAGAGTGCACGCAAAGGTTGAACAATTTGAGAATATCCTTGAATAAATGTCGAATAATATTCTGTCAAACCCAAAAAAGATTTCAAAGAGTCTTTGTCATTTGGAATGGGAATATTGGATATGGCTTGAGTGAGAGAATATTTTGGTTTGATACCATCTGCAAAAATCGAGTGTCCTAGATAATCAACTTGTGTGGCAAAAAATGTAAATTTTTCCTTTCCCAAAGTTACCCCAACATCTTTGAAGTGAGATAAAACCTCTTTCAAAGTGCGAATGTGTTCGTCATATTCTTTGAAAAAATAGAACGTCGTCTTTGTAGGCTTGGACAGAGTCAATATTTTTTAGTAGAGTATCCATAAATTTCTGAAAGACGCTGGCTGCTGAGGCCAAGCCAAATGGAAGTCTCAGGTATTTAAATGCTCCAAACGGAGTGATGAAAGTGGTAAGGTCAGAGGAAGAGGGAGATAAAGGAATTTGATTGTATGCACTGCGGAGATCGAGTAAAGTGAAGAATGTGGAACCAGAATTGCCAGTAAGTAAATCTTGTATTTTTAGAAGTGGATGACAATCAATAATTATATTTTGATTAAGGCAGCGAAGGTCAGCACATAAACTAATACTAGAATCTTTTTTTTTTACGATAACAATTGGGCTGACCCATTGGGATGAATTGGTTGGTTCAATTATGCATTCAGAAACCTTTTTATCTAACAATTTCTTCAAATCATCCCTTACATTTAAACGAATAACTCTCCATTGGTGCGTGACAGGAATAGCACCAGGTTTGAGCTTGATAAAATGCTCATAATTCTTGATTTTGCCAACTAATTCATTAAAAACTTCAGGAAAATCTGAAGTGATGCTGTTGACCAGTGAATCTTCATTTTTAGACACTAAGGAAATAGAGACATCATTGATTTAAACAGGACAATCTGAACCAAGAACCAGCTTAAGTCCCATTTTTGCGAGATCCTGCCAACCAATGATGCTCTTTCATTTGATTGCTACATAAACCTTGGTACTAATACATTTTCCCAAACGTGAAACATCACTTACAAAACATCCCAACATGTCTATATCTTTGCCACCATAATCTTTTGGGATGATGTCTAGTGAATTTAAATGTACAGGAGAAGAAGACCAATGAATGTTGAACAATAATTCAGAGATAATGGTTACAGGTGCACCAGAGTTTACCATCATGTTGAAAGGTATATTATCAATTTTAACTTCACATGTGGGATCTTTTGCACGATTGAAGTTAGATGGATCTTCACTGGAATCAATGGAAAGTATAATATTTTTTGTGGCAAATTATGGGAGGACACCTCCACAGCGTTAATGTCAAGATTTTGTAGGGAGGAGTCAAGGGAGGAAACATTAATGTCAGGATGTTCTAGTGATGATACAGCACTAACTTGAAATTTTTTTTAACTTTTGCACACAGTGTGAAAATGTCAAATTTTTTGACAATTAGTACATCTTTTACCAAGAGTAAGGCAAATGGGACTGTTTAAAAGATGTGCTCTTGAACCACATCTATAACATTTAGAAATTGCTTTCCTTTGAAAAGGTTTCGTAAATTTGTTTCTTGCAGTAATGCCATTAACGTGAGTGTCATTTCGTACACATTTTACTGGAGAAATACTTTCATCTGAAATACATTTTGATGAAATGATGGATCTTTCAATGCTTTTAGCCATGCCTATAACTTCTGATAGTGAGGGTCACGGCAGCTTGAAATCCTCTCTTGGATTTTTTATGGTAGCATTTGTAAACAAACTGGTCTCTGATAACTGTGTCAAGATAATCTCCAAAATTACAATCTACAGCTAAATTCCTGAGGGCAGAGATAAACTCTTCAACTGTCTCATTAGATTCCTGTCTTCGTTTCGTGAAATTAAATCGTTCCAACATTACATTCGGCTGCTCCAGGAATTTTTTATTAAGCCTTTGTACTGCGTCAGTGAAGACATTCCAGCCATCTCCATTCCCAGGGGGGGATAGAAGCAGGAAGATTGTCAAATATTTGACGCCCTGCACTGCCTAAGTGAATATATAAAATTGCTAATTTTCTTTTAGGGGAATAATCATCTGCATGATTGGCAACTAAGTAGCTTTCAATGCTGCGAAACCAAATTTTCCATGTTTCTTTTGGTTTGCTCGGAACCGGAAGAAAATGGTTAAGATAAACTATTTGTTGATTAGATGCCTTGTAATGAGAATGAAAGGAGCAATAAGTGAGGGAGAAAGGTGCAATATACAGGCGTGTATATCGCCGAAGAAAATTAAATAAATACAAGTACCTTATAATTTCAAGTGATCTGTGAGGGAAGGTTCACCAGGGTATTCCTTTACTCTGAAGCGTAGCGTATAAAAAGATGATCAATACACAGTAGGCGTGTGTATCGCCGTGAAACTGCTTCACGAAACGTTGCGTCTGTAAAAAGACGATAGTGGAGGAGGTTGCCTTGGAAACAAAACTTACGAAGAAATCAAAATTGCCGCTGAGTACGTGAATACGTTCACTTGATGATGTCGCTTGTAAGGAGGAATTCCGATGCCGTTGCTAGGATGCTGTAGTCAGGGGAGACGTCAGATGTCAGGCAAACGAGTGCTAGCAAAAGGCATGAAAGACTTCAAAATTTCACCAAGAACTCCCTGAAATTGGTATCGAGATGGGATAAGGAGGAAATGTAGCAGCGAGGAGCGCTGTTCAAGTTGAGAAGCGGGAGTGGTAAGTGAAGCGAGTCCGTGCAAAAATGGTGAAATGCTGCTCCGTTAAATCATGCCCAAAATGTAAAGTAATCCTTTCTCAAATTGACTTGAAGAAGTAGACGAAGCGGAAAGGGTATTTAATCCAGAAAGGTTGATTCTTGAGTAATAAACAGCATATCACAGGAGCATGACTGTTCCGATAGAAGTCCAATTGCTGAATACCTGTTTCAGCAGTTGGAATTTCTAGGGAGAACAGACATCACGAGCGATGCACTTTTGAAGGTAAACATACCTTAAAGTGCACACACTGTAGAACACTATTATACAATGCATGAGAATAATTGACAGAAAAGAATAACAGCACTTTAATAAACATTGAAGGAAAAAAGCTCGTTACAGCCTGCAAACTCCACCATCAATTAAAAAACATTTCACAAATTCTCTTCTGTTTCAGTAAAATGTTGGACATTTGCAACACAGAACACCAGTTGCAAAACATACATATGGAAATCTCATTCCCCCTCCACCAACAGCACAAGACTCTGTGATCAGTCATACATCATGTTTTTACAGGCATTCAGCTGTGAGCACACATAGTTAACACAGGACACTTCCCAGCTCCTGAGAGAATGAAATGAAGTTACAAATGAGTAATGACCTGGACTTGAGAGAAGAATCATTAAAAACAAGCGTTGGAAAAGCCATTAGGTTCGCAAATGCAAGAACTATTGTCTTTGCCAATGTCTTTTAGCCATGTTATAAAGCAGCGTGGCGTGGAGTAGAGTGGAATGCTATGGAGTAGAGTGGTGTGAAGCGGCATAGAGTGCAGTGGAGTGGTGTAGAGTAGAGTGGAGTAGTGTGATTGGAGTGGTGTTGAGTGGCTTGGAGTAGAGTGGATTAGAGTGGTGTAGAGTGGCTTGGAGTGGTGTAGTAGAGTGGAGTGGTGTGGTGTGGGGTGGCATAGAGTGGGGTGTCATAGAGTAGAGCGGAGTGACGTAGAGTGTAATGGAAAGGATTGGAGTCGAGCTTCATAGAGTAGACTGGTGTAGGCTGCAGTGGTGTAGAGTGGATTAGCATAGAGTAGAGTTGAGTAGAGATTAGTGTAGGGTGGAGTGGTGTAGAGTGGCACTGTGTGGAGTGGTATAGCTTAGAGCAGACTGGCGTAGAATGGAGTGGCATTGAGTCATGTGGAGCGGCATAGAGTAGAGTGGAGTAGCATAGAGTAGAGGGCATTGGCGTAGAGTGCAGTGGCATAGAGGAGAATGGTGCAGAATAGAGTGCAGGGGTGACTACTACAGTGGCGTACAGTAGGTGTGGTGTTGTGGTGTGTGTAGAGTAGAGTGGCTTAGAGTGCAGTTGTGTAGAGTGGTACAAAGTAGAGTAGAGTGGTGTATAGCGCTTTAGGGTAGAGTACAGTGGAGTACAGTGGTGTAGAGTAGAGTAGCATAGAGTGTAATGGCATAGAGTAGAGTGGTGTAAAGTGCAGTGGCATAGAGTGCAATAGCATAGAGTGCCGTGACACAGAGTAGGGTGGTGCAAATTAGAATAGGGTGGCATAGAGTAGAATGCAGTGGCGTAGAGTGCAGTAGCATAGAGTAGAGTGGTGCAGACTAGAGTGGCATAGAGTAGAGTGTTTCAGAGTAGAGTAGAGTGGCATAGAGTGCAGTACAGTAGAGAATACAGTAGAGAATGGTGCAGAGTAGAGTAGAGTGGTGCAGAGTAAAGTAGAGTGGGTTAGAGTGCAGTGGCATAGAGTGCTGTAACAAAGTGCAGTGGTGCAGTGTAGAGTGAAATAGAGTGCAGTGGCCTAGAGAGCAGTGGCAGAGAAGAGTGCAGTGGTGTATAGTGCAGTAGCATAGAGTTCAGTGGCATAGAGTAGAGTGGTGCAGAGTAGAGAACAGTGGTGTAGAGTGCATTGGCGTAGAGTTAAGTAGTGCAGAGTAGGGTAAACTGATGTAGAGTGCAGTGGGGCAGAGTAGTGCAGAGCGCTGTCGCATAGAGTGCAGTAGCATAGAGAAGAGTGATTCAGACTAGAGTGGCATTGAGTGCAGTTGCGCAGAGTAGAGTGGTACAGAGTGCAGTGGCATAGAGGAGAGCTGTGCAGAGTAGAGTGCAGTGATGTAGAGTGGTGCAGAGTACAGTGCAGTGGCATAGAGTGCAGTAGCATAAAGTGCAGTGGCGTAGAGTGGAGTGGTGCAGAGTAGAGCATAGTGGCATAGAGTGCAGTGGCATTGAAGAAGAGTGTTGCAGAGTAGATTAGAAAGGCATAGAGTGCAGTAGTGCAGAGTAGAGTAGGGTGGCGTGGCATGGAATGCAGTGGGCTAAAGCACAGTAGAGTTGCCTAGCAGGTGCATTGGCATAGAGTGCAGTGGTATATGGTGCAGTGGCATAGATTGCAGTGGTGCAGAGTACAGTGAAGTGGTGAAGAATGCAGCGACATAGAGTGCCGTGGGATAGAGAAGAGTGGTGCAGATTAGAGTGGCATAGAGTGCAGAGTCATAGAGTAAAGTGGTGCAGAGTAGAACGGAGTAGTTTACAGAGAAGAGGAGTAGAGTGCAGTGGCTTAGAGTAGAGCGATGTGGCATAAACTGCAGTGGCGTAGAGTGCAGTAAGGCAGAGTTGAATAGGGCAAAGTGGAGTGTCGTAGAGTACAGTGGCATAAAGTGGAGTGGTGTGGAGTGATGCAGAATAAAGTGGCATAGAGTGCAGTGCTGCAGAGTAGAGTGCAGTGGCTTAGAATGCAGTGACATAGAGAGTGCAGTGGCATAAAGTGCAGTGGTGCAGAGTACAGAGTTTCAGAGTGCAGTGGTATAGAGTAGAGTGGGGCAGAGTAGAGTAGAGTGGCATAGTGCAGTGGTGTAGAGTAGTACAGAGTAGAGTGCAGTGGTGTAGAGTAGAATGTTATAGAGTAGAGGGGCGTTGAGTGCAGTCGCTCAGAGTAGAGGGGTGTAGACTATTTAGTGGCTTATAATAGAGTGTTGCAGATTAGAATGCAGAGGTGTAGAGTGCAGTGGTATATATCGTAGGGTGGTGCAGAGTAGAGTATAGTGGGGTAGAGTGCAGTGGAATAGAGTAGAGTGGTGCAGAGTAGATTAGAGTGGCGTAAGGTGCTCTACTGTAGAGTGCAATGGTGTAGAGTAGAGTGATGCAGTGGTGCAGAGCCACGTAGACTGGTAAAGAGTGCACTGACGTAGAGTGCAGTGGCGTACAGTGCAGTGGTGTAGGATGCAGTGGCATAGATTACAGTTGCACAGAGTAGAGGGCAGTGTAGGGGCTATGGTACTTAGGCTAGAGATATGGAAATTAAATTAAAATGAAAAGTAAGGAGGAGTTAAAGGAGGGGGTCCGTTGATTTAAAAAAAAAAAATTAACACATACATTTTCAAATTATGTAACACATAAAAAATATATACATTTTAAATTAAATTAAAAGTACAGACAGATTAAAATGGGGTATTCCCCCAATTAATTTTTAAAGAAAGTAAATTCTACAACATATACATACAAATAATTAAACAATCATTATAAAAGACAATCAGTCTTGATTTGCCAATGCTGTTTGGTCACTGCTTCTGGCTTTGCCAAAGCTTTTTTTATTTTTGCAGTTTTTTTTACATATCGCAAACTCGACACAAAGGTATTACACAATGATACATTATTTATTTTATTTTTTTTTAGGCATGGGGAGATTAAGTGATTCACCCAGAATCACAAGATTTTGAGCCAACGCCGGGACTCAAACCTGGCTCCCCAGTTCCAAAGTTGGCAGTTTTGACTGTAATGCCACATCCTCACCCCAATGCTTTTATAATTGCACCAACATTGACAAAGTCAAGAGCAATGACTACAGTTTGAAAGTGCCCTACCTATGAATTCAAGAAGGCAGCCAGATTGATTGATGCAATGTGGCGTGATGCAAACTGGCAGCCATCTTAAAACTACAGAAAACAACAACAAGATGGCCCCCACATTGCATATTACAACATGGTGGCCATATTGAAAGTATAAAAAAAAATCTATAATTTCAAGATGGATGCCACATTGGTTTATCCAATGTGGTGTGATGCAGTCATCCTAAAAGTATAGAAAATAACATTTTTATACTTTCAAGGTAGCTCTCATATTGCATCGTGCAATGTTGGGGCCATCTTGAAAGTATAAAAAAATAATTTTCCTATACTTTAAGGATAGCTGTTACGTTGAGCCATAAGTTGCATCATGCAACGTGACTGTCATTTTGAAAGTTTACAAAATACATTTTCAATATGGCTGAGCAACACTATTCACTTTGTCAATGTTTGTGGAATATGGAGCAGGAGATGGCCAGCACGAGAGGGGCGGGGAGGCAAGGGAGAGAAAATGCTGGGGGAGCGGAGAGAAAGTCAGGGGTAGAGGTGACAGAAAGCGTGACACTAAGCCACAACTTAGTCTCAGTGAATAGGAGAAGAGGCCCAGGGGGAATAGATTGGAGGGTGTGGGGGGTTGGGGGGGAGTGAGATGAGAAAAATGTGTTTTAGGAGTGTGGTCTATGTGCACTAAGATAAAAGGAAAGAGGAAGAAGCAGGACATGTGGACCTATTGAGGGTTAAACGGAGTAAATGTTAACAAGCATTGGCATAGCCAATAGGTCTCGTCTTTGGGAATTTATAAGTGTTTAGTTATCCAACACAATATCCTTGGTGCAATAACATTAACTGTTGCATGGCTAAACACTTATAAGGTCCCAAAGGCGAGACCTATTGGCTATGCCAATGCTTGTTATAAACAGGAGCACAATCCCAACACTTGTTCTTGCCTAAATTTAGATTATGCTGTTGTCTGGGAACAGACTGGTGTAAATTAAGACATTTTTCGCGCCTGGATGTAAATTAGGACCCTACAGCGTGATATGCTTATCTCCGCTGATAACGTCAGTTCCTTTTACTTGGTAGCTGCATAGTTCTATAGGAATGTGGGCGGGGCCAGGCCTGTCACTAAGTGTGCCATCTGTGCATCCAGACATTCACTTGAGTCGTCGGAGAGCGGGTACACACAGGCATAGCCGAGGACATGAGATGTGTCCATGAATGGAAAACACATAAACATCTTGAAGGCAGCCAAACCCACGGGCTCAAGGGCGCGAGGAGCATCTATGTTGCAGCGATCAGTATTCCTGAACTGGCAATTGCCATTTAGCAGCATTGTCTCCTTATAAACATTAACCACATTAGCATTTTGAAACACATACCGCCAACCAGGAGCCCAGCTTCCCACATCGAATAACTCACGTCGAAATCCACTTACACCGCTGTGTGAAGTGCCTGTCCACCAGCAGCAGGCGACATCGCCTTCGTTACTGCTTAATTAAACACCATGGAGATGTACAGGTCATCCCACGTGCACACCCCCTCCCACCCCGATAAAGTGTTTCCTGAGCTCCTGGACATGGCTGAGTGTGTATTGGCTAACAGCTGGCTCAACAGGTTTGCAACATTCTTTGAGATCCCAGCTTCCAGTGTATGCATTGCATTCTAATCTATTTGCATGGTGATAATAATATAGTCGAGCAATCTTAATTATCACTGTACTCAATGGTACTCAATGTATTGACTTCACAAGGATAAAAGGCGGAGTGGTCTCTGATGGGATTCAAATCTGCGTACACAAAGACTATTTTCAACGGGCGCTGCACGTCTTGTTTAGTGACTAGTGCGTTTTGAATTTAGTTATATTAGCGTCACTTCGGTACCTGGTGGATAGGTGCTGCAGACCTCTGGCCGGGAAATAGTATCATCGCAATTCCGCGTTAAAGTGACATTTTCATTAGTGGTCTCAGACTCTGCCGAGAGGGCGGGAGGCCATTACTCGTTGTATAAGAATTCCGGGTCCAACCCTGGCCCTTCCTGATTCGCCTATCAGTGTGTGTTTTCAGAGTCAGGTAGTGGAGACCTTGCGTTCCTATTGCTTGCTTTGTTTCTGCCCCTTGCACTTTCGCACATTTGTGTGTGTACTGGACACGCTCTCTGTAGACAGTACAGAAAACAAAATATAAGGAAACCGACAAACTGCAGTGATTACGTACAGTCTGTCTCCGTTAGGAGCACCATAGCCCATATAAACAAATGTAAAAAAAAAAACACACCTTAGTACTTAAGTTAGTACTGCAGCTAGTTTTCATTCAAAATATATTTTATTGACTATGAAATTAAAACAAAAGACGATCTATCAGCAGGAAAGTTTGACAGGGGAGACAAGTGGTGTGGTGATATAGATGAATGAATGGGTAACAAAAACTTTTTTTTCTCTACACTGGATATACGCTTGAAGCAGACTTTAGTGAAAGACACTACGATACTGATTTCAATACAGCGACACGCACTATAAAAGGTTGGTGAGAAAATTCCCACAGTGGCATTGAGGGTCGCTTTGTCACTTCTGTAATGAACCTCAGTGGCTCTGTTGATTGATCCCAGTTAAAAACAAGCCTGCCACGCGCTGAAAGAGGAGGAGGCAGCAGGGGGAGGGGAGAGAGGAGGGGGCCTGTGCCTGTTTCCCTTGCGGGAGCGAGCAAGAACCAAATGGTTTCAAAGCTCGCTCCCGCAAGGGAATCGCCAAACGTGGACGCGTTGCCATTCAAAGCAATGCAACGCGTGCATGTTTTTGCCTGCAAAGCTGAAGCGATTACTAAACGTCTTTTTCCTAAGCAACGCATCAGCGCTGCATAGGCGAGACCTAAAAACTAGTTGCAGGACGTCTGCTGATCCAGTCAAAAGCGAAGGTAAAGAGGAAAGTGTGCTGCAAGGGTGAGACATCACAAGAAAAGGAAGGAATGTTATCCAGTCACGAGCAAGGGGCTGACCCAAAGACAATTCTTTGTAGTATTGTCTGAAATGTTGTCGGTGACAAGCATCTGAAGCTGTCTGCCGCTAGACACCAAAAGATATTTATAAATGTATAGGAAGAAATGCTTTGGTAGATGGCGCAATACTGCCATCTACAGGTTTAAATAAAAAATAATGAAAATTCGAGTTTTTCAATTGTATTCCCCATAAATTTAAATCGAATTTAACATTCATTAAAATGATGCTTTTACAAACAGAATATGTGGGCAAAAACAACCTCGAAATTAGTTTTCTGAGATTAAACTCAAAATAACGAATGTCCCCAAAACATTATCATGCCCTTACATAGATTAATAGGGGTTTAGCAGTATGTAATTATTGCAAAGCCATTTTGCAGTGCCCTCGCATCAACGTTTCACAAAAACCTTTGCACGAGAAAGATGTTCGAGGCTGCCATTTGCGCTTCTTTGTGTCTGTAACCCTGCAGTTACAATACTTGCACAAAGTCACGTTACTGCAACACTATGAATCCCACCTAAACAAACACACAAAGGGTAGAAAGGCAGACAGCAGGTGAGTGATGATACTAATCAGGGAAATGTTTAATTATTTAACTTTATTTTTGATGAAGGATCCTCTCTTAGGAGAAATGTGTTCCTTGTAACTTTTGCAGTGAATAATTCACTGGCCTCACACCAAGCAATGTACCAAAACAGCGAAGCTCTCCCCATGTGCACCTGTGAGTTGTTGCTCTCAAACACGGTGTCCATTTTTGAAGCGAGTAGACCACGACTCATCCTACACACTAGCAACCACACACGGAGTGGGACCTGGCCCTTTAAAATAAGAAAGTGTACTTCCTTTAGAACGTGGAGGTCTGGAACTCATATATGGTCTCTTACAATGAAGATCCCCCAAGCACGACTGTGCCATAGAGGACTATGTTTAAGGATTTGACCGTGTACTTTACGGTTGTTATAAGCGACCTTTGTGGCTAGGAGGTTTTGCCCTGATCTCTGTGCCCTTATATCATTCACCTATATGTCAGGAATGCCCATACTGCAGCCACAGTAAGGTCTCTCTGGTTATGAGAAAAGCCAGCCACAATTTTGATGTTAGAATTACTTGCCGAAACAAGATGGAAGTCAGTCCAGATCCCCTCAGCTTTCGTCATGCCACTGTGCTACCCAGAAACTACAAGATAAGGAGAAAAATTCCTATCACCATCAAAATTACTAATATTCAAATTAACAACGACTGGAGCAAAGCCTGGTTGACGAACACATTGTAAGGCCTGAACATTTGGAGAATGTGTTTGATATATTTGCAATCAAGTTGTACAAATACCTAAATGGCCTGATCTGCCAGAACAGAAACAACATGGAAACACTAAAGACAAGTGGGGGCCATGGGCCTGATCTATAGGTTCAAATAACATAAACAGACAACCAATATGCACAATGATCAATGAGTATGCGCAAGATAGAATGAGGACTGCAGGACCGATATGGCACAACCCCAACTGAGATCAACCTTAGCTGTCTGACATCTGTGCTGATGTGTCAAGTGAGCTCAGGGGGCTTAGAGACTGGGCCCAGCTTGTTCTGGCCTCTGATTCGCCACAGACAGTGCCCCTGCACCTGAGCTGATCCCATGAATTTGCAGTGCTGCAGGCTGCTTATAGAGATTGTGTCCATAAAGTCCTCTTTCTTGCCCTGCCACCATCTTGTCTAGCTGACAACAAGATGGTACCAGGACAAGAGGGCAGCAACTGGTGTCCTTTGGGTGAGCAGGTAGCATTAGGGTTGTGGGACACGAAGCCCCAAGTAATCCAACGTTTCTCCTGATACGCCCTGGTTGCAATGCTTCTTGGAGGCAGAGTGGGTGGCCAGAAGATAACCCCAACTCCCCCCCCTATATATTAACCGCTTGGCTTGGGACGACATAAGACGCTTTGCCCGACACAAAAAGCACAACGTTTTTGTAGCTTAATATTGGCACTGCTCTTTTTCAACACAATTCTATGTAAGCTGTGGCGTATTTTGACTGCTGTGGTGATGTAGAAATCTGAATCACTGAAGCGGACCCTACTGATTCGGACTTCCTTTTCCCAAAGTGTGGCAAGTTTTAGCAGCTCTTGTATGAGTGGAATGGCTTTGCAGAACCCTCTCAAGCACTTCCCTTCAATGCTACATTAAGGTAGATTTTTGTGCTCCAGTGTTTGATTATTCTGAATGGGACCAACTACATTGCATTATATATGTTTGTGAAAGATAGTGGGCACTGGGACCTGTCATGGGTCGATAGATGTTTGGAGCATGTTACTGCACTTTGAGCTATTAGCCTTCCAGCCTTATGGAGCAATAGCATCACATGTGGGAACGATTTTTTTTTTTTTGTGCTACACTGCTACTATCTTTGCCCTGACGAAGGCCCCAAAAATGTATTTTCAGAGCCGAAATGTATGCTGACTAGCCAGAGATAAATTAACCCTAAAGGTCTGTAGACATGTGGAAATAATTAATCCAAATGTATGGCCCATTCACTGTAACATATTATAAGGATGCTCACACGGTGCCCATGAGCTCGTTGTTATCGCTTGTGTTTTAATCAGTATTAATGAATGAACATGTTTTTATAGGTTTATTTAATGATCCACTCTTCCTTAGCTTGTTTTTCTTTCTATTTTGTCTCTTTCTTCCTCTTTTGCTATTGCGACTATTCGGTTCCAGTGGCCTTGACTTGGACTTAAATTAGGTATAGACATCAGTAAAATGATAGCAAATAGTTTAAATGCTGAGAACACCATTTGCTTTTTTACTGATTTGGTTGCAAGTTAGTTACGAAAATGTGAATTAACTGAACAAATACATCCTCTCCAAAAGGCAGCATGCGAATATATGCTTCGTTTTAAGAAATACAGTTACATCTTCAATAAAAATTTGAAAACTAAGAATAATGATTCGTCAGAAAGTTATAAGAAGAGTTTGTTGTTTTGAACACAGGGTGTAATGTGTGATGAACTGAACGTCCCCGTGTTTTTGAGCGCACAATGTCAGGGACATGTCGTATACCAATAATCTCAAAGGTCCTGAGTCGGGTGTGGGTGGGTATCGTAACATGACTCATGCACTTAAAGCCACAATGACAGCACCCGCTGAGTCACACACAAGCCGTCTATGTAGACAATCAACAAAGCATCGACCTCTTGCACAAAAAATAATCAGCGTCCCGCGAAGTTGCCCGAATATGCGCCCTACTAAACTTTAGTCCAGTAGGAGCACCTTAGCCCATATAAACAAATGTCAAAAAAAAAACACACCTTAGTACTTAGTACTGCAGCTAGTTTTCATTCAAAATATATTTTATTGACTATGAAATTAAAACAAAAGACGATCTATCAGCAGGAAAGTTTGACAGGGGAGACAAGTGGTGTGGTGATATAGATAAATGAATGGGTAACAAAAACTTTTTTTTCTCTACACTGGATGTACGCTTGAAGCAGACTTTAGTGAAAGACACTAGGATACTGATTTAAATACAGCGACACACACTATAAAAGGTTGGTGAGAAAATTCCCACAGCGGCATTGAGGGTCGCTTTGTCATTTCTGTAATGAACCTCAGTGGCTCTGTTGATTGTTCCCAGTTAAAAACAAGCGTGCCACGCGCTGAAAGAGGAGGAGGCAGCAGGGAAGGGGGCCTGTGCCTGTTTCACTTGCGGGAGCGAGCAGGAACCAAATGGTTTTAAAGCTCGCTCCCGCAAGGGAATCGCCAAACGTGGACGCGTTGCCATTCAAAGCAATGCAACGCGTGCATGTTTTTGCCTCCAAAGCTGAAGCGATTACTAAACGTCTTTTTCCTAGGCAGCGCATCGGCGCTGCATAGGCGAGACCTAAAAACTAGTTGCAGGACGTCTGCTGATCCAGTCAAAAGCGAAGGTAAAGAGGAAAGTGTGCTGCAAGGGTGAGACATCACAAGAAAAGGAAGGAATCAGGGGCGTAACACAGGCCCCCGCAGCCCCCGCGGTGCGGGGGGACCACCACACTCCAGGGGCCCCCTCACTCTTAGCGAGGGAGACGGGCCTGCAAGCAAGCCTCTTCAGTCTTCACAAATTCAATAGTGCTCCTGCACGCAGGTCCTCCCCAAGTACCCATAAATTAAACTGTGCACACACGCCACAATGACGGCTTCTAGGCCTCCGAGTCTACCCTCTCTCTCTGTCACCCTCCTCAGCTAGTGAAAACCGAGACTTCAAGAAACGGGTATTACCCTCTCTTTCCTCCTTTCGTTTATGTGCTCCCGTGTGAAATGGATCCAAAAAAGAAAAACATTTTTGCTGGAAACGTTGTCTTTTTCTGACACAAGTGCAGCCTCAGGGTGGAGAGAAATAAAACATTCCAATTGTGAAAAATAAATAACTAATTCAAGCAAGACAGAGTGGTTGCAAGGTGGCCAGATTGATTTATTTACACCTGAACACATTAGCGCCGCTTTACAGTGTTTGCCAGTGAAGTGATACTTTTGTTTTCTCCTCTCTCTTTAAACAACATTGTTTTCCCTGTGTGAGAAAGTGCATCTTGCCTGGAGGTACTGAAATACCTGCTTGATGGGTGAATTGGAAAATAAAGGGGCATATTAGCAACGCTTTGCGATAAACATTGCAAAGTGCGCTTAGCGTCAATTTGTTTACCGCTGGCTATCGCTGGTTTTTATCGCGGAGATAGCGCGTTATTAGCAACACGTATCTCCAAGGCGATAAAAAAACAGCGATAGCGGTGAAATGACTGTTCATTGCTGGACATCCAGGGATGAAATTCCTGCGATAGTGAAATCCTTGGTAATAAGCTAAGGTGGTCTCAGCCTGACAATCCACCTCCCATTGAAAAGATGTCTAAGTCAGGTTTCAATCAGGCATAAGGAACCAGCGATAATCGCGGTTAGCGCAAGTTTTTTTATCGCAACGCGGGCATTGATAATAGGGGAAAGTTGCGATTACGACTGTTTCCATTTAGTTTTAGTGATGAACGCCTACTTTGCATGTCATTAGCGATAAATATCGCTGACATGCAAAGTGGCAAAAAAACGGACGCTATTGCCAGTAAACTGTCGCTAACAGCTGTTAGCGACAGCTTGCTGATAGGGCAATAAAAACATCGCCGCTTTAGCGGCAAAAAGTGCCGCTAAAGCGGTGATATTGCCCCTGATAATATGCCCCAAAATGTGTACAGCGACTGTGTGTTACCGAATGTGGTCTTTTTAAACCATACTGCTTATGTTTTGATAAGATATAAGCAATGGGCACTGAAACAGGTCCCTTCCGGGCCCTGTAGTCATGGCCTTACCTTTTCATGCAAAAGCACTCACTAATTCCAGAATAATGAGTGTAAAATGAAAAAGGTAACCATGTTGTTCCTGCTTACATTTGACATGCTTTACTTAATCTTGCATTCCCTATGAGTGTTTGCTTTTTCTAGGATGTTAATTTTTTTTAGGCAGCATATTGCTCTTGTCTAGTGCGTAATTAGAATTGAGTCACATCCAGGTCTTTATAGCGGGTCAGTGCAGTGCAAGTTTCTCTAAGTGGGGCAGTATGGTTTTCAGTGGGGGAGAGGATGTGGCGCTATGGTCAGAGCTGCTGAAGTGGAACTGGTGAACCAGGTTGACCCTTAATGACCAGGCTCCCAGACCACTCTCCTGATGGAGCACATTCCTGTGCTACACCTTAGTAGGCGCCGCAAGATCTTAAAAGCCCTGGTGTCTTAGCATCAGCAGGTGGACCCTAGCGGTGCCAAGTGTGGATTAACCAGGCCTGTCCACCACTATCCATGAAGTTCACCTCCAGTCTTGGGGACGGACCTATGAAGCAGCACACCATAGAGTGGGAGTGATTCTGTCACTGAGGTCACAGGACCCTTGAGCAGGGTGGCTCTAGGGCAGTGCGACTGCACCGGGCACTAACTTCAGGTGGGGGCGTCATGTTTGTAAGTATAATATGGTTTTAAAAGCACTTGCTGCCTCCTTCCTGGCCTCCAACATTTTTGTGCAACAATAAAAATGTCTTGACAATTCCAGTGATTAATGTTCTTAGTAGAAGGTTTGACTCATGAAAAGGAATGGCAGAGGTGTAATGTGCATGCTGATAAGAACATGTGCCATGCAGATCACAAAGTGCACATAATGTGAATAGGTCAGTGGGTCACTGCTTTTGTCAGAGAGACCCTATTGTTACTTGCAGTTAATAAGTTAAAATCCTAACATAGAACAGTGAGCTATTAACTGTCATTTAAGAGCTGCATGCAAACTCCAAGGTATAAATTAGAGTGTTATGTTTTTTTTCCCCAGTCTTCGATTATCCTAATGTTGCAAAAAAGGGTTCATTTGGGTAGAAATCATTCTGATTATTAAAGAGAACCCCCAACCATGGTATTATGTTTTTAATTCTGAGTTTGTGTTTCTGCAGACTAATCACTATTAAACTATGCTGCCTACTAGTATGGTTGTCATGTGACTCCTACACTTTGTAGTCCTTTGTCTTATGTAACATTTCCTACACAGTGATTTGCACACATATAAATGATTGTCTCTGTGTAATATGTGTGATGTAAAGTGCTCTGACACCCTACACTGGTATTAGTGCTGCTGTAAATTTTCTGATACTTTATTATTTTGAAATTTGTACACATGCTAACAGTCTCTGCAAAGATTTTTCCTTATTAGTACTAGTGGAACATACAACTGCAGCAATGAGAAAGGTGACCAGTTAACCTTTGCAAAGGGCTCTCCACTTCACAGCAGCACAAGTCACATTTTTTAGTAACTTTTGATGTGTTTGAGCTATAAACAATTTATTAGTTAAAATCGTCAGATTATGCAGCAGATGATGTATTAAGTGGCAAATATGGCAAAGCCATAGTTATGTGGAAAACATTTGCAAACTAGGATATTTTGCCATTCATGTTTGAACTGCTCTTGTGGGAAAAGGGAGGAGAAGTGCTGATGACAGAAACTCCATGGCTGGGAGACAAATGGCTTGCGATTCCACTTTTAAGGATATTTGGGACATTCTGTGATTGGAAACATATCCCACTTTGTGAATGTATTTTAATGTCAGGAACACATATTTAACCTTAAATAAACGGTAAACAGACATAATATCGAAAAAAAAATATCGACTGGACAGAATATCGAGTTTGAAAAATATAGAATGGACAGAATATCGAATTGCCAAAATATAGTGGTGAAGAATATCGAAAATCAGGTAAGAAATATCGATTTACATAATATAGAAGTAAGTAATATCGACAGTCATAATATAGTTGTTAAAAATATCGAATTTTTTTATAGTGTTTTAAGTGTTAGTATATGTGTTAAAAGTATGTATTAATTTTGGAATGTATGTTTGAATATTTTTAAAGTAATGAATTTTATGTTATTTAATTTTTGTGTAATTTAATTCCGTAGCGGGTTGTGGGTTTATAGGGGATTAGGGTGGGAAGTAATTTAATTATAGTATATTAAATAATCTTTTTTAGGAAATAATAATTATTTTTAATTTTATTTTGCGTTTTACTTCTGTAGCGGGTTGTGGGTTTATAGGGGAATAGGGTGGGAAGTAATTTACTTGTTATTAAGTAATTTTTTATTGGTATTGTAAATTAATTGGTTGTTGATTAATTATTAATTGGTAAATAATTTGTATTAATTGGTAATTCATTTGTATTAATTGTTTAATTGATAATTATGTTCATTTTATTAATTTATTATTTGTAGCGGGTTGTGGGTTTATAGGGGAATATGGTGGGAAGTCATTTAATTGTAAATAATTAATTATTGAAATAATTATTGTATATTGATAATTAATTTATTATTAATTAATTATTTATAGGTATTGTTTGTATTTATTAATTTTTGGTATTGAAAATTAATTGGTTGTTAATTAATTATTAATAGGTAATTAATTTAAAAAACAATATATTGGTATTTATAACTACTTAATTATTAAATATTGTATCATTGGTAATTAATGTTAATACTTTTATTTTGGTATTAATAATTACTTTATTTTTAATAAAAGATTACATTATTATTTTCCCGACTATTGCACTTACTGGAATGGAAATGGTAATTTTTACCCCTATGCTATCCAACGCTTTCCCTACTGTTGCACTCACTGGAGTGGGAATAGTAAATTTTACCCTCCCGCTATCCAACGCTTTCCCTACTGTTGCACTCTCTGGAGTGGGAATAGTAATTTTTACCCCTACATTATACAACGCTTTCCCTACTGTTGCACTCTCTGGAGTGGGAATAGTAATTTTTACCCCTACTCTAGCCAATGCTTTCCCTACTGTTGCACTCTTTGGAGTGGGAATAGTAATTTTTACCCCTATGCTATCCAATGCTTTCCCTATTATTGCACTCTCTGGAGTGGGAATACAAATTTTTACCCTCCCGCTATCCAACTCTTTCCCTACTGTTGCACTCTCTGGAGTGGGAATAGTAATTTTTACCCTCCCGCTATCCAACGCTTTCCATACTATTGCACTTACTGGAGTGGTAATTGTAAATTTTACCCGCCCGCTATCCTATGCAAAAAATATTGAATATTTTTAATTAACATTACGTTAATATATATGTATAATTTTTTTTTTTTTACTTACATTAATTATTGATTAATTTTAAAGTTATTAAGTATTTTTAAGTATGTTTTAGTTAATTATATGTATTATTCCATTAATTTTACATTACTTTTAAGACATTTAAAAAATTCGATATTTTGACCAACTATATTTTTTACAACGATATTTTGGATTCTATATTTTTGTACTTACCTGTTTGTAGATAGGGATTCGATATTTTGGCATTCTATATTTTTTTCCTCGATATTTTGGCAAGTCGATATTCTCCTTCTCGATATTTCGTCAGAGATCCAAATAAACATGTGTATCTATTGGTTAAATTAAATAATGTAATAAGCTGTAACCGGTTAGTGAAATGGGAAACGAATACTAAAAATTGGGATATTTTGCTCTTTCTGCCACACCTCTCACTCTGCCCACTAACCCAATCCATTAGTTATTCCCGCCCTCTGATTCTCCTCCCACAGTTTCCCTACTTTTTTTCCCCCACTTCGACCACTGCCTGGCACTAACATGCATTAGAGACAACTGTGGGCTTTTACCACTGGGTCTCTTAGAGAACGACACCTCCGGTCCATACACGGGGGCTACACACAGCACGTTTCGGGGTTCTCCGCACAACTTGTTTGCTATTTGACGCCAGACTTCTGCAGCTTGAGTTGAGGAAATTAAACATCCCCTTGTGCTTGTATAAAACATAGCTGCCAAATGGCATTGGCACCATGTCGTGTCCATTCGTAGCTTTTATCCAACAACACTTTGAATGCTGGAATGTTTAACCCCTTACTTAGATGGTCACAGCACAACTCCCAGAATGCAAGGCGCTGTTGGCTTAAAATCCAGGCCTGGCTGGCGGTGTCACACGTGACGATAGAGCCATTTGGAGGCAATGGTGAATCTGTAATTTAGCAGGCCTGTGTATACTCTTAGTAAATTGTAAATACCACCAGTGTTAACACACTGAGGCCTCTGTTTGTTATGAAGTAAGGCCCAGTCTGGTTGTTCAGGTCAGTCCTTGTGAGGGAAGCTGCTGGACATGTTTTTACCATGCACTTTGAAAGTATTTTCACCTTGATGCAAGAAGAAAGTTGGATTGTTTTACAAAACATGCCTGATTTTTGTATATTGCTGGACTGATGATTGCTTTATTTTGCACTCTGAAAGTATTTGCACTTTTTCTTTTGCTTTGCCAACTACAGTTTAAATAGATTGTCATTAGGTACTTGCTAATATGGTTTGTTTTTATTCTACATGCGGTGTTATTTATGGTGCTGCTTGCACTTGTCTGTAATACGTGTACCTTAAATGTATTGTATTTGTATTTAGCATCATTTACACTACAGAAATGATAAATTAAAACAGACAAACATCTGCATCAATATTCTGAAGCATCCAAACAGTTTTCTTCCTCAGCCTTGTTTGCCTGCCTGTTTTGCAGTGCTTACTAATAAATACATTATGATTGAAATTTCTTCCTCAGTTCACGTTATTATCATACACAACCCTTGACAGTCGCTAGTGTGTGGCTGCAGATAATTCACCAGTCTATTTCTCTAGACATTCGCAGGATACTGAGTTAAAGCTTGTGTACTTCTCATGTATATTGTCAGTCGAGTTTTTATGGAATTGCAGGTTTGGGTTGGTCTTTCAAAGTTTCAATGTATTGTCAATTCTATTTCAGACCCTTCATAGTTGTTCTTTGTTCTTCAGCCATAGGCAGTTCCTGAGACAATAGGACCGCACCTTGGCATTGTTCTGATTGCTGCCTCAGTTAAATAATCTGATTTTGAAAGTATTGTTATAAATGGCATAGCTTGCATGTTAAGAGTGTTTCCCACTTTCTCATTGGAACTTAGAGAAAGACAATATAGAGTCATTTCATTTAAATGTTGGAGGTTTCAAATCAAAATATGCTAGATTTCTGGGTGGTAGGGCAAAGTGGCAGATGGTGGGCTGCGCCGCCGGGGGAGGGGGCCCCCCTCCATGTGCTTTGCAGGGGGGCCCCCTCAAGTTTCGTTACGCCACTGGAAGGAATGTTATCCAGTCACGAGCAAGGGGCTGACCCAAAGACAATTCTTTGTAGTATTGTCTGAAATGTTGTCGGTGACAAGCATCTGAAGCTGTCTGCCGCTAGACAACAAAAGATATTTATTAATGTATAGGAAGAAATGCTTTGCTAGATAGGTAGATGGCGCAATCCTGCCATCTACAGGTTTAAATTAAAAATAATGAAAATTCGAGTTTTTCAATT
The DNA here is from genome assembly GCF_964204655.1 of Triturus cristatus. Taxonomy (NCBI): domain Eukaryota; kingdom Metazoa; phylum Chordata; class Amphibia; order Caudata; family Salamandridae; genus Triturus; species Triturus cristatus. The sequence goes on along the minus strand of NC_140594.1, from coordinate 222,691,890 downwards.
GTATTCCCCAATAAATTTAAATCGAATTTAACATTCATTAAAGTGATGCTTTTACAAACAGAATATGTGGGCAAAAACAACCTCGAAATTAATTTTTCTGAGATTAAACTCAAAATAACGAATGTCCCCAAAACATTATCATGCCCTTACATAGATTAATAGGGGTTTAGCACTATGTAATTATTGCAAAGCCATTTTGCAGTGCCCTCGCATCAACGTTTCAATACAAAAACCTTTGCATGAGAAAGATGTTCGAGGCTGCCATTTGCGCTTCTTTGTGTCTGTACCCCGCTGTTACAATACTTGCACAAAGTCACGTTACTGCAACACTAGGAATCCCACCTAAGCAAACACACAAAGGGTAGAAAGGCAGACAGCAGGTGAGTGGTGATACTAATCAGGGAAATGTTTAATTATTTAACTTTATTTTTGATGAAGGATCCTCTCTTAGGAGAAATGTGTTCCTTGTAACTTTTGAAGTGAATAATTCACTGGCCTCACACCAAGCAATGTACCAAAACAGCGAAGCTCTCCCCATGTGCACTTGTGAGTTGTTGCTCTCAAACACGGTGTCCATTTTTGAAGCGAGTAGACCACGACTCATCCTACACACTAGCAACCACACACGGAGTGGGACCTGGCCCTTTAAAATAAGAAAGTGTACTTCCTTTAGAACGTGGAGGTCTGGAACTCATATATGATCTCTTACAATGAAGATCCCCCAAGCACGACTGTGCCATAGAGGACTATGTATAAGGATTTGACCGTGTACTTTACGGTTGTTATAAGCGACCTTTGAGGCTAGGAGGTTTTGCCCTGATCTCTGTGCCCTTATATCATTCTCCTATATGTCAGGAATGCCCATACTGCAGCCACAGTAAGGTCTCTCTTGTTATGAGAAAAGCCAGCCACAATTTTGATGTTAGAATTACTTGCCAAAACAAGATGAAAGTCAGTCCAGATCCCCTCAACTTTCGTTATGCCACTGTGCTACCCAGAAACTACAAGATAAGGAGAACAATTCCTATCACTATCAAAATTACTAATATTCAAATTAACAACGACTGGAGCAAAGCCTGGTTGACGAACATATGGTAAGGCCTGAACATTTGGAGAATGTGTTTGATATCTTTGCAATCAAGTTGTACAAATACCTACATGGCCTGATCTGCCAGAACAGAAACAACATGGAAAGACTAAAGACAAGTGGGGGCCATGGGGCAGATCTATAGGTTCAAATAACATAAACAGACAACCAATATGCACAATGATCAATGAGTATGCGCAAGATAGAATGAGGACTGCAGGACCGATATGGCACAACCCCAACTGAGATCAACCTTAGCTGTCTGACATCTGTGCTGATGTGTCAAGTGAGCTCAGGGGGCTTAGAGACTGGGCCCAGCTTGTTCTGGCCTCTGATTCGCCACAGACAGTGCCCCTGCACCTGAGCTGATCCCATGAATTTGCAGTGCTGCAGGCTGCTTATAGAGATTGTGTCCATAAAGTCCTCTTTCTTGCCCTGCCACCATCTTGTCTAGCTGACAACAAGATGGTACCAGGACAAGAGGGCAGCAACTGGTGTCCTTTGGGTGAGCAGGTAGCATTAGGGTTGTGGGACACGAAGCCCCAAGTAATCCAACGTTTCTCCTGATACGCCCTGGTTGCAATGCTTCTTGGAGGCAGAGTGGGTGGCCAGAAGATAACCCCAACTCCCCCCCCTATATATTAACCGCTTGGCTTGGGACGACATAAGACGCTCTGCCCGGCACAAAAAGCACAACGTTGTTGTAGCTTAATATTGGCACTGCTCTTTTTCAACACAATTCTATGTAAACTGTGGCGTATTTTGACTGCTGTGGTGATGTAGAAATCTGAATCACTGAAGCGGACCCTACTGATTCGGACTTCCTTTTCCCAAAGTGTGGCAAGTTTTAGCAGCTCTTGTATGAGTGGAATGGCTTTGCAGAACCCTCTCAAGCACTTCCCTTCAATGCTACATTAAGGTAGATTTTTGTGCTCCAGTGTTTGATTATTCTGAATGGGACCAACTACATTGCTTTATATATGTTTGTGAAAAATAGTGGGCACTGGGACCTGTCATGGGTCGATAGATGTTTGGAGCATGTTACTGCACTTTGAGCTATTAGCCTTCCAGCCTTATGGAGCAATAGCATCAAATGTGGGGACGATTTATTGTTTTTTTGTGCTACACTGCTACTATCTTTGCCCTGACGAAGGCCCCAAAAATGTATTTATTTTCAGAGCTGTAATGTATGCTGACTAGCCAGAGATAATAAATTAACCCTGAAGGTCTGTATCCATGTGGAAATAATTAATCCAAACTTGCCTGATTAGATGATTTACGATTAGACTTTTCAGTTTGTTTGTCTTGGCCCATTCATTGTAACATATTGTAAGAATGTTCACACGGTGCCCATGAGCTTGTTGTTTTCGCTTGTGTTTTAGTCACTATTCATGAATGAACATGTTTTTATAAGTTTATTTAATGTTTCCCTCGTCGTTAGCTTGTCTTTTCCTTCTATTTTGTCTCTTTCTTCCTCTTTTGCTATTATGACTATTCGGTTCCAGTGCCTTGACATAGACTTCAATTAGGTATAGACATCTGTGGAATGATAGCAAATAGTTTATATGCTGAGAACCCCATTTGTGTTTTTTACTGATTTGGTTGAAAGTTAGTTACGAAAATGTGAATTAACTGAACAAATACATCCTCTCCAAAATGCAGCATGCTAATATTTGCTTCGTTTTAATAAGTAAAGTTGCGTCTTCAATTAAAATTTTAAAACAAAGAATAATGATTCGTCAGAAAGTTATAAGAAGAGTTTGTTGTTTTGAACAGAGGGTGTAATGTGTGATGAACGTCCCCGTGTTTTTGAGCGCACAATGTCAGGGACATGTCGTATAGCAATAATCTCAAAGGTCCTGAGTCGGGTGTGGGTGGATATCGTAACATGACTCATGCATTTAAAGCCACAATGACAGCACCCGCTGAGTCACAAACGAGCCGTCTATGCAGACAATCAACAAAGCATCAACCTCTTGCCCAAAAAATAACCAGCGTCCCGCGAAGTTGCCCGAATATGTGCCCTACTAAACTTTAGTCCAAAATCTTTTTACCCTCTTTTTTCTCCTCTGTGGTACCCTACACCCCCACAATTCGAATTACGTTTGCACTGTAGTCTGCAAAATGAATCATTTCCGATTTCAAAAGCAAACGCACTGCAACATTTTTGAAAGATATTTGGGTGTGCACAATTAAAACAGTGTGTGACCCAGCAGAACTCTTTCTGCTTTCAGGGACCAATTGAGGTGTTGAAACGTTTCCCACTGGAATGTGCAGGCGAAATGTACCCTGCTGCCGCCTCTTGTCTGCGCCTCTGCTTCACGGTATCACACTTCCCGCTCAATGGCGGCTGCTCGGGTTACAGCCGAGGAGGACAAAGGCCGCCGGCGTTCTTCCCACGGAGGAGGAACGGGCGGCGGGTGTGAGTGAGGGGCCGAGGCAGCAGGTGAGTGCGGTGGGAGTGACGACAAGAAGGGTCTGTTTCACAGGGAGGAAGGGCTGATGCTGCGCGTGACGGATGGCCCGGGGCAGACAGGTGAGCGATGGATGCGTGGGAGAGTTTATCTCCCAGGAAGGAAGCGGTGATGGCGGCGTGTGCGTGATGGAAGGACCGGAGAATAGTGATGCGTTTGACTTGTAGGCTTGTAGGAGAATGATGCGTGAGGGGACCTAGGGAAGCGAAAGAGTAGGGACCGTCAGGTGGAAGTTGTCTCACAGGAAGCTACGAAAATGCGACTGCTTGTATTTTTATTGGTGAAGCGCAACCTTACCATTAGGGACAGCTTCAAAGCGCTAGTCGGTGGGGGGAGTGCAGTGTGTGTGGCACCTTGGCTCAAAGAAAAGAGAGGTTGGACTGGCCATGCGGGGACAGTTGATGACCAGGGGGCTGCTTTTAGGAGTGTGTGGGGTGGGGGGGGGGGGGGTGGTTGGTAATCAGCATTCCATCCCAGCACGCAGCCCAAATGGGGTGCACACTGTTTTTTTTGGAGGAAGGTGTATAATTTCCCCCTCTTCCCCAGTCCTCCAGATGTCTTGCTCACTCGCTGCACTCACTCAGACCACTAGGGGGTGGGATGAGCACGTTTCCCAGGGCTGCCTCTAGCTCCCAGCCCTGCGCTGGCAGGGTGTGTGAGGGAGGGACCCGGGTCAAAAAAGGAGGATCACCTGGAGTCATTCTGAGGTCATCCCATGACTTCGGCGGGGCTATGCCTGTAATCATCTGGGGAAGTCATTGCAGGCCATCCTGAAGTATGTATAAAGACAGAATATGTACAGGGGGTGACTAGAGTCATCACTGAAACTGCTCCATGACTCGTTCCTGATTACTTCAGTGGAAAACATGTGATGATGTTTTACTGCTACCGGATGATCCCATGATGATTTCAGGATTAGACAGTATCACTCCAGGATGGGTTCCTGATTATTTCACTGGAAAAGGTGATGATCATTTACTAGAGCCAGAAACAGGTGAGCACGTGGTCTGCTGCTAAAGGGGGAGTGGGGGTGGAGGAGAATAGGCAGGAGTGGCCGCCTCAGCGCGAGCGAGTCAGGTGGTGGTGTACGTGAAGGGCGTAGGAAGAGAAAACTACAGGTCCATGGGGCTTCAGGGAGAGACAGAGGCGATGGAAGTGAGTTGCAAGGGAGTTTCTGTCGTAGAGGAAAAATAGGTGAAATGGCTGTTCACATGTGGTACAGAGTTTAGTGATGGGTGTGAGGAATTAGTTCATAGAGGGAATAAAGTCTGACAGAGAGTGACCCCACGAGGCAGATGTGAGTGCATGCATGTTGGCTCTGGTTAGTGCCTGTTCGATTAATAGAATATGTCTCATACACATCTGCTGCAACAACATCGCCCAAACCCCAAAACCCACATTTCACACCTGGAGCCTACCGGTGTCATCTGTAGTTGCTTAACTCAACTGTCCACTAAAGCGAGGAGACATAAGGTGAGAATACAGGTGGTATGGCCTGTCTGCTTGGGGATCGAGTGGAACATGTCTGTGAAGGAGGGCTACCGGGATGGAGGCATGAGGAGGGTGGGATCAGACGCCAGGTGGTGGTATTTCAACCTGGGAGAGAGGGGATGGTGGCAGGGAGGTTAGAGATGGAGCCTGTCTTCTGGCTGTTGACAAGGTGCTTTGGGGTTGGCGAGTGGTGTTGGAAGCCACTTGCTGGTGAAATACTTTGCTGACTTCTTCCCACTTCATAGCTCTCTGCAGTACACATATGCGCTGGCAAATTGTTATGTTTTTGGTATTTCAATAGCTTAGGATCTGTTATTGTTATGCACTTGCAGCACATCCTGTAGTCTGGCAGTGACTTTCCAAATAGCTGTGAGATTTCCATTGCACACCAGATTGAGATTAGGCTTGTGAAGATAGGCAATCAGCAGGGTGAGTGAGCATGTTTGTAGGGGAAGTTAATGTGTGTTTCTGGTTTCTACTGGGAGAGACTGAAGGGCTGTATTGAATCACTCACACATCTTCTAGGATGGTAAACAGGCACAGTTCCTAACAATAGAATATATGTAGCGTGTTTAGGCTGTGCTTGCTGTTTGTTAGGCGTAAACATGGGGTGTCCTGGTGGAGCATGCTGTAGTGAGCCCCATGTTCTGTAGCAAATATTCAGATGAATCAAGTGCAATTTATTATGATTGCCGAGTGTGGGTCATGACTCACCAGAGGCCTTCTGACAGCATACAGAGCCTGGATATCTCCACAGGCGTGTAGCCGTGCTTTACAAATCATGATTGATTTGTTGATACACAAATCTCTCAGCCTTTGGGTCTAGTGCCTAATGACGTCACCAAAATACCAAGATGGCAATATTAATGGGATTATATTACACACTTCCCCATTATGTATGCTCTCGCTCTTTAAATACAAATATATATATTTATAAGCAGATGTTTTAGTAATGATTGTGTATTTTTAAGTGTCATAATTATGCACTGTTGCTTACCTAACTTAAGTGTGATAATCTTTAGTTCTTTTGCAAAAAGTGTAAATAATATAAAAATAAAATTGAATATCAGTATTAACATATTAAAGTTGTATCTTATATGCATTTCATGCTGGCATCTTCTATTTGAGTACACTGCCACGTGTTTTATATGGATGTAATGATAGTATCACGTTTGTGAAAAAAGTAGACATTTGTGGACAAAAACATGTAGCATCATATATTGTATGAGCATGTTCTAAAACATTCTGCACTTAAACCAGTTTTTGGGTGAAATATAACTGTAATATTCCACACAAACTGTACATTTTCCATATAATATTGCTATTAGGTATTACAATTTGTAGAATTCCTGTTATTATTCCTTTTGTATTGTTTGTTGCTCCTCGCCTCCAAAGCATTGAGCAAGACAAGAGAGCTACACATCAGCCCTCATGCCTTCCACTGAAAGTGTGGGGGGGATTTCTTCCCTGCCTGGATTTGCCTACGGTCCAGGGGGGTTTAATTGTTTTGTACTGGCCCCCCACATTGCCTAAGAATGGGGCATTTCAGCACTTTGTCAAGGGATAGAGGTAGCCCTAAACCGTCCCTCATTGCCAAGAAGGGAGTGTGGGGCGGGGGTGCTTTTTTCACTGTCCACCCATGTTGCCCAAAGGGCAAGCCACTGAAGAGCAGGGCACCTCACACCTGCCCTTACTCCCTGATCCCAGTTCCGAACAGGGTGCTGGGGCAGCTGGGACCTGCCCTGCTCCTGAGTGTCATGAAGCCAGTGGCAGCTGGCTCATAATGGGCGATAGGGCTCTGCCTTACCACTTATAGACTGCCAACTAGAGTAATCTTACAAAAGAACATTCAGTTACCTACCTTGCTCAAGTGTACAGCTCTCGGTTACTAATCTAACGATGTTTTGCTGCTGTCTCTACGCTGTCAGCACAATCCTTCACTCAGATAAACAGAATAGTTAAGATCTGAGGAAATGGAGCAGAGAAAGGATCACCTCTCTCTGCCTTGTTTAGCAAGGTATGATGATGACTAGTTGGTATAATTCACATCATAGTCTCCTTAAATGAGTGGGTGTATCGTGTGGCACAAAGGAGGAGGATTAGTGAGTAAATTGTTAATTGTGCAACCATTGGTCCTGGGTCTAATGACGGCTTCCCGCTTCAACACATTGTGTGATCTGGGCAAGTCACTTTAATATAATATTCCAACTCCTATTGTCTAATTGGAAAAAATGTGCACTTAGAAACAACTTACACATCAGAGTTAAGCTATGCATATAGGCTGGACATATATTATGCTGATTCTGATTTGCTGTAGTTCAGATTGTATGAGTACTTTGAGAAAGTCAGTGGCCCTTGTCTTACATTGCACAGACATTCACCTAGTACGGGCACTTGACAACAACATATTGTATTCTGGGACTCGTAGTTCTCTTTGACATCCCCATTTTAATCCCAGCATGCAAGGTGCAGTTGGTTTAAAAGTGTCACAAACGACGTGGGATCACTTGCCAACTATCCCTCTGTAACATTAACTTAAAGTATTCCACAAAAACACTGCACCGCCAAACTGCTTTAATGGTTGTCTGGCTGAAAGGTACTTGGAAATTCCTACAACCAACACAAATGTTGAACGTGACTGGTACCAAAGCATCCATTAAATGGCCGCCATTAATTCACTTTGACAAATGAAGATGGTTATTGGTATTACTAGTAAAAAGGGATTGCGGAAGGTTGTTGATATCTTTCATTAATAACAAGAGGGTAATCACATGAATATATGATGTTACAATGCATGCAATTACAACGCATGCTTTTACAATGCAGTCTTTACATCGCAACTACCATTACATTGCATGATTTTAGAACGCATGCCATTACAACGCATTTGTGAAAACTACCATTACAATGCATACCATTACAACGCATAATACTTTTAGGGCAAAAGTAGGGTAAGTGTTGGATAGTGTAGGGGTAAAAATTACTATTCCCACTCCAGTGAGTGCAACAGCAGGGTAAGCTTTGGATAGTGTAGGGGTAAAAGTTACTAATTGTTGGATAGTGTAGGGGTAAAAATTACTATTCCCACTCCAGTGAGTGCAACTGTAGGGAAAGTGTTGGATAGTGCAGGGGTAAAAACTTACTAATCCCATGTACCACAAAACCCATAACCACCCTAATACTAAAAAATCTCCATTACTTATAATGCGTTGTAATGGTATGAGTTGTAATAGCATGCGTTGTAATGGCATGCATTGTAATGGCATGCAATGTAAAGGCAGTTGTGTTGTAACAGTTGCGTTGTAAAGGTGGGTCATTGTAATGACTGCGTTGTAATGGATCTTTCCCTAATCTCATACCACACACTGATTTGACTCTCGACCCCTTCATAATAAATGGTGATTAAATGTTTATAGTTAGGAATTATCATTTAAAAAACCTTGCAAATTCACTGAAAAAAACATAGGTTTCACACACGTTATAGTTAGGAATTAGCATTTAAAAAACCTTAAAAAGGAGGAGGAGCCTAGCGCGCAACCAAGATGGCCGCGTAGGTGCGAGGCTCCCGAGGACCTCCGCAACCTCCTACGTTTATCCTGTCTTCATCCTGAATCGGTTGAGGGGACTGTGTCGGTGAACCTGAGCCGAGGTGGTACCCGTTTTCCGTTTTTGAATCGGACCCCGGGGGCTGGGGTGGGCATCGACTGAAGTTTGCGGCCTTCTTCTCTCCTGACCCCGGACTCGAGTTTGGGGGTGACCCAGTGGCGAAGTGAATAACAACGGCGGGCCGGGCCTGGCGAGTCGCGTACCCCGCACTTTCACTTTCGCTTTTGAGTCCCCTTGCCGTCATCGCGAGTGGGACTACGGCGCTTCTTTGTGTGGTGGTGGCCTCGCTGGGGGACCCTGCCTGCCTGCCTGCGGGGACCCGCTCCGCCTTCCTGAGGTGACCCCCGGGGCTCACGGCCTTGATTGCTTGCTCTCCACTGCATGACTGGCGGGGGTGCGAGATACGCGACGATGGCCACGAAGCAGGATGGAGATCGGCTGAAGGCCAAATCGACCCGGCGTGGCACCGCACCTCAAGTCAACATTATGGATCGCTACACCCTCCCGAAGGGGTCTCCCGGCGGATCGCACAAGTCTTCCGAGTGTCCCCCGGATGCCCCGGATTTGCCTACGGATCTGACTTTGCAGGACGTCATGGGCGCCATTGCTGAGATGAAGACCTCAGTAGGCCAACAATTCGACACCTTGGCGCACAAACTCGATGCGGTCCTCATCGATGTCAACCTTGTTAGAGCAGATCTATCTAAGACAAATGACCGGGTTGACTCCTTGGCCCATACCGCGTCGGGCCTCACGACTGAGGTCGCGGCCCTTCAGACAGAGGTGCGCCGGCTCCGGCAGGCAAGTGCGCTCACGGATCGGCGCCTGGAGGACTCCGAGAGCAGGGCCCGGAGGAATAACATTCGCATCATCGGAGTGCCCGAGGGACGGGAGGACTCGGCGGCGGATCTCTTTGTGGAGGACCTGATTTCTACCCATCTCCAGCCTCGAGGACTGAGTAAATTCTTCGCGGTGGAGAGGGCCCATAGAGTTCCTGGCGGCAGACCGAAGGTCGGAGCTCCTCCGCGGCCTCTTATTGCCCGTATCTTCAACTTTCGGGATAGGGATGTGATTTTGCAAGCTTCCAGACTGCAAGGGCCGCTTAAGCTGGAGAACATGGAGGTGAACTTTTATCCTGATTTCACGCAGGCGGTCCAGAAGCAGAGACTGAGTTTCATGGGCGTTAAGCGGCGGCTTCGAGACATGAGCTTAAAATACGCCATGCTTTTCCCGGCCAGGCTGCGTGTGGAGGCTGATGGTCGCACTCACTTTTTTGACCGTCCCGAGGTGGCCGGGGACTGGTTGGACACTTTGTCTGGGGGACATGATCGGGATGGGATGGGGGCGGCGGGAGGAGAGTGCCCACCGGACCGGGTATGAGGTATTGACACTGGGGCTCATTCCTGATGATGCCACCTTTCGGCCAGGCTTAGGGTTTCTTGACTGTTGTGTCTTGTTTCCCCTCCGTTGGAGGTGGTGCTGTGTCTCGAGGGGGTTCTCTTTCCTCCTCTAGGGGGTCTTTGTAGTTTAGTTTACACAGGGGCGACAGGCACACTGCAAGTTGGGGGGGCTATTTGGGCTCATGCAGGGGTGCAGGGAGGGGGGAGTTTTGTTTGGGATGTTGGGTTGGGGTTGGGTATTGTTTATTTGTAAAACACACAAGATGATGGACGGAATGTTGCACAATGGCAAAACACTCACCCCCAGTCACAGATCTGGGTTTAATCCATCGTTATTTTGCTCACCACACCACCCCAGTTCAGACATGGCCATATGCAAATCAGTCTTGACCCTGTGCCTCATGGGAACAGTCCAGCCCGAACTGCCAAGCCATGTCTTCCCTGGACCGGAATCAAGCATCCTAGGACCGGTTTCTGGCTATCAGCCGTCATCAGCCAGGATAGCTTGACTCCAGTGGCGTAGTGAGCACGGGACCCACGTCTGGGCATACCCTTCCCACATAGGGTGAACAGCAAAACACACAAGATGATGGACGGAATGTTGCACAATGGCAAAACACTCACCCCCAGTCACAGATCTGGGTTTAATCCATCGTTATTTTGCTCACCACACCACCCCAGTTCAGACATGGCCATATGCAAATCAGTCTTGACCCTGTGCCTCATGGGAACAGTCCAGCCCGAACTGCCAAGCCATGTCTTCCCTGGACCGGAATCAAGCATCCTAGGACCGGTTTCTGGCTATCAGCCGTCATCAGCCAGGATAGCTTGACTCCAGTGGCGTAGTGAGCACGGGACCCACGTCTGGGCATACCCTTCCCACATAGGGTGAACAGCAAAACACACAAGATGATGGACGGAATGTTGCACAATGGCAAAACACTCACCCCCAGTCACAGATCTGGGTTTAATCCATCGTTATTTTGCTCACCACACCACCCCAGTTCAGACATGGCCATATGCAAATCAGTCTTGACCCTGTGCCTCATGGGAACAGTCCAGCCCGAACTGCCAAGCCATGTCTTCCCTGGACCGGAATCAAGCATCCTAGGACCGGTTTCTGGCTATCAGCCGTCATCAGCCAGGATAGCTTGACTCCAGTGGCGTAGTGAGCACGGGACCCACGTCTGGGCATACCCTTCCCACATAGGGTGAACAGCAAAACACACAAGATGATGGACGGAATGTTGCACAATGGCAAAACACTCACCCCCAGTCACAGATCTGGGTTTAATCCATCGTTATTTTGCTCACCACACCACCCCAGTTCAGACATGGCCATATGCAAATCAGTCTTGACCCTGTGCCTCATGGGAACAGTCCAGCCCGAACTGCCAAGCCATGTCTTCCCTGGACCGGAATCAAGCATCCTAGGACCGGTTTCTGGCTATCAGCCGTCATCAGCCAGGATAGCTTGACTCCAGTGGCGTAGTGAGCACGGGACCCACGTCTGGGCATACCCTTCCCACATAGGGTGAACAGCAAAACACACAAGATGATGGACGGAATGTTGCACAATGGCAAAACACTCACCCCCAGTCACAGATCTGGGTTTAATCCATCGTTATTTTGCTCACCACACCACCCCAGTTCAGACATGGCCATATGACTGGGGGTGAGTGTTTTGCCATTGTGCAACATTCCGTCCATCATCTTGTGTGTTTTGCTGTTCACCCTATGTGGGAAGGGTATGCCCAGACGTGGGTCCCGTGCTCACTACGCCACTGGAGTCAAGCTATCCTGGCTGATGACGGCTGATAGCCAGAAACCGGTCCTAGGATGCTTGATTCCGGTCCAGGGAAGACATGGCTTGGCAGTTCGGGCTGGACTGTTCCCATGAGGCACAGGGTCAAGACTGATTTGCATATGGCCATGTCTGAACTGGGGTGGTGTGGTGAGCAAAATAACGATGGATTAAACCCAGATCTGTGACTGGGGGTGAGTGTTTTGCCATTGTGCAACATTCCGTCCATCATCTTGTGTGTTTTGCTGTTCACCCTATGTGGGAAGGGTATGCCCAGACGTGGGTCCCGTGCTCACTACGCCACTGGAGTCAAGCTATCCTGGCTGATGACGGCTGATAGCCAGAAACCGGTCCTAGGATGCTTGATTCCGGTCCAGGGAAGACATGGCTTGGCAGTTCGGGCTGGACTGTTCCCATGAGGCACAGGGTCAAGACTGATTTGCATATGGCCATGTCTGAACTGGGGTGGTGTGGTGAGCAAAATAACGATGGATTAAACCCAGATCTGTGACTGGGGGTGAGTGTTTTGCCATTGTGCAACATTCCGTCCATCATCTTGTGTGTTTTGCTGTTCACCCTATGTGGGAAGGGTATGCCCAGACGTGGGTCCCGTGCTCACTACGCCACTGGAGTCAAGCTATCCTGGCTGATGACGGCTGATAGCCAGAAACCGGTCCTAGGATGCTTGATTCCGGTCCAGGGAAGACATGGCTTGGCAGTTCGGGCTGGACTGTTCCCATGAGGCACAGGGTCAAGACTGATTTGCATATGGCCATGTCTGAACTGGGGTGGTGTGGTGAGCAAAATAACGATGGATTAAACCCAGATCTGTGACTGGGGGTGAGTGTTTTGCCATTGTGCAACATTCCGTCCATCATCTTGTGTGTTTTATTGTTTATTTGTACCACAAGGCAGAAGTATTGTTGTGCTATCGCTAAAGTGCTCTCTGGGGGGAGATTGCTCGATTTTGGCTATGATGGGGGGTAGGGGACTGAGCCTTTTGTCCTGGAATGTCAATGGACTGGGGGACAGGATAAAACGGGGAGTGGTCCTGCAGTTCTTAAAACGAATTTCACCCGATATAGTATTTCTGCAGGAAACACACCTCATTGGAAACTCCTTTCGTGCCATGAACAGACGGGGCTATCGCCTTGCAGCCCACTCGGGCTTCACATCTGGTTCGAGGGGTGTGGGCATTATGGTTAAAACCTCGCTCCCGTTGGAGGTTGATGAGGTGCTCCATGATGATAGGGGACGATATACGGCTCTGGTGGGTAGATTGGAGGGTAAAGTGATTGTTTTGGTTTCTGTTTATGTCCCGCCAGGGTTGCAGACAACTAGTTTTGCTGATTTGGGGCGCCTTCTTCTTGGCCTGCCGGTGGGGATTCTAGTGGTTGGGGGGGATTTTAACGCTGTAATTTCCGGAAACGAGGATCGTCACCCTCCCAGGGATCTCCCCCGTGCCCAAGCTTGGTTATCTGGCCTCTTGGATACCCTGGGGCTGGTGGATTGTTGGCGGCTGAAACACCCTACGCAGATACAATACACCTTTCATTCCGGGGCTCATGGTAGTCTTTCGAGGCTTGATTATGTTCTGATGCCAGCAGCACAGGCAGGGAGGGTCGGGGAGGTACGACATCTGGCTCGGGGTATTTCAGATCACTCCCCGCTCCTGTTGTACTTCAACATTGTCCCGAGGGGGGAGGGGAGGGTGGTCCCGATTAATTCCTGGTACCTGCGTGACCCCACAATTCGCGCTGATTTGGTTAAATCTCTTGAGCGATATTTTGAAGACAATGTGGGGTCTGTGTCGTCTGCGGTTTCTTTGTGGGAGGCGTTTAAGACGGTACTCCGGGGGGAGGCCCTGTCCCTCATTTCCCATTCCCGGAGGCGCGAGCGGGAGGAGGTGACCCGTATCGAATCTGAGATAACTGAGTTGGAGGGTGATCTGGAGTGTGGGGTAATGGATGATAAACTGCATGCTCTCCGACTCAAACAGGCGGACTACAAGGCCCTAGTCACGGAGGCAGCCAGGGGCCTGAGTAGAGAGCAACAGGGGCGACTGTATGATGTGGGTGATAAGGCTGGTAAATTGATTGCGTGGCTGGATAAAAAGGAGAGAGCGAGTCGAGTTGTCCCGTCGATTGAGAGACTGGATGGTGTGTGTGTCACTGAGCCGGAGGAAATTGTTGAATGTTTCGCTGAGTATTTCCGTGGGGTGTATTCCCCGGTATCTTCCCGCTCGGAAGAGGATTCCCATGACCTGCTTAAAGACATTGCGCTGCCTTCCCTTTCGGAGGAGGATAAATTGTCGTTGGACGCGGCCCCGACATCTGAGGAGATTGCCCTCGCCATACGTTCGGTCGCCTCTGGCAAGGCCATGGGTCCTAATGGCCTTCCCATTGAATTGTACAAATTACGACCGGATACGCTGGCTCCGCATCTCCGCGCTATGTTCCTCGCGGCCCGGTCGGCGGGTTCCCTCCCGCTGGACCAGCGTCTTGCCACTATTGTGGTTATTCATAAGGAGGGGAGGCTGCGGGATCGGGTCACGTCTTACAGGCCCATTTCGCTGTTGAATGCGGAGCCCAAAATTCTCGCCAAGGTGCTGGCTAATCGGCTGGTTGGCGTGGTGTGCGATCTGATCCACCAGGACCAGTCCGGCTTTATCCCTCATCGCAACACCGCGCTTAACTTGCGGCGTCTGCACGGGGTGCTCGCGAGGGTCCCGTTCATACGAGAACCAGCCATTTTGGCGTCCTTGGACGCCACTATGGCGTTCGACACGCTTGAGTGGCCATATATTTGGGCGACGCTGGCTAAGTTTGGGTTTGGCCCAGGATTCATTGGCTGGGTGAAACTGTTGTATTCCGGACCGCTGGCGCAGGTGGCGGTGAATGGTAGAGTATCGGCGCTGTTTGAGCTGGGCAGGGGCACGCGGCAGGGCTGCCCGCTGTCGCCGCTCCTTTTTGCGCTTGCCTTGGAGCCCCTGGAGGAGTGGCTGCGGTGGCACCCTTCGATTCGTGGTCTCCGATGGACCCCCGAGTATGAGGATCGCGTATCCCTTTACGCGGACGATATTCTTTTGTACCTTGCTTCTCCGCGCAAATCACTGATTGTTTTAGTGGATGTGTTGCGTTCATTCGGCCGCAACTCCGGCTTAGTTATCAACTGGGCTAAATCCTGTGTGTATGTCCTCTCTGGGGAGGCTCCTATCCTTCCGCGGGGTTGTCCTATCCAGGTTGCTCCGCAGGGATTTAAGTATCTGGGTATCTTTATTACCCTGGACGCTGCGGCCCGATATAAACAGAACTTACTCCCCCCCTCCAGCGCTTGAAGGAGGATGTGGCGCGTTGGATGCGCTTGCCGCTCTCGCCGCTCGGCCGTGCGGCACTGTTTAAGATGATGTCGTTGCCACGTTTCTTATACGCCTTACAAAACACGATGGACGTCGTCCCGGCGCGCTACTTTCGGGAGGTGGAGGGTCTGCAGCGCCACCTGTTTTGGGATGGGAGGCCGCGTATCGCCCTCGCGAAGCTGACGCTCCCGTGGTATGACGGGGGGGTCGCCCTCCCAGACATCAAACGGTATTACTGGGCCTCCCAGCTGGCTGCGATAAACCACGGCCTTTATGGACCCACCCTTAACCCGGCTTTTGAAATGGACAAACTGTTACTGCCGGGTGGTGACTATAATCATGCGCTTTACTCTACATCGCTCGACGCACGTTTGACGGGCCCTACGCGGGTCGCGGTACGGGTGTGGCACGCGGCAAACTTGGCTATGGGGTGGAAGGATCGGTTGACCCGGGCGACGCCACTGTATGCATCTGAGCGACTGGGCTGCTTGTGGACCTCGAAAGGCTTTGAGAAGTGGGACATAATAGGCATCAGCAGGGTGGGCGATCTCTGGACGAGGGGGGGATTCAAAACATTCGATGTGCTGCAGAAGGAATTCCAGTTGCAGGACAGGGAGTACTTCCGATATGTACAGGTTCGTCACGCGCTGTGTTCTGTATTCCCGGATGTTGCCTCCATACCGGAGTGCTCCCCTCTGGAAGATAGAGTGCTAGATGGGCATGTACCGGATGGCACTATCTCATTGATTTATAAAAAGCTCATCAACGATCGCTCCGGACTGCTGACTGGCCTTCGTGAGGCATGGGTCGCCGATGGCTTGGAGCTGGATGACGAGGACTGGGTGTCTGCGGTGGCCTCCCCGAAAGAGGTGGCCATACCGGCCCGCCTTCGCTTCGTCCAGCTCAAAATACTCCACAGGGTCTATGTTTCGGGGCCGGGTCTGATGCGTATGGGATATGCCGTGGATGGACTGTGTAAGCGTGGGTGTGGTTTGTTAGGGACCTTTATCCATATTTTGTGGGAATGTCCGGAGGTGGCGCGATTCTGGCGTGGTGTACATGCGGTGTTGCAAGCGGTCACGCATGTGGCGCTGTTTCCCGAGGCTAGGAGATGTCTGCTAAATGTGTGGGAGCCGACTGATTATACGGTGCCGCAGACGTGGTGGGTGACTCTGGGATATATGGTGGCCAAGCGTGACATAGCACAATTGTGGGGCTCCCAGAGGTCACCAACGGTTTCGGTGTGGAAGGACAACATGGATTGGTGTATGTTTCGGGAGAAGGTAGTGTATGTGGCGAGAGGTAAGCCTGGGAAATGGGTGAAGGTGTGGGGCCCCTGGAACTCCTATCGTGGCGAGATTTGTACCCCGCCGCTGACGCCTGACTTGGCAGTGGCCCAGTCTCCCTAGTCTGCTTGTCACCTTGGTTCTGGGCATTGTGTCTACTCTGTTTCTGTCCCGGCCTGTCCCCCCCCCTATTCCTGTGGATCGGTAGGGTCCTCCCCAGGGGAGCTCATAATGCTGCTTTGACTTTTGCTGCCTTGTGGATTTGTTTGTGGTTTCTTATAAAAAATGGAACCGTCATTTGGGGGGTCCGGCCGGTGTGGCCGCCAACGCTTCCCTCGACTTCTGGGACCTTTATTACTTGCCGCTTGTGTTTAATGACTGTATTTTATGCTCTCACTGTTTGCTAGCGGCCGGCCTGAAGGTTGTAGGCCCATCTTTGTATATCTTTTGCATTCTGTAATAAAGGTTTAAAAAAAAAAAAAAAAAAAAAACCTTAAAAAATTTGCTGAAAAAACCATAGGTTTCACACATGTTATAGTTAGCTGGACATTTCACTCGTACAAAACCATTGAAATTCCCCCGTTATAGTTAGTTCAGCTAACTATAACTCGCGCAACCGCAATCCACTGCTGATGACTTCACATATTACATCACTCATGACATGGTCAGTGACATCACTAATGACATCACTGATGACATCTCAATTGACATCACTGATGACATCACTGTTGACATCATCCTTGTGTAAGAGTGGCAGACCTCCTCTCATCCTAATATAAACTTTGATACACACATTGAAAAATACAAACTAAAGTTTTGAAAACTATAGAGATTACCACTACCAGTTAGAACAAGCTATTCAGTAATTCCAAAATCTCCATACGCATCCACTCATTCATCAACACTTCTATATAGTCACTCATACATGTACTCAGTCATCATATATACTCATACACCTATACATCCTGTTACACACCTACACTCATACATAGAGTTACTCACACACATACTCACACATGCAAATAAACATCCATTTACTTGCATATACAGCTATACACACACCACTACACTTACTTCTACAGAAACGTACACATACTTACTCTCTTAACCAATCACTTATAGAAACACATACTTATTTATACAGGAACTCTTCCAATCTCTCACTCTCATATATCCTCACTTATATACATCAATACTCACATATAGTAGTTTAAAACATATGGACTTACTCATAAAGACACTATTCAGACAGTCATTCACTCTCTTACTCACCCATACACACACTCATCCACCCATACTGTCCTGCTCACATACTGTCTTCAAAACACATACAAACAGTGAGTCACTCATTCATGCATCTATACGCTAAGTAACATCCCCCACTGAACCATACAGACACTCATACTGATACTCTAAAAACGAACTAATAACCCATATACACACTCATGTAGCTACTCACCAACCCATGCAGCCACTTATACACAAAGTGAGACACTGACACAGATATTTAAATATTTAAGCATTACTCACTAATACTTGTATTCACTAAGATACTGTTAATAAGTCAGTTATACAATTAATTTTACAAAAAAAACATCAATTTAGACACTTATTTACCCATTTATTCTTCCATTAACCTTTAGATATACATATATAAAAAATATTTATTTTTCAGAAAGACACATATTCACTGGATGATGTCATCAAAGATGTCATCAGTGATGTCATTTGAGATGTCATCAGTGATGTCATGAGTGATGTCACTGACCATGTCATGAGTGATGTAATATGTGACGTCATCAGCAGTGGATTGCGGTCGCACAAGTTATAGTTAGCTGAACTAACTACAACGGGGGAATTTCAATGGTTTTGTACGAGTGAAATGTCCAGCTAACTATAACATGTGTGAAACCTATGGTTTTTTCAGTGAATTTGCAAGGTTTTTTAAATGCTAATTCCTAACTATAACATGTGTGAAACCTATGTTTTTTTCAGTGAATTTGCAAGGTTTTTTAAATGATAATTCCTAACTATAACATGTGTGAAACCTATGGTTTTTTCAGTGAATTTGCAAGGTTTTTTAAATGCTAATTCCTAACTATAACGTGTGTGAAACCTATGGTTTTTAAGTGAATTTGCAAGGTATTTTTAAATGCTAATTTCTAACTATAACATGTGTGAAACCTATGTTTTTTTTAGTGAATTTGTAAGGTTTTTTAAATGCTAATTTATGTATGTATTATTATATTTTTTATATATTTATTTTACAATAAACTACCTATGTATACAGTTATAGATTGACTGTATCCTGTAATATGGAATGGCGCAGCTCTTTTTTTAAAAAATTTGGATAAAGTTGAACAGCATAGTTAATATCTTCTATAAACTTATAAACAGTTTAAAATGTTTTTTTTTTTTTAAGGGTTTTTCAGGGTGCGCGCACCGTGCGCGCACCGGCAAATTTTTTTATTAAACGAAATGTTTTTTTTTTATTTACGAGGTCCTTTAGGAACCCCCTGAGAAGGTCTAGGGGGTCAGGGAGTGTCTTCCCTGCCTCCTTTTCATGTTTTAGAAATTGGGTTAAAAGTAATTCATTTCTGATCCGTGCTTGCACCGTGCGCGCATACGTGCGAGCACCGTGCGCGCACGGCAAGTCATGTGATTACGAAACAACACTTTTCATTGGTTCATAGTAGTTTCTGTTCCAGAATCTTCAAACACCACACCCACTCCCCTCACTATTTCTTCTTATTTCCTGGGACAAGGAGCTGAACAGCTATTCTAGTACAATTTTACTTGAAAATGGCAGAACAGCAGTCTACTTCAGGGAGTGAGGAGGAGACCTTTGTGATACCACCAAGGCAGACCAAACAAAAAGACTCTTTTATCTGGAAATTCTTCAACTTTCCAGAGGGCCAAAAGAAGGTCAATGCCCCGAAGGTGACATAAACTATTTGTGGAAGTGTGTTATCCAGAGGAGATCCCACCAAGAAATACTCGTTTAGTATTTATTCAATGTTGAGACACTTCAAGACAGTGCATCCTGCACCTTATGCTCGAGAGTCAACTAGAGCCCTAAGAGACAACCCTCCACCTGCTCAGCCGAGCACATCATCTGCGGCCGCAGATTCTCCGTGTACCAGGTCACTGAACATCCGCCCACTTTTCCAGAAGGTGCACATACATTGTAATGTGTGCAATGCTGTTCTTTGCTACGCTGAGAGCAGTATTAACTTGATCGAAAACAAAATACAGCAGCACACATGCTCCAGCCCATAATTTTTTTCATTTATTGTTTTTGTTCCTGTTGAACAGTATTTCATTACCAGTTTTTTTTGGGTGCTCTAAAAAAATTAAAAAAAATACACAATTGTTAAAAAACTAAAAAGAAAATACAAAACAAAAAAGACAAAAAAAACAGTTCTTTTCAGAACTCACTTCACTTCTCCAAGAAGAGCTATATTCCTAATATACTGTGTTGTAATTTTATTGAATGAATGTGTAGTGTATACATGAATGATTGAAATGATTGAAATGACTGAGTGAAGAGGAGGAAAGGACAGACAGAATGAGTGAGAAAAGGAAAGTATGATCAGTCATGAAAGGGAAGTGAAAGACTGACTGCAACAAAAGGACTAAGGGTAGAGGATACAGGTAAGAAGAGTGAATGAGTAAGGGAATGGCAGTGAGTGATGGAGAGTGATGGAGGGGGAGTGAGAAAAGGGGAGTAAGGGACGGAGATAGGAAAAGGGAGTAACAGATGAAGCGGATGAAGTACAGCAGGGTAAAGGGATTGAAAGTAAGAGAAGTGGAGTGATGGTGAGATAAGGGGTATGAGGATTAGAAAAGGGGGTAAGGGAAAGTGAGAGAAGGGGAGTGAGGGGATGGAGGGATTTAGGAAACTGGAGTGAGAGAAAGGGAGTCAGGATTTCAATGAGCAAAGGAGAGTGAGGGAGAGTGAAGGAAAGAATGCGAAAAGGTGAAGGGGTGTGAGATACAGACAGGAGGAAGTGAAGTAGGAGAATAGGAGTGACTATGAGTAAAGGATAGTGACAGTTAGGGAAGGTGAGGGAAGGAGAATGACAGAGAAGGTTAAAAAATTAACATAGATGGAAAATGAGTGATGGAGAGAGGAGGAGTGGTAGAAACAGAGATGTTAAGGAAATTAAGGGTAAGACAGACAAAGGGAGAGAGACAGAAACAGAGACAGAGAGCAAGGAACTGAGAAGGAGTAAGGCAGTTAGAATGACTGAGACATATGGAGACAGGGAGAGAAATATGGTTGAAAAAATTGTGATGGAGGCAGTAAACCTAGGGGAGTAGAAGGAGTGAGGGAGTTACGAAAGAGCAGTAAAGGAAGAAGAGAGAGGGAAGGGGAATGAGAAAAGCAGAGTGAGGAGAAGTGAAGAAAAGGTGACAGTGAAGCGGTGAGAAATACAGATATTTTAAACTTACCTGACCAACAAAATAACTTAATTAGAAATAAATGTTTTTTTTTTAATTACAAGAAAAATGGATTCAATTTCCTAAATTTTCTTTCTAGATCTGAAAAAAAAGAAAAAAAGTAGTAATATTTAACAATACATTTTAGAATACAGTACACATATTTTCATATTTAACAAAGTAATTTTTTGCCCTTTTTTGCTGTTTTCAGAATATATTGAATTTCACTGAAAATAGTGATATCAATTGTATTCATCACTTAACAGCAGGCAAAAAAATAAACAATCTGAAAGATTGTTTAAAAAAGCCCTGAATCTATCCTCAGTAAAACAAACCTTGATAGAAATGTAACATATATATTAAAAATATCTTCTAAGAACAATAACTATTTGCAATAAATAACGTCTGTGAATCTTGTTGCTTAAGCACATACACCAAAATAATATCTGTCAAAGAAGTCCACAATAGAAACATTTACCTTTCCATGAGGCCAAATGGTAATTTTTAAATCCTTTTTTGGTGAAATATCCAATGGTAATCCTATAAAATCGAAATAATGGTTTCTTCAGATGCTTCAATTTGTATCTAAAATTTTGGTTTTAGAAAAATTAAGTAGAAATTTGGTAATTCTGCAGGCAAACGTTGCTTGAAAATCAATTGAGAATCATTACAAAGTGTCCAGCCTTTTTTCACATTTTAGATAAACTGTGTAATGACCAGAAGTTATAGAAGGTCCATCATGGAAAATTATTGCAACTGCAACAAAAGTCTTTCCTGATATTGATAATTGATTTCCTACAAACCTCTTTATTAAAGTGTCCAATTTTGTTCCATCAGCTCTACAACGTTGCATCATTAAAATTATATACTGTCCATATTTCTTTAAAAATAACGTTGATAACATTTCTGATTTACATTGAGAACATTCCATGTTGTGATTTGCATCTTTAACTAATTTACTAAAAGTCACTGATTTACTCTCTGGTAATGTTAAATGTATGAACCTTTCAGAATCAACATTAGTGCTGCATGTGTTCATACAGTTTTCACAACAATGTTCCCATTTATAAGAGAGACCAAACATATTTTCTATTTCTACCCCTTCATCTTCCAGTACCATAAGCATACACATTAAGAATTCCTGTGCATCTTGCTGGACATTTTGTGTAAACTGTGTACATCCAGAACATACATCTAAAATATTTCTAACATCAGAAGCACTTTCTATTTTAGTTTTATCATTACTCAACTTCTCATAAAGGAAACTCAGCAGAGAACAAAATCTTTTTTCATGATTTAGGATTATCTGCTCTTGCAAACTTTCAAGATAAAATACAACATTCAGCACTACATTAGCGTAGAAGTTGACACCAGAGCTATTTTCAAAATGACAACCAACAACCTCTTCAACATTGTCCTTTTTCATTTTGCTTGCAATCACATCACTCTCTTTTTGTTTTCTCTTCTGTACATCCTCATTACAGATGTTTTCAATTCTCCTTTTCCGACAAACAACACGTTTTTCAAACACAGGATACTGACCTAAATGAGATTTGTGAATAGTTACAGCATATGCTAGAGAAAACGGAAACTGCTTCCTACGTACATATAAGTCTTTCACAAGCAAAAAACAAACTGAACAACGACTAATGTCTTTAACCTCTTCAATCTGATCAAATTTTATTTTTAAATATTCAATTCCATCTTTTTTCTGGTAATTAACAAAACCCACAACTTTACCCATAGCTCCATTCACTAAACCTTTTTCTACATTCAAATTACGTCTTAAAATTACTCGACAGTTCATACATACATAAAGATTCTTTTCTAAACCAGCTGTTTGATATGTTTTTCTCTAGAGAATCCAATTTAGTTTTCAATTTGCCTGTCAATATAATAGTTATTCCTTCATGCTGTATATTATCCACGGCTCCCATTTTCATAATCTCTTCTTTTTCCAATTTCAAAAGTTCTTCATTGAATATAGAGCATTCATGTAGTGTTGGCATTAAGCAGATGACAGTATTTTTTCTGCAATTTTCTTGTATATTTTCTCTGGAACTATTTGTTCTGTTGGAAACAAATTACATAGCAATCGACTCTGTAAAGCTTTTCTGCCATGTTCTGTGAGCAGTCCAATTCTGATATCTTTGAGAATACTTGCATAATCATCATCATTTGCTTGCCGCATATTGGTAATGAGTTTTTTGTACTCAAAGTATGACCAAATATTCACATTACCTATACTTCCTAATGACTTTTTCGTGTCTTCATGTGCAAGAGTATTAAATACTGGTTGTCCTTTAACTGGAGTGAGCTGCAGTAGATCCCCAAAAACTATAACATGTTTTCCTCCAAATAACACGTCATAGTCTGTCTTTAGAATTTGCTGCATTCTTAAATGCACAAAGGCAAGCATTAAGTTTGATACCATGCTTACCTCATCAATAATGAGAACTTTCATTTTCTTCAACACTCTTAAAACTTCAAAACATGCTTCTCCTGTTAGCTTGTGGTATTCTATTTTGTTCTCATGCTCTATTGGTAACATTAGCAAACTATGTAAGGTAATTCCTTTTATGTTATATGCTGCTAACCCAGTTGGAGCAGTAACAACACAAGACAAAGTTGAATCAGTTTTTTTCTGTAGGTAGCTTCTAATTACTTTAATAAAGAAACTTTTTCCAGTTCCAACTTGTCCACTCACATACATTCTGATTGGTTCAAATGATGTGCATGAGCACTCTTTATTTTCATGTAGTAATCCATGATCAATTTGTTTTGTGACTTCTTCATAAATTTGATGTTGTTCATCATTCAGTTGTTGTTCCAAATTTGGTAAGTCTATTAAATCTTCCTGAGCTTGATTCATAGCTGTTTCCACTTCAGTCATGGCTATTGCAGCTTCATTTTCTACGATTGGTTGTCCTAGGGGATCTTGACTGAGCGTACCAGAACTTTGACTGTCTTGAGAACTGTCTCTAGCTACTTCAGCTGCAATTGTAGCTTCTTGTTCAATTTCTTCATTTAACATCTGTACATAATTTGTGAAAGTACTGCATTCTATGCTATCTTTACATGCATTAAAGGAATCTTCATAGCTCTGAAAATCTCCAAGTAATTCATCCTCTGAACGCCACGGTTTAAACAGCTGTAAAAGTGCTAAGTAGTAAAATTCCTTTTTGTCAGTAGTGTCGCAACTCAGCTTCCTGTGATTAATCAAACTTCCTTTTGTGTGTTTCACCAAACATCCTTCCTCACCAATGACTTTATATTTTCCATTGTTGATGTCTTCTGTGGCATTCCGTGTAAAAATGTAGTTCTGCAGCACTTCATAGAGACACATGTTCTCAAGATGATGACTTCTGTTTGGGTAATATGTGTCCAACATATTTATTTTCAAAATGTCTGTACTTTCTGGTTCGTTCTCTGCTAAATATTCAAATTCTCGAATAGATTTCAGTACCCGATTTTGCATTCCTGCAAGGCCTAAACGTACCCAAATTATTCTTCTGGATTTGGAGTACAGACTTGCAGATGATAACCTATCTGAGCATTCGTATGACCCAATTTCTCGATGCGATAACATCTTTAAACTGAAACTGTATAGCTTTTTACTGACAGCCTTCTCGTGAGAAATCTCTTCCCACATTTCTTTCAATTCCGTTTTCTCAGATTTAGTGATGTAAGATGTGACATACCGAGCAACAGCAATAGAATTGTCAGCTACATACTGAATATCCATGTTAGCATTCCACATGGATAAAATGACTGGGTTGTAGTCATTTATATATTTTGACTCTTCTTTTCTTCTTAGGTTGTAGATATTTTTTGGAGATTTTCTTGTAATGGTATGTCGCACAGCTGACATAAAACTGTTTACTCTTCCTTTTGAAAGAACAGGTCGTGGAAATCCAAATCGACATTTTGTGTAGAATTTATCTTTACTCTTGTACTTTCGTCGACAGTATTTTTCACACCGATGACTTTGGAAACGTAAAACTTGCTCTTTTAAGATTTTTTCTTCTGTGCTTTTAGGTATAGCACATGTTGGATATTCTTCAATGAAAGATAAAACTGCATCATCAGAATCTGTTCCAAATTTTGGGGCATCCTTGATCCACAACAGCGTATGAATATGAGGAGCACCTCTTGCTTGGTACTCTTTTCTCCAAAAGAAATCCACAACTTCTCCAAGAGGTGGATTTTTTTATTGCAGATGAAGGACATCATAGCCTCAAATCTATGATTGAAATATCTGCAAACATTAACCGGATCCAATGAGCACAATTCTCCTGCTGTCTTGTATTGGATGTTTTCAATATTTGAATTTGCCTCTCGAAGAAAATCCAGTAAATCATCCCAAGCGTACTCAGCACAGCTTAGGGTTAGGAACCATGTAGGAGTTCCTACATTCCGTAACATACATTTCAATTCTCCATGGCGTCGGTACCAATATTCATTAGTTCCACGCTGACAAGCCATCAGATTAATCAATTGAGATTCCAAATGATCATCTCGCTGTTGCACTTTGTTCACAAAATCCCTTGCAGACATATTATGTAGATGTACTCCAGTTTTTAAAATGTGATTTACTGCATAAGATAGTTCAGACAAGTCACTTTCAAATAAAAGATGGAACAAATAAGGAATACTTTGACAAAATCTTGGATCTTCTGCACATAATCTTGTAGTCCGATACTCAGAAGCAGGAATCTGTACTGGACGTTCATCATATCGTCCACCTTTTCCTGTAGGAAACAGCTGGAGAAAACAACGAGCTTCCAAGTTCTCCTCCCATACACTCACGGGAGTTCCTTTTGCTTTTTTCATCTCAAACAGATCAATAGTGTTTCCCATAACTTCTTTAGAATGAAGAGGATGTATGCTGAAATGTTCATAAATTTCTTCTTCTTTTGACTTATCCACTTTTTCAATTTGCCCAGTTGGTATTCCTGTGTCTGCTAGTAAAACTTCTTCATCTTCATCCATATGAATTGATTCATAGTACTTATTATTTCTTTTCAAATATAAATTTGCTCTTTGTACTTTTCGTACATCTACTAGCTCCTGCCAAATTTTCTTATTCTTTGTAGGTACACCATTAACCAGAATAACTAATGGTTCAGTTTCCAAACTATCTGCATCAATTGTTTCAATGTTTTTTTTAAAATCTAATGGCAAATAGACAACTCTTCCTTTTAAACCTCTTTGTAAATCTGAAGAAGGTAATTTACCTGTTTTGGGCTCCATACGAACTATAGTCTGAAACGGATGGACACATTGAATGAGTATAGACTCATACGTATTTAAATCGCTAAGTTCTGCAGGAATATCAACCAATTCTAAATTATCATGTACAGCTCTAGCTGGCATTTTATTTTCTTCTAACTTGTTATAACAGTATTTACAAATATGCTGATCTTCACCCAAATCAAAACAATGTTCCAGAAACAAATATGTAGCAAAATCCTTCCACTCATAATTATTTTCTTTTTCACTTTTTTTATAGAGATCAACATTCCTTGTTTGGGTTTTATAATGGCTTCTCCGGCAACAAATACAAGTAATATTTGGTCTTTCATTAGAGATGATAGTAAATTTTGTCATTTGATCTTCAAAATTTTTACTAACAATGGGTTCTACATTCTCTTCCACATTTTCTTCAATAACTATGTCATTTCCTGCACTTTCTTGTTCTGGACCAAAGTAACAAAACTGAATATCATCAGTAACCTTCTCTACATCTGATACAGATCCACGCAACAGAGCACTATTCAACTCATTTAACTTTAGTGCTGGACTTTTAGCAAAATACAATCTTCTCACAAACTTTCTCATTTCAGTATGATGTACTGCCAGCATCCTAAAATGGCGAAAAACACTTTGACAAACTTTCCTAGAAAGACAAGCCAGAGAATGTCCTTGCAAACCAGTATTCTTTCTCACTCTGCATGGATCTAGTCTTTAAAGCACCTTAATCTTCTGTTTAACACTTTTTTTTACTATATTCTCTTAGAAAGTCACATAATTTATCAATAGATTCTTGTCGTACAGTACACATACTACTACAATTCCAAGTGTACACTGGGGCTTTAGGACGTTTCCCCATAACCTCATCAGCTAACACTTCTTCCTCATTTCTTGGAACCATTTTCTCCTTTTTGATTACACAACCATCTTTAACTTCATAAGTTCGACCACTGGTGTCAACTGCATGCAGCAAACTATTACTTTGAAGATAACTCTCTTCATTAAAAAATGGTTCAGTACTTGAACTATGCTTCCATTCTCCTAAGAACACATTACAAAAGTTATTTTTTTTCACTACTCTTTTCCTTTTGCTTTTTGACTTTATTACATTGACTATTTTATCTAATGTACGGATCCTGTTCAAAATTAAAATGAATAGCTTTCTTTTTAATTCCAAAGCCTTTGCAACAATTGATTCAATATGTTTCTTTTTCTTATAAAATATTGCTTTCTTCCTATATTTTTTTCACATCCCTTAGCAAATTGAACACCACTCTTCTCTGAAACCTTTTTTTATGAATGTTTTGAAATTCTGTTTTTCTTTTTAAGTCATTCTTTCTTGCTTCTGATTGTACATTAGCATTTAGTATTTTCTTTCTATTGTCTTGTTGTTTTCTTCTTGAAACACTATTTACAGTGGATATACTTTGTAAATTCTTTCTATGTTTGAGGATATTTTAAAAAAAATCCTTAGTCTGCTTACCAGAAGACTTTTTCTTTTTTCCAACATGAGGTTCTTCAACTAATTTTTGTTGTCCAGTTGTCTTCAAATATACATGTTTTTGCTGTTCTTTTCTCTTTCTTGATTTTATAGGCATGTTTAATTTATTTCAGTGTTGTTCAGCAATACCTAAAGGAAACAAAAAAAAAATACCTTATGTAATTTAAATATATTACTATATTTTTTTGAGCTTTTCAAATCCTATCATATGAGCTGCCACTTTCCTACGAGTGCAAGTCTTACAGAACAAGAGCAACACGAATTAAATCTCTGACAACAATTCCTGTGTGCAGATAGACTCATGGTGTGATTCTAGGCAGAAAACGATATTTGATTGGCAATTTCAAAGCACATTTACTACTGTGGTAGAGCAAGTGATAATTACTGTAACAGCCTGACACATTTTCCTTATAGTTTAGAGAGGCAGAAAAGAGCACATGTCCTAACAGCTACTTGAGACCATGAGCATGTGGAACCTGGGTGAGTGATTAGACTAGAGCAAAGGAAATGAGCCTTGGTGATGTTGAATGTGTAAGCGTTACACACTGCTATCTGAAATACCACACAGTGCTGAATAGTAAGCATGGGAGTGCAGGAGAAGCAGCTGGCTGTGTGCTAAGAGTGTGTTTCTGTAGACTGTGTATTGTCAGGTGCAAGAGAGATCTGCATGGACACTTGCACAACTGCATGAAGACTGCAGAGATGTATGTAAGATCACCTGTGGTAAGGGAGTTTTGAACATGTAGGAACTACCTCACCCATTGCAGGAGTGGAAGGAAAATCTACCCTGTTGTTTTCAAATGTGTTAGCATTTGCTTCTCATCTGCGAGATAGTGATTTGTGCTGAATGCTAACCATCACAGTTCAAGAAAACAAGCTGCCCTTTTCCTACGAGTGCAAGTCTTACAGAACAAGAGCAACACAAATTAAATCTCTGACAACAATTCCTGTGTGCACACAGACTCATGATGTGATTCTAGGCACAAAACAGTATTCCTAGGTGATATCAGTACACCTTAACTTATGGTGAAGACATACTCCATAATATCTTACAAGTTCAAGGCAGTTAAATATCTTCCAAAACATAAAATGTAAAACACAACTTTAAAAGAAGAAACAAATTTCTATTATTTATATCAAAATACACCACATACATCCCCTCTCAAATTCATAACTCACCTTTAAAAGTAGTTAGTTGAGAAAGAAATGTGCCACTCACACAGCAGATTATCAGAGCCAGAATCTCTGAGCTGTACTCCTCTCACCAGAACCACTAAATGGTAACATTTCTCTCTATTTTTTCACACATATACATGTTAACTTCAAATCACATTGCTTCCCACATTTTTTTAAATGGAAACACACATTTCTATTGGTTGAAAATGTCAACCCTTTCCAAATGATTCCTACCCCCAACATAACTTCTGCCTGCTACCATAGCAACAGATCATGGAACACTGGTGTGAGCAGAGAGGTCAGAAGTTCAACACACAATGTTATTAATCCAAAGAGCAAGAGTGCTTGACTTTTCAAACCTAACAGCATATCCAAAGTAATCTTCTGTGGGAACACATTTTTCTGAACCAATACAAAACATGCTTTTAAAAATTTTAACATACAGCCTAGTTTTTAGTGTTGAATGGTCTGAAACAGCCAATGAGTTCTTTTTATTAAAAAAGTATGTAAGCCTCCATTTTACAACTATCTTTCTTTTCATATTGCCATTCTACTGAAAGACACCTTCTGAGTGCATCCAGATCTCCTTGAAAGATGTTCACAGTGTGGATTGTAGGTCATACTCATAGCTATGTCTACTGGAGTGAAAAGTATGCGGAAAAAAGAGGTTTTGTGAAAGACCTTGCTTTGCCAAATGTGAACATTAAATGGATTGGTCAGAGAGGGTTAAAGTGGCACCAATTAATGCCTTTGGTGAAATCCTTTCTACATCTCCCACAGCCTGACCCTATAATTGTGCACTGTGGTGGAAATGACCTAGGCACTTTAACTGGGGTAGGTCTGGAAATGCTTGTTAAGGACACCTTTGTGCAATTGATGTCACTTTTTCCACAAACTACCTTTGTATATTCTAATATATGCCAAAGGCAAAAGTGGAACTGGTCCAACCAATATTGTCCGCAGATTGAGAAAGCAAAAAAGCACGCAAATAAGTCTGTTTCTGCTTTCCTCAGAGACTATGGCATGGGTTCTATATACCACAACAACTTGCGTTACAACATGCAAGGCATTTATAGAGGAGACGGTGTACATTTCACAGATGAAGGGAACAGAGTCTTCCTCTTGAACTTTAGACTCTGCATCGGTACTTACTTGTAGGTACAAAAAATCACTCAATGAACACAACGGCTCTTTTTAGAGCCAACCAACATCTAAACACTTAAAATTGATTTTTAATTCTATTTTTTAAATTAATTTTTTGCCGCCATGCGCGCACGGTGCGCGCACCGCGCAATATTTATAAAAATGTTTTTTTTGGGGGGGACCTTAGGGGTCTTTCATGGTCCCCCTGAGAAGGCCTAGGTGGTCAGGGACTCTCTACCCTGCCCCCTTTTCACGTTCTCCACTTGTGTTTTTAGCTCTCTTCTGCCTCTAAAACTCAAAATGGCGGCTGGGGGGTGCGCGCACCGTGCGCGCACACTGCGATTTTTAAAAAAAATAAAAAAAAAATTTTTTTCACCCTTCGGGGTCCTTCAGGGACCCCCTGACAAAGGCTAGGGGGTCAGGAACTTTCTACCCTGCCCCCTTTTCACGTTCTCCACCTTTCTTTTTCACTGTCACACACAAAATGGCGTCCGACACTTCCTGATTTCAACCGATTAAAATGTTGACTGACATCTAACCACCAATCAGAATTACGCTCGCGGACATTTGGTGCGCACCCTGTGCGAGCACCGTGCGCGCACGGTGCGCGCATATAGATATTTATGTACTTTTAACTGCAATTTTACTACTGAACAGATTGACACCATATATGCAAAAGGCACATGCCTGACTTGAGGACTACCTCTTTGCCAAATTTCAAGTAATTCTGTTCAGCCGTTCGGGCTGTACCTTCGACTAAAGGTCCTATGGGAAAATGCATGGGGAAAACGCGTTTTGGGACCCCCCTTTTTTCTCAGCCCCCGCTTGACGAATCACCCGAGACTTTCATGGTAGGAGCTGAGCGGAGTGCCCCATTAGTTTTGAAAATTTCACGAAGATAAGTCAACCGGCGCCAAAGCTATTCAAAATAGAATTTTCAGATTTCCTATGGGAACTCGGTCCTAACTATAACTATCTACTGGCGACCGCCAGTAGATAATATACACATTATATATATATAGCCCGAACGGCTGAACAGAATTACTTGAAATTTGGCAAAGAGGTAGTCCTCGGGTCAGGCATGTGCCTTTTGCATATATGGTGTCAATCTGTTCAGTAGTTCCTGATAAAATTACAGTTAAAAGCACATAAATATCTATGCCGTGCGCGAGCGTATTTCTGATTGGTGGATTCATGTCAGTCAACATTCGAATCGGTCGAAATCAGGAAGTGTCGACCGCCATTTTGTGTGTGACAGTGAAAAAGAAAGGTGGAGACCGTGAAAAGGGGGCAGGGTACAGAGTTCCTGACCCCCTAGCTTTTGTCAGGGGGTCCCTGAAGGACGATGAAGGGTGAAAAAAACATGTTATTTTTTTTTTTTAAACCGCGGGGTGCGCGTACGGTGCGCGCACCGTCGTGAGGTGCGCGCATGGTGCGCGCACGGCAGAATCATAAAAAAATAGAATTAAAAATCAAATTTCAGTGTTTAGATATTAGGTGGCTCTAAAAAGAGCCGTTGTGTTAATTGAGGGACAGAGGAAAAAAAGACATGGAAAAAATTATAGGGTGCCGCACGTGTGCTGCTGTATCTTGCTCTCTATCAGCAGAATGCTGGTTTCCGCATAAGAGAGAAGAGCATTGCACGCATTGCACCGTATATGCACCCTCTTAAACAGAGGGTGTATATCCAGAGGAACCAAAGAAGGTGAAGCTGCCGCCGCAGATGAAGTGCTCGGCTGAGCTGCCGATGATGTGCTCGGCTGAGCTGCTGCGGATGTGCTCGGCTGAGCTGCTGGAAGGTTTTCTCTAGCAGCTCGAGCATAAGCCACAGGATGTACATCTCTAACGTGCCTGATCATAGTGAAGATACTAAAAGAGTATTTCTTTTTAGGATCTCCTCTTGATAAGACACGATCACAAAGAGTGCAGGTGACTTTTGGAGCATTCACCTTCTTCTGCCCGTGTGGAAATATAAAAAATTGCCATATAAAAGAGTCATTCTGTTTCCTCTGTCTCTGTCTCACAAGGGTCTCCTGCTCACTCCCAGAAGATGACTGCTGCTCTGCCATTCTCAAGTACTGGAGTACTGGAAAAGCTGCTCAGCTCCTTCTCCCAGGGAATCAGAAGTAATAATGAGGGGAGTGGGTGTGGTGTTGGAAGTTTCTGGAACTGAAACTACTATAAACCAATGAAAAGTGTTATTTCTAAATCACATGATTTGCCGTGCGCGCACCGTTCGCGCACGGTACACGCACGGAGCACGCATGCATGCACGTACGGAGCACGTGCGCATGCGCGTACGCGTATGGAGCACACACGTACGGAGCACGCACGACGTACGCATGCGCACGTGGAGCACGTACGCTTGCGCACACGGAGTACGTACGCATGCGTGCACCGTGCGCGCCCCGTGCGCGCACGGACAAAAACACTTAAATATAAAAAAAAACATTTTTTAAGTGTTTATAAGTTTATAGAAGATATTAACTATGCTGTTCAACTCTTTCCAAATAAAAAAAAAAAAAAAACTGAGCCATTCCATATTACAGGATAAAGTTAATCTATAACTATATATATAGGTAGCTTATTGTAAAATAAATATTTAAAAAATATAAAAATACATTCATAAATTAGCATTTAAAAAACCTTGCAAATTCACTGAAAAAACCATAGGTTTCACACACGTTATAGTTAGGAATTAGCATTTCAAAAACCTTGCAAATTCAATGAAAAAACCATAGGTTTCATACATGTTATAGTTAGCTGGACATTTCACTCGTGAAAAACCAATGAAATTCCCCCGTTATAGTTAGTTCAGCTAACTATAACTCGCTCGCCCGCAATCCACTGCTGATGACGTCACATATTACATCACTCATGACATGGTCAGTGACATCACTCATGACATCACTGATGACGTCATCCATGTGATAAATTACCACATCTTCTCACACCCTAATATAACCTTTGATACACCGACTCAAAATTTAAGAGTTCCATTCTCAAAACCATACATACTGCAATACCAATAACTACATAGCCACTTATTAACTCTTAGGTCTACATACACCTCCACTCATTCACCTGTACAGTCACTCATACTTACAGTCACAACATACAAAACTATCATATGCATTTATACACCTAGATAGACACTCACACACTACCAATCATCCATAGAGGTACTCTCACACCTACTCAGTCATGCAAATAATCACACTCCCATTTACTCACCTATGTGGTTATACACACTCAAGTTCATTTACTCATAAAAATAGTATCACATTCTTACGCTCTTATAGAATCATTGATGCAAGCACACACTCATCCATACAGTCAATCTCACAATCACACACTCTCACATCTACCCACTTATATACTCTTACACGCACATATACTGCCTTTCACATATGTAGTTAGTCACAAATGTACCACTGAGATATACATTCAATCCCTAACACACCCATACATACACTCACTCAACCATACAGTCCATCACAGATGCACTCTTAAAACCATGCACCCATAGAATCACCCACTCACACATCTATGCATAGAGTCACACACACCCTACCCACACAAACACTCAGGATCCCATACAGATACTCAGACAAGCAATCAATAAATCATATAGACACTCATATAGGTATTCACAAAACCATGCAGCCACTTACACACCAACATACAGAAACATACAGACATTTACACAGTTTAGTCACTAGTCTGCAGTAAGATACATTTAATGACTCACTTATAGAGTTAGTTACGCACCACAGAAAATCATCCATTTACACACTTGTACACCCACTCATTCTTCAACAGGCCTTTCCCTATATATATTAAACATATTAAAATTGTTAAGAAACACATACTCAATGCATGATGTCATCAGTGATGTCATTTGAGATGTCATCAGTGATGTCATGAGTGATGTCACTGACCATGTCA
Source organism: Triturus cristatus (assembly GCF_964204655.1). NCBI lineage: Eukaryota > Metazoa > Chordata > Amphibia > Caudata > Salamandridae > Triturus > Triturus cristatus. The sequence goes on along the minus strand of NC_140594.1, from coordinate 222,657,920 downwards.
TGAGTGATGTAATATGTGACGTCATCAGCAGTGGATTGCGGGCGCGCGAGTTATAGTTAGCTGAACTAACTATAACGGGGGAATTTCATTGGTTTCTTACGAGTGAAATGTCCAGCTAACTATAATGTGTGAAACCTATGGTTTTTTCAGTGAATATATATATATATATACATACACACACATATATATATATATCTACTTCACACAGGGCGGGATGCATGGCCATACCTACCCCCTCTGATTGGTTTCCATGGCACAGAGGTTGATGCGGTTTGGGGACCCAGGGAAGCGCCTGACTAACATCGCAGCAGGACATTGGTTTTGGAAGAATCTCCGTTTGTTTGGCACGCAGTACGACCATTCTCACAATTTCATACCCCACTGCATCACCTACCTGATAGCCAACAGCATTCTGGGACTAGTAGTTCACCATCAATCTCGTGAGCTACTTCGTGTGAGCAGTTTCACCTGTGTGGGGGCGGAGCCAACATTGTCCTATAACATCGAAGCAGGGCTCACTTCAAACGGAACTGCCAAAACCTCCTGAACACTGCTTGGGCACTGAGGAAGGCCGACAGGCCGAAATTCATTTGCCGACAATAAAAGTGGTTCCCTGGATTTCCCCCGTGTGGCCTCTGCTTTCTTCGTGAGGAGGGAGTTTGTGGCGATATTGTGCACGTCGGCCGGAGACGTGATACAGAGGCACCCGCATTGCAAAAGGGTCCCAGCTCTTCTGGCTGCTGCTTCGGCGGTTTCTCTGACATTTCAAGGTATTGATAAGCTGGGACACGCCTCAACGCTGTGGAAGGAAAATGGTGGTTGTGAAGTATTCTACTTCACACAGGGCGGGATGCATGGCCATACCTACCCCCTCTGATTGGTTTCCATGGCACAGAGGTTGATGCGGTTTGGGGACCCAGGGAAGCGCCTGACTAACATCGCAGCAGGACATTGGTTTTGGAAGAATCTCCGTTTGTTTGGCACGCAGTACGACCATTCTCACAATTTCATACCCCACTGCATCACCTACCTGATAGCCAACAGCATTCTGGGACTAGTAGTTCACCATCAATCTCGTGAGCTACTTCGTGTGAGCAGTTTCACCTGTGTGGGGGCGGAGCCAACATTGTCCTATAACATCGAAGCAGGGCTCACTTCAAACGGAACTGCCAAAACCTCCTGAACACTGCTTGGGCGCTGAGGAAGGCCGACAGGCCGAAATGCATTTGCCGACAATAAAAGTGGTTCCCTGGATTTCCCCCGTGTGGCCTCTGCTTTCTTCGTGAGGAGGGAGTTTGTGGCGACACATATATATATATATATATATACATATATATATTCACTGAAAAAACCATAGGTTTCACACATGTTATAGTTAGCTGGACATTTTACTGATAAAAAACCAATGAAATTCCCCCGTTATAGTTACTGTAGGCAACTATAACTCACGCGACCGCAATCCTCTGCTGATGCTAATACTGTATTTAGACACTTATTTGCCCATATCTTCTTCCATTAAATTTTAGCTATACATATATTACAAATATTTTTTTTTCATAAAGACACATATGTCATCAGCAGAGGATTACGGTCGCGTGAGTTATAGTTGCCTACAGTAACTATAACGGGGGAATTTCATTGGTTTTTTATCAGTAAAATGTCCAGCTAACTATAACATGTGTGAAACCTATGGTTTTTTCAGTGAATTAGCAAGGTTTTTTAAATGCTATTTCCTAACTATAACGTGTGTGAAACCTATGTTTTTTTCAGTGAATTTGTACGTTTTTTTAAATGCTAAGTTACTTTACGCCATTTGTGGCGTGCGCGCCCACTTAACGCAGTTCGTTCCGTGCACGGTTTTTATCAACTTTAATAAGCCCTGTACATTTGGTGGCCTTCGGCCACCAAAAGCACAGAGGGTGAGGTCAATGTGGATAGTGTTTTTTTTATTTCGATTTTATAATTTCATGTTGCCAAAATTACGTTTTTTTTCTCTATTAATAAGCCCTGCACATTTGGTGGCCTGCGGCCACCAAAAGCACAGGGGGTGGGGTAAGTGTGGATAGTGTTTTTTTTATTTTTATTTTTTTACCGTAAGCGTACGGTAAGCTTACGGTAAGCGTACGGTAAGCGTACCCCGCGAAATTGCCGAAAAAAAAATAAAACCGTTTTTGCTCTGGGGGGATGTTTGGGGACTCCCTCAACATGACTATGTGGGAGGGAGTTGTCAAAACAGCCCCGTAACATGTTTTTGGCCATCATGTTTGATAAACAACACTCAGTGCGAGAGACAAAATGGCGGACGCCGCTTCCTGGTTTCGGCCGATTCGAATGTTTACTAAGATCTAAGAGCCAATCAGAATCGCGCTCGCGCACGCCACCGTAAGCTTACGGTAAGCGTACGGTAAGCGTACGGTAAGCGTACCGTAAGCGGGCTCAGATATATATATTGATTTAAAGGCTATTTTCTCAGAATCTACTGAACAGATTTACACCAAACCTACAAAAGGCACTTCCTTGACCTAGGGACTACCTCTCTGCCAAATTTCTAGTAATTCTGTTCAGCCGTTCGGGCTGTAGCTCGTTCTAAAGGTCCTATGGAAAAATGCATGGGAAAAACTCGTTTTGGGACCCCCCTTTTATCTCAGCCCCCGCTTGACGAATCCCCCCGAGACTTTCAGGGTAGGAGCGGAGCGTAGCGCCCCACCTATTTTGAGAAATTCGCGAGGATTCGTCGACCGGCGCCAAAGTTATTCAAAATAGAATGTTGAGGTTTTCCTATGGAAACGTGGTCCTAACTATAACTACCTACTGGCGACCGCCAGTAGGTAATATGTATATATATATATATTTTTTTTTACACCAATTTCCTCAGAAAGGAAGCACTGCACGCCAAAGAAGTTGTATGATTCAGGATTTATTTTCCGTGCAAATAGTCACCAACCTATGGTGGAGGTTGGTGACTATTTGCATGGAAAATAAATCCTGAATCATACAACTTCTTCGGCGTGCAGTGCTTCCTTTCTGAGGAAATTGGTGTAAAATTGATTACGAGAACTGGCCCGTTCTCGACACTAGCACCCGCTATGAGATAGCGCGCTCTCCTTTTGGGCCGTTTGACGATGATATATATGTATATATATATATATATATATATATATATATATATATATATATTACCTACCGGCGGTCGCCAGTAGGTAGCTATAGCTAGGACCTATTATCCATAGGAAAATGGTAACATTCTATTGCGAATAACTTTGGTGCCGTTTGACGAATCTTCGCGAAATCTTCAAAACTAATGGCCCGTTCCAGTCAGGTCCTATCCTGAAAGTTTAGAGGGTGATTTGTCAAGAGGGGGCTGAGAAAAAAGACGGGTCCCAAAATGTGTTTTCCCCATGTTATTCCCCTTAGGAAATTTTTTACATGGCTACAGCCCGAACTGCTGAATGGAATTACACCAAATTTTGCAAAAAGGTAGCTCTTGGTTCAGAAAGCACCCTTTTTTATGAAAATGGTGTAAATCCGTTCAGTAGTTCCTGAGAAATTCAAATAATAGTGGTGAAAAAATAATTTTCCCATAGGAAACTTTAGACACTCTTATAGCAAAAGCTGCATAACGGAATTACACCAAATTTGGCAAAAAGGTGCTGCTTGGCTCAGAAAGCGAACTTTTTAAAAATGGTGTAAATCCGTTCAGTAGTTTGGAGAAATGGAGAAATAAAGATAGTGATATCTATGGCCACGGAGGAACCACGCACCTTGCGTGCACCCTGCGCGCACCCCTCCCGATCACGAGCTTCATGTTAATTGGCTGTCAACACTCCAAACCATTTTGTGCCTCGGTAGAATAGTGGCAGAAGAAAACTGAAAAACAAATGTGGAAATCAGGAAAAGGGGGCAGGGTAGAAACACCCTGATCCCCTAATTGTGCTAAGGGGGTCCCAGAAGGACCCCCAGGGCAAAAAAATTATTATTTTTTGGGAAAAATCAGCCGAATACGCACAGGGTGCGTGGATCCTGCTGCGAAAATGAAAAAAAAAAAACGTTATTAATTAGCCCCTGGGTGGGCAAGTCCCGGGGGCATTTCTAAATAGTGTTTGTGGGGGCCCAGGGGGACCGCCACCCCCTGGGACTTCTTTTTTGTTAAAAAAAAAATGTGGGGGGGCTCGAGCCCCCTCACACACCCTGGGGACCGCCACCTCCCCAGGGAACAAAGATGTAAATATGGGGGCCCTTTAAGGACCCCCGAGCCCTGGGGACCACCACCTCCCCTGGGCTTTCTACAGATTTTAGAGAGCAGCTGTGTGGCCCCCCTCCTGGAGCCTGCGGTGGCCCTGGGGACTGCCACCCCCCAGGGCCGGCTCCTGCAGTGTCCCGGGGTGCCTACCCCCGGGACACTGTTGTTTGCAATGACAGGTCTGGAGCCTCGTGGCTCCAGACCTGTCATTGCAAACTGATTTGCTTCACTGAAGCGAGAGCAGGGAAACCTGCTCTTGCTTCAATGAAGCAAAGCAGATTGCTTTTCCACATGGGGAGCTGCATGTTAGCAGCTCCCCATGTGGAAAAGCAATGCTGGCTCCCGTAGGACGCGGGGAGCCGGCGGGACCGTGGGGGCATTGGGGCTCCCCCCACGGTCCCCAACGTGTTATATGGGCCCCGGGGGATGGGGTCCCTGGGACGAATAGAAATTAATGGTAAGAGCCATGTTTTTTTTACGGGAAAATATGGAGTCGCGTAACTAGCACGCCACTCAGCGCAGCCCCTAGTGTGCGCGCGAGGGGTATGCGACTCCTAGCGGACGAGCTATACCGGCTCCCGAAGGTCGCGGGGAGCCAGTGGGACTGTGGGTGCATTGGGGTTCCCCCCACGGTCCCCAACGTGTTATGTGGGCCCCGGGGGATGGGGTCCCCGGGGCGAATAGAAATTAATGGTAAGAGCCATGGTTTTTTTTTACGGGAAAATACCGAGTCGCGTACCTAGCGCGTCCCCTAGTGTGCACGCGAGAGGTTGGGAGATTTTTGTAGCTACATGTAAGTGCCAATGCAGAGTCTTAAGTTGTTGACAAAGACTCTGTAAAATGTATACCATCTCTTCTGTATATGCCGTCCATATTAAAACGCAGATTGTTGTTGTATATGGACCCCATACTATGGTCGCTGAGAAAAGCAGAAACAGCTTTATTGACAGTTTTTCTTGCTTTCTCAATCTGTGGACAAAATTGATTGGACCTGTTCCATTTCTGTCTTTGGCATATGTTAGAGTACACAAAGGGAGTTTGGGGGAAAAGCAACATCAATTCTGCAAAAGTATCCTTCATTAGCATTTCCAGAGCTAACCCAGTCAATGTGCCTAGGTCATTGCCACCACAGTGCACAATCATGAGGTCAGGTGGTTGGAGATTTAACCAATGGCATCAATTGGTGCCACTTTAATCCTCTCTGACCAATCCATTTAATGTCTACATTTTGCAAAGCTAGGTCTTTGTCAATACCTCTGCTTTCAGCATACCTTTTGCACCAGAACATATAGCTGTGTCCAATAATCTACACAGAAAGCATCTTGAAGGGATTTCTGTAGGTAATAAGACGATGACTGCAGCTGAGGTAGGCAGGTGGAAGAATAAAATCTATCTAAAGTGGTGAAAAAAAAAGTAGAGATTTGATTGGCTGTTTAAGAACACTCTACATTCAAATATAGGGTGCATTTTACTTTGTTTACAAAGCATGTTTCTTATTGGTTATTAAAATATGCTGGAAAGGTACAGCATAAAGGATAATGTCAAGCATTGCAAAGCCAACCACACCTGCTATTGTCATTTGCAACATTGTGTGGTGAACTTGTGACATGGCAGCTAAGTTGAATATTGCATGACCCGTTGCTATGGAAACTGACATTAAGGACAAGGGGTGAAGATGTCAGTTGAGAAGTATTATTCCCTGTGACCAATGGAAAATCGTTTTTCAATTTGAAAAACACTGGGAAGCAATGCCATTTGGTGCCTATGTCTATATGTGTTGAAAATTGAGGGAAAGTTTGCCAATACTGGTTCAACCTTGCAGAGTCTGTTGATCTACATTCTCTGTGTGAAAAAGAAAATCCTGACTGAGTGTGTGAGATTTTGCATTCAACAGGTGAGTTACATATTTTTTAGGTTAATTTAAAAAAGAATTGACATTTTTATGAAACTGTGTTGTTTGAAATATATTTTAAAATGCACAGATGTATATTGGGATTACTTTTATTGTACTTGAAGTTTGCTTAAAAAGCAGTATGTACAGTAATATATTTATTTAAGTGTGTTGGAAGATATAGTTGAATGAAGGCTTTTATTTACTATTAATTGGTTAAATATGTACTAAGAAGGTGGTGTTTCTAAAATATTCATATAATGTGTAGTTTATTAGGCATGATTATTTATTCTGTGTAAAAAGGTATAGTATAAAAATATTGCATTATTATAGATAGTGTGGTAAAATGAGGTACAATAGTGCTGTTTGTAAAATGAGCAAGAAAGAGGGTATGTAGTTCCTAAGTGATATATTAAACACTCAAGAGTGGGGGTTTAAAACAGAGAAAACTACAGGTAGTGAGGAGGGGGATCCCTCCTTTCGGAACTAAGGTCCTCACACACCCATCAACCTAGGTGTCATGCTTCATCATATCGGCCTGCTCCTCGTCGGGCCGGTGCTGCAATGCCCGACGGGCACCCTTAAAGGGGCTCTTTATCGGAGATCTTTTATTCCTTGCCATAAGGGTGCAGTGGGTGTGAGGGGCCTGAGTGAATGTAGATGTGCAAAGTGATGGTAAAACAGGTAAGGGAATCCTCTGTGGTTAGTTTATTCTGCGAGGAACCCGACCTGGTTAAAAATAAAAAGGGAGGGGTGACTCCTTTGTTTATAATGTAACAAAGCAATGTACTCTACTCCCAGATGGTCAACATGTTTCTCGCCTTATGTTGTCATGGAGTGATCATTGGCGATTCTCCAGGACCGTGTGAAATAAAAACTATCTCCATAAAAGTGGCAAGGCGCGATGCTACCTACCACTGATTGAACCCCTGGGACATTTCCCTGGGTAGAAAAAAGTAACCTGTAGTGCAAGAAAGAACACAATAGTATAGTTAAACTTCACACAAGATGCTAGTGCTGTAGTGTGTTCACATTGCTGAGTTAAGAACACAGTACTAATCATGCATATGCTGGAGCAATCAGTGTGGCATAAAACAACAAAACAGACAAGTGACATTAAATGTGACCCCCTATCATTAACCAAACGCACATTTAAAAAAACAAATCTTAGGTGAATGTCATGTAGACTCACCTAATTGGGCTTTCTATGCTGCCTCATCAGTTGCAGCGGAGTCTAAAAAGACACAGTAAGTGGAGTCCCTATGCAGTGGTAGAAAGAGACAAACGTAAAAGCACGGGGTTAGAGTCATGATGTATGGCGTTTTTTGTCTGTGCCACAAACATAATAAGCAACATGAGGATATAAAGTCAGCCTGAATAGGACCTAAAGGGGTGCTCTCGTGTCCAATCCTTATTGCAATATGTGAGGTAGCCAGGGTTACAAAACTCGATCCACGGGATGCAATGAGCCCATCACAACACAAGAAAACGTGGGGGAGAACCGATGCAAAAGGCGCTCATTATACATCCCCCGCGACCCGGTTGTGCACAGAGACCCCTCACAATACTGGGTTCAGGATGAGGGCAGCCAATGCTACCCAGGAGGGTACATAAGCAGGTACTGATACCATCTCCCCACATGCACCATTCGTAATAGGTCCGCCTTCCGTCAGTCATACTAACTCACTGACTCCTATGTTTCAATGTTTCTCATTGTCATGCCTACATATTGTTTGTCACAGGGCAAGTCAACAGATATATGCAACGTGTTGTGTTGCAATTAGTGTGTTTTGTGATTCTCCATAAGAATCTGTCTGTGAGTTTAAGTTCCTTAGTAGGTCTTGTCTGAGGACATGCGGCACAGGATCCACAAGGGATATGTCCTATGATAGGAGGGAGATCCCATAGGCGCCTTTGGTTAGTGGTGAATTTCTGTTTGGGTCTAGTGTGTATTACCATATCCTTCAGGTTATTTGTTCTCTTGAATGCAAACCTGGGTTTAGGAATTTTGAGATCACCCATGTTAAGAATATCCCAGTGCTTGTTGACAGCTTTCTTAATCAAATTTGATCTGGATGTGTAGGTGGTCACACATGTAAGTAGATTGTCCGGCTCGCTGTTCCTAACCTCTAGAAGGTTCTCCCGATGGTTATTATGGGCAGGTTTCATGCATGTGCGCACTTGTTTACTTGGGTAATCTCGTTTACTGAGGTTAGTAGATAGAAGTTCAGCTTCGATTTTGTAGTCTTGTGTCGAACTACAGTTTCTCCTGATTCTTAAAAACTGGCTAAATGGGAGATTATCTTTTAGGGTCTTAGGGTGGTAACTGCTGTACAGTAACAAGCTGTTCCTGTCAGCTGTTTTTTTTGTAGAGGGCAGTGTCTAATTTACCGTCTCGTAGTCTGATAGTTAAGTCCAAGAATGGAATTTTCGTGCTGGAAATCGTATGGGTGAATCTAAGAAATGGGTTTTTGGTGTTGATCCATTCACAAAATGCAATACAGGTTTGAATATCACCTTTCCAAAAGATGAGTATATCATCTATGTATCTCTTCCACAGTCTCAGGTTTGCTCCGAAGGGATTGCTGGCATGCTGTATGGTGTCTAACTCAAATGTTGTCATATACAGACATGCCACGCTAGGAGCGAAGATGCTCCCCATTGAAGTACCCTGAGACTGGTGGAAGAGTTGGGTATTGAATTCAAAGAAATTCTCCGTGAGTGTCAGAGTAGCACATTGCATGATAAAGGATATGGGTGTAGGTGACTCCCACTCAGTACCCATCAAAGCTGTTTCTATAGCTGCCAGTGTCTCTCTCTGTGGGATGTTGGTGTAAAGTTGTTCTACATCCAAGGTGACTAGTAAGTCAATATCAGTTGTATCTTCCAAACCATCAATGATGCGTAAAAAGTCAGTGGTGTCTCTCACATATGAAGGGGTTTGTTTTACCAATGGTTGGAGATAGTGGTCACAGAATTTAGAAAGGGGCTCTAAAAGACAGCCAATCCCGATACGATCGGCCTCCCTGGTACTGGTGTGATCCCTTTGTGGTTTTTTGGGAGGGTATAAAAGTATGGAGTCTTTGGTTGCTTAGTAATTAAGAATTCAGCCTCTTTCTTGCTCACCCATCCGTTGCTTTCAGCCTCGAAGACCATGGAGGCAATTTCTGCTGCCAACCTTGTTGTTGGGTTGGCTGTTATCGGTGTGTAAAATTTTCTATTCTCAAGCTGGCGCAAGCATTCGGTATTATAATCCTTAGTGGATTGAAACACAGTTTCATCACCTTTGTCTGCTTGTTTAATTGTAAATACTCATCTCTTCATTGAGTGATTTTATAGCTGCACGTTCTTGATTAGACAGATTATGAAAGGGGGTAGGTGCAATCCCTTTCTCAAGTTCCTTAACCCCTTCCATGCTGGACGGATTCCCCTGCTGTGCTGATCTTTTCCTGCGCGGGCGTGGTCATGACGGAACGGTTCCGTCATGAGCACAGCTCAACCGTGGCTCATGACGGAACCGTTCCGTCATGAGCACCGAAGGGGTTAAGTACAGCTTTTTCAAAAGTCAGCACTTCTGATGGTACCATGTTTATATTAGGAGTAAAAGTAGAAGGATTGTGTAGGCCTGAGTCGGTTTGATTAGGTTCTGGGGTATCTTGAAAAAATGCCCTCAGTCGAACCTTCCTAAACAGGTTTTGAATTTCACACTGCTCCTGAAACCTGTCTACCTTGGGGGTGGGTACGAAACCTAACCCTTTCTCCAAAACTTTTTTCTCAGTAGTGGTCAATTGTCTCTGTGATAAGTTCATTACTAGGCTCTCCTGCCCCGTGTCTTGCTCCTGGTATCCATCCCGTTCGTTTGATCGTCCTGCCACTGAACTTGTTTCTGACCTCCTCTTCTGTGCCCTCTTCCTCTGCCCCAACCTCTGCCTAAAAAAGGTGGCTTTTCAGTCGGAAAAAATGGTGGTTGATTAGGAGGGTACATTGGGACACGCCAGTATGGTGGTTGCGGGCCGTGGAACTGCTGTATGTTGTAATTGGGAAACTGGTAGTGGTTCCTCTTACTTTGATTAGAGACCCCCCAGCTCTCAGTGCTTGAATCACTGCTCGCTGAACCTCTTCTATTAGTGTCGCTATTCTCGTCAGATGAGTAGCTGTTCTTGTTAGAAGTGTAATCTGGTTTAAGATACGGGTACACTTTTTCCTTTTCAAATTTCTGTATATCTTTTTGTAATTTGCTGACCTTCTGTCTCATAAGGAACTCTTTCTGCTCTGCAATTTCGTTATTAAGTTCAGACAATTTGCTCTTCAAGAGGGAGATCTGGATAGTGGTCTTGAGAGCCCCTTCAGCTATTTGTATCCTAATTAGGAGGGCGTCTGCCAACCTTTTTTCTGTATTGATTATAAGGATGAGTAAGTCCCTGGTGCACTTCCATGCCACCAGGGACCATTCTTTTTTGAAAATCGCATCCTCTAAAAAGAGACGTGGACATTTTTTCACTATCAGGCCATTAGGTGCTATATTGGCCCTCAAGTATTCTGTCATCATCACTCCGTGAAGCGTAATTTTCAACCACTCTTTTTTCATAGTAGCGAGAGAGGTCCAATCCTCTGACGGAGTTCCTGAGGCTGCAGAGCCTACTGACTCCAAGATGGAAGGAGTGTTTCTAAGGATTCCAGCGGCCATTTCATCGCCGGAACTGATTCCAGGATTATCATCCATAATGATGGATGTGTCGTGGTGTTGTCAATGGAAAGGGGGGAATTTTGTTTTGCTAGGCGTCACGTAAAATGGGCCAGAAAAAGAAGGACACTTTCTGGTAACCTAATAAGTACCACGGGGGTAGCCGGTGCACAGTAATATCAAAGAATGGGGACGGAGAGGGCTTGAGTAGGTCCAACATACATGCCCAGTACACAATTAGCAAGAAAGAGGGTACGTAGTTCCTAAGTGATATATTAAACACTCAAGAGTGGGGGTTTAAAACAGAGAGAACTACAGGTAGTGAGGAGGGGGATCCCTCCTTTTGGAACTAAGGTCCTCACACACCCAGCAAGCTATGTGTCATGCTTCATCAGATGGGCCTGCTCCTCGTCGGGCCGGCGCTGCAATGCCCGACGGGCACCCTTAAAGTGGCTCTTTATCGGAATTCTTTTGTTCCTTGCCGTAAAGGTGCAGTGGGTGGGAGGGGCTTGAGTGAATGTAGATGTGTAAAGTGATGGTAAAACAGGTAAGGGAATCCTCTGTGGTTAGTTTATTCTGCGAGGGACCCGACCTGGTTAAAAATCAAAAGGGAGGGATGACTCCTTTGTTTATAATGTAACAAAGCAATGTACTGTACTCCCAGATGGTCAACATGTTTCTCGCCTTATGTTGTCATGGAGTGATCATTGGCGATTCTTCAGGACCGTGTGAAATAAAAACTATCTACATAAAAGTGGCAAGGTGCGATGCTACCTACCGCTGATTGAACCCCTGGGACATTTCCCTGGGGAGAAAAAAGTAACCTGTAGTGCAAGAAAGAACACAATAGTATAGTTAAACTTCACACAAGATGCTAGTGCTGTAGTGTGTTCACATTGCTGAGTTAAGAACACAGTACTAATCATGCATATGCTGGAGCAATCAGTGTGGCATAAAACAACAAAACAGACAAGTGACATTAAATGTGACCCCCTATCATTGACCAAATGCACATTTAAAAAACAAAATTTGTACAATGATCATATAAGCTGTTAATAATTATGAATCTGTTATTAGTTTGTACAGTTTGTGCAGTTTAAAACATCCTTATAAAAAAGTGTTCTTTATTACTCTTCTTCATTAAGTCTGTTGAGAGGTACAGTTTGATGAAGTTGCATATTTGTAGATTTAAAGGACAATATGTAGCTGCAAAGAAAGTCAGTACATTTTGTTATTTCTGGTATGTAGTAGTTGGTATGTCATGAGTCAGGGATTTGTTTACATTATATTTATATTTGTATGAATTAATGAGAGGTATCTGATACATTAGTGGATTGCACATGTGGTGTAAATGTGATTTTATATGTGTATGACAAGTGATTTTGTGGTTCTATAATGTCTATTTTCGTAGTTAGTATATAAGTAAATGTGCACAATCTATGCGGTACCTTTACCTCCAGCACACTAGTGATTCGCTCCTGTAAAAATCCATACAGTAGCCATGTAGGTAAGCAATCACACTGTTAGTCCCTGTCCACTGTTCCTATCATCCTAACAGCACTATGTCTGTATCTACTCTCTGTGCTGAAACACAAGCACTTAAAAACTCACCCTCCTGAGAACTACCAGCACTCTCACTATACACCTGTAGAAAGCCTCAGGCATTAAGCCACATACTGCTACAGTGAAATGTGTACAATGTATGCAGGTCTATAACCCCCAGCGGAGTACTGATTCACTCTTGCTATAAGCCAGGTAGTATTATTGTAGTGCTTCCTTCAATCAGCCTATCAGTCTCTGTCCACTCCTGCAATTATCCTGATAGAAGCATGTCCTTATCTAATCGCTATGCTAACACACAAGCACTGAAAAAGTCACCTTCCTGTCAACTACCAGCACTCTCACTATCTAGTCAGTCTCCATACACCTGTAGAATGACTTAGGCATTAAGACACATAGTGGTACAGTGAAATGTGTGTAATGTATGCAGGCCCTAACCCCTAGCAGAGTACTGATTCACCCTTGCAATAAGCCAGGTAGTATTCATGCAGTGCCCAATCAGACTGTCACTCTCTGTCCACTCCTGGAGTCATCCTGACAGAAGCATGCCCTTATCGATTCTCTGTGCCAACACACAAGCAGTTATAAACTCTCCCTGCAGTCAACTACCAGCAGTGTAAATATCCAGTCAGTATCCATGCACTTGTAGAGGGACTCAGGCATTAAGATAAGCAGTGTTACAGTGAAATGTACACAATTTATGTAGGCCTCTAACCACTAGCAGACTACTAAATCATCCTTGCAATAAGATAGGTAGTATTCATGTAGTGCCGCAATCAGCCTTTCATTCTCTGTCCACTCCTGCAATCATCTTAACAGAATTATGTCTTTATGTAATCACTGTACCAAAACCTAGGGATTTATAAATTCAGCATTCTCTTTTGTTGCAGTACTCTAATCATTCAGTCAGTATTTATGTACTTATGCAATGACCTTGGTAGTAATGCATCAATATTACAAACACCTATCCAGTATTCATGCAGTCCTCTAAACACATAAACACTACTTATTTTGTCCTTCATTTTTCAAACAACTACCTCTGTATTGCAGAAAATGGGTTGTGATTTCTAAACAAAACATATAAATACTTTTATGTAGAAGATATTTGTTTAATAATACAATAAATTATTTTATAGATTTATTTTAATAATATTATATTTTTTTTCATCAAACAGATAGTGTTCATCATTACAACAAAAGTCACCATGACTAAAAAAAAACCAGAAAGAAGGAAACAACAAAAAAAGGAGTATTATTTGAAGAAAACATAACAGCAACATTTAGATAAAGAACAACACGTGGGGAAAAAAAAGAAATCTTAGGTTAGAGAACTAAAGAATTTATTAAAAGACTTTCACAGCCTAGAAACAGTGTGCACAATGTGGAAAGTAGAAACAATGCCTCAAGAAGAAAGAACAATAACAAGAAAAAAGGAGAAATTAATGGGAAATTAAGTTTTCAAGAAAACAGATATGGTAAAAGGAGAAATAATCAATTTACTGAAATAAGAAAAAGAATGTTTTATAATAGAGTTATCTTTAATTTGTTTAAAGATGTGAGAACATATAAAACAAATCAGCATTTTATAAAAAACAGATTGAAACTATTGTTGAAAAGGCTTTTGAACTGAAAAGGAAATTATTCATTTTAGTATTAAATAGAGTTTTATCATTAGATAAGCCAATATCTTTTATGAAGGTCAAAAGTAAAAGGAAGAGATTAATTAACAGAAGTAACTTTTGTGATGTTTTTTGGGGTGAATGGAAACACAGTTCAAGTTCAGAGCCTTTTTTTAATGAAGAGAGTTATTTTCAAACCAATAGATTGTTGCATGCAGTTGATACCAGTGGTCATGCTCATGAGGTTAAAAACGGTTGTCCAATTGAAAAAGAACAAATGGTTCCTAGAAATGTAGAGGAACTGGTAGCTGATGAAGTTCTAGGGAGACATGCTAAGGCCCCAGTGTATACTTGGGATTGTAGTAGCATATGCAGTATACGTCAGGAATCTATTGATATTTTTGGGTATTTCTTACGAGTTTATAGTAAAAAAGTTTATAGGAAAAAAAAGTCTTAAACAAAAGATTAAGATGTTGCAAGGTCTAGATCCTTGCAGAGTGAGGAAAAATACTGGTTTGCAAGGTCATTCTCTGGCTTGTCTTTCTAGAAAAGTATGTCAAAGGGTTTTTTATCATTTTAGAATGTTAGCAGTGCATCATTCTCAAATGCGGAAGTTAGGCAGAATATTGTATTACGCAAAAAGTCCAGCAATATTTTTAAATGAATTAAACAGTGCACTTGTGCATGGGTCAGTATCAGATGTAAAAAAAGTTTGTGATGAAATAGATTTTCGTTACTTTGGTCCTGATGAAGAGTAGACAAAGTGAGACATTGATAGAAGTAGGCTTTGAAGAAAACGTGGAGAAGATTACTACAGAGAAATTTGAAGAAGAAATTTTAAAGTTTAAGGTAATTTTGTGTGAAAGGCCAAATTATACATGTATTTGTTGTAGACAAACTCACTATAAGAATCAAACTAGGACTGTTGATCTGTATTTAAAGAGTGAAAAAGAAAATAATGATAAGTGGAAGAAATTTATAACCTATTTGTTGGTAGAGGATTGCTTTGATTTGGGTACTAATCAACGTATTTGTAAATATTGTTATAACAAATTAGAGGATAATAAAATGCCAGGAAGAGCTGTGCATAAGGATCTGGAGTTGGTAGATATTCCTCAAGAACTTATGGATTTAAACAAGTATGAGTGTATTCTGATTCAATCTGTGCACCCGTTTCAGGCTATTGTTCGTATGGAGCCTAAAACAGGTAAATTACCTCCCACAGAGAGGATTAAAAGGAAGAGTTGTATATTTACCTCTAGATTTAAAGAAAAGTATTGAAACTATGGGTGTAGATAAAGAAGAAAGTAAACCATTAATTATTCTAGTGAATGGTGTTCCTACTAAGAGTAAGAAAATCTGGCAGGAATTAGTGGATGTTAGGAAAGTGCAAAAGGCAACATTGTATCTTATAAAAAACAATGATTTGTAGAAGATTGTGTTTGTTGAAGAAGAAGAAATACTTTTAGGAGATGATAGCGAAATGTCAAGGGGTCAGATTGAGAAAGTGGACATGTCGAAAACTGAAGAAATTTATGAACATTATAGTGTACATCCGTTACATTCTAATGAAGTTTTGGGGAATACTATTGAATTATTCCAAATGAAGAAAGCGAAGGGGAATCCCTTAAGTGTTTAGGAAAAGATTTTGGAAGCTCGTTGTTTTCCCCAGCTGTTCCCAACTGGAAAAGGTGGACGATATGACGAACGATCAATACAGATTCCTGCATCAGAATATCGGACAACAAGATTGTATGCAGAAGATCCTAGATTTCGACAATGTATCCCGTATATATTTCATCTTTTGTTTGAGAGTGACTTGTCTGGACTTTCATATGCAGTTAACCATATATTAAAAACAGGAGTACATCTTCGAAATGTTTCTGCAAAGGAATTTATGGAAAAAGTAGATCAGAGAGATGATCATTTGGAATCTCAACTAATTAATTTGATGGCATGTCAGCGTGGTACTAACGAGTATTGGTATCATTGTCATGGAGAACTTAAATGCATGTTAAGGAATTTAGGAACTCCAACGTGGTTTCTTACCCTAAGCTGTGCTGAAGACGCATGGGATGATTTACTTCAATTTCTTCGAGAAGCAAATTCAAACATTCAAAACATTGAATTCAAAACTCCTGGAGAATTGTGTTCTTTGGATCCTGCTAATGTATGCAGATATTTCAATCATAGGTTTGAAGCTATGATGTCTTTAATCTGCAACAAAAAGAATTCTCCTCTTGGAGAAGTTATTGATTTTTTTGGGAGAAAGGAGTATCAAGCTGGAGGTGCTCCTCATATTCATATGCTTCTATGGATCAAGTATGCACCCAAATTTGGAACTGATTCGGATGATACTGTTTTATCTTTTATTGAAGAGTATGTTACATGTGCTATACCTAAAAGAACAGAAGAAAACACCTTAAGGCAACAAGTGTTACGATTCTAAAGTCATCGATGTGGGAAATACTGTTGACGGAAATACAAGTCGAGGGAAAAGTTTTATACCAAATGTCGTTTTGGATTTCCACATCCAGTAATATCCAAAGGAAGAGTGAATAGTTTCATGTCAGCGGTGAGACATACCATCACTAGAAAATCTCCCAAAAATACGTACAATTTGAGAAGAAGTGAAGAATCGAAGTATATAAATGATTATAATCCAGTTATTCTGTCAATGTGGAATGCTAATATGGATATCCAGTATACTTGCTGATAATTCCATTGCTGTGGCTCGGTATGTAACATCATACATAACAAGATCAGAAAAGACGGAGTTGAAAGAAATGTGGGAAGAAATTTCCCACTCTCATTAAGAAATTGTACAGCTTTAGTTTGAAGATGCTGTCACATCGAGAACTTGGATCATAGGAATGTTCGGATCGGTTATCGTCTGCAAGTTTATATTCGAAGTCAAGAGGAATTATTTGGGTTAGTCTAGGTCTTGCTGCAATGCGAAATCGAGTACTTAAACCTATCCAGGAAATTGAATATTTAGCATTAAATGAACCAGAAAACACAGATATAGTCAAAACAAACATGTTGTATACATACTATCCAAATAGAAGTCCTCATCTTGAGAACATATGTCTCTATGAAGTACTGCAATATGACAGTTTTAAGAGAAATACTACAGAGAATATAAATGAAGGAAAATATGCAGTGATTGGTTCAGAAGGATGTTTGGTGAAACATACTAAAGGAAATTTGATTAATCATAGGAAACTGACCTGTGATACTCCTGATAAAAGAGAATTTTACTATTTGGCACTTTTACAACTCTTCAAACCTTGGCGTACGGAACTGGAATTACTTGGAGATTTTAAGTGCTATGAAGATTCTTTCAATGCATGTAAAGATAGCATTGAATACACAGTTTTTGCAAATTATCTCAAAATGTTGAATGAAAAAATTGATCAAGAAGCTACTATTGCAGCTGAGATTGCTAGAGACAGTTCTCAAGATAGTCAAAGTTCTGTTGCACTGAGTTAGGATCCTCTAGGACAACCAATTCTTGAAAATGAAGCAGCCATCACCATGAGTGAAGTGGAAATAGCAATGCATCAAGCTCAAGAAGATATGATGGACTTTGGAATCTTGGAAGAACAACTAAATGTTGAACAGAAAGAAATATACCAGCAAGTGAGAGAGCAGATCGACCATGGTTTTCTTCATGAAAAGAAAGAATGTACATGCACATCCTTTCAACCTATCTGAATGTATGTCAGTGGTCAAGCTGGTACAGGAAAAAGTTTCTTAATTAAAGTTTTGACCAGTTATCCAGAGAAAACAATGGACTCAGATTTGTCTTGTGTTGTAACTTCTCCAACTGGGTTGGCAGCACACAACATTAAAGGAATTACATTCCATATTACTTATGCTACCTGTAGAGCATGAAAAAAAATTGGAATATCACAAGCTATCTGGAGAAGCTTGTTATGAAGTTTCAACAGTGCTAAGGAAAATGAAACTTCTAATTATTGATGAGGTGAGCATGGTCTCAAACTTAATGCTTGCCTTTGTGCATTTAAGAATGCAGCAAATTTTAAAAACAGAATATGATGTGTTATTTGGAGAAAACATGTTATAGTTTTTGGTGATCTACTTTAACTCACTCCTGTAAAAGGACCACCAGTATTAAAAACACTTCAGCATGAAGACACCAGAAAGTCTTTGGGAAGCATTGGAAACGTTAATATTTGGTCATATTTTGAATACAAAGAACTTACTAAAAATATGAGACAGGCAAATGATATAGATTATGGAACTATTGTTCAAGATATAAGAATTGGAGTATTGACAGAACATGGTAAACAAGCTTAGAAAAGTCGGCTACTTACTACCTTGTTTGCAAATGTAAATATAGTTCCTGAAAAAATATACAAGAAAATTGCCGAAAAGAAATCTGTAATCTGTCTAATGCCGACACTACAAGAGTGTTCTACATTCAATGAAGAACATTTAAAGCTTGAAAACGAACAAATGATAAAAATGGAAGCCATTGACAAAATAGAGCATGAAGGAGTTACTATTATTTTAACAGAAAAATTACAAACATAATTGGATTCTTTAGAAAAATCTAGATCTAAAACTGCTGGTTTCGAAAAAATTTTATATGTATGTGTAAATTGTCGGGTCATTTTATGGCATAATTTGAATGTGGAAAAAGGTTTAGTAAATGGAGCAATGGGAAAGGTGGTTGCATTTGTCAATTATCAAAAAAGAGATGGGATTGAATCTTTAAAAATCAAATTTGATCAGATTGAAAAAGTAAAGCAAATTGCTTGTTGTTCTGCTCGTTTTTTGCTAGTTAAAGATTTGTATGTTCGTAGGAAAACGTTTCCTCTTTCCTTGGCATATGCAGTGACTATTCATAAGTCTCAAGGTTTAAGTGTAGACAGTGCTTTGGTAAACATTGGGAGTACCGTATTTAAAGAGGGTATGGCATATGTTGCTTTGTCACAAGTCAGAACTTTATCTGGATAGTATTTGATTGATTTTGATGAGAGAAAGATTAGTGCAGATTCAAATTGTGTGAGAGAGTATAATCGGTTAAGAAGACTATATGCTCCCAATTTAGGTGAATATCCTGTATATGAAAAGCGTGTAGTTTCTCGAAAACGGAGATATGAGAATATCTGTAGTGAAGTTAAAGAGAAGAAAAAAAACAAGATAATGTTGAGATTCCAAGCAAAAAGCAGAAGGAGACTATTGAAGAGATTGTTGGATATCAATTAGAAAATAGTTCAGGTATTAACTGCTATCTAAATGTAGTGGTTAATGTTGTATTTTCTTTAGAATATCTGCAACAGCAAATTATGGAGCATCGAGAAAAATGGTTTTGTTATTTGTTGCATTCTATATTTGAAAAAATGAAAACTGATAAAAGTAAAATCCAAAGTTTTTCTGATATTCGGAATCTTCTGGATATATGTAGTGGTTCTACACAATTTTCACAGACTGTCCAATAAGATGCTCAGGAATTTCTAATGCATATGCTTGCAGTATTGGAAGATGAAGGAATAGAAATTGAAAATCTATTTGAACTACGTTATAAATGGGAAAATCAATGTGAAAATTGTATATTTACTTCTACCAGTAACATACACACTGAGAGATTAATATATTTAACAATTCTGGACTGTAAAGCAGTATCTTTCAACAAATTAGTTAAAGCAGCAAATCAAAACATCGAGTGTAGCCCATGCAAATCAGAAATGTTATCAACATTGTTTATAGAAAGATTTGGAGAATATATAACTTTAATGATACAACGTTGTACAGCTGATGGAAAAAAATTAGAAACTTTAAAAAGTTTGTAGCAAGTCAACTATCAATATCAGGATGAACTTTTGTAGCAGTAGCAATTATTTTCCACGACCGACCTTCAACAAAATCTGGACATTGCACAGTCTATTTAAAATGCAATGAAGGATGGTGTTGTAATTTTCCTCCAGCCTCTTCCCTTGGTATCTCCCGTCTGCCCCTCCCCTACTCCCTTAGTTAGTATGCCCGGAGCTTACCTTAGAATGTTGACGATGTATTCGCCTGTTTGAGAGCGGATGACCTGTAATAAAGACACCATTTACCTTTGATCTTGTTACGTGTCTTATGAGTGACTTTACAACACTGGCGACGATCCTGCATACGGGGGCAGAACAGGTCATTTCCCCCTTTTGTGTGCTCTCGTGATATCTTAAGCGAAGCATCGACTGGTAATTTCATCATCTTGATGCGGTGCAGTTACAATTCTTGTCCACAGTCATCAAAGTCTAAAGAGGAACTACGAGGGATGCCAGGAAAGCTGAACCTCTGACGTGATCTTGACGGCATCCCGTTGAGGTTTCTCGTGGATGTAAGGGACTGTTTCTCTTCAGCGCTTGCCTGCTGTTCGCTGCTATCGTCAAGCGCACCAGAGGGAGATTTCTCCCTGGAGCTGTTGTGGTGATCGGGCATACTTCAGCCGCACAAAGGATCCTTTGCCCCGGGAAGCTGTGAGTGTCTGCGGTGCGGAAAGGCTTCTTGTCTTACCTCAAGACGACGGCTGGGTAGCTGCTTTATTTCCTTGTGGCCGCTGGAGGTACCTCCATAGCAGCGCCAGCTGAGTGCCTCGCCTACTTCACCTTCCTTGTGGACTGGAGCGGATCGTTGCTGCACTGCCTTCCTCACGTCTAGGGATCCTCCCTTCAGCGTCTCCTCAGTGGCGGCTTCCGGATCCCCACGGAGGCTCTCCCAGCATCCTTGCCTTCACTGACGCGCTTCCTGAGCGCCCATTGCACGCCCACTGCGGGCAGAGTCTCTGTGGGAACCTCTTCAGTGCCGGTTGGCTGTCCGACTCATGAGACATCCAGGTTACGGTGAGGTGAATTAACTTTCCTTCCCTCCTCCACGCTGCCAGGGTTAGTGCTCTTCACCTCACCCCCTCACCCCCTCCTGTGAAGAACTGACTTTTCTTTTAATATTTGTTTTCCGTTTCTCAGTTACTTCAAAACATTCTCGTGCTACGTAAGCTCTCACACCACTAGTCTGGTGTTCTTTCCTTGATGCTGTGTATATTACCACGTTATTTTTCTTCTTAACAACAAGCTTTCCTGGACACTGCCGCTGTGAGAATATTGCATTACTTGCATCCCTCCTCTGCTGATCTCAGCCCCATTCTGACTGTGCTCCGTTCCTCCATGTATCTGGATAATGGTGTAAACGTGGTGTGAGGACCCTCCTGCCTCTGCCTTTCTATTTTTGATAGTGTTGGTACAATTTACAACCTCTGGTTACTTACTTACCTGTTCAGGGGGTCGTCATTCCTTCTTCGTCCTTAACCAGGCATGGGTACGCCAGGGATCTCTCAACCTCCCTCATTTTTAAATGATTGTTGAGAACCTGATATCCACTGGAAGGAATGGACTAAATTATTTGAGTCCTATTTAATTGCCATGGGGAGGGGGAAAGGCTCTAGGCTTTGCTCAAGCAGCACATACTCTTAAATAATCTGAGTGTTCATGGTCGCAAAGTGTACGAGACCCTGCCTGAACCGGAATTAGAGGAGGAAGACGACCTAGATGCATATGAGATCACCCTGTTAAAGTTAGGCAACCACTTTGGCGACAAAATAAATGTTGTATTAGAACGTCACAAATTCTTCAGCCGTGTGCAAGGAAAGAATGAGTCCGTCAAAAACTATATTGCAGCCTTAAGAGGCCTAACTCAGCAGTGTGACTTTGGGGAACTTAAAGATTCTCTCATACGTGACCAGTTAGTAAGATGTACTAGCAACAGCAAGATTCAAGAAAAGTTGTTGTCCAAAAATCCCACGTTAGAGGAAGCTATCTCTTTAGCCCAATCAATAGAACATACTGCAAAATGCATGAACGAAATAAAAGTATCTGAGGAAGTGGTAGCTGCAGTAGAGGTTGACAGTATCACTAATAGTGTATTGAAAGTTAAAAGTAAAGGAGAACAAACCAATAGAGCAATAAGGGAACATTTTAATCTCAAATGCTACAGATGCGGAAGCAACAACCATTTAGCCAACAACCCCTTGTGCAATGCACGTAATGCCCACTGCAAAAAGTGCAACAGAAGAGGTCATTTAGCAAGAGTGTGTAGGGATGGTGAGAGCGGACAAGTTAAAGCAATTAGTGATGGTTGCGATGATCAACTCAAATTCGTTTTTCAAGTGAAAAGCTCTTGTGGTAGTTTTGTTGCAGAGTACCCTAAATGCTACATTCTAATCAACAACAAACCCTTTGAAATGTTTGCAGATTCCTGTTCTACATTTACATTGCTAAATATAGAGAATTACAGGAAAAGTCTGGATGTTCAGGGCATGATAATCAACAAACCTGACATCACACCACATGGTTACACGAAAGATCCTATCCCCCTGGTGGGTATGCTGGAAGCGCAGATAAACTTTAAGGGGAGATCCACAGTAGGAAAGGTGTATCTTGTGAGCACAGGGTCTAACCTTTTAGGGTGGAGACACCAAAAGGAGCTTGGCATCATTCTCGACCCTAACCGGAAGGACCAGGTCATTCTGGTCGAGGATGCTGATCTAAATAGATCTCTCTGCGATGAATTTCCACGCCTTTTTTTCTGACGATCTCAATCAATCAATCAATCAATCAGTACATTTGTAGAGCGCGCTACTCACCCGTGAGGGTCTTAAGGCGCTGAAGGGAGGGGGGGGGGGGGTGCTGCTGTTGCTCGAATAACCAGGTTTTGAGGTGTTTCCTAAAGGTGAGATGGTCCTGGGTCAGTCGTAGGTGTGCGGGAGGGAGTTCCATGTCTTGGCTGCCAGGTAGGAGAACGATCTTCCTCCAGTGGTGGTTCTGCAAATCCGTGGAATGGTGGCGAGGGCGAGGCTGGTGGAGCGGAGCTGGCGGGTGGGTGTGTAGAGCAAGAGGCGGTTGTTGAGGTATTCGGGGCCAATGTTGTGGAGTGCTTTGTGTTCGTGGGTGAGGAGCCTGAACGTGATCCTCTTGTTGACGGGGAGCCAGTGCAGGTTTCTCAGGTGGGCGGATATGTGGCTGTGGCGAGGGATGTCGAGGATGAGTCGTGCGGAGGCGTTCTGTATGCGCTGAAGACGTTTCTGAAGTTTGGCTGTGGTTCCTGCGTATAGGGCGATCCCATAGTCCAGTCGGCTGGTGACGAGGGCCTGGGTGACCGTCTTTCTGATTTCGGTGGGGATCCGCCGGAAAATCTTTCGGAGCATGCACAGGGTGTTGAAACATGAGGATGAGACTGCGTTGACTTGCTTGGTCATCGTGAGGGAGGAGTCCAGGATGAATCCCAGGTTGTGCGCGTGGTCCGTGGGTGTCGGTGCGGTGCCCAGCGTCGCGGGCCACCAGGAGTCGTCCCAGGCAGATGGGGATTGTCCGAGGATGAGGACCTCCATCTTGTCCGAGTTGAGTTTCAGACGGCTGTGCTTCATCCATTCTGCGACATCTTTCATTCTGTCCTGGAGGTTGGTTTTGGGGGTGGATGGGTCTTTGGTGAGGGAGAGTATCAGTTGGGTGTCGTCGGCGTAGGAGATGATGTTGATGTTGTGTTTGCTTACGATGGTGGTGAGGGGGCTCATGTAGATATTGAAGAGGGTTGGGCTGAGTGATGAGCCTTGGGGTACGCCGCAGATGATCTTGGTGGCCTCTGAGCGGAAGGGAGGGAGGCGGATCTCTGGGTTCTGTCGGAGAGGAACGATGTGATCCAATCCAGGGCCTTTCCTCGGATTCCAGTGTTGTAGAGGCGGGTTATTAGGGTGCGGTGGCAGACGGTATCAAAGGCTGCCGAGAGGTCCAGGAGGATGAGGGCGGCTGTCTCTCTGTTGTCCATCAGTGTTCTGATGTCATCGGTGGCTGCGATGAGGGCGATCTCGGTGCTGCGGTTGGCTCGAAATCCGGACTGGGATGGGTCGAGCGAGTTGTTTGCTTCGAGGAATGCAGTCAGCTGTTTATTGACGGTCTTCTCGATGTCTTTCGCCGCAAGGGGAGAAGAGAGATGGGGCGGAAGTTCTTGAAGTCTTTGGGGTCCGCCGTGGGTTTCTTCAGAAGGGCGTTGATTTCTGCGTGTTTCCAGCTTTCAGGGAAGATGGCTGATGTGAAGGAGCTGTTTATGACGTTCCGGAGGTGGGGTGCGATGATGGTGTCGGCTTTGTTGAAGATATGATGAGGGCATGGGTCGGAAGGGGAGCCAGAGTGGATGGTGTTCACGACGTGAGAGGTGTCTTCAGTGCTGATGGGGGTCCATGCGCTGTGGGTGGTGGTGGGGGTCGTTGGTTTGGTTGCTAGAGGCGGAGTTTGAGGTCCGAAGCTGTCGTGTATATCTGTGATCTTGCGGTGGAAGAATGTGGCGAGGGAGTTGCAGAGGTCTTGCGACGGTGTGACGTCGTTGTTGCTGGCGCTGGGGTTAGAGAGCTCTTTGAAGATGCTGAAGAGTTCCTTGCTGTTGTGGGTGTTGTTGTCCAGCCGCTCTTTGAACAATGTCCTTTTGGTGGTGCGGATCATCTGGTGGTATTCGCGGGTGGCGCTCTTGAGGGCTGTCATGTTTTCTGATGTCATTTTTGTGGCGCCAGGCTTTTTCGAGGGTTCTGCATGATTTCTTTGCGACTTTGAGGGCGTCTGTGAACCATGAGGTTTCCTGTTGCCAGTGTTGCCTGGGGGTTTCCTTAGTGGGGCGAGGTCGTCGGCGCAGTTGGTGATCCACTGTGCGAGATTGTGTGCTGCGTCGTTGGTGTCCGGGGTGTTGACAGGTGGGTTCTGGCTCAGCGAAGTGGTCAGCTGGTCTGTGGTGACTTTGCTCCAGCATCTGCGGGGGATCTGTGGCATGTGGTGGTGGGATGTAGTCTTATTGAAGGTGAAGTGGATGCAGCTGTGGTCGGTCCAGTGTAGTCCGGTGGAGTGGCTGAAGGAGACATGGTTGCTGGTGGAGAAGATGGGGTCGAGCGTGTGGCCAGCGAGGTGGGTGGGCGTGTCCACCAGTTGCTTGAGTCCAAGGTTGGCAAGGTTGTCAAGCAGGGTGGTGGAGTTGTTGTCATTGTTTTTCTCCAGGTGGAAGTTCAGGTCCCCAAGGAGGATGTACTCTGGTGAGGCTAGGGCATGTGGGCTGATGAAGTCGGCGATGGTTTCGCTGAATTGTGTGCGTGGGCCCGGAGGTCTGTAGATGAGTGTTCCTCTAAGGGTGGTCTGGGGGCCGGTGTGGATCTGGAAGTGTAGGTGTTCGGCGGCGGTGAGAGTGTCTTCAGCGTTGGTCGTGACGCTGATGGTGTTCCTGTAGATGATGGCGATTCCTCCTCCAGTTTTGTTGATGCGGTCTTTCTGGGTGATTTTTTAGCCGTCCGGGATGGCTATGGCGATGTCGGGGGCCGAGGAGGTGTTCATCCAGGTTTCCATAAGGAAGGCGACGTCTGGTGCTGTCGTATCAAGGAATTCCCAGAGTTCGACGGCGTGTTTGTGGACGGAGCGAGTGTTGAGGAGGATGCACTTGAGGTGGTTGTTGTTATTGTTGCTGTGTTTGTTGGGCGGGGTGCAGGTTCGGAGGCAAGTGAATTTGCAGGCTTGGCAGGTGAAGGGTCCGTGGGTGCGCTTCGGGGTGGCTCGGTGGCAGGCGGCAGGTAGTCCGGTGTTGAGTGCGATGAGGGTGGCGGTGTCGTATCTCAGTCGGGTGCCCTGGCCTTGGCTGGGGCCAGGGGTTCTGGCATTGGGCGCAGTCCAGGCGCGGACAGGTGCAGATGGGCTTGCCTTTGACGCGCCAGCAGTGCGCCAGCGGCGCGGCCGCTGCGCGGACTCCATATGAGGGTCAGAGGGAGGGAGGAGCAGCTGGGAGGTGGAAGTGGGGCAGCCAATGGGAGACGAGGGGGCGGGGCCACAGGGACGCAGCGGCGGGAAGCAGAGGCAAGGGGACAATGAAGGGGGCGGTGCACAAGGGGGAAACGGCGAGATGGGCACAGAGGAAGGGATACAAAAAGCAAAAATGGGCACAGAGGAAGGGTTACAAAAAGCAAAAGTGAGCACAGGGGAAGGGATACAAAAGCAAAAGTGGGCACAGAGGAAGGGATACAAAAAGCAAAAGTGGGCACAGAGGAAGGAGACAAAGGACAGTACCTGTGGCGACGCAGGTGAGGCGGGCTGAAAACGGGCGGCGGCAGCAGGAGTCACGGGTCACACAGGGGGCTGCGTGGCGGTGAGGGGAGCGACCTGCCTGGTGACAGGGTCAAAGGTCGCTCTGGGGCTATTGAAACAATATCAACGTAAAATAAAGATCAGACAAAGTGCTAAACCTATTGTCCATAAATTACGGCAAGTCCCTTTACTGTTAAGACAGCCACAAAAAATGAACTTGATAAACTATGTCATCTAGGATTTATACAACCTATTGATGCCTCGGAGTGGTTAGCTCCCATTGTTATCGCTTCGAAAGCCAATGGGCAAGGCATCCGCCTATGCATTGACTTACGCAGTCTCAATGAGAATATTTGGGTTGAGCGTTTCCCTCTCCCCAATATCAACGAAATGTTGAGCACAATAGGTAAAGCCAAATTCTTCTCTGTTATAGACCTATCTATGGCGTGCTACCAAGTTGAACTCCACCCGGAGTTCAGGCCTTTGACCGCCTTCTCATCACTATTTGGAACATATATGTTCTGAAGGATGCCTTTTGGCCTTGCCTCAGCAGCCGTTGTGTTTCAAAAAATGACGCAAAAAGTGCTGGACGGCTTCCCGAACAGTATGTGTTTTCAAGACGATGTTTTAGTCTATGAAGCGAATGAAGACGAACATGACTGTGTTCAGAAAAGTTTGTGCAAGACTGTCGGAAGCTGGATTGACAGTAAAGCACGACAAATGTAAAATAAAGGTAACTGAAGTAGATTACCTGGGGCATAAACTCTCGTGGGAAGGGATCAGGCCTAAACACAATCTAATTCAAGCAGTGGTAGACGCACCACTTCCCACAAATAAAGAAGAACTGAAGTCCTTCTTAGGCCTGTTAGAGTACATGGCAAAATTCATACCAAGATTCTCAGAGAAATATGAAAGCTTACGAAAACTTTTGAAGAAGAAACAAGAATTCAAATGGGAAGAGAGACATTCCGAGTCTGTAAACAAGTTAAAAAAAGAAATCGTAGGGTCTCGCGCCCTTGGTCCCTTCTACCATAAAAAAAAAAAAACATTCTAAGCACCGATGCCTCGAACAAAGGCCTGGGGGCTACCCTATCTCAGAAAGGGGAAGGTCGTGAGACCATCACAGCGTTTGCATCCCGTACCCTCAGTCAATCCGAACGGAATTATTCCGTAATTGAAAGGGAAGCTCTGGCATGCTACTGGGCCATTATTCATTTCAAATTTTTCCTTTGGGGAACAAAATTCACGGTCCGCACAGATCATAAGCCTTTAACACACATTTTTTCTTTGAAAAAAAGTCATTGTGATGCCCCTAGAATTGCTAAATGGGTCCTAGGGTTGGAGAATTTTTGCTTTAGGATAGAGTACCTCCCTGGACAGCAAAATGTGGTTGCAGATTTTGTATCAAGGTCACCTCTTGCAATCGAACATAATGAGGATACCTTAGATGCCCCCATTCTATCTATCCTTCTTCCTTCCTTCACTAAGGAAGAATGGGACGAAGAAATGATGAATGACTCTAATATGATTGCTTTAAAAAATCTAATAATCAATGGATGGCCTGAGAAATGCTGCAATGTTCCGGAGGAGTTGAAGAAGTTTTGGGAGGTAAGGAATGAGTTAACCATTTGTGACAACAAAGTTTACCGCAATACGAAAGCTGTCTCACCTGAGGCCCAAAGAGATAAAATCATAGACCTCGCCCATGAGGGACACTTAGGAGAAGTATCACCAAAAGTAAAGTAAGGAACAGCTTTTGGTTTCCCAACCTTGATTCTCTGGTGGAGCTGAAAGTGAAGGAATGCATCAGTTGCGCTAAAAGCGAAAAGACCAACATTTTACACAAAGTTCCATTATCCCCAGTAGAGGTGCCGGAAACTGCATGGACCAAACTTGCTATGGACATTATCCATCCAATGGAGGCATTGCGACCACAAAAAAGGTTTATGTTTGTTCTTGTGGACTACACCTCACACTGGGTAAATGTCAAATTCACCTAATCCACCACCACCAAAAATCTCATCACTTTTCTGAAGTCCGTTTTTTCATTCGAAGGGATACCAGCAGTCCTAGTAACCGACAATGGGGTGCAGTTTACCTCTGATGAGATGAATGCTTTTCTAAAGAACCTCAACATCAAGCACGAAAGGACTGCTCTCTACTGTCCAAAGGCAAACGGGTTAGCAGAAAGAACGAACTGCATGATTAAAGATCCTATCCAACTGGCAATCTCCAATGGGTTCAACATAGATGATTCCCTCAGAAACTGTTTATGGGCCTATCACACAGCACCCAACCTCGTAAGTGGAATATCTCCCTTTGTGGCCCTAAGAGGGAGAGAGCCTGGTACCAAACGTAACCCTCTCTGGCTGGATGAGGGTAAAACTGTGGTATAAAACAAGAAGGAGAGTCATCTTAAAGTCCTACAACATCAGTCCGGGTACAAAGATTGGTATAACAGGAAACACGGGGCGCAAGAACTTAACCTCCAAGTCAATGACCCCGTGGTGGTAAGGATGCCTACCCGGGTACAGGTGGGACAGAGCACATTTTTCCCTCCTCAAAATGTTAAGAGCTTAAAGAAAAATATGGTGCAGTTGGAGGATAGACAAATCTGGAGCGGGGATAGACTGGTTTCGTAGAGTCTTCCTTTCTCATCTTCCTCCTATGTTCAGTTATTATTCTGTGGGTAAGGAGATATGTTGTAATTTCCCTCTAGCCTCTTCCCTTGGTATCTCCCGTCTGCCCCTCCCCTACTCCCTTAGTTAGTTTGCCCGAGAGCTAACCTTAGAATGTTGACGATGTATTCGCCTGTTTGAGAGCGGATGACCTGTAATAAAGACACCATTTACCTTTGATCTTGTTACGTGTCTTATGAGTGACTTTACAACACTGGCGACGATCCTTCATACGGGGGCAGAACAGGTCATTTCCCCCTTTTGTGTGCTCTCGTGATATCTTAAGCGAAGCATCGACTGGTAATTTCATCATCTTGATGCGGTGCAGTTACAATTCTTGTCCACAGTCATCAAAGTCTAAAGAGGAACTACGAGGGATGCCAGGAAAGCTGAACCTCTGACGTGTTCTTGACGGCATCCCGTTGAGGTTTCTCGTGGATGTAAGGGACTGTTTCTCTTCAGCGCTTGCCTGCTGTTCGCTGCTATCGTCAAGCGCACCAGAGGGAGATTTCTCCCTGGAGCTGTTGTGGTGATCGGGCATACTTCAGCCGCACAAAGGATCCTTTGCCCCGGGAAGCTGTGAGTGTCTGCGGTGCGGAAAGGCTTCTTGTCTTACCTCAAGACGACGGCTGGGTAGCTGCTTTATTTCCTTGTGGCCGCTGGAGGTACCTCCATAGCAGCGCCAGCTGAGTGCCTCGCCTACTTCACCTTCCTTGTGGACTGGAGCGGATCGTTGCTGCACTGCCTTCCTCACGTCTAGGGATCCTCCCTTCAGCGTCTCCTCAGTGGCGGCTTCCGGATCCCCACGGAGGCTCTCCCAGCATCCTTGCCTTCCCTGACGCGCTTCCTGAGCGCCCATTGCACGCCCACTCGCCCACTGCGGGCAGAGTCTCTGTGGGAACCTCTTCAGTGCCGGTTGGCTGTCCGACTCATGAGACATCCAGGTTACGGTGAGGTGAATTAACTTTCCTTCCCTCCTCCGCGCTGCCAGGGTTAGTGCTCTTCACCTCACCCCCTCCTGTGAAGTACTGACTTTTCTTTTAATATTTGTTTTCCGTTTCTCAGTTACTTCACAACATTCTCGTGCTACGTAAGCTCTCACACCACTAGTCTGGTGTTCTTTCCTTGATGCTGTGTATATTACCACGTTATTTTTCTTTTTAACAACAAGCTTTCCTGGACACTGCCGCTGTGAGAATATTGCATTACTTGCATTCCTCCTCTGCTGATCTCAGCCCCATTCTGACTGTGCTCCATTCCTCCATGTATCTGGATAATGGTGTAAACGGGGTGTGAGGACCCTCCTGCCTCTGCCTTTCTATTTTTGATAGTGTTGGTACAATTTACAACCTCTGGTTACTTACTTACCTGTTCAGGGGGTCGTCATTCCTTCTTTGTCCTTAACCAGGCATGGGTACGCCAGGGATCTCTCAACCTCCCTCATTTTTAAATGATTGTTGAGAACCTGATATCCACTGGAAGGAATGGACTAAATTATTTGAGTCCTATTTAATTGCCATGGGGGGGGGGGGGGGGGGGAAAGGCTCTAGGCTTTGCTCAAGCAGCACATCTTCTTAAATAATCTGAGTGTTCATGGTCACAAAGTGTACGAGACCCTGCCTGAACCGGAATTAGAGGAGGAAGACGACCTAGATGCATATGAGATCACCCTGTTAAAGTTAGGGAACCACTTTGGCGACAAAATAAATGTTGTATTAGAACGTCACAAATTCTTCAGCCGTGTGCAAGGAAAGAATGAGTCCGTCAAAAACTATATTGCAGCCTTAAGAGGCCTAACTCAGCAGTGTGACTTTGGGGAACTTAAAGATTCTCTCATACGTGACCAGTTAGTAAGATGTACTAGCAACAGCAAGATTCAAGAAAAGTTGTTGTCCAAAAATCCCACGTTAGAGGAAGCTATCTCTTTAGCCCAATCAATAGAACATACTGCAAAATGCATGAAAGAAATAAAAGTATCTGAGGAAGTGGTAGCTGCAGTAGAGGTTGACAGTATCACTAATAGTGTATTGAAAGTTAAAAGTAAAGGAGAACAAACCAATAGAGCAATAAGGGAACATTTTAATCTCAAATGCTACAGATGCGGAAGCAACAACCATTTAGCCAACAACCCCTTGTGCAATGCACGTAATGCCCACTGCAAAAAGTGCAACAGAAGAGGTCATTTAGCAAGAGTGTGTAGGGATGGTGAGAGCAGACAAGTTAAAGCAATTAGTGATGGTTGCGATGATCAACTCAAATTCGTTTTTCAAGTGAAAAGCTCTTGTGGTAATTTTGTTGCAGAGTACCCTAAATGCTACATTCTAATCAACAACAAACCCTTTGAAATGTTTGCAGATTCCTGTTCTCCATTTACATTGCTAAATATAGAGGATTACAGGAAAAGTCTGGATGTTCAGGGCATGATAATCAACAAACCTGACATCACACCACATGGTTACACGAAAGATCCTATCCCCCTGGTGGGTATGCTGGAAGCGCAGATAAACTTTAAGGGGAGATCCACAGTAGGAAAGGTGTATCTTGTGAGCACAGGGTCTAACCTTTTAGGGTGGAGACACCAAAAGGAGCTTGGCATCATTCTCGACCCTAACCGGAAGGACAAGGTCATTCTGGTCGAGGATGCTGATCTAAATAGATCTCTCTGCGATGAATTTGAAACATGAGGATGAGACTGCGTTGACTTGCTTGGTCATCGTGAGGGAGGAGTCCAGGATGAATCCCAGGTTGTGCGCGTGGTCCGTGGGTGTCGGTGCGGTGCCCTGCGTCGCGGTCCACCAGGAGTCGTCCCAGGCAGATGGGGATTGTCCGAGGATGAGGACCTCCATCTTGTCCGAGTTGAGTTTCAGACGGCTGTGCTTCATCCATTCTGCGACATCTTTCATTCCGTCCTGGAGGTTTGTTTTGGGGGTGGATGGGTCTTTGGTGAGGGAGAGTATCAGTTGGGTGTCGTCGGCGTAGGAGATGATGCTGATGTTGTGTTTGCATACGATGGTGGTGAGGGGGCTCATGTAGATATTGAAGAGGGTTGGGCTGAGTGATGAGCCTTGGGGTACGCCGCAGATGATCTTGGTGGCCTCTGAGCGGAAGGGAGGGAGGCGGACTCTCTGGGTTCTGTCGGAGAGGAACGATGTGATCCAATCCAGGGCCTTTCCTCGGATTCCAGTGTTGTAGAGGCGGGTTATTAGGGTGCGGTGGCAGACGGTATCAAAGGCTGCCGAGAGGTCCAGGAGGATGAGGGCGGCTGTCTCTCCGTTGTCCATCAGGGTTCTGATGTCATCGGTGGCTGCTTTGAGGGCGGTCTCGGTGCTGTGGTTGGCTCGAATTCCGGACTGGGATGGGTCGAGCGAGTTGTTTGCTTCGAGGAATGCAGTCAGCTGTTTATTGACGGTCTTCTCGATGTCTTTCGCCGCAAGGGGAGAAGAGAGATGGGGCGGAAGTTCTTGAAGTCTTTGGGGTCCGCCGTGGGTTTCTTCAGAAGGGCGTTGATTTCTGCGTGTTTCCAGCTTTCAGGGAAGATGGCTGACGTGAAGGAGCTGTTTATGACGTTCCGGAGGTGGGGTGCGATGATGGTGTCGGCTTTGTTGAAGATATGATGAGGGCATGGGTCAGAAGTGGAGCCAGAGTGGATGGTGTTCACGACGGGAGAGGTGTCTTCAGTGCTGATGGGGGTCCATGCTCTGAGGGTGGTGGTGGGGGTCGTTGGTTTGGTTGCTGGAGGCGGAGTTTGAGGTCCGAAGCTGTCGTGTATATCTGCGATCTTGCAGTGGAAGAATGTGGCGAGGGAGTTGCAGAGGTCTTGCGACGGTGTGACGTCGTTGTTGCTGGCGCTGGGGTTGGAGAGCTCTTTGAAGATGCTGAAGAGTTCCTTGCTGTTGTGGGTGTTGTAGTCCAGCCGCTCTTTGAACAATGTCCTTTTGGTGGTGCGGATCATCTGGTGGTATTCGCGGGTGGCGCTCTTGAGGGCTGTCATGTTTTCTGATGTCCGTTTGTGGCGCCAGGCTTTTTCGAGGGTTCTGCATGATTTCTTTGCGACTTTGAGGGCGTCTGTGAACCATGAGGTTTTCCTGTTGCCAGTGTTGCCTGGGGGTTTCCTTAGTGGGGCGAGGTTGTCGGCGCAGTTGCTGATCCACTGTGCGAGATTGTGTGCTGCGTCGTTGGTGTCCGGGGTGTTGACAGGTGGGTTCTGGCTCAGCGAAGTGGTCAGCTGGTCTGTGGTGACTTTGCTCCAGCATCTGCGGCGGATCTGTGGCGTGTGGTGGAGGGATGTAGTCTTCTTGAAGGTGAAGGGGATGCAGCTGTGGTCGGTCCAGTGTAGTCCGGTGGAGTGGCTGAAGAAGACGTGGTTGCTGGCGGAGAAGATGGGGTCGAGCGTGTGGCCAGCGAGGTGGGTGGGCGTGTCCACCAGTTGCTTGAGTCCGAGGTTGGCAAGGTTGTCAAGCAGGGTGGTGGTGTTGTTGTCATTGTTTTTCTCCAGGTGGAAGTTCAGGTCCCCAAGGAGGATGTACTCTGGTGAGGCTAGGGCGTGCGGGCTGATGAAGTCGGCGATGGTTTCGCTGAATTGTGTGCGTGGGCCCGGAGGTCTGTAGATGAGTGTTCCTCTAAGGGTGGTCTGGGGGCCGGTGTGGATCTGGAAGTGTAGGTGTTCGGCGGCGGTGAGAGTGTCTTCAGCGTTGGTCGTGACGCTGATGGTGTTCCTGTAGATGATAGCGATTCCTCCTCCAGTTTTGTTGATGCGGTCTTTCCGGGTGATTTTGTAGCCGTCCGGGATGGCTATGGCGATGTCGGGGGCCGAGGAGGTGTTCATCCAGGTTTCCGTGAGGAAGGCGACGTCTGGTGCTGTCGTATCAAGGAATTCCCAGAGTTCGACGGCGTGTTTGTGGACGGAGCGAGTGTTGAGGAGGATGCACTTGAGGTGGTTGTTGTTATTGTTGCTGTGTTTGGTGGGCGGGGTGCAGGTTCGGAGGCAGGTGAATTTGCAGGCTTGGCAGGTGAAGGGTCCGTGGGTGCGCTTCGGGGTGGCTCGGTGGCAGGCGGCAGGTCGTCCGGTGTTGAGTGCGATGAGGGTGGCGGTGTCGTATCTCAGTCGGGTGCCCTGGCCTCGGCTGGGGCCAGGGGTTCTGGCGTTGGGCGCGGTCCAGGCGCGGACGGGTGCAGATGGGCTTGCCTTTGGCGCGCCAGCAGCGCGCCAGCGGCGCGGCCGCTGCGCGGCCTCCATATGAGGGTCAGAGGGAGGGAGGAGCAGCTGGGAGGTGGGAGTGGGGCAGCCAATGGGAGACGAGGGGGCGGGGCCACAGGGACGCAGCGGCGGGAAGCAGAGGCAAGGGGACAACGAAGGGGGCGGTGCACAAGGGGGAAACGGCGAGATGGGCACAGAGGAAGGGATACAAAAAGCAAAAATGGGCACAGAGGAAGGGTTACAAAAAGCAAAAGTGGGGACAGGGAAAGGGATACAAAGCAAAAGTGGGCACAGAGGAAGGGATACAAAAAGCAAAAGTGGGCACAGAGGAAGGAGACAAAGGACAGTACCTGTGGCGACGCAGGCGAGGCGGGCTGAACACGGGCGGCGGCAGCAGGAGTCACGGGTCACACAGGGGGCTGCGTGGCAGTGAGGAGAGCGACCTGCCTGGTGACAGTGTCAAAGGTCGCTCTCTCTACCGCTGCGCGGCCTCCATATGAGGGTCAGAGGGAGGGAGGAGCAGCTGGGAGGTGGGAGCGGGCGGCCAATGGGAGACGAGGGGGCGGGGCCGCAGGGACGCAGCGGCGGGAAGCAGAGGCAAGGGGACAACGAAAGGGGCGGTGCACAAGGGGGAAACGGCAAGATGGGCACAGAGGAAGGGATACAAAAAGCAAAAATGGGCACAGAGGAAGGGATGCAAAAAGCAAAAGTGAGCACAGGGGAAGGGATAGAAAAGCAAAAGTGGGCACAGAGGAAGGGATACAAAATGCAAAAGTGGGCACAGAGGAAGGAGACAAGGACAGTACCTGTGGCGACGCAGGTGAGGCGGGCTGAACACGGGCGGCGGCAGCAGGAGTTACGGGTCACACAGGGGGCTGCGTGGCGGTGAGGGGAGCGACCTGCCTGGTGACAGGGTCAAAGGTCGCTCTGGGGCTATTGAAACAATATCAACGTAAAATAAAGATCAGACAAAGTGCTAAACCTATTGTCCATAAATTACGGTAAGTCCCTTTACTGTTAAGACAGCCACAAAAAATGAACTTGATAAACTATGTCATCTAGGATTTATACAACCTATTGATGCCTCGGAGTGGTTAGCTCCCATTGTTATCGCTTCGAAAGCCAATGGGCAAGGCATCCGCCTATGCATTGACTTACGCAGTCTCAATGAGAATATTTGGGTTGAGCGTTTCCCTCTCCCCAATATCAACGAAATGTTGAGCACAATAGGTAAAGCCAAATTCTTCTCTGTTATAGACCTATCTATGGCGTACTACCAAGTTGAACTCCACCCGGAGTCCAGGCCTTTGACCGCCTTCTCATCACCATTTGGAACATATATGTTCTGAAGGATGCCTTTTGGCCTTGCCTCAGCAGCCGCTGTGTTTCAAAAAATGACGCAAAAAGTGCTGGACGGCATCCCGAACAGTATGTGTTTTCAAGACGATGTTTTAGTCTATGGAGCGAATGAAGACGAACATGACTGTGTTCAGAAAAGTTTGTGCAAGACTGTCGGAAGCTGGATTGACAGTAAAGCACGACAAATGTAAAATAAAGGTAACTGAAGTAGATTACCTGGGGCATCAACTCTCGTGGGAAGGGATCAGGCCTAAACACAATCTAATTCAAGCAGTGGTAGACGCACCACTTCCCACAAATAAAGAAGAACTGAAGTCCTTCTTAGGCCTGTTAGAGTACATGGCAAAATTCATACCAAGATGCTCAGAGAAATATGAAAGCTTACGAGAACTTTTGAAGAAGAAACAAAAATTCAAATGGGAAGAGAGAAATTCCGAGTCTGTAAACAAGTTAGAAAAAGAAATCGTAGGGTCTTGCGCCCTTGGTCCCTTCTACCATAAAAAAAAAACATTCTAAGCACCGATGCCTCGAACAAAGGCCTGGGGGCTACCCTATCTCAGAAAGGGGAAGGTGGTGAGACCATCACAGCGTTTGCATCCCGCACCCTCAGTCAATCCGAACGGAATTATTCCGTAATTGAAAGGGAAGCTCTGGCATGCTACTGGGCCATTATTCATTTCAAATTTTTCCTTTGGGGAACAAAATTCACGGTCCGCACAGATCATAAGCCTTTAACACACATTTTTTCTTTGAAAAAAAGTCATTGTGATGCCCCTAGAATTGCTAAATGGGTCCTAGGGTTGGAGAATTTTTGCTTTAGGATAGAGTACCTCCCTGGACAGCAAAATGTGGTTGCAGATTTTTTATCAAGGTCACCTCTTGCAATCGAACATAATGAGGATACTTTAGATGCCCCCATTCTATCTATCCTTCTTCCTTCCTTCACTAAGGAAGAATGGGACGAAGAAATGATGAATGACTCTAATATGATTGCTTTAAAAAATCTAATAATCAATGGATGGCCTGAGAAATGCTGCAATGTTCCGGAGGAGTTGAAGAAGTTTTGGGAGGTAAGGAATGAGTTAACCATTTGTGACAACAAAGTTTACCGCAATACGAAAGCTGTCCCACCTGAGGCCCAAAGAGATAAAATCATAGATCTCGCCCATGAGGGACACTTAGGAGAAGTATCACCAAAAGTAAAGTAAGGAACAGCTTTTGGTTTCCCAACCTTGATTCTCTGGTTGAGCTGAAAGTGAAGGAATGCATCAGTTGCGCTAAAAGCGAAACGACCAAAATTTTACATAATGTTCCATTATGCCCATTAGAGGTGCCGGAAACTGCATGGACCAAACTTGCTATGGACATTATCCATCCAATGGAGGCATTGCGACCACAAAAAAGGTTTATGTTTGTTCTTGTGGACTACACCTCACACTGGGTAAATGTCAAATTCACCTCATCTACCACCACCAAAAATCTCATCACTTTTCTGAAGTCCGTTTTTTCATTCGAAGGGATACCAGCAGTCCTAGTAACCGACAATGGGGTGCAGTTTACCTCTGATGAGATGAATGCTTTTCTAAAGAACCTCAACATCAAGCATGAAAGGACTGCTCTCTACTGTCCAAAGGCAAACGGGTTAGCAGAAAGGACGAACCGCATGATTAAAGATCCTATCCAACTGGCAATCTCCAATGGGTTCAACATAGATGATTCCCTCAGAAACTGTTTATGGGCCTATCACACAGCACCCAACCTCGTAAGTGGAATATCTCCCTTTGTGGCCCTAAGAGGGAGAGAGCCTGGTACCAAACGTAACCCTCTCTGGCTGGATGAGGGTAAAACTGTGGTATAAAACAAGAAGGAGAGTCATCTTAAAGTCCTACAACATCAATCCGGGTACAAAGATTGGTATAACAGGAAACACGGGGCGAAAGAACTTAACCTCCAAGTCAATGACCCCATGGTGGTAAGGATGCCTACCCGGGTACAGGTGGGACAGAGCACATTTTTCCCTCCTCAAAATGTTAAGAGCTTAAAGAAAAATATGGTGCAGTTGGAGGATAGACAAATCTGGAGCGGGGATAGACTGGTTTTGTAGAGTCTTCCTTTCTCATCTTCCTCCTATGTTCAGTTATTATTCTGTGGGTAAGGAGATATGTTGTAATTTCCCTCTAGCCTCTTCCCTTGGTATCTCCCGTCTGCCCCTCCCCTACTCCCTTAGTTAGTTTGCCCGAGAGCTTACCTTAGAATGTTGACGATGTATTCGCCTGTTTGAGAGCGGATGACCTGTAATAAAGACACCATTTACCTTTGATCTTGTTACGTGACTTATGAGTGACTTTACAACAGATGGACATATTGTAATGATGCTCATTTGGTTTTTAAATATCGTTTGCCTAAGGAATTACCGAATTTATACCTAATATTTTTAAAGCCAAAGTTCTAACAACATAATTCGGCCTCTTGGGAATATGTTAACATGTATTAATACCAATACTTTGGACAATTTCAGTATGAAGGATTTTAGTAATATAATTTGGCCTACAGGAAAGATATTAATAAAAATTAAGCAGTTTTTTAGAGATATTCTGTCAGCAAATATTTTAAATAACATCATTTAGAGTATATGGACATTATAAAGAATTGTTGATTGAGTTATTGTTTATCTTCTTTGATATTATATTGAGAAAATTCTGTTAGAAAGAAGCATTTTATATATACGAGAGTTGCATTATATACTTTGTTATTCAGGATGTTATTTATATGCAATGTGGAGAGATAGTTTTTTTTTTTGTAAAAGATTTTTATTGATTTTCCTCCATCCAATATAACAAAATGGCAAAGTTTCAAGCAATGGCCTCTTGCAAGAGGCTTAATCATCAGAAGACATATCAGGAGAAATCAATCTTCAGCATTTTCTCCCTAACACCCCCACCCCGCTCCCTCTCTACCCCCACCCCCCTTGTCAGTGTGCCTGCATCAATCCCTCCCATACTGGGGCATATAACGCCCCATGCGTCAAGAAAACTCTAATTCAGAACAATGGTGCGGGCCCTATCCTCTTCACAAGAGACAGGAGGCTCTACACTGCCACCGATGTGTTCTCCAAGGTCCCATCCTGACCCCTCGACCCTTCTCAATATATTTGGCAGATGCTGATTCCTCGCTGAAAGTGCTTAGGTGACCTCATCTTGGGCAGTCTCCCCAGCAGCCCTGGGGATTCCCACCGCAATCTCCGCATTCTGGTCCACTCCCACAGGAGCCCTGTCCCCCCGTCCTGTTCCTCCGGACAACGAAGCCCCTCTACCAATGCTCCCCACGTCCGGGCAGCGTCCAGCGCCTTGTCATTAGAGGCACGCCTGGCCAACTGTAAACGAAGCGTCCCTTCACTCCCTGCCCAGGCCAGGAAGCTCGTCTTCCACCTTCGAAAGCTCGGGCCAGCCCTTGCCTTCCAATGCATGGTGAGCTCCCTCTTCGCCATTATCAACCCCAAATCATAAAACTTGCTCGTGATTTTGGAACTGGGGGTATGCGGAAACCAAAGCAAAAGGCAAGTTCCCATCTCCACTTCCAACGCACGCTCTGTCACTTGATTCAAACATGTCACCACATCTACCCAATAAGAACCCAATCCCGGGCATGACCAAAACATATGCCCGAAATCAGACCCCTCCTCACTGCACCTAGGACACGGAGATTGGGACCCTCCAAAGTACCACAATATCTTTGCCGGAGTTAAATAGGCTCTATGGAGAGTGTAGAATTGGACCAATTGAAACCTAGCGTTGAGCGTGCCCTTCCAGGCTCGCCGCAACAACTGCAACCACGTCGTCTCTGGAATAGGCCTACCAAGATCCCCCTCCCATTTCTCCCGCAAAGCATCCAGGGGAGGAAGCCTCTCCGTGGACAGCCGCCTATAGAGACAGGTGATGACCTTAAATGTACCCGCCGCCATAGTGACGTATTGACACCCCAGGGATGTTGGGGGTTCCGACAGCCCCATCTTCCAGTGTTTCTGAATCCCTGACACCAAGGCGGTGTGAAGAAGAAAATCCCCCCTCGGCAAATCAAAGGCTCTCTGCAACTCCTGAAATGGCAACAAGACACCATCCCTGTACAAATCTCCGACCATGTGTACCCCGCACTCTTCCCAGCCCGCCAACGCTGACCAATCCCCACCATGTGGGAGGGCCGTACACATGCCCAAAGGGATTTCCGGGGCATATGGGACCATGAAGCCTGCCCGTTTCTGACTGCGAAGCCAGCAGAGCCGGAGTGTGCGCTCCTCGAGGGTGAGCTGGTCCAGCCTGATTTTCTGCGGGAGCACAATGAATGGCAACACGTGCCGCGGGATGATCCTGCCCTGGGGGCCCACAGGGCCTCTAAATTCACGCGCCACAGCCTGTGTAAGCCATTGTAGCTGTGACGCCAAATAATACCATTCAAAATCAGGGGCCGCCAGTCCTCCCTCCTCCCTTGGTCTCATCAGAGTGGCCAATGCCACCCGCCGCCTGCTAGATCCCCAGATGAACTCTGTCATCAGTGCCCGAAGCGTCTTAAAAAAAGAGACCGGAATCCATATCGGCAGGGTACGGAAAAAGTAAAGCAATCGGGGCAGCGCTACCATCTTCAGCAGTGCTACCCGCCCGGCCACCGACAGTGGGAGAGTGCGCCAAAACGCCACACTCCCCCGGAGCCCCCGCAACGCGCTGCCCACTTTTCCCTCATACAGATCGGCAGGAGCATGAAATATGCGAACGCCCAGATACGGTAGGCAGGTAGGTTCCCAACGCAGTTCGTTAAGCGCCAAGGGCGCCCGAGCTCCGGAGGACAGAGGGAACAGGCAGGTCTTAGCCCAATTCACCTGCAACCCCGATAAGCGGGCAAACTCCCGGAGCAGGGCTCTGGCGCCCAGTAAGGAGTCCCGCGCATCAGCTATATACAGCAGGAGATCATCCGCGTACAGAGATATATGATGGAGCTCTCCACGCAGCTGAACACCCTCATAGGAGCGCCCCGTCCGTGCATGTGCAGCAAGCGGTTCAATTGCCAGCGCAAACAAAAGTGGGGACAGAGAACAACCCTGACGAGTGCCTCTCCCCACCTGGCAAGCCGCTGAGATAGTACGTCCCGTACGGACCCTCGATGTTGCGGAATTATATAACAATCTGGTCCAGTGCATGAAGTGATCAACCAGGCCAAACCCCTTCAGCACTCTAAACAGATATGGCCACTCCACACTGTCAAATGCCTTTTCGATGTCCACCGACAGCACCACGGCCTCCGATGTGCCCTCCTCTCTCTCCCCCAGGATCCGCACCAACCGTCGAATGCACGTCGCTGTATTTCTCTTGGGAATGAAACCTGATTGATCCGGGTGTACCAATGTGCTCATGTGGCCCATGATGCGCGTGGCCAAGATCTTACTAAGGATCTTATAATCCACCGAGAGCATGGAAAGTGGCCGGTACGCCATCCTGGAGGTGGGCACCCCATCCTTCTTCAGCAGCGGTACTATGATCGCTTCTCTCATAGTGCTCGGTAGCCTACCCAAGTCCCACGTCTCCTTATACACTGCCTGCAAATGCGGAGCCAAAGTATCCAAATATGCTGCATAGAACTCCACTGGAAGGCCATCAGCCCCTGGAGTCTTTTTCCTAGCCATGTGTTTAACCGCTGCCCTGATTTCTCCCATAAAGATCTCCGCCCCCAATGCAGATCCCTGGTCCGTGTCCAAGTGCGGCAACCCTGCCTCCTCTAAATAAGCGTCCAGACCGTCAGGCAGGTCCCCCATTCTACTCTGATACAGCAGAGTGTAATAATCCAGGAATTGGTCATTGACCTCCTTTTACGAATAGACCAGGCCCCCTGCTGGGGTCGATAGAGACGCTGTCGGGGTTCTCCGAACAACCGGATTAGCCAGCCAGGCCAGCAATGACCCTACTTTGTCCCGTTCAGCGTGTGCTCGAACCATATATTCCCTATAGTCGTAGCAACGAAGCCGCTCCACCTGAGTGGCCACCCCCTCCCGCGCCGCCAACACCTCCTCCCGGGCGCCCCCATTTGTGTGGTCATCGAGTTCCACCTGGTGCAGCTGAGCCTCAGCTCGATCAATATCCTGTAACAGTACCTTGCGCGTCCTATCGGCAGCCGAAATGCAAATCCCTATAACCACCGCTTTAAGCGCGTCCCATTCATGGGCTCTGCTCGTTGCCGTCCCTGCATTGCCTGCAAAGTAGTGCTCTACGCCCCCCCCGAGCTCCACGTTAAACACAGGGTCCTCCAACGTTAGCGGATTCAGTCGGCGCATCGGAATCACTTGCCGCTGCCGTGACCAGAGTATCGTTATCAGACAGGGATTGTGGTCCGAGAGTGTCTTTGCCAGGTACTCGCTATGGCGCGTGAGTTCCAGGGCCCCCGGAGTACACAAAAAGCCATCAAGCCGAACATGCAGGTCACGCGGGACAGAGTAGGAGGAATAGTCCTTATCAAACGGATGGTGCACTCGCCAAACATCCACCAGGCCCCACACTTCCTGCCAGTCCCCTCTCACCTTAGCCACCCTGCGTACCGCCGACTGGGCTAGCGGGGGGTGAGAACGATCGAGTTCTACATCTGTGACAGAGTTAAAGTCCCCCCCAAGAAACACCGTGCCAACCAAAAATGTCGCCAGCCTCCCAGAAAGCCGTGCAAAGAACGCGGAGCAGTCGGAATTCGGGGCATAGACACTGCAAAATGTCACATCTCTGCTATCTAACCGACCTGACACCACCACAAACCTCCCCTCCGGATCAACCAGCGTATTCATAGGCTGGAAAGGAATCCCGGCCCGTATCCAAATTAGAGTCCCTCTAGCAAAGGCAGAAAAGCTAGTGTAAAATAACTGCCCTCTCCATCTCTTCTGCAGTGCCCGCACCTCAACCTGGTCTATATGTGTCTCCTGCAAAAAGGCTACCTGAATCCCTCTGCGTACTAAATATGCATGCACTTTGTAACGTTTTCACATGGAATTCAGCCCTCGCACGTTCCAAGTGACACATTTTAATTCAAGTCGGGTCACCATACGGAAGAATACAACAGAACACAATCCTATACGGCCTAGCGGGCACACTGACAAATCCCCCCCATATGAACCATCCCCGATAACCCCACAACCCTCCCATCCCCAGAACAGGCTCTAAACCATAGTTACCCATCCAAACACAGACCCAACAAAGGAAAATACCCTGGCAACTACCAGAGTCTCACAGTAAGTGTGAGGTAGAGGGGGTGACCCAGCACCAGCACAAGCCGGACGGCGATCTCACCAACCCTACCCGTACGTCAGCCTCCATTTTCGAATGCTCCCCCTTCCAGCGGCACCCCGCCCCCAGAAGACCCCCCCAATTAGGAAGCCCCCCCTCCCAGATCACCCCCCCATTTGAACCAAGAACTGTGCCCCCCACCATCTTCAGCATAACCATACTTGCTCCCCACTGTGCCACAAAGCGGCTTGCCATACATAAATCCGAAACAGGCATCCTCATCCGTCCAACATGCCATCTGCCGTGCCCGGCGTGACCTCCGGTAAGTGTCCAGCTGCTTCTCCCGAATCCACCGACCCCTCTGACCCCCCCCCTCTGACCCCCTCCGGGACCCTGAATCCGCCAGCGAGGCCGCAGCCACCGTCTCAGAAATGACAGAGACCGCCTGTCAAGCCGCCTGTCGCTCCGTCTGAGAGCGCGATGGCGACTGTCTGCCCGCCACACGCTTCCTGGTTCGGCGGCTCCGGTGAAGTTTTAGCCGAGTCCCAGCCTCCAAGTCCCCTCGCACGGCACCACCGCCACCTGCGTGGTATTGCTCCAGCCAGTGCCATGCGTCGTCCGGTGTATCAAAGAAAGTGGCAGTCCCATCTGTCATCACCTTCAAACGTGCCGGAAAGAACAGGACATACTGGATCCCCTCCGCTCGAAGGGCGTTCTTAATTGCCAGAAATGAAAAGCGACTTCGTTGGACTTCCTGAGAGTAATCAGGGTAAAGGGAGACGAAGGCATTGTCCACTCTGTATGGGACCAGACTTCCGGGCATTCTGCAATATAAGGTCACGGTCCCTGAAATGTAGCAGGCGTGCAACCACCGGCCACGGGGGAAGGCCCGGAGCCGGCCGGCGGGCCGGCACTCGATGAGCCCTCTCAAGGGTATAGAACTGCGATAGACCCTCCGGTGCCACCACCTCTCGCAACCACTTTTCAAGATAGCTGACCATGCTGTCCCCTTCAATTTTTTCGGGCAGGCCCACCACCCTCACGTTGTTGCGCCTGTTGCGCCCTTCCGCCTCTT
This sequence comes from Triturus cristatus, assembly GCF_964204655.1. Classification (NCBI taxonomy): domain Eukaryota; kingdom Metazoa; phylum Chordata; class Amphibia; order Caudata; family Salamandridae; genus Triturus; species Triturus cristatus. Next base: position 222,614,251 of record NC_140594.1, on the reverse strand, counting down.
CGGCCCTCTTCTCTAGCAGCTGCACCCTGCGCGACAAGCCATCCAATTATGCCTCTGTCACCCTCTGCGCCGGATCCAGTGTCTCGAGTTTGAGTTCCTTGTTTCTAACGCGGTCAACCAGTTTGCCATGGTCAGCACGCAATAGTCCAAGGCCCGTGGACACCTGCGCTATGTCTTGGCGTAGTGCCTCCCTCGTATCCGATATGGCCTTAAGGATCTGGTCCATCTATTGCTGCCGCAGCCCCGCTGCCAGGGCCCCAACCGGGTCCTGGTCCTGAGGGCCAGGCGGCTCCTCCACATGATCCGTCTGGGCTGCACCCGGGCCATGCCGCGGCTTCCCCATGAGCCGACAATGAGGGCAGCTCCCCGACTCAGCGAGCAATGGACCTCCCGCTGCGGCCTCCAAAGAAGAAGAACTGCGCCCCACTCAGCAGCCACCACTCTAGCTGCCCTGCATCACCCCAAAGGCTTCCCCTGGGTCTTCAAGCGCCGCTCAGGGATGGGAGCATCAACCACCGCCAGTCAAGGGGGCACCACTCCACCTAGCCGTCTCACCAGGTCCACCGGGAGGGGGGACTGTATCCTGTGTCTCAAGCAAGCTGACCACCTCGAGAGCCCCCGTCGCACTCCGGGTACAGTAGTTCAGGGCACCCTCGCAATGTCCCCAGCTGCTATGCCAGGGTCGCCATGACCCGCTCACCAAGGCCACCCGCCGCCTCCAAGCGGAGCCAACCCCTCCGAGGCATCCAGATCAGCGCGTTCAACAAAGTAGGGACCCAGCAGGAATGTGAGGGAGTGCCCTGTCCCACTTCGCCAACTGCCCTGTAGCTCCGCCGTAACAGGCCCCTCGATACGACCTCCATGCGCCAGTCCCTCCAAGACGCTCGGGCCACAAGGCTTCAGGGCGGCGTACTCCCGGGAATGCAGCCATCTTCACCAGTCTTTCCGTGGGTAAGCTCTCCCCCATAGCGAAACCCATGGAGCGAGGGGGCAAGGGGGAGGCGCTACGCACCACGAAGGTTCTGCCGTGTCCAAACAGCACCTCCGGCACCGCTCCCACGGGGGGCCGCAGTCCGCCCTCCCGGCCAGTCCCCAGGGCGCCGATGCTAGGCCCAGCCCTGCGTTCGCTGTCGTCAGCACAGCGGCCGCACCCATACCTCCTCGGCCGCTGCAGACTTCAGCACCGCCGGCCGTCCACAGTCCTCCAGGCGCCCCCCGGGCCGATAAAGATCAATCTGCCCGTCCCTGGGCTCGCGGGTCTCCATGTAGTCCAGGCGCCGCCGCCGCCAGGTCGCCTCTCTCCTCTGGCGGGCCCCGAATCACGCGAGGTCGGGGATTCCGGGCCACACACAGGCCCCAGGCAGAATTGCTAGGCCTCTCCAGATGGAATCCGCCTCAGGCATCGAGCACTGCAGCCCCCCGGGCCCGGGATGCAGCTCGGTCAGCAGGCAGGCGCAGCACAAGCACGGGGGGCCCGTCTCGGGTCCCGCGGCAGCGCCAGGGAAACTTTTAACAGGATAACTCCCGAGGCCGACACGGAGCTCCCATTTCACGCGTCCATGCTCGGTGGAGTCCAAACCACGCCCCTCATGTGGAGAGATAGTTGACTATGTTTAAAATATTTTTGACACAGATTTGTTTTTTTTTAAACAATCTTATTGATTGTTGTTTTTTTTGCCCGCTATTATGTGATGAGTAACATTGAAATCACTATTAATAGTGAAATTCAATACATTCTGAGAACAGCAAAAAAGGCAAACTAAATAATTTAAATAATGGTAAAATGATGTTGTGTTGTAAAAATTATAAGATTATATATTATAACTTTATTTTTTCTTCTCTTTTACATATCCTAATTCTAAATATGCAAAATGACTCTGTTATTAAGATACAAAGTGGTCCAGTCAAATGTGCACAATTTATGCAGTCCTCTAACCCCCAGCAGAGTAATGATTCACCCTTGCTATAAGCCAGGTAGTATTCATACAGTGCCCCAATTAGATTGTCAGTCTCTGTCCACTCCTGCAATCCTACTGTCAGAAGGATGTCCTTATCTAACCTCTGTGCCAACACAGAAGCACGTAAAAGGTCTCCCTGCAGTCCACTACCAGCAGTGTAAGTATCCAGCCACTATGCATGCACTTGTAGAATGACTCAGGTATTAAGACATGCAGTGCTACAATAAAATGTGCACAATCTATGCAGGCCCCTAACCCCCAGCAGAGTACTGATTCACCCTTGCTATAAGCCAGTTAGTATTCATGCACTGCCCCAATTAGATTGTCAGTCTCTGTCCACTCCTGCAATCATACTGTCAGAAGGATGTCCTTATCTAATCTCTGTGCCAACACAGAAGCATTTATAAACTGTCCCTGCAGTCAACTACCAGCAGTGTAAGTATCCAGCCACTATGCATGCATTTGTAGAAAGACTCAGGTATTAAGACACGCAGGGCTACAATCAAATGTGCACAATCTATGCAGGCCTCTAATCCCCAAGTAGAGTACTGATTCACCCTTGCTATAAGCCAGGTCGTATTCATGCAGAGCCCCAATTATATTGTCAGTCTCTGTCTACTCCTGCAATCATACTGTCAGAAGGATGTCCTTATCTAAACTCTGCTGCAACACAGAAGCATTTATAAACTGTCCCTGCAGTCAACTACCAGCAGTGTAAGTATCCAGCCACTATGCATGCATTTGTAGAATGACTCAGGTATTAAGACACGCACTGCTACAATCAAATGTGCACAATCTATGCAGGCCTCTAACCCCAAGCGGAGTCCTAATTCACTCTTGCTATAAGCCAGGTAGTATTCATGCAGTGCCCCAATTAGATTGTCAGTCTCTGTCCAGTCCTGCAATGATACTGTCAGAAGGATGTCATTATCTAATCTCTGTGCCAACGCAGAAGCACTTATAAAGTCTCCCTGCAGTCAACTACCAGCAGTGTAAGTATCCAGCCACTATACATACACTTGTAGAATGACTCAGGTATTAAGACATGCAGTACTACAATCAAATGTGCACAATCTATGCAGGCCTCTAACCCCCAACAGAGTACCAATTCACCCTTGCTATAAGCCAGGTAGTATTCTTGCAGTGTCCCAATCCGCCTATCAGACTCTATCCACTCCTGCAATCATCCTGACAGAATCATGTCCTTATCTAATCTCTGTGCCAACACACAAGCACTTACAAACTTACCTTCCTGTCAACTACCAGTACTCTTACTATCTAGTCACTGTCCATATACCTGTAGAATGCCTCAGGCATTAAGACACTTACTGCTACAGTAAAATGTGTACAATCTATGCAGGCCTGTGACTCCCAGCTGACTACTGATTCACCCTTCCAATAAGCCAAGTAGTATTCATGGAGTGCACGAATCAGACTGCCATTCTCTATCCACTCCTGCAATAATGCCCACAGAATCATGTCTTTATCTAAACTCTGTGTCAACACAGAAGCACTTAAAAACTCACCTTCCTATCAACTATCAGCACTCTCATTATCTACTCAGTATCTATACACCTGTAGAATGCCTCAGGCATTAAGACACATAATGCTATAGTGAAATGTGCGCAATGTATGCAGGCCCCTAACCCCCAACAGAGTACTGATTCACCCTTGCTATAAGCCAGGTAGTATTCATGCAGTGCCCCAATTAGATTGTCAGGCTCTGTCCAGTCCTGCAATCATACTGTCAGAAGGATGTCCTTATGTAATCTCTGTGCCAACAAAGAAGCACTTATAAAGTCTCCCTGCAGTCAACTACCAGCAGTGTAAGTATCCAGCCACTATGCATACACTTGTAGAATGACTCAGATATTAAGACATGCAGTACTACAATCAAATGTAAGCAGTGTAAGTACCCAGCCACTATACATGCAGTTGTAGAATGACTACGGTATTAATACATGCAGTGCTACAATCAAATGTGCATAATTTATGCAGGCCTCTAACCACTAGCGGAGTACTGATTCACCCTTGCTATAACCCAGGTAGAATTCATGCAGTGCCCCAATTAGATTGACAGTCTCTGTCTACTCCTGCAATCATACTGTCAGAAGGATGTCCTTATCTAATCTCTGTGCCAACACAGAAGCACTTAAAAAGTCTCCCTGCAGTCAACTACCAACAGTGAAAGTATCCGGACACTATGCTTGCCTGTAGTAGCACTGGGAAGCTGTTTGTGCACCAGTGCAGGAAGAAGCACAGAGTTGCGACATATTTATGTAAATATGTCACATCCCTGTGCTTCGGAAGTGCAACAGCGCGGCGCAGTTAAAGAGCTTGCACTGTATCGTTGCAGTACTTCCTCATAAATCTTCAATTATAAATTCACCATACACTACTAATACATTCTTTCAGTCATTCATACTCTACACATATATTCAACCAAACTTTCACACATTATCATACAAATATAGTTTTTTCTTTAACCAGAGAAGTTAGTTGTGATAAGAACTTTTTTTTTCTTTTAATTTATTTTTTTTCTGAACGATTTTTGGGGGTGTTTTTTCAACAACAAAAAAATGAAAAAATCAGGAAACTTCAGGAATTATTTTGCATTCCAAAAAACAAAGCAAACAAAAAACTAGCAACGGTGGTTCCGTTGCAAGCACAACATGCTTCTACAGACTGCTCCCCAAAACAAATGAGTTTTTTGCACTTCACGCAGTGCTGCTCTCGGAAAGCAAACTCAGGGCGTATGTCAGGTGCAGATGTAGAGGTTGATGTTCCAGAAGTACTTGGAACTGCAGCTAGAGGGTTCCTTTCTGCTCGTCTACACTCCTCCCGAGACAGATTTACCGGATGGATGGTCTTCAGATGTTTATACATCGAAGCAGTACCACAGGAATACTTCTTCTCGCTACTGCCTCTGGAGAGTACTCTCTCACAAATCCGGCAGGTGACCTTAGTGGCATTCACCTTCTTCTGCCCTGGTGGAAAGGTAAAGAATTTCCACACCACTGATTCGGGCCTTTTAGGACATTCAGGCTCCGGCAAAAATTCTTCTTCTGAAGAATGTTCTTCCTCCTCTTGCTGCTGTCCTGAAGCCATGATCTTCTTTTTTTTTTAAGAACACCCAAAAAAATGGTGAAAAAAGGGTTCTTCAAAGCACAGACATCACTCTCCAAAGATGCTCAAAGAAGAATGATTGAAATGGGTGGGGTCCTTCAATAGTTACAATGGGAAATGTTATGAACCAATTCAATCTTTTTTTTTTAGGTCACATGGGATCCACGCACCCAGCGCTTGCAAAGCACACACCCAACGTGACTTCACGAAAATATATTTAAAAGTAATATAACTTTATTACAAATAGAAATATATTATTTTTATGAATACCTTAGATAATCTCTAGCCCTAATATGTATATTAAAGACACATATATATCATTTTAGAACATAAAATTTTTTGTGGGAGTCGTGCACCCAGCGTGCCCCACATATGACATCACGCGGGGCCCGCCACCGCGCAAGCATCGCGTACCGTAATGCTCATGTGTCACGAATTAGTGGGAATAGGAGTCGCGCATCAGTCGCATACCTATCTCGCACAACACGTAATATTATACGTATATCACGTAACTGGAAAACACGCACCCGTCGCACACCATACGCGGATGCTTCACAACTTTTCCAATATGGTGGCTGTAATACGCACACCCATCGCGTTAGGTATGCTTAGGGTACACGACTTCAAAATTTCTTTAAAAAAAAATAATAATAATATAAATATTTTAAAATTAAAACATTTAAAAAAATAATTACAGTATATTTCAGTTTTAACTTTAAAGGAAAAAAAAATCAACAATTTTCAGAAAAGTATATAATATTGTTTAATAAATAATATATTAACAAATTAACAGTTTCCAAAAAATCTTCAAATTGTGTACAAAAAACATAGGTATAACTACTTTTATAATTAAAAATTAGCATTTAAAAAACCTTTGAAATTCACTGAAAACACCATAAGTTTCAGACCCGTTATAGTTAGGAATTAGCATTTAAAAAAACCTTAGAAATTCACTGCAAAAACCATAGGTTTTAGGGAAAGTTATAGTTAGTTGGACCTTTCACTCATACAAAACCCGTGAAATTCCCCCGTTATAGTTAGTTCAACTAACTATAACTCGCACCCCCGCAATGCACTGCTGATGACGTCACATATTACATCACTCATGACATGGTTAGTGACATCACTGATGACATCACTGATGACATCTCAAATGACATCACTGATGACATCATCCATGTGATAATTTCATGCATCTTCTCACACCCTAATAGAACTTTTGATACACCCACTCTAAATTACAGACTGCCATTCTCAAAACCATAGACACTCCAAGACCAATAACTAGATACCCACTCACTGATTCTTAGGTCTACACACACATCCACTCACTCACCCGTACAGTCACTCATACTTACGGTCACTCAGTACAGGACTGTCATATGCACTCATACACCTATACAGACACTCACACTCATCCATAGAGGTACTCACACACCTAGTCAGTGATGTAAAAATTAATCACACTCCCATTTACTCACCTATACAGTTATACACACACCAGCTCACTTACTCATACAAATACTAGCACATACTTACGCTCTTATACAATCAATGATACAAGCACAAACTCATCCATACAGCCACTCTCACAATCACACACTCTCTGTTATAGCCATGTATATGCTCCAACACACATATATACTGCCTTTCACATGTACTTACTCACACATATACAACTGAGATATACATTCACTCACTAACACACCCATACACACACTCACCCACCCATAAAGTCCATCACAGATGCACTCTTGAAACCAAGCACCCAATTAATCACCAACTCACACATCTATGTACAGAGTCACACACACCCCACACACACAAACACTCAGGCACCCATACAGATACTCAGACAACCAATCAATAACCCATATAGACACTCATGTAGCTATTCACAAACCCATGCAGCCGCTTACACACCAACACACAGACGGATACAGACATTCACACAGTTTACTCACTAACCCATGCCTTCAGTAAGATAAGTTTAATCACTCACTTATAGAGTCAGTCACGCACCTACTAAATCATCCATTCAGGCACTTATACACCCACTCATTCTTCAATACGCCATTCCCTATATATATTAAACATATTTAAACTTTACAGAAACACACGGTCACTGGATGATGTCATCAGTGAAGTCATCAGTGAGGTCATCAGTGATGTCACTGACCATGTCATGAGTGATGTAATATGTGACGTCATCAGCAGTGCATTTGCTGGGGCGAGTTATAGTTAGCTGAACTAACTATAACGGGGGAATTTCACGGGTTTTGTACGAGTGAAATGTCCAACTAAGTATAACTTTCCCTAAAACCTATGTTTTTTTCAGTGAATTTCTAAGGTTTTTTAAATGCTAATTCATAACTATAATGTGTCTGAAACCTACGTTTTTTTCAGTGAATATAACGCCGTATCTCCTTGTTTAAGGTAACAGCAAGCCGCGGACACAAAAATGCTTCCAGGCGGTGATTTATTTCAGCAAAGACAAAGGCAGACCACTCTCTTGTTCACGAGTACTGTGGTGACTACTTCCTGACATTTAAGTAAACAAGTGATGTAACTTCAATAGATAGTGAAAACAGACTTCGCAATTCAACGTTAACTCACTCAGAATCGCTAAACAAAAATGAAATCACCGTGTGTTGTGCAGGTCACATAATTTAAACACTATTAATTATAAATGTGCTGAACAAAAATTCTTAATTCATTATCCATTTAGAGAACTCCAGCTCGTAAAGCGCATGTCACCTTGCTGCGTATTTAACCCCTTCGCTGCCAGGCCTTTTCCCCTCCTGTGCCACGCCCTTTTTTGGCTATTTGGTGTAGTGCGCGCTGAGGCCGCTGTAACTTTTTGACCACATAAGGGATCCACGCCAAATTTGCGTCCTTTTCTTCCAACATCATGGGGATTCTAAAGGTACTCAGGGTTTGTGGATTCTCCTAGAGGGGTCACAGAAATGAGCCAAAATACAGCAAAACATTTTTTTCGGAAAAATTGGAAAAACGGGCTGCAAATGAAAGCATCTGGGTTTACCCTGCAAATGTTATCAAAAAGGGTTTGTGGGGTTGAAATCACCATTTTCCCAGCTTTTTGGGGATACCAGACTTTTGTCAGAAACCCAACATTTTTTACACAGTTTTGGCATTTTTCTGGGACATAGCTTAATTTTGCTATTTTTTGTGCTTTTGACCTCCTTCCAGTTAATGTCAGAAATGGGTACAAAAGCAATAATGGATCCTGAAAAGCTATACATTTTCGAGAAGAAGACAAAATTCTGAATTCAGCAAGGGGTCATTTGTGTAGATCCATCAAGGTTTTTTTATAGAAACTAACAGTTAAATATAGGATAAATTGAAAATTAGTTGAAAAAAACAGCCTTTTGTGTCAACGTTTTCACCTGTAACTTCTTCTAATTATGACAGCTCTTTGAAAGCAATATACCATTACATCAGCTGGACATTACTGGTTGTGGGGATATATAGGACTTGTAGGTTCACCAAGAACCCGACGAACCCAGAGCCAAAAACTGAGCAGCAACTTGCAATGGTTTTTTATTATGTACCGGGTATATAGTAATTATTCTGTAAAAATGTGTACATGGAAAAATCGGTATGAAAGACACCTATGTATTTCTGAAATGGGAACAAAATATAGAGTTTAGAAACAGTAGATATTTGCACATTTCTGAAATTGGGAATACTCATACTAGCATGAGAATTATCAGTCATTTTTTAGAATGACTTCTTTTTTACACAATATCTTTCATTTGGAAGGCAGATATGCATCGAAAGTCAATAGATAATAACAGTTCCTTTACAAATCTGAATTACCCTAAGTCTCCCGATAAAAATGGTACCTCACTTGTGTGGGTAGGCATAGTGCCCGCGACAGGAAACGGCGCAAATCGCAACGTGGTCACAACTCAATATCGCAGTGAAAATTTACCCTTTTTTGGCAAAGTGCCTAGCTCTAGTTTTTGAACCCTAGCTTTGCGGGCACCTTGGGAAACCTAGCAAATCTATACATTTTTTAAAACTAGACACCCAGGGGAATCCAGGATGGGGTGACTTGACTGCCTCCCACCAGGGTCTGTTACCCAGAATCCCTTGCAAACCTAAAAAATTGACAAAAAAACACATTTTCCCCACATTTCTGTGGTGGAAAGTTCCGGAATCTGCGTGGGTCCACAAATTTCCACCCACCCCACGTTCCCCAAAGTCTTACAAGAAAAACGGTACCTCACTTGTGTGGGTCGGCCTAGTGCACACGACAGGAAACGGCGCAAAACGCAACGTGGTCACACCTCAATTTCGCAGTGAAAAATGACCCTTTTTTGGCAAAATGTCTAGCTGTAATTTTTGAACTCTAGCTCTGAAGGGCACCTTGGGAAACCTAGCAAACCTATACATTTTTGAAAACTAGACACCCAGGGGAATCCAGGATGGGGTGACTTGACTGCCTCCCACCAGGGTCTGTTACCCAGAATCCCTTGCAAACCTAAAACATTGACAAAAAAAACACATTTTCCCCACATTTCTGTGGTGGAAAGTTCCGGAATCTGCGTGGATCCACAAATTTCCACCCACCCCGCGTTCCCCAAAGTCTTACCAGAAAAATAGTACCTCACTTGTGTGGGTCGGCCTAGTGCCCGCAACAGGAAATGGCGCAAAGCGCAACGTGGTCACACCTCAATTTGGCAGTGAAAAATGACCCTTTTTTGGCAAAATGTCTAGCTGTAGTTTTTGAACCCTAGCTCTGCGGGCACCTTGGGAAACTTAGCAAACCTATACATTTTTGAAAACTAGACACCCGTGTGCTTCCAGGGAGGCATGGCTTGCGTGGATCCCCCAACGTTTCCTTACCCAGAATCCCCTGTAAACCTCAATTTTAGCTGAAAAAATCACATTTTTCACACATTTTTGTGTGGGAAAGTTGTGGCATCACTGGGCTCACTCAAATTTCCCACCACCCAGCGTTCCCCCGGGTCTCCCGGTAAAAATGGGGCCTCACTTGTGTGGGAGACCCAAGTTTTGGGCCCTTGCCTGTCGCGGGTAATTGGGCCTCCCACACCAGTGAGGCACCGTTTTTATCGGGAGACCTGGGGGAACGCTGGGTGGTAGGAAATTTGTGTCAGCCCGGTGATGCCTCAACTTTGCCACACAAAAATGTGTGAAAAGGGTGATTTTTTCAGCTAAATTTGAGGTTTGCAGGGCATTCTGGGTAAGGAAACGTTGGGGGATCCACGCAAGCCATAACTCCCTGGAATCCCCCGGGTGTCTAGCTTTCAGAAATGTGTGGGTTTAGTAGGTTCCCCTAGGTGGCCGCCGAGCACCGGGCCAAAAACCCAGGTGACCCCCCTTGCAAAACCAGGTCGTTTTGAGGTAGGCAATTTTCATGTCGCCTCAATACGTTTTGGGCCCTTACCTGTCGCGGGTACTTGGGCCTCCCACACGAGTGAGGCACCGTTTTTATCGGGAGACCCGGGGGAACGCTGGGTGGTAGGAAATTTGTGTCATCCCCATCCAGGATTCCCCTCGGTGTCTAGTTTTAAAGAATGTAGAGGTTTGCCTACGTGCCAACTGCGCTAGGGCCCAAAATCCACAGGTATGCACTTTGCTAAAAAAAAATCGGAGCCCAGTGGGCTTTCTGCCACCCTGGGCGGGAATCGGGGAAGGGGGTTTCATCCTGATATGCCCCTAAAGGGGCAGAAAGACTGTGGCTATTTTTTGTGGGGGTGGGGGCATTGGTATGACCATTTTGGGAAGCCCCCACCCCCACGCATAAAAAAGCCTGCGTACTCGCTGGTACCTACTGGGCTTTCTGCCCCCCCCAGGGGGTAGATCAGGGGCCACTGCCACCATCTGCCCTCCCGGGGGGGCAGAAAGACTGGAATTTCTCTGGGGGTGGGGTGGGGTATTGTCATGCCCATTTTGGGGAGCCCCTACCCCTACACTAATAAAACAAAAAAATCCATGGTTTCTAGTGGGCATTCTGCGCCCCCAGGGGGGCCAGATTGGGGGCTACAGCCTGGGGGGCAGAAAGACTGTCATTTTTGTGGGGGGGGGAGTGGGGGCATTGGCGTGCCCGTTTTGGGCAGCCCACACCCTAAAAACAACCCCCCCCTGAAGGGGCAGATTAGGGGCCAATGCCCCATCTGACCCCCGGGGGGCAGAAAGACTGTGATAATTGGGGGGTGGGGGCATGGGCCTGCCCGTTTTGGGCAGCCCCCACCCCTATTTTTTTTTTTTTACCATTCCCTGGTGTCTTGTGGTCTTTTTGCCCCCGGGGTGGGCAGATTGGGGGCCAATGGCCCATCTGCCCCCCAGGGGGGGCAGAAAGGCTGTAATGGTGGTGGGTGGGTGGGTGCATTGGTGTGCCCGTTTCGGGCAGCCCCCACCCTAAAAAAACAGAAAAGAAATCCCTGGTGTCTAGTGGGCTTTCTGCCCCCCCGAAGGGTCAGATTAGGGGCCAATGCCCCATCTGCCCCCCCGGGGGGGCAGAAAGACTGTGAATATTGGGGGGTGGGGTGGGGGCATGGGCCTGCCTGTTTTGGGCAGCCCCCACACCTATTGTTGTTTTTTATTAATTTCCCTGGTGTCTAGAGGGCTTTTTGCCCCCCGGGAGGCAGATTGGGGGCTACTGCCCCCATCTGCCCCCGGGGGGCAAAAAGACTAAATAATGCCCAAAATAAACTGGGGGGAGCAAAGGCCCTTGCCCAAGGGTCCGCTCCTCCTCCCTGGTGTCTAGTGGGTGGATCCCTGCTTGGGGATCGCCCTCCTGTGGCGATCGCCAAGCAGGGATCCACTGGGGAGGGGTATCATTGGAAAGGGGAGATTCTCCCCTTTCCAACGATACCTCTCCCATCTTTCTACGTGCTCAGGGGGCTGAGATAGCCCCCTGAGCAAGTAGAAACTGAAACTGAAATGAGCCTCTTGGGTCTTTTCAGTTTCACTTTCACTGTAATGACGTCGCCGATCGTCATTACAGTGAAAGGGGGGGGGGGGGGCCTCGGGAGCTGGGGAAGCTCTTCCCCAGCTCCCGAGGCTATTTTGGCAGAGAGGGATTCCCTAGGGAATGCCTCATGACGTGCTGGACACGTCATGGGCACAGCGCGACTGTGCTCCATGACGTGTCCAGCACGTCATGGGCAAACAAGGGGTTAAACAAAGTGAAATACGTGACCGCGTCACCATGGCAACTGAAAGCTTTGCATGGAATACAAAACAAACATTGTTTCAGGTTGCGCATTGAGACATGTAATCCTGCCATGGCATACTAATAAATAACATGTTCAATAATAAATTGCACAAGCATGTCAAAATTCTTAATACTTTGTCCCATTTCGAGAAGTCCTGCTCGTAAAGCGCATAACGCCTTACTACGTATTTAAGCAGAGTGGAGTATGTGACAGCGTGGTCATGGCAACCGAATGCATTTCATGAAATGAAGAAGAAACATTGTTGCAAGTTACGGGTTTAAGACAGACAATCCTGCCACGGCATACTTGTGAAGTACGGTAATCAATTGCACAGGAAAGTCAAGTCACAATCTACGGATTCATTGTTTCGATTTAGAAATATTCACTGAATGGCGTCGAGAAATAAGAAACATACTATTTCAGTGCATATTTTTCCCGAGGGGGCACAACACAACGACGCCCTTTATATTTGGCATAACAGTGCAGCACACAAATTCAAAACTGATCTACAGATGCAATTGGCACACGCTTGAGTGCTGATCCATCAGCAAGGTTACACGCGCAATGCAATTCTGCCCATGTGGGCTGAATTAAAAGAATAGATATTTTCATTCTTTAGCATTCTTCTTTGTGACCTCGAACACATCCTCTGTAATAAAATAATAAAATAAAATTAGTTTTCTCAGAATAACCCTTATACCTAACCCCACAGTGCACTATTTTTAAAAAACGCTGTTACATGAGCAGTGGCATTCTTATATTAAAAAAATGATTATACTGTATCAAAAAGCCAAGAGCATATGGAGATATTAATCTTAACTTATATCATTTTTCCCTTAACCTAAATGGACTGCAAGTTTTTCATCGCAATTATGGCCTATTGGTGCTAGGGTTCTGTACTGAATTAATAACTTTGACTCAAGGCGTCGCAGATCTTGTACTCTATTCCCACCTCTCTCATTGGCTTTCACTTTATCCAACACACAAAAACTTAAAACATCACTATTTTCGCTGTGATGGGTTTGGAAATGTCGCGCCACTGGATATTGTTTGTCTCCATGTTTTATGGGGCGAAGATGTTCTAACACCCTTATCTTAGCCTAATGTATGGTACTGCCAATGTAGGTTTTTTGACAAGGGCAAAACAGAGCTTAAACTGCATACTCTGTGTTGCATGACGTGTGTTTCGTGATTTTGTAAGGCTTGCACTCGGGAGACAATTTGCACTCCTTGCGATTCTTGCTGTTCTTACAAGCTTTACACTTTCGACATGTATAGAATCCCTGTATACCTGAGATACTCATGGCGAATGGTTCGACAGCTCTACAGAGTGTGTCTTTTAATGATCTAGCTTTTCTGAATGTGATCTGTGGAAAAGTTTCAGCTACGTCTTTGTCAGTCTGTAGGACTGGCCAGAATTTCTTTTGACCTTTCCGTATTTCATGGGCCTGGCTGTTGTATGTGGTGATAAACCTGATCTTCTCATTGGGCCCACTTTTGATGTTCTCTATCTCCACCAAAAGTGAGACTCTGGTTCTTTTGGCAACTTCGGATCTTGCTTTGTTAAGGACTGATCTGGAATAGCCTCTCTCCAGAAATCTCTCAGTCATCACTTGTTCCTCTATGGTATAGCTCTCCTGCGTACTGCAATTACGCTTAGCTCGTAACAATTCACCCAAAGGGATGCTGGTTATCAAAGAGCTAGGATGACAACTGCGGGCATGAAGGAGGCCTGCTGTCACTTTTTGAAATAGTGAACTTTTCAAACAGTCTTCCTAAATGGTTAGTGAGAGATCAAGAAATTCTATACTCTCTCTCGACTACTTGCTTGTAAACTGGAGGTTAAAGCTATTCACATTCAGAATTCTCACAAATTCATTTGCTTCTCTCTCATCTCCCTTCCATAAACAGAAAATATCATCTATATAACGTACCCACATAGCTACCTTGTCTTTAAAGGTGTCTAGCTCTCTTACAACCTTCTCCTCCCAGTACCCTAAATAGAGACCCGCAATGCAAGGAGCAAAGCAGGTCCCCATTGATGTTCCAAGGGTCTGTTTAAAGATTTTACTGTAAAAAATGAAAATGTTCTGTTTTAAGACAGAAAGTCATCATCTCAATCAACATCTCTCTATGGAAAATATATGAGATGGATCTTTCGTTCAGAAAATATCTGCAAGCTTTTAACCCCAAATCATGGGGGATGCAGGTGTAAAGACTCATGACGTCAAGTGATAATAGTGAATAATTACTTCTCCACTCCAGGTTTTCAAGACATCTAAGGAAGTCTCCTGTGTCCTTGACATAGGATGGAAGCTTCCCCACGTATGCCTGTAAAAAGAAACCACATACCTTGAGGTATTTTCCATACAACTCCCCCTGGAAGAGACAATAGGTCTTCCAGGGGGATTCTGCAGGATTTTGTGAATGTTGGGAAGCAAATATAAGGCTGGCAGCTTTGGGACTTTGCAAAACAAGAAGTTGTACTCCTCTTGTTCTAACAAACCCTTATCTCTCCATTCTGATAAGCTTATTTGAAAAACCCTGATGGAGTGTTCATATTCCATTCTGTTACTCCTATTGTAGTTCTCCTTATCAGAAAGTTGTCTCATGCCTTCCTCTATGTATTTTTGTCTGGATTGCACCACTACGTTCCCTCCTTTGTCCGATTTTTTTAATGACTATTGTGTTGTCGTTCTTCAAATCATCAATAGCCTCACTCTGCGCTTGTGTGACATTCTTCCACCCATACCATTTTTTCATGAACAGCCTTTCTCAAATACATCAATGGCTTCATTCGTAACTTGCGGTAGAAAAACAGACTTAGGCCTAAATTCACTTTGAGCGCTTAAGTCAAGGGGAACATTTTAATTCATCAAATTAATAAAAGGATCATTTTCAACCTCCCCTTCATCTGCTAGTACATTGATTGTAGTGAGCAACTCTGCATCACTGATGCTATTAGCACTTGGACAATCTTTGCTATTTCCCACATTGGTTGAAACCTTGGTTGCATACCACTTCTTAATACGCAATTTACGTGTGAAGTAAAATAAATCAATTCGACTTTGTGTGTAATTAAAATTGTTAGACGGGCAGAATTTTAAACCCAAGGATAAAAGTTCTACCTCAAAGTCGCTTAGTGTCCGTTCTGAAAGGTTGATTACAGTCTTTTTATCCATTACTTCGCCTTGGTTTGGCCCCTTGTTCGGCTTCCCACTGGGCTTCCAAGCTCTCCTAATGCTGATGTATTTATTTTTCCTGCACCTCTGTTTCATCTTCCACGACAGCGAAAACCTCCCTGCTTGTTGCCCATCTGCCTCCCTTTGGCTACTAGGCTGAATTCCGTTAAAATGCTGTTTTTTACTCCGTCAAATTCTAATATGCTTGAGAAGTCGCTTCAACTTGTTACACTTCCATCTGTCCGATGCTCTGTACCTGACTGATCTTCGGAATTACTTACAGGTTTTGGAGGGTTTCCAGTCCTAAGGGCCGTTGTTGATGTAACATCGCAATTGATCATACTTCTTTGCGAATGTAAGGATTTGTCCTTTGTGATAGTCCACTAAGTCCCGCTGAAATTTTCTCTGTTTTTTCAACTTGACTTGATCTTCAATTTTTTCTAAATTTCTTTCCATCTTCTCCATTTGTTTCTGGAATTCTTCCTGTCCACATATTGCTTTCACTTGTTGCGTGATGTTCTCTATAGTTTCAGTTAGTCTTTCACAGTCCCTATGGGCATATTTCACCAAAAGCCCTAGCATGTTGACAGAGCAGTTGTGGTTGTTGCTGGCCCAGACATTCACCAACTCCGGGTCTGGGTCATTAAACGTCGATGTGATGAAGATGCGTAGCCCTCTTGGTATTCTACTAACATCGATGTATTTTTGGAGGGTCAACGCTTCCCACCATTTATTTTGCTCCATTTTTAAAGCCTTCCATAATTGGTCCCGTAATTGTAGTTTGCTTGACATAATATTTGCACTGCTTGTGGGTGCATTTGTCTCCATTGCTTCATTAGTTTCAAGATTGTCAAACATTTTGCCAGCTGCTTCTGCGTGTTTAACATTCCTGGTCATTGCCATCTCGAAAATACTTATTTCACGCATTTACCGTGTCATCGCTTAACGCTGCGAGACTGAAATTACTTCACAAAACAGTCTCGCGCACCGTCTGCTGCGTGTCAACTACATTTGTGCGTTTCGGGTGCCTTTCATATTTCTCACATTAGAGAGTTTCCGTCTAAAGAAAAAATCCTCTTCAGATCCAGCTCTCCTTTTGAGTTACGTACACCCAGATTCCTGCACACAGCGGGTCGGGGATTTTTAAATTTCAAAACTGCCAAACAGTGCTGCACACTGTAAACGCCATTCCCCTTCATCTTGCGATGGTGGCCCGCGGTGAGGAGGCGAGCCTCAAAACGCGGTATCTCCTTGTTTAAGGTAACAGCAAGCCGCGGACACAAAAATGCTTTCAGACGGTGATTTATTTCAGCAAAGGCAGACCAACTCGACGCGTTTCGGGAACACTCCCTTGTTCACGAGTACTGTGGTGACTACTTCCTGACATTTTTTTATTTTTTTATTTTTTATTAGTTATATCTTCAATAATTACAAGAACAATACAACCAACATAACCAGCCAGTCATTGTTATAGCATATTCATATACATGATGTTGTCAGGTGCCATACAAAGGTTTACATATTACAATATTGGTCTTGTCAATTCCATTTTAGGCAAAGCACAATGCATGCTAGAATAAATCCATGAGTCACAGGGGCTTCAACCATTAGCATAATTACATGTAGACACAAACATTCAGGACACACAGGCCATTATCATAGCTGTCATATTGCTCCACTTTAACCTGTGCAATTGGCCGTAGATTTTATTCTAGCCCATAGCTTGGGGAAATCAGAGTGCTACCTCTTTTTGCGGAAAGTTCCCCCAGCTCCCCCTTCATCCACCCCAGAGACTACCCATCCAGGGCATCACCCTCTGTCTCCATGCCCTGACGCTCCTGAGCCCAACTCACAAACGGTTCCCAGATATCGCGAGGTCGGGATGCGGACGGCATCAACTCCCAGAGCGTGTTTAGCTGTGTATGCCCATATGTTACGTCAGCCAGCCAGCCTTTTAACGTAGGCACCCTCCGTCTGCCCCAATGCAGCGCTACTTGTCTTTTAGCGAATAATAGAAGCAACGCATGCAATTTGCATGATTTGATTTTGGTGGAGTGTCCCTGACCTATCCCAATATACCAATTATAGGGGATGGGTTATCTGAGCGCCCAACAATCTGGTTTACCAAATTGAAAATTTGAGACCAATACTTCTCTATCAGTGGGCAAGACCATGCTATGTGTAAAAAAGAGGCAGGGGAGTGCCTACATCTCCAGCACTCATCAGTCTCTCGGAGCCCCATTCTTTTCAGACTGATAGGGGTTCTGTAGAACCTGTGTAAGTATTTAAAGTGTATTAATGGTAGCTTATAGTTGGGGGAGAGCTCAGTAAGCTGCCCACAGCAGAAATTCCATTGTTCCTCGGACAGTGGGGATTGGAGCTCCCCATTCCAATACTGAAGGGATTTAGGTGTGACCACCGGCGCCGTGCTTTGCATTTGCCGGTAGATACGGGTGACTAACTTGCGCGGGGACGGGGAGCCCACCACACCCTCCAAAGCAGTAAATGTCGGAGGGGCCTCAGGGAAGTCCCCGCTGAGCGCGCAACCTGTGATACAAAAATAAGTCAGAGAAGGGCGCAGTGCAGCCCTCCTCTGCCACTGGGGGGACATGAACTTGTTGTCAGGGAAGAGGTCTGCGAATGTATGAAGGTGCATTTTTTCCACTAGGTGTTTGGCAACTCCATCCGCAACACACGGCAGCATCGGGTTATTCATCAAGGGAAGCGAGGGGGCATAAAGCAACGGGACTCCAGCCCTCTTGCGCAACTCCTCCCACGCCCATTGTAGTGTCCCAGCAGTATCCACATCTCCTCTAGGGCGTTTTGCTGTGGCACATATCGCTACGTTTAGTGGAATTGGCGCGACAGCATCCCGTTCCACTGCCACATGTGGCTGAAAGGGAGTTGGGTGGGTCCAAAAATGCAAAATTGGGCTTGAGCGCAAAGTGCATATAGCCTCCCTGTTTTAAAGGCAGCGTCAGCATGTCCCATGCCACCCTCGCTTGTCCGCCTGCCCATGCTAGTGCAACCAGATGGGATCTCAGGGTGGTAAAAAAATGTGATGTGAGCGGAATCGGTATATTTGCAAATAGATAGAGGAATTTAGGTAATATAATCATTTTAGCCAGTGCTATCCTCCCTGTGAGGGACAGGGGTAGTTTTGCCCATATCTTCACCTTTTCTCCCAACCACATCATCGCTCTCCCATAGTTAAGATTCCAGATCGCTTGAAGGTCTCGACTGATCCATAACCCCAAATATTTGACCTCGTCTGCCTCCCATCTCAAGGGGTATTCAGAGGATACCCTTGCGGTATTATCAGTCAGGGGAAAAATTACCGACTTGGACCAATTGACGGAGATGCCCGCAAGACCCTCAAAGCGGACTAATTCACGTAATACCGGATTTAAGTTTTCGTCCGGATTGATAAGATAGAGGGTCACATCGTCCGCGTTTAGCGATATTAGGAGATTTCTAGAACTGAATCCTGTACCCCTTGCCGTGTGATGCTGTCTAATTCTGGCAGCCAGAGGCTCCATAGCTATGGCAAACAACAGCCTCGTGCCCCGCGAAATGGAGAAAGGCTCCGAAACCAGGCCATTTACCCTCACCCGGGCTCTGGGCATTGTGTATAGCAAGCAAATTTTTTTGATGAGGAGTGTACTAAAGCCCATCCTGCCTAATATAGTAAATAAATAGGGCCACTCAAGAGTATCAAAGGCCTTGGTGGCGTCTAAGAACACCACCGCAGCCCTAAACTCTGGGTGCAAGTAATGCAGGGCTGAGAAGATCGTGCGTAGATTGTATGAGGTTGATCTCCCTGGTGTAAATCCCGATTGATCGGGGAGCGCTATCATAGGTAACATGGGCTGCACCCGGTTCGCAAGCAGCTTGGCAAGGATCTTCACATCTACATTTATCAAGGAAAGGGGCCTATAGGAGTCTAAGTCTTCTGCCGGTTTATCCGGCTTTAGCAGTGTGATAATCAAAGCCTCACGCATGGATGCAGGCAAGACGCCCGTCTCCAAAGCTTCTTCATAAACTGCTAACAGCCTGGGCGCCAGCTCCTCAGTGTATGCCTTATAAAAGGCCGTGGTTAGGCCATCCGGTCCCGGCGCCTTATCTGGTGGTAAGCTCTTTATGACCTGTGCCACGTCCTCGGCGTCTATCGGGAGGTCCATGTATTCCCTGGGTGTGTTATTAAACCATACCAACGCAATCGAATCCAAAAAGGATTCCAACCCATCCTGGGTAGTTGTGTATAATTTAGAGTAAAAATCAGAAAAGGCCCCAAGGATCACTCCTTGTCCTCGAACCTGGACGCCAGATTTTGTGCGCAGTTCATGTATGTATGTCGCAGATCTTGGTGCTTTTAACATTCCTGCTAAGGCTTTCCCTGGTCTTCCACCCTCGCCATAACGTCTAGCCTCCGCATATTTACCTAAAAATGTTACCTCACGTTGCGCTTCCTCGGCGTATTCCAATAACTTGGCTTTCATCAGACCCGCCTTATCTTGCTGGCCAGTATCAAAAAATGTTTGTTCGAGTTTTTTTATATCGGCCTCCAGCGATGCCACGGTGCTCCGTATCGCCCTTAACACTCCAGCCTGCCGGGCAATACACTGGCCTCTAATGACATCTTTAAATGCTTCCCATAGGGATGTCTCAGTGTCTACCGATCCTGCATTAAGTTCAAAATAGTCAGTGATATCCTTCCTAATCTCCACCTTAAATACATCATCTAGTAGAGCGTGAGGCGGGAGGTGCCATGTAAATGCCGGACGTGGACCGCACGGGAGCAACAATTTCAACATGCAAGGAGCGTGGTCCGATAGAGAACGGGGCATATGTTCTACGTCCACAGTCCACAAGGCTATGTCTCGCGACACTAGCCAATAATCTAGGCGGGACCAAGCGTTGCGGTGGGCCGAGATGCAGGTGCCCTCCCTCAGCGCCTCATGTCTGCTTCGCCAAACGACAATGAGTTCGCCATCAGCTATTATTTCCTGTAGCGCGGTACTGGCCATCGGGTTCAGTGCACGAGCGGCCCTTTTCCTATCCATTTTGTCATCAAGAACCACATTTTAAATCTCCCCCCTAGAGAATCGTATTGCAACCAGTAGCCCTAACTTGTCCCCAAACCTTATGAAAAAAGTGGGGAAGTCAATATTAGGACCATAAACAGCCACAATAACCACCGAAAGGCCATATATCAGTCCCTGCACCAAAACATACCGACCCTCCGGGTCGCCTTGGACCGATCCCTCCCTCCAATCCAATCTTCGTCTGATCAATATTGCCACCCCACGGGCATAGTTGGAGTAGATAGCCGAATAAGCGTGTCCCCACCTATTATGCCGCAAGCGCTGGGATGGTGCGGTATTTAAGTGTGTTTCCTGCAACAGGCAGACATCTACATTGTGACGTACTAAGTAGGCATGCACCAACCGTGTCTTCCTATGATCATTTAGCCCCCGAACATTCCAGGTCAAACAATTCAACGTTTTATTCGCTTTGTGCATATGCCGCTATAGTCCAGAAGAGGAAAATAACAGTTCGACAAGACCCATTCCATATGCAGAGGACACTAGACCTACATTGTATGATCTTGGTGCTGGCATTGAACAAGGAAACAGACCCTACCCTCCACCCCCCACCCACTCCAACCCCCCAACCGGGTTGTAGAGTACCCATCCCATCTAATAACCCTAAACCAACATAAAACAAGCAAGGGAACATTCCCGAGGGGGTCTAGCTATGCCAGCTTCTACCCTGTATTTAACAGGGTGGCCAGAAAACCTGCGGGAGATGTGAACCGCCCAAGACTCATTTATTTAAAAAAAAACTTTAGAACAGACAGTGTGAATTGGTGTCCAGAGGCGTTCAAATGCACACTACAATTGACCATATTTCAGCCCCCAGTCGAACAATTTGATAGGTCCCATATATTCACAATACGATACCCATGTTAATCATTGTCACTCAGCCGGCCTCATGCTGCCTCCACTTCACCACGATGCCCTTTTGTTTTCTTGCCTCGCACATGCTTGGCGAACTTCAATGCCGATTTAGCGTCAGTAAATATGTGGGCAGTTCCCTCAAATGACATTTTCAGTTTAGTGGGGTATAAAAGAGAATAAGGAATCTGCGCTTGTAGGAGAGCCCGCTTTGCTGGAAGAAATTCTCGTCGTGCCACCTGGACAGCTGGAGTGAAATCTGGGTAGAATGAGATATTATTGCCTTTATGCGCGATGCTGCCTTTTTCCCTGGCCATTCGTAGGATGAGATCACGATCTTGATAGTTCAGAAGCTTCGCAATAATAGGTCGAGGCGGCACCCCAACAGGGGGGTTTCTGCCCCAGGGACCTGTGTGCCCTCTCCACCACAAACACCGCAGACAGGTGTGGATCAAATAGCTCGTGCAACAGGTCAGTTATGTAGGTTTCCATTTTTGATATTGCCATTGTCTCCGGAATACCGGTAACGCGAAGGTTATTGCGCCTTGACCTTGCTTCCAAGTCCTCATTCTTAGCTCTGATGACGCCGAGCAGTTTGTCCATATGTAGCAACTGGTCCTTCGTTTCAACTTGGAATTCATGAAACTCCGTCTGATGATTATCAAGCGTATCCAACCGCGTCTCGTGGGTTGCCACCTGTGATTTCACAGCGTTTAATTGAGAGGTTAAATTATCCAGTTTAGTGTCAATGTTGCGTAGGCTCGAACGCATCTCCAGCATAATTGTCCGCAAGTCCTCTCCACGATCTTCGGCCGTGGGATCCCACTGCTCCTCCGCCGGAGTCTCCGGCTCCAAGTCCGCCTGCCGCATGGAGCGCATATGTTCGAAGGTCAGCTTCGGCTGCTTAGAGTCCTGCTTGCCCATTGCCGGTAGGATGCACCAATATCTCGCGGAGAAGAGCAGCAGATGCACCCCCGAGCCCACAACAGCAGATGTTGGGCGGCAATGCCGTTCCACACCTTGGGCAGTTCACCCCCTGTCTATGCTTATTTTTGAATTTGGGAGGCTTTGGCCGTATTGCCGATATACACCACGTGCCGATATGTTACTTAGGCCAGCCTCACCACCAGGCAACCGCAGCTTCAACAGGCGGCGAGGCCCACCGCCCCACATCCGGTATCCTCCAGGGGAGACTTTCCAACAGCGGCCCGCTATATCACATATTGTACAGGGGGTTGGCAATGCAGCACCTACCCACAGATGGCAAAAAGCAGGTGAGTCCTCGACAGCTCCGGCACAGAAACCCACACCAGGGGCAAATAGCGCCGTGATCGTGTAGGAGCTCGAGTGCAGCCGGGGCCTCCTCTAGTCCGGCCAGCAGTGGCGCCCCCAGGCACCGGCAACAAGTACGGCCACCGATGCCCTCCGGGCAGCCAGGAGTCATCGCCGCGACCTCAGGAGCCTCCGCCGTTATGTATTTGTACCGTGACAGCCCTCTGGATGTGCACACATCCTCCAGGTGCCAGTGCTGCCCCGCCGTGGCGCTTCTCACAGGCCGTCACATCAGCGCTCCCAAGATGGCGGCCCCACACCTCTCCATTCACTGACCGTTATGTCTTGCCGAACGTCTCGCCGCCATCATAAGCCCGCTCCAACACTCCAAAACTCCAGCGTCATCCACACATATGCGGCGCTCCCCGGGGCACCCGATCACAACTCCGCCTACCGCAATGGCGTCCGGCGCACAGTGCAGCGCCTCGATCTCCTGCCGGCCTCTGTATCGCCGTTCGACCCAGCAGGCATCAGAGGCAGTCCACGCCACAGCCCTTCACCACCGGGGGGGAGGGGGGCATCCGCCGTCAGAGGCAATCAAATTATGGCCAGTCCAGGCTCCGCTCCCCTTCCCAATCACAGGCCATGATCAGCAGGTTCGCCTCAGCCTTGATTTGCAGCGCCTCCCGTCTACGCACCAGCAGATACCGCCGGCGTCCCTCGTCTCGGACTCCAGCGGGTCACAGCTCCAAGCTGCCCGAGGCAGGACGGGTATGAGGGACCTCCGCCGATGCCACATTGCTACACCAGCTATTTCTGACGGTCTGGGCAGTTCGTCATCACCCCGAAGTGCAGGATAATTAAAGGATAGGTTTCCGGCCGGCGGAGCACACTCAGAGAGCAGCAATTTCGCTGCTCAGCAGGCAACGCCCCCCTCCTTCCTGACATTTAAGTAAACAAGTGATGTAACTTCAATAGATAGTGAAAACAGACTTCGCAATTCGACGTTAACTCACTCAGAATCGCTAAACAAAAATGAAATCGCTGTGTGTTGTGTGCAGGTCACATAACTTAAACACTATTAATTATAAATGTGCTGAACAAAAATTCTTAATTCATAATCCATTTAGAGAACTCCAGCTCGTAAAGCGCATATCGCCTTGCTGCGTATTTAAACAAAGTGAAATACGTGACCGCGTGATCATGGCAACTGAATGCTTTGCATGGAATACAAAACAAACATTGTATACATACATATGTATATATATATATATATATATATATATATATATATACATATAGTCGCCAGTAGGTAGTTATAGTGAGGACCTATTTTCCATAGGAAAAGCGTTATTTGATTTGCCAATATCTTTGGCGTCATTTGACAAATCTTCGTGAAATAATAGGGTTTGACCGCTCAGTTTGTGTGTTGAAAGTTTCGGGGTGATTCATCAAGCGGGGACCGAGAAAAAAGGGGGGTCCCAAAGCGCGTTTTCTCCATATTATTTTCCATAGGAACTTTATTACAGGCTACAGCCCGAACTGCTGAATGGAATTACACCAAATTTGGCAAAAAGTAGGTCTTGGTTTAGATTGTGCCCTTTTTGTTAAATGGTGTAAATCTGTTGAGTAGTTCCTGAGAAATTAAAAAAAGAATTATATCGATATTTGAGCACCGAGGGTTCGCAAACCCTCCCGGGCACAAGCTTCACTCTGATTGGCTGCCAACTCTCAAAACCAGGAAGTGTTGGCAGCCATCTTGTGACCCGCTAACCAAGTCACAAGAAAAAGATAAAAAGAAGGAAAAGGGGGCAGGGTACAAACACCCTGACCCCATAGGCCTGCTCAGGGGGTCCTTGTGGGACAAAAAAAGCATTTTTTTTTTTAAAAACAGCAGAATTTGCGTTGGGGTTGCGAATCCTGCCGAAAAATTTTAAAAAATGAAGTGCGGGTTCCCGCGCTTCATTTTAATGAGGCCCCCGGGGCAATGCAAAAATGAAATAGCGGGGGCCCGCCTCCTCCCTGCGGAAATGCTAATTATGTGTGGGGGCATGCGGCCCCCCCGCAGCCCTGGTGACCGCCATCTCCCCAGGGCTTCTTTCAAAATGAATGTGTGGGGGGGTCCCAACCCCCCCACACTGCCCCAGGGACCGCCACCTCCCCGGAATACTCTGCAAACGGGCCTCTTGGCGCACTGGTGGTGTAGCGATGAGGTCCTCTTGTGTCCTGAGGACCTCAGGACACAAGTGGACTTCATCCCCCGAGCAGCAGTGTGCCAAGAGGTGTGTTTGCACAGTGCTGTAAAAAAGGGGCATGGCCTCAGACCACCTCTCTGCAATCCAGCTGTGTGGCGCTTACTGGAGGTACCTGGTGGGCTAGTTGACCCTCAGTATTCGTGGGGACTTAATCCTCCAACTTAGAACATGCCAGAGAGCATGTTTTCAGAGTGGTGAAGAAAGGGGGCATGGTCTGTCGACCTCTCTGCAATCGAGCTCTGTGGTGCTTACTGAAGGTACCTGGCGGGCAGGTTGGCCCCCAGGGACCCTCAGTATTCAAGGGGACTTAATCCCCCAACTTAGAACGTGCCAGGGGGCACGTTTGCAGAGTGTTGGAGAAAAGGGGCGTGGCCTGTGTCCACCTCTCTGCAATCGAGCTCTGTGGCGCTTACTAGAGGACCTGGAGGGCAAGTTGGCCCCCAGGGACCCTCAGTATTCAAGGGGAATTAATCCCCCAACTTAGGACACGCTAGGGGGCGCGTTTGCAGAGTGGTGGAGAAAGGGGGCGTGGCCTGTGTTCACCTTTCTGCAATCCAGCTCTGTGGTGCTTACTGGAGGTACCTGGTGGGCAATTTGGCTCCCAGGGACCCTCAGTATTCAGGGGGAATTAATTCTCCAACCTACAATGCGCCAAGGGGCGTGTTTGTAGAGTGGTGGAGAAAGGGGGCATGGCCTATTATGTGAAGTTAGCAATCCTGCTGTGTGGGACTTACTAGAGGTAATAGGTGGGTAGTTGGCCCCCAAGGTTGATGTAGGGGGCTTACTACCCCTCCTGTAACCTCCAGTAAAACTCACACAGAGGGATTGCTAAGAGGTGTTCGGAGGCCACGCTCACCTTTCTCCACCACTCTGCAAACGCGAAGCTATGTTACAGTTAGAAATTAGCATTTAAAAAACCTTTGAAATTCACTGAAAAAACCATAGGTTTCAGGGACGTTATCGTTAGAATTTAGCATTTGAAAAAACCTATGAAATTCACTGAAAAAAAACATAGGTTTCAGGGACGTTATAGTTAGTTGGACCTTTCACTCGTACAAAACCAGAGAAATGTTGCCGTTATAGTTAGTAGAGCTAACTATACCTCGCACCCCCGCAATGCACTGCTGATGACATCACATATTACATCACTCATGACATTTTCTCGGCACCCGCTTGATGAATCACCCTGAAACTTTCCATGAAGAACTAGGCAAAGTAGGACACTTTTTGGAAACATCGGGGTGATTTGTCCCCTAGGGATTTTAGCCTCAATTACAGCCCGAACCGCTGGACAGAATAACACCAAATTTGGCAGAACGTTAGCTTTTGGTCCAGAAAGAGCCCTTTTTCCAGTTTGGTGTAAATCTGTTCAGTAATTGTTGAGTAATTAAAGAAAAAAGAAATACAGATATCTGGGTGGAGCCTAAGCACAGATCTCATGGTGCGATCTGGTTGGTCATGTTCTTTCATGAGGTCCGGATGGGCACGGTTGGAACACTAGAAACTTGGGAAATTGGCAAACTACCCCGTGTGTGGCTCGACAAATAAGTGCACCTTGAAAGGATGTTTAAAGCGCAGGTTGACAAGGATTAACGCGATTAACATTGATCAAAACGGATTAACTATTGGATCGCCACGATGGCGCATATAGCTGTGCGACTGGCAGGGGCTCAAAGGACGCCCCACCTCTTATTGCGATCTGATTGGCTACCAACACTTCAACCAGGAAGTGTTGGCAGCCATCTTGTGACTTGAGTCCCAAAATAAAACATAGTGGGGAAATAAAAATCTCATGGTTTTTATGTCTTGCTCGTTTTCTTTGTTGGTCCTAAATGTACTGAAGGGCAACATGTGGGCCCTGGGTAAAGGAAAGGTCACTTGCTATTAGAAGTATCAGTGCAAATTGAAACAGGAGGTCGCTACTTAGACTGCTCCATGCCAAAGGAGTGTGATGAGGGCGTGTTCTAAAGAGAGCCATTTCAGCGTGGGCATAATATCCTTTATTTTGGGAAAATAACTTTATCTTGCGGTGTGTACAACAATGATTGTTTCCTTGGGTAAAGTAACTGGTGCTAATGTAAGCGCTCTAATACCTTCAGGTGGTGTTGGCGCTATATATAACTGCACAATAAAGTAACCTGTGCTAATGTAAAGTGCTCCAATACCTTTGAGTGATGTGGGTGCTATATAAAACTGCACACAAAAAAGTAACTGGTGGCTATGCAAAGCGTTCCAATACCTTCTGTTTGTGTTGGTTCTACATAATACTGCTCAAAAACAATTTTGAAAAACAGAGTTGGTAGAGGAGGGATCTCTGCAATGGAGTGCCAGCTGAGGCAAGCGGCGACATGTGGGAGGTCCACAGGCAACCAACAGCAAATGTGAGCAGCCACGGGGAGATTCAGTGATTTTCCCGTAATCACAAAATGTGGAATCAAAGCTGAGACCAAGGAGATGATGCGGCGTCCCCTTGGAAGAGGATGTGGTTTAAGGGCCACAGCTGCTGACTATGGAGCTGGGAAACTGGGTTTGAGTTTCAAGTGTCTGCTTAACATCCTTGATTCTGGGCAAATCACGTAATCTCCCCCTGCCATAAAAAAATGAATGTGTCCTTGTGTAAAGGAACTGGTGCTAATTTAAAGTGCTCCAATACATGATGGTGGTTTTGGTGCTATATAAAACTGCACATTAAATATTTGAAAAGCAGAGTTGGGGAAGGAGGGGATCTGTGCAACAGAGTTCAGTGAGCAAGCAGCGATGAGCAGGAGGTGGACGGGCAACCAACAGCAAATGCGGGCTGCCGCGGGGAGATTACGTCATTTGGCTGTAATCACAAGGATGTGGCATAAGGACCACAGCTGCTGACTAAGGAGCTGTGAAACCAGGTGTGAGTATCAGCATTGCCTTAATATTCTTGATTCTGGGTAAATCAATGAATCTCCCCGTGCCTAAAAAAATGAATGCGTCCTTGTGTAAAGGAACTGGTGCAAATTTAAAGCGCTCCAATACCTTCTGGGGTGTTGGCGCTATATAAAACTGCACAAAAAAGTAACTGGTGCTAAAGCAAAGTGCTCCACTACCTTCGGGTTGTGTTGGCACTATATAAAATTGCACAAAAAACAGAAAGAGGGGGCGTGGCTACGAGCCGATGAAGATGGAAGCGGTGTGAAGAGTTCCGCAAGCTAAAATCCCCCACCGCCAAATATCTGTCAAACTAATCCGCCCAAATTGCGAGAGTTGTCCCGGCGTCCCACAAAAACTGATGCTGTGAGGACCCGGGAACCGAGGCGCCAACAAGGCCTACTGGAGCTGTGGAACGGCGTAACCGACGTAGCCGAGCGATGTAACCACAGGAGTGGGGGTGGGCGACGGGATGAAAGAGGCAAACGACCATCGACCATCCGCAGGTGCAGGGCCTCTGAGTTCTTCCTGAAGCGGCATGCAGTGAGCCCAAGCAGCTTTTAATAGCGTCGGTGCCACCAATGAAATGCCGCCTAGGCCTGACCTGAGGCCCCAGACTGGATTACCAGCCAGAGC
This sequence comes from Triturus cristatus, assembly GCF_964204655.1. Lineage (NCBI taxonomy): Eukaryota > Metazoa > Chordata > Amphibia > Caudata > Salamandridae > Triturus > Triturus cristatus. The sequence goes on along the minus strand of NC_140594.1, from coordinate 222,585,756 downwards.
CGGGTGAAACTTAAAACTACTAAGAGGTGAGGGACGCAACCTCACCTTCCCCCACGCGACGATTGTGATATATAAACCAGGCAGCCTCCCCCGCAATATACGGCTCCAGAAATCACTGAAAGCGCGCATAGCATAAATTGAGCGCGATCCACGCTACTGGGCCATAAGTGTGCGCCTTGGAACTTAGTTGTCCTCCATAATAATAAATAAACACTGTCAAGGGAAAACTCCTGTGAGCCCAATTGACGTTGCCCATTGAGAGTGGTGCATGGACCCGCCGCCATAATGCCCCACCAAGAGTCCGGACGGAGGCACCGGTAAAGAGAGAAGTAATGGACCAGGGAGTGAAAACACACTCCACGAAGGAGAAATCTGTATAGCAGGACTGCGACACCAGCTGAGGCCTAAAACGCTGTGAGACATTCTTGAGCTCGATTGGTGATTGTTATCAGGTGCCACCAAAATCAAGAGTAGTGGGCCGTCAGGCTGGGCCTCAGCCCTAGGGGGAACCCCGACAGGCCACGTGGGGGCTAGTGACCATCACCCCACGGTCAGGCGGTGGGAAATATCCTCTGGGGAAGCGGGCCCGGCCTTGCGGTGAGGTCCCGTTGGAGCACCCTCCCGCCCCACTGGTGGTACGACCAAGCAATGTCCAGGAGTAAGTGGGGCAAGAAACACGCACCAGACAAAATTGGACAAATTTGCCTCCTCAATGACCACAGAGACGGAAGGGGCAGGAAAGACAGAAACAAAGAACACAATGGGACAAGGAGCTGAGGACTCCTTCCTGAAAGACATTATGGATGCCACCACTGGCGTACATGCATTGCTTTGAAAGTACGATGGACTCAATAACAACGGAGGTAACACTAATTCAAGCAGACATACAGAAAATGCGCAAAAAACTTAACATGATGGATCAGTTACAACAGATCTCTGCCACAGCTCCAAAACAATACAGCAGCAAATCAGAGACCTCCAGGTAGCGAGTAAATGATGGAAAATAAACTAGACTATTATGAAGGGAGATCACAAAGGAATAATGTTTGAATACTTGGAGTACCTGAGCGGGCGGAGGGACCTACACCTGATCTCTTTGTGGAAGAACTAATTACTAAACGCCTCCAACCGAAAAATCCTTCAAACTTCTTTTCAGTGGAAAGAGCGCATCGAGTCTCGGGTGGTAGGCCAAAACTGGGCACCCCCAAAGCCGCTTTTGGCTCAATTGATCAACCTCAGATATCGTGACATAGTCTTACAGACGGCCTGCATGGCTACACCTATTAAGATCAAAAATAGCATGGTGGCATTCTTCCCTGATTTTACTGTGAACGTACAAAAATAGAGACGCTCCTTTCAAGGCATCAAATCCCAACTAAGGGATAAGGGACTTAAATATTCCATGCTATTCCTGGCGAAATTGTGAGTTGAAGCAGAGGTAAAGAACTGGTTTTTCGACACCTCTGAACTGGCACAGGAATTCCTTGATGGATGGAGAATGGTCAGCGGAAACGGCACCAAGCAAGGGAAAGATCAAACGCCGAGGAAGCTCGAATCAACAGAGATGCATCCCAGGCGACAACAAGAAGGCGACAAAGAGGACTAGTCGACACCAACTTGACTGGCGCAGATCGAAATGGGGGAGGGCTTCAATCGTAGAGCGTGACAATGATGTAAGGAATCCTTCAAAAATATTCCCCCCTCCCTCCTTCCTCTTCCCTCCTTTCCCCCTCCCTCTCCTCCCCTGGCTGATCTAGGTAAAGTGACTCCTGGACTCTTTGCTGGTGAACATATGCAAGGATTTTTTCCCAACATTTCCCCTTCCCTTCTGTTCTTAAGTTAAAGGCGGTTGGGAGGATAGAGAGATAACAACACCCCACACTTTTCTTGTTAGAATTTTACAATGGGGCGAGAGTCACTCCCCATAGTTGGGGATAGGGGCTCAGTTCTGCCCAGATTGCAGGGAGGCAGGGAGGGGGTTTTGGGGTTACACTTAGTTTTAGTTATTAGGTTAGATGACACTAATATTTTATGGATAAGAGCAATCGACAATTCCAATGGGGCACGTCTAGGAACAATACCCATACACTACTTCAGCGCAGTGGTAGCGAAGGCAAAGGAGAGACCTACACATAAAGAACCTCCCATCAAATCAAGTAACACAGGTATTGAGTAAGATGGGTCCGATAAGGAAAAAGGAATATCAAGCTACTGTCGTGGAATGCAAACGGCCTGGGGGATAAGCTAAAAAGAGGGATTGTGCTCCAATTTATTAAGAGACATTCACCGGACATGGTGATCCTTCAGGAGACACACCTCATGGGAACTGCATGTGGGGCCCTCACCAGATGGGGTTATAAATTAGTGGTGCACTCGGCATTCACGACCGGATCTAGAGTAGTGCGCATAATGATTAGAAGGAATGTCGATTGAACATACGTGGACAGATACATTGGGCAGATACACTGCAATCTCAGGAACATTTGAGGGTGAAATCCTAACATATATCCTTATATGTACCCCCGAGCCTACAGGTGTCGGCTTTTAAAGATCTGGGGGACTTATTGCTTACTCTCCCTAAAGGATTATTGTTACTGGGCAGAGACTTTAATTCAGTAGTCTCAGGACAAATGGACTGCCATCCGCCAAAGGAAGTCCCATCATCAAGAACACAAATTTGTGACTTTATGGACGCTATGGGACTGGTTGACACATGGGGCACTCTTCACCCAGTGAAAGTGAAAATACTCCGATTGGAGGGGAGTATATGGGGAGAGGGTGAGGCTGAAGCCAAGCACAGGTTGGAAATAACACTCAAAGAGTATAGTAATCTAGCCACAGAGGTGGCCGGGCGCAATATAGAGCCACACAGTATAGGATATATGAAATAGGGGACAACGCAGGGAAGCTGTTGGCATGGCTGGACAGGAGAGAACAGGCCAACAGACTAGTGGCAGAGCTCAGGACTGAATCTGGGGAACACTTGATAGAACCACAAGAAATATAAATATAAATCTCACACATCCTCCACAGAAGAGGAGGCAAGTGCCCTTCTGTCGGATATGTCCCTCCCCACAGTCTCCGGAGAAGAATCCTCTAACTTTGATGAAGAACTCACACATGCCGAGGTGGAGCGAGCAATACAAGGGTTGCAGTCAGGGAAGGCAATGGGTCCCAACTGATTACCCATTGAACTATAAGTTTGCACCTAGTAAGATAGCACCGCATCTCATTAATATGTTCCTTGAAAGTCGGGAAAAGGGGATACTGCCAGCAGACCAGAGACTAGCCATAATAGTGGTCATACATAAGAATGGTAGGCCCAAAGACAAATGCGCTTCCTATAGGCCGATATCGTTGATCAACGCAAAGGACAAGATCTTGGCCAAATTACTGGCCACTCGTCTCCTGGGGTTAATCACAAAGCTTGTGCATCCAGACCAGTCTGGCTTTATTCCATCAAGAAATACCTCACTTAACCTCCGGCGCCTGCATGGCGTCATGGGCATTGGGAGCCACCATGGCGTTTGATACAATCAAGTGGCCCTACATGTTCACGGTTTTGAAGAAAATGGGCTTCATTCCCAACTTTGTCAGCTGGGTGCCATTGGCTCAGGTGGTGGTCAATAATAGGAAATCAAAGGTGTTCGCGCTAGAAAGAAGAACCAGACAGGGATGTCCCCTCTCCCCGCTGCTCTTTTCACTGCTGCTGGGACCCAATCATGAGGAAACTGCGGTGGGCAGAGGGAAGGGAGGACCGAATCTCCCTGTATGCAGATGATATACTACTATATCTGGCATCACCAAAAGCCTCCATAAATAGCATACTGCATATTTTTACGAATTTTGGCAAGTACTCCGGATATAAAATAAACTGGTCCAAGTCAGTCATCTATGTATTAAGGGGAGACTTTCCCAGGTTGCCTAGAGGATACGTCATAACAGAGGCGAAAGAAGCGTTTAAATACCTTGGCATCTATGTCACCAAAGATCCAGCTCTATATTATGAACGCAACCTCCTCCCCCCTCTGCAGAGACTCAAGAGCATTGTTCAGCATTAGAGATCCCTCCCACTGTCCCTATTGGGGCACGCTGCACTTTCAAGATGATGGCACTACCACGATTCTTGTATATATTGCAGAACTCTCCGTACCCAATACATGTATACTATTTTAAAAATGTAGAGACCAACCATAGAGAATTGATGTGGGAAAGGAAACCAGCATGAATAGCGACCCAAAAGATAAGAAGGGGATCGTATGACGGTGGCATAAGGCTCCCCGACATCAAAAGATATTACTGGGTGGCATAGCTAGTGCCAATTAACCATTGTATATATAGAACCAATGATGACCCCGGCTATAGAATGGATAGGTTGCTTCTCTCGGAGGGGAACTACTCTAGAGTGCTCTATACAAACCCGGCCAAAAGAAAGTTAACAGGCCCAACTAAACATACAGTGCAAATATGGCACACAGTGAATAGAAGTATAGGATTTGAGGGACGCAGGTAAGTTGGGCATCTTGAGACACTCAAAGGGCTTTGGGGCTTGGGAATTGATTAGGATTTCCCATGTGGGCGACCTGTGAAAAAAAGGTGGGGTGACTCCCTTTCATCAAGGCTACGATTGGTACAGCTTAAGGTACTACATAGAATTTACTTAACAAGTACTGCTCTAGTGAAGATGGGGTATAAGGAGGATCCCAGGTGTAGTGGAGGATGCGGCTAGAAAGGTACCTTTGTCCATACCATGTACGAATGTATATATATCCAGCGTCATTGGACAAAGGTGGCCAAATGCATGGCAAATGTGCTGAGCAAACGAATAGAGCCCAAGATAAAATTGTGTCTTCTGAATATATGGGAGTCCTCTGACTTGGTAGAAAATGAGAAAACTTGGGTGGCACTGGGGATGATGGTGGCAAGAGAAATACAGCTAAGTTGTGGGGGGCGCTCGAATCACTTACACTGAATACTTGGAAAAATTACATGGACTGGTGCATGGTATTGGAAAAAATGGTGTACAAGTCGCAAGGTTGTCCCAAAACTTGATCAAATATCTGGGGCAAATGGAACACGTACAGATGTAATGTGAGAATCAATGAACCATATGGTCACAGTATTATTTGGAATTGTATTTGCAACAAATTCAAGATGTCATCAATAAAGAGAATTAAAAATTAAAAAACTGAGAGAATCACAGTGTTAGGCTGATTTACAGTAGTGAACATGAAGAAATACATCCCTTCTACAACCACATTAAAAGGATTACTTTTGTCTTGGACACTGATGGGCAGGCTGACCTTGATGACATCAAGACTCAGCCTAGCTCCTTTGAAGAAAATTCAAGTTAAGCAACAATGGCGCATGGGAATACTTCACCGGTGAATGCAGAAAAGAAAGAAAGTGTCCTGACGGGAGAAATTTTAAAAAATAGAGTCCCACCACAAGAAATGAGAACCAACAATGTGAGACACCAACAGTTTAATCATTTTTCACAGGAGAAACGTGGCTATGCAATTGCACAAGAAGACCTAGGCACTTTAGAATCTCTGACATGCCCTGTGATAACGCATACCTGATTCACTTGAGGTCTGATTTTCTAGCCATAAACACCATTGCCGAATGACCACATATGGTGTAAACAAGTACACACCTACTACCCACACATGTGGGAAATAAACAGAAAAGACATGTGTACCAAGTAATAGCAGCCTCCACGCATGCTTCAATCAGCACATCAGCTATAAACTAACAGGACATTAAAGGGCAGCACACTACCACTCATTAGAATGAAACAGACTACAATGGGGGTTTAAAGCAGTGACAGAGTCAGGGGCGGGGGTGATTTGTGGATGAGGCAACCACTGATTGGTGCGAGAGAGCAAACAAAGACGGGATGGAGGAGGTGGGGGAAACGGAAAGCAGCAATGAACGGAGAAGCAGTTTCGGGGTAGGGGTGATTTGGGGACGGAGCATGAGGGCAGGTGGGAAGAGACATAGCTGGTAAAAGCACGAGCACTGTCTAAAGTGCTGAAAAAGAAAGAAAAAAGTAGGTCCTAAAATAGTCATAAAAATGGGAGCAGAAGATGTTTACAAGTTCTTGATCCATGCTCTGGGGGTAGGGCTGAACACAAGAAGAGACATGACCATGCTTGCCAGGGACAAATGGTGACAAAGGATATGAGACAGACGATAGCGCGAGCATTTGGGAAGCCTGTGGGTGGGCTGAAGTCCACAGATTAAACACAAAATGTGTCATCGAGACAGCACACATGCTGTTTAGCCGAGACCTAAAAAACCCTAGAAGTTCAATAATGAACCAAATGTTACAGAGACGTCATAGTTAGGTTCAGATTTTACATGCACAAAACCATAGAAATTCAGGAGTTATAGTTATACTTATCTGAAGAAACTATAACTCGTGCCCTGGCCATGCACTGCTTATTACCCCACATATCACATTGGTCCTGACATCTTCTATGACATCATTGATAATATCACTGCAACATTTGCAATAAAATAATTGATGAGAAAATTGTGCCTGGCGGGGGCACCAGTTATAGTTACCTTAGGGCACAAGTAATAGTTTCTTCACATAAGTATAACTATAAGTGCTGAACTTTTATGGTTTTATTTGTGTAGAATCTGAACCTATAACCTTTGTTTTTTTCAGTGAATAAATATACATATAACTATAACTGCTGAATTTCACAGGTTTTGTATGAGTGAACCCTGAGCCTAACTATAACGTCCCTGTAACGTTTGGTTTTTTCAGTGAATTTCTAATGTTTTTTTCTATTTTGTTTCCTAACAATAACGTCCCTGTAACTTTTGTTTTTTTTAGTGAATTTCTATGGTTTAAGTTGTAATGGCATTTGCAGAATTGTGTAGAAAGGGGGAAAGCCTTTGACCAGCTCGCAGGAATCCCACTGTGTAGAAATTACCAGGAGGGCTTCTTGGCCCCCAATGTCTCTCAGCATCCAAGAGGACTTAATTCCCTAAGCAGTAGTGCGCCAGGAGACACGTTTGCAGATTGGTGGAGAAAGGGGGGTGGCCTCTGAAGACCTCTTAGCAATCCCGCTGTATGAACTTCATCCCCCAAACAGTAGTGCGCCAGGAGGCATGTTTGCAGAGTGGTAGAGAAGGGGGCAGGGCAACGAAGACTTCTCAGCAATCCCACAGTGTAGGACTTACTGAGGGTAGCAGGAAGGGTAGTTGGCCCCCATACCAGGCTGATTTTGGCCCTGAGGACCCCATCCACCAGGCCTTGGCCACAATACTGGGTGCCCTGGTCCCACCCAGAGCACCCAGTCATTTTTGTTGGGGACCACGGGGGGAGCCTGAATGCCCTGTGGTTCCTGCCTGGTCCCCGCATCCTGCGGGAGCAGGCATTGCTTTTGGACAGAGGAAGCTGCTGAACATGCAGCTCCCTCCTTCCAAAAGCAATTCTGCTCTGCTTCGAGTAAGCAAGAGCATTTTACATGCTCTCGCTTACTCGAAGCAAAGCAGAGTTTACTATGGCTTGGCGGGAGTGGTGCTATCGCCAAGCCATAGCAAACTGCAATGTCCCATGGGTGGGCACCCTGGGACATTGCTGGAGCTGGCCCTGCCATGTGGCTGTCCCCAGGGCAATCTATGTCTCCCCTCTCTTTAATTTTTACCATTTGCCCTGGGTAGGCCAGAGCCCCCCCTGCATTAATATTATATTTAGCCCATGGAAGTTGGCGATCCCCGGGGCTGCAGAGGGGCACGTGGCCCCCCACCTTTGTGTCATGTTTTGCTCCTGGGAGGTAGTGGTCCCCATGGCTGTGGGGGGGGCGTGCAGGCCCCCTCCCCACATTCTTAAAAGGTTTGCCTGGTGAGGTGGCAGTCCCCATGGTGGGGGGTTGCCACAAGGGCAACCCCTGCATAAATTATGAGGAGGTGGTGGTCCCCTGGATTAGGGATCCTAGGTGGGGGGCCCAGTGCACACCTCTCCTACATATTTGGGCATGCCCCTGGGACCTGGCCCACACAGGAACTGATTAGAAATGAAGAGTGGGAGAGCACACATTTTTTTTCGGTAGTCAATGATCCAGTGTGACTCCAGCTGAAATGCTTTTTAAAAAAATGCTTTTTAGGCCCTGTGGGACCCTCCCCAAAAGCCCTTGGTGGTCAGGGTGTTTCTACCCTGCCCCTTTTCTATTTTTTTTTATGTTTTTTCCTGTGACTCGGTTCAACCGAGTCACATGATGGATGCCAACACTTCCTGGTTTGAAGTACTAGCAACTAATCAGATCTCAGCACGAGATCGGGGGAGGGGTCGCGGATCCATCGCGCCCCTATATATACAACTGGAAATTTCTTTAAATAACTCAACAACTACTGAACTGGTTTACACCATTTAACAGCTACCTTTCTGCCAAATTTGGTGTTAATTTGATGTAATTCCATTAAGCAGTTCGGGCTGTTCCTATGGAATTGAACATGGGGCAAACACGTTTTGAGACCCCACCCTTGTTTCTCGGCCCGCTTGACGGATCACCCTGAAACTTTCAAGACCGGAGCTCAAGTAAGCGGCAAACTAGTTTGAAAATTTCACGAAGATTCGTCAAACAACTCAAAAGTTATTGGCAAAACAGAAAAACGCTCTTCCTATGGAAACTACACCCTAACTATAACTACCTACTGGGGAACGCCAGTAGGTAATATATATATATATAAATATTTATATATATAGTTTCACTTACCTGTTATATACTTACAATTTTGTTGTAAAGGCATGCGTGGCAAAGGCATATGCATGCTAAAGACTTGCGTGGTAAAGGCAATGCATGGTAAAGTCATTGCGTGGTAAAGGCATGCGTGGTAAAGGCACTTGATGTAATGTCACTCAACCTTTTCCTGGAAGGAATTAATGTTTTTACAAAGCGACAGGGTAGAAACTAGGTCGCTCTTAAGTTAGTAGGAAAACTCAGTGGTTCAGTGCACCTGCTCTCATATCATGCCACAGTCAGGTAATTGATTGGGAGGGTGATAAAATGTGTGCCATAAATATGGAATTAAATGGCACCTTTCACCTAGAGTGACAAAGTTGTAAGACTGTGAGAACAAGTTGTATTTGAAACTATTTTGTATAACTTAAAATGAATATTTCTTGCTAGGGCCCTCAGCTAAGGATTGTTCCAAATTATAGTTTAAAGGTGACATGTGCAAGTAGTTTTTTTGGTGGGTACAAGTTACACCCCGCCCAGACATTGTGTCATTACATTGATTGTATCCATGTGTGTGCCTCCCAGAAGTTGGCATATTTATATACTTCCCCCTCAGAACTGAAGGGAAAGCATGGCAATATGCCCACATCGAGGACAGGATAATTTACAGTTCTAAGTGCAGCCTTCCAAGAGGTGGGCAAACTGCATTTCTAGAATGTTTGCCGGAGCGTCAGCAAGCAGGGAGATTACAATAGCGGCTTGTTAGTGGGCAGGCATGCTTCGTATGTGTGTGTTCTGCACAAATATTAGAGTATACAGTGCTTATAGTGAGCAGGTACTGTCCGGTACTGAGTACCTGCACTTTTTGAATTTTAGAGGGAGAGCACCTGCATTTCTCTGCACTGCTGCAGTACATTTAATGGGAGAGTTCCAACACTTCTCAGGAGCAAACAGGTGTTAGAAAAAATGTGGACCTTTGCTGCTATATTTCCATTTAAAACACAGAGCATGGAAAGAAAGAGAGCTTCAACATAAGGGTGTTGGCATAAAGCAAGGTAAGGAGGAGCTTTTGAGCACTACCCAGTTGATTGTACTGACTTAGGGCCCGATTACGAGTCTGGCTGCCCGAGGGCATGGCAGTGGCAGTCCAGCCACCGCCGCATCAGCGGTCCAACTGTCCTATTACAACTAGGGTGGTCGGAACACCACCGCACTGCAGCAACCGCCAGGGATCAGAGATCCCTGGCAGTGGCGCGGCGGTTTTGAGGCCGCAATATTCTTGGTGGGACTGCCAAGCATATTACGAGTTTCCTCTCTGCCACTGTTTTCATGACGGTTCCTACTCCATGAAAACCGTGGAGGAGAGGAAACAAAGGGGGCCCAACAGTGCCCCTTATGCCTCAGGGTCATGGGGTGCATGTAGGGTCGTATGTTTTGGCCCCCTGTGTGCATGTCCCCCGTGCCTGCACGGCAGGGACTGCAACAGTCCATGCTATGCAGGTAAAGTCTTTGGCGCTCCCATTGCGGTGCCAAAGAACAAACCGCCAGTGACAAGAAAAGTTGTAATCTAGCATGCGGTGCGGGTTGCTGGCGTGTCAGTCCCACTCCCACACTGCCAAACTCCCAATCAGGCCCTTAGCTTTGAAAGTGTATGGGGAGCATACAGCAGTGAAATTTCTATTTTGCTTAGAGCACTAAAATTCATCTCGCTCTTTCTGTAAAGGCACACCAGCCCAGGTTCTTTCTTAAACTTTTACATTATTGCAGGGCTTTTAAGAGTGTAAGCTTCAATTCATGAAGCAGCGGTCACTTTAAACTGGAAACCTCATGACCTTATTACTGGGTTCACAATATCAGGTTACAATAAGCAGAGTGTGTCAAGGCCTCACAGAAGTTACAAGGTACTACCTAGGTCAGCAGGAGTCTAGGATATGAGCAAGATTGGGCTGGGGATACAGGTGTTAAACATCTGTATATTGAGCGTGACCATCTCCAGCAGGGTAGAGGGTATCTCCCGCCAACCAGCACACTGACATGTGTAGTTGTGGTTAAGGTCTCATGGAGGATCTATTAGGGGCGAAGCTTAATCAATTATGTTAAGGGGGGGTGAGTCTGAGACTTGTCAACAAGCGACAGCAGTGTACCCAACTAAAAAAACACCTGAGGTGGGCAAAGAAAGAGAAATTAGTTTGGAGTTTGAAAAAATGAATGAATATTTTTGGTTGCATTAATATATAGCTAGAATCATCCACAGGCAACAACAAATGTGCACACCCCTGAGAGATAACACGCTACAAAGCCCAGTTGAGTAATAAAGAAATGCTAGACAATACAATAAGCATATGACAGGGTTCCCTTCCAGAGTGGCACAACTCAATTCCATATTCACATGGCATACATCAGTACATATGCACATGTGGCAACAACATTGTGCTTCTTCAGTTCTAGGTTGTGTGCTTGCCATTGGTCACTGAGAAGTGTGTTTTTTCCAACTGGATTCTTTAAAAATCCAGTCCTAGTATAAAACATGCCAAATGCAAGATCCCGGGCCAAACAAATAAGCTGGGAAATTATGGGATCCAGATGTGTACAGAATTAAACTTAAAGAAACACAGCAAGTGCAAATGGACCCTTAACTCTGTTGCCATCACCATACTAAAACTAGCATCCATGTACGAAAGTGAAGGTGCACCAAAAACCGAGTCAATGTCCTCCAAATGTATCCAAAGAGTATCCTTTTATTGTTCTTGATAGTAAAACATGGGTATCAGCCAACACGTTTCGTTCCATTGACCACAAATTTCGGGATAGTGAGAGCTCTGGTGCTGACGGTGCACGTATCGTATTAAGGATACTGGCTGTTAAATTGTCATTCTCTCTGTGGAGCATAATTGCTGGAAATGACACCTTTTGAGTTCTCATTTTTGTTACATACGTGTCAGGATATTTGGATCGTTTTTACTAATTATTACCTTGGACTCATCGTATTTTAGAACGTGGATATATTATTCCCCGTCTTTCTATATGAGGAATTCGGATGATTCTACTTACTCCGACCTTGAACACAATCTGATTCTGAGCGTGAATATATTGTCCCTCGTATTGTTATATGAGCCCTGATGAACTTCCCTCAGTTGAACAAAACGCGTTGGCTGATACCCATGTTTTACTATCAAGAACAATAAAAGGATACTGTTTGGATACATTTGGAGGATATTGACTCGGTTTTTAGTGCACCTTCCCTTTCGTACAAGGATTACGTTTCTGGTTTCCATTAGAGCTTAACTGCGGCAAGCTCTGGAAGTGGTTGCACAGGACTCTTAGTGTTTATGAAAACTTGGGATTTGATGTGCTGAACCTGTGGTCAGCCGTTGATCGTGCTTTTTTGTTAAGACTAAAACTAGCACATTAAGAAAAGTTAGGTATTGAGCCAGGCATTCAGTCCTAACTGATATCACTGTAGTTGTATCTGGAGGCAGGACATCTCTTGCCTTAACTAAAGCTGTTTATAGGCAGTCCACTTCCAAGATCAGAGTATGATGGTGGAAGAGCCAGCCAGGAAAGTGTCTGAGTGAAATGGTAGATTATAGTGGGCGATGGTGGACAATAGACCAGTTTCTTGGCACAGCATCATAGCGTAACAAGCATTGGTATAGCCAATAGGTCTCGCTTTTGGGACCTTATAAGTATTTAGTTATGCAGCACAATATCCTTGGTGCAACAACATCAACTGTTGCATGGCGAAACACTTATAAGGTCCCAAAAGCGAGACCTATTGGCTATGCCATTGCTTGTTTAAATTTGCTAACAATGTATGGGCTTTAGTTGCACTTGTCTACGTGAACATAGCCAGCGAGATAAAGGGACGTAAATAGTCACAACTGTACGGAGAACATACACCACGGTACATGTACACAAGAAATATAAGAAGACAGAATGCTGCACAGAATTAGTGCAGTCAGTAGAGTCTGTTATTTCTACTGCATGTTAGTGCCTGGTGGACATGGCAGACAGGAGTTGTCCTGCTGTGCAACATGGCTCAAATTTTTTTTTAAAGTGCTATGACGCGTCCTACTTTGACTGTCTCATAGTGTTATTTATTTACTTTAAGTCATGTTCCACAGCAGCGGAACTGCTGTGCAACAATGAAATAAAATATTGACAACGCTAATATATTTTGTATAAGCGAAACCTACTGGCTAAGGCAATACATGGGGTTGAGGGTGGGATATGCAATTATTTTAGTATAGAGATATAAGTAGGTAGATGTTACCTGCCCCCCGACATAATATTGTAGACACATTTTTGGACACAAATGTGTGATAATCATGCATGCTGTTGAAATTATGAACAGGTGCCAGCTGGGAGCTCTCGTATCAGCTGTCATTTTTTACTTTTGGTCAAATGTGAATACAATAGTGACTATTTGCTTATTTGTTTGGGGGCATACAAATACATAATATATGAATGACCTGCAGTAAGTGAAGAATATAAAAATATATTGCTATGCAATAAAAGGGTGCTGATGGGGTTAAAGGCGTGACCCCACACTGTATGTTCTTAAAGCGAGGGAGTGAGCCTGGCTACATTATTCCAGCCTGCTGCACATTAGAACTATGGTACACAATAAAATACTAGGTCAAAAGTGAAAGGACACTTGCTGCACACACTGTGATCGCGGGGAGGGGGAGGGAATTGAAAGTGACCGCGGGGGAGAGGGAAAAAGTGACGCGGCCGCGCGGCCAAGAAAGTGGCCAGGAGCAGCAGCAGCCAGCGGGAGGAGCTGGACGCACTCTGTGGTGGGGGAGGGACGTGCGTTGAGGCATGGGAGAGCGAGAGGAATGCCAGATGGCGGCTCCGCGTGTGAAAGTGAGAGGGGTGAAAAGCGCTTGCGAGACGCGCTCTGTGGTGGGGAGGGGCGTACATTGAGGCATGGAAGAGCGAGAGGAATACCAGATGGCGGCTGCGGGCGTGCGTAACCGCACTCTGGTGGCCGGCAAAAGCCTTTGGTAGCACTTTAAAAACCCGCTTACTAAATGTCTCGCAGCCAGCGCATGCGCTAGCTCAGGCGAGACCTAAAAATAAATAGCCGTGTACCTCAACACTTGGGGTACTTAGCACCTTATCACAAGCATGCCTGCTTCTGTGTCAGCTTGTAACGCACTATTTATCTTCAGATTCAGACACATCTTAGCATGTGGTACTGGTGCAATCTATTGCATGCAAGTCTAGGCTTGAAAATGGATACAATTATTGCTTACGGGCGAAAATCATTCAATAACTATTTGACCCCTGGCTTCAACCTCCTGCAAACTCAGGAGCACACCAAGGACTTCAACCGGGCTAAACCACTGGACAACCTGCTCCAGGCAACAACAGATGACACTTCATTCATTTTATTCTTTTGTAGCAGACTATTATGTTGTGTTGTGGCAGATGGTATTATGGTTAAATGTAGACAAAGTTGAGAGCCAAAGTGACTTTTGTCCTTCATACATTGCACTGATAGTTTAGAAATGATTAACCTCACCGCGCTAGCATCTATTTTCTCAGTAGAGCAACTCTTCCTGAAACAAGAATACCTCTTTAAAATACTATCCACCATGCCCTACATTGATTGATACGACAGTACGTTAACTGATATCATATGGGGCTCCCAACATAACTATTGAATACGCTCGAGCTTGATTACAAAATCATAAAGTACTGCATTTTAGGGCACGGAAGATCTGCAGAAAACGAATGCATTGCAGAGGCGATTTGAAGTGTTATACCATAAAACAATTTAGGAAGTAACTCAATGAGTAAAGAATTCCCTGAAAGTGAAGTATGTTTAAGTATCCCTCATCCAGAAACAAAACAAGGCTTCAGGCCCCGATCGGATACCAACTGATAGATTCAGATCAGAACTTACTACATGGGTACCAATTCTAACCGTAGCCTGCAAAGCAACATGGAACCAGAGGATGGTATTGGCACCGTGGAAATCTGCCATAATCATCTCACATCACAATGAAAGGTTCTTGGGATGATACCACAAACTATCGACCTATCTCCATACTTGATGCAGTAGAGAAAGCAAAGCTTTTGTACATTTGCCTAGATAATTGGTTGTGCAATAATGGGATTATACACACATTTCAGGCAGGTTTTAGGAAAGGCCAATGAACAATTGACAAGGCAATGCAGATATTTAACAATGTCCTGAAATATACCAGCATCAAGCAATCAAAATTATATTTGGCATTTACAGATTAAAAATGGCCTTTGACACTGTGAGCCATGATCTATTTGGGCAAACATTATTATCCCAGGGCTGTCTAGTAAAGGAAATTTCAGCATGTAAGCTTTTATACAGCAAAATACTTCCGCGGATAGATATGGCCCAAGAGGAGAAATTACTGAAAGCCTCAACATCAATATTAGGGTCAGACAGGGATGCGTCCTGGCCCCAGCTTTGTTTAATATCTTTCTCAATGATGTCACCAGTTATCTGAAGGCCTTAAATCTCGATATGTGGGGCCAACAAACTGCAATTTTGCTATTCGCTGAAGGGGCAGTGCTCCTGGTGCACACAGAATTAGCCATGCACAAGCTTCTGAAGGCATTTGAACACTATTGCAATATAAAGAAATACAGATCAATGCTGCAAAAACCATAATCTATGATCCTAAAGGGCAGTTTCAGACCGAGGAGCTCCTTCAAAATGTATGGAATCCCATGGATCATATTGAACATTATGATTACCTAGGAGTAAGGTTATACTCAAAGTGAATTGGTCTGCTAAAAGGAGAGGCGCCACTGAGTCAATATGCCTGGTTCCTAGTTTTGCTAAAAGGCAGGGGAGCAGATAGATTGGTCCTGTCCTTCAGGCATATAGAGCGCAAGCCCTTGCGGCAGGCCTATATGGAGCAGAGCTATGAGTTATAAAAAGGCCAAGAGATTCGTCTGGACAGAGAACTGCTTTCTATACCGCCTACTCCTTCTGGGCACAGGGTTAGATGCACTAAGTCATGAGCTGGATGTTAAATAGTCGAGCAGTATGCAGCACTACGTCCCATATTATACTGGGTAAGAATATGGGCAAAACATGAGCTGAGATCTTACCTAGATTTTAGGCAAGAGGCTTGGCTGTATGCTAAGTAAGTAAAACTACCTTGGTTTAATTATGTGGCCACTGCCTTGCAAATCATAGGATGTGCGGATTATTGGCTTGAGCTAGAAAAGATGACTTCGGACTCCAGAAAGGTTATAAGAAAGTTATAAGGAAATGCTTTGGCAATATGCTTCCAACAATCAGTCAGGCAAGAAGATAAACCAACTCCAGACTTTCAAGCCCATCCCTACCTTTAATCCATACTTGGAAATACTGTATCCATCCCTTAAAATTATTAATTTCAGACTAGGCACTCTGCCGGTAAAAGAGTACACTAGCTCATGGAAAAAGGGCAGTAAGCCGCTCACTCATTTGCGGGTGTGAGTTTGGAGGGGAAATGGGGGTCAGAACCTGTAATGCATATTGTTTTTCACTTTTACTCAGAGCCTAAAAGAGACTAACTCCCTCCGCTTTTTAATGTTCATGCGATAAGAAATTGCATGAACGCTATAGCTTTTGAGTATGCGTATAGATTCCGAGCAAATGTTTATCCATGTTTCCTCGAACATATATGTGTCTTGGAGAGCAAGTAGACAAATGCATTAACTATGTCATTCAGGGTTTCTTAATGTAGTTTTTAATCTATTCATTTGTACCTATATACACCTATTGTATGCATTACAGTTGGCAGGCCTGGCTATGGCAAGTTGTGGGGACATCTTGAAATGCACTTTGTTAATGACTGACTTTGTCTTTGAGTTAAAAATTATTATTGCCATCATTTAATTAGATGTCATTTTTTTTTAGGCACTAGCACTTTAGAGCCGGACGATGGCTATGCACTTGCACTTTACTAGTTGTTCAATACCTAAAATGTTTTTTAGCGATAATGTAGACTGTTCTTGTTTTTTTAGGAATGTTATTTTGTAATCATCAGATAATCAAATATTAAATGATGTATTATTTTGTATTGTATATTTTAGGGCGTGTCTTTGACAGGCTGACACAATAAATAAATAAATAAATGTGTCACAGGCACTTAGAAAAGAACGTAAAGGATCTGATTATCACCGCCCTATTCTGGAGCCACCAGCTTGAAAGGATACATTGAGAAACTCTAAAATGTTCAAGCAGTCTGCAAACCGCTGTGACTTTCCAATATGCACTACAAAAGAGTTCAGTAGCTGAGGCAATAAGGTCCCGCTCATAACTGGTTCATGCTCTAAAAAAAAACAATACCAGCAGAACACTCCATGTATGCTCACTCACTGACTCCTACGAGCACTAATGGAGACGAAACAAGCAATTGGCAGCACTGATGGCTCAAGGTTCGGACATATAAGTTAGGTATTTTCTCTTTCTTTTTAAACAAGCGCGCGCGCACCTTGCGCTAAAAGTGGGATGGGTTGGGGGGAGTGCGAGAGAACATAAAGTGTATCCTTTGCGGGAGCGAGCCAGGGGCACCATGTTTTTGTAAGTTAATTACAAACATATGGTGTCAAGCTCGCTCCCGCAAGGCAATCGCCACACGTGCACGCGTTGCCATTGAAGGCAATGGAATGTGTGCACGTTTTCGGCTGAAATGCCGAAGCAATTGCTATAGGTCTTTTTGCCTATACAGCGCATGCGCGCTGCTAGGCGAGACCTAAAAAGGACCAGGAGAGCAGACCTAGGGCTTTTCCTAGTCTACTAAGAGTAGACTGGGGTGAAGAAGGAGGGAGGGAGGTGTGGTCAGCAAGAGCAGGTTTAATAGAAGCCCAAGCCAGCAGCAGAGCAGGCATTGAGAGAGGGACCCACGGCATCAGGCCCAGCAACAGCATCAGACTTGGCTGCAGCAGAAAGAATGTTCATGCACTAAATGAGAAATAAAAGTTACAAACTCTGCTAGGTGAAAACTGTCAAAAAGCAACAAAAGCTGATGAATAACCAGCAACATGAAACAATTTGTGCCTGGTTATGACTTTTGGCAGAGCAGTGGCACGGTGGTGCAAACTGCGTGTCACTGCTCCGCTGAAGTTCACTGCCTCCCGCCAGTTTACGACTTTTCAGTGGTCTGGTGAGCGGACGGGCAGCGTGGCGGTTTCGAGGCGGTGCCTCTTTCAAAGACGGCAGTGCCTTTGAAAAAGGCACCGCAATGGGACTGCACTACAAGGTTCCTGCACTGCATGGACTTGAAAGTCCATACCGTGCAGAAACTTATGTACATCCACACAGGGAGGCACATGTTATGCCCCCTTGTGTGTATCGACATGAGGTTGAGACACAGGGGGACCCTGTAGAGCCCCCTTTGTTTCCTCTCCCCCAAGGTTTACATGGAGGAAGAATCCCCATGTAAACCTTGGGGAGGAAACTCGTAATATGCTTGACGAGAACGCGGCGGTCCCACCAAGCAGATTGCGGCTTCTGACCGCCGCTCCAACGCAAGGGGACAGTGGTTCCCTGGTGGAGTCAGCAGTCCCAGGGCAGTCTGACCGCCTGACTCCTAATGGGTTGGTTGGACTGCCGGTGCGGCGGTGGCTGGATCCGCTGCTCCTCCATGAGTCTGGTAGTCCTTGGACCGCCAGATTCGTAATAGGGCCCTTAGTGTCTTACAAGTAGTTTAGCCAATAGCATACGGACATACAGCACCCTCTGCTAATCTCGTTTTTTTTTACATTAGACTTGAGCAAAATTTTAATTACGCAGTCATAATTCGCGTAATTTTGAAAATACCATGCTATACTTGTTATGTGAAATTCCTGAAATGACGGCATTATGCCATTTTGTGTAATTATACTTTGAGCAGTTGTTCGAGATGCTCTTATTCAGATTCTCTTGTTTTTTGGGACTATTTTTAGCACAAAATGTGTCCTTGTGTCAAAAAATTGCATTCAGTACTAGAATGTAGCGCAAAATGGTGGATTTGCGTTTTGCATATTTTCTATGAAATTTCACTTAATTGTGCAGAAGCAAATTATGTGAATTTTGCACGCCCTAAATGCGACATACACACGCGTACTCTACCAATGCACATAACACACAACCTGGAGAAGCCATTCATTAAGCTATTTGTGGCTGACAAACTAATGTTTTTGCCTATGCACTCAATTTGAAATGCTGGGTGCTGCTTCAACCATTGTTCACAAACCGACACAGACACTCAAGCACATACATACAGACACAACACGCATATGTATGCACACACTCACATACACACATAAAATATGAGTTAGTGAAAGAGCATGTTCAGCATTTGGGGTATCTTGGCAAACAGGAATTATGTTTAATGCTACCCAGCTTAATGGTTTTCATTTTATTGACCTCAGAAGGATAAAAACCTGAGTAGACTTTCCCAGATTCAAATGTGTAACCACTATGTGAAACTTAAATTTCTGCACATGCAGACATTTATGTGCATACAGTTACGTGCACACTTGTTTATATGCACACTCACATGCACACACACGTATGCATCCACATTCATCTGGGTACGCTTGAGCACTACACTCACATGCGTACTCATAGTCACACACTCATGTGCACACACTAACACTCGTACACACACATTTTTCTGCGTACTTTAGTGGGTATACTTAATCTGTGGGCGCTGTCCCCAAGCACTCTCAGGCAGGCTCAAACTGCTTGAAAGCAACACGGACCTTAGGGAGGCAGACAACCAAATGAGTGCTGTCTCTGTGGGTTGCACCAATTACTAAGCACAACATATCAGTCCTGAACCCCTTAAATCTGATGCAGGCCGGAGAAAGCCTTTCTGAGTAGGGTCGGACTGGGACAGAAAATAGTTCTGACCCCCATTAGTGAATTAGAAAGCTATAAACAACCCATGTTTGCAAATTGGGGCAGTTTTGAACTTGTAAAGGCACACTGTGTAACTGTTTTGTAATATATAGAGGGCTGCATGGATTTGAGCTTTATGCAGGCTATGTTTGTTTTAATTTCAGGGAAATCAACTGTAAAAACCGACCCAGCTGACTATAAAACAGGCCAACAAACAGTCCAAACACTGACCTGTCAGATGAGCCCAGTGGACACTGCTTGGTAGTCCTACAGGACAGTCCGACCATGTTCCTGACTCCTGTCACTATGTAGCAGCATGCACGCCCAGCCACTTGAATCACAGTCAAAAGTAATGCCGTGTATTTAGAGTGAGAGTTAACCCTAATTAACGCCTGTCACAGGGACAGGCGCACTGTTTCACAGAGCGCACCCCCAATATACTTTAAAGGCTTAGGAAAGTGGGACCTAACACATTAAACCTTATTCCCGCTAGCCTATTTAATTCTTACAGGGAATAAACCTTCAATCACTACTATTCTGCCAATTGCTTCTAAAAAATATTTGTATTTCAAATTTTCAATAAGTACTATTTTTCATGAAACGTATATTTTTAATATAAGAAACATCATTAATCTATACATCCAACTTTATTACTTCTTCCAATAATACAATAAAAACACAATATTTCATCATAACAATTTAATCAGCATATAATATAATGAAAAAACACAAACCATAAACAATTCTTATATCCATGCAAAGCATACACAATAACACACTCTCAATACATCTAGACACTCCTCCCTCCCCCCCGCCCCACGTCTTCTTAGCAACACAACATGAGACCCTTCTTTATTCTTCCATCGGTATCTTAGACAGGGGGTTCAACTGAGGGTCAACACACGTTTCGGTGGCTTAGATGACTCATCACCACCTTCTTCAGGACCTTTATTTAATATCACTTATCTCATAACGAATATATGGGGTTTGTTAGGTTGCCCGGCACTATAGTCCTTGTATATATCACCATCTATACATCAACTGATCATAATCTTCAAACGTTGCTAATGATGCTCACACCCCTTCTATCCAATGGGGGTAAATAAGACCTTGTGTGTTACAAAGTCCTCCACATCAGAGATTCATGTCAATTTCATTCACATCCTTTTCAGGTGGCACAATGAAGATTGGTAATGTATTTAGTCATTTATAATGTGACCTAAAACTTAATTGTGCTGCCCTCGTTGGTAACAATAGTCCTCCACTAATGATTTTGTGGATCATGGCACAGTGACAGGGGCACTCCAGTGGAATGTATGTGCTTCCTATAATTGTGAAAAGGCCTAAGACAGGGCCCACCACAAGATCCTGCTCTGTGGCAAGGGAACTAGTCCACAGATTAGCTGATCCGACCAGCTTGTCAACTGTGCATGTTACCAAACTGAAATTAAGCATTGAGGGGTGCTCCACCCCCAGCAGAGGATACACCCCTGGTACCTAGTTAGAAAGGGGAGTTAACCCCACCCATTGGTAGATTATAGATTTTATTCACGATGAATGGGGTTTCATTTTTGCACTTAGGCCATTTCATTGATGGAGCAAGGACATGACCCTACAATGAGAGGGACATTTTGCACAGAGCCGCGAGAGACTATACCATGTCTTTGATAGCTAATAGTGTGCTAATAGTATGCTTATTTTGCTTGTAGGCTGATTAAAATTCATGTCAGCTCAGCTTAGATTTGAGCTTGTGTCTGCAGAGTATGTAGAGAAATCTGCAGTTAATGTCCAGAAGGAGGGCAAAGCCTGTTGGTCTGGCCTTAAGGTGTTAATATATGCAAATGTAGCCATGTACAAAAGCTGTTTCCATACACAGACAGACCTATTGCTAGTTATTGTAGATTCTCAAGCATGAGGCGCTGCAAATACAACAGCAGTTTGATGAGTAACATGTAATCGGACATTACACGCGTTTATATTTTCAGGGAGATAAAGTGATTTTCGAGCATCACTCGATTATTGGTGGCCAGGTATCTGAATTGGAATCTGGATCACAGAATACAAGGTCAACGACTTATTACCAGAATATATGAAGAACACCCACAAGCCCTCTGAGGTGAGGTGCAGAGGTGCAAGCCAAACAAAGGGGAGGGAGAGACATTTGCCTTCCTAGGTTAGGTTCTAGGTGTAGCTGCATTCTGCAGTGGAAGAGTACTCTTAAAACTGAAGGGTCCCCACCACATACATTGGGGAGGTGAGGGGCAGACTCACGATTAATATTAGAAAATGGGTATTTGTGTCAGTGGAAAAAAGCCCCTTCCCCTCCCTAATATAACATAGGTGTTTGTATTAATTCTGATAAGCATTGTCACCCCGAACAACCCCCTCTCTCTCCCCCACGCACACACTTACGCCCCTTGCCACTGATACAGGTCGGGTCAGTGTTATGGGACGTCACTCTGAAATACCCATACCTAATATTAGACTATATACAGCAGTGCATTAAATGGGAAAAAATAAGTGCAGGTACTCTTAAAATGAGCTATGAGTGTAGAAAATGGGCGGGGCTAGGGGCGGGACTAAGGACAAGACATATAAGACACTTCTACTATGTGGCCGATTGCTTATATATGTGTGCACACTCACAGAAACAAGCAGCAATGCTCACACAAAGCATTTAAATAATGTCCTTTAAAATACCTCCCTAGTGTCTGGATTCTCTCCCTCTTTCACTCGCTTTTCTCACACACACACACAAACATGTGCACACAAGCAGGCAAACACCCAGACACAGAGAGACTCTCACTCAAAAGACTCAGGTGGTATAAAGGCCATTTTACACTCCTTATCTCCCGCGCGTTCTTAATTGCTGCTATTGCTGCTGTCATCGGGATGCCTGGATTCGAGTGTGTGCACAAATACACACCATGGTGTGAATGTGATTGACAACACAGGGCCTGAATAGGCCCTGCTCTGTCAAACACAGCGTATGCTAATGATCCCTGCTGAATTGTTTAGTGGTGGCTCAGCTTGGGCTAGAGGCACTTTGGCGGTCAGACAGCCTCGTCCGTGGTCGTGAGCACTAGCAACAATGAGCCTACCTTGGATGAGTACCGGTACTCTCCTTGGCAGCAGAGAAGTGCCGGTACTCAGAGAGATAAAATTGAGAAGTGCCGGTACTCAGTACCGGTGAGTGCCGGCCCATTTAAAGCACTGATATACATGCCCTTAATGAAGTCTTATGGTTTGAATGAATGTAGGCATTTACGTTTGCAAAAGCATGTCAGACGTCCTGGTTTAAGATTAGATGATGTGATGTAATGTATGGTGTTCCATAGCCTGCTTGTTGCCATCCTTATCAGTGATATTTTATTGATATTACTTAATGAATCGCTTCCATAATGCTTTTCCTGTTCACAACCTTTATTAAGCATAGTTGCACATTGAGTTAACATGTATGTTAGCTGTTCCTAAAGCTTTCCACCTGCCTCTGGATGCGGCATCCACCTCTAAGCTCTACCTTAAGACACTTGCCCTTCACACCTGCGTGAAGCCCACAGTGCATCCCTGCCAAGGAGCTTTTGGTCCCAGTTGTAGAGCATCCAGAAAGGTCTGTAGGCCACCTCTGACCTAGACCTCAGGATGCACCTATTTCTAGTCCAGTGATGGCTAAGCTTTCTTATATCCCCAGCACTTATCTTCTATCAAGCTTTCTCTGGCTTCTGCCCAACGATGTACCCATCTCCGACCTGAATCAAACCACGTACTCATCTATGGCGTGCAACTAGTCATGTTTCCGCTTCCCTACATGAGCAATTCTTATTGCTCCCCTTGTAAGCCATCTCCGGTCTGTATTCAGTAACCATTTTAATCCTAATCATATACACGTAACAGGGTTCTTAAGTGTGTCCTGGCCTGTGCTCTACAGGCAGATGGCCAAACCATGGTCTGAAGTGAAGGGGTCTCGAAAAACGTGAAGCTACATTCTCCGAGATCTACGCTTTTTAGCTTACAGATGCCAACAGTGACGGTAGCAAGGGTGGGTGGGGCAGGCCACAAGTTTTGGGAGCGGCGGCCCCCCTTACTCCTGCTCTTACATGCTGCGGTCGCGGGCTGGCAAATACAGGGACCGCCATGGGCTGCCAAAGGTCTAGCTATGCCGCTGGTTGCCAAAGCTTTCTTTGGAACTCTTGACATGATTCTGACTATCCCTCACAAAATGCTAGAAGTGGGCGAGCCAACGCATTTACAGGGAGAGTCGACCCAGAGCCGAGCCATGGGTCTGGCTCGGATCTTAGAGCCTTTGCTCGAGCCAAGCCTGAAAAGATTTGCTATGTAAATCACACAACAAACATTATGTAAAATATAATAAAGTTGCTTCAAAGTTAAAAAAAAGTGTATTTCTTTCACATATGAAGCTTTGACATTAATGTGTCACATTACAGCACTGCACTGAGAAGTACTTATTAAAAAATTATAATGCACCAATGCTTTATGTTTAAAAACGAAGAGGCAAGACAATTGTCATGTAAACCCAGTAACTGGCCTAGATAATTATAGAGCAACATTATCCTCTATTAAGTCAAGCACAATAGGATTTGACCAACGGGTATTCCAAACTCACACATTTGAAAGTGCTTTCATACCCGATAATGAAGGGAAAAAAATGTGGGTGAAATAAAATATTTACCTAAGACCACACAATTTCAGCGGAGAAGCCACCATTTCTCCAGGTTTTCTGGTTTCACTTTGCACAATCAGCCATGAAAAGGGCATCTATTTTTCTTTCCTTACATTAAGGCTTTATTTTTTGCTCTTTGTGCATTCTTCTGCAGTTTTGGTATAGCACTTTACATGAGCACCTGTTATATTACACAAGATCACATTCATTACCGGGAAATTAAATGACTTGCCCAGAATGTTGAGCTGACACTGAGACTTTTCCAAAGTCTGCAGCACTGGCTGTAACCCCACTTCCCTGGGAAAGGGAGGGAGGTAGGCAAAAGCCACATGGAAGCTCGGCTCATTATGGGCTTGAGTTCCAACAGGACCTCAAGCTGAGTCAGAGCCAGACTTCAGGCTCGAGTCTGGCTTGAGCAGTCATTGGCTCGTCCACCTTAACAAATAAGCATTTGCAATGCGATCGGTCTCGCCTTTGGGACCTTATATGTATTTAGCTATGCAGCACATTAGCCTGGGTGCTGAAACATCTACTGTTCTTTAACATGGAGGTAAAGTAAGCACCAAACTGCGTGACATGCCAGGTATGGGAACACAAGAGAGAAATGTTGCCTTTCAGCGGGAAATGGTATAGTCCAAAGATCTGTTTTTAATATAAAAGCAGGGCCTTCGGTGATCATATCACTGAAAATACAAGATTTAAAAAAAAATATTATTGTCTACGGGTGTTTGTGGAAGACAATTTATATGGGCTGGAAACTTGAGAATACTAAAGTGATTCTGGTATTTTACTGACCTCTGCTAAAGTATATACTAAAGTATATACAAGAGATCTCTAATGCTCGACCTAAAAATGCTTTTGATTTGCTGGAGTTGCCTGAACTTTTTAGTAACCCAGAAGAAGTTGTCAACAGATAGGGGAATGGTAAAGCGGCCACATAGTGCAAATCTCAAGGATACCATGCTAGCACAGCATCCAAGTAAATCCTCACTTTAGTACCAATTTGATTTACTGACAGCGAGGGGCCCGAACTACCATCCTATGGTTTTAAAGCCTCAACACAGACTTTAACGCGTTTTAGATTAAATACTGTGCATTTCCTGTTTGCGTCCCTAACTGTGGTACTTGGTCTGAAAATCTCGTTGAATGCCCCAGTATAATTATAATGCACAGAGCATGTTGCCATTTTTAGTACATTGTATACTTTGCCCAGGAAAAGCTATGTTATATTAACTTAGGTTATGGCTTGATTTGAAGATAACTAGGGCTTTACAACAATTAGCTTCAGAAAAAGCTTGGCTGACCATAATTTATTTCATTCAAAGTACTTGGAAGATACGGAAACATTATGGTGTGGTAGCATTATGAATGAAGTTTTTACGTTAAAATAAAGTAACCAGCTAAGCATCCATCTCTGTTGGAAACAAGCATTTGGCATAGCCAATAGGTCTCGCTTTTGAGACCTTATAAGTATTTAGTTATGCAGCACAATATCCTTGGTGCAACAACAACTGTTGCATGGCAAAACATTTATAAGGTCCCAAAGGCGAGACCTATTGGCTATGCCAATGCTTGTTGCTGTTTTTGTGGTAGTGCAATATATAGGGATGTTATTTGTCACAGTTTACAGTTTGGATTAGATCATTGATGACACTATTGTTCATAGGATCACGATGTCTCCAGTGACAACTTCTTGCTGCCCAGGTCGTCCCGAGGAGTTCCTTTTCCGATGGTTCTGCTGTCCTGATCGAGCCGAAAGTCCTGCTGCAGTTGTCTCCTCCCTCTATGTGTGTGGTTGTGGTTGTGTGTGTGGTTGTGTGTGTGTGGTTGTGTGTGCTTGTGGGTGTGGGTGTGGTTGTGTGTGTGGTTGTGTGTGGTTGTGTGTGTGTGGTTGTGGGTGTGGCTGTGTGTGTGGTTGTGTGTGTGGTTGTGTGGTTGGTTGTGGTTGGTTGTGTGCGTGTGGTTGTGTGTAGTTGTGGTTGTGGGTGTGTGCGGTTGTGTGTGTGTGGTTGTGTGTGGGGTTGTGCGTGTGGTTGTGTGTGTGGTTGTGTGTGTATGTGTTGTGTGTGTGTGAGTATGTGTGGTTGTGTGTGTGGTTGTGTGTGTGGTTGAGTGTGTGTGTGGTTGTGTGTGAGTGTGGTTGTGTGTGTTTATGTGTGTGTGGTTGTGTGTGTGTGTGGTTGTGTGTGTGTGGTTGTGTGTGTGGTTGTGTGTGTGGTTGTGTGTGTGGTTGTGTGTGTGGTTGTGGTTTTGTGTGTGGTTGTGTGTGTAGTTGTGTGTGTGTGTGGTTGTGTGTGTGTGTGGTTGTGTGCATGTGGTTGTGTGTGTGGTTGTGTGTGTGGTTGTGTGGTTGGTTGCTGGTTGGTTGTGTGTGTGGTTGTGTGTGTGGTGTGTGTGGTTGTGTGTGTGGTTTTGTATGTGTGTGTGTGGTTGTGTGTGTGTGTGCTAGAGTGTGTGTGTGGTTGTGTGTTTATGTGTGTGGTTTGTGTGTGGTTGTGTGTGTGTGTGGTTGTGTGTGTGTGGTTGTGTGTGTGGTTGTGTGTGTGGCTGTGTGTGTTGTTTGTGTGTGGTTCTGTGTGTAGTTGTGTGTGTAGTTGTGTGTGTATGTGTGGTTGTGTGTGTGGTTGTGTGTGCATGTGTTGTTTTCCTGTTTGTAAGCCCTGCAAATTCACAGTGTTACTATACCAGATTAATGGTGATCACATTGCCGATCTTGAAAGGCGCAAAGGCCGTCTGTTTTGCAGGGATTTGAACATTTGACTTGCAGAGCAGTGCAGATATCAGCAGTGATCATTTAACTTATGGAGCCATCATTTCGGTTCGATTTCGATATATATGTTGTGTAGAAATGTTGATGTATTTGTGTATTGCATCCTGCAGATGAAATAGTTTGCGTTTCTCATGTCACCACCCACATACAATTATCCAGAAGGAAAAAAAGTGTAATGGCGATGGAGCAACTTACACTTCTAAAGGAGAGTTTGTAGATTTTTCTGCGATGTAGCCCAATTTTATTGATGATTTCAACAAAGAGTTCGTAAAATTCAGAGATGCTGTTTACCTATTGGCTTGCAGAAGAAACCTCTCTTTCTTGTATTCTGTGGAGGGCTAAGCAGTATTCAAGTCTGCTGCTCGTAAATGTCCTTACAACGAACATAACATAACTCGTATTGTTATTTTGAGTTGCTTGTTCGTTTTCTGTCCTCTGGGGGCAGTGGTGCTGTTGCAAATGCAAGCATCCAGGCATGAGAGTTGCATTCGCCCAGTATGTTGTATTTGCAAGTGGATTTGAATTATTGTTGGCTTCCTGAAATTTTAGCAGAATAAAAAGGGTGTATATCAGTAGCCATTATGTTATGCTGCATCATGTTAATTTGCTTACGCTTGTAAGCGCGAAGGTAGGGGGAGGGGCGGAGGCAGGGAGCAAGCAAGAGGAAAGACAGATGGTGCTGAAGGATGGCGGTTCGCGCTTGCACGCTCGTGTGAACGCAAGCTTGTCACCAGCCTGAAAACTCACCTACTAAAGTCTCTCCGAGCAGCGCATGCGCGCTGACTCAGTGAGACCTAAAAAGTACTGGTGGAAACCCTTGCCATATGTGATGACAAATGAGCATAAAAGGCAGAATCTAGTCTTGTGTTATGTTTAAATTTGTGAGTTCTTGGATGAAAATGACGAGCCGGTGTTTGAGAAACAAGCTTGTCTATACTTAAGAAAATGAAAAGCTGATATTTTAGAAAACATAATGCTTTTTCATTGTTTAGGTTAATAGGGCTTATTTGAAACATGCCTGTAATAGCACAGTGTGTACAATTAATTTGTTAGCATTTTCATTATGGGTTTTGTAGACTTATTGCTGATCTTGGTTCTTTGTGAGCTATGATCGTAATTTCATAACGTGTGGTTTATTGTATCATCTTTATTGATGAACTATTTTTACATTATTACTTCTTTTAATTGAGGTCTGAGCATGTAAAATTGGGTAACCTTTCTGATCCTGCTAGGGCGAGCTAATTTAGTAGTAGCGCTGTTTTATTGCTGCCTCAGGTCTGTGATGATGAGATGAGCTTCAGTTCTAATCTTACATCCTGACTTGTCCAAGTGGATTCTCAGGCAGAACATACTGAGAAACTACTTGGAAATGGCAGTCTTTAAAAATGCACAGACGTAGAACGTGGAAGAGAATACAAATTCTACATTTTGTAAAATGACAGGTGATGGGAACTCTCATACTCAGACTTTTTTTAATTCCTATAATACCAGTAGATCTTTAATTTATGAAAATTCCTGAATAATTCATTTTTGCTGGTCTTTTTCTAAAGTTTCCTAGAGGATGTTGAACCACAAGGCTCCTGAGGATGCTACAGCTTGGCTGGCACACCAAGAAAGTATTGAATTATGTAATGAGTTCCCCTTCAGAAAGTCAGCATTTAAAATCAGTTGGTATGGAAATCGTTCTGCGAAAGATACCAGGTGCCACCATTTTGTTCTCGCAATTTACTCTGCGAGGAAACCTATGAATCTGTCTGAATGAAGCCCAGCTCGCCTGCTTCGATGACTCGCTCTGTATTCACGCCCCACTTCTTTCAAAGATTAGCAGATACTGCCTGCAGCATGTAGCGGTTCACATTGGAGCGGGCAGATAACAGCTGACCATGCACTTAGGGCTTTAAGTGGACAGGATCCTTCCGGGTCTCTGACCTGGTAGCAATTAAAAACGGACATTCAACTGGGTCCCTATCGGGTCCTATATTCCTGTCCTATAACTCCACAGGTAAAAACAGTGATCGATTTCTGAACAATTAAGGTAAAAACGCTAAGGTAATTCATGTCAGCTACTTCGTTTCTGTTTATATTTCACATATGTAATACTCTTACGGAATGCGTGATTAAGTAAGCTATTTCCAGAATGTTCTGTTCCTGTATTTTGTTTTCCATGTAGCATATTACTCTTATATAATGCACACTTTCAACTTAGTCGCCTGTGGGTGTTTACAACGGGCCGCGGTTGAGATCTCTGGAGTTGAGGCTGTAGGCAGCATAAGTTTCTCACAGTGCCTGTCAGTGGGTCAAAAACATGTTCAGAATACATGGACATCCAATTCTTGGCCTCTCTTCAAAGCAAACGGAGCAATGGTGATGTATTCCAGTTACAATTGGTATTCTGTGCAAACATTTGTGAAGGAGGTACACAGCAGTTGAAATATTTACAAGGCGATAGTAAATGAAAATGCAGTGCTTACAGGTGAGTGGGTGTGTTTTGTTTGGGAGGTAGTGAAGTGAAGATGCGAGAAAGTGCATTCAGTCTGGAGCAAAAACAGGGTGCTGAAGAGGAAAGAGATGAGGTGTAAGATAGGCAGATGGACGAGATATGTAGAGAAAAAGGATGTACATGTCTAACATAGTGAACAGACCTGGAGTGACTGAAATACTCTGTGGACCATTATCCCTTCCACAGGCCTCAGTAATGATTAATTTGCAGTCTCAGTCTCAGAAAGGAAACATTTTCAATATTATTTACAACAGAATCGTTGTTACTCATTTCTTTTAGCTAACAACCATTGACTAAGCCAATAGGCCTGGTGGGCTTTAAATGTATGACAGTTGTGATATGTATGAAGTTGAGAATAGAGCGCTAGGACGGGTGTGAGCTACTCTACTTCTCAATAAATCACAAAAGGCTGCAAGCCAAGAAGTAGTGCAATAAAGTTCTACCAGCACTCGAGTCAGAGCTGGCAGCTGGCCAGGTACCTAGGGCTAACGCCGCATGTGGGCAGGAGCACTCCTGCCGCCCTCGGACTAATACCGCTAATTGGATTAATTCCCTAACATTCCTACATTCTCCTTGACTCAACGGAGCTACCTGCAACATACCCTTGACACCGGACAGACCCTCCTCCCCGACGGTCACCCGCGCTGGATGCATCCTTTCTCCTGGACACCGCGCTCTTCAGTCTCCCCGAACAAGCTCAGAACACCATATCTGAAGGTGCACCCCCCGGCCTTCCTGCCCTCTACATTGTCCCCATGTCAATCATGGTCCCTTTGGACCCATGATTGCATCAAGCTTGGGACCCCTTATCCGTTCAGCACGATAACCTTGTAACCTGGTCCTGATGATGACCTGAACTCGTAACAGGTCGAAACGTAGTCGACTGTCCAGCGCAATTACTGGCGGACCTCCACGGTTCACCTATATTGCCTAAAATGTTGGATTTTTATAAATCAAAATTGTGAACCAAAAAACCTTCGTAAATATTGTCACCACTGTTTAGCTTTTGCGCCGCCTCACGCTGTCACACTTGTCACTTGCACCGTTCACCTTTTCATGAGCACTTATGTGCACAAGTACCCTCAGGTTACTTACATTCTTGTAAATAGTGCTGATACTGTTCCTCTGGCCTTAATTTAATTTTAATTTTTTATTTTACAGTGTTTTATACAGCGCAAACTTGACCCAAATTGTGTATCAGAGCGCTTTACAGAGCACCAGTTGCATTACATCAATCAATCAATCAATCATAGAATTTCTAAAGCGCGCTACATACCCGTGAGGGTCTCAAGGCGCTGAGGGGGGGGGGGCGCTACAGGTCGAAGAGCCAGGTCTTGAGAAGTTTACGGAAGGCCGGCAGGTCCTGGGTCTGTCGTAGGCTGGTGGGGGGAGTGTTCCAGGTCTTGGCGGCGAGGTAGGAGAAGGATCTGCCGCTGGCAGTGGTTTTTCGGATGCGTGGAACCGTGGCGAGGGCGAGGTTGGCTGAGCGGAGGTTTCGGGTGGGGGTGTGGAAGCTGAGTCTGTTGTTGAGATAAGTAGGTCCGGTGCTGTGTAGTGCTTTGTGTGCGTGGATGAGGAGCTTGAAGGTGATTCTCTTGTTGACCGGGAGCCAGTGCAGGTCTCTCAGGTGGGGTGTGATGTGGCTGCGCCGGGGAACGTCGAGGATCAGTCGTGCCGAGGCGTTCTGGATTCGCTGTAGTCGTCTCAGGAGCTTGGTTGTTGTTCCTGAGTAGAGTGCATTTCCATAGTCGAGTCTGCTGGTGACGAGGGCATGGGTGATGGACTTTCTCGTGTCGGGGGGTATCCATTTGAAGATCCTGCGGAGCAATCGGAGGGTGTTGAAGCAGGACGCGGAGACGGCGTTGACTTGTCTGGTCATGGAGAGGGTGGAGTCGAGGATGACCCCCAGGTTGCGTGCGTGGTCCGTGGGTTCCGGGGCCGCGCCTAGCGAGGTGGGCCACCAGGAGTTGTCCCAGGCTGAAGGGGTGGGGAGGGTGAGAACCTCCGTCTTGTCTGAGTTCAGCTTCAGTCTGCTGTCCTTCATCCAGTCGGCAACGGCCTTCATTCCTCTGTTGAGGTTGGCTTTGGCAGTGTGGGGGTCTTCGGTGAGGGATATGATCAGCTGGGTGTCGTCGGTGTAGGATATGATGTTGAGGTTATGTTGTCGTGCGACGTGGGCGAGTGGTGCCATGTAGATGTTGAACAGCGTCGGGCTGAGGGAGGACCCCTGTGGGACGCCGCAGATGATCTCTGTGGTTTTTGAGCGGAAGGGTGGGAGGCGGACGCTCTGGGTTCTGCCGGAGAGGAAGGATGTGGTCCAGGCCAGGGCCTTCTCTTGGATTCCGGCGTTGTGAAGCGTGCTGATAGGGTTCGGTGGCAGACTGTGTCGAAGGCTGCTGATAGGTCCAGGAAGATGAGGGCGGCTGTTTCCCCTTTGTCCATCATGATTCTGATGTCATCAGTGGCGGCGATAAGGGCGGTCTCGGTGCTGTGGTTGCTGCGGAAGCCAGATTGGGAAGGGTCCAGGATGCAGTTGTCTTCGGGGTAGCGGGTCAGTTGTTTGTTGACAATCTTCTCTGTCACTTTGGCCGGGAACGGTAGCAGGGAGATGGGCCGGATGTTTTTGAGGTCTTTGGGGTCCGCCTTGGGCTTTTTCAAGAGGGCGTTGATCTCGGCGTGTTTCCAGCTTTCCGGGAAGGTTGCTGACTCGAAGGAGCTGTTGATTGCTTTCCGGAGGTGGGGCGCGATGGTTGTGCTTGCTTTGTTGTAGATGTGGTGAGGGCAGGGGTCCGATGGGGATCCGGAGTGGACGGAGTTCATGGTTTTGATGGTGTCTTCGTCGCTGACATGGGACCAGGCGGTCAGGCGTCTAGTGGTTGTAGGGGTGGTGGTCTCGGTGGTGGGTGCGGGAGTGTCAGAGTTGAAGCTGTCATGGATGTCGGCGATCTTACGGTGAAAGAAGGTGGCTAGGGAGTTGCACAGGTCTTGCGATGGTGGGATGTCGTGGGTGCTGGAGCTGGGGTTGGAGAGTTCTTTCACGATGTTGAAGAGCTCTTTGGTGTTGTGAGAGTTGTTGTCTAGGCGATCCTTGAAGGCGGTTCTCTTGGCGATCCTGATGAGTTGGTGGTGTCTGCGGGTGGCGTTTTTGTGGGCTGTGTGGCTGTCTGGTGTTCGGTCGTGGAGCCATTTCTTCTTCAGCTTCCGACAGGTGCGCTTGGACATCCGGAGGTCTTCGGTGAACCAGGCGGCTGTCTTGTTGGTGTGGTCGGTAGTGGAGGTCTTGAGGGGGGCGAGGGTGTTGGCGCAGTCGTTGATCCATTGATTGAGGTTGGTCGCGGCGGTGTCTGGGTCAGTGGGGTCGGCTGGTGGTCTCAGTACGAGGGAGGTGGTCAGTTGGTCCTTGGTGATCTTGCCCCAGTGGCGACGTGGTAGCTGTTGGGTGCGGTGGTGCGTGGTGTGTTTCTTGAAGGTGAAGTGGACGCATCTGTGGTCTGTCCAGTGGAGTTCGGTGGTGTGGTTGAAGGGGACGTGGCGGAGAAGATGGGATCCAGCGTGTGTCCAGCGGCGTGGGTGTCTGTCGTCACGAGCTGTTAGAGTCCGAGGTTGGTGAGGTTGTCGATCAGGGCGATGGAGTTGGTGTTGTTGTTGTTTTCGAGGTGGAAGTTCAGGTCCCCCAGGAGGATGTAGTCCGTGGAAGCGAGTGCATGGGTGCTGACGAGGTCGGCGATGGTGTCACAGAACTGTGGTCGTGGTCCGGGTGGTCTGTAGACGAGCGTTCCTCGGAGGGTGGTGTTGGGGTCGGTGTGGATCTGGAAGTGCATGTGCTCGGCGATGGTGAGGGTGTCGTCGGTGTTGGTTGAGACTCTGAGGGTATCCTTGTGGATGATGGCGATTCCCCCTCCAACTCCGTTGGTGCGGCCTCTGCAGGAGATCTTGTAGTCCTGCGGGATGGCTATGGCGATGTCAGGTGCTGAGGTGGCGTTCAGCCAGGTCTCCGTCAGGAAGGCGACGTCAGGGGCGGTGGAGTCTAGGAGGTCCCAGAGTTCGACTGCGTGTTTGCGTGCGGAGCGGGTGTTGAGGAGGATGCATCTGAGGTGGTTGGGTTCCCTGGTTGGTGGTTTGGCGGGCTAGGTGCTGGTGTATCTGCAGTTCCGGCAGGTGAAGGGTCCTTGGGTGCGCTTTGGCGACGCCAGGTGGCAGGGTTGGAGTCGTCCGGTGTTGAGTGCGTGGAGTTTGCTGGAGTCGTAGTGTAGTCTGGTGTTGCGGGGGCAGCGGGGGCCAGGGGTTCTGGCGCTGGGCACGGTCCAGGCGCGGACAGGCGCAGACGGGCTTGCCTTTGGCGCGCCTTCAGCGCATGAGAACACATTCATTTTTGTTACGCACAGGGAGATTAAGTGATATGCCCAGAATCACAGGATGTTCAGCGTCATTGCAGAAACTTGAACCCAGTTCCCCAGATTCGAGATCGACCGCCCTAGCCGTTAGGCCAACTCCTCTCCCCACTTGCACTTTTTCTCAAACAACTACCTTGGTCTTCCTGTATTCGCCTTCCTGCAAATTAATGTGCATGTTTTATAAACTATCTTCCCGTTGTTACCTGTTGAGACATTGTTATTTGTTACATAATAATTACACCTGGTCTCAACTGGGTTTACAGGGTGCCTCCTGTTGTTTGTTCTCCAGGTTCCTAGGAGGGCAGGTGCCATCTACCAGGTTCCTCTTATGTCTGCAAAATGCTTGAGGTGAGCGAGCCACTGAAAGCTCGAGCCAGGCTCAAGTCTGCAGCCTGGCTCAGCTCGAGGTCCTGCTGGAACCGTGAGCCAATAACGAGCTGAGCTTTCATGTGGCTTCTGCCTACCACTTCTCCACGCCCCATTCTACCCAAGAAATGGGGTGTAATGGCCAGAGCTGCCGACTTTGGATCTTGGGAACCAGGCTTGAGTCTCGGCATCAGCTCAACAGCCGGTGATTCTAGGCAGATCACTCAATCTCCCCATGCCTATAAACAATGAGTGTTAGCCTGTGTACTGTAACTGGTGCTCATGTAAAACACTCCAATACCTTTGTGCTGAACCCGCACTACATAAAAATCGAAGAAGAATGCACAAAGAGGTAAAAAGAACACGCTATGTAAGGAAAGACAGATTCCCATTGACTGGCTGCTTTGTAAATCCAGCTTAAACTGTGTGATCTTAGACAAATGCTTTATTTCACAAAAACTCCTTTTCCTTCATTCATATTCTCTTCATTATCGCATATGAAAGTACTTTAAATTGTGTAAATTCAGAATACCAGTTGTACAAAACCTTTTGTGTTTGATTTCATAGACTATATAATGTTGCTCTATAATAATCTGGACCACATACAGGGTTTACATGTGAACTGTCTTGCCTCTTGTCTTCTCTAAAAGTTCATGTTTAACAATTATCCCTTTTAATAAACAGGTCGCAGTGCAGTGCTATAAAACGATCTATTAATGTCAAAGCGCCCATATGTTATAAAAAATACACTCTTGAATTTTGGAGAGACTTTATCATACTTTACGTGCTATTAGTTGTGTGATGTACATAGCAAACATGTTCAGGGCTCGGCTCGTCCACAGCCTCTAAGAGCCTAACCAGACCCTTGGCTCGGCCCCCGCACAATGCTGCCTCCCACCGAGGCGTGGAGCGGCTGACAACTCTTCAGTGGTGAACTCAGCTCTGGGGGAAGCTGCGAGTTACCCGCCGGCCTGTGGCCTGCAGCATTTCAGCATCTCGCGGCCATGAGGAGCGGGGCACCTCGCAGCGACCACCTCCTTTATGTGTTCTTTTTTAACACCACTGCACCCGTTGGGCAAGGCAGGGGTGGGGAGGGTGGCAAATCTATCTCTTGTCATCCTTGAGGGCAATGGGGCACAGAAGATAGCCATCCTTGGCAATGCGGAAGTAGCTAGAACATTATGTCCCCTTGCCACTGGCAAGGTGGGCGCGTTAACCCCCTAATGTCCCCTCTCGCCCTTGAGCAATGTGGGGTGTGGCTAAAAATTCCACGGCCAATTTTTGTTAAATCTCTCACTATGTTTGCGAGCATCAGGAGAGATTAAAAAAATAACCCCTCCCGTCCTTAGAGTGGGGGGGGGGGGGGGAGGCAGAAACAGGCCTCGGCACCTGTGCACGTTTGGCGGTATTTCTTTTTCAAAGAAAGTGGATTTTTTTCAAAAACAAAATAGTATGTTTTCAAACCAAAATTTCCAATTCTGCAAAACGGTTACCATTGGTGGTAGGGGGACCATGACAAGGACAGAGATTTGGACAGGAAAAAAGAAGATAGGGACAGGAGGACAGGGGCGGTGAGATACGCAGGAGCATACCGACAGAGAGAGAAGGGCGGTGACAGAAGCATGGGGACAGGGACGCATGCAGAAGGAGAAAGAGAATTAAGGACAGGGCACGGGGGCAGGAACGGGGAGACAGGATGGGGAAAGAAACAGAGAGAGGCATGGTGGGAAGCGACA
This sequence comes from Triturus cristatus, assembly GCF_964204655.1. Lineage (NCBI taxonomy): Eukaryota > Metazoa > Chordata > Amphibia > Caudata > Salamandridae > Triturus > Triturus cristatus. The sequence goes on along the minus strand of NC_140594.1, from coordinate 222,549,740 downwards.
GAAAAGATAGAGAGGAGGGACAATGGGGCAGGAAATGATGGACAGAGACAAAGGGACAGGAAAAAGACAGGGAGAGGGACACACGCAGGGAGACACATTGCTGTAAAAATGTCACCATTGGTGGCAGTGGGACCATTGCAAGGACAGAGACTAGGGCAGGAAAAGAGATAGGGGGACTGGGACATAGGAGTACAGGAACAGAGAGATAGGCAGGGGGCATATGGACAGAGAGAGAAAGACGGGTACACATGCAGAAGGAGAGAGAGTTATATGGACAGAGGCGTACAGGCTGGAACGGAGAGGCAGGCAGAGGGAAAGGGACAGGGCGAGACAGACAGGCATGGTGGACAGGGGCACACGCAGAAAGAGGGGAGGAAATGATGGACAGGTGGACAGTGAGAGGTACAAGCGCTGGGAGACAGGGACGGGAGTCGGGACAGGGGGCAGAGCAAGGGTCAGGGGGAGAGAGAAACGAAGGGCAAGTCCTATTACTGGTGATGGGGGGTGTCAAAGGGGCTCTTCTGAGGAGTGTGGCGGCAGCAGGTGGTGCGTGGGCGGGCCATGTGACACGGGGGGCAGAATCACCGATGGCAAGGGTGTGCGGTGGGAACGCGGCAGACCGGTGAACCCTTGGGACCTTATTTGCTAAGGGTGGTCACCCTGGGAGAGGCGCGCTTCCTGTCGGCTGGAGCTCCGCTCTGGAGACAGGCCTGTGTTTGTCGGGGGTCTGCCTCGGAAGGCGTGGTGTTTGCTCAGGAAGCAGGAGGTGGTCTGCTGGCGGTGGGGTGAGGGGAGGGAGGCAGACAGGCGGAGGGAAGTTTAGCAGTAAGTCAGCGAACGGAGACACGTTACAGACGGACTGGAAGGAGCTCCCCGGGCACAGCACGGCAGCAGCGGCGCCTCCTCCCCTGACACATCACAGCCGCCAGCGTGCCAGCCCGAACCGGCGGAGCTTCCCACCAGTTCTCGGCTCGACGAGGAGCTGCACCGAGCCAGCCTGGCGTCCGGAGGTAGATGGTCAGGACTCCGGAGCCCGCAGTCCCGGTAAGGACGGAGCAGGTACTGCAGGTGTGGGGCGGGTACCGGGTAACGAAATGGGCCGCTGCCGCGCACACTAAACCTGCTTCCTTTCAGCTGCCTTCAGCTTTGCCCTTGGAGTGAAGGTGCTCTCTGGATCGGTAACCCTGTTTGTCGACTCCCATCCCTGTCCCCCTGCGCTTGCCATGCCTGATATCACATGGTTCGTCTGCCTTTTCAATAGACCTCTTTTGTACCACCAACCCAGGGATGTATTCGGGGCGAGCGCTTCGAAGAAGGTTGTTAGTTCGTCGCACATCTTTGTACCGAGTCAGGTAATTGGGATGCAGTGTGCAGTGCACTGCAAGTGGCACAAGAGCTGCCCCTCTCACCCCAGTTATTCTGTTCTGCTCCAGTCCTGAAGGCTTGGCGCGCGTGTGACTTTTACTTCTGTTTCTCTTTGGCCGCTGTTGTGACGTCAGTCGTTCGTTTGTGTGTTGAACCGTGACAACTTCTAAGTCGTGCAAGACGGTAGAGAGTGGGCACATCACGTGTTCTGCTTTAGTGAATGTTTGATAAAAGGGAAATGCCCCGGAGAGCTCCAATCTCCTCCCCGTGTGCGGATTCAGCCCCCGAGGGGAAGTGCTGCTCTCTGCGGGGAGCAGGTTTCAACAAGTGCCGGAGTGGGGCAGGGGAGGCGGGGTGGGCAGGGCTGCTCGCGGTGACAGCGCTGCTGTATGTTCCTCCGTACTGTTTGGCCAACACATGATTTTCCGATGGCAGGTTTGTGTCCTCATAGGGCCAAGAGCGTGGACTGCTTGCACGGACGTTTATTTATTAATTGTGCATTCTGCTGTTCTCTCAACGGCTTTAACCTTTTATACATTCCTAACTCGAGGTGGCTGAGCCAACACAATAACGAGAGCCGAGCCAAGGGTCTGGCTTGGCTCGAAGAGTCTGGTCACGAGCCAAGCCATGGAAATGTTCAGAATGTAAATCATGCAACAAACGTGTAAAAAATAGGATATAGTCCCTTGAAAATTAAAATACATGTGTGTAACACGTTGAAACGTTTCACCTTAGTACACCCTATTGAATCACTGCAGTGAGAGGTATGTACTTAAAGGTATAGTTTTTAAAAATTAACTTAGTAGTAGTTCTGCCACCCGCCCTTGTCCCCGCCCTGTTGGTGATGCCATTAGTGAAGAAGCAAGCCAGTTGTCACGTATACCCTAATTATGGCCTAGATTCTTATTATATATGGTGCAAATCTTTAGCCTAGATTCTTATTATATATGGTGCAAATCACACAGAAGAGCATTGAAACATGTCCTAGGGAGTAAAGCTTACCAGGGAGGGCTCCATCGACAGGGCCCGGAAATGGTAACCACAAGAGGAAACCGCTCCAGGCAACTATAGGTGTCCGGACTTAGAATTATTAGGCCCACATGGTGGGAACAGAAGACAATTCCTCCAGCTGTAGTAAAAGGAGAACAGTCCATCCAAACCCTCACAGGCAAAAGAAATACCCCCCCCCCCCAACCATTTACCACTTGCTCCACACAGGTGGTATCAGTGAACCTGTAATGTGTACATCTAATTTATGTTTGAGATAGAAAACAAAAACTGGTCCATTTAATTCATGCTGATTAAAGTGTGCCACTGAGATTTCCAGATCAAAACACCAATATTTCTAGTGCAGGGTTTTCATTTCACAATTCAACGCACTCCTGCAGTTGCAGTTGTTGTTTGCTTCGCTTGACTCAACTGAACTAAACAGTTCATAAAAGTTCAACACACAAACACAATCGTCTCTTCCGCCCACTTCCTTATTAAGAAAGTGAGGAAGATTCTTCCCTATATTCCCACAGATACCAGGAAAACCGTAGTTACATCCTTAATTCAAGCTAAATTGGATTATTGTAACGGACTATTGGTAAACGTGCAGAAGCAATGCCTGAAAAAGCTTCAGAGCGTACAGAATTCAGCCGCGAGGTTACTGTCTAATATCCCTAGGCATAAATCTGTTTCCAAAGAAATTCATAGTCTGCATTGGCTCCCGGTTGCACAACGAATTAAATTCAAGGCGCTGTCCCTGGCTTACAAAGCACTAAACCATACAGGTCCTATCTTCCTGCAAAACCTCTTCGTCTGGCATGAACCGACTAGACATCTTCGCTCTTCAGGAGCCAAACTCCTGGAAGTGCCCAAAATTCGAACTTTACTTTGGGGTGGCTGCAGTTTTCACTTTGGCATCTCTAAACTTTGGAACACTCTTCAGACTGAGCTCAGAAGCGCAAGCTCTCTCCCCTCCTTCAGAAATGGTCTGAAAACCTGGCTGTTCCAGAACTAGTTGCCAGAACAGATTCTCTTCCGTCCTCAGCGCCAAGACACCTCCAGGTATACGTGCGCTTTATAAATCACAGTAACATTAACATTATGATAGGAAATCTCACTGCTGGGTAGTGCTGCTAGTTGTCCATTGAGCATTCTAGTAGCCCTGACGTGTGGCATACACTAGTTGCAAAGACGTGCAGGCGCTAAATTTTGTAAAGTGCAGTCTATTCAAAGAGGCCAGGGATGGAAAGGGTATTCGAAGTGGACCTCATTGTTAACTATAGGAAAATATGATATGGCGATCAAAGCCTTCCACTAACTGTTTTCTCTAAGGAGATGCCAAGGTCTGAATGGGCATTTATACTCCCCTATGTTCTCCACCTTGAATGGGTTCTTCTCCGCAGACGGGTTAGGTATTAAGTGGACACGACGCCTGAATCCCACCAGAACTAGTTAAGTCCAAGGTCCAGCTGACTGTACTGTCAAGTCAAATATTAATTTCTTCAAGATTAAAAGCTAGCCATGCCAAGGGCCTGCAGTGTGGAATGCGACAGCAGGGGAACCCTGCTAGCTCCATCATTGACTGCCTGCTCTCCAGCCATTGGCTCTACAACGCCTTCAGATTTGCCTTTGTTGTCCCACTCCTATTTTTCCACATAAGGTTATGCAGGCACTTTTAAAATAATTGTTTTCTTCTTCTACCACTTCCGCCTCTTGAATTCAACACCCATTCACTTCCCACTCAGTGCAAACAAGTTTCACAGTAAGACCTGGGGCTGCTGGTGTTATGTTGTCTAGTTCTAGTACACTACTAGTAAATATTCAGCATACATAACATAATATAACATAACATATATGTGCAAAGTGCACGTTCATCCTAAACGGTACCATGGCGCTGAAATAGCAGAGGTTCATTGTTACCCAACTCACTGCTGTGCCAGTCACTCAGTAATAATGATCCCTCCATGCTCACTTGTTCAGTGACTTTCTCAGGTCTGCCACTCATCTCTTACTGTTCCTCATGGCTTGGCCAGGTTTGCCTCCATCTCTTAGTCCCCTGGGTGTGCTTGGACTTTCCACCCATCACTTGGTAGCCCTACAGGTGTGAGAGTGTCTAGTGAATAAGAACTGATATGTGAAATGTTAACAATAAGTAGGGACGCTGGAATTATGCAATTTTGTGGCTGCAGCGTTTTCTGCATAGGTATGGATGTGCTACAGCCACATAATCTTGCAGCAAAATTTGCAGATTTTAGCAAAACAATTGATTTAAATTCACACGGATTAAAGTTGTTTACAAAAAACGCAGCGACACATGTTACCGCACAGTGGCGGGCTCCTAGCAAAGGTTCATTGGTCTCCTTTCTGTTGCTTATTGCTGTATTTGGAGGTTAAATTGTTACTAATGACGTAAAGCCTATGCCAGAAAATGTTAACCTATGTAGAAATTACAAAATAAGGAAGTAATACTATTCCAAATATGCCACATAATGCAGCATACTTTGTCTTTTCTTGATACATAATTTAGTCAACCGTGCTGCATAACCTGGCCCTCCCCTGCCACATAGTTCCAGTGGCCCTGGCTATTAGGTAGTGCTGCCCCTTCTATATCACCCAAGAGTTGTTTTGTTGACGTCACCTCCTTTCTTTTTACACTTCAATCTCTGAATGGGTTTCCAGTCCTAAGTATTCCAGCTCTCCAGAAGTGGCCAGAGATTGAATGGGAGTTGACACTTTTTTTTTAAAATTTTATATAGCACGAACTAGACCCAAATATATCAGGTATCAGAGCGCTTTACATGAGCACCCGTTTCGTTACAGATGGACACATTTATTTTTGTGAGGCATGGGGAGATTAAGTGATTTGCCCAGAATCACAGGATGTTGAGCGTCGTTGCCGAGACTCGAGCTCGGTTCCCCAGCTTCAAGGCCGATGGTCGTTGCCGAGACTCGAACTCGGGCCGGTGTCTGCAAGGTTGCTAGGTTGTGGGTGCATGCATATCTGCATGGGTGCTTCTTCTGTCTCTGTGGCGATGTCTGTAAGTCTGATTACTGTGTGTGTGTGTGTGTGTGTGTGTGTATGGATTACCTTGTTGCTCTGTCTGTGCATAGATGCCGGTATCTGTGGTGCTCTATTTGTTCAGGTATGTGTGATCTGTGTCAATGTATGAACGCATGTTGTGTGTATCTCTGTGCATAATCCCTACAAAAACAAATTTCGTTAATTAATGCAGATGGCAGGGTGGGGTGAGGGGGACGAAATATGCTGTCCAATGAGGAAATAGATATGTAGTCATGGAATACTGAACCCCTTGCAGTGCTCCATGCTGAGCTCTTCTCGTAGTGCTGTGAAGCTCTGACCTCCAGGTGCGCACCTGTCGCTCTTCCAAGGGGCTGGATCACAAGACCTTCAGAGGTTTTGGATGTCATTCATGCAGAATGGTTCTGCAGGGTAAGTTTTGCAGTTCTCGATAAATACTGGATTATGGCAGGATCAAGGATATTATATAAAAATATCTTGGGGTAAACCCTAAGGAAATATCTTTATTGGTAGGTACCGCGTGTATAATTAAAAACAAAATGAGAAAGCGGATGAAATAGGGTATAATGTCCCATTGCACAGGCATCCATGATAAAAGAGTGGTCAGAAGGGGACCAGTGATAGATCAGACTGCGGTAGGATAGTATTGCTTCAAATATTTTTTGGAGTGGGAGTGCTGGCCAACGGCATCACCTAACAAGAGTGCTTGACTGTACTTTCCATGCGGGTGATACATGTTTGTGGTACTTGTACCTTACAATGTAAAGAAAGCAAGCATCCATAGGTGCTGGAAGTTTGGGTGGTGGGGGGGTTCTGCAGCACCCGCAAAATAACCAATGCCTGAGTTCAGAAAGGGCATGAGCCATAAAGATTTCTTTACAGTGGAGATTCGTGTTTACTTTCTCTTATTGCAATGCGAGACGGTTTTCTAAAGAGAGCTATGTGAAAATGTTAAAGGGAATGTAAAAGTAAAGGCTATAGGATGACATTTTTTTCAGAACACACAATAACATTTAAATATCTAAAAATGAACTGTAAAAATGTTTCAGAATTTATCAGCAGTTTGGAAAGCACAAATGAGGCTCCATTTTTTGGAAATCTAAAATGTGATGGAAACAAAGATTTTAATAGGATCATAACAGATCAAGAAATACTTATTTCCTTCCACACATTGTCGTTTGTGCACTTTTTATCTGTAAAACTGCATGTCTGAGCACATTTTGTGGCCATTTGAATGGAAAATGTGCTGTCTGTAAATGATACTGTGCTACTATACCATGCTTTAGAAATATATTTGCGAAAGTGTACTCCAAAAAACACCACAGCTACACACTACAGCCTTACCGCTCTCCTGCTGAATACAATTGCTACACTTGTTCTTTGTGTGACTCTTGGATTTTTCACAATCCTATGACTTCAGTGATGTAACATTGATGGCAGCACCCCGCACTCTGAAAATTGTTCCCAGCATCGCTGCACAGATCTTTATATATGTGTTAGAAAACTTCTACGATAGTCCGGCCTTTTCCTTTCACCTGTATGCCAGCAAGAGTGCCACTAGTTAGAATTGCAAAATACCCTAAACATGCAGCCAGAGAAAGGAATAGTAAACACAGCTCTCCGTGTTAAACAAATAGCATCATTTTGTGAAACAAAGTTTCCTATTGTAATGCACAGTAAATACTTCAGGACTAATACGTAAGGGCCTCTTTAATGGTAATTCTCCACCTGAACGCCATCAAGGATATATGGGGTGCTGCAGCAGCTCAAGATAGGAGGGATTTAGTGGTGTGGCTGTGTGGGGTCATGTCAAACAGGTTATGCTGTGGGCGAGAGTTTTTTCGTGAGATTAGGAGATAAAAAATGGCATGTAAACAGGAAACGGAGAGGTGGGGCCTTTGAAAGTGAGAGGCCGGGCTAGAGCTGTGAGATATATATATGTGGCGTTGAAAGTGAATGGCTGCCGCTGTGTGGACCTTAGGTCTTCTGGTGGCCATGAACGGTTGTCACTGTGTTGACCTTAGGTCTTGTGGTGAGCATGAATGGTTGCCACTGTGTTGACATTTGGTGTTCTGGTGGTCATGAATGGTTGCCACTGTGTTGACCTTAGGTCTTGTGGTGAAGGGACATTCAGGGGATATGTAGGATTCGGGAATGAGGGTGATCATAATGTGCATGCAAACAGTTGGGATGTCCAAGAAGAATGTGGTGTTGCGGCAGTTGCTGAAAACCAGGAAGAGTCTTGAAAGCCAGAGACCCGTTCAGGACACTGATCCATTGGGGTCAAACTTTGGGGGGCTGCAGAATCTTTGCACATCTTTGAGGCCCAGACAGCCTGAAGGGTACGTATGGCACCATGCCATATAATTGATTTTCGGGGAGAGAAGGACCTGTGGAACTGAAGTTGGCAGCATTGCTGGAAAGCAAGAGAGGCAGTGGTTCATTGTTGTGCTAAAATGATAATCTGGATGGATTGGATGGCAGGTCCCATGGCCAGGCCCTTACTCAAGAAGTAGCAGTAAGAGGCCTAGGAAGTGCATCTGGATCCCAACTCCAAAAGAGAACAGATAAGTGATGCTTGGAAGTAGGATATAGGGCCTCAGCTTGCAGTAATCACTAGAATAGGGTTGGTGTAACCAATGTGGTGGCTGTGCAGTGGAAGTAAATTCTGTTGCCAGGGGGAAGCGTAGCAGGGCCAACTCAAAACCTCATCCTTCTGGGGGCAAGGCAATGCGTTGCATTGAGCCAGGTAAGTATACCTGTCACTAAGTACATATTGGCATTATTGCCATAAAGGACATAATAAGGGGTTGCATGTCAGGCAGTTAAGTATCATGCATGGTCATTGTGGCAAGCACCCCCCCTTTTCCCAGATACACGGGCTGCAAGCCAGAGGAGAAGCGGAGCCAGTAGGTTTTAACCCTCTAACAGAAAGCCCCAAAGATGCAGTGGGATGGAATTCCACAGTTTGGACCCTGGTACATGAGAGGATCGCCTCACTGAAACAAAAAGGCAGGGTGTTCCGAGAGGTAGACCATAAGCTTCCGCAGTTGAGGGGGATACAGTTTGGAAGATTCCAGAACCAACCCCATCCACTTCATTGATAATCTGAACCACAGGCAGAAATCTCCTCACTCCACAGGAACCCGTGTTTACTTTTCTGCATGCACTTGATTGTACTACTGAAAATCAACACCAACACTATCGGGGTATGAGAATACGGAGAACAGGCTTTCGAGGGGCAAAAGATCGAAAGATAAGTGCATGTTGGGAAGTATAGCTTTACTCTTCCTAACTCTCATCTACTTACCTTGAAGATATACGTAGTGTGTAGGTATATATGTGTGGAGTTAGGTATAGTACATCTAGATTCGTTATTTAACAATGTTTTGTCCTGGATATTCTGTCCCACTGATATTGTGGGTTCGATATTCAGGGGCACACCTGTGCCCCCCTCTGTTCTTTGCCAATGGTTCAGTCCTCACACCATCATCCTTCGATGCGCGTGTCTTTAGTTTCATTTACTATTTTAACTGAACAGTGCAGCGTTATATGCATTTTAAAAACATCCGTTATTTCCTACAGATACAGCCTTTCTTTCAAAAATTACAAGCCATTTGTTTATATTTTGCTATTTTGGCAGAGCCGACTGGCCAAGAGCTGGTTGGTGAAAGAGAGTGTGTGCAATTCTCTTTCTTCTTTTGTACCATGGCAATAATATCTCTTTTTGTTTTAATAATCATTTAGACATTGAATAGACAGCTCTCAAGGACCTTTAAGTGAGTTATTTATGTGTTTTTCTGTTTTAGGTTTATATTTTGAAAGGACAAAAAATACCGGAGTGCACTGCTTTTCCCACATTTTTTAGGTCGAGCCTAGTGCAACGAGCATGCGCTGCTCTATAGGAGGCTTCTTGGGAGCACTCCAAACTTCTCCGTGTGGGTGTGACTCCACCCACACATTTGAATTGGCCTTTGCGTGTGGCTTTCAATAATGAAAGCATGCAAATGGCCAGAGGCGGGTGCATGTCCCACCTCTTCTTCAAATGTTCACTCCCATGGCATTTTGGTCTCGGAAACGAGCAGCGGCACAGAGTGGCAGCTGCATTCCTTACATTCCTTACAGCGCGCGCACCACTCGCACACAGTTCTCTGCAGCAGGCGCTTAACCCGCCTCGCTCTCTCACCAGTTCCATGTCTGCAGGTTCATCTGGTGTGCAGGCACTGTGCAGGCAGAGACAGGAGCAGGCACTTAAAATGTGCAGACTCCTTGCACAGAGGGGTGGAAGGGTAGGGGGCAGCTACCACAGCGCAGTGGGCATCAGGGCAAACCGGGCAACTCTGCGCAAGCTGCACGGACACATGAAAACCAGCAGGCACTGTTTCCGATGCCTAAGACCCGCCTTTCCTGTCTTAAATGTAATCATCATTTTGAAAAGATAGCGCTTCTATCGGTGGAGGTGTGCTGTTGATTTCTTGGCGCTCTTTCTTTTTTATTCTGAAAGCATCTTAGGGCAGGGCCCCTCCTGGACCAGGCCTTGGATTTACAGGAATAAAAACACAGATGCAATGTCTTGATGTCATGAGGAAAAAGCAACACCATGAGATGGTGGCATCGCACATCAGGCCCCAGGGGCTCCTGAATAGATAGTGTCCTTTTTCTAACCATAGTCTTCCTCGTCTGTGTTCCCTCATCTTCTATTTGCATTTTTTGTTTGCATAAGGCCCTGTGGAGGAGCAGTCCCTTCAAATCCAGGCACCCACTCAGCCAAATGAAAGGGGGCTTGGTCTCCCTTCTGTGCCAATTAATGACATGACCTATTATTTAGCTTTGTACATAAACTCGGCCCACTGAAAAATCAGAATTCTGACTGACTCTCTCATTCTCTCTCTCTCTCTCTCCCTGACTGACTGACTCTCTCACTGACTGACTGACTCACTGACTGACTCTCTCACTGACTGACTCTCTCACTCTCTCTCTCACTGAGTGACTGACTCTCTCACTCTCTCACTGACTGACTGACTCTCTCAATCTCTCTCTCACTGACTGACTGACTGACTCTCTCACTGACTGACTGACTCTCTCACTCTCTCACTGACTGACTTACTCTCTCACACTCTCTCACTGACTGACTGACTCTCTCACTCTCTCTCTCACTGACTGACTAACTCTCTCACTGACTGACTGACTCTCTCACTGACTGACTAACTGACTGACGGACTCTCTCACTCTCTCACTGACTGGCTGACTGACTGACTGACTAACTGACTGACTTTCTCCTTCTCTCTCACTGACTGACTGACTCTCTCGCTGACTGACTGACTCTCTCACTCTCTCTCTCTCTCACTGACTAACTCTCACTCTCTCACTGTCTGACTCTCTCCTTCCCTGACTGACTCTCTCTCTCAGTGACTCTGTGACTCTCTCACTGACTGACTCTCTGACTTTCTCTCTCTCACTGACTGACTCTCTCTCACTGACTGACTCACTCTCTCTCAATGCCAAATGGGATTTCCACCTTCCTCGATCAGCGATGCTGCATTTCTCCCCCTCTTGGGATAGGCTCAGAATACACTGTTTTAATCAGTTCAGTAATATTGTTTGGTTCGGGTCTTGAGGCAATGGTTGTACTATAGGCTAATCCTATACAGACTCGAATCCTTTTAATTCCTGACTGTCCCACTGTTTTTCCTAATTATATATATTTGGCCCTAGACTGATTCCCGCTCCTGCCACATAATCTTACGCATTAGCTCAGACTTCCTGTCTGTGTTTTACAAGCCGCAGTGAGGTCCCGGGGGCCCGGCCTCTTCAGGAGGTTGGCAGAGCTGCAGGACTGTTGGCACTGCAGGGCCCTACGTTTAGATGGAGGCTGCTGTACGTTTCTCAGGAGCTCGGCCCCTCAAGCCAGCATTTGTAGATTGGGCGTCTGTTCCTGGTGATTTCATCTCATTTTATATTTATTGGTGTTTGCCTGCTGACGTATGTCCGTGACCCGCAGATCTTGAGTTAAAATTCGAACAGGAGAAACACAGACTTTCATCATTCTAGGGGCGCGTGCGCCCAGGACCATAAAATTGGGTCATAGTTATTTACAGCGTCTAAAAAAGGCAACCCGGCGCTATTCTATATAAACATATTATGGCGAGTATGACAGTCGTGTGCTGTATGAATGTCCATGCTAGAACTTGGCAGTGTTTCAGTTAGTGGTTAGTATGAATCTTCTTTACAGTTTTTCTATAAATATAATTTGTGGCCTTTTTCATGTGCTGTGGGGATAAAATCATTATTCTATTTGCCTGACTGGGAATATTGAAAATATACCCGTGCTACATTTTCATTGCAATCATTTTACATCAAGGCAATGGTGTGTGTGAATTGTTCCACATGCAGGAAATAAGAGACAGGTTCATACTGCAGACTTTATAATAAGCTAAATACTCTCCTATGTGACCTGCAGGTTAGAGTTGGAATTCTGGCAGGTCTGACAACTCCCTTCATCCGTCTAAGATTGACAAAGAGTAATGCACATTCTTCCATTCACGCTGTTTTGTCATTGGAAATGAGACGTTTTGCTGTGGCTTTGTGTCCTGCTTGAAGTCCAGAATGCATTGATAATTTTGCTTTTTTTCTGTCAAGCACTCCGTTACTTTCAGGTCCCTTTCTAAGCCATGGTAACTTTAGGTACCCACCGTGGAGCTACCTGCAGAAGCGCCTTAGCTTGCTCCCTCAAACAGGCCTTGTGGTCCCATTCCTATTGGAGGAGGATGGTGTAAAATGTAACTTCACCCAGGGTGGCAAACCACCCTATGTTACTGCAGGGTTGTGTTGGGGGGGCTGACACCTGCCAGGAGCGTGGCAAGATGGAGGGTGCGTAATTGTGGGCGTACACCTTTGAAAAACGGGTCAGGACATTTGGGAGGTAGGCCTGAGCACAAATCACTTGGGATATGGAGCAGGTCAGTTGAAAGATTGGTCAGGTTTGAGTGAAATCTCTCAGGAGATCTGCCATATTGCTCTAGAGACAGTCAGATCACTCACGACTTCTATTACAGGGCACTTTGCAAACCGTATTGAAAACTTGGCTGATAGGTCAGAACTCTCGAGAGCCTAAATAGGCCGGGGCACTTGGGAGATGGATCAGAACACTTTGGCAATGGGTCGGAGCACCCAGCGGTATGCCGGGACACTTGGGAGGTAGGCTAGGAGACCACACAGACACATGCATAGCACTCCTCTGTGTTTTATTATGGGTGGGCTCCAGGCACGCAACACCCATTGGACTCAAAGGGCTTCAGCCCCCCCCCCCCTCCCAGTCGTGTGTGGCAGCCCGGGATGAGACAGCTTCCCGGGCACACACGCAGCCGCACCCGAGCACTTCACAGGTCTTTAAAAGACCATTTGCATGTTAATGAGGCCTCGCTGTTGTTTCACCCTTTCTAAGAGCCCCTGCAGCCCCACTCTGCCTATTGCTTAAAGATTCAGCCCCCCCCCCCCGAAATCAGCTCTACTCTGCCTATTGCTTAACGATTCAGCCCCCCCCCCAATTTTTTCGTAAATCCCCCCCCCCCCCCCGAAATTTAGCTCTAGTTGCGCCTCTGGTGGGCACTCTATTACATCTGTTCCTCTACTTCTAGAAGAGCTTGTAGGCAACCATGTGATTCCTGCACTCCCCTAATCTGCATTGTCTCGCTTCTTCCCACACCTGATGCCCAGCCCCTGGGGCATGAAGTGCTGTCCAGGGTCCTGGCTGTGGACCTGGAAGGAGTACGTCCTGTTAGTTCCTTGTACCCTCACAACATGACCTTTTCCCTTGACAAGAAGATCTCTGAGATAACTAAGTTTTGCACTGGTGGCTCACCCAGAGGGGGAGCCAGGGTGCCGCCGTACCAGCTCTTCTCCCATCTGCTCCTTCCCTCTTCAAATGTGTGCAAAAAACGGTCTCAGTGATATTTTATTTTCATGTAAAAGCTGCAATATCATGCCAGCAGCAAGGCGACTCCACTGTCGCAATTTCTACTGTGCATTTGTGAGGGCGATGGCTGTACAGTCAGTTCTCACACATTCACAATGCACAGCTAAAATGCTGCAGCATGGCAGCTAATGGAGCTTCTGGGCTTGCCAACCCTTATGCTCTTCAGCCCTTTTAGAAACTAGGCTAGAGAAGGAGGGGGCAACTCCTGGTTTATCTTCTCTCCTGCTTGGACAGAAGCTCATAGACAATGCCAGGAACAAGCAAAGTCTGGCAATCAAGATGGCTTCCACTGGCTCCTTCTAGTTGATGGAATGCTGGAGTCTGGAGGCGCAAGGATCGTGGATCTGGGACCTAGTAGGCTGGAGTCTGGAGTGCTTGTCGAGGAAGATGATCTCACCTTCCATATTCCAAAGTAAGATTTAGTAGAAGTTGTTACGTGTTTGTGTGTGTGTGTGTGTGCGTGCGGACGTGTGCGTGTGTGTGTGTTGCTCTTGTGGAGGATTTCAGATGAACGCATGCATAATACTGGCACAAGGACACATGAGCCAAAGGCACTTTAAGGAGCAGGTTTTCTTATAAAAAGTGTTACTCGTCTGTCACTCTGAGAGCTTTGGGAAGATCACAATGCTCCGGAAGTGACAGAGGAGGAACTGTTTTCTTGTGAATATTCGCATACCTCGTGCTCCTTAACTGCAAAGGTCCATGGTCTACTCCAACGCCCTTGGTTACAAGAGGCAGAGCCTCTATTTAGTTAGAACAAGTAGCAGCAGAATTTGTAGTTGAATTTATTTGAAGGCAAAATAAGGTTGGCATTGGTTGGAAGAGGGGAAAACAAGGTTTGTGGAAAGGGAGTACCAGAGTTACATGGGGTACAGCTGCAAGGAAATCGATTGGTGACGTCTGATAACTCTTTTTAAGTGAGGTTGAGAGGCAAATCCTACGTAGCATTAAGGACAGAGAGCATCAAAAAGACACGTTTTCTTGGTTATGTTTTGCTATGGTATGAAAGGCTGCAGATGCACACACTGCTTGGCTTTTGTGCTAAACTGGTAGGTTGAATTGCTAATTTGGACTGCTAAATTGAGCTACATTGGTATAATGTGCTTTGAAAACAGTTATACCTTATATATTATCATGTATGGGATTGTGGGCATATGGTGCACCACACTGTTGTGCTATGCTGCTATGTGATGGTTCTTTCTTGTGTTGTGTTGTTATTTTATGTTTATTTTTGTTATGATACCTCATAACGAATGAAATTAAATTACGCCATGGGTGTGTCTTTTTGTATCGTATGTTATAAATTACTGTTATGCTATGTGTTAACATTTGCTGCTGTTGGCCAGTCAGCAAATACTGCATTGTGTTAGGTTCGACTTAGTTTTATTATGCTGTGCTACCCAACATTTAGGTGTCTCTCAAGCCATCTTCTCCCAGATAAGGCTGCCACCCTTTGCGGAAATACACTGCTGTACCAGTTCTGCTGTATCTTTATTGTCCTATTATATGATTCTTTGCTGTGCTGATCTTTTGTGCTGCTAGTTCGTAATTTCTGCTATGATACTTCATAGATCGGTATGACATTGTTTACACATCTTTGATACCTACCTCTTCTCTTTTTATATTGGGAGGTCATTATAAATCATGGACAATGGATATCAGTATATAAAAGGGTTCAAAAATCAGTTTGTCAATATTTGGTTATTAAGTGGACAACGTTGTAGTTCAGATCCGTAAGAACAGGTAATTAGAATACAAGGTGTAGCCAGGTGCGGTTTTGTTTAGCAATAATCGATCTAGGCCCACTAAGGCAATACATGTTGACAAAAGTAAGGTGCAATAGAAAAATATACTCAGAGGCGGAATTTGTAATGAGTGGAGGGAATGCAAACATGCAACAAATAATGCATTATAAATTATACAAATCAGCCAAGAAAGGTGTCTACAATCAGCCCTACACGAGATGTATGCAAATGCAATGTACTTGTGAATTTACTCATCCAGCACTTTAAGTTAAACATTGATTACAAGTATTTCATTTTGGATTAATCATATACCTACAATCATGATATTAATTTATATATATGTGTAGTACTCAATGGTGGTTGCTACTGGGTAGTTCTAGTTTGATTTGCTTTTCCATGTTCCATAGAAATTTCGATTTTTTGGTCTGTTAATTGTTTGGGATCCATTTGCTGAATCTTCACCAATCTTTCTAAAAAAAAGTGCTCTTTAGTTGAATTAGTTTCTTCATGGAAAGTTTTGGGTTGATACGTCAAGTAAGGGCTGAGAAAAATGCGAGAGTCCCAAAACGCAAAATCCCCATTCATTTTACATAGTTTTCTGTATTAAGCGATACCTCGAAAAAACACTGCTAAACGGAATTACACCAAATGTGGCAGAAAGCTGTATCTTGATCCAAAAAGCCTGCTTTTTTTATTTGGTTGATGTCCTTTCAGTAGGTTTTGAGAAATAATTAATAAAATATATTTCTATATCTGGACGGTTGGGTTTGAGGGAGTCTTATTCTTACTGGCCTTGGGGGAGTTTTTCTCCTTGAGCCTCCTCACTCTCGGGGACCCCATCCCCTGGGGCCAAATATTAAAAACAGAGGAGGGGGGAAATGTGGTCCTCCTCCCTGAGCCACAAGTGGGTCCCGGGAAGCGCGTCCAGTGGGGCCGATTGTTAAAAACAGGGAGGGAGTCATGTGGCCCTCTCCTCGAGCTACTAATGGGTTCCAAGCACGCCTTCCCCTAAGAGGCGATTTGTAAAAAGAAGAGAAGGGGGTGCGCCGGCCCCTCCCTGAGCCATTGTTGGGTCCTGGGACTCCATCCCTCTGGGCCACATTTCATGCAGGTATCTTTCCCAGAGACTACACATTGTCCCGGGGAGCCTACCCCCGGGACATTGCAGTTCCATGCCTAGGAGAGCCCGTACCCTGCCCGTACTCTCCCGGGCAAGGAACTCCACCTTGCTCCTGCCCAGCAGGAGCAGTATAAATGTGCTGCTCCAGGTGGGGACAAAGGAAAGGTGCTGGCTCCCACCATCACCCAGTATGGTGCTGGCTGGGGCCGTTGTGGTCTTAGGGCTCTCCCTGCGGCCCCCATGGACCCTCTACTTTGTGGGTGCCCTTAGTGTTCAGCTCCCACAATGAGAGCTAGAAAGGTCTGCAAGGCTGTCCCGGTGGCCCCCAATGACTCTCTATGTTTTTAACAAAAAAGAATCATATATGAGCGGCAGGAACTGCTCATTTATTATTGACTGCTCTGTGAAGGAGCGCCCCATAATTAGGGGTGGGCTACTCCGTCAGCAGAGTTCGCAGAGTTTTGGCAACTAAGTGGCCAGTAAGCGAACGAGAATTGGCATCCTCTAGCATTATTTTCGGGCGCTAGGGAGGCATCCGATGAGATTTTTTCAACACGAGCGGTCACGGCAGTTTGTAGTGAGAAAGCTACAGCTCGAGTAGAACATCTACTTGAACGGCAGCATAGAAGCAGCGCCATCTGGTTCACTGTGTGGAGCCGTTCGCACTAACTGTGCAGTGCAGAACAAGCTCCCAGCACTAAAAATCAGCATGAGCAGCGCAGTGTACCGATTTCTGCCCGCTCATGGACCTCTGCAGAATGATTGAATTTCATGGGCTGGAAATTGTTAAAAGAAAGAGACATGCATGCTGTTTTTATTCAAAACAAAAAAAATATGCCTCTTAGTCTTTCCTTTAACATTTTTCCGTCCACAAAAGTGTTATAAGAAAGAATCACAGACATGTTTGTAATTAAAACTTTATTAAACATTTTTCTAATAATCACTACAGTTAAACATTGCATTGTGCAAACTACTAATGTATACATAAGATTAAAAATATTAGTGCGTTTTGGAGAAAGATCTGGTAAATATATATATATATATATATATATATATATATATATATATATATTCACTTATAAAACCATAGGTTTCACACATGTTATAGTTAGGTGGATATTTCACTCGTAAAAAAACAATGAAATTCCCCCGTTATAGTTAGTTAAGATAACTATAACTCGCGCGCCCGCAATCCTCTGCTCATGACGTCACTTATTACATCACTCATGACATGGTCAGTGGCATCACTCTTGACATCACTGATGACATCATCCTTGTGATAGAGTGGCGGTCAGGCGAGTTATAGTTATCTTAACTAACTATAACGGGGGAATTTCATTGGTTTTTTATGAGTGAAATATCCACCTAACTATAACATGTGTGAAACCTATGGTTTTTTAAGTGAATTTGCAAGGTTTTTTAAATGCTAATTCCTAACTATAACGTGTGTGAAACCTATGGTTTTTTCAGTGAATTTGTATGGTTTTTTACAATGCTAAGTTATGTATGTATTATTTTTTTTTTTATATATTTATTTTTTAATAAACTACGTATTAAAAAATACGTATTTTTTTTAATGGTTTTTCACCGTGCGCGCACCGTGCGCGCACCCCCGCGATTTAAAAAAAAAAATTAAATGTTTTTTTCTGCCTTCGGGGTCCTTCAGGGACCCCCTGATAAAGGCTAGGGGGTCAGGAACTCTCTACCCTGCCCCCTTTTCACGTTCGACACCTTCCTTTTCCACTCTCGCACTGAAAACAAACAAAATGGCGGCCGACACTTCCTGATTTCGACCGATTCGAATGTTGACTGACATGTAACAACCAATCAGAATTACGCTCGCGCACGTTAGGGTGCGCGGCTATAGATATGTATGTGCTTTGTACTGCAATTTTCTCTGGAACTACTGAACAGATTGACTCCATATATGCAAAAGGCACATCCCTGACCTGAGGACTACCTCTCTGCCAAATTTCAAGTAATTCTGTTCAGCCGTTCGGGCTGTACCTTCGACTAAAGGTCCTATGGTAAAATGCATGGGGAAAACGCGTTTTGGGACCCCCTTTTTTCTCGGCCCCCGCTTGACGAATCCCCCCGAGACTTTCAGGGTAGGAGCTGAGCGCCCCATTAGTTTTGAAAATTTCGCGAAGATTCGTCAACCAGCGCCAAAGTTATTCAAAATAGAATTTTGAGATTTCCTATGGAAACACGGTCCTAACTATAACTATCTACTGGCGACCGCCAGTAGATAATATATATATATATATATATATATATATATATATATATATTTTAACAAACAAACGCCCTTAAGCTTTCCAGGACGCACTCGGTGTTAAGCCTGCCATGCGGCTTGTCAGGATATTCCTCTCCAACAGAACCCAAGTGAATTATGGTGCCTGACGCGTTTCAGGGCTTGCCACCCCTTAATCATAGGCTGCTCAGTACGCGATGTTGAGAGGCTCTTTTATTTTAAATTATTGCATGCTTTCTATTGGTTCCCTGCCCTTAGTGGGCTGCACTTCATTTGTGTCCAGTTTCGTGCATGCTGGGAGATGTATTGTTTACAAAAGAGCCGCGATTATTTTCTTTAGTAAGTTCAATATTGCATACTTAGTTGAAGAGTTTATGTTGTCCTGCAGTAGGATCCCGGGAATTGTGGAGAGTTATTTACATCCGGCTCATCACGCTTGGCAAATTGAACTCGTTTCAATCTGCAGCCTCTTCTATTAGTTTCTCAGCAGGAACGATGAAAGAAGATGGTGCAATCCTGACGCGGCAAGGACACCGCGCTGCACATTTTAACAAACAAACGCCCTTAAGCTTTCCAGGACGCACTCGGTGTTAAGCCTGCCATCCGGCTTGTCAGGATATTCCTCTCCAACAGAACCCAAGTGAATTATGGTGCCTGACGCGTTTCAGGGCTTGCCGCCCCTTAATCATAGGCTGCTCAGTACGCGATGTTGAGAGGCTCTTTTATTTGAAATTATTGCATGCTTTCTATTGGTTCCCTGCCCTTAGTGGGCTGCACTTCATTTGTGTCCAGTTTCGTGCATGCTGGGAGATGTATTGTTTACATGCAATAATTTAAAATAAAAGAGCCTCTCAACATCGCGTACTGAGCAGCCTATGATTAAGGGGAGGCAAGCCCTGAAACGCGTCAGGCACCATAATTCAATTGGGTTCTGTTGGAGAGGAATATCCTGACAAGCCGGATGGCAGGCTTAACACCGAGTGCGTCCTGGAAAGCTTAAGGGCGTTTGTTTGTTAAAATTTGCAGCGCGGTGTCCTTGCCGCGTTAGGATTGCACCATCTTCTTTCATCGTTCCTGCTGAGAAACGAATAGAAGAGGCTGCAGATTGAAACGAGTTCAATTTGCCAAGCGTGATGAGCCGGATGTAAATAACTCTCCACAATTCCCAGGATCCTACTGCAGGACAACATAAACTCTTGAACTAAGTATGCGATATTGAACTTACTAAAGAAAATAATCGCGGCTCTTTTGTAAACAATACATCTCCCAGCATGCACGAAACTGGACACAAATGAAGTGCAGCCCACTAAGGGCAGGGAACCAATAGAAAGCATGCAATAATTTAAAATAAAAGAGCCTCTCAACATCGCGTACTGAGCAGCCTATGATTAAAGGGCGGCAAGCCCTGAAACGCGTCAGGCACCATAATTCACTTGGGTTCTGTTGGAGAGGAATATCCTGACAAGCCGGATGGCAGGCTTAACACCGAGTGCGTCCTGGAAAGCTTAAGGGCGTTTGTTTGTTATAATATATATATATATATATATATATATAGATATATATAGATATATATAGATATATATAGATATATATATAGATAGATAGATATGCTCACCCCCTGAGAAAGCCATTAGGCTCACTTTCTATACTCTGGTGTTGTGAATGCTTGACAAAGTCAGTAAGCATGCCTGAGTGCGGCTAGGACCCGTGGCCAACCCAACACCGCACACAGCCTTTGGCTGTGTGTGGCTTGGGGTTGCTTTCTGTGAGGGATTTGATGCAGGGCCTGATAGCAGGCCGTGTGTGGCAGGTTTTTATGTATGGTAATAAAATATTACTTTACCTTAAAAAAAATCTAGAAATTTACTGCAAAAAAACGATTAAAGAGATGTAATAGTCAGGTGAACACTTCAGAGACAACATAACGTTTTAAACAAAAAAAACTTTGAAAGTCACCAGTTATACTTATCTCTAATAACTATAACTTGTGCACTGAAGTTACCGTAATCGCACCCTTGCCATGCACTGCTAATTACCTCACATATTACCTCACTTTTGACGTGCTATGTCACCACTGATGACATCATTGCAACATCTTAAGTTACCTTATTGATGGAAAGATTATGCTTGGTGGGAGCGTAAGTTATAGTTACTTTAGCGTATGAGTAATAGTTACTAGAGATAACTATAATGGGTGAATTTTAGTGTTTTAAAAAAAAAATATTATGTTGTCACTGAAATGCTCACAAAACTATATACAACCATACTTTGACCTTTGTTTTTTCCAGTGAATATACATATACACATATAACATAAAGTAAGCATGACTATCAGATACAGTGAACTCTTACAATTTGAAGTGGATATACAATAAACGTAGTGATATAGTAGTTTATTTTAATTTTTCATTATTCGGAAACTTATAAAAGATGCATTGTTCGTGCTTCCCTTTTGAATTTTCCATCATCTCCTGACACTTTTATGACATTCCAACACCTTTTTCAGACCAAATCACACCCCAAACCCATTCAATGATATGTTAACCACCTGTTCTGTTAGATTATCCTTCCAGGCCCCTTTCTGCCCTGTCCATTATCCATGCCTCCATATTATAATTTGGTTATCTCTCGTCTGCCTCAGTGGAAATTTCAGAAACTCTGGATTTGTATCGTTTTAAGTGAAAATTATGCTGTAACCTGCACCGTTTGGCCATTTATATCTTGGAGGAAGGAGAGGAACCCCCCCTACTCAAATTCTGCTAAAGAGGTCTGGCTTGATGATCACTCACTTAGAATCACTCAGAGTGGACGAAGTTATTTACATCCCACCACATTCAAAGTTCACCAGCCGCCACTGATTATTTTTTTATTTGTGTCATTTGTATCCATTATGCCCGCTGCGCTGTCAGCACACGAGTAAATCATAATGTAGTGTTCAGGACTTCACTGACAATACAGGGGCCGTGGTAAATCCTGTGCCCCAGGGGAACAGTAAGTTGTTTCAGTTCTGGCTGGACCAGTGGATCCCCAGCCCTACCAGCCAGAGGGCAGCCTTGAGAGAGGGCCACACAACTTCCTTTAATAATCTTGTATGAGGTTTCCTGCTGCTTAGAAATCACACTCCTGAGTTTTGTGGCAGGTTCTGAAGCATTGAACTATTTCACTATCTGAAACATTAAACTATTTTCCTTCTGTCTCGTCAGAACTGCCTGCAAGACCTACTGCTTTTTATCCGATATATTTGGGAAATTAACCTGTAAAATTAACTGCTTGGAGCCATTTCGTTATTAAAAATAGTGTTCCGGGGGGCGTGGGCATCCTTCACACACTTCCTGACCTTCCTGGAGGGCGTCAGACTGGTCCCCTAAGCTCAGTCACTCGGCGGTGCAGCTGAGGCCTGTTGTTTTAGCCTAATCTGATTTATTTTTTTAATTAATCGCAGTCCAGCCCTTTATTGTATTATAACACTAATATCAGGTCCCCCATGAGGCCCTGAAACCTTCCGAGAGGAGAGGTAAGAAGCTACTTCTTTTGCTGTGTATGGGTACTAGAGAGTTGATACAAACACTGGCCTGTGTGGGAAGACTTCCGGTGTGATGTGCGTGGGTTGGGGGCATGCTTCAAGAGCATCACTTAAAACTGGCAATACCCCTAAGCATAGAGTGAAGCATACTTACCACCTCTCCAAAAAAAGATACTGTATTCACCTGTCATACATTTTTATGTGTTGTGTAGAGACACCAATGGGTTAAACGCATGGAAGGAAAAGGTCCTCTCTGCCCCCGCTTGGGTAATAAAAGTCGGTCATACTTGGGGCAGTAGAAGTCCCCATTACCTCAAGTCCCTGGCAGGCCTACCAACTAAGACAATGCAGATGCTGCTGTGTGACGTACCTTTGCTTCACTCATTACACAGCAGCCCGGTGAACAGTCACTCACACAGTGAGATGAAAACCTTTGCCCAGAATACGTTTCCAGCTCAGTTGTGAGCTCTCTACACACATGGACTCCGATTAGAGCCTCCCATGATAGAGGTGGTAGCTCCAAATGAGTTTGGTCTTGCTGTGAAAGCAGGAGTGGCTGCTCCGTTATTATAAAAAAAAAATCTGTAGCTACGAGGCTGGGTTAGTGCTGACAGTCTCCATAGCAGAACTGTCCTAAGATAGAATTTACACACACACAACACATTCTACAATCTAGAACTATATGACACATCTTAAAGCCACATACTACACAATCCCCCTTCTTTAAAGAAAACAAAAAAAACAAATAAAACAAAAACAAAAAAAACAAAAAATCTAAATATCATCAACTACAATCAAAAATTTCTAGCGAGTTTGGTTTTTTAACAATTCTACCACTAGAAGTTTTTACAATGTTTTCATCGCAAGATAGGGATGTATGATGTTACAACGCATGTTACAACGCATGCTTTTACAACGCATGCTGTTACAACGAAATTTTTACAACGCAAATGCAGTGACAACGCAAGTCTTTACAAAGCAAGTCTTTACATCGACTTGCACTAGATGGCGTGCTAACATTAAAAAGTGTAATTTACTATTCTAACTCCAGTCCACGTAACAGTAGGGAAGGTGTTTGGATAGTAAACTACACTATTTTTAATGTTAGCACGCCATCTAGTGCAAGTCGATGTAAAGACTTGCGTTGTAATGGCATGCGTTGTCAATGCATTTGCGTTGTAACAGTTTTGTTGTAATGGTAGTGCGTTGTAAAAGTTGCGTTGTAAAGGTTGTTCCCCGACCTCAGGTACAGAGACACTATTTGGAGAACCAATACAATCGGTTGTGAAACTTCAAAGTTAACATCAGAAGATATTCTTTGATTTACACTTTCATCATTTGAATTGGAATTATCAACATGTTGTGAAAAATTACACGTATCTAACCACCAACATTTTTTGCATTTGTCACGCTCTTCTGATTCAGAGTTATATGAAACTGGTGCCAAGCGACTACAATACCAAACTTCACCATTTTGAAGTAAAGCGGTGTTGTTCATAACCTTGACTACCAGTTTAGGTTCACTAAACTTGCTTTCAGTCTTTGAAACTTTCTTAGCGTTTTTTACTCTAACCCATTGACCACTATGTAAGTTAACTTGTTTAGTGCCATGTTTTAAATCATAATAGGATTTGTTTTTCATCTGAGATTCTTTAATATTCTCTTTCACAATAGGTATGTCACACGAAACCATTCCACTTTTATTAAACCAACCCGGATTGATTTTCGAATGAGGAATCCTACCTCTCATTAAAGAAAAAGGACTTTTACTAGTAGTACCATGGATAATACTTCTATAAGCCCAAAGGAGTTTTTTCAATTCTTCTTCCCAAGATAGGTTACCTTTGTTAGCAAGTTGGATAACTCCTTTAATACTGCGGTTAGCTCTCTCAACAATACCATTGCCACTAGGATGATACAATGCCGTGAATCTCTGTTGAATCCCAGAAGCACTTAAATAATTCTTAATCTCAAAAGATTTGAACTGTACTGCATTATCAGATAGGATAAATTTAGGGAAACCTTCTCTTAAGAAGATATCATCTAAAAATGTTATCACCGTTTTGGTATTGATGGTATCCACAACACACATTTCTAACCATCTTGAAAAAGTATCGACGAGTACCAAAATGTATTTCTGCGAATTATCTTGCCAACAAATTGGTCCCATACAGTCAATGGCTACAACTTCCCAGGGAAAATTAGGGCAACTAGGAGAAGCTAAAGGTGGATTGAATGTTTTAAGTGTCTTATCCGAAATCTCGCACTTCACACATGATCTTACGCATCTTTCAACATCTAAATCAATCCTAGGCCACCAATATAATTCTTTTAGACGCAATTTGGTGCGTGTAATTCCTGAATGCCCTTCATGACTTAAATTAACTATTTTATTCCTTAAATATTTTGGTGGTACAATTTTATCACCACGTAAAACAAATGTATCTGAAAGACTTAGTTCATTCCAAACTTCCCAAAAACCTCGCAACTCATCATTCACAAATTGTTTATCAATTCCATTCCACCCCTTCATGATTAATTGTTTAAGAACAAGTAAAATTTGATCAGAATTCTCCGCTTCAAGCCATTCTTCTTTGCTCAAACTGCATTGAGTCTTATTTGATGATATGTGAGCTACTGAGAAATCATTCCAAGAATTCATGTCAAGCTCAACCAATGGTAAAGACATACGGCTCAGAAAATCTGCCATAAAATTTTTAACACCAGGCACATATTGCACTTCATACATGAAATCCTGTAGCCTCATGGATAACCTAGCTATTCTGGCTGTGGCACTGGTCAACCCATCAGTGGTCAGTAATTTAGTCAAAGGTTTATGGTCGCATTGTAAAATAAATTTCCTTCCCCAAAGAAATTTCCTAAAATGTTCTAGAGCCCACACACAAGCTAGGGTCTCCCTTTCTACAACTGAATAACGTTCTTCAGTAGGGGTGAGAGAACGTGATGCAAAGGCAATAATAATTTCTTTGTTGTTCTCATCCAATTGTGTAAGTACACTACCTAACCCTTTGCTACTAGCATCAGTGGTGTCAATGGTTTGTGCACAAGGATCAAAACCTTGAAAACTAGGTGCTTGTGCTATGGCCTTTTTTATTTCTTCAAAAGATTTTTGGCAAGAATTACACCAAATAAACTGTGCCTTGTTTATAAGTAGGGATCTCATTACACAAGTTTTCTCTGAAAACTTGTCCACGAATTTAGAGTAAAACTCTGCAAGTCCCAAAAAAGATCTAAGATCCTCTTTAGATTTGGGTGGAGGAGCATCTTTAATGGCACTTACTAAGATGGTTTTGGGTCTAATACCTAAGGCACTGACTTCATGACCCAGATAAGTTACATTGTCTTCCGCAAATTTACATTTTGACAGTTCAGCTGTAACCCCTTTGTTTTGTTAGATGTTCATAACTTTTCTTAAACGCTCATCATGAACTTCCTTATTAGGACCCATTATAAGAATATCGTCCTGAAAGAATATTATACCTTGCATATCACCAAAAAGTTCATACATCAGCCTTTGAAATACCGCAGCCGCGGATGCTAACCCAAATGGCATGCGACGAAATTGGTAACAACCAAAAGGAGTACAGAAGGCTGTGAGGTGTTTACTCAAGAATTCTTTTGGATTACTCAGAGTAATGCTGACATTTGTGCTTTGTGTGTTCTTGCTTGCAGTGGAGACTGTACTGGATTCACCATCCATATTCACTTATTTATAAATGACTGTTTAATATAATAGAAATATAAGAAAACAGATATTACTATGAACTTGGGTGAAAACTTTGGATTTCTTGTTTGTAACCCTTGAAAACTGTGTAAAATTCTTTTAAACGCTTTTACGATAGAAATGCTTCACTCGTACTGCATTTCTAATGACAATTGGATAGCCAAGATGGCCGCCAGGGTCACGGTGCGTGACCTCGTAGCTTACGTAGGTTGACGCGTTGCGCGTTACACTGTCACGAAGCAAGAAGCAGAAGCGTCTTTCAAAGCAGGATTACGCGCTGAAGAACGGAAGCCACCGTCGTCCGCGCGAGGTAAACAGCGCTAATGCATGTAGGCAACTGTCATTGATTCGAATATACACAGCGCTAGCGTTGGCAGATTTAAATAGATTGTCAAAGTAAAACTTTGCGGATTACAAGAAAACACAACTGAACTCACGTAGATGTCGAGTTGTTCGCTGTGATTCCTTTCCATGAATAAGTCGTCTTTTCCGAAATCAAGACTGATAATGTAATTATGCACTCAGTTCAATAGTTGGCAGGGGGCTGAGCATCCTTGACGCCAAATCAATGTAGCATCCTTAAATGAAGATCCACTCATTAAAGATGATGTTTGCTGAGTTCTTTATTACAGCCCCCGCACACAGGAACAACACCTCCAACGCTGACAGTCTCCATAGCAGAACTGTCCTAAAATAGAATTTACACACACAACACATTCTACAATCTAGAACTATATGACACATCTTAAAGCCACATACTACATAAGTGTTTTAAAAAAAAAAAAAAAAAGGTTTTGATCACACACTCCCTCCACTCCGCCACCCCCGTTCCCTGCCAGCCGCCACTGTGTGGGAGAGAGCATGTGTGAATGGAGCGCAGGGGGTACAAAACACCACTCTCCAGGGCCCTGTTTATTCCCAAAGTCCTTTCCCCTGTAGGATCATACAGTGAAGGTTTATTCTAGGGGTTGTGAGGTCTGCCCTGGTGCTACTGTACCTGATGCGCTAACACTGCTAATCCTCAGGGCTTAGCTGTTTTTAGTGAACAGGTGCAGTGGTAACGTGGGAGGAGTTTTTGTAATGTTTAACGCTTTGAAGACAGCTTGCTTCTAAAAACCTGTAAAGTGACCAATAATCGAGTGAAACTTGGCAAGAGCTTGGGTGGTATGAAAGCAGTTCTCACAGTAATGCTCTCCATCTTGGTGTCTGTGCTGGGGCGTAGCCAAGGATTGTATCCTCAGGCAGTCACAACAAATCTCTACAAGTGGCCGCCACATTTATCACTCAGGTGGGATGTTTTCCCTTCAGTCAAAGGCAATAGCAAAAAGTAATGTCGTCCCTCGCTTCCATGTGAAGAACCTGTTTTAGGAATGTGGAGCTAACCTGCATGTTCTTGCGTTTTTCTCTCTGTTGCATCTTCTGAGGAGCTGGGAGAGAGTATATATATATATTTTTTTTTTTGTTTTGTTTTTTTACGACAAAAGACAAGACGCCGCACTCTGGAACCAGTAATTTCAAAATTTATTTAAGCAGAGCCCAGTCTGTTGTACCGACGCATTTCGGCCATGACGGCCTTTCGCACGCGACCGCAATCCTCTGCTGATGATGTCAGATATTACATCACTTATGACATATGTGTCTTTATGAAAAATAAATATTTGTAATATATGTATAGCTAAAGATTAATGGAAGAAGACATGGGTAAATAAGTGTCTAAATACAGTGATGTAATATCTGACGTCATCAGCAGAGGATTGCGGTCGCGTGAGTTATAGTTGCCTGCAGTAACTATAACGGGGGAATTTCATTGGTTTTTTACGAGTGAAATGTCCAGCTAACTATAACATGTGTGAAACCTATGGTTTTTTAAGTGAATTTGCAAGGTTTTTTAAATGCTAATTCGTAACTATAACGTGTGTGAAACCTATGGTTTTTTCAGTGAATATATATATATATATATATATATATATATATTACCTACTGGCGGTCGCCAGTAGGTAGTTATAGTTAGGACCCTGTTTCCATAGGAAAACCGCAACATTCTATTTGGAATAACTTTGGCGCCGGTCGACGAATCCTCGCGAAATTTTCAAAATAGGTGGGGCGCTACGCTCCGCTCCTACCCTGAAAGTCTCGGGGGGATTCGTCAAGCGGGGGCTGAGAAAAAAGGGGGGTCCCAAAACGCGTTTTTCCCATGCATTTTTCCATAGGACCTTTAGACACAGCTACAGCCCGAACGGCTGAACAGAGTTACTTGAAATTTGGCAGAGAGGTAGTCCTCAGGTCAAGGAAGTGCCTTTTGTAGGTCTGGTGTAAATCTGTTCAGTAGTTCCTGAGAAAATAGCATTTAAATCAATATATATATCTGTGGCAGCTTACGGTGCGCTTACGGTGCGCTTACGGTAAGCTTACCGTACGCGTACGGTGCCGTGCGCGAGCGCGAATCTGATTGGCTGTTAGATCTTAGTAAACATTCGAATCGGTCGAAACCAGGAAGCGGCGGCCGCCATTTTCTCTCTCGCACTCTGAGGGGGGGCTGAAAAACAAAGGCCAAAAACATGTAAAGGGGCTATTTAGACAGCTCCTAAGCACATAGCCATGATGAAGGAGTCCTCAAAGATCACCCACGGGCAAAAAGGCAATTTTAATTTTTTCGAAAATTTCGCCGATTACGCTTACCGTACGCTAAAATTTTTTAAAGAAAATAAAATTATCCATACTCTCCCCACCCCGTGTGCAAATGATGCCCAAAGGGCATCTTTTTTGCATGGCATATGTAATATATGGAAAAATAAAAGATTACCTTTCACAACGAAGCGCATAATATGTCCTCCATGTGCGCACGATGCACGAAGCGCATCGTGCGTACATGGCCCATCTAGCGTAACGTGGGCACGCGGTGCGCGTAGCGCACCGCGTGCCCACCGTGCGTGCACGGCACTAACTGCGTAAAGTGGGCGCGCGGTGCGCGAATCGCACGGCGTGCTCACTGTGCGCGCACGGTGCGCGAAGCGCACCGTGCGCGCACGGAACGAACTGCGTTAAGTGGGCGCGCACGCCACGAATGGCGTAAAGTAACTTAGCATTTAAAAAACCGTACAAATTCACTGAAAAAACCATAGGTTTCACACACGTTATAGTTAGGAATTAGCATTTAAAAAACCTTGCAAATTCAGTGAAAAAACCATAGGTTTCACACATGTTATAGTTAGCTGGACATTTTACTGATAAAAAACCATTGAAATTCCCCCGTTATAGTTAGTGCAGGCAACTATAACTCACGCGACCGCAATCCTCTGCTGATGACATATGTGTCTTTATGAAAAAAAAATATTTGTAATATATGTATAGCTAAAATTTAATGGAAGAAGACATGGGCAAATAAGTGTCTAAATACAGTATTAGCATCAGCAGAGGATTACGGTCGCGTGAGTTATAGTTGCCTGCACTAACTATAACGGGGGAATTTCAATGGTTTTTTATCAGTAAAATGTCCAGCTAACTATAACATGTGTGAAACCTATGGTTTTTTCACTGAATATATATATATATCAAACAGCAAAGAAACGAAGCCGCACTCTTGCTGGATATGATCGTAATGGTTTTAATGACCTCCTCTCCACCAACGCGTTTCGAACTACAACAGTTCCTGATCACGGTATTCACATAAGTCTATCTTTTGTTTCACATATTTATACCGACTGTTCCGACCTGCCATTGATGAGGCATTATGGGAGTGGTAGTTTTGTATCCATTATGCCCGCTGCGCTGTCAGCACACGAGTAAATCATATAGTAGTGTTCAGGACTTCACTGACAATACAGGGGCCGTGGTAAATCCTGTGCCCCAGGGGAACAGTAAGTTGTTTCAGTTCTGGCTGGACCAATGGATCCCCAGCCCTACCAGCCAGAGGGCAGCCTTGAGAGAGGGCCACGCAACTTCCTTTAATAACCTTTTATGAGGTTTCCTGCTGCTTAGAAATCACACTCCTGAGTTTTGTGGCAGGTTCTGAAGCATTGAACTATTTCACTATATGAAACATTAAACTATTTTCCTTCTGTCTCTTCAGATCTGCCTGCAAGACCTACTGCTTTTTATCCGATATATTTGGAAAATTAACCTGTAAAATTAACTGCTTGGAGCCATTTCGTTATTAAAAATAGTGTTCTGGGGGCGTGGGCATCCTTCACACACTTCCTGACCTTCCTGGAGGGCGTCAGACTGGTCCCCTAAGCTCAGTCACTCGGCGGTGCAGCTGAGGCCTGTTGTTATAGCCTAATCTGATTAATTTTTTTAATTAATCGCAGTCCAGCCCTTTATTGTATTATAACACTAATATCAGGTCCCCCATGAGGCCCTGAAACCTTCCGAGAGGAGAGGTAAGAAGCTACTTCTTTTGCTGTGTATGGGTACTAGAGAGTTGATACAAACACTGGCCTGTGTGGGAAGACTTCCGGTGTGATGTGCGTGGGTTGGGGGCATGCTTCAAGAGCATCACTTAAAACTGGCAATACCCCTAAGCATGGAGTGAAGCATACTTACCACCTCTCCAAAAAAAGATACTGTATTCACCTGCCATACATTTTTATGGGTTGTGTAGAGACACCAATGGGTTAAACGCATGGAAGGAAAAGGTCCTCTCTGCCCCCGCTTGGGTAATAAAAGTCAGTCATACTTGGGGCAGTAGAAGTCCCCATTACCTCAAGTCCCTGGCAGGCCTACCAACTAAGACAATGCAGATGCTGCTGTGTGACGTACCTTTGCTTCACTCATTACACAGCAGCCCGGTGAACAGTCACTCACACAGTGAGATGGAAACCTTTGCCCAGAATAGGTTTCCAGCTCAGTTGTGAGCTCTCTACACAGCTGGACTCCGATTAGAGCCTCCCATGATAGAGGTGGTAGCTCCAAATGAGTTTGGTCTTGCTGTGAAAGCAGGAGTGGCTGCTCCGTTATTATAAAAAAAAAATCTGTAGCTACGAGGCTGGGTTAGTGCGGTGCAGGCCTGGGAGGAGTGGTTTGTGCACAATAAGTGCGCATGATGGTTTGGCTGGCCGTCTTGGGCCAGGCAAACAGTCATGCTCACTTAGCATGTTCTCCACCGGGCTGTAATACACAGCCTGGGTGGAGAACATGCACAGGCTCCCAGTCCCCTTCTGAGCATCGAACCACGGCGTTCCGACCAACAGCAGCGTTGTGATTGGCTTAAGGGAGCCTGTGTAATTCCTGCTTCAGGGTCTCGCCAGGAAGAGAAACAACGACTGAGGAGAGACAGTAGCCATGAAGAGGTAAGTTGTAGCATCCTTAAATGAAGATCCACTCATTAAAGATGATGTTTGCTGAGTTCTTTATTACAGCCCCCCGCACACAGGAACAACACCTCCAATGCTGACAGTCTCCATAGCAGAACTGTCCTAAGATAGAATTTACACACACACAACACATTCTACAATCTAGAACTATATGACACATCTTAAAGCCACATACTACACAATCCCCCTTCTTTAAAGAAAACAAATAAAACAAAAACAAAAAAACAAAAAAATCTAAATATCATCAACTACAATCAAACATTTCTAGCGAGTTTGGTTTTTTAACAATTCTACCGCTAGAAGTTTTTACAATGTTTTCATCGCAAGATAGGGATGTATGATGTTACAACGCATGCTTTTACAACGCATGCTGTTACAACGAAATTTTTACAACGCAAATGCAGTGACAACGCAAGTCTTTACAACGCAAGTCTTTACATCGACTTGCACTAGATGGCGTGCAAACATTAAAAAAGTGTAATTTACTATTCTAACTCCAGTCCACGTAACAGTAGGGAAGGTGTTTGGATAGTAAACTACACTATTTTTAATGTTAGCACGCCATCTAGTGCAAGTCGATGTAAAGACTTGCGTTGTAATGGCATGCGTTGTCAATGCATTTGCGTTGTAACAGTTTCGTTGTAATGGTAGTGCGTTGTAAAAGTTGCGTTGTAAAGTTTGTTCCCCGACCTCAGGTACAGAGACACTATTTGGACAACCAATACAATCGGTTGTGAAACTTCAAAGTTAACATCAGAAGATATTCTTTGATTTACACTTTCATCATTTGAATTGGAATTATCAACTTGTTGTGAAAAATTACACGTATCTAACCACCAACATTTTTTGCATTTGTCACACTCTTCTGATTCAGAGTTATATGAAACTGGTGCCAAGCGACTACAATACCAAACTTCACCATTTTGAAGTAAAGCGGTGTTGTTCATAACCTTGACTACCAGTTTAGGTTCACTAAACTTGCTTTCAGTCTTTGAAACTTTCTTAGCGTTTTTTTACTCTAACCCATTGACCACTATGTAAGTTAACTTGTTTAGTGCCATGTTTTAAATCATAATAGGATTTGTTTTTCATCTGAGATTCTTTAATATTCTCTCTCACAATAGGTATGTCACACGAAACCATTCCACTTTTATTTAACCAACCCGGATTGATTTTCGAATGAGGAATCCTACCTCTCATTAAAGAAAAAGGACTTTTACTAGTAGTAGCATGGATAATACTTCTATAAGCCCAAAGGAGTTTTTTCAATTCTTCTTCCCAAGATAGGTTACCTTTGTTAGCAAGTTGGATAACTCCTTTAATACTGCGGTTAGCTCTCTCAACAATACCATTGCCACTAGGATGATACAATGCCGTGAATCTCTGTTGAATCCCAGAAGCACTTAAATAATTCTTAATCTCAAAAGATTTGAACTGTACTGCATTATCAGATAGGATAAATTTAGGGAAACCTTCTCTTAAGAAGATATCATCAAAAAATGTTATCACCGTTTTGGTATTGATGGTATCCACAACACACATTTCTAACCATCTTGAAAAAGTATCGACGAGTACCAAAATGTATTTCTTCGAATTATCTTGCCAACAAATTGGTCCCATACAGTCAATGGCTACAACTTCCCAGGGAAAATTAGGGCAACTAGGAGAAGCTAAAGGTGGATTGAATGTTTTAAATGTCTTATCCGAAATCTCGCACTTCACACATGATCTTACGCATCTTTCAACATCTAAATCAATCCTAGGCCACCAATATAATTCTTTTAGACGCAATTTGGTGCGTGTAATTCCTGAATGCCCTTCATGACTTAAATTAACTATTTTATTCCTTAAATATTTTGGTGGTACAATTTTATCACCACGTAAAACAAACTTATCTGAAAGACTTAGTTCATTCCAAACTTCCCAAAAACCTCGCAACTCATCATTCACAAATTTTTTATCAATTCCATTCCACCCCTTCATGATTAATTGTTTAAGAACAAGTAAAATTTGATCAGAATTCTCCGCTTCAAGCCATTCTTCTTTGCTAAAACTGCATTGAGTCTTATTTGATGATATGTGAGCTACTGAGAAATCATTCCAAGAATTCATGTCAAGCTCAACCAATGGTAAAGACATACGGCTCAGAAAATCTGCCATAAAATTTTTAACACCAGGCACATATTGCACTTCATACATGAAATCCTGTAGCCTCATGGATAACCTAGCTATTCTGGCTGTGGCATTGGTCAACCCATCAGTGGTCAGTAATTTA
This sequence comes from Triturus cristatus, assembly GCF_964204655.1. NCBI lineage: Eukaryota > Metazoa > Chordata > Amphibia > Caudata > Salamandridae > Triturus > Triturus cristatus. The sequence goes on along the minus strand of NC_140594.1, from coordinate 222,516,397 downwards.
GTCAAAGGTTTATGGTCGCATTGTAAAATAAATTTCCTTCCCCAAAGAAATTTCCTAAAATGTTCTAGAGCCCACACACAAGCTAGGGTCTCCCTTTTAACAACTGAATAACGTTCTTCAGTAGGGGTGAGAGAACGTGATGCAAAGGCAATAATAATTTCTTTGTTGTTCTCATCCAATTGTGTAAGTACACTACCTAACCCTTTGCTACTAGCATCAGTGGTGACAATGGTTTGTGCACAAGGATCAAAACCTTGAAAACTAGGTGCTTGTGCTATGGCCTTTTTTATTTCTTCAAAAGATTTTTGGCAAGAATTACACCAAATAAACTGTGCCTTGTTTTTAAGTAGGGATCTCATTACACAAGTTTTCTCTGAAAACTTGTCCACGAATTTAGAGTAAAACTCTGCAAGTCCCAAAAAAGATCTAAGATCCTCTTTAGATTTGGGTGGAGGAGCATCTTTAATGGCACTTACTAAGATGGTTTTGGGTCTAATACCTAAGGCACTGACTTCATGACCCAGATAAGTTACATTGTCTTCCGCAAATTTACATTTTGACAGTTCAGCTGTAACCCCTTTGTTTTGTTAGATGTTCATAACTTTTCTTAAACGCTCATCATGAACTTCCTTATTAGGACCCATTATAAGAATATCGTCCTGAAAGAATATTATACCTTGCATATCACCAAAAAGTTCATACATCAGCCTTTGAAATACCGCAGCCGCGGATGCTAACCCAAATGGCATGCGACGAAATTGGTAACAACCAAAAGGAGTACAGAAGGCTGTGAGGTGTTTACTCAAGAATTCTTTTGGATTACTCAGAGTAATGCTGACATTTGTGCTTTGTGTGTTCTTGCTTGCAGTGGAGACTGTACTGGATTCACCATCCATATTCACTTATTTATAAATGACTGTTTAATATAATAGAAATATAAGAAAACAGATATTACTATGAACTTGGGTGAAAACTTTGGATTTCTTGTTTGTAACCCTTGAAAACTGTGTAAAATTCTTTTAAACGCTTTTACGATAGAAATGCTTCACTCGTACTGCATTTCTAATGACAATTGGATAACCAAGATGGCCGCCAGGGTCACGGTGCGTGACCTCGTAGCTTACGTAGGTTGACGCGTTGCGCGTTACACTGTCACGAAGCAAGAAGCAGAAGCGTCTTTCAAAGCAGGATTACGCGCTGAAGAACGGAAGCCGCCGTCGTCAGCGCGAGGTAAACAGCGCTAATGCATGTAGGCAACTGTCATTGATTCGAATATACACAGCGCTAGCGTTGGCAGATTTAAATAGATTGTCAAAGTAATACTTTGCGGATTACAAGAAAACGCAACTGAACTCACGTAGATGTCGAGTTGTTCGCTGTGATTCCTTTCCACGAATAAGTCGTCTTTTCCTAAATCAAGACTGATAATGTAATTATGCACTCAGTTCAATAGTTGGCAGGGGGCTGAGCATCCTTGACGCCAAATCAATGTAGCATCCTTAAATGAAGATCCACTCATTAAAGATGATGTTTGCTGAGTTCTTTATTACAGCCCCCGCACACAGGAACAACACCTCCAACGCTGACAGTCTCCATAGCAGAACTGTCCTAAAATAGAATTTACACACCCAACACATTCTACAATCTAGAACTATATGACACATCTTAAAGCCACATACTACATAAGTGTTTTCAAAATAAAAAAAAAAAAGGTTTTGATCACACACTCCCTCCACTCTGCCACCCCCGTTCCCTGCCAGCCGCCACTGTGTGGGAGAGAGCATGTGTGAATGGAGCGCAGGGGGTACAAAACACCACTCTCCAGGGCCCTGTTTATTCCCAAAGTCCTTTCCCCTGTAGGATCATACAGTGAAGGTTTATTCTAGGGGTTGTGAGGTCTGCCCTGGTGCTACTGTACCTGATGCGCTAACACTGCTAATCCTCAGGGCTTAGCTGTTTTTAGTGAACCAGGTGCAGTGGTAACGTGGGAGGAGTTTTTGTAATGTTTAACGCTTTGAAGACAGCTTGCTTCTAAAAACCTGTAAAGTGACCAATAATCGAGTGAAACTTGGCAAGAGCTTGGGTGGTATGAAAGCAGTTCTCACAGTAATGCTCTCCATCTTGGTGTCTGTGCTGGGGCGTAGCCAAGGATTGTATCCTCAGGCAGTCACAACAAATCTCTACAAGTGGCCGCCACATTTATCACTCAGGTGGGATGTTTTCCCTTCAGTCAAAGGCAATAGCAAAAAGTAATGTCGTCCCTCGCTTCCATGTGAAGAACCTGTTTTAGGAATGTGGAGCTAACCTGCATGTTCTTGCGTTTTTCTCTCTGTTGCATCTTCTGAGGAGCTGGGAGAGAGTATATATATATATATATATATATATATATATATATATATATATCGCTGCTCCGTAGGTCTTGCCTGCTGCCGCACTCGTGAGCGGGTGCCCGGTCCAGCGGTGGCAAACCGCTAAATATCACGCTCCTTACTTCCCAGTAAATTAGGGCCAGCACTCACGTTGGGTATAAACTTTTACGGTTTATTTCACGAGACTCAAAATAACAACAAACGCGTTTCGGCGTCAGCCTTCGTCAGTGTCGACGATCGCCGTTACTGTGGCAACTTAAATTCAAACCAAATACATGTAATGGACAAAGGACTTACGCTCAACTTCGAGCGCCATCTTGTAACATGTTATTATTCACATATACTGTTTCAAATTAATAATAATACAGCCTGATGTAATGATTTGGTCAAATTATATCATAATTCATTCAAAACCACAATTGATAAGCAGGTCGCTTCATAGGCCATGAGTAATAGCGCGTACATTCAATTGATTCATTTAAGGCATAATTTCGTCCTACATGGAATCGCGCTATTTCCTCGGCCACCAGTGCGTAATTAGATGGCAAAAACATTTCCATTGTGATAGATCTGACACATGGCACTTAATCTAACTTAAACTTTAAATAGTGGCACATTGAAGTTATATAGTTCAATCATTTTATAGAAAACTGATTAACGCCCTGAATGGGCTTACATTTAAAGTTCAAACTTACTCGTCGAACAGGTTTATATGCATGTGGTACCCGTGATCGGTCTGTCACATGTAGTGGGCAGTATGTTGACACCAGAAGATGAAGAATTATGATTGACACTACATGTGACAGATCGATCACGGGTACCACATGCATATAAACCTGTTCGAAGATTAAGTGCCATGTGTCAGATCTATCACAATGGAAATGTTTTTGCCATCTAATTACGCACTGGTGGCCGAGGAAATAGCGCGATTCCATGTAGGACGAAATTATGCCTTAAATGAATCAATTGAATGTACGCGCTATTACTCATGGCCTATGAAGCGACCTGCTTATCAATTGTGGTTTTGAATGAATTATGATATAATTTGACCAAATCATTACATCAGGCTGTATTATTATTAATTTGAAACAGTATATGTGAATAATAACATGTTACAAGATGGCGCTCGAAGTTGAGCGTAAGTCCTTTGTCCATTACATGTATTTGGTTTGAATTTAAGTTGCCACAGTAACGGCGATCGTCGACACTGACGAAGGCTGACGCCGAAACGCGTTTGTTGTTATTTTGAGTCTCGTGAAATAAACCGTAAAAGTTTATACCCAACGTGAGTGCTGGCCCTAATTTACTGGGAAGTAAGGAGCGTGATATATATATATATATATATATATATTATTTTTTTTTGTTTGTTTTTTTACGACAAAAGACAAGACGCCGCACTCTGGAACCAGTAATTTCAAAATTTATTTAGGCAGAGCCCAGTCTGTCGTACCGACGCGTTTCGGCCATGACGGCCTTTCTCACGCGACCGCAATCCTCTGCTGATGACGTCAGATATTACATCACTTATGACATATGTGTCTTTATGAAAAATAAATATTTGTAATATATGTATAGCTAAAGATTAATGGAAGAAGACATGGGTAAATAAGTGTCTAAATACAGTGATGTAATATCTGACGTCATCAGCAGAGGATTGCGGTCGCGTGAGTTATAGTTGCCTGCAGTAACTATAACGGGGGAATTTCATTGGTTTTTTACGAGTGAAATGTCCAGCTAACTATAACATGTGTGAAACCTATGGTTTTTTTAAGTGAATTTGCAAGGTTTTTTAAATGCTAATTCGTAACTATAATGTGTGTGAAACCTATGGTTTTTTCAGTGAATATATATATATATATATATATATATATCAAACAGCAAAGAAACGAAGCCGCACTCTTGCTGGATATGATCGTAATGGTTTTAATGACCTCCTCTCCACCAACGCATTTCGAACTACAACAGTTCCTGATCACGGTATTCACATAAGTCTATCTTTTGTTTCACATATTTATACCAACTGTTCCGACCTGCCATTGATGAGGCATTATGGGAGTGGTAGTTTTACATTTCAAAATTTACAAACATCGTTGTCAATTCACGCTATGACTGCTCAATAAACATTTACGTCTATATTATATGCATTTCATGTTCACTAAACAATGTATCACCTAATTAATTCGTGATTTTTAATACATCGTTGTGGCACTTGTGAGGTATTCCCCTTTGTGTGTGATGGCTTCAGTGGGGCAACCTTCTTTCTTTTGTGTATAGCGGCGTGTCCAGCTGCGAAGCAGTCCCGCCGCTTGAGACAGGGGATCCATAGTGCTCGCAAACTCGAGCCTATATTGGAACAAAGGGGTCCTGAGCCACGGTATCATATTGGCTTGGATTGCAACGAGACAACTTATTGCTTCACCCACTTGGGAAAAGACTCAGTTATGCTTGTAAATACTACGGACTATGTAAATACCCACATGGGGAATTATGGGACTTTGAGTATGGCATGTATTTTGGGAACTACTTTAACCACAATGCCAGCGCCCAATGGGGCGGGGCTTACATATTTAAATAAATCAGGTGTCCCACAACAGTGTTCCTGTGTCCGTGCATCATTAAGGAATGACAAGCTGCCAGTGAACAAGGGTACGAGGTTACTCGAAACGCGTTTGGCTTAATATTTGAAGCAAAGCAGGATCGCTGTGATTATGGCCGCCTGTGGCACTTGTGAGGTATTCCCCTTTGTGAGTGATGGCTTCAGTGGGGCAACCTTCTTTCTTTTGTGTATAGCGGCGTGTCCAGCTGCGAAGCCGTCCCGCCGCTTGAGACAGCGGATCCATAGTGCTCGCAAACTCGAGCCTATATTGGAACAAAGGGGTCCTGAGCCACGGTATCATATTGGCTTGGATTGCAACGAGACAACTTATTGCTTCACCTACTTGGGAAAAGACTCAGTTATGCTTGTAAATACTACGGACTATGTAAATACCCACATGGGGAATTATGGGACTTTGAATATGGCATGTATTTTGGGAACTACTTTAACCACAATGCCAGCACCCAATGGGGCGGGGCTTACATATTTAAATAAATCAGGTGTCCCACAACAGTTTTCCTGTGTCCGTGCATCATTAAGGAATGACAAGCTGCCAGTGAACAAGGGTACGAGGTTACTCGAAACGCGCTTGGCTTAATATTTGAAGCAAAGCAGGATCGCTGTGATTATGGCTGCCTGTGGCACTTGTGAGGTATTCCCCTTTGTGAGTGATGGCTTCAGTGGGGCAACCTTCTTATATATATATATATATATATATATATATATATATATATATATATATATATATATATATATTTTCCACCAAAAAATCCCTCGTTTCTCCAGCGCGCTCACGGTCGGTGCGAGAAATGCAGACAAGGGATTGAGATCTGCATCTATATTTTTCACCAAAAGAAGAAATACTCGCACTCCAGGACATAAGTATCAAGAGCTTCTTTACTTCAGATTTTCAAAACAGCCCAACACCATCGAGTTCCCTTAATTAACCAACGCGTTTCGACCACTCTGGTCTTGCTCACGGTTACCGTTACAGCACCGTTTGTACACATCATGTTAAATTAAATAAATATTCTGGCAACAGCTCATTGAAGTGTCCGTGTTCCTGTTTTGGTGCGACGATGCGGAGTGGATATATATATATATATATATCTTGGGGTGGGCTGCTTACTTTAGCTTAGCTTCACAAGAAAGGTGAGGAACCAGAAGGGCAGCCACCGCTTAATTTGTGACAGATATTTCATGGTGTAGACACCGGCACGGATATGGGTCACGGCCGGGCTTAGATTTTACCATAGAACCTAGAGTAAGAGAGTGAAAAAAAAGAAAAAACATCCACCAAGGGTAGAAACGGGTGAAAAATTGCCTGCAAGAGTGAGATAAAAAGACAAGTAGTGAAAGAAAGAGGCATGGGGTGGAAAAAAAAAGTAGGCAGTGGCATTCCGCAACCACGGCATTTGGCGGGGCTGGTGACTGGCTTCTAAGAAAACCTTTGGGCCTTTGCACTTTTTGAAGCACTGATGATTCCATGTTCAGCATACAGAAGAGCTGTCCTCATTGTCTGTGGTTCAAAAGAGCACTTAGTTGCAGTTTGACTTTCAAGCCAAAGCTGTTTGCACTTCTGGTTGGTTTGCGCAGCTCCTTTTATGACGGAAAGCTTTAGAAACGTGATGTTTGCTCTGAATTCCACGGTTGTAAGTCATAATACATACACTGTTATGCCTAAAACATTTACATCCTAACACTTGACTGCAATGGCTATAACCTAGTCACAAAATGACAAAAACCTAATTAATCAAAGCTGGACCTTAGCCTATCAAAGCCCACCTTTTACCTAAGTCAAATGTAATCTTGAACACAAGTGTTACCCTAACCTTGCTGAGCCTAAAGCTAACACTGATGCTCAACTTCATCTTAACGAACCTTTTAATGCTCCACTTTTTTTTAGGTCTTGTCTTACCGACGGTTGGTATTTCTGCATTACTTACCATTGGTTAGCATTCAACTGGCGCCCTCGTGTACATCTTTCCCTCACTCCCTCCCTTATCTTTGTTGCTTTCCCCCATCTGTGATGCTTACCCCATGCACCCACCCTCACCGTGTTGCCTTCCTTCTTCATGCCGCTTGCCTCCTTCATGCCGCTTGCCTCCTTCTTGTTGCTGGCCCCCACAAACCCTCTTTCTCTCCCGAACCTGTGTTGCTTGCCCCCACTTTCCCTCTCTCATGTTGCTTCCTCCTGCATTCCCTCCCCCGTGTTGCTTGTGATCCAGCGCGAGACTGGAAGAAAAAGGGGGAAAAGAAAGAGACAAATATATTTATACACAGCTATCCTCCCTGCGTCGCAGCCCCGACTTCACACTAGCTCATTCACACACGCAGTCATTGGTGGGGCCCATAACACCAACACTCACACGTCTCTTACTCATGAGTCTGCACACAGGAGGGGTGATGATTTCGCGCTGGACATGTGGGGGGGGGGTACCTTGTTACCTATAGGGAATAAAAGTTATTTTACAAAATATACATTTAGCATTCACCACCTATAGATTCCTAATCCCAAACATCAAGGCACTCCACCCACTAGGCCGACAGACCAATTAGTTGGATTGGTTGATGGTGATTTAGAACCAGCGAAAACACATTTTAAGACTCAGAATCCTTTATTCTCCTCAACGAAAAAAACACAAACTCGTAATTTCAGTTAATCAAATATTTGTTTATCTAAATATTGTTTGCAATTAATTTCGACATTTATGATTAATCAAAGTTTAGAAATTTAGTCAAGTAATATAGATCGCTGGACATTTATATTTACCTATTCTTGCTATCTGGATTTTTCTCTAATTCATTTGGCTCTGCATAACCAAATTTAGCCGTTAATTGTCCAAATAAAGCAGGCCAAAGCTCAAAGTCCAAAGTTCTTTGCTCAGCACGTTACAGTCCCAAAGATCTCCAAAGGATCAGAAATTGTGCAAGCATCTGTCATCGCCTGTGAGGTCAAAAAGGGTGTGCGGCCATCGAAAACCGCCGAATGCATTCGCTCGTCAAGAAAAATGGGAAATGGGGAAAAAGATGTCCCTCCCTATTCTACTACTCTTTTTATAATAAATTTCGGAATAACATGAAACATTTTTAGGCGACGAAAGTCTGTGATTGGCTGATTGGAAAACGTCCGATTTGTATTCTATGAGGTTCCCATGGATTTTGCTGGTTCATTCCCGTACCTGCTGTAGCCCTTATGCAACAATGTTTAAGGTTTGCTTGCATGTCCCAATTGTTCATTTAGACCAGTTTTTACTGACTGAAGTTTGATAGTCCACCAAGATCCTATCCTTGACCGAGGACATGGTGAGCAGAGGTTGTCAGGAAGTTCACGAAGCCATCCGAGTCTGCGCAGTAGGCATCGCGCTCACGAGACGGTAGCCACTTCTGAACTCGATTTCCGACGCCATTTTTAGGTAGGCCCAAATGTCAACTTAAGCGAAACAAACACAAAAGAATAATTAATACAAAGAAATGATGATTCTAATGTTAAACCCTCACTAATCCCTTTATGTATTAGTATTTTCCTAGCATATAGCAATATTTAAAGCGATAATATTCACCTTTAGGATCCAAACAAGAACGCAAACATCACATAAGCAACACAAATCATGCGATATCTATTACCACATGTACTACTATTAATATGGTGGTACGAGGTGCACAAATGGAATAAAAATTTCACCTTGCACTATATTTCTTTGGGTCCATGGTCGTCTTTCCCTGTGGATTGGAATTTGAAGACGAAGTTCCTTGTATACTATTAATATGTGTACATATTTTAGTTATTAGAGTTATTTTGCCATGCAAATAGCAATTTCCCACGTGTAATTGGTGTATGCAAAAGGTTGATTTAGTATCACACAGCAATCCGTTAGTAAAATTATAATCAGTAGGTTATATAGTTAGTCTTTTCATGTAAAATAGAGGAGGTATACAACATTTTGTTCTACCTGCTCCATCACTTGCTTTCAGCCATGTATCCACCCCATGTGGCTTGCCCCCTACTGCCCTCTTATCCCCGTGTTGCTTGTCCCCACCCACCCTCCTTCCCCGGTGTTGCTTGTCCATTCCTACCCATAAACCTCTATGTCGCTTGGCTCGACCCAACCTCAGGCACTCTTGCTGCTTGTCCCCATCCACCCTCCTTCCCCGGTATTGCTTGCCCACAGGAATGTTGTTGGTCTCTTCCTACACTCCAGCCTCTGTGCCACTTACCCATAACCCACCTGTCCCGAATGTCTGACAGAATATCGACGGACAGAAAATCGACCTACAAAAATATCGCCACAAAAATATCGATGACAAGAATATCGAGATCCTATCTACAACATGGTAAGTACAAAAATATCGAAAATAAAATATAGAATGTCAAAAATATCGTTATTAAAAATATAAAGTATTTTTTAGCTAAAATTTTTTTTGTAAAATAAACCAAATAATACTTATAAATAAAATAAACATAATTAAATATATGTTATAATGTTTAAAATTAATAATTAATATATATAATGTAATAAAACATTAATTAAACATATACATATAATATATAAATATATATACTTAATAATACATTTTAATAATCGTTTTAATAACTTATAACTTGTTAAAAATTATTATAAATTACAAATACATCATACACATAAAACAATAACATGAATAAAAATTAAATAATTATATATAACACATTTAAAAAATTACATTTAATTTGAATATTGTTAAAATTAATTATATATTACATTAGCTAAAATAATACAAAAAATAATAAATATCAGAGAGAATAAAACTACTACTCCAGCTCCAAAAAAAAAACAGTAAAGAAAATGTTGGATAGCGTAGAGCTAAAAATTACTATTTCCACTCCAGGGAGTGTAACAATAGGGAAAGTGTTGGATAGCGTAGAGCTAAAAATTACTATTCCCACTCCAGAGAGTGCAACAGTAGGGAAAGTGTTGAATAGCAGAGGGGTAAAAATTACTATTCCAACTCCAGAGAGTGCAACAGTAGGGAAAGTGTTGGATAGCGTAGGGGTAAAAATTACTATTCCCACTCCAGAGAGTGCAACAGTAGGGAAAGTGTTGGATAGCGTAGGGGTAAAAATTACTATTCCCACTCCAGAGAGTGCAACAGTAGGGAAAGTGTTGGATAGCGTAGGGGTAAAAATTACTATTCCAACTCCACAGAGTGCAACAGTAGGGAAAGTGTTGGATAGCGTAGGGGTAAAAATTACTATTCCCACTCCAGAGAGTGCAACAGTAGGGAAAGTGTTGGATAGCGTAGGGGTAAAAATTACTATTCCAACTCCACAGAGTGCAACAGTAGGGAAAGTGTTGGATAGCGTAGGGGTAAAAATTACTATTCCCACTCCAGAGAGTGCAATAGTAGGGAAAGTGTTGGATAGTGTAGGGGTAAAAATTACTATTCCAACTCCAGAGAGTGCAACAGTAGGAAAAATGTTGGATAGCGAAGGGGAAAAAATTACTATTCCCACTCCAGAGAGTGCAACAGTAGGGAAAGTGTTGGATAGCGTAGGGGTACAAATTACTATTCCAACTCCAGAGAGTGCAACAGTAGGGAAAGTGTTGGATAGCGTAGGGGTACAAATTACTATTTCAACTCCAGAGAGTGCAACAGTAGGGAAAGTGTTGGATAGCGTAAGGGTAAAAATTACTATTCCAACTCCAGAGAGTGCAACAGTACGGAAAGTGTTGGATAGCGTAGGGGTAAAAATTACTATTCCCACTCCAGAGAGTGCAACAGTAGGGAAAGTGTTGGATAGTGTAGGGGTAAAAATTACTATTCCAACTCCACAGAGTGCAACAGTAGGGAAAGTGTTGGATAGCGAAGGGGTAAAAATTACTATTCCAACTCCAAAGAGTGCAACAGAAGGGAAAGTGTTGGATAGCGTAGGGGTAAAAATTACTATTCCCACTCCAGAGAGTGCAACAGTAGGGAAAGTGTTGGATAGCGTAGGGGTAAAAATTACTATTCCAACTCCAGAGAATGCAACAGTACGGAAAGTGTTGGATAGCGTAGGGATAACATTTACTATTCCAACTCCAGAGGGTGCAACAGTAGGGAAAGTGTTGGATAGCGTAGAAGTTAAAAATAACATAGTTATAAATAAAATAATTATTTAAAATAATTAGTGATTTAATTATTAAATAACTCAAAATTATTTACAAATACCAATAAATAATTATTACAAACATAACTACCAAAGAATAATTAATTAACAATACATTAATAATAAATACCAATAATTAATAATTAATAAATATTAATTACCAAATAATAAATATTAAACAATAAAATATTTTTTCATAACCAAAAACATATGAATTATTAAAAAGTAAATACCAATTCAATATATTTAACCATTTAAAAAAATATATACCGCAAAATAATAATTATGAAACATTAATTACCAATTAAAAAATATTGAACTATTAAATATTTTTCATACGCCACACATTACTTACCAATTAATAATTACTTATTAATATATTAATTAGAAATATCAATGCATAATATTTAATTATATTTAATTCACAATTAATGATTAATCAACAATTAATTATTTTTCATAACCAAAATATTATAATTTAAAATATTTACCAATTAATAATTACTGTCCAATTAATTAATCAATACCCAACAACTAATTTAATATTTACTTAATTAGATTTCAATTACTTCCAACACTATTCCCCTATAAACGCACGACACACTCCACTAATATAATAATACACTTAACATAATTATCAATTAATCAACTAATTAAAACTAATTGCCAATTAATAAAAATTAATTACCAATTAATACTTAATTAACAATAATATAATTATCAATACTAATAAATGAAAATAAATTATTAATTAATGACAATTAAATTACTTCCCACCCTATTCCCCTATAAACCCACAACCCGCTACGGAACTTAAACGCAAAAATGTATTAAAATCAATTTATAATTCCTAAAAATGTATAATTAATTCCATATAATTAAATTACTTCCCACCCTATTCCCCTATAAACCCACAACCCGCTACAGAACTAAAGAACTTAAACGCAAAAAATAATTAAAATTAATTTATAATTCCTAAAAATTTATAATTAATTACATATAATTAAATTACTTCCCACCCTATTCCCCTATAAACCCACAACCCGCTACGGTACTAAAACACAAAATTTACTTAAAAAACCATTGTTAACATATAAAAATTGTATACATATATGTTAAAACCAGTAGAACACTTAACTAAAAACATATAACACATACATATTAAATACATATTAAAATACATAACAATAATATAAATATCGATATTAGTAACATCAATATTAGTAAAATCGATATATTTGATGTCGATATTACTAACTTCGATATTACTAACATCGATATTAAAATACTTACCTTAGGATCGATATTCTGTCCATAGATATTATTGACATCGATATTCTGTCCCTTCGATATTTAAAACTCGATATTTGTGTAGGTAGATATTTTAGTTTCGATATTTTGGCTGCTCACCCCTGTCCCAGTGTTGCTTGTGGTCACCTGCCCTCCCTCTCCCATGTTGCTTGCCCACACCTTCCCGCCTTCCAGTGTCTGTGTAATTTCATGCCAAGGTGCTGGCCGCTTCATAGCGCTTTTTTTCAAAGTTTAAGCATGGCTGCATGGCAGCCATGCTTTTGTATAACATGGATAAAAAAGTATTGACAGAGCCAATTACTCTTGTCTCATAATTATGACCAATTGGCTTTACCAATGATTGTTTCTTGTAGTTATGATCTTTCTCTTACCCTCCTTGTCACTTTTTTAGGTCGAGCCCAGAGCCAGAGCGCAAGTGCTTCTCTGGGATTGATCTGTGGTAGTTGACTACGTGAGGGAAGCCCTGCCCGCTCCCCCGCCCACTTTTTCATTGGCTTGTGTCTTTGTCCTTTCTAAATGCTGCCTTCCGATTGGTTTATAGGCTGCTAGTCCCTCCTTATGACGGCCATGTCATCACATGTATCCTTCCATAGCTACTGGCCCCTTTACTTCGTGTTTCATGAGCACTATTTTCTTCCCGTGACCCCCTCCCGCTGTCCGTGCCTTCTCTCCTGCCTCCCACTCCCGTTGTTCGTGCCTTTTTGCCCCCCTGACACCCGCCCACTTGCATTCCCGTTTGCAATGCAATAGGTCTTGTGTAAATGCGAGTCCTATAGCTTGTTTTCTTCTACTGTGTCTCTGTTACCCAAGTTTGTACCTTCAAATTGTCTTAGCCTTCTACCTCCTCCTCTCTTATTCTTATTGAGCATCGTACCCGACAGAGCCACTGTTGAAATGATTTTTAAAGAAGTGGCTTAGCTAGGCCTTATGCCGCCCGTGGCCCCTGCGTTTGCCGCACGTGAAGACCGAATGTAAGAGCGGGGGGGTGGGGTGGTGCTCGTGACTCCTGCCTCTGCCATCTCACGATGGCCGCAGGTAAAATCTGGGGAGGTGAGGGGAGAGGCCGCCGCCCCAAAACTCCTGCCGCCCGAGTCGGACCAGCCCCCCTTGCTACGCCACTGTTTCTATGTGCATATATATGAACATGCCTGACCTGCCTTACAACATAAGGTATATAAAAACTTTCTATTCTATCTTCAGATTCACTGTGAAGTGTACCTGCACTTTAAAGCGCAAGGTAATATTTTTTTGCCTAGAACTTCTCGGCAAACAGCAGACATTTATATCTTTAAAGGGACATTATTAGCTGCCATCTTGGTCGATCAGCATACTATTCTCTAAAGGAATGCGATTTAAAATCAAAGCAGCGGTGCGAACGCGCAGCCTATGAGCAAGGTTCTGTGTTTGTTTTATCAACACTATTTTACATCATGCTGAGCTATTCTACTAATTAGGAGGACTCTATTTTAGTTTTTAATAGGGCTGTTTTTAATCTCCACATTTTAGATGTCAATAAAGAACTTACTGTAAATTGAATTTGAAGAATTGGGAGCTGATTTGTTTGTTGCACCCTGCACTTTAACGTATGAGGTAATCTTTTTCTGCAAAGTGCTTCTCAGTGAGCAGTAGACATTTGTACCACTAGAGGGAATTATTAGCCCCGATTTTGAAAGGTCAGCATACTATTCACTCGAGGAATGCAATTGGCAGCCCCCTTTAAAAGCACTGCAGCAGCGCAGATGGGCCACTGCAGCGCCTAGGGCAACTCGTGTAAGCCCAACCGCGTCTGTTCCATGGCCAGCGCCATCCATGCTGTGCCCGTTGAGAACCAGTAAGGCATATGATAGCCTACTCTGCAGAGAACCTCACCTAGTTGGGAAACACAATAAGCTGTAGGAAACAGTTGCAAGTTCATTCCATGCTTGGGCCTTTGTGTTGTAGTAACTATCACAAACTAATCTCAATCGAAGAAAAAGGAAAAGTGGGTGCTCATAGGTACTCACCTGCCGGTGGTGGCTTGAAAGCAAATAAATTCAAATTTCGGGGGTGTCTTGTTAATGCTCGATCAGTGGTCAAACACACATCATTACTGACTTGATTATAGATATTAGGCTGGACATTTTGTTTATCACTGAAATGTGGTTCAGTGAAGCCTCTAACCCTGACATTGCAGATGCTATGCCTGATGGATATGTAATCCTACATCTGGATAGCGGGAAAAAGGAGGGAGGATAGCTATTGTCTTCCGTAATACTTATCAATGTACTGCATTTACGCTGGTAGGATTATCATGTGCAGAAGATTTAGCCTTTAGCTTGAAAACCTCACACCAATATATATAGATCTCCCAGTCCATCAATTTGTTGAATTGTTAGGTCATATCATTGCCTAACACTGTGATCAATTTACAACTTTCACAGTGCTGGAAGACATGAACTTTCACCTAGGTAATTTGAATTATTCGAATGCCAAATTCTTTCGGGGCACATCCATAACCGTAAACTTGAAGTATTTAGCCCAAGAACCTACATGTCTAGCTAGACACATATTAGATTTAATCTCTTCCAACGAACATAATCTTAAAATAGGAGAATTAATTTAATTATACTGGACCAATCACCGGTTGATACATTTCAGCTGGGATGTAATAAAATTTAATTTAGAAGACAAAGCTGATGTTAAACACATTAGTCGTGAGTGAAATCAAATAGATGACCTGGATCTTATCCATAACTTACAAACTTAATGTCACATCCTCTCAGTGAACTTGGACGTTGATGCACAAAGGTTTATTCTCATGGTTGGATAACACCTTGTGTAAATTAGCCCCGTCAATCCATCAGACTATACACAGGAAAAGAGATGGAGCTCCCTAGTTTTCGATTGAGATAGGACTGGGAAAAATAAGATGCAAAAATCTAGAATGAAAATCGAGAAGGAACTAATGGTTAGAAGATAAATTCACATATAAGGCCACCCTTAAATCCCATAAGAAATCAGTTAAATGAGCTCAATCAAATGTATTTACCTTGGAGATTAACAAATCCAAGAACGAGCCAAGGAAGATCTTTTGGGCTGTGAATCTTATCTTTGCAGCATAATGTTGTAATATACCCTCATTGGGACAGTCATAATCTGTTAGATGTTTTAAGGACAAAGTAAAAAACCTACAAGCTGGCTTTGATATGAGTAATTAAATAGATATAGACTGGGATCTCCCCGTAGTCACAATGTCAAAAAAGAAAACGTCTCTGTCAAGTTTTAAGAAACTCAGCCTGCTGCATTCAGAATGGGCAATCAAAAACTGTAAGGCAGTATCTCCGGCAGACCCATGCCTTTCTAGGATGTTGATCAGAGCCATTGAGGTTCTAAATCCTGTGGTCAATGCACTGTTTATTAAATGTAAAATGATACCCCACTTGTGTGTTTGTTCAATGCAAAATTGGCTAAAAACTTTATTTTTTTTGTTTTAAATGTAGTGCTTAGAATTCGCTGTTATACCTTTAATCCCAATGTTTTTGGCCCTTCCCAGGCACAGGCCCTTGTCCCACCCACGCAAGTGAGGTATCATTTTACTTGTGAGACTGAGGGGAATGCTGTGTGGTAAGACATTTGTGCCGCCATGGTGATCACAAATATGTGGAAAATGTGATTTCAGCTAAATTTGAGGTTTGCAGGGGATTCTGGATAGGAACACATTGGGAGATCTATGCGAGCCATACCTCCCTGGACTTCCCCGGGTGTCTAGTTTTCAGAAATGTGTGGGTTTGGTAGGTTTCCCTAGATCGCTGCCGAGCCCGAGGCCAAAAACCCAGGTGACCCTCCTTGCAAAACCAGGTCGTTTTGAGGTAGGTAATTTTGATGTCTCCACAATATGTTTTGGGCCCTTGCCTGTCGCAGGTACTTGGCCCACCCACACAAGTGGAGTACTATTTTTACCTGGAGACTTGGGGAACACTGGGTGGTAGGAAATTTGTGTCAGCCCGGTGATCTCATAACTTTCCCACACACAAATGTGAGAAAAATGTGATTTTTTACAGCTAAATTTGAGGTTTGCAGGGGTTTCTGGTAGAAAAATATTGGGGGGGGGGGGGGTGTGGTCCACGCAAGACATACCTCTCTGGACTCTCCCGGGTGTCTAGTTTTCAGAAATGTGTGGGTTTGGTAGGTATCCCTAGATGGCTGCTGAGCCCGGGGCCAAAAACCCAGGTGACCCCCCCTTGCAAAACCAGGTTGTTTTGTGATAGATCACTTTGATGTCTCCACAATATGTTTTGGGCTCTTGCCCGTCGCAGGTACTAGGCCCACCCACACAAGCGAGGTACCATTTTTATCAGGAGACCTGGGGGAAAGCTGGATGGTAGGAAAATTGTGGTTATTCTGATACCAGAAGATTATGACGCAGTAATGCAAGAAAATGTGTGACTATAGTCACATTTTGAGGTTTGCATGGCGTCAGGGCCGGACTGGGAACCAAAACTGGCCTTGGCAAAGTGCTCGGCGGTCCCCCAGGGGGTTGGGGGTGCGGCTGAGCTGTTTGCCACGGCCGGTTTCAGCCGATTTCGTTACAGCGGCCGATATTGCAGCTACGCTGCAAAAACGGCCCTGTAACAAAATCGGCCCCCAGGTGCCCAAAACCGGACCCTAACCCTGCTGGCCCACCAGGGAAATGCCGATGCCCGCTACAGCCAGTCCGTCCTTGCATGGCATTGTGAGTAAAAAAAATTGCTGGGATCCATAAGAGACACACCACCCAGTACTCCCCATATTTTTGGGGTTTACAAAAATATCTAAAGTTGGTAATTTTTCCATAGAGACAAACTCCACCTTAGCACAGAAAGACAGATAAACCAAATATGACTGCCCATCCCTCTGTTCCTCAAGCACACAAACATACTGGTTGGATTTGGTACAAGGGTGAGTGAAAGGCTCAAAATGTATATTTTATTAACAAGAGATTTCACAAAAAGGAAATGCACTGTTAATCATTAAAAGGTTAAAAACATGAACCAATGACTCACAGCTCGTGAGCTGTAAAGCCACGGCAAGGCACCAACCTCTTTACAGGCCATTCACACACCTTCATACTTGACACACACGTTCACACCACCAGCTGCGGCCCCAGCACATTTCAACACTCACATCAACAGATAATGTTGAGACAATGTACACCCTGGCAAAGAAAGACAGAAAAGACAAATATTACTTCACAGCAAACTATTCCTTAAGTACACACATATACTGGTTGGATTCGGCACGAAGGTTCAGAGCGTAACATTTTATTAACAAGAGATTTCACAAAAAGGAAATTTATTTATTTATTTATAACATTTATAGAGCGCTGCTGTTACCCAAGGGTGTCCTGGCACTATGTGAGAGTTACCAAAAAGCTCAGCATCAAAGAGGAAAATTATTCCGAAAACATCCATGTTTTTAAGGCTTTACGAAAAGCCAAAATATTAGTCAGCTCTCTTAGATGTAGTGGGAGCTTATTCTAAGCTTTAGCTGCGTTCACCACAAAGCTTCTGCCACCCCAAGAGGCTTTTTTTACCCGAGGTACGCAAATTTGTTTCGCTGCCGCGGACCGGAGCAGTCTGGCGGGAGTGTACCACACTAGCCGCTCTTTTAAATAAGCTGAACCTGTTCCATGAATCGCCTTGTACACCAAACACAAGGCCTTGAACTGGGTGCGTTTTCTGATTGGAAGCCAATGAAGCCTCCGTATCTCCTTTGAAATTGGAGCATACTTAGGGGTGCCTAATATCAGCCTAGCGGCGGCGTTCTGCAATAATTGCAATCTGTTCATTATTCCTTCCTGCATGTTAAGATATAGGCTGTTGCAGTAATCCAGCCTAGACATAGTGAGTGCAGTGACTACTGTTTGATGATTCTCTATAGGAAGGACCGGGAGAACTTTCTTGCAGGACCTTAAAGCAAAGGATGGAGCAGAGGACACCAAATTCACTTGATCGCTAAAACTAAGCTTATGATCCACCCAAACTCCAAGATTTGTTACCTTATTACTATTAGTAGGGAGCGGACCCATGGAGTCAGGCCACCACTCTGGGGTCCAGAACGTAGGGGCATTGCCAAAGCAGACCACCTCAGTCTTATTAGAATTCAATTTAAGACAATTTCTGGCCATCCAGTTCCCAACAGCGCTCATACAGTTCCTGAAATGAATTGCCGTACTACGCCATTCACTTGTTTGTAGAGAAACCACAATTTGTGTATCGTCGGCGTAGGAGGTCAGGCTAAACCCGAAAGACTGAATGAGCGGCGCCAGGGAGGAGACGTATACATTAAACAAAGTGGGGCTTAAAGAGGATCCCTGTGGAACCCCACAAGTTAAAGAGAAGGGTTCCGAAGAGAATTCCCCTACTGACACTGACTGACTTCGATTAGTGAGAAAGGACTTCAATAATTTCCATGCGGATCCCTGGACTCCGATCTTCAGCAGCCGGTCCATCAACAGATTGTGGTGGACCGTATCAAAGGCTGCAGAGAGATCTAACATGATGAGAGCAGCCTGACCTCCTCTATCTAAAATGAATCGGATCTCTCCGTGGATTTGAGAAGAGCCGATTCCGTTCTATGGCCCCCTCTAAAGCCGTGCTGGGTGGGATCCAATACTTGTGCCGCCTCAAGATACAAACTAAGTTGAGTTTTTCTCCACAATTTTGGCCGGCAGCGGTAATCTGGAAATAGACCTAAAGCTATTGGGGTCTTTTATATCCAAATTTGGTTTTTTTAAGAGAGGCAGAATGGAGGTTTTTTCCATTCTAGAGGGAAGTATCCTTCCTTGTAAATAGTGTTAAAAATGGGAGTAAGAACTCGTGAAATTGGTTCTGCTGCTAATTTAATTATGGATATCGGGCAAGGATCTGAGGGGGATCCAGATTTGATCCCTGTCATAAGATTAATAGTGTCATCAATTGTGAGCTCAAGAAATTGATCCAGACAGGCTTTCTTTATCACTGTGGTATCATCCCCATTATCCAGAGTTGTTTCAGATTTAACTTGAGAAAAGGCGGAGAAAATGACATTCACTTTCCCGTGAAAGAAATTGGCGAGTTTATCACAGAGTCCCTTACTAGGCGTGATTGTAATAGCTCCCGGATTGGCCAGATTGGTGACTGTATTAAATAGTTCCCTAGCTGAATTTTTTGCTTTGCTAATTTTCATGGAGAAGAAAGACGCCTTAGCATTGTGGATCAGCTTTTTATATTTAGCAAGTCCACATTTATAATCCTCCTTGTCACCATCTATATAGTTCTTTCGCCATTTTCTCTCAAGATGTTTGCAAATTAGCTTTTGATCCCTCAACTCCTGTGAATACCACGGGGCAGATGGAGCTTGTCTTGTAAACTGGCATATTTTGCTCGGAGCTAGTTTTTGGCCTGCATTTTCTAGCCAGTTTGAGTAACATTGTGTGGCCTTGTCCAGATTGTTAGGAGGCAGAACTAAGGTATCATTGAGGACCTCCATGAGGTCTCCAGCAGATACCTTATTCCAGGCTATTATCATCAATTTTTTTTTCATAGGTTTTTAAACCAGTTGCTCAGGCGTGGTGAGCTTAAAAAGAACCGCCTTATGATCAGACCAAGGTAAAGGAAGAATAGACAAAACCTGCAGTTGCGGGTTATTTGAAAATATACCATCAAGAGTGTGTCCAGCCCGATGGGTCGCACCCAACACCATTTGCACTAAATTGTTACATTTCATACGATCTAATAGTTGGGCTGTATCTAAGCTGGCTTCCAGATGAAAATTAAAATCACCTAAAACCGTGTAGGAGCTAGCTGTAATGCTACTCTCTACAAATTTTCCAGCCTGCATGCAGAAACTGCTTCTTGGGCCTGGTGGCCTATAAATCAAAGCACCTTGAAAGGTGGATTTAGGGGATAGGTGAAAGGAGAAGTCCAACACTTTGCAGCCTTCCACCCCCCCTGAATTAAAAGTGGCTGCCAATGAAGAGTGTTAAATGACCGCTAGACCACCTCCTCTTCCAGTGGGCCTGTTTAAAGTGTAGCAAACATAGTTGGGAGGCGTAGCTTTAACTAAATCCGGGCCTGAGGCATTATTTGTCCATGATTCTGTGATGAAAGCAATTTTTACGCCTTCATCCTCTATAAATGATGCACATTCCACGCTATGTTTGATTAATGATCTTACATTCATGAGGACGCACTTCCAAATAATAGTATTGAGCTCCCTTTTTGACTTCTCTTCCATAATAGGGGAGTCATTAGTTTGCAATAAAAGCTCTGGGATTGCCAATCCACACCCTGGGCATTCCTTAGGATGCTTCATAGGGCCATACTCTAGATTAAAGCAAAGGCATGGATGGGACCTATTAATAGGGTAAATTTTAGAGTTAATACCTTGTAAAACTAGACTATCATATTGTAATTTAATAAAAATAACTGAGTTTTCACTATCAGGGGGGCTGGCGCTGATCGCCAAACGATCGCGGACGGGCGCAGACGGGCCTGCCTTTGGCACGCCTTTGGCGCGCGCGCCAGTGCGTGAATAAATAGTCTTTAGCTGGCCAAAGACTAGTCCGCCGACCGTGATCCTGCCCAAGATGGCGGACCCACACTCTCAAACGGGAAAGCAAAGGCAGTGCTCGTAGTTGCGGGAGAGGAGTAGCAACCCCAAAAAGGCAGAAATCTAAGTAGGTCATTTTTTGTATTAAAAACTTTTAAATTAAGAACTTCATTAAATTTAAAAAGAGCAAATTGGTGCAAATAACTTCACTAAATTAGGTAAGTAAATAGGTGCAAATAACGCAATAGCAGCAAATACAGTGAACAACTCCCGGCTGAGCCTCAGGAGGTAAAAACACACTAAGCGCTCTCGCGCCAGTGCGTGAATAAATAGTCTTTACCTGGCCAAAGACTAGTCTGTCGACCGCGATCCTCTCCAAGATGGCGGACCCGCGCTCTCACAGCGGGAAAGCCAAGGCAGTGCTCGTGGTTGCGGGAGAGGAGTAGCAACCCCAAAAAGGCAGAAATCAAAGTAGGTCGTTTTTTGTATTAAAAACTTTTAAATTAAGAGCTTCATTAAATTTAAAAAGAGCAAATTGTTGCAAATAACTTCACTAAATTAGGTAAGCAAATAGGTGCAAATAACGCAATAGCAGCAAATACAGTGAACAACTCCCGGCTGAGCCTCAGGAGGTAAAAACACTGCACTGCAATGTACTGTTAATAATTGAAAGGTTTAAAACCTGAACCAATGACTCACAGCTGATGAGCTGTAAAGCCATGGCAAGGCACCAACTTCTTCACAGGCCATTCACACACCTTTCATACGTGACACACAAGACCACTCACACCACCAGCTGCGGGCCCAGCATATTACAACATTTACATCAACAGACAGCGCCATTCAAGGGCCTTTCACTTTCATACGCCCACATGAATGACACAGCAATCACACCGGCTGGTGGTTGACATAGTGTGTGCAGTGGCGTTTGGCTAGCAGAGTGTGTAATTATCAGCAGCAAGTCACTACTGACACATTGTCAGCCAAATGCCAGCCCATGCACACCCCCAGTCAAGCACCAGTCCACGCATACTGCTAGCCAAACGCCAGTTCACGCACACTGCCATCCAAACGCCAGTCCACCCACACAACCAGCCAAACACCAGTCCACCCACACCGCCAGCCAAATGCCAGTCCACCCATACCGCCACCCCACCCACACCACCAGCCAAGCATCAGCCCACGCACACCACCAGCCAAGCGCCAGCCCATGCACACCGCCAGCCGAGTGCCAGTCCTTACACACTGCCAGTCAAGTGACAGTCCATGCACATCGCCAGCCAAGCGCTAGTCCATGCACACTGCCAGCCAAGTACCTGTCCACACACACCATCATCAAAAAAATTTTTAACAAGAAAGAAAACACAAACCAATTGGAACTAGATACAAAACTCTAACTACAAACACAACAGCTGCAACTAAAAACATCATTCTAATGCCAACCGTGAAACTAAAGAACAATTCTAAAACCAAACAGACCAGGCAGTACATTAGTAGGATCACTTTTGCTCCCAAAAACTCTTTTGAGTATGATACAATCTGAAACATGCGGGCACACACAGCGCAGGATTAGAAGGACAATCAGCACAGTGCATACGACTCTCTTTCCGCATTACTCTTTTCAAACAGACTCTACATCTCTTACAGGGATTGTTTTTTTGGGTGTGGGAGGAATTAAATTGGGAAAGTGGTGATCTTTCAATCTAGCCACATCCTCCACCACTCCAACTCTAGGAACACTTGCCTGTTTCACTACAACAAGGCTGCTTATCAAAGATTCCTGAAACTGAACAAAAGTCATCTTTGACACTGGAGAACACTCCTTAAAAGCAATAAAAGTTACTAAATTGAAAAGATGGATGGCCATCGTCTTATACCAAATGTAAGTCTTACGAACAGCAGTGTAAGGTTCCAACCTCTGATCTACTCTATCAACTCCTTTTGATTGTAGTCTACAATGCACATAGGTTTGCGACTTCAGCAACCCGACCGCAAATAGTCACAGGTGAAGTTCTGTCATCATGGATGGTAGTCAGCATGTACACATCCCTCCTGTCCACAAATTTCACAGCTAGCAGTTCATCACTACGCAAGGCACTGCACTGTCCCCTCTGAAGCTTTTTGCAAACAAGCTCTTTTGGGTAACCTTTACGATTAGAGCAGACTGAGCCACAAGCAAGAGTGTCCACTTTGAACAATTCCTTAAACAATTGCACTGCAGTGTAGAAGTTATCTAGGTACAAATGGTGACCATTGTTAAACAGTCCTCTAGGAAGTTCCCACCCAATTTTCTCTGAAACTCCTAAAGTGGACGGACAACCAGGGGGCCAATAGTGGAATGCCTACCAGTGTACACTCGAAAAATATAGACATATCCTCTTCTACTCTCAGACAACATATACATCTTAATTCCATAACGTGCCCTCTTGCTAGGAATGTACTGTCTAAAAACCAAACGGCCCTTGAACAGGTCCAAAGACTCATCAACAGCGATTTCTTTCCCTGGAGTATAGATCTCTGAAAAATGATCTACAAAGTGATCAAGAACAGGCTGAATCTTATAAAGATGTCACAGTCAGGGTGATCTCATGGCAATGCCAAAGCATTATCAACAAAATGCAGCATCCGAAGCAAAAATAAATACAGATCACGACTCATAATTGCAGGAAATATGGCTGTTGCCATCAGTGGACAGATAGACCAATATGAAACCAGGGACGGTTTCCTTATCAAGCCCATCAAAACGTCAAACCCAAAAACGTCTTCATCTCCTCCATATTTGTGGGAGTCTACCAGGTAGCTCTATAGTGGGGCCTAAGTCTGGCACTTTTGTCCCTCAAATACTGTTCAGTATACAAATTAGCCCGCAAACATATCCCTGGTGGTCTCGTGGCGCATAAATGGCCCGATCTGCCCCCTGGGGGGCAGTAACGCCCAAAAATATTGCTCTCCAAAGGGGAGCGACCCTTGCCCGAAGGAGCTGCTCCCCGCAAACAGAAGAATACCTTTAAAAAAAAATCCCTGTTGTCTAGTGGGCATTCCTGCTGTACGATCGCGCCCCATGCACAATCGTGCAGCAGGAATGCTCAAAAGAGGCATTGGAAGAAGGGAAAACCATTTCCTTTCCCCCGATGCCACTTTTATTTAAATTCCCCCCTCCCCGAGGAGAAACTCACCTCCTCTCTGCTGGACGCGCTGGAAGCATATGGCTTCCAGTTTCATGTAATGACGTTGGCGCATTGGGCGTGCTGACGTGGAGTGGGGGGGAGCGGAAGGGCTCCCGCTGCCCTCCCCGGTGGGGGCAGCATGAAGGGCAGCCCACGGGGGGGGAAGACCACCGCTTCCCCCGTGGGTGTGTGCTAGGACATCCGGGAGCTGTCCGACGCACACACCCACCATGACGTTGGATGGCTCCCGGCCGTCCGATGCACGGAGAGGATTAATAGACGTCAGTTGGTACAGAATGCGGCAGCACGGCTGGTCCTGATGCTTCCGAGGCGATCACCTATATTGGGCCATCTCAGACCTTTACACTGGTTGCGAGTACACAAGCATATCCAGTTTAAATTATTAACTTTGGTTCACCGAATGTATCATGGGGTTTGGTCTAAATATTTGATAGACAGACTCCATCACTGCAAACTGGTCAGAAATTTGAGCTCAAGTTAAGCTAGGTTTTTTCAGCTCCAGGCTGTTAGACTAAAGACAAGGGTAGCAATGTATTGTCTTATTTAGCAGTTGAACTATGGAACAGCCTTCCCCCTTACCTGTGAGAAGTTGATGAAGAAGCTGTCATGAGAAACCAGCTGAAAACATGTATGTTTTCCTCCCAGTAGTTGGTGATTGTCTAAACATTCTGACTTGGTCTTGTGCTCAGTGCCAGGAAGCCCTTTTCTGGGCAGCTGTTGCCCTTTATAAATGATGTAATTCATTCATTCATTTATTCCTCACACCGGGACAGACTACAGAGCAGTGTTGCTATTCCCTCTGTGTTGATGGGTACACAGACCCTGGGATCCACCTCAGGCTAGGAGTCCACGCCACTGCAAGTACAGACTCGCTTGGGTCTTGTTGAGGCCAGTGAGATAGACTGCGTGACCACATGTACTTGTGTGCCCTTGAGGGTTCGGAGGCGTGGGACAGCCTCATACCCGAATGGTGGCAGAAGCATTATGGGGAAAAGATAGGCATCAAGGGGCCTCAGGGACCTAGCAACAAATTTACAAAACCTATGGTGACTAAGGATGGGGGCCCGCTCAGTTGACAGTAAGCCCGATGCAGGATGGAGAGGCAGCTATGTGGAGATATCAGGACTCGTGTATGGGTGGCCCATATCCTTGATCAGTGTGTACGCCACCCGCCTCTCCCAATGGACTTTCCCACTGTCTTAGGAGTACTGATGGCACAGCTCTCAGCAGGACTCTGCATCCTAGGGGAGAATCTAAATGGGGTGGTCTACTGGAGCCTGGACAGGTCTAGTGGGAGTAAAACTTGCAACCCCTCTCCCATGGCAAGGTTAGTCGAGGTGTTAGGTTTATTGAACAATTGAAGGGCTCTACACACCCAGGAACGCTGCTATACCTTCTACTCTGGAGCACATAGAATGTTCTCTCTCGCTTTGACTACGTACTTCTACCAAGGGCTGAGTCCCCTTTAGTAGAGGGGGCACACATCCACGCTAGAGGACTGTCAGACAACACACCAGTGGAGCTGCTGCTGCAGCTGGACACAGGAGGGGTGGGGATGGGGTGGCGGCTGGGTGCATGGTCGTTGCAGGACACAGAGACGAGGGTGGTCATATCAGAAGCTCTCACACATTACCTGAAAGAGAACATGGGCTCAGTCGGCTCCCTAGGGCACTCTGGGAGGTGTTCAAAGCCGGCTCCATGGAAACATCATCAGCCACATACTTGGTAGGCGGAGACAGAAGGAGGTGTCACTCTTAGAGGCATGTATCCTGTAACTGGAAAGAGAAGTGGTGGCGCCACACTCGTCCGTTCCACTCAGAGATTCACTACACACACAAACTGTTCTCCAACAAACCCGCTTGACAGAAGCAAGAACAATATGGTTCGTCATGCAGAGCCATATCTATCAGTGGGTTGACAAATCCAGCAAGCCCTACCCTAGCTTTGCACGAACACCACCCACCAAGAGCCAATCACCTACGTCTTAGATGTGGAAGGAAACAAGAGTAGCGGCGCGGCTAATATAGCTAACTGCTTTGCACCTATTATACAGACTGGTACTCACCCACAGACGTGACAGACATGACTATGTTCCAGGGGTTCGTAGCAGACCAACAAAACCCCTGACCCAGGAAGACAGACAATTCCTTGAGGAAGACGTGACTAGGGAGGAACTGACAGATGCCCTGGGACAGATGCAGACCAGCAAGGGGCCGGGCCCTCATGGATTACTGATGGAATTCTTCAAAACTTACAAGACCTAACTCCTAGAACCACTGCCCCCCCGCCTTTGTGGAAGTCCATAAAACAGGACAATTTCCCCTGCGACTGGTCGAGATAGTGGTTCGCACCAAGCCTGGTGGCCCTTCAGATAGCTGCTCCACCTACGCCCCATCTTGCTTCTAAACATCGAGATAAAGATATGGGCCAGGGTACTAGCTACCTGCCTCCTAAAAGTCATACGCTCCCTGGTACCCTCTGATCAGAATGGCTTTATACCTCTGCGTGCCACCAGCCACAGCATACGCCATGTTCACAATGTGCTGTCCCTAGCTAAAAACCTGCCTGGAGCCCACACGCTCCTGTGAGTGAACTTCTATAAAGCCTTAGACTTGGTTAGCTGGGAATAGCTATTTCTCCTCTAGTCCAAATTAAATGTAGGCCCCAAGTTCCTCAGGCATGTCCGACTATTGATTTGGTGGCATGCGTGCGAGTAGGTACTGCTCTCTTGGTTTCATTCCCAGTGTGCAGGGGAATGAGATAGGGATGTCTTGGATAAGAGTGGATGCTCGGATAAGGGGGCTGGAGTGGGCAGCCATATTATTGCATCCGGTGCCCCTTTCAGTGGGCCCTGGATATCTGCCTGGCTACCCCATCTCAGGCTGTCCTGGATTTCGAACTGTTGTGGCTAAAACCAGTTACTTGGGTAGGCGGTTTGTGTACAGCCCAGCGTTAGGGCCAGTGGCCGGAGGTGATCCTTGTGCTGCTTCACAGTGTGTCATTTGGATCTCAGTTTCATCAAAGGTAACACGGGTTCTCCTTGGATCGTCCTATCGACAAATGGAAATGAGGAGAATGTTTGTTCCTTTGACCTGCTCAATATGATGGCTGACATTTGCAATTTGGAAGGTTCAGAATTTTTACTGAAATTAATGTCATTCCACTTGGCATCCTACATCCTGGGTCCCGGTGATACGCTGTAATTGGATATATCTTTTAGCACAAAAAGTTCCTTTTAAATAGGCAATATTGTTTTTTGGACGCTCTCCAAATGCAATTGGTTATACGCTTTGGTTCTTCTCATCATTTGACTTCTGATCTCATTTTGGTGCTACCATCCTGACCAAGGGAAGGGTGTAATATGTCCCTTGCAGGTATTGCCATTTTCCATATGTTAGCATGAGCATGTTGCTGACTGTCCTCTGCTTTGCGCACATTACTCTACAAACATATTTTGATTTGTGCCACACTGTACTTTCACACATAGCCTGCTGTTGTTTTTGTGTTCTGTTCTTTCCTTTGATTTAGTCTGAACACTGTAGAAAAGGTTGAACAACAATGCCCCTTGTTATTCTGTTCTGGTCAGGCCCTAGCACCTAGGCAAAACACACAGAAGCAACTGTTGTTTGGGAACACATGCTTTTGTCATATAGGTATGCAAGGATAGGTAACAACACCCACTTGGAGAGGGACCTTTCCAGAGAAAAGCTCATACCAGCACCTGAGATGTAGTACTTTCATCTGTGTATGCTAAGGTACGGAGTCTGCTTCTAACACCCTGAGATCTTCTGAGATATAATCATTCAGCTTCGGTAGAAGGGGAGGGAGGTTAGGCCACCCTGTCTTATATCATAACAGCTTCTTTTATGATGTATGGACTACTTACTATGCTGATTGTATTTGTGTTAGGCATTTTCTTACTTATTGTGGCACGTATACCGCGTACTAGAGCACGATAGTTAAAATAAACATTTAAAACTTTCCTCGTGTCTCTGTCAGAACTTATTGTGGACTAGTACGAGTGTGAGAGTGAAAAGGTGTGTCCTGCAACCGCAGTTCCTGAGACCGTCGGGTGTCTTGTGTCCTGGGGTGTCTATTCACCTGTTCCTCTGGGAGTGAGTAGGAGGGTAAGTGAGACACTATAGCTAGCCGGTCCCGGGTTTATAGGTGTTCAGGTGGTAGGATGATGACTCAGTCCCTGCCTACTAAGGTTCCATGATCTTAAGCATAGTTCTGTGACTCAGCAGAATCCCTGCAACAGGTATAGCTGAGAAAATAACACTATATGCAGACGATGTTCTCATCTTTCTGGATGATCTGCAGGAGCCCGTACCTAGGGCCTTTCAGATACTTTAAATCTTTGATAGATTCTCAGAGCTCTTGATAAACATCGCCAGAACTTCAATAAACCCCATAAAATGCTTGACTTTGGCTCTAGAATGGGCTGACAGCCTACAGGTTCTCAGCCATGGCATTAAGTACCTAGGGGTCCAAGTGATGAACAATCCTCAGAGGGCATGGAACAGAAGCATACGTGTGACCCAGGATTCTGGCCGACCCTCCCTTTGTCTATCATGGGTAGGTTCAATCTATAAGATGGTTGTCTAGCCCTGTCTCTTATACCAGCTACAAAACGACCCCTTCCCTTGCTACACATCTTCTTTAAAAGACTAGACACGACACTGCGGGAATTCTTATGGAAACATTAAATCCCTTGGATTGCCCTGGCCAGCTGCTTCAAATCGCACTATAAGGGCGGTAGCAGTGCCAACCTCTGATCATACTCTAAGACCTCTCACCTAACCAACATCAGAATGGTGGTTTGACTCCTCAGGAGACCCGGCGTTCACATCAGAAAAGTGGTCTCTCAAAGACACATCACTTTTTCAGCTGCTCTATGGGGAGGCCTCACCACAATCTCTCCCCTTGGCTACTAAAGGGGTGCTCCTGGTGTGGAAAAATACAAATTGGACCCTGGGATGGCCGGGGCAGTTGACCAAATTGACACCCCTCTGGTTTAGGACCATACTGAGACAGGTAACGGCATTGCAGGGCTTAAAATCCTGGGACACCATAGGTATTACTAAGTTGGGTGATGTCACATCCGGAGTGACAATGAAGTCCTTTACAAATCTCTAAGCAGAATCTGACCTGCATCAATATCTACTGCTCCTACATGTACTCACACCATTTATAAGGGACCTCGGGGAGTTACCTGACTTCAGCCCCATTGAGACCAAGGTCTTTTTAGATGAGCTGACGACACACAAGATATCAAACATACACATGCAGCTCATTAGTAAACAATCCAGTGGACACATTCGACCTGACAGTGGCATGGACAAGATACTTGGGACCGTTGTCAGATAACGACTGAGGAAGGTGTGGGACTTCCTCCGAGAGGCACTCTTTGCCTCACAGTTCTGACTCATCCAACTGAAATATCTGCATAGAATATACTACACACGAGAAAGACTGTGAAAAATGGGAAGGATAGACACTCTGACCTGTCTGAGATGTGAAGCTCTGAGAGGCGACTGGCTGCACAGTGTATGGACTATGGACATGTAAGCGATTGGTGCCCTCCTGGGAGGAAGTTACAGCATGCATAGGGCAAGTGCTGGGGTGGAGAATCCCCAAGGACCCCAGGTTTGCCCTGCTACCTGTGACTGTTGACACGGACTGCACTGGCAGCGCTTCTGTGGTTGGGGTTGGTCGTGGTAAAAAGGGACGTAGCCAATGAATGGAAATGGGTTGATTCCTCATCGCTGGAGGGTTAAAAGAGAGGCCTGGACCACTGCATGGGTTTAGAGATTCCTGCCCAGAGAAACTAAACAAAATATGGTCTGAGTGGTGCCAATATATCCCCCTCTTAGACCTGAGGAGGATACTATCACAAACCATGGATGAAGAAGTCAGAACCTATGGCAGAAAGACACCTGTCTGAGAGGGGGTGGGGGGATAGGCAGAGTGATAGTGGACTCATAGTCCATTTTGATGTAAACAAATGTCCATCCTTATGGCACTTGTTATGCTGTCTGTTACATTTTGGGATTTTATAAGCATTGGCATATTAATGACTGATATGTCAAACAAAATCAATACAATGTGGTATAAAAAATGAGCTGAACTGTATCCCTAATTCTGTGTCTAATCTTAAACCTGACCATAAAATAAAAAAAATGAACGTGAATGTAGCCCCAGCCATTGCCCTGTTCCTAAGATGAATACTAAGCAAGGGCATTAACCTTTGCCTAATGTCGACAATACGCTAAAGTCTAACCCCCAACTCTGGGCCTAAAGTTAACGCTAACTCTATATCTAACTTTAGCCATGACGCCTAGGGTCTGATTCACAAAAGTTAATGTACACTTTTATGTAAGCTTACTACTTTTCATTATTCATGACAAGTGCAGAGTTTTATGACTCCACACTCCCTACACTTATGTGTGCGGAGTTCTTTCTCCCCAATTGTGGAGTCTTCAGATACATAGAACCTTGCACACATATGGAGAGGGTGTGCTTAGGTGTAAAACTCAGCATGAAGTTTGTGAATACCGAAAACCAATACATTTACATAAAAGTGTAAGGTTACCTTTGTGAATCAGGCCCAAAGCGCGCTGCTAACCCTAAAATTAAACCCTAAATTGACCCCAAGCCTAATGTTAAGCATCAGCCCCGAACCTAAGCCTAATATCAACCTTCTTTTTAAATTTCTTCAATCTCAGTTTAAAAAAGACTCTGGGCCCGATTCACAGAACTAACTTAAGACAAAATCCTAAACTTACTACTTTGGGAAATTCACAGAAGTTAGGATTTTGTCTTAAGTTTGTCTTAAGTCTGTCTTAAGTCTGTCTTAAGTTTGTCTTAAGTTTGTCTTAAGTCTGTCTTAAGTCTGTCTTAAGTCTGTCTTAAGTCTGTCTTAAGTCTGTCTTAAGTTTGTCTTAAGTCTGTCTTAAGTCTGACTTAAGTCTGTCTTAAATTTGTCTTAAGACAAACTTAAGACAAAATCCTAACTTCTGTGAATACCAAAAGTAGTAAGTTTAGGATTTTATCTTAAGTTAGTTCTGTGAATCGGCCCCGACATGTTTAACAACTGATGAATTTCAACTTTACATTTCCGATATTAGTATTTTAGATATTTTCCCTCATCTGTTATAACTGCATACCGTATGCCAAACGGAAACAATGTCCCTAGTGGTCCACGTGAAAGGAAATCTCCCATGCCACCCCCTTCAATTAGAAAGGGTAATGCAGCCACGATAATTGTCTCATGGTTGAGCCTAAAAGTTTCAAACTAAACAATTGAAAGCTGCTTGAGGGGGTTTTATGGGAATGGGTGTCATCTCGAAAACTGGTGTCGTTGGATAGCCCGGACTTTGAGCTGCACCAGCGTGCTTCTCTGCGTGGACATTTTTATTGACCCTTTATACGCATGTGCTATAAATATCCTGGGGTAATCGCAAGTTCCAGTGGTAATCTCTTCAAAAACTAACCAATGATGGCAACACCTGGCATGCTGTGGCAATGCCTGCATATGATGGCGTCACAGACGCACGTAGATACTGAAGGGCTGATATCTGACACAATCAGTAAACTTAACCGGCCCAGGTGCCCAGTGGAGTCCCTTGCGGACTGGTTTGTAGAACATTATGTTATGAGATACCTTGAAATATCTGATCAAGATCTCAGATATATAATCTGAGGGAATCTGATGGCAATGCTCTTTCAAAAAAAAAGCGCCAGTCCTGATGATATGACATTCTCTGGAACAGTAACTTTAACGGGCTTTTAGCCGGCACGTGGACATTGATAGGGATTACATTTTCTGGCACGGTTTTAAATGTTGATGTCATTTTTCCTTTAGGGTGCAAAATGATTTGGCAGAAATATATATCTGCTGTCTGTGCGAGCAGTACTTCTCTCGGGCACACAGTTTTTCTACGACAAAGACACAAAAATACGCGACTCCTTGCCACATACTAAAGTAGATTAATATTTTATGACTTCCTCTTCATAACTGCACGTGACATTTTACTAAACATATTTTGGGCCCTACGGGGGGGGCAACACAGACCACAGGCTAGCTTGTTGGTGTGAAAAAGGCCGCTTTATTGGAAACAGGTGCACCTTACATAGAAACATCCCTTGGCCTGTGCCGTACAAAACTATTCCTCACTAAATATAGCCTTCCTATCTGGCCCCCCACCCTCTCCCCTAAAAATGTTTACCCCCCTGCAACAATCAT
Source organism: Triturus cristatus (assembly GCF_964204655.1). Lineage (NCBI taxonomy): Eukaryota > Metazoa > Chordata > Amphibia > Caudata > Salamandridae > Triturus > Triturus cristatus. The sequence goes on along the minus strand of NC_140594.1, from coordinate 222,484,008 downwards.
AAACCAACTTACAATTCCTAACTTTCCTACCCTACCTAACTAGGTAAATTCTTATGTCCTACCCCACCGTAAACATAAATCAGTATATGTCCCCCACGACCTAGGAAAAACGCCACTCGAAAGTCGGAACTGCCGGCTTTCGACCCCCCTTTAGGCCTCCTGACGTCTCGGGTACCTGCACACCCCCATTGCCCTGTCCAATGCCTCCTTCAACTGAATAATATATAGCTCCATGCCATACTGAGACAAATGCACCCCGTCCTCTCTAAAGAAGTACATTGCCGCATAGCGTAGTTCCGGGTGTTCCATCCTGCCTATCCCCTCCCTGTCACAAAAAACTCGCATGGCCCTATTAATCTCCCCCCTCCAGATTCTCCGCGGAATGAATTCTGACCAGATTATGCAACAACCTGACCACTGTGACCGAATCTCCAGCAGATCCCTTTTCATCTGCTTCAGCAACGCCAGGCCTTTGCACTGCACCAAATCATTCTCCCCTAAATGCACTACCAGAACATCAGGACACACCCCCCCTTAACAAACCTATTCAATACCGGAAAAAGTCCATGCCATCTCATACCCCCTTGCCCCTGCCACTGACATCGAAACAACCTAGAATCCAACTCTAAATTCAGGTTCCTGCTCTTGTCCCATTCGTATCGCTCCGCTCGCTTGATGAAAGAGTGGCCCAGGATGAGGATGGACAACGCGGCCGCGTCCGGCCCCGCCACCGCACCTGGAAAGAGACACATGTCAGCACAAAGGGAGTACCCCGCCTACTCTTCTCCCCCCCCTGCAACCTGCGGCCGAACGTATGTCTGGTAACAGTCCGACTTCCACCTCCCCAGACGCATAATGTCCTTCCTCCCCCACCCTTGACGCGCCGCATCGGTTGCCGCCCCGATCCGAAAGGAATGTGTCTCGAACAATTTCGGCTCCACCCCCATGCCGAGCAGGGCGTGCCGCAGGACCCACAGCAGCTGGGCTGCCGTCACCCATTCCTCCGCGACCCGGCGAAAGATTTCACCCTCCACCGGCCGCAAACGCGATGACAAACGCCACCCCCACACCGCCGGGCAGATGTTCTGCTCCAACGCGTGCCCCAGAAACACCCAGGTCCCCTCACCCCGCTGATCCGTCTTCGAGCGCTGCATGCGAACCGTCACCTCCCCGGCCCGCAGTTCCACAGCCTCCCAGCACACCCCAGCCTTACCCCGTTGCCCCACCAGCTCAGACACCCTGAACGCCCCAAAATACATCCACGACATAAGGGTGGAAAACAAAAGAATCTCCTCCCTATTGTGGCAGAAAGCAGGCAGGCGCCGAAGCACCCCTCGTAGCATGGCCCCCGTAATAGGCCGACGCTGCCGAGCTGTGGCCCCCCGTTCCCGCACCCAACCCTCCAGTAAGCGCGCGCCCAGCTCCCCTGCCGACGGCGCATAGCCCCACCACAACTTCCCCATGAACGCCATGGCCGACAGCTTTCCCACAATTGTCGCTTCAGACAAGCCCTTGTCCATCAATGCCAACATGAACCGCACCACCTGCTCACACCGAGCCCCCGGATCCCCACGCCACCCCGCCCCACTGTCCACAAACTCCCGCCACGCCTGCTCATATGCCCTCCACGTCGACCTGGCCACCGACCTTCTTACCAATTGTACGACCCTTTCTCTCCTACCGACCACATCCCCTCCGGCACTGGCGACTTGCAGTCGTCTGCCTCCGTGGCTAGCCCATGGAACCTCTGCCACTGTGAACGAGACAAAGCATCCGCAATGTCATTGTCCACCCCCGGCACATGCCGTGCCTGAAACAATATATCATGCTCCAAACAACGCAGCACAAACACCCGCAACAACTTGAGCACCTGCGGATCCCTAGCGGACTGCCGATTTACGACATGCACCACTGACATGTTGTCCACCTTGAAAATCATGCGCCTGTGCGCCAGCTCCCGCGCCCACACCGTCACTGCCACCACCAACGGGAACAGTTCCAAAAACGCGATGCTCCTCCCGCCGCCCTGCCAATGCGGCGGCCATTCCTCCGCACACCACCTCCCCTGCCAAAAAAGACCGAAACCACCCACTCCCGCCGCATCCGACGAGATGGTGACATCCCACTCCCAATCCTCTGGGGGGGCCATCGGGATCCCATTGAAATGTGCCAGGAACGCCCGCCACATACGAAGGTACTCTTTCGTGCCCGCTGACAATCGCATATGATGATGCAGCAATGTACCTCCCGCCAGGGCACGCCCCAATTGCCTACAAAACGTCCGACCTGCCCGCACCACCCGGCAAGCGAAATTCAAATGTCCCAACAGAACCTACACCTCCCGCACCGTCACCTTCCGCTGCCCCAACATGCCATCCACCAAACCCAGCATGCCCAACTTCTTCTCCTCCGGTAACCGGGCCTCCATGGCCACCGAGTCTAGCTCAATGCCCAAAAACGACAGCACCGTGCTGGGACCTTGTGTCTTCTCTGGCGCCAGGGGCACACCCAGGTAGCCCATGAGCTCCGTAAAACTATCCAGCTGCTGCTGGCAGGCCGCCGAACCGGGCAATCCCACCAGGAAAAAGTCATCCAGATAGTGCGTCATCGTCGCCTTCCCCGTGTGCCATGCAAATGCCCACTGTAAGAAGGTACTGAAGCGCTCAAACAAAGCACACAAAATCGAACACCCCATTGGCAGTGCTTTGTCCACAAAAATGGCGCCGTCGAACTGTATACCCAACAGTTGATAGTCATCCGGGTGGACGGGCAACAACCGGAACGCCGACTTGATATCGCACTTCGCCATGAGTGCGCCGGGCCCCACTGCCGTCACCAAACGCCGCGCCACGTCCACCGATGCGTACGAAACTGAAGACAATTCCGTCGCAATGTAATCGTTGATCGACGCCCCCTCTGGCCATGACAGATGCTGGATCAGTCGAAACTGTCCCGGCTCCTTCTTTGGCACCACCCCAATGGGCGAGATAATCAGCTCCGGTATCGGCGCCCACCCAAACGGCCCCGCCATCCGCCCCTCCCGTACCTCCCTGTCCAATTTCTCCCAGACCACCGACTTCTGTGCCGCGACCGATTTCAAGTTTTCCGCCCACCGGGCGATGCGCCGACCCTCGTAGCCCAGCCGAAAACCCTCCCGGAAACCCTGCTGTAACAGCCCCGCGTCCTCCGTCCGTGGATAAGACGCCAGCAGGGGTTCCAACCGATCCAGTCTAACCGGTGTACGAGCCCTTCCCCACAGTCCCTTGTCCCCCCCGACCTCCCCTGCCAGCCGCCTGCTGTCCCCCCGGAGCGGGCTGCTGCCCCTAGTTGCCTCCCGTCCCCCAGCATTGCACCACCGGGTGACGTTTCCCACATTTCGAGCATTCATGCCTGAACTTGCAATATTGTCGCGTACAAAGACCCTTGTTGAAGTCCCAGCATGCCCCCACCAGGGTTCCGCCGGTACTGTCGCCTTGCCCCACCCCCCCTCGGGTGGGGCGGCTGGTAAAGGGGCGGGGCACCAAGGGCAACCCACTCGCCGTGTAGATTGTCTTGCCAAACTTGGCCCCCCCCATGGTCTGCTGGTACAGATCAGTATCGATCTCCCCCCATTTCGCCTCCGGGTCCCAGGCCAACCGCGCCCGAAACTCCTCATCATAATGTGACCATGCGTAACCCCCATAGGTAACTTGTGCCCTCCGGACTACATCCATGTACTTAAAAAGGGCAACGGACCGTTCCGGATACTTTTCGCAGTAAACACTGGCGAAAATCAAAAACCCCGCGGACCAGTTCTCGATATTCATGGGCACTCTGGGGCGCTTGGCTAATTCCTGCTCCTCCTCTTTCGACCCCTCCTTCGCCGTCAGCTCCCTATGCAAGAGCTTCAGGATGTCCACGTAGTCCCCTTTCCAAATCTTTTCTTTAGTGGCCAACGACAAATGCGCCCCCAAGGGTTTCCTAATGCCCATATAAGGCAGCTTACGCACCGGCAGCTCATGGCTCTCTTTCCCCTCTTTTCCACCTTTCCCCTTCTCCCCCTCCTTGTCCGGAGTCGCGGTGCCCCCCGCCGACCCCGCTCCGTCCATTCCCACCCCTGCGTCGCACACGTACATGCCCAAATTCAGCCGCACCCCCCCTCCCCCCCCGCCTCCGTACCAATCGCGACTGTGCGCCTGTCCCCCCTGGAACCCCTCCCTGCCCCGTTCTCTGCCTTACCTGGCATCAAGGTCGGCGTCCGCACCGGATCCCGCCGCCTCACCAGTGGAACAGGGGGGGCGTCACTCTCACCGCCTTAGTCCGCCGGGGCGCCTCCTGCAATGAACTAGACAAGGCATTACTCTGCTCCCCTCCCCCCACCTCCTCCCAGATTTCCCCCTCCTCTTCACTCTCCTCCTCATAATCCAGGGACTCTCTCCCATCCTCATCATCCACCCCGCGATCCTGCCACAGGCCGCCCTCCACGGGCTCCAGCCTGCTCAGACCAGCCTGCTCCCTACACGTTAGCAACAGCTCACTAAGGTCCACACTCGCTCTCCGCCGCTTGCCATGCCGCTCTTCTGGGTCCCGATCAAAACGGACGGACCGCTGCCCCCGTCCCCCAGAGGCCGCATCTACCCTTTGGGGTGGGGCTGGCGGGGACCTACCGCCCCGCCTGTCTCGCGCCACCGCTGCCAGGTCCCTCATTGGAGCGCGACCGCCCACATGAAGCAGAGCCGGCCCATCCCCTCGGCGGATTGGAGCCGTATGCAGCTCTCCCGAGCACCTCTCCAGACGCTCCTGTGGAAACAAATAAGTGGAGTCCAACATGCCGGGGTTAAATCGGCCCGCCCCCCACCCCGCCGCATCGCCCCACGTTCCCCCGCCCCTCCCGACCCACGATGAATGCCCCCCCACCGCGCCGGGGCTGACCGCCATGCCCCCGCTTGCCACCCCCCATCCCGCCCCCTCCTTCTCCTCACTCCCCTCCAGTGCCTCCAGTTCCCGCCGTACTGCCCCGCCCCCCCCGCTCTGCACCCCAGCCCTCCACCCCACCCCCCGGTACCCCCCATGCCAGTCCTCCGCGCGTCCCCCCAGGTCCCTCCCCCCCGCTGCCCCGCCCGACCTCCCGCACGCCATCTCCGGGACCACCCCCCCCTGCCGCTCCTCACCCCCCACCCGTTCACCACCAAGACCCACCCCCCCGCCCCCCGTCCTGCTCTTCCCCCTCCCCCGAGCTCCGCATCCTCGCCAACTGCGCACCCCCGTGCAGCCCGCCGGACGCCCCCCCGCCACTCCCCTCCCCTTCCCCCTCCTCCGAGCTTTCTATCAACAGCGGCGAGACCCCACCCCCACTCCCCCCATCCATCCCACCCCCCTCCCACCCAGTCGCATGCCGTCCTCCCGAGCACCCTCCCCCTCTGCTTGTCCCACCACCTCAGTCGGTGCCTGACCCCATGCACACCGCTAACCTCCCCCCCACCCCCCACAAACTGCAGCACAGGCCGCTGTGCCCCCCGCCGCCCCCCCGCTTCCGTCGCACAGGAACCGCTACCGCCCCCCGCGCCACGCCCCCCCCGCCGCCACCCGCTGCCGGTCGCACGCGATGATCGCTGCGGCGACTCCGCTCGCCGCGCGCCTTTTAGGACTCACCTGAGCGTCGGGCCGCAACAAATCCGTGCGGCCCTCTTCAGCGAGGAGGCGGAGGGCCTCCACCACCCTCGGATCATCACTCCGCGCCATCGCCGGCGGAAAATGCCTCCCAAGTATGCCAAGCAATAATCACCGCCGTGAAAGGAAGCAACGCGACCCAGGAACTGCCGGTAGCAGGGCAGATATGCCCCGTAGCTACGGTACCGCTCCTGGCCAATATAAACCCCAAAGCGGTCTAGGCGCTTTAAACTCCACAGCGCAACCCCAACCCCAAAGCTCGACAAAACTAAACCAACCACCCCCAGCCGGCCGTTGTGTCACGATCCACCAAATGGTGGGTCGCCACACGAAATGGCCGGCTATATATCCCCCCAGCCCAAAAGGAGCCCAAGGAGCCCAACCAGCCCAAGGAGCCCAAAGCCCGGAAGTCCGCCCCCCGTGCTCCGGATGCCCCCCCCCCCCCCCTCTGGAGGGCGAGCCTCCCGCTGGTCGGCCACCCTCCCAAAGACCTATTGAAAAATATGATGTAAAATGTACCCTTTGAAAAAAAATATGAAATTCACTTGGGGTGCGGCAGGGTGAATGTATCAACTTCCAGCCGCATCTGAGGCGAGTCCAGAGTTACTGTTTGTGCCCAGTGACCGATGGGGCGGACATTGACAGCCCAGCTGTTTCAAAGTTCGCTAGCCATCTCTGGGGGGCATCAAATCATTCCTTGATAGAACCAATACCTTTATAAAAACTTAGATTGGCTATGGAAAAAGTAAGGCAGGAAATTGAAAAGGAAATATTTAAAACTTGGATGCTCTGCTCCCACAGATGAGGAAATAGGATGATGTAATACCATTGCTCCGTTATTACTCGATGACATTGTTTAACTTCCTGACTTCTTTATATCAGCAGGGTTAATTTCCAGACTCCGTTTCGCGTTATCTGCTGCGAACGCATCCTTCCCGGGGCAGCAAGCAGAGATTTGGAAGGGTTTGAGCATGCATACGCTGTGTCAGCAAACACAAGGAAAAAACACTTGCACATGTCTACTGTTGTTCATGCTTATTGTGTTTTCATTCATGCAAAGTTCAGGTTTTTTTCTAAAAGAAGACAAGTGATTAATGGGTGCATGTGATGTTAGAACTCCACCCTTTATAAAGGCAGCGCCGAGGAACAATAGTTTTTGTACCATAATAACACAAGATTCTCACCCCGCCAAAACTTCCCAAAATATTTGTACATTTATTTCTGCCTAGTGGAGGAGAGACATACATAGCTTTCAAAGTACGTTCCCCATAGCACGTTTCAGCCACTTCACATTAAATGTGTGTCTAGGGCAGTGCTTCCCAACATATTTAGAACCACGACCCACATTTTTAGAACGACAAACTTTCTCGAACCTTCTACCCCATTGTCGTTGCTTCTTTATCATCCTTGTTTGCACCTGTCTGCCTACTATTGTTGTTGCTTGTCCCCCTCGCGCCGTTGTTGCTTGCCTTCTTGTCATTTTTGTTTGCACCATCCCCTGTTATTGTTGCTTGCCTCTACTCTCTCCATCTGCCCTTGTTGTTGGTAGACCTGCCGCTGTTGTTGTTTGCAAACCTTACACCTGCCGTCATTGTTGCTTGCCTTCCCTCTTCACCCTCCCATCATTGCTGTTTGCCCTCCAATTGATGTTTTCTCCCCAATTCTTGTTGTTTGCTCCCTTGTCATCGTTGTTGCTTGCCTCCCCCCTCGTCCCATCATTGTTGCTAACCCCCCCCCCCCCCCCCGCTTTCATTATTCGTGGTAGAAAAAAACGCTATTACTCGGCTGCATCTTAGCACTTGCGGTGTCTCTGATTTCCCCTCCCATCTTTGTTGCTTGACTCCTCCCCCTTGCCATCCGGGTTGCTGTACAACAAGACTAAAATACATTGACAAAGCCAGTAGCTCTTGCATAGGTAAAACCTATTTGCTTTGTCAATGTAAATTCTAATTAAATGCCATGGTTGTCCTGTGTCTAATTTTTGATGTTTCACCTAGGGCAGGCTTTATCAACAAGTAGCTTGAGGGCTAATGGTAGGTCCTGAGCTACCTGTAAGTGGCTCTCCTGTGTGCAGCCCAGCCTACTAAATTAGACACTTTTGCTTGTTTGAATTACCATATGTATGCCCAAGCTGAAAACTGCGTAGTTGAGATGAAAATGTGTTTTTCAGAATTCATAAGCTGATCTCTGGATAAAAAGTTGTTGAATTTCCAAAATATATTTTAAACTGGTATTTGAGTGGCAAATCAAGCAGCGTTGGGGAGACTTACTACTAATATTATTACCTTTTACCTGGGGCATTGCAGCTATGACTGTTGTGCAATATCCATGTACAGACATTCCACATTAACAAAGGCTTTTTTACATTACTGCTGGCAAAAATGCCTGATGCACGGAGGTGATCTCTGCTGGCAATCTTCAATACGGTATCTGGTGGCCACTAATGTAATGTCTGATGTGATCACTATTACAACACCAGCATTAGGAGCTTGGGGTGATTTTCATTGAACATAAGTAGCTCTTAAGACAGAAAAGGTTGGAGATTCCGGACCTTGAGCCTCATTCCTGCGTTTCAAGGCCGCATCTGGCATGTTCTTATTCCAAACTGGAGGCAACCTCTTAGAACCTCTACCATATTGTATGTGTCAGGTTTTAGCAGCCACATTGTTGTATTTTATCTAGTTCTGAAGGCCTTGCCTGAGCTGTTGTGTTCAGTTCTAGAGAACCCTCTGATGTACTGTTTCAAGTTCTTGAAACCATTTTTTGCATAGTGTGTTTAGCTCTGGGGACCAGTTGTGATGTCTTATGTCCAACCTGGAAGTCAGAACTAGAGTGCTCTGTCGGGTTTTGGAGACACCGAGAGCAGCACTGATATTCAAACTCATGAAATAGTGGTACCACGCATGGGATACAGCCTTTCATTGACATCACAGATCTGCTTAGTTGTTATCATGTTTTCGTCAGCATGTATGAGGAGCAGCATGCTGTTCTCCACTTTAACAACTGTATTACACTCTACTTTTAAAACTGTTACTAATCTTGGCACAGAGACTGTGGAGATGGCTCTCCCTCTTAAGTTGTTGTTTTGAAACATTATGGTTATGGTTTGAGTTTTTACCCAAAAGAAACATGGAGTAGTGGGTAAAATGTCCAGGCGCGTAGCTTGGTCAGTATGATTGGGGGTGTGTGAGCTGCAGATTTCCCACCAATCATGCTAGGACATCTTGTTAATACACATTATATGAGAAGCAAGACATGAGGGGGGCTAAAGGGGCACTGGAAAGAGCGAGGGGGCGGCTCCTTAGGGGTACTTAAGATACAATATTTTTCAAATGAATCAACATTTTCTAAAAACCTAGGCTAGAGATTGTGTGTTTTTGTCAGTGCGGGAATGTACAAATTCCTAGTGAAATCCAACAGACACTTCACATTACCGGACTGAAAGCACTCACACCCAACTATTTACTACAGAATACATGTTTTAGTAGGGTGTAACACCCCAAACATCCCGCTGGAGCTAAGCCTTTGTAAATGTCATAGTAAACCCTAGATACAGAGCAATTTGGTGTGGTGGGAGAAACTGGGTTGAAATTGGGGGGGGGGGGGGGAGCAGTTAGGACAGAGGAAGAGCAAAGAAGGGCGACTTTGAGGTGACCTTGAGTTAAGATGAGTTTGAGGTGACTGAGATGAGATGAAGCTTGGTTGAGGAGGTAGAGTTTAGGTGAGGGTTGGAGAGAGGTACAGTTGAAGTAGGGTCAGTTCAAGTTGAGGTTGAGGGGTTTCAGGTGGAATGGGATGACGTTGGTTGAGAATAGAAAGAGGTTGAAATGTTTTTGATGAGACATGGGATGAAGTAAAGCTAAGGTAATGAGTGGTTAAAGTTGTCGTACCTCTGTGCTCTTGCCGGGTCCACAGACACATCACGGACAGTGTGTTTTTCTAACGCAAAGTTTGTTCTTTCACACGGGAGGTGTTTGTTGGACTTTCTTCCAGTGCGGCTACCTGGGTCAGGATGCTGAAATGTGAGTTTGGTCTTTAACAAATTCAGACCCTCACATTTACTGTTTTCTCTTTGAGAGTCGACTGGGGAGATGGCCTTGCTGTTCCACCTCCAACTCTGTTTCTGTGCTCTGTAATATTTCACTTACCAACCGTCTTTTTTCTAACACCATTTCTGAAATGTATTTTGATTCATGGACACATCACCAAATAGTTTCTATCCTAGGTCTCCATTTTTCTAGAACGGGAAGTTACGCCTTTTGTTTTACCCAATCCTTCATGGCTTTCACACTTTCATGTTGCAACAATACTTTCCCCAATTGATCATGGATAATTCCATTTCTATATGGCACTTCCTGCTGCTTCTTCTCTCTATATTTTTCCTGACTATATAAAAAATCTGGAGCCATCAGTACCATGTGTTACAAACGCTCCAGCAACTCCAGCTTACAATTGCTCCTCGTTTCCTCTTTCTCCTCCTCATAAGAGTCTGAAACTCTTGAGGAAAGAGGAATGGAAATTCCTTCAGCTGCTTCTCCTGGAATCTTGCTTTAGTTGGATCCGGTAATGATCTCCTCCGATGTGGGGTTTGTATGTGCCAGGTTCCCTTATCATAGTCTTTCTTGCATTCTCCTGCATGCCTTGAGGTTACTTTGATGCTCGGCTCTTTCCTCTGTTAATGGCTCTTCTGAGAATAACCTGTTGCTTCCATGTGATATTCACAATGGTTAAGGGATAGATCTGCACTTCTGGTGCGAGAGGCACAGTAAGGTTTGACAAATCACTCCATGTCGATAGGACACCATTTTACGTCACCTGCTTTCTCTTTACAACTCCTCAGAGCAGAGCAGCAAAGACCCCATATCCGACACAGACAAATTCTCTTGCTGTAATGGAGGGACGGTGCATAGTAACACTTGTGCCAGCGCTGCTCACTGCAGAGCTTTCAAGTTCCATGCAATAGACTATCCTTCCCAGGGTTTTTTCTTTACATTCTAGAACTTGCATCCTGATTTTCTAATGAGATTAAAAAATCACGTTGATTTATATTGTAATAAAATTTGCATTTTATAGTGCTTACTACCCCTTATGAGATAGGCAGCATTTTACACCGGAACTCAAGATTAGTGCTTAATCCAGTGGTTATTTTTGTTTGCTGGGATTAGCATTGGTAGACGAAATGAAGAAGAGTTAGATGTGATCATTAGGTGGGGGGTATTTGAGTTCACAGGAATTCATCTAATGGTTGGTAGGATGAAACAATAGGCAAGAGGAGATTAGGTTTTGTTGCAGGGTAATATTTCAAAGAAGATGTAGGTCTTTAAGGAGAGATGTAGGTAAATGGCAGAAACACAATAAAAAAAAGGCAGACAGAAATGTATTGGGAGGCCCGGTGACTCCATGTCTATGGGACACCAGTTTTTCAGTCCTGACACTTAATTTAACAAATTGCCACCTTCTGGGTAGGAGAGGGTTAGTTTGATTCCTTCGAGCCAATTACACCCAGACACATGAAAGTAATTACTTGTAAAAGGAAAGTGCGGGACTGGAAAGCCGGTGTCCATGTGCCATGAAGTCATCTGGTCACCCTAGGCATGTGGCTTACAGTAGGCTACACTCAGAGAGAGCAAGGTATGTAGAGGATGGAGAGTAAGAACATTGTTATTTGATAGAAAGGAAGCAGAGAGATACAGTGGCTGGTTTTAAGTGAAGGTCCCTTTTTAGGTCAAGCCTGCTAAACAGTCTGTTGCAAGACCTATTGTGGCTTACCAAGAACATAGAATTCGGACCCACCCATTGCTTACTTACTGTTGGCTGGCTTTCCTTGTCACTCCTATTTACTTGCTTCTTATTCGTGTCCCAGCTTGTCAATCTTGTGTTTGTCCCACCCATGGAGTATTTCCTCTTTACACAGTAGTTTGATTGGCTGACATCGTTGATTCCACTGCTTGCTTTTCAAGCACTACTTTTTTCTTTTCTGCAAAGCACTCCATTATAATTAGGGCTCCCGGTTTCATTGTATTCATTTTTTTTAACATTTCTCTCTGTATTTATCCATATTTATTTTTGGGCTGTCTTATTGGTATTTATCCACATTCATTTTGTGTTTTGAGGATAAATGGAGTCGTAAAATGGTACATTTCCATGTTGATTTAACTCTTAGGCGTGCACTCATACGTGGATGCCTGTCACTTTATAGCAAATTAAGCAGCCGTATATAACAAAACACTACACTCACAGGTGCATATTAGTGTTCTATTACAATTATATGTTAACATATACCTTTAATTTAAGAAAATCTGATCCTGGTTTGTAACTCTCCATTCTATCTGCTCAGATTTTGCCCCAAATTCATGAAAGACAGCATGGAGAGGATTTCACAAAAAAGCACAATTTTCAGTATTTCTACAAATAAATACAAACAGGAAAGACATTGTTCGGAAATCTGGGAGCCTCAATTATAACGTGTGTGTTTCTGGCCTCTTTCTACATGCACACTGCACTGGTAAATGGTGAACCATGGAGCCTGCTGGCAAGTCCCACTTTGTTTGTTTGCAGCTACGGGAGCAGGTGGCACTGTGTCCATTCTGGGTCCTGCATCGGGTGGGAAGGGAAATAATGTATTTGTGAAAGAAAGGACTCTGTCAGCTCAGCAGTGCTGGGTCCGCTACAGAGATGCGAGTTTGGGTCTCAAGAGGAAAGAGCGAAATGTGAATCAGACTCTTGCTCAAATGGAACACATGGCTTTTCCCCACTGGTCGCTGGGTGTATTTCTCATTCAGCCTTATATTTAGTGTTTTTTTTTTTTTTGCTGGGCTGGGCTAAGTCATGGCCATGGTGTCCTTGCACCTTCCTGTCAGGCAGCATGCTTACTTTTGGAATTTGTGAGACACAGGATTCTAGAGTATCTTCATTTAGGCCACGCCCTTAATTACATAGGCCACACAACTGCAAATAACTCATGGTCACGAATATTTGGCCATGCGCATTTATAGACACTTTTTTAAAATTTCTTTAAAGGCCTGGATTTAAATAAGAATGCGAAGAAAAAATATCTGAACCGCTCAAGTGCTGTTGGAAAACTTGTCAACTGTACATCACCGCTGTGTTGTCTGCAGTTGGTAGATCCAGGTGGGGGCGTGGGAGGGGAGAGGCCGAGCAGCTCGTAGGAAGTCCTTCTACCAAATAAGAAAAGCATTTGTCCAGCAGATCCTTCATTGTTGTTCTCAACATGCTGTAGAAATGATGGGACTCGGGCTTTTTTTTTTTTTTGGGAGCTCGGCTTTTTTAACCCGCCTTTCTTTGGTGGGACTGTGGAAGCTTCATTGAAAGCTATGTGCAAGCCCACACGTACCAGAATCCACTTCCAGCAGGCGTCCTGACTCAGCCTGCTCTCCGGGCTTGTCTCACCAATGGCGTTCACTGAAGCACTGCGCGGAAGTAAGCATGGGTAAGTGGAAACAAAATTACCCGCGTAAATTGTATTTTCGATTTATCCCGCATGCATTTGAGTCTATATGCACTCCGGGTTAGATTTGGACTTGCGGTTTTTTTTTTCCTCTCCACTTTTCTGTTTTATTTGTGGGCCTCCCCACCTGACGCCGAAATACTCAGTCACTGAGTGTGTTCACTAAGAAGACCCAGTTTCATTGCACCCCTCGTCGTGCAAAAATGGATACGCCCATCCCTTTATCTCGGCAAAGATGTTGTGCAAGAACAACAATATAGTGACAAAAGTTGAAAGTTTTCTTCGTGGAAGGAAGGAAGCCTGTTCATGGCACGATGAAATCCGAGAATTCCTTTGACAACCTTGTTAGCCTGGGAACTGAACCCCATTCTCGTGATTGTATTCGTATTGTGCATTATCATTTCAAACCACTGCTACACTGGAGGAAGGCTGTGGTGGGGTAACTGGACTCCCTCCCTCCCCTTTCTCAGAACTGGAGGCGATGATGCTTTCACCTCTTGTGCGAGTTTCGTTTGTGGTGTTTTTTTTTTTAATAGTAAGCTTCAGAGGAATTTACCTTTTCCGCCATGCTTCAAAATTGAGCTCTCCACTCCCCTCTTCAGTGTTCAAATACACGGTTTATATCCTTAGGCCCAGACTGTGCAAACAACCTCTTAATTTAAAAACAAAACAAACGTATACCTGCCCTGTTGCAGTTTCTTTACAGGAATAAACGGGTCTGACGGTTCACTCCCCTAAGCAGATCTTCCTGATTCTAATCTTGGACTCTTATTTGCCAAGCCAGTGGATTCTGGGAGTTGTAGTCTTTTGCTGATTTTTAAAAAAAAGGATCTGTGAAAAGGAAAACCCAGTCTGAAAACTTGATACCTGTCAGTAGGGAATGCTCCCTAAAAAGAAGTGTGTTCATCTTTGTGGCTTGCAGGTGGGCTGCGGCATTTGGGATATCCGTGTGCATGCTGTTCCAGATCCAGGGTGTGAAGATGGACAAGGCCCTTCTTCAGATTTATATTTTTCTTGTCCTTTTTTCAGTATCCACGGGGAGTGATTAGATTATTGGGCAGGTTTGCCGCTGTATTGTTTTGGAATCCCTTGTAGGTGATGCATCTGCTCTTGGAAACGTTGAGCCGAGAGCGGGAGCTTTTATAGCTCTCTCACGGTTGGGGAGATGTGGTCGAACTTCTTCGGGTCCATATTGAGGCGTGCTGCTGTCTGGGATGCCAGGGTTACATGACCAGATATCGCTTCCATAAACACCGCAATACAGGCAAAACCTTCGTCCAGTCCTACGTTTAAGTCGCCAGCATTTTACATTGTAGATCTGGTAAATTTGGATTTTCAAATATGATTAGGGAGTTACACGTTCCATTCCTGCCAGTGAAAAAATCCAGTAAGAGCCTAAGCTACCACAAGTGGTTTCAAACTACTTAGTGGCTATACGAAATTACGCACTAATCATTAAAATGTATCTATCACACTGTGTGGGACAGAGACATTATTTCTCACTTGAACTTTAATAATTGAAGGCTGTCATTCTCCGGTTTAAAAACCTCTATCTATCTATCTATCTATCTATCTATCTATCTATCTATCTATCTATCTATCTATCTATCTATCTATCTATCTATCTATCTATCTATCTATCCATCCATCCATCTTTGTAATAACCTGTTTTGGGTACACAGGATGAAGGGCTCCAATCGTACCTCCATCAGCAAGGCCTGGTGTCTCTGTTCAACGAGGTGAAGTACACATGAGAACTTGGCACTGTTACCACTAATGGGAGGTGGTTGCACGTGCGAACCACTTGGCTGTTGTCGTTGTGGGTGATTACGCCATCAAATCCCTCAGCAGCATTTAAGATCCTACTACACCATACCGGGCATGTGCGTTTGTATAGGACATTACTACCGTCTCATAGCGCTTTCCAGTTCTGTGTACCAATTGCATGTATATATTGTCATGGTGGTCTACTAAGATGAGTGACTACACAGAGAGGAAAGGGGGAGGCAGTTCCACTCAATGTTGGTTGATTTGCAATCTGCAAGAAACAATATTTGTAGTGCAGATGCAACCTTTCCCCTCAATATACTGTGTGTGAGATAACTGGTTTGTGTAGAGTAACTGAGGCTATCGTTTCCTAGCAGTCTCCAAGCAGACATCTAATTAGTCAGTTCCAATTGTTATCATGTGATGCCATGAGTTTTATTTTTTTTTTTTTTTTTTTTTATCTCTCTTCAGGTTTTAGACCTTTTTATTTCTCCCCTTCTATTGCTTGGTTTAATGGAGCTGACTGGGCTTTTCCAAGATTGGAAAATAGCGCCTATTATTATATAAATCATCAAAGTTTTTTGGTAAGAAACATCAGTTGAGGTAAGTTGTGTTTATTATGATACAAAACCTACAGATGACAGAAATTCACCCATAAAGGTGAACATTGCAACCATAGCTCCCCAAATGTATGGTTAATGACCTCATACATGATGTCACAGATGAAAACACGCATGATATTATTGGTGATATCTCCTATCCAATGAACTCACCTTTTGCATCACTGAAGAGGCTCTACTTTCCTACACCCGTGGCCTGGCTGCAGGGGCTGGCATTTGTTCATGGCCCGTGCTGAGTGGGAGGGCAGAGGCCAGACTCTCCTGCATCCTTTCTGAGCAGGCTTTGCATGCAGGGACTGCCTTCAGCTGGACCTGTACAGAGTAGGAAGGTTTGCTGAACCCTCATCAGCAGTACACAGAGTGCTGTTGGTACAGGGCTTGGCCTTTGCCAGGCGTTGTGCTCAACAGCGCATCCAGAGAGCTCTCTGGGCCTGGCCTTGAATCCGCCCTGCTTAAGTACCCTGAGAGTCCGATTCCATTGGGCGTGATCTTCAATCCGCGTCTTCGCTAAGCTTTCGACACTTCGAGCCCTCTGGACATGGCCTTTCCACCTTGCCCCTCACCTGGCAGGCTCTGTTTGCAGGGTCTATCCTAATATTTTGTCTGGCCTCTTGGGGTCACCCAGTTAAGGGCTCTTCATGGTTCTAGCTAGAAGACTATGAGAATGTCTCTTTCTAGTCACTGAGGCGAGGTCTCCAATAACAGAACTTGCCATAGCGCGTGAGTTATGGTGCCAAGACAAGAGTCTGCTGCATTTTACAATTAGGAGACCCTGACAGGTCCATCCTAAAGACCTTGGAGTGGGTGCTGCCCAGTATGTACAGAATTACACATTGCAAGCCTCATTCAGTATGAAAAATCAACCCGGCAAACCACCTAAAAAGTGTATCATTCTTCACATACAAGTAAACATGCCGGGAGCACCCCAACCCAAGTTTGATGCACTATATCCTCAGTTACCACAACATGAACAGCTCAGCACACCCATCTACTCTGAGCTGACCCTCAAATGTCGCATACCATGCAAAGAGCGCACACATGTTCCAGCTGTATTAGATATATACAGTGTCATTGTAAAAGCAAAGCATGTGTCAGAAATCAGACGAATGTACTCATTGAAACATCAACTGTGCAATAATGAACGAGCATGTGACGAACAATACCCTCTGTCGCTGCATGTTGCAGCAAAGATAAGCTGATTATTAATGAACATGTTCGCTAAAAACCAATTAAAACAAATAAAATAAAAAAGTGTATCATTCCTATCCATGGGTAATGTGCTTGGATCTTAGACTTCACCACGGTAGCTTTAATAGCCCTTCCCACTCATTGCTTTCTTGTACTTGTTTAAATAGTCCTGAATTGATAATAGAAAACGTGTGTGTGTGTGTGTGTGTGTGTATGTATGTGTGTGTGTTTATATATGTGTGTGTGTGTATGTATATATATATATATATATATATATATATATGTGTGTGTATATATATATATACTCTACATGTGCAAGAATGCTGGACAAAGCAGGACACCTGGCATGATGCAGCCTTAGATCTGTGTGCTAGGAATTTCACCCATGTTTAATGTATCATTCACTGTATTGTTTCCGTAAAGGTGAACGCAGCCACCACCCTTGTTGGGTGTATATTTCCAAATCTTTACTTAAATTTTCTCTTTTGCTTCAAGGGGGTGCACAGCTGCCAAGTTGTTTAAGAATGACTCCTGACACCTTGTAAAACCTGTTGCAATTTCTATGCTCCTCTCCCTCAAATGTGGAAAGTGTGCACACTTCTCTACAACAGTTTAAGAGTTGCATTGCGGTACAGTGACTTTTCCTTATGCCTTCTGCTGCTAGATAGGAAGCTCCCATAGAGTACTACTCCACCAGTGTTTTAGTGCCTCTCTGAGTGTTCTCTTATTCACAAAGTAACAGACAGACATCTAAAATAAGGCCAACCTATTAGCGTTGCCCGTGCTTGTTAGCAACATCAGATAAATGCGTAACAACGATTTTTGTGACTAATCAGAAATACAAATGTTTAAATGTTGGAAATATGAGGCTGTGAAATAATCGTTATAAGGTCTTTGAAAGGTTTTGTAGTATTTGGGGTGTTTCAATCACTCTCGTTCTTCCCTTCCCATCACTTTACTTTACAGTCTTTCTGTTAGACACGTATGCCCCTTTTCTTGCCACATCTTTCTGAAATCCTCCATCTGCCTGGCTCACACCTAGTCTCTTTCCTCTTTAGCACACTTTTTACTCTCCTGCTTGTATTTCCTTTCCTCGCCTTCACTTCACCACACCCAGACATGCACTAAGGGGAAACTGCCATTACAGCGCTGCTGTTACTATGCGATACGTTTACAACGCGGCACTTACAACGTGGCACTTACAACCTGACTACCTTTACCAAGTGACTGCCTCTACCACACGTGATTTTACAACAATTATGTCTTTACTACGCATGCCTTTACAACAAATTAAGCTGTAAAGATATGAACGGTAAAGGCAAATGCATGGTACAGGGTTAAGGCATATGCGTGGTAAAGGTAATCACCGTCCTTACCTCATTTAGCTGCCACCTGGAAGAAACCAGAGAAGGGATAGACGTCAGACTTTGCTTAAAAAACAAGCATTGAAAATGCAATAGGTCTCGCCTTTGATTAAGTTAAAGCCATTTGCTTTGCTAATGGTTTTGTATAGCAGGGTGGGAACCCGGACCCACTGACGCCTCTCCGATGTTATACTGGAAACACTGCCTTGTGTGATGCAGGTAACACGCGGGATTATCAATTTTCTGAAGAAAATATCTGTATTTTATAAATTGTTAGGTACCTCACTCTGGATACTGTTCCAGCGTCTGTGATTGCACAATTAAATTCAAACAGCCAAAACTAATACTTGAAATGCTGGCATGCCACATGCCACAGACTGCGCAGTGCCGTTTAGCTGGCACGTTCTGCCAATGTTAGGGATGCAACTCCCCTCAAAATTCAAGAAAAAAAACATGATGCAAACCCCATCTTTAACCCCTTCAGCGCGGCGCGGATTTCCGCGCCACGCTGAAGGTTCTGAGCGCGGGCGGGGCCATGACGGAACGGTTCCGTCATAAGCACAGCCCAACCGACGTGCGTGACGGAACCGTTCCGTCATGCGCGTCGAAAGGGTTAATATATGTATCATTTATAAGGCTTATCTGTGGTAGAGGTGGGCGAGCTACTGAAAGCTCCAGCCAGGCATGAGACTGTGTACAGCGCACCGTGTCCTCTATGTGCTTGAGCAAATACCCCCACAAAGAAAGTTTCCGACTGGAAGAGTGCACATTTGGAAGGTTTAAAAACACAACTTTCAGGGGAAGCCGTGGTATACAGCTATGGTTTAACAGAGAGCGCACAATGATGCGTCGTGATTAAAGCTAGGTCTAAAGAGCACACTGGTAAGGAAGGAGATCACAGAAGATGCCTGCACGGAACCCGAAGACCAAGCATGGTTAAAATGAACTTGACTACAGAACCCATTTCTTAGGTACCCGTTAGTGGTGGGTAAGATGTAGTCCAATATTTTCCCGAGCAACGGTCCCTACCATCTCCAGGAGGATTTTCGGGGGGCATTTACATCTCTACGTATACATGGCACGTGTTCCACTGGGCTATGTGCCAAGCTGCGTAGAGGATGATCTCACACACATACAAAAAGCAACCCTTAGTCATTAGCCCGGCGGGGGTTCCCATAACCCAGATGGCCAATGGAGTCCTGGTTCCCTATCACAGAGCATGCACTTATGGGGGCCAGTCAGAGATCCTACTCATACAGTCGCACTAGAGAGCAGTGTTAAACAGCACCTAAGCACAGAGCAGGATTATGTGGACTCAGACTAAGGCAATGGCTTCAGTGACCCCAGAACACTTCCATACACAGGCCCGTCACCAGCCACAGAGCAAACCTCTAATAAGCAGCGGATACCCAGCGCCTCCATTCACTCTTATACAGACCCTAAAGTCAGAGTACGGTCATACGGGCACCGATACACAAATGGCTTATACGGCCCAACTACCGACCATGATGATACAGAACACAAGTGCAGAGGGCAAGGGAGGGCCCTAGTGACAGACCACGCTTACACGGTGCCAGGCTGTAAACTGCCCTCATTAGTCCCTGCTGTGGTGCTCACAGGAACCTGGGCCGGGCACCAGGGTCATATGGACCTCCACCGCGCAACTCACTGCAGGGACCTGGCATATAGCACCGGCTTGTGGGACACTCTCTGTGCAACACGCCCCAGAGGACGTAAAGGCGGAACGTGCTGAGGCGCGCCTCTGCTCCGGGACACCACAATGTGGAACGTACTCCCAGGGACTGGACTGTGCGACCCCATCCACAAGAGCTGACAGTGCAAAAGCGAACCCAGGGAGCCGGCTTTGTTGGCCGGGCCATGCTGTGGGGTGTGTCTCAAGGAAGCAGACTGTGTAACATGACCCCCGGGCTATCGGTTGTGGACTGTGCTCCCAGGCACCAGACCACGGATCATGCAGTCAGCCACAGACTGTGAGCTGTGATCTCCGGGCCAGCTATGGGACATGCTCCCGGGGACCAGACCTCACAATACGAACCTAGTGACAACACAGCGCAACACGATCTCTGGTAGCAGAGATGGCAGGCTGTGCTCCCAGGGGGAGACACTGTCTATCGATCGTGGACTGTGCTCCCCGGGACCAGACTATGGGCGCCGCTCCAAGGGGCTGTACTAAGTATCATGGACATAGGGGCAACACCATGCGACTTAATCCTAGTGGACAGGCCGTGAGCTGTGCACTCCGGGACTACAGTATGGGACACGATCCCAGGGGTTAGACCACGGAGCTTGCGCCTAGGTGCCTACCAGGCAGTGCCCTGTGAGTTATGCCCTAGGTGACGGACTGTAGACGTTGCTATCAGGGCGCACACTGCGCTGTACTCCTAGGGGACAGGTTGTGAACTGTGTTCTCAGGGCCCAGACTATGTAACACGACCCCTGGGGGCAGAGCATGGAACGGGCTCCTATGTGGTGGGCTGAGCACCCAGGGTCCAGACTATGGTGCTTGGAGGGACCTGACCACGGATGTGCTCCTGGGCCAGACTACATGTTTCCTGACCACACAACTCGCCCCCAGAGACCATACGATGGGACACACTCGAAGGCCCCCTGACCACGGAATGCCAGGCATTCCAGCCTTGCAACAGCTCGTGCGCACCTACAGTGTGTTGGCACACAGCACACGTGAGGGGTCCTCTCCATCCAAGGACCTACAGCTTGTAGGGGTCCGAGCCAGCGAAAGCCTCTCACTCTGACATCCCCGCTGAGCAAACCACCTGCCGTAGTCAAGAAACAGGAACCCGTCACTCCCAGCCCGTGTCCCAGCACTTGCAAAGCCAGAAAGCGCCTAGAGTGGGCTCAGTCGCCCATGTCCCGCTAGACACAGTGCAGGTGACAGTATGGACCGTCCGTCCCCCCCACACTGACTTAAGGCAACCGCTGCTCCCGGGCAACTTTGTCATGTTCACAGTGGTCCACCGGGACTAAGAAACGAGTTACAGACCGGGAGATGCGCCCCATGGTACCGGTCTGACCTCTTTGGGTAGTCCTCCCCCTGACATCCGAAAGCACTGCGAAACCAATCTACTGTCAGAATGTGTGCTATATAAGTAGTAAATACGCGCAATAACAATACAGTGGACTTAATTGCCCTGTTCCCTCCCCCAGCAGGTCTCTTCCCCTCATCCGACATCCCTTCCCCCAGACTGGCTTCTAAATCACAGCAAAAACTCCCTTCATGGTGGACTGGGGGGATTGGGGAAGGGGGTCGATGGGGGTGGTGAGAGAGTCAGGTCACAACCACTTTGTGAGAGGGTCAGGACAAAGTGGTTGTAAGATGTTCACTACGCACAACTGTGCGGTGAATTCCACTAGGCACGACACAAGATCAAAAAGTCTGTCGCTCAACCCCCTCACTCCCGGCCCCAAAGGCAAGCCCTGCGCACTGACCTGTGGGAGTCCCCGTCTCCAGGGAGCAGACCTGCAGGGTCCAGGCCAGGAGGAGGGGGGTGCAGGCAGGCATGCTGGCATGGTACTCCTCGCACCTGTGGCGGAGGTCTCTTGACCTGTGAGGGGGGGTCCCTCCCCTGCATGCTCCCCTGAGCAGAAGAGGAAGGAGATCTCCTGTCCCTCGTGGTCTCTTGATCTACGAGTGGTCTCCGATCCTAAAAAGGGGGAGGGTTCTCCCCTGTCCTGTGTAAAGTGCTGTGTCCCGCGCAGGGTATCCAATGGCTGGGGTCTCCTGTGCCACCGAGGGGGGGCGGTTCTTTCCCACAGAGAAGTCTCCGGCCCGGCAGAGGGTCTCCTGTCCTGAACGGAAGGTGTCCTGTGCAACAGTGAGAAATCTCCCATCCCGCACTGGAGGGCTCCTGTCCTCTAAATACAAGTCTCCCTTCGCCAGGCAGGAGACCTCCGCTTCAAAATAATGTACGTCACGTTGAAATGCGGAAATGAGAGGATTGGAGACGCAAATGTAGCCATACAGCTTCGACTTCCAACCGGGTGCTCAAAGAAACAGAGAGCTGACTAAAGAAACAATTTGAGAGATGTAAAACAAGCTGCATACGCGAAGCTTCATTTTCGTTGCTATGGCAACGAAAGCTTCGCAAGATGGCGGCGGACGGTCCACTGTCCCACGGGCACACACATGCTGTCTGCTATGGACAAATGGCAAGAGCAGCCATGTTTGTCCATGCAGACATGTGCATTCAAGCCCTCGGCAAATTGATTCCAAAAGGTACTCGCAATAGCGAGTGCAGCGCATGCGCTGCTTTCGCTAGGCGAGACCTAAAAAGGAAGACCTGGTTGTCAGTACGACCTTCTTCCTCCTTTTCCTGCCATAGGTATGGGGAATGCACACAAGGGCCTTTTAGGGCTTAGGGCTGGGATTAGGATCGGGAGTTGGTTTTAGGGCTAAGGGCTAGGGCGGGGGAGGGGTTTTAGGGCTGGCGCAGCACCGAGTCTGGCTTAAGGGTTCAGGGCTGGGGTGGGTTTTTTTAAGGGCGGGGGTGGGTGGTGTTGCGCCAGGGGCCGGGTTTAGGGCTCAGGTCCAGGATTGAGATCGGGAGTAGGTTTCTAGATAACGGCCAGGAGTGGGATTGGGTTTGGGGAGAGCAAGGTGAAGCAGGGTTGTGCTGTGGTCCTAGTTTTGGGCTGGGGACTAAGGGGGGGTTGAGCCAGGAGCTGGTTTTAGGGCTCGGGCCTGGGAGAGAGGTGGTTTTTGTTTTTGGGGAAAAACTATTACCACGCATATGCCTTTACCATTTATACCTTTACAACGAAATTCATTGTAAAAACATACATGATAAAAGCATAATTGTTTTAAAATCCTGCATGGTAAAGGTAACGCGTGGTAATGGTACCCGAGTTGTAAAGACATGGGTGTTAAAACGCATTCATGGCTCCATCATACAACCAACACAACGCACCCACTCACCTGTAAGCACTGCATTTTCTTTTACTTTCACCCCGTCAATGTTTTGACAACTGCATACTTCCTTTACCCATTTTTGCAGAGAATCACATTATTTTAAATGGCACAATGACCATTGCTCTGTGCTATCTGCCGAGAGGCCAAGGATTGAATGGGCATGTATTCTGAACAAATTTATGACTTACTGTGAGAAACTCGCACTGCCTTCCAGCTCAGCTTCAAAGCTCTAGATTGTTGTCCATTATTAGCACCTACTCACAACCTGAACTCTAACAGACACCTAGGGATGACTCGGTTCACATGAAGAGCTATAGGAGAGGCTGCACGCAAACTACATAAAGACATAATCCTTGAAAAAGCAAACAGTATTAAGGAGTGCAAGAGTAAAAAAAAAAAACGACACCCTTAGTTTTTACAGTCACTGTTCAGTGTTTTTGTCTGTAAAGTTAAGCTCATGAATATAGGGTCCAAGAGGAACCCGTTTCACTATCTGATTTGTTTAATTACTGCAGAGGCTGAGACGTGGAGGGAGCAGGCCCTCTGGAAGCGGTTCTCTTATTTAATAAAGGAGAAGCCATGTAGTCTGTGCTGCCCGGTCTCTGTACTCTGTCACCTTCTAATTGAACGTCATGTGCTGGTAAAGGTAGAATAACTAGGGAGCTTGAAGGAACATAAATTACAAAATTAGAGCACTTTGTCCATCGCCTCTCATGCCAGGTACAAACCTTCCACTTAGATGGTTTGAGAAAACATACATTGCCCTCAGTACTATGTCATCAGTGTAGGCAGAGTTAATTGCATGGTGACAAAAATCAGTAAACCCACATCAAAGGAAAAATGTGTCTTGCAGTCTCTGCTGTGTTGAGCATAGGTTGTTGTTTCTTAGTTTATTTAAACAAAAGCTTATTTAGAAAGATGTATATTGGTCAGTACATTTTTTTAAATGTCTGGCTTGACAGCGCAGCTGTCGCCTGAACTGTTATGGTCTCCAGAAAAAACTTTAAGATTCAGTACTGAGAGAGGCACTTAGCTTCTGCCAATATGGTGATAACTTATGGGTCGAGACTACTAGACAGCACTTGTGCTGTCTGTTACAAGACCTACTGTAGCCTACCAAGAACTTAGAGGGGCTTGAGCCTGCCCATTGCTGATCATTTGTTAGCTTTCTGGCCACTCAAGTTTTTTAGGTCTCGCCTGACCCAGCGCATGCGCTGGTCTGGCGAGACTTATTGAGAGGGCTCCAAAAAGTGCTACCAGGCCAGCATAGAGCTACAGTGCATGTGCACGGGCGCCGCGCTTTACTGCAATTACTTTCACGGCCGCACGGCCGCTTTGATGTTTTTTTAAAAAAATATTTTTATTGGCATTTTTGGTACATAACCACACACAGAATAAAACATCCTAACAGACAGGTCAGTATCGAGCACCATCCCCACCACGTCCATATCGAGCACCATCCCCACCACGTCCAGGCCGCTTTGATGTTTGATCGTAAATGCGATCACTTTCACTTTCCGCAGGGCCGCTTTGCATAGCCAATAGGGCTCGCTTTTGGGACCTTATAAGTATTTAGTTATGCAACTGTTGCATAGCTAAACACTTATAAGGTCCCAAAGGCAAGACCTATTGGCTATGCCAATGCTTGTTTATTCATGTCCCAGCTTGTCACTCTTGTGTCTGTCCCTCCCATGGAGCATTGCCTTTTTACCATATCTTCACTAGCTCGTATTTCTACTTAATCTGCTTGCTTTTAAAGCACTACTTGTTTTCTTCTGTGTTAAGCACTCCGTGAGAGGACATGTTTTCTCAAGCTGTCTGCTTCATGTACTTTTCTCCCCTCTCTTCTGTCCCTTGCTCTCGTATCTTCTGTGTGCTTCTCCCCGTTCCCTAACTATTGCACTCGCTCATTTGCTTCCACACACCCGTGCCCTCCTTCTCTCTCTTTTATTGCTTCCCCTGTCCAGCGCCCAGTGTTACTTTCACCAAACCCCATGTTGATTCAGCACCCTACTTCTGTCTTCCGTTGCTTAACCCCACCCACCTTTAATTATTATTATTTTTTTTTTAAATCGCTATTGCGCATTTTCTTTTCTTTTTAGTTACTGATCGAACTCGGATTGGTTACTAAAAAGAACAAAAAGTGGGCATGTCATTTTGTAGGCACATGAAAGCATTGTGTGCCGGCCTACAAAATTAGGTTGGTGGCAGCGTTAAAGGGTTTTAACCCCTTGTGTGCCACGCCCTTTCCCCGCCCTGTGCTGGCCGTTACATTAGCGGGCGGGGTTCATGACGAGCTGGACTCGTCATGGGCACAGCGCAACCGCGGCCCATGACGAGTCCAGCTCGTCATGGGCACACAAGGGGTTAAAAAACTTTTACTTACCTGCACAGCATTGGAATTCTATACAGCATGGCTAAAAACACTGCAAAGTCAGTAGGTCGCAAATGCATTTTCTATCGGCTTTACAATGCTTGTTTCTAAAACGTTTGGTTGGGCAGAAGGGGCGTGCTTCTGCGGAAAAAGACGCCTGGCATTGGAGGGATTATGTTCCATACAGTAGTCCTGAGTTGGTTATGATGACACGCTAATGATCAAGGCTATAAGCCTAATTGGTTCTTTGGGAAAAGTTAGGCTGCAACAAAGGCAGTAGTTGTGACACATTTATTGTGAAAAGCTTATGCTAAATCTACTTGTCTTTTAAGAGAGAATTGTTATTCTACTGTGTCAAAACCTCTAGACTGGTGCTTTGTAAAATTCAATTTCAAGGATTGTTGTTTTGATGACCCAGGATGACAAATGCTGGGGGAAGAAGATTTACACTGTATGATAATTGCTAGTTCTTTTTAGGACAGGTTGTACATTGTTTTATCAACTGTAGTGCGAACAGATTAGTAAAAATATGCTCAATACAGAAGACCTGAATTGGTTATTTTTGCAAGCCATTGATAAACTCAATTGGCCTGATTGGTTTAGTGCAAGAAATTGTGTCTAATGCCATCCATCTGATCTTTTTATTTTGAAAAGTTATGACAATAGGCCTGACCTTTTTATTGAGAAAGCATACGTTCAAGCCAATATGCGTATACAGGTGTTTTATTATTGTACGTTGGGAAAGCCTGTAGACAGGTATTTTGTTATATAACATCTCAAAAATTACTAAAGTAGGTAGGTAAGGGCTTTAGTATTGGTTTCCTCCCTTTGACTGATCCTGGGAGAAGAACATTTGCATTATGGAAATAGGTCCTCCTAGGAGGGTTTGTATATTGTTAGCCAACTGAAAATCTGAACATATTTGTAATTTAACCCTATGTGTACATCAAAGAATATTTTAGATCTGGCATGAAAGCTTTAGATGTCTGGCAGGAACTTGTAATTTAAATAAAATCTTTAAAATTGCAAACATACACAAAGGGGCAGTTTTTTCTATTTTCTATTGTTATTTTTTATTTTATCTGTCATATGCTTGGTGATTTTGTGTTTGGCACCTTTTTCCATTTGTGTCAGTTTTATTGTATTTAGGTGAGTGGGTAAATGCTAGAATTAGTTGATGGTGGATGAATGAATGCATGAGTGCAAGATTGAGTAACAGAAAACAAGCCTGCGTGATTGAGAGGCTAAACGCCCCAGTGACTGAAGAGGTGCTTTCATTTATAGGCCTGTCATTTTATTGTTGCAAGTGCTTGTTTGGCATAAAATGTCTATGCTGTCAGTCAACTGCACTGCTACTGTAGCACTTCAGAGGAGATGAGTTATTTAGTGGCTACTCCAAATAAAATGCTTCCCTGTTACAAAACCACCATTATTATTTGAAGAGGTGACTGTGCAGTGTACCTATACAATTTCGGACATAGAATTTCATGTATCAAAAAACAAGTACATATATGGATAAGGTGTTAGGGTTAAGGGGATATATACACACACACACACCACTCTGTTATGGTTGGGTCAGAATTTCCATATGAAAATTATTTTTTGCTTCTTTAATAACTTGGGCGCCATTTGAAGAATCTGCATGGTGTTCCAAGAAACAATTCATCCACTTTGGCTCCTTCATGGAAAGGTTTGCGCTGATCCATTACGTCGGGCCAAGGAAAAGGGGTAGACAAAAGTGTTATTTCACATGTTAATTTCCATAGCAAAGTTTGTTCTTTGCTTTAAAAAAATGGCTAAACAGAATTATACCCGATTTAGCAAAAAGTTAGAACTTTACGCAGAAAACACATTTTCTGTTTTTTGGTGTAAATACGTCTAGACGTTATTTGAGAAGTTAACTATTAAAAAGGTGCTTGGGTGGTTTTTTAGGGGTTTGAACACGAATATAAAGTTACAGATATATGGACCTTTTGGTGTCTAAATATGCACTGATTGGTCCACTCATATTGGATGGGCGGATCCTTTATTACTGGTGACAACATGGAAAATATGTTGTAGCAGCAATTACAGGACTCTGTAATGCAGTTCCTGAGTCCTGAAAAAAAAATCAAATGCCATATAAATGTGCAGATTGGGCACAACTTGACACCCATGGCCATGTGTGGGGGTCCCTGTTAGATCTGGGGGTCTCTAGTTGGCAGGGGTAGGTACCACTGTCCAAATAGGGACCCTTGCTTCTAGTCAGGGGGTTACACTCTTTAGATAACCCCTGCTCACCCCCTTGGTAGCTTGGCACGAGCAGACCGGCTTATCAGAGGCAATGCGTAAAGTATTTGTACCAACACTCACAGTAACTCAGTGAAAACACCACAAATGGACTCCACACTAGTGTAGATAAATAAAGTACTTTTATATAAACCACACAAGACCAAAACGACAAAAATCCAACAAACACAGTTCAAGAATATGGTTTCTAAAGAGTTCTTATCTTAGCGACAAAATAATCCACATTAGCGTTGATTTTAGCCAACAGTACCTGGTGATGCGACAAAAGTTCCTAGCGGCGCTCAGGAGTCTCAAAACGAGCAACAGCGTCAGACCTGAGACCCTGGGGAGGCGATGCGACAACCCCGCTGCACGCAGCGGGCGTGTGCGACGAATCCGGTCTGTATGGGGAGTGAGGCGATACTTGTATGGATTCCAAGGTGTAGCTTCTCCGGTAGAAATGTACTCGCAAAGACACGATGCGACGAAATACGGCCCGCTAACGAGCGGTGTGACGATTTTCGATGGCTCTGCGACGATGTTCGCAGCGACTAAATGTGGCCCGTTAACGAGCGGTGCAACGATCTCCCTCAGTGGCGGCAGGCTCTACTACGATACTCGCAGCGCTGGGAATCTTCCCGCTCCGGGGGGCGATGCGCTCCGAAGATGAACGCGGCGTTGACGTTGCAGCGGCGACAGGCGCTGCGACGATCTTCGCGGCGACGGAAATTTTCTCGCTAAGCCGGTGGTGCGTGAAAAAGTTGCAGATCTTTTACTTTCTTTTGGTCAGCTTCCCAACAGCAGGCACAACTTCCAGAGGCCCCACAATTGGAGCAAGCACTCTAGGAAGGGCAGAACTCACACAGCAGAGTTCAGGGGGAAGCTGGGGGTGAAGTCCTTTTTGTTCCTGGGACTTCTTAACAGGAGGCCAGCTCTACTCAGGCCCTTGGAGATTCCTTCAAGCCAGGGGACACAGCACACAGCAAAGTCCTTCCCCTCTCCTTGGCAGCAAAGCAACTGCAGGTCAGCCTTACAGCAGGTCAGTCCTTCTTCTTCAATCTTCCAGCTTTCTCCTTGGCAGAGGTTCCTTCTTGATTCCAGGATGATCTAATTTTCTATAGTCTGGGTCCCAATACTTATACCCCAAAATCCTTTGTCCTCTGAAGGCAGAATGGCCTTGGCCTAGTCAGAACCAGTCCTGGAGCACTCAGTTTACTTGGTTTCTTCTTTCCTTTGAGACAGAGGGGCAGGGTCGTCAGCCGCCCAGCAAGGGGGTGGAGTCAGCATTGTGGAAGGCAGGCACAGCCCTATTCAGGCCCAGGTGTTACTCCTCCCACCCATCTACAGGGGAATTTCCCTATTCAGCCCTGGGCTGACTCATTCAGCCTCTGGGAGCCACCTCTGTCCCTGTCACTCACAAACCAGACAGTCAATTCACAAACCGGCCAAGGCACACAAAGGGCAAAAAAGGAAACCGCCACTTTCTAAAAGTGCTGTTTTCACACACAGGATTTAAAAAACATCTTTCCTAAAAGATGTGTTATTAAATTCTGAGTTCAGGGATACCAGACTTTAATTTTCTATCTTGCTCCTATGGGAAGATATGCAGGTAAACATTATACTCAGCATTCCCCATTATAACCTATGGGCAAGATAGCCTTTCAATAGTGAAAAACGAAAATGGCTGTAATTCACTACCAGAGCATGTCACCTACACCAATACATGCTCTACCTTTCCTATACACTGCACCCTGCCCAGGGGGGTACCTAGGGCCTTCCATAGGGGTGTCCAATGTGTACAGAAAGGGAAGGGTTAGGCCTGGCCAGTGTGGACACTGGTCAGGTCAGCATGGCAGTTAGCAACTGCACCCAGGCACTGCGGTGGCAGGCCTGTGACACCATTTTAGGGCTACTCCTGTGGGTGGCACAATCTGTGCTGCAGGCCCAATAGTAGCATTTGAATCACCAGCCCTGGCACACTCAGTGCACTTTACTAGCGGCTAACGGGTGAAACAAATATACCAATCATGGATAACTAATCAATATAACAATTTACCTAGGGAGCACTTGCACTTTGACACTGATCAGCAGTGGCAAAGTGCCCAAAGCATCTAAACCAGCAAAAACGAAATCCAGCACAGCCTCAAAAATACAGGAGGTAGAGGCAAAAAGTCAGGGGAAACCACGCCAAAGATGCCAGGTCTAACAGTCCCCAAGTGACCCCAGCCCTGTTAAATGAAAATAAAACAAAATCAGGTTGTGGTACCCAGCAAGGTAGCCCCATGTGGTACTAGGGTTGCAATCTGGGGTAAAAATAAAAAGCATCTGGTTATAGGCCAGACCCTGTGCCAACTGCCATTATGCAGGTTGTAGACTGTGTGCAGTGGCACACAGCCTATAATACCCCCCCCCCCTCATAGCACACAACCTAAGGTGTGCCCATTGGGGGTCGGGGGGGGGGGGGCTTTGGCCACTTGATTTGAGTTGTGCACCCACATAAGGAGTTGGCCGCCTCTTCTGGTGTTTGGTGCAGAGTATGGCCTCCAGTGACGCCCTGTGAACCCCCACCCCCAACTGCGCACAGCCAAAGGCTCTGCACAGGCCCAGACTGGGAAAACAAAACAGCCCAAGCAATTTTGTCAGACCAGCACCCGGGGGGTGGGGGCTGCCAGTGTGAAGCACGCTGCTTTTGTTACTGGTGGCCTATATTGCAGCTCTTCTGCAAAACCGGTCCCCAGTAACAAAACCGGCCCCACCATCTCAAAACCAGCCCCCACCCTTCCAGCCTCCCGGGGAAATGCCCGGTACAGCCAGACCGGCACTGGCTGTGCACAGTGGGGGGATGGATGCTTGTGGGGCATGAGCACTGCCTGGCCTTACGTTGGGCTCCTACCGGGGTAGCAGGGGGGGAGTTGGACACAGGGCCTGGCCAGACATCATTCCTCATGGCTGACCGCAGTACTAGAACCCAATATCGTGATACCCAGGGAGGTACAGCAGTACTGAAAAGCCTTTGAAAACCAAATAGATGGGTCTGGTCATGGTCCAAAATTGTGCAGCCAACTGTCTCACTGCAGACTGCAGTCTGTGTGAAGTTGGGGTTGCCTGCAGTAGTCTGCCCAGTGAGTCAAACCAATGCTGTGCATGGCAGGCTAAAGGCCATAGGGCTTGAGAGCCTGTGGATAGGTTGGTTTAGGTCCTGGCTGGAGATGGGCCATCACTCCGCTGCGCACCACCAAACGCCTTGCGCAGTGGTGGGTTGGGTGCCTGCTGGGTGTTGGGTTCAGGGCCTGGCTCGATGGAAATTTCAGAGATTGCTTCGATCTTCTCTTCCCCAAATTGAACAAATTAAACAACACACCAAGTGTGGACCTAATACACCATATGTGTACCTAGTACTCCTTATAGTAGGGCATGAAGACTTTGTGGTGCGGATTGTTTTCCTGCTGTTCTTCCACAGCATGCCTTTTTGTAATGCAACCTTTAGAACTCCTTGTCATACTTCAACTTAAGTTGTCAATGCATAGTTGGCATATTAAAGGAGTAGTGTCCTGTTTTTCCATTGCTAAGGATTTGTTTATACATCCGGTAGGTGACTCTGCATGCTTTTTGATTCTTCTCCCTGGCAGTATGGGTGAATATCACCCACAAATCGGACTGCTTCTCCTTCTCACCACCCTCTCCTTGGCATTGGACTTTCTATTCCTCCTCCTCTGGAGTGGCAGGCAGGGGCCAGGTAGCACTCCTTCTCCAGATTAAACCATAGTGGAGATGCCTGAAGCTCTGAGTAGCAGCAGCATCTGATGAGGCCTCTTGCTCTTTACCAAATGGTGGATATGTTTGCTGTTGCCAAGGAGTAGGCTCTGTTTGTGTGGTGAGAAGGGAGACAAACTCTCAGACAGTGAGAAGCTCAGAACACCTTTTAAAATATTAAATAGTGTAGAGACTACACAGAAAGTTCTTTGCTCCTTCTTAGGGGTACTGGATCTGTAGTCTCATGAGACAGCCTGCGGAGTCATTGCACTAAACAAGGCTGAGTTTCTACAGCCCCCTAAAATTTGATTATGGTGCCGGGGGAAGCGCTGGAAAAGGCCGCAGAGTCCGCTTTAACAATCCGGTTGAACAGTGTTCACTTGCTAATACCCAAGTACATTCATTGAAATAATGTATAATCTCTTTCCTGCTGTTCGGGCCGCGAGGCCATGTAGGTTACAAAGGGGACCAAATATCTATTGCCCTATTTTTGGCAAATGCAAAAGGAACAGATGAGTGTCGGAATGCTGACCAAATCAAACATTCACCCCCAGTCACAGATCTGGGTTAAATCCATAGCTTTTTTTGTTCGCCATGCCATTGCAGTTCGGATCCAGCCATATGCCCTGTGCTCCATGGGAACAGTCCAGCCCGAACTGCCAGGTCAGGTCCTCCCTGGACCAGAAATAAGCATCTTGGGCCCAGTTTCGGGGTATCAAACCTCATCAGCCAGGCTAGCTTGAATCCGGTAGGTTACAAAAGGGGTCCAAATATCTATTGCCCTATTTATGGCAGGCATCAGGGATCCGTGGACCAGCATTTTTCCAGTTCCTGGCATTATGCAATATCATTTAACCAGCAACCTATCCTGCGCCCACAGTGGTTTGCCACCGCCTCTATTCCCCACAAGCGAAACAACTAACATAGGTGGAGGGGGTAGGGCTGAAGGAGAAGTGGGAAGACCTGGGTTGGGGCAAAAGGTTAAAAAAATGTGTGTTCTCATTATAGCACTCATATGAAAATTTTACATGGAGCTACATCAAAAACGAATTACGACATCAAAAAAAGGAAATGGGACATACAATTATAAAAGGCACATAGTTAACACTTAAATATTACTAGGCAAATTGCAGATTTCGTTTTAAAAAAAAAAGTTAGAAATTAAGTAAATTTATTATTTTAATTTTAAATGATTGTTTGTGGAATAAATGATTAGGCGCTTAACAGGTCAAAATAATGGTGAGATGAAAATATTGAAGAAGAATTAGCAAGATCCGCCTGACTGAATAACAACCATGTGGTTTTTAAATTTTTATCATAAAATAAGTAACTAGATCATGAAGCACCCGGTTCTTTGGCAGAATTGCCACTTATAGCAAGAAAATAGAAGCTGTAGTTACATTTTAGACAAAGCATTAAGTTCTACATCTGTTTTGATTTTGTGCACTTTGTGGCTTTAGTGTAGGTTAAAAGATGTCTGCTTCTCTCAACATAAGGAGCTATGTAAGAGTCTCTGTCACTCACATGAACCTAGTTACAAATCAAAAGATTGCTGGACATTGGAGGGTTGGCACACTGCTGGCGGGACAGGGATCCTCAGTGCAAAGAGAACCGAGTGGTGAGAAAGTGATATGGGGTTACTATGCCTGAAGGTGCTGGGTAGAGAGAATGCATCTGGAAGCAGGGGACTTATCTGCATTTATTGCTCTCCTCTGGCCACATGCCTGCATGGTAATGTGGTTATCGGACATTAATATGGTGTTTGAAGAGTAGGGATTTTAATTCCTTTCTCATGTGGGGGAGGGGGGATGCTTAACATTTTGTTTGGAACAATGTTTCAAATCCTTGGAGCACAGCAGGGCTATTATCTGGTTTTCCATTTCTTAGTGTAGGAATGCAGCTGCTATGGATTTAGTTTAAACCTGAAGATGTTTCCAGCTTTAATGTCAAGTAGGGTGGAGGTCTGTAGTGGGCTACCTTGGAGATGCTGCAGCAAGTTTTGGTGGTGGTACAATTAGACAGATCTAGCCATTCGATTACTGGAATTATTGTGCAGAATTTGGTAAAAGCTTTAGTGAGTTGTGCCGCTACTTTAAAAACATGCATTTCAGGGGTGCCAGGATGCCCACAGTAAGGGCATTCCCTCAGTTGAGCTGGGACAGGGCTGGTGCTGGGACAGGAAATCTTAATTTTTCTCCTGGGAGAAATTGTATCAATCTATGGAGCAGAGACCGCTGAAAGCATGTGATCCTGAGAGGAGCCTTGGACATCCAGACTGATTTGTAGCAGTGCAGGTCTTTATATGGTTGCTGTCTTGACTAGAGGTTCCCTGCGTTGATCTAGGCATCTGGTGTGTATCTATAAATACTAATTTCTTGTGGCCAGTAGGACCAGCTGGAGTTCCAGTTATACATTGAAAATAATTGGTGACAGAATGAATCCCTGAGGTATCCGATAGCTTACTGGGCTAGGCTCAGCTTGGGCCTGAGGGTGTCGTTTGGCAGTTTTACGGTCTGTTCTTCAGTTAGGATGATCACCACAGTATTTTGGTGTCACTGAAGCAGGGCTTGATCTTGGTCCATAATGGAAAGTTAGTAGGAAGGGGAAGCAGGAGGAGAATGCGAGCATTGTTTTTGTTTGAGATCTGGAGGGTTTCACAGCCACTTGGATGATGACAACCTCTGTGCTAAGGTGGGAAGCTGGATTGACATTTCTGCAAGAAAGGGTTAGACTTGATTTTGTTGTGAAGGTGGTTAGTGATGCTATTAATGATGGTTTTTCCAAGCAATAGCAGGTAAGGGATTAGTTAATACTTTGCAGGGTCATCTGGGTCTTGATTGAGTTTCTTGAGGAGAGACATATGTCTCAATTTGAGAATGCCATGAAGTTCTAGGCAGGTTGATGGAACCGCAAAACTTGCATTGAAACTGGAGGTTCTGATTTGTCCCAAGACCTGAACAGGTGCATTAGTTTGGAGAAAAATCTAAATGGCTCATTAATTCCTCTTTTGGTAAATTATTAAAAAGATGAAAATATTTTTCTTAGATGATTATCACTAAAAAAAGAAGTACCGACCTAGGTTGGAATCCTGGGTCCTATGGTATTGGAAATTGTAAGAATAAAAAGAGCTGCAGTGCTGTCTTCTCTCTACCCTAACCCTTAAAGATAAATGCATTTATCATGGGGCAAGAAAGACCGCGCAGAGTGTAACAGTTGAAGAGGATTAGAGGTGTGGATGGTGGGGGTAGGTGAGGGGGTGCTTGTGCTGCAATGATGGTAGGGAAATCAACAGCAGGAGTAATATTAAACAAGCATTTGCAATGCAATCGGTCTCGCCTTTGGGATCTTGTATGTATTTAGCTATGCAGCACATTAGCCTGGGTGCTGAAACATCTACTGTTCTTTAACATAGAGGAAAAGTAAACACCAAACTGCGCGACACACCAGGTATGGGAACACTTGGAGAGAAATATAGCCTTTCAGCAGGAAATGGTATAGTCCAAAGCTCTGTATTTAATATAAAATCTGGGCCTTCGGTGGTCACATCACTGAAAATACAATATTTGAAAAAAATATTATAGTCTACGGGTGCTCGTGGAAGACAATTTCTATGGACTAGTATCTAGAGAATGCTAAAGTGATTATGGTATTTTACTATCTGGAAAATTAAATAGAGGCAGTTGCCAGAAAAATTTTAAAAAAAGAAAGTCCCTCAGCAGAAAGCAATTCTGGTATTTTACAGACCTCTGATGGTAGTTTTCTATCAAGACAGTTAAATAGAGACAGTTGAACAGAAAAAAAGTCCCTAAGCGGAAGCAGACCAATCCTAGGGCTGATCTCCAGAGCCCACAAAGTACATACACATATAAGTATATCATAAGTATATACTAAAGTATATACAAGAGGTCTCGACCTAAAAATGGATAAGGTAAATATGGGGTTAACGGGTTCCTCAAAGAGGAAAGATAAGAGAATTGATAGAAACGAGAACATGAGAGAGCATTCTAGACCATAGTGAGTTAGGAGAGAGATGGACTACTCCTGAGAGCCTGATTACTGTTCAAAGAAAAGCCTTGAAATTGAAGTGTATATCACGATTAGAGGAAACCAGACTATCTTCCGAAATTATGAAACCTTCGGTTTTGAGAATCGGATGATTCTGACTAGTCATCACATGCAACCCTGTTTAGTCAAAGCGTATAACCCACGCCACAGGTTCGTGTTGACCCGCTTTCGGATGGATATTTTTCACCATCTGATTAGTTTCCCGACCATTAATAATTGGTCACTCGCTGGAACCATTGGCGGCCTGGATCCGCAGGGACCCAATAATCCAGGGGATGCGTTGGACGTTGGAGTGGGAGGACCGCATCTCCCTCTACGCAGACGATATTTTATTGTATCTGACTGCTCCGAGGCGGTCCTTGATTGTGGCACTGGATATCCTCACTGCTTTCGGTTGATTTTCCGGTTATTCGATTAACTGTAGTAAGTCCCTGCTTTTTGTGGTGGCAGGGGTGCCGCCGGGCCCACCGAAGGGGTGTCCAATACAAATACGCACTGATGGCTTTCAGTACCTGGGAATCTTTCTTTCCCTGGATCCTTTACTTCGTTATACCCAGAATTTACGTCTCCCTTTGGTCAGGCTGCGGAAAGACATACTTCATTGGAAATCTCTTCGCCTTTCCCTACTGGGAAAGGCGGCCCCTTTTTAACCCCTTCGGTGCTCATGACGGAATGGTTCCGTCATGACCCACGGTTGAGCTGTGCTCATGACGGAACCATTCCGTCATGACCCCGCCCGCGCAAGATTCCGCCAGCACAGCGGCGGAATCTGCGCAGCATCGAAGGGGTTAAGATGTCTTTGCCTCGGTTTCTATATGTTTTGCAGAACTCCTTGGACCCAGTCCCGGCTTCATATTTCAGGGAAGTAGAGGGCCTCCAGCGAAATCTATTGTGGGAAGGAAAGCCAAGCATCGCTCTTGGTAAACTCTCCCAGCATTGGTATGATGGTGGTATTGGCCTCCTCGATATTAAAAACATAGACAGATGGTTGCTTTCTGGTGGGAACTACAATATAGCTCTTAATTCCAAACCGCGACGTTTTCCACTTACGGGCCCCACCAAGCACTCAGTACATGTGTGGCACGCAGCCTCTAAGGGCCTGGGTTGGGATCAAAAACTTACCCTTGCGACACCACTATGGGGCTCGGAACAGCTGGGTGGTTTGAGGAAAAGTAAGGGGTTTGACAAATGGGACCTAATAGGCCTCTCACGCATTGGTGACCTATGGGACAAGACCGACATTAAACCATTCTCGGCACTGCAGAAGCAATTTGACTTAGCTGACTCGGAGTACTTTCGCTATACGCAGGTTAGGCACGCCCTGGGATCCCGTTTGCAGCGTGGAACTGCCCCTCCATACTCCTCCCCATTCAAAGATGGAGTTTTAGACAGTCACATTCCAGACAGGACTATCTCGCTAATATACAAAAAGCTCATTAATACCATGCCAGACCCTCTCCACGCACTTCGAGAGAAATGGTCCAAAGATGGTATTGAAATGGACGACGAGGAATGGCAGGACGCCGTGTCCTCGCCCAGAGTAGTTGCTATACCTGCTCGCCTCCGACTGGTCCAGTTTATAATCCTCCTTAGAGTGTATGTGACTGGACCTCAGCTAGTACGGTTGGGGAGATCGGATGGGAGTGAGTGCAGACGGGGGGTGCGGTCAGGAGGCCACTTTTATGCATATAATTTGGGAATGCAACTCAATACAATCTTACTGGCGCCTCATACACAACGCAGCCTTGTCCACACATCTTCGGCTAGAAGCCCGCAGATGCTTATTGAATATATGGGAGCCGAATGACCTTAATACCTACATGATACAGTGGGCTACTTTGGGGCTTATGATTGCCAAGAGAAATATTGCTCAGCGGTGGGGGGCATTACTCCCGCCTACAGTGCGAGACTGGGAGAAAGACTTGGACTGGTCAATGTTCCGGGAGAAAACAGTGTTTGTGTCCTGAGGTGTTTAGCCATGTGTTTAGCCATGCAACAGTTGCATAACTAAATACTTATAAGGTCCCAAAAGCGAGACCTATTGGCTCTGCCAATGCTTGTTGCTTGCTTGCGTGAGGAAGAGAAGTAAGAGGGGAACTTAGCATCTCACGAAGCTCTTCCGTGCAGTAAGGGAGGGGGAGGAGCGGGTGAGGGAGGGGGAGGAAAGCCGGCCATGCGAGGAAAGGAATGCTAGAAACCAGGATAGCAGCTGTGCGCGTGCACGACATCGCGAACGCAAGCTGGAGGCCTGAAAAAAGCCACTAGGTTAGCACTTCCAAAACCCGCTATAAGCGCTGGCTCAGGCGACACAAAAAAGGACCTTTGTGAGCCAGACAAAAAAAGGGTGTAAAGGCAATTTTTTTTAGATGAAAGGCATTTGCCAGATTAAATTCAACAACTTCAGAAAGTCCCTCATTTTGAGAAAGAAAATATCAAGAAAGCTTGTTCAAGGAAAGTGTTTCTGCAGACCACTTTTTCAGCATCTGGGCTGTGTGAAATTGGATTATTATTTGGAGCGGGTGAATGTTCACCCCAAGTCAGTCACAACCCTTCTCGGGGTGATCCCTCAAAGTCTCTTAATTAACCTGAGCTAAACTCCCTGGTAGTTATTGCACACAGGAGACCAGCTTAACTTAGGGCAATGTGTAGAGTATTTGTGCGGTGCCAAAACCGCTCTAAAATCAAAATGCAAAACAATAAAAATCCCAAATTGAATTAGAAAAAAAGAGTAAAATGTAATAAACTGAGTGACACCAAAATGACGAAACTCCACTAAGGGGAACCAAAGCTATGATTTAAAAAAAATGTTAAGTAGAAATAACAGCACAATGCAGCAATTATAGTCGATCGTGGCAGACCTAGGCACTAGTTGAGGCTGACCACGATGGAGTGCGGGTCAGATATACCAACCAGGTTCGTCCAAGTCAACAAGTTTACCTTTTTACTTAGACTTTTTAGTCCCAATCCTCCACAGGAGTACACTTCTAAAGCCTCACAAGACCTCAGGGGAGGCACTTGGAGACTCAGAGTGTCAGGCAGAGGCCAACTTAGTGTCCCAGGCAGCAGTCCAGGCGCCACTGTTAGGCTGGGTCCTTTCAAGTAAAGGCCTCTTGCAGCTTGTTGTCTCCTTGTAGCCACACAGTAGTCAGCCAACTGGCCCTTGCAATCTACTTCTTTGACCTGGATAAAAGAGGCAGCAGGTCCAGTCGTTCAGCCTCCTCTGAGATCACAGACAGCTGGTCCAGTCCTCTTCTGATCTTTTCCAGGTCAACAAAGTATTCTGAAGTTGGCATCTGGAGTTGCCACATTTATGCATGGCTCGAGCTAGTTGATGGTGTGACTCCTACCCCCGCCCTAATAAATGGGGTAAATGTTCCTAGGCATTGGCCTACCTTCTTTTGCAGTACTTTGTTTGCCTTACTGCAAAGAGGTCACAAATGCAATGTGTCACGGTAAATCCAAAATGGCGAAAGTCTTCTGCCACACTCGACTTGGGCTGTGAAGGCCAGGGGTGTTCGCGGGAAGTGTACTATTGTAATCCTAGTGTCTGCCCACATCTAAGAATAAAGTCCAATTTGAGGCAGGCACCTCAACCCACAACAAACCCAAAGGGTGAAGTCTGATAGGACAATAGCAGGGTCCTCCAGCAACCTGAAAGGCAATACACAAGGATGGTCTTGGCACCCGGCTCTCTCCCTTTCAATCTCTCCCTTTCAAGTGGTCCCCCAAATGTTTCATGTGGCTTAACAGGCCTGCAAAGCAGGATTTAATGCTGTGGTTTCAAAAGGAGGTCCACAGTTTCCCCTGTTCTGCTGAACTCAGAGGAGTCCTCTCTGACCATTCAGGTCAGACTATTGTTTGCTTTTGGGAGCCATTTCACACCCATTCAAGGTAAATTACTGGTTGGTAGAAACTGTTGAGCCAATTCAAAGTAGCCCCCAGGAACTTCAGACAGAGAAAATGTAACTTTGTAAAAGTGACTGCTCCTTAATATTTATTAAAAATCAGACTCCACAATTGACTTGGATTTTTAAGAACTTTTAAAGTAGTTCATTATTTTTCTAGCTGGTCCCATTGCTGACATACAGCATTAGGATTTAATATTGCTGCCAAGTGTTTACTGATGGGCCCGCCAGCCTTCCTCCAGTAAAAATAGCTGTTGGGTGTTAGACTCTGTAAAGACGTGTAGAAATTTAATGTCAACATGTCCTTCTTTTAAATACCATGCACCCTGCTTTCTGGGTACACTGCCTGCATAAGGGTTCGTTTTTAATATTTAAAAGGGAGATTTTGACCTGTCAAATGGGTTTATTTTGACATTTCGAATTGCAGTTTGTACACTGCTGCAGTCATATGATAATGTTAGGCCTGAAGCCATGCTTGGACTTACCTATAGGGAATGGCACCATAGGTTCTGCATTTCCCTAGTGATATTTCCCTTCCAGGCCCTTCAGTGATTTATTTTTTTATTTTTTACCTAATACTGGGGACTGATGATCCCTGTGATACACAAGACATGTCTGGCTTTTAAAGTCGACTAGTAGACCTCCAAAACTTCATTGAATTACCTCTTTTCCTAAGCTTTCTGACTGTTATACTTGCTCATTCTGGCACAGTAATGCACAACCTCTCAATTCAGCTTTAGCTATGAACATACCTTTCTGAATAGTGTTTTTTGGCGTTTAGTCGGAGATCTGCTCCTAGTTTCAGATATGTGGCTTGTTCTCATCTCTGTAAGCAGCGATCTTGTTTGGACTTCTTGTGAGTGGTATACAACTTTTTCATTCCTTGGGTTTTCTCTCGTAAGTCATTGTTATCAAGCGTGCAAGTCTAAACTGATTGAATTGAGGTGAATGGCTGCTACAGTGTTGCATGAATTGATTTGCATCAGTAAAAGCACAAACCTGTAACAGTAGTGTACTATTCACCCCAAGCCAACTGCTAACCCCATCCCTGGTAGAAGGTTGTGAATATTATTTTCATTCATCGGATGTTTACAAAGGAATCAAATACTGAAGGTGCTAACGACTGAAGAGAAGACAAAGGAAGTAGGTATTTCACAATCTAATAAAAATGTTCATGTGTGATAAACCTGGAGCACTGATGCAGGAGCATACACATAACTTCAACGTCCAATCACAATCGCCTTCTTTCGTTCACCTGCCCACACCTCTGATCCTACAGCTCCAGATGAACTCTCCTGTTCCCCTCGCCTCTGGGTCTGACCCATGCGTCCTGGAGTCAACAGCCAGCCTCTACCTCATACCCTTTTACTGCAGCCCCGAAGAGCCACCACATAACTATTCTTGGCATCACAGTGTGCTATATGAGCTGCTCCCCTTCCTTATGTTCCATCATCTCCATGGTATAAGAGATGCGCTCTCCAACCCCCTAAAGTAATTGCCAGGACCCTCGGCCCAGAAACCACAGTTCAAACAAATGCTTCTCTCGGCAAACCAGAGACTGGAGCCTTTCAAACAAATGTTTAGGGTGCTGCCTCAGCCATCACCCCCAGACCTGACATTACCACCCAACAAAAGACAAGAAGAAACAGCACCATGTATTCTGGCCCAGGGTTGGTTCACTGGGGCGAAAGAAATCGCAAGTGCAGGTGATTGGGACTCCTATGCCCAATACCTAAAAAGAATCGAAGTCATCCGCTCTCAAGTTTTCCCATATCCTATCTCCGTTTTCTCCGTCTCTCCACCTATACTTCCCACTCATTTCCACTCCATGTTCACCTCACCCTTTCCCTCAACTCCATCCTCTCCATCACTCCTCCTTTTAACTCTCCTTCTTCCAACACCCCTACCCGACCCCCACTATTCCCTCCCTCAAACCTTCTCCTCCAACCTCTCACTCTCTTTCACTTCAGGCACGCCCTCCCATATGTCTTCCTCCTACCTCCTCGCTTTTACTTCCACGCACCATCAGCATCTCTCCCTGCCTACCCTCACAGCGCTCCCACTCTACACACTTTCATTTCCTCGTGACATCTTTCACCTGAGCCCTTCATCAGTCTACCTCCTACCTTTCTTCCTCCTCTGTGTGTCCCTCCTCTCCTGTCATTTTCTTCCTGTCATCTCTGTCCTCCTCCCTCTCTGAGCTCTCCCCACTTCTCTCCCACCTTTCACAACTACCCCCCCCCCCCTCCCTCCTCCTTTATATTCACTGCTTCCAACTTGTTTTTGAAAAACAAACTTTTCAGATTATGGCCAGAATCGCAGAATGCCCTCAAAAGTGCGCTGCCTTCACTTCAGCTGCTGCACATGTGGTTACTTGGAAGGCAGGCAGGGATCTCATCATAAGGTGGGTGGGTGGGCCTCCCCCAGGGTAGCAGAGACCAGCGCCTACGCTGACTTGGAGGTCTTTGGGACAGCCCATTGAACTATAAATGACACTGAAAATGTTTCAGCATTCAACGCTATCTCTACACTAAGAGGGAGAAAAAAAGTTACTGGGAGCTTAAAGTTTTGGAGGATTCTGACTCTGGGCAGGTGCTTCGACATCAGTTGTCCTAAGTTTATCCACTCACTAGCTAAACTAGATGACCTTGACATGCCCTGACATGCACATCTTTTTCAACCATATGACTAGGTGACGAGCATGTTTTAATCCGCAAAGAAGAACTGCTGATGACACTCTCTTGGGTCGGTGGAACTCCACAAGACCCATCCATCCTCCCGTAGAGACATCCACTGGGGAAACGCACACAACTTTGAAACCAGGATCACATGGAGAAGTGGCACTGAATATCGAAATACTTTACCCGTGGGAATCGCACAGATAATGGAATAAAATTACACTAACACAGAGACAGGGAAAACTCACAGGAGCATGGAAGGCTGGGACCCCGGGGGAGGGACAGAGGCAGGTTTGGTGGAACTCTGCCATTCACTCCAGCAAGTCCTCGTGGGTGCCTGTGGAGGGTGTGTTTCTTAGGCTGAATCCCTGGTGTGTACTGTTGTTTATCACCATGCCCTAGCATTAGCGCTGTATGTGGGGTTTGGGGAGGGGGGAGGGTTTTGCTGCTGCATCCCCCCCAAAAGAACCATGCTGAAGTGCTGAATTTCATAAAGTGAATGAGCAATAAAGATGCCTTTAAATTTAGTTTTTGTCTTAACACACTTGATGTGCGTTCAAAGAAAATGGTCAATTCTCAGGCTTTGTCTTCTGACAAATTGCTGCTTCTTTGGAAACTGATATTTACTTTTATTTTTCTGAATGCAAAGTAAGAGAATTTGGTAAAAGTGACCTAGGTAATAACCCATCTGAGGTGCAGAAAGTGTGAAAGGAAAGGATGTAGGATGCCCATTTTTTTTCTAACACACAATATTTAATACCTGTAAATGAAGTATATACATATTTCAAAATAGATCAGCGATTAGCAAAGCACAAATGAAGCACAATTTTGTAAGTGTGATGGAAACCAAGATTTTAATAGGATCAAAACGAGTCAAGACACTTTACTTGGTGATGTGAAAATGTTAAATAAATGACCGTGTGCTACCTCCCCAGGGATCCATACCGCACGCTTACCACTCTCCTGCTGAATGAGCATTGCACATTTGCCGGATTTGGTTTTTGTGTGACGCGTGGAATTTTCACAATCCCTCTGATTCAATAATCTAAGATTAATGACAGCACCCCCACTCTGAAACTAGTCCAGCATCACTGTGTCTTAGGGCCCCAAGTACTATTGCGCTCTGATTAAAAGAACAAGATATGCATGACTCGCCAGAAGTAGCTAAGTTGGGTGGTCAAGGCTTACTTCTGGAGGTGGTAGCAGATTTGGAACTCCGAGCTGGACACCATAATCATATGCAAGAAACGTAATATTCAGGAAGAGCCACTGCTTAAAACAATGTGCCCTTATTTCAAATAGGAAAAGTGAGACCGTAAAAACCATACTCGACTACACTAACTAGAAAGTATGAGAACCTTTAGTGGCCAAGATATAAGATGCTGAAACTGAAATAACACTGAGACACATGGACATAATGGGAGAAGATAGTGAATGCTTGGGGATCCTCTGACTACTTCTGGTTGGGCTTATTTTCCTATTAAATCGGATCTCATTGGACAAAGGTGCTAGACAGAACGTTTCAAATGCATCATGGCTGCA
Organism: Triturus cristatus; assembly: GCF_964204655.1. NCBI lineage: Eukaryota > Metazoa > Chordata > Amphibia > Caudata > Salamandridae > Triturus > Triturus cristatus. The sequence continues at coordinate 222,440,419 of NC_140594.1, read as the reverse complement.
ATGATAAGTCTGCCCTTTGTTTCTAAGCGACTCTAGGTTTTATCAGGGGCAACTCCTCAGGTTTGAGCTGCGGAGACTAAGAAACTGCAGTCATCAGAAACCCTAAAAACTTTTAAATGCCAAGCTACACACTACCTAAAAGTAAAGTTGGACTCCTGCACCACAAAAGATGCTGAATTCCGACACCGAAGAACTGATGTCAACGTTCCTGTGTCCAGATAATGAGCCATTTGTGGACCCAGTGGTCATTGAAGAGCATCGGATACTCCATTGGTCCCTAAAGTCAGTGTTTGTACAGGAGGGTGGGTTGTTGGTTCAGGAAATGGGCTTAGTTTTATCTGTAGGTTTCCTGGGGAATCAATAATAAGGGCACGCATCTTGAAGTGGCATATCGTGTTTGAAATGTTCGAGTGGCGGAGTGACCCACTAGACCAGGGCCACTCAAGGGACTCACTGGTACCAACTAGAAACTGGACAATTGGGACTTAGTGTTGGGGCACTGTCTAATGACATGAGATGAAATGGGGAAAACCCCATCTTTCTCTTAGGCTGAAGCAGGACAATGTGGTCTCCTGCCAAGAAAATAGGGTTCGAAGGGCAACAGACTTATCACTAGGCGAAGTCCTTTGATGTTCCAATCACAACCTTGCCCCTCAGATGAAGCCGTTGTCATGCGCTATTCAGACATTTGGCCGAAAACTCCTAGTAGGTTAAGTTTCCTAACTTGTACAGATGCAGACGGCTGGGCCCTGCTTTAGTGCATGGAGTCAGTCGCGACTCTCTCTCCAGATGAGTGCATCTCTAATTTTCCAAGACACAGCAGTGGTGCTCTTTTGAGTCTTGGGCCTAGTTCAAGCCTTGAGGGTAAATATCCCCTCACGGTGTCCTGGCTCTGGCGAGTCGAACCTCCAGACAGGTGCTGTCCAGCTTCTAAAGTCGAGAGCAGTACAAAGAACTGCCTCTGGACAGCCTGTATGTGTCCATTTTAGGGACACTGGTAGGAAGCCAGAGAAAGTTCAAAGGGGAGTCCTGTGCAAAAGCCATACCTCTTGCGAACAAGAGCTGGGCATAGACTATCTCCATAAAGCAGGCGTGGAAGCAAGCAGCAACTGGTTAAAGGGATGTGTATTGCTGAGACACCATGTTAGCTTTCTGAGTGTGGGCTCTGTGATTTCCAGACAATGTCCAACGGAAGTCAAAAGGTGAGGCCTCAGATGGCCGCAAGGATGTTAATCCAAGGGGCCCCAGACCATCTTAGGAAAGAGTATCCAATTCTCTGGGAAGATCTGCAGGCATTACTGCCAAGTAGAAAACCAGCTCTGGCAAAGCCAATAGGCCTGGCGTTGGTTGACAGCCTTTTGGCTTTGTCAATGCTGGTTTTGTTTTTTGCAAAACATTTCTGTTGCGGAAGCTGCTGGTTCCTCACATTATTCAAAAAAAGTAACTAAAATCTAAAAAATGTCTTGCTTCTCAAAGAAGTATTGTCATAGTAGTCCCAGGCATTGAAGGGAACTACTTTGTGTGCGGATGTGTTCCCTGTGAAGAAGCCGAATGTACTCAATCACACTCAAGTTATCCAAAGGCTAGTGTGCTGACCTCCTGCCCCATGATGTGTGCTGTAGGGGTCTGAATAGAAATGTGATTGACACAACAGGCCGGTGGCTAGGGCTGGCTGAAAGCCTCTTATAGGTATATTCTGTATATCATTTAGTAAAAGCAAAAGGCTAATGTCAGACCGAAAAACGATTTAGTTCAGTCCTTTGTTGAGTCGCAGGGCTCGTGCACGTCATGTCTTCTAAACATGGGGATGAACCTTCGGCTTGTGCTGCAGTCGCTGTGTCGTCAGAAAGGGCATACAGCATGTTTACAATCAGCCACATAACACATGAAGATCACTCCCGCTGTGCACATGTCGCAACACGCCACATACACATGGGGACAAGTGAAAGACGCCATAAATGGATGCCTTTATAATCTCCACTCCCAAAACTAAACCTAAATAAATAGGTACGTGGGCCTAAAGTTTTTTTCTCCGGAACTCTAGGCTGATGAATACCCGTGCTTGCCCAACGCCAAGGCCGTCTAGATTTGTCTCCACCGCACGTTCCTTGCTTTCACCACCCTCCATTCCTGTCCTTAATTTCACGTTCACAAAAGTTTCCTTTCATCCCAGTTTTCTCCTTTGATCTTCCCTAGTCACTGACTTCTGTCGTTCTCTTCCTCCTCAAAGTCTGATGATGAAAATTAATACGGTGCGGCCCCAGAAATGAGTACCGGTACCCGCCGCCTGCCACCACCGGCACAAATTAAGCACTTATTGTGCTTGACTATCTGTGAGTTACGTTCATTGTACCCGATTCTTTCAGTTGAGCTGACATTTTGCACAAGATTTCCACGCCCGTTGTCATGTTCTTTAACCTGCAGTCCGTTATTCTGGGCGCTACAGGCCCTCACTGTAGCTCAGTTCTCGTCTGTGATTGGCGCCTTCTGTTGCCTCGCTCTCATCTGAGATGCTGCCTGCTGCTGCCCACAAAATCACAGCGCGTCTCTGATGACATGTGGTCGTACAAAACCACGCCGAACGGGCTCTTTTTTGGTAACTCTTCTTGTAGTAACGTTTATTGTAATTACAAAGTTCTGCGCTTCTTCAAAGCCCGGAATTCGTACCAGTGGACGCCATTGCAGGGAAGGCCTCCCATTAAACCGCGTGCCTGTACTTCCACGGAGTACAAAATTGCACGTTGAAGCGCGCCTCCTTGTATTTATAGTAGCAATGAAAGGCGGGCCTGTTATAGACGCCGCGCCGAGCCCTGCCCTTGAAACCACATCTGGGCTGACCCTGGTTTGTGGATTTCGGATCACTCCATCACAAAGAGGCCTTGAAATGCAAACTGAAAGGCAACCCCGCGCTGTGGACGAGCTGTCCCTGTGACTCTTGCACTGCTCTGGCTAGCGAGCTGCCGCTGCCCGTCTCTATGAAGGCGCTTATTATCACAGCATTGCTCTTGAAAGTAACTACCAAGGGGTTTATACCCTGCCTCCCTTTACATGGGGTCTGAGGTATTGTGTTGGAGCAGCCTTAGGACAGGTAGCGTTATTATTTGCGCCTGACCTCAGATGGCACCTGCAGACACACACTGACAGGTATTCTGGTTTAGCCAAAGTTTTGTGTTGATGGCAGACGTAGTTGTGGAGTGGTGTCCGATCCAAGGCAGGTCATCCTTGTCGTACCCTTATTGAGGGGCACTGGCCCCATGGCCATCAAACACGGTTTGTTAGATCCCTCATACAAACCTATTTAACCTGCTGGATCAATTTAACTGAGACATACACATAGAGTGGGCTATGAGTCATCCCACCTCAACCATTGGTTTATTGTGTTCTTTCTGCTTCAGGTATTGTCACCCACACTTTAGATCAGCCCACAGGTGATTGACTCTCTCACCTAGTGCTTTCTGGGTCCTTCCTCCTCCTATTTAGCGCTTGCATTGCCGTGCATGAGGGATATTTTGGTTCCCTCTCTTGCTTCCTCTTAGCGGCTTATCAGTGCTCCAACTCCTCTCCCCTTGCTGTCCCCACTCGCTCGTTCTACTTTCCCACCCCCAGCACTCACGTTCACTTTATTCTGCTACCCCTCTTCCTTCTTATCGCCGTGAGACACATACTTTTGTCCTTCAGATCCAGCTCTGTGCCCCCCCCTCTTAAAGTTTTGGTTCGCCCTGACGCCTTTGGCTTTATTCTACCACATAACCTTCGCAGGGATTGCAAAAGCCCATTCAAAGGCAGTAGCAGTGGGTGGTCATCTTGAAATGGTACTTTTTTTAAAGCACTCGTACCACTCTTGTCATATTCTGTGTAAACATAGTAGGTATCTATCTAGTAATGCATTCTTTTTGGGTTACAGTTGCACCTTTCCAAGACGGTTGTCAAGTTGCGCTTAACCACAGTATGTACTCTCAGTGGCCATCTTGGAATGGTTCAAACATATGAACTATAGATTTAAGATGGCCACCCATTGCACTGCTAGATTTACTAAAGCTTGGACCGCAGTTGATCAAGCATTGGCGAAGGCAACACCAGAGTATGGCAGCCAGCCAAAGTAAAGACCAAAATAAAAGCATTGGCAAAGCCAATTCGCCAGGCAAGACCTATTGTGTTTGACAATGCTTATGCTGAGGAGGTGTTTGCCATCTCCTTGGAGTACTTAAACGATAGCAATCTAGGTAAAGGTACACATTTGTTTTTCTCAGCACACTTACTGCTGTCCTTTTTTGCAGAAGTAAATAGCAGAGGGTTGTGATCCTTTAAATCACATATTTGTTGCAGCATTCTTCTTCACTTTGGGCTGTTTGTGTCCAGCTACTGTGTGAGATTGATTGTGGTGCCATAAGTTTAGCCCGCCACCATTTGCCAATCCCGTCACAGTATTGGCATGATATTATGGATGTTGATAATACCGATAGTAGCACAAGAGTGTTTGATACCTCATTTGAAGGACACCATCTCCTTCCTGGCCACAGCTTTCGGGTGACCTTGGATGTCTGAAGGGGCATTTTGGACCCTCCTGCAGCTGACGCCCTGCATGACTGCCTACCATAGTCTCACACTTGAATTGTCTCTGAATATTCCTGCCTTTGGGCGCCAGTGTTCTCGTACTGCGACATAGATTGAGGGACATGGAGTGCAAAATTTTTTTTAAAACTTTTTTTTAATCATAAAGTGGGTAGTCTTCTAAAAGGCTGTTACTTTCTGATCAGCTTTCCTGCTCAACGGAGGGATAAAAAGGTTCGGAGTAGAATAGGAAGCGAGAGAAGAGTGAAAAGAAGAGAGGCAGAGGTATATCCCCGATGTCAAGGATCTAGTCCCGAAGGGGAGGGCCCAGTCTTGCCTCTTAGTTGCCCTCACACACCCCGAAGGATGTCATGCTTCATCATCGGGCTTTTATTGCTCCTCGACGGGCCGGCTCTGCAATGTCCGACGGTCCTCTGAAGGGTCACTTTCGCAGAGATCTTTTAAAGAGAAAAGCCGATAGGTGAGTGCGGGTGTGTGGGGAGGATCCAAAAAAGGTTGTGGAGTGCGTGCAGAGGTGTGTGTGAATAAAAATACCTAGGGGTGTCCAACTGAGGTCATTTAATAGTGCGGGACCCCTGGTAGATTAAAAAACCAGAAGGTTAGTGAGTTACTGTAGGGCTCAATGTGCCTGTGTAACTTAAAATAAGGTCGACATGTTTCACGCCTGATTAGTCGGTGAGATCAGTGGTGTTTCTTCAGGACCTAGCTGATGTGAATATTTGTGCACGGTGTAAGTGGGGTTCCAAGTTGGAATAGGTAACCCACGTAAGTGTAGGGGGGCTTGGGTGTTACCGCAGGGTTCAATGGTCTAATGTGCGGTGTTTATCTAGTTCCTGACTTGGTTAAGTATAACTTCTTGGCACACAGTCTGGATACATAAGAGTTTTCAACACCATAGATATAAAATCGAACATGCCATTTTCCAGAGGTTTTGGAGTGCCTTGGTGCACTACATATACAGAATTGCGAAAAACGGTAAGAAATTCATGAAAGGCAGGCACGCAGAGTGTTTTAGGGATGGGAGGACTTGGAGACTGGTAGAGGGGACCATGGACTTCGGGACAGGTAGACAGACCCTGGGACTGGAATAGGAAAAGGGGAAACTTGGAGAAGAAAACACTGGCAGCTGGACAGAAGGACAGGCTGAGCTAGAAGTCTAGATGGAGACACAGAAACTGACATGAGGCATGGGAAAAAGGCAGCTGGGAAAGAGGATTACAAAAACTGCCACTGGGACATAAACCCATGGACAATTGGACAGGTGGACATGGGCGCTGGGAGAAGGCGTACGAGGAAGCCTGTGACAAGTGGACATATGAATTTCGGATCAAGAGGAGTCAAAAGTCAAGAGAAACCTTAGTGACATGGAAAAATGCTCACATGTGCATATGTGCAGAAACCGGCTGGGGAAGACGAACACAGAAGGGACAGTGAGACATCTGAGCAAGGAGACAAGGGTGTCCCAACAGACTCCAAGGGACGAAATGTTGCCAGATGTTGTCTGGTCCCAGGGCTGTTGTCAAACCTTGTTATATTCTGAAGGGTTCCCAGTTAATCGAAAATGACAGAAGGGGTAGCCCACCCGGTCCTTCGTCTGCTCTTTTCAGCTCTGATTTTACCACCTACGCTTGTCTGTTTTATAGACTGCATTCCAGCTTTGATCAAAACTAAACTTGAAGTAACATACGCAAAACTAAGAGTAACATTGTAAATTGACCCACACCTGCAGTCGATGTACATCATTTATTTATTGTCTAATTTCCTTCAAAGTACAGTACCTGGCTCAAGAAATTGAGCATTGAAAGCTGCTGCTGGTGTGATCAATTCCTTATTGGAGGTAGCAATGGTACTGTGAAATGTAATTCAAACTGATGTGATTGGTGCAGAGTTCAAACTGATGTGATTGGTGCAGAGCTTATCCAATGACATCTGTGTTCTCTAGGGGAACGCAATATATCCAGTGTGGTGCACGTATTTTTTTACATTCGAATGAAAATACTATTATTTAATTAAACTGGGCTGTTTGGAGAAACCTTATCTATGTTAACTGGAGAAATTCAAAGCTGGCCACTGTGTACATTTTTAAAGGCCAGTCTTGTTTAAGAAAGATTCACTTATGGAATACAAACTGTAGAACATTTATTGCACACACCTGTACGAAATACCACATGCCCTAACCAAAGGACGTAGCATTGCTCCGGTTAAGAGTCTAAAGCTGATCACTGGAGAAAACCAGGACCTGTTTTCCATTTCAGTGTTTGTTGCTCCGTGCTTCATATGCAATTTTGAGTAATTTATTATTCTCCCAGCGATATGAGGTAATGTTAAGTTGCCGTCCTATAGTTCATGATTGCCACATATGTGGCATCTTAGCGCTGCCAGTCTAAATGACTCGAGCAACAAAAGATTCACTTGCAGGTCCTTGGAGACTGCACGTTTCACAAAAAAGGTTGTTCATCTAGTACTGAATTTTCGGTCTGGCCTAGAGACAGCTGAGCTGTTTTTGCCTGCCTCGTGTAAAAATGAAAAAATGCCCACATATATGCATACATAGAGGTGTTTTGGGTCAGCTCTGTTCTCCTTTGGAGTGTTCACCTGTCATTTATAGTTTGGTTCAGCCCACCATTGCATGCAGTATTGGGCAGTGGGTCTCGCCCCACTTCAGCCATTGGCTCGATTTCCTTGAGTGATCTCATCCTCCCCGATCACAGATGCAAATCTGCCGAAAAGATGTGTACTTGAATGCTTTACTTGATACTTCACTTCCCCAGTACTTTTTCTTTTTCAGGGTTTATTTATTTTAATTTTATTTTAATCATTCTTGTGTTTAAACTATGTCTTCAGGTTACTGTAATTCAAAGGTATGAATACCCTTTCTCGGCGCCAATAAGATTAAAACTTTCCTCTGATATGGATTAAAACGAGTTTCTATACCTGTTCTAGGCGCACCTCCATGCTAGGAAGCAGCTTTACAGGCCTATTTAAATTATATGTGGTGGTCATTTTTTTTATATATACATATTTAGTACAGAAATGTAGCTAGCCGCGTTTGGGTGGTTGCATGTTTCTTTTCGCCTTCTTTTTTAATTCTTTTTATTCTTGCAGTAAAAAATAACCCTTGCACAAGCTTGCTAAGACCAGACCTATTGGCTTTTCAATGTTAGTTTTGGTCACTTGTAAATTCACTATAAACTAACAGGAGGCTTGAAAAACATGTGCAAATCTCATCTTTATTAAACGATTGTATCAATATTTTGTATTGTGCTCAATACCCACCGCAGAGCAAAAGGGTACTTTGTGAAATTTGCAGTACAACTAATGTCAAGAGACCCATTCTGTCGACCCAAGAAGGATGAAGGGGTAAGTCAACCCAACCTTGGAGTTCAACGTGTGATCTTCAGGTTAATACAGGACCAGGCATGTTTATCCACCGACCTATACCCCCGCGGTCTCCGACTCACGCAGGCCTGACTTGCTAAAGCCACTTTTAGGTCACACGAGGTGCAATCCAATGACCGAATGCACAGACAATGGATGTTGAGGGAATGCTCCAATGCCCTGGAATCGACATTTTTTTTTTTTAAACCTTCAAAGACCTCGGATCGAGACTTTTTCTGCAAATAGGCGTGTGTAATAAAGTTAGAAATGTCGTATTGTTTTCTACAGGAGCAGCACAAGTGTCATTATTTATTTTCACATTTATAGAGCGCTTGACTGAAAGAATGGCTTTAGTGTATTTTCCTGCTGTACATTTTGGGAATTTTATGAAATCTGGAAGCTTCATTGTGGTTTTCCTGTGACAGTTTTGCTATTTGAGCTTTTGCGAAAATTGCTAACTTGCTTTTTGGAAACTCGGATGTAATTTTTTTTTTTAACTTTTATCTAAATTCAGGACATGGAAAGTCCTATGAAGGTTAAGATTTGCTGGAAAAAGACACACGACTTTTCATTCTTTTGGAGAAAAATTATCTAACAAGAAAGGTTTTGTGGCCAAAGGCACCATTTAAACCTTATTTTACTGGAAAATCGTTCACACACGAAATTTGCAACAAGTTTGTAGTGTCATAAAGTTTATAATCTTCTCAAAACATTGTGGAAAAAACCTATTTTAACACACCCTACTTTTAGTGTGAATGTTTCCTCCTTTCCAATTCACCCATTCTGTTACAAATCGCTCACATTCTCCCCTAATTATTATCGCTATTATTTTTTTTAGTCTCCCCTACAGTGAACTTTAGCTGTCTGTTGGCGACAGACCTATTGTATCCAATGTAGACCTTAACCCCTTCGCTGCTAGGCCTTTTCCCCTCCTGTGCTAAGCCTTTTTTGGGCTATTTGGGGTAGTGCGCGCTTAGGCCCCTGTAACTTTTTGACCACATTAGGTATCCACGCCAAATTTGCGTCCTTTTCTTCCAACATCATGGGGATTCTAAAGGTACCCAGGGTTTGTGGATTCTCCTAGAGGGTTCCCAGAAATTAGTCAAAATACAGCAACATTTTGGTTTTTTTGTGAAAAATGGGGAAAAGTGGCTGCAAATGAAAGCGTCTGGGTTTTTCTCTGCAAATTATATCAAAGGGTTTGTGGGGCTGAAATCAAACTTTCTCCAGCTTTTAGGGAATGACAGATTTTAGTCAGAAATCCAACATTTTTTACACAGTTTTGACATTTTTCTGGGACATACCCTATTTTTGCTATTTTTTGTGCTTTGAACCTCCTTCCAGATAATGGTAAAAATGGGTAGAAAAGCAATAATGGATCCTGGAAAGCTATACATTTTTGAAAAGTAGACAAAATTCTGAATTCAGCAAGGGGTCATTTGTGTAGATCCATCAAGGTTTCTTTATAGAAACTAACAGGTAAATATAGGAAAAATTAAAAATTTGTTGAAAAAAGCAGCCTTTTGAGTCCACGTTTTCACCTGTAACTTCTTCGAATTATGACATCTCTTTGAAAGCAATGTACCGTTACATCCGGTGGACCTTCCTGGTTGTGGGGATATATAGGACTTGTAGGTTCACCAAGAGCCCAACGAACCCAGAGTAAAAAACTGAGCAGCATTTTGTAATGTTTTTTTTTTTTTGTTCCGGGTATATAGCAATTATTGTGGGAAAATGTATACATGGAAAAATTGGTATGAAAGACACCTATGTATTTCTGAAATGGGAAAAAATTACAGAGTTTAGAAACAGTGCATATTTGCACATTTTCGAAATTGGGAATGCTCATACTTGCATGACAATTATTGGTCATTTTTCAAAATGACTTTTTTTTTTACACAATGTCTTTCATTTGGAAGGGAGAAATGCATCAAAAATCAATAGGTAATAACAGTTGCTTTACAAATCTGAACTACCCTAAGTCTTCCGATAAAAATGGTACCTCACTTGTGTGGGTAGGCATAGTGCCCAAGACAGGAAGTGGCTCAAAACCTAAGGTGAACGCACCACATTTTCACACTGAAAATTTACACTTTTTTTGCGAAGAGTCTAGCTGTAGTTTTTGAACCCTAGCCGTGCCGGCACCTAGGGAAACCTAGCAAACCTATACATTTTTGAAAACTAGACACCCAGGGGAATCCAGGATGGGGTCACTTGACGGCCTCCCACCATGGTCTGTTACCCAGAATCCCTTGCAAACGTAAAAAAATGACAAAAAAAACACATTTTCCCCACATTTCTGTGGTGGAAAGTTCTGGAATCTGCGTGGATCCACAAATTTCCACCCACCCCGCGTTCCCCAAAGTACTTCGAGAAAAATGGTACCTCACTTGTGCGGGTCGGCCTAGTGACCGCGACAGGAAACGGCGCAAAACGCAACGTGGTCACACCTCAATTTTGCAGTAAAAAATGACCCTGTTTTGGCAAAGTGACTAGCTGTAGTTTTTGAACCCTAGCTCTGCCGGCACCTAGGGAAACCTACCAAACCCACGCATTTCTGAAAACTAGACACCCGGCGGCTTCCGGCTTGTGTGGGAGGCGGGTACTTGGGCCTCCCACACAAGTGAGGCGCTATTTTTACCAGGAGACCTGGGGGAACGCTGGGTGGTGGTAAATTTGTGTGAGCCCGGTGATGCCACAACTTTCCCACCCCAAAATGTCTGAAAAAAGTGATTTTTTTTCAGCTAAAATTGAGGTTTGCAGGGGATTCTGGGTAAGGAAACGTTCGGGGATCCACGCAAGCCATACCTCCCTGGAAGCCGCCGGGTGTCTAGTTTTCAGAAATGCGCGGGTTTGGTAGGTTTCCCTAGATGGCCGCCGAGCACCGGGTCAAAAACCAAAGTGACCCCCCTTACAAAACCAGGTGGTTTTGCGATAGGCCATTTTGATGTCACCTCACTACGTTTTGGGCCCTTGCCTGCCGCGGGTACTTGGGCCTCCCACACAAGTGAGGCACCATTTTTACCGGGAGACCTGGGGGAACGCTGGGTGGTGGTAAATTTGTGTGAGCCCGGTGATGCCACAACTTTCCCACCCCAAAATGTGTGAAAAAAGTGATTTTGTTTCAGCTAAAATTGAGGTTTGCAGGGGATTCTGGGTAAGGAAACGTTGGGGGATCCACGCAAGCCATACCTCCCTGGAAGCCGCCGGGTGTCTAGTTTTCAGAAATGCGTGGGTTTGGTAGGTTTCCCTAGATGGCCGCCGAGCACCGGGTCAAAAACCAAAGTGACCCCCCTTGCAAAACCAGATTAACTATTGTTCCTACAGCGTGAGAATTTTGGAGTAAAATTGCAAAGAAAATGTGGCAGACATTTTGAGGTTTGCAGGACATTGGGGATAAAAAAATATTTGAATTCACAAGAGAGACATCACCATGAACTCCCATGGGTTTTAGACAATATCTACAGTTGGTGGGTTATTCTTACATGGAAAGTGTACCTTGGCAGAGAAACTAAAGACAAAGATTGCTGCACAACCATCTATTCCTCAAACACACACACATACTGGTTGGATTTGGCACGAGGGCGAGTCATGGTTCAGTGTATTAATTTTTATTAACTAGAGATTTCACAAAAATGAAATGCACTGTCAATAATTAAATTCACAAAAAACCAAACCAATGACTCGCAGCTCAAGAGCTGTAAAGCCACGTCAAGGCACCAACCACTTTACAGGCCATTTACACACCTTTCACACGTGATACAAACAAGACCATTCGCATCACCAGGTACAAAAGCAACACAGTACAAAATTCACCAAAAAGGGACAAGGTACACCCTGCTTCAGAAAGACAAATATTACTGCACAGCCATCTAATCCGCAAGCACACACACACATACTGGTTGGATTTGGCACAAGGGTGAGTGATGGTTCAGTAGATACAATTGTATTACCAAGTGATTTCACTAAACATGAAATGCACTGGTAATAATTGAAAGGGCGAGAAACTGAACCATTGACTCACAGCTCGTGAGCTGTAAAGCCACGACAAGGCACCAACCTCTTTACAGGCCATTCATACACCTTTCATACGTGTGAGACATACAAAACCATTAACACCGCCAGCCGCGGGCCCATCACATAACAAAACTCACACCAGCACACAGCGCCATTCAAGGGCCCATCACTTTCACACACCCACAATCCAGACACAGCAACTACACATGCTGATGGATTGCGTGGAGTGGCACTCAGCTAGCAGTGTGTGTAGTGACCAGCAGAAAGTCACTACTCACACACAGCCAGCCGAGCTCCAGTCCACACACACCACTAGCAGAGCGCCAGTCCACACACACCGCTAGCAGAGCGCCAGTCCAGGCACACCGCCAGCCAAGCGCCAGTCCAGGCACACCGCCAGCCAAGCGCCAGTCCAGGCACACCGACAGCCAATCGCCAGTCCAGGCACACCGGCAGCCAATCGGCAATCCACGCACACCGCCAGCCAAGCTTCAGTCCACTGACACCTCCAGCCAAGCACCAGTCCGCACACACCACCAGTCCACGCACACCGCCAGCCAAGCACCATTCCACGCACACCGCCTGCCAAGCTCCAGTCCACGGACACCACCAGCCAAGCTTCAGTCCACGGACACCACCAGCCAAGCAACAGTCCGCACACACCACCAGCCAAGCACCAGTCCGCACACACCACCAGTCCACACACACCACCAGCCAAGTACCATTCCACGCACACCGCCAGCCAAGTTCCAGTCCACACACACCGCCAGCCAAGCTCCAGTCCACGCACACCACCAGCCACGCACCAGTCCATGCACACCGCCAGTCCATGCACACCGCCAGTCCACGCTCACCGCCAGCCAAGCACCATTCCACGCACACCACCAACCAAGTGCCAGTCCACACACACCAACAGCCAAGCGCAAGCCTACACACACCGCCATCACATTTAGGATTTTTTTAGAAAAAAATAAAAACACAAACAAATCGCAAATAGATACAAATCTTCTAACAGAAAATCAGCAACTAAATACATTGCACTAACACCAACCTTGAAACAAAATCAAATTATCCAAAGAATACAGACCAGGCAGTTCACTTTACCACTCATGAATGCTCCCAATAATTCTTTCGCGTGTGGTACGCTGTAAAACAAGCAGGAAGACACAGTGCAGGATGAGAAGGACAGTCGGGGCAGTACATACGACTCTCCTTCCGCGTACCTCTTCGCCAACTGACTCTACATCTCCTACTGGGAAAATCTTTTGAGAGTGTGGGAGGAATGTGATCTGGAAAGTGGCGATCTTTCAATATAGCAACATCCTCTACCACTCCAACTCTAGGAACACTTGCCTGTTCCACTACAACAAGGCTGCCTATTACAGACTCCTGAAACTTAGCAAAAGTCATCTTTGACTCAGGGCAAGAATCCTGGAACACAACAAAAGCATTAAACATTGCCAAGTGGAAAAGATGGATAGCCAACTTCTTGTACCAAATGTAAGCCTTACGAAGAGCAGTGTAAGGTTCCAACCTCTGATCTACTCTGTCAACACCACCCATGTGCCTATTATAGTCTAAAATGCACACAGGTTTGCGCGCTTCAGCGACCTGACCCCAAACAGTCACAGGTGCAGTGCTTTCATCATGGATGGTAGTCAGCATGTAGACATCTCTCCTGTCTGAAAACTTCACAGCAAGAAGCTCCTGGCAACGCAACGCACTGCACTGTCCCCGCACAAGCTTTTGACAAACAAGTTCTTTCGGGAAACCTTTACGGTTAGAGCAGATTGTGCCACAAGCAAAAGTGTCCACTTTGGCCAATTCCCTGAACAACCGCACACCAGTGTAGAAGTTATCTACCATATAAATGGTGGCCTTTGTTGAAAAATCCTCTACCAAGTTCCCAAACAAGTTTCTCAGTCACTCCAAAAGTGGACGGACAACCAGGGAGGTTAATCCTAGATTCCTTACCGGTGTACACCCTGAAATTAGACACATATCCAGTCCTACTGTCACACAGCATATACAGCTTTATTCCATAGCGTGCCCTCTTACTAGGAATGTATTGCCTAAAAACCAAGCGGCCCTTGAACAACACCAAAGACTCATCCACTGCAATTTCTTTCCCAGGGGCATAAATCTCAGAAAATCGATCCACAAAGTGATCAAGGACAGGCCTAATCTTAAAAAGACGGTCACAATCAGGGTGATCTCGTGGCAACGCTAAACCATTATCAACAAAATGCATCATCCGAAGCAGAAGCAAATACCTGTCACGACTCATGACTGCCGGAAAAATAGACGTTGCCATCAAGGGACTGCTAGACCAATATGAAGACCTTGATGGCTTCCTTAGCAAGCTCATCAAAAAATGTTAAACCCAAGAACTTCTTCATCTCTTCAACATTTGTGGGAGTCCACCGGGTAGCTCTAGAGTAGGGCCTAAGTCTGGCACTGTTGTCCCTCAAAAACTGTTCGGCATACAAATTAGTCTGCTCAACAATCTCTGCCAAAAACACATCGTCCATAAACAACTGAAAAAAATTTACCAGCAAAAAGTTTTCAGTATTCACTCTAGACCCTTGAACACCAGTAAACTCTGGCAATGCCGGCTGCACCATGCCAGGGGCAACCCAGAGATCATCACTTTCAAGGGGAAGCCTTGCAGCCCCAGCCTGCAGCCCAGATGCCTCTTGCCGCACTACACCAACGGGAAGCCTTGCAGCCCCAGGCTGCAGCCCAGATGCCTCTTGCCGCACTATCGGCACATCAGTCTCCTCCTCTAACACAGGCACTTCATCCGCACTAAGAGTATCTTCATCATCCGATGACTCCATACGGAGAGACCACTCACTGCCAGATTCGTCCCCTGCCTCCTCTCCCTCAGATGCAGAGTCAGTCTCTGAACCATGGTCAGAGGAAGACTCAAACAGCAAACCAACAACCTGCTGAGCAGTAATCCTGCGGCTAGCCATTATACTTACTAAGATAGAAGACTGCACAAACAAGTCAACAACAACCAACAATGTGCAAACCAAGTAAGTAAAGAAATGTGTACCTTTATCACAAAGATCAATGTACTCAAAAACTATACAATCCAATTACAAGAGACCGCTGCACTCACCAGAAACCAACTCTGCAGTGACACAGCAAAAACCAACGATATGCAACTAGAAAGAAGAAAAAAAAACAAATTACTCACAGGACAACAAAATACACATCGAGCACCAATGCAAAAAGTTTTTGACACTCAAAAACCTAACATACTACTATTATTACACCATTTGCAAAAAAAAAACAGGCAGAGAAATCAAACACATTTACATTGTACAAAAAAAAGTCTCTTACCAAACGAATCAAACAGCAGAACAAAACGGCAAACTGAAAAGAGCAAAAGCCTTCACCTAGAACAAAAAAGTAAAAAAAAAAAAATTACAATTGCAATTCACAAAAAATATAACAATTAACATTATAACATGCTATGTCACTACCCAAATGGTCAATCGGGTTGTGTGCCAGGTGGGGCAGAAAACAGCAGGATAAAAAAGGCTACTCAGTCCCGGGGCGGGTGAGCCAAATACATATTATAAAAAATTGCACCCTGGAAGCGAGGGGTCACTTCTATTTTTATTTCAACTAATTCCCTGGTGTCTAGTGGGCTTTTCTGCCCCCCCTGGGAGCAGAAACGGCAAAAAAATTAAACCTATCTGCCCCCAGAAGGGGCAGAAAAGTCTTCAAAAAAAATTAGGGGCCCAGGAAACGACCCTTGCCCAAGGGGTCGCTTCCTACAATAATAATCAGATCCCTGGTGTCTAGTGGGCTTTTCTGCCCCCCCCGGGAGCAGAAACGGCGAAAAAATAAAACCGATCTGCCCCCAGAGGGGGCAGAAAAGTCTTCAAAAAAATTAGGGGGCCTAGGAAGCGCCCCTTGCCCAAGGGGTCACTTCCTACAATAATAATTAGATCCCTGGTGTCTAGTGGGCTTTTCTGCCCCCCCCTGGGAGCAGAAACGGCGAAAAAATAAAACCGATCTGCCCCCAGAGGGGGCAGAAAAGGCTTCAAATAAATTTAGGGGCCCATGGAAGCGACCCTTCCCCAAGGGGTTGCTTCCTACAATAATAATAATATCCCTGGTGTCTAGTGGGCTTTTCTGCCCCCCCTGGGAGCAGAAACGGCGAAAAAATAAACCGATCTGCCCCCAGAGGGGGCAGAAAAGTCTTGAAAGTATTATGGGTCCCCAGGAAGCGACCCTTGCCCAAGGGGTCGCTTCCTTTTCATCATCAAAGCATCCCTGGTGCCTAGTGGTGGCATTCCTGCAGCACGATCGCGACGCTGTGCGCGATCGTGCTGCAGGAATGCCCTGTATTGAGACATCAGGGGAGAGGAAATACTCTTTCCTCTCCCCCGACGCCCCAATACTTAGAAAATCCCCCCCGCGGCCCCACCGGAGCACAAAACTTACCTGCTCCTTGCCTGGACGCCTGGAAGCAAATGGCTTCCAGGCGTCCCAGCGCTTCCTGATGACGCCGGCGCGCGCTGTGCGCGCTGACGTCATGGGGAAGCGTGGGGGGGCTCGGGGGTGGCAGCGGAAACTCTTCCGCTGCCATCCCCCTCTGTGGGGGCACGATCGATGCCCCAGGGGGGGAGCGCCAGCGCTTCCCCCGGGGGCTGTGCTCATGACGGAGCGGTTCCGTCATGAGCACAGCCCAACCGATGCTCATGACGGAACCGCTCCGTCATGAGCATCGAAGGGGTTAAGAGGGCTTCGTGTCTGTTCCTTGCTCATGATTCACCGGCTTTCCTCTCTGACAGCTTCCTGCTATTGATTCAATGGTTTTCTCCCTGTTTAGGTCTCGCCTGACACAGCGCATGCGCTGGTCTGGGGAGACATTTTGAGAGGGCTCCAAAAAGTGCTACCAGGCCAGCCTAGAGCTACAGTGCATGTGCGCGAGCGCGCGCGCCGCGCTTTACCGCATTTACATTTACTTTCGCAGCCGCAGGGCCGCTTTGATTGATCGTGATCGCGATCACTTTCACTTTTGCGGCCGCTTTGCATAGTCAATAGGTCTCGCTTTTGGGACCTTATAAGTATTTAGTTATGCAATTGTTGCATGGCTAAACACTTAAGGTCCCAAAGGCGAGACCTATTGGCTATGCCAATGCTTGTTTTGAGATTGTCCCTCCAAAGGAGCATTTTGGTCTCGCCATGTTCTGACTGGGTGAGTTTTACTCTTTCACTGCTGACTTGAGACCTTGCTTTGCAGTGCACGATGAACTATTTTCTTTCCTTCTGTCTGTCTGTCAGAGTCTGCTCCCCAGCTCATTTTCCACCCCAATGTTTTTTGTAAACAAAATTAGGCCTCCCGCTACCTGCTTGCCCACAAGTCCACTTTTGCCGCACCTGTTACCAGTGGCGGCTCCTCCGTTAAGGCGGGGGGGAGCGCTGCACCACAGCTCTTTGAGCAGTGGGAAAAGGAAAGGTAAAATGATCATAACGCAACATTATCATTTGATTTTTCCATACTGAGGGAGGTTTGCCTGGCGGGGCAGGGCTGTCATCACAGCCAGCAGGGGAGGAGTGGTTGGGGCTCTTAAGTGTGCATGATGGTTTGGCCGGCCGTCTGTGGTCGGCCAAACAGTCATGCGCGCTTTGCATGTTCTCCACAGGCTGTATTGTACAGCTTGGGTGGATAACATGCACAGGCTCATAGTCCCCATCTGAGCGCCGAACCACGGCGCTCAGACTAATTACGACGCTGCAGGCATGGTGACAGCAGCATCGTGATTGGCTTAGGGGAGTTGTGTGTGCTTCCAGCATCCGGCAGGAACAGAAGAGGACGGCAGCCAGGTAAGTCAAATTATTGACTTTTCTACTCCGCCCCCGCCTCGCCTGTAGTTTTTGGTGCCAGCCGCCACTGCCTTTTACAGTATTGTTGGGCAGCTATCTTTAAACGCTTTTTAAACCATTCCGTTAAGACTGCCTGCGGGATTCATTTTAGAATGATTTTGCTTTAGGTGTAAGAAAAAACATTCAAAAATAACAGCTGGAAATCCATGCGTGTGTTGCTATCTTCTTAATGTAAGGAAACCGCACTACAAGGCCAAAAATGTTGCGCTCTGATGTCAGGAGTGAGAATCATTGCTTTGTCAATTCTTCTTTTAACATATTTTTAGAACGCTGTTTTGCACCTTGTTATCCTCTTGCGCTAGATGAAAGATGTTTTGAATATTAATTTAATTAAATAAATATATAACCAATGTGGGAGAGAAAAGTCCCAGAGAGGTACTGCAGTATATGTACTTTAAAGGGCCACAAAATACAATTGATAGTCGTAAAACCTTTTCTCTTAATTAAGTGTGTCTCAATCTCACACTCTTGTGTAACCTTGTGTGTCCGAAGTTGTGAAGGTTTTTTTATCACAGAATCGTGACTTTAAAAAAATCATCGTAATCCTTTTCCATTTCGTAAACTTAAATGAGTTTAAAAAAAAACCGACATGAATAAACTTTATTTAGCATTGGTATGAGTGTGGAAAGCCCAGCAAGAGCTTATACTTCACTTTTTGACACAGACCCTACAATTTGTCCCATTTCTTAGTGCCCTGTGACCTTTATATGTGGGTGTTATATTATGAGAGATTGTCATTGTCTGCTATTCAGTGCATGATCATGTATGCCATCTTTATGAAGTAGTGTTTTGCAGCAGCCAAGCTACATCACAACAGATGTTCATTAGGTGTTTCTGTCCAGATGTATTGCCTTTGCCTCCTGCATTTCTACTCCTCTGGTCAGTTTGGTGTTCTTTGAACTCTCAGATAGGAAAGAAAATCTGTTTTTCCTGTGAAGAAAATCCTAAACTATTTGTGGCTCGTATGGCCCCTTGTCTTTTTGAAAATTAATGTTAAGTGTGTTTTCATCACTTTCAGGCAAGATTCAAAAATTCGTGGAATTTACAGAGTCGTCATGGCGGATTCCGATGAGCCACCAAATCTCAACAGCTCCATTGATGTCAGCGATTCACAAAATGATGATGGGAATCCCGCAAATGAATCCTTCCCTCTGTCCTCTTTGGCCAACCTGTTTGAAAACGATGACGGTACGCCGGCCGTTGAGACAACCAGGGCTCCGCCGCATGCTGCGGGGGACAACAAGCACAACTTCAGGACCAAGTTCCAAGGGGCCTTCAAGAAGGGCATGCCCAACCCAATGGACCTACTTGAATCCACCATTTACGAGTCTTCGGTGGTTCCAGCACCCAGGAAAGCACCCATGGATTCACTGTTTGATTATGAGACGTATCATCACCACCCCACAGAGAACAAACGAAGAAGGAAAAAGATCAATGCGGAGTGAGTATTTTATATTATTTCCATCTGTGAAGTGCCATACCAGCAATGCAAATCATTGTGAAAGAGTACTTATTTAGTATATTTAACATTTGTAATCTCTACGATGCTCCTCCTAGTAAAATATAGTTTGAAAGCTTCAAACAACCTTTTTTATTTAAGAATGGGGTTGATGTGCCAAATGTCTACTTCAACAACCCAAACAACTACCAAGGTGCGAGTACAAATGAAACTAATAATTATGTACTCGTACCTCCTGCAAAAATATAAGAAAAAATCTAGAAAAGAGAGGAACCAAACAAGGGAAAGTAAAATTGAAATAGCATAGGCAGAAATCTGTAATTCTAATACACTAAATTTCATTGCACATTATTAGTCTAACATTTAAGGTAGAGTAAATTTCATTCAGGACTTCCATTGGTTGACAGTCCAGTGTGTGCCTCAGTTTCCTGGAAATACTCGGAGGACGTGGAATGGCGTCGTAATACGTGTTCGCATACAATGGTCTAGTTTGCTGGTAATACATTACGCAATGGCCATTTTAAATACAAGCTTGGTGGTGTAATGCATATCCACCTTTATAATGTGGTGCTTTTGTACTTAATTTGAGGAGGGGGCTGCCAGTGGTGGGCTCCAGCACTTACTTTTGGGGAACAGCACTTATTTTTCTGCATCAGGGAACAAGAGACGGAAAAACGGGCAAAGCGGAAAAACTGAGGCAGAAACGTCATAAAGGAAGAGAGCAGGAGCCTGTAAGAGTGAGATAAAGGGACAGGGCGCGTTGGGTAGTGGATTAAAGAGAGCTGAGGTGAATTCTGGACTTTGCAGTCATGGTATTTGATTGGCCGACATTAACTTCTCTGGCTGTGGGTTTCGGAGCAGAGCTTTGGGCACCGACACTCATTCCATTACAAATTAAGCACTGCTTGTACTCAAAAGCAGCAAACATTTTAGGGTTAAATCAGAAAAGGATATTTATCCTTAATGTAAGTTTACAACCAAAAATACAGTTTTTATACCCACTAGGAATTCACAAAGGGAGTTCGGGCAGGCATTAATGCCTTTTCATACTGTGAATTTCTTTGACATGAATGCCGAAACATTTGCAGCAGTAAATCCCAGTTAAAAGATGGGAAATAGGCATTGCAAACATGTAGGTTTGTTGGCATTCCCAGACTTTTCTACAACCATTTTAACCCAGAAAATGGTCAGCTGCTTACTCCAGCCAAGCGCTGGAGCTAACGTCCCACTTCACATCGTGGGAAAAGTTATTTTCCAGGCTGGGAAGTGGGAATTCAGTGGCGGCTGGTAGGCTGGAAAGTGGGAATTCAGTGGCGGCTGGTAGGCTGGGAAGTAGGAATTCAGTGGTGGCTGGTACCATAAATAATTGGTGCGGCAACAAGCAGGCCAGTTATTTGATCCAGTGACCAGCATTGCCTTTAAGGTCAACGCTAAAGGTCTCTGTAATGGCTCATTATAAATTGTTTATAAGGAACCATGACTATGAGCTCTGGCGTTGAGGCTGGAGGGAGTGTGAGTTTCTTACAGTGCTTGTCAGTTGGTCATTTATATAAAAATAAAATATGTACTTACCCACTGCAATTCATTGACTCTCCTCCTCCGGTCCTCATACTTCCAGTCCCTCCACGCTAGTCTGAACAAATCCCCCTAACCAATCTATGCACTGCTTTCATGCTGCTGATAATGTTAAGCAGCATGAGAGCAGAGCCAGTATTGGTTGAAGCGGGCTGGCTTGATGTTTCTTCTGGCCCTGGGGACCTGCGCCTGCTCCCCACCCAGCTGCCTTAGACAGCTGGGTGGAGAGGTTTTAAGTGTGCATGTCAGGCTGGCCATCGCATGAGAGATGGCCAAAGTGACATGCGCACTCTAAACTGGAGTGAGCACCTCTTCCCTGCAGTCAGTTAGCAGCATTGGTCCTGCCCGTCCTCAAACACGGCTCGGGCTGGAAGCAGTGAAGGAAAAAAAATGGAAATAAATTAATTGTGTTACCATTTTTATTTTCCACCTTTGATGCGCTTGCAGCTGGGGGGGTGACGCGTCTCTGTCCTAATGCAGAGGCCGCCGCTGTGGGAATTGCTTTCCAACCTGGAAAATAACTCTTTCTAGAATGGAAAGGGAAACCAAGCATATTTGTTATTTAATTCTGGTGCAGAATACCAAAATATGTAGTGTCAACAGCAGCGTATAGCGCACATGAAATGTAATAATAATATATCTCAAATTGCACGGGGAATAATTTTTGTAGTAGGTAATGAGATACTAGTACGGTAAGCATTTAAAATGTTGTAGTTGGAGGACAGGGTCTTTACACAGAGGTGAGGAGCCTTTCAGGTAGGAGGTGACTTATTTTTATTCCATGTTAGGCTCTTAGGCTACAACTACAGCCTGATAGATCCTGTTCGGGCTTCATTCCCCTTTCACCTGTAACCAGCTGGCAGGCTTCACCTGGCACACTCGCCATCATTGCATGCATCATCACATTGTCACGGCATCCATGTTTGACAGGATGCCCACTCAGCCTGTGCCTACACAGACACATTGCATCACTTCACCAACCTCTTTCCTTACACACAGGGCAAACCAGACATGCCATGTCACTACTTGCTTGTAATAGGTACTGAATCTATAGACCATATTAGCACAGTAGCGTTTATTCAATAATAAGCATGGTTCTGCTGGGAGCCCTATTGTTAGATTGTTTGTGATGGAGTAAACATAGGCCATGTTTGTACTTAATGATCTAGTCTCCCTGTTAGGTTTAACCCCTTCGGTGCCCGCCCCTTTCCCCGCCCTGTGCCGGCCGTTACATTAGCGGGCGGGGTTTGTGACGAGCTGGACTCGTCATGGGCACAGCGCCACCGCGGCCCATGACGAGTCCAGCTCGTCACGGGCACCGAAGAGGTTAAGTATTGGTGGAGTGTGCCAAAAAAGTGTTCCTGGATGTTCTTCGGTGTGGATGATGGTTGGAGCGTTGCTTCACACACTATCAATTGCTCCTTACAGTAAACTTTGGCTTTTGTCCAGTGTTTGTTGTCGGTGCTGGGCGTTGTCCCCCTGCAGGGCAAATTGACTCTGCCAAGAGTAGTGCGAGTGCTTTCTATTTCTTGGAATTCGTAGTGATATCTTTCACACAAACGAGAAGAGCCAGTTTAGGTGGTTTTGGGACGGTCTGGCTTACCATGTTCTAAATGTCTGTAAATGCTGTCTGCCACTAGGCAAGACCAAGCCAGGTGAAAGAAGCCTCCAGCTGAGGCACCACATCTGTTCTAGGAGGAGACCTCCTTTAAGCCACACTTCCGCCTCTCACAAGTAATATTTGAAGTGGATTAGCCTGTGTCTTTTGGAGATAGTCTGCCTATGTGAGTGCTGCAGTATCTCCCCTCACCACCAGGCGTCTGGGAATATAGCTCTGCATTCTCTTTATCCATGGCACAGGGACAGAAAAATGGGTGCTTCTTCCTGCATAGAGTTGTACAATTGGTATCTTAATAATCTAGGAGCAGGGAATCTCACGTGAATGGGTCATCAGCACATTTGATTGAGGCATATGGGAAGGACCATCTGCACCAGCAAAGTGTTTTTTTTTCCAACAGCAAAAGAAAATCTTGTGCATTTGCACAGGAAGCTCCATTACCCCTAAACAGTATTCTACTCTAGGTAGAACGCTGCACAGAGAGGATAAGAGCCCTTGGAAATTGTCAAATGACCTTCCTTGAGTGTCACGCTTAGAATCCTGTTGCAGATGCTGCTTTCCAGGCATGATGCTACTGGAACGTTTGTGAATAACAATAGGACATTTTCACCCATATGGAGGAATACTTTTAGGGTTGGAGATTTACTTCTTTTTTGGTGATTAGGGCTCTTTGTATATACTGTTAAAATAATTTTTTTAATTCTTCGTAAGCAATTTGATTTCTAAATCGAGGTCATAAATTTTGAGTGTGAGAAGGTGGCCTGACATATGCTGTCCACTAATTATAGTGGGCACCTTGCACCAGTCCAAACAACCCTTATTGATGATTGGTTTAAAGTCAACCTTTATTGAAAGCTATCCTAGTGGTAGCTATAGAGAGCAGCCTTCAGGCTAAGTGTTGAAGGAGTGTAAAGCAGCTTGATTTACCAGATTATAACCTCTTGAATTACTAAATGAAAGGAGATCCACACAAGGTATATATAAAATATATGTATTTATTTCTAAACACTCACTACTAATCTCTTTATGAGATTAGAGTCCAAGATACACAATAATGCAGTTCTAAAATGACAGCACAATATACAATGGGCCCTAGGGGCGGACCAAACCATATATTCAGAAAGTGGTATAAGAACCACAACTTGACTAGACACAGTGCCTAGAGCACGTAGAATCGCTGGGGCCCCAAGGAACCACCCAAGGTAGTGACGCAGGAGACCCACGGGGGACGTGTGCAGTGTGAGAATACAGCCGCGAGCCCCGTACTTTTCTATGGGAAAGTCACGGTTGGAATTTTAGAAGTTAAGGACACTTAGGAGAGGACTTTGAGCAAACCCCTTTAGACTTAGGGGGTTCTAGGGCCAGCACCCACGGGAGCACCGGAGTACTCGAGTTACCTCACCCAGGGAAGCCGGGTGCATAGGTGTCAAATGGTGACCGGAATCGTCGTTGATTTTAGTGGTGATCTGCTGCTGCCGGGAAGGAAAAAAGTGTCCGGTGTGATCCAAGCCTGGATCGAAGATCAGAAGAACCTGAAAGCAGAGGGGATAGAGTCTGGGTCACTTGCAAGTGACCAGGGGCACGATAGACGAATGCCCACCCATGTCGGGTGTTTCAGGTGCTAAGCGGTGAAGCTGGACTCTGTAGCCACGAGGACCAGGAAGCGCCGATGATGATCAGGAGCTGGATTCGAGCTGTCCCACGAAAAATGTCGAGTGCTGCGGTGTCGGTGCCCGATTGGACCCAACAAGCTTTGGCAACAGCAACTCATGCAGGAAGAGAAAAGATGCTTCGGTGCGGACCATCAAGGTCCTGGGGACTCCCCAAGCGATGGAGAGTCGGGGCACGTCTGGAGCAACCAGGTAAGCCCAATTAAAGTTAAAGTTGCCTTCACAGGGACCCACCAGTCGACGGACCAGGGATCGTGAAGGGACCTCGAGAGAAAACACAAAGGGCCAGCTCACGGAACACTTGTGGAGTGTAGGCGGGCAATCTATGGTGCAAATGCTGCTTGGGGTCAGGGCTACAATTAACCCAAAGCTCGGCTGCAGGAGTCATTGGAAAGCTGATGCTTCTGCAAAGTGACGCAGTGTCCAGGGGTTCGGGTTACACGGTCGCCACGAGGGATACGGGCCTCAGACTTGCTGTGGGCACTGATCGACCTCTAAGACCACAAAACCCACCTCCTGTGTTGCAAAATTCTTCGGAGTCCGGCGGGATCTTCGGCGATGCAAACCGGTCAGATGCGTCTTTGGTGCCTGCCTTGCAGGGAGTAATCCTTTACTCCAAGGGAGATTCTTCAGTCATCTAGTTCAATGTAGATTGTCGAAGTTCCAGGATTCAGTATCAGAGTTTCGTCCAGGTATAATCTAAAGTCCTGTTGCCAGGGGTTCCTATCTTATACCCAAGGAAGGGGTTAGACAAACTCTAGGGACCCACCTATGAGAGGGTCAGGAAAGAGGGGTGCCTACACCCATTTCCTTTGTCCAATTTCACACTGGTAGCCCCTGCAACCGGTTTAAGCTGGACTATGCACAGGGACACCAAATGTGCCCCCAGTGCAGACTTCAAAGCACTCTTGGAGTGCACCCACCCAGCCCCAATACACTAAAGCTTGTCTGGGAGGTGGTGACACCTCCCTGTGACAGGAAACCTACTGTCCAGTTCTCCCCTGCCAGAGTTTTGTCCAGCAGCAGGAGGGCAGACTTGTGTCTGTGGCTGGCAGTATCCATTTTGTGATGCCAGGGCTCTGTTAGTTGGTACCGGGTATACCTGTGCTGTCATGTCTCTTCCTCTAGAAGGTGTTTGACACCAAACACGATATGTTTCCGTGCAGCCATCCCAAAGTTAGCATTTACTGCTTGGTTATAATGCACTTAAGAGTATATGGTTTGGCTGCATCACAAACAACCCTGGAATAAAGGTTCCGAAGTCTGCAGAGGGGCTCTGCTCATGCATGGGCACCCTCTCACATAAAACCCAGCAACCTGCCTTCAGGATTAGTAAGCTTCAGGATTAGTAAGGCCTGCCATAGGGGTGACTGATAGGTTTATATGTGCAGTGATATGGAGAGATATAGTGAACCTATATCTCAGGGGTGCATGCATCACCTTACGCAGGCTGCAGTAGCAGTCCTGTGGTGTCATTTTGGAAGGCTTCCCAGGGGTGGCATAATGCATGCTGCAGCCCCTAGTAGGCCTCTGGGGTGCCTATGGCCTGGGTACATAGTATACCATATTTTAGAGACTTATAAGGGTACCCCAGAATCCAATCTGGAGTGTACCTAAAGTACTTGTAATTAATTTAAAGGGGGAAAGCAGATAGGCTGGGGTCCTGAATAGCAGGATCCCAGCCAAGCTAAGTCGAAAACCAGCAAAACACAAGGAAAAAAGTGGGGGCAACCATGCAGTCAGATTCCACCTTCCTACATTGAGTTGTAGGCTGAAGATTTCTTAACTACTGTGTCATTAAATCCTAATGGAGCACTATTTATTCTTGCCATGATAAAGTAGCAGAACACAATTAGGCCTCTACAGAAATTTGAAAAGATTCATTCAAAGCTCCTGCAATTTGGCATTGGAATCGGGGGCCCCGTTTCGTAAAGGTTTTTCCAGATGCAGGTCGAAGCGATAATGCGTGCACGTGTACATTGAGAATGATTCAACGAAGCATCTGTGAGTTCCATGGACATGATGAACACAATGCATGAGTGTGTATATATATATATATATATATATATATATATATATATATATATATATATATATATATATATATATATATATATATATATATATATATTACCTACTGGCGATAGCCAGTAGGTAGTTATAGTTAGGACCACGTTTCCATAGGAAAACCTCAACATTCTATTTTGAATAACTTTGGCGCCGGTCGACGAATCCTCGCAAATTTTTCAAAATAGGTGGGGCGCTACGCTCCGCTCCTACCCTGAAAGTCTCGGGGGGATCCGTCTAGCGGGGGCTGAGATAAAAGGGGGGTCCCAAAACGCGTTTTTCCCATGCATTTTTCCATAGGACCTTTAGAACGAGCTACAGCCCGAACGGCTGAACAGAATTACTCAAAATTTGGCAGAGAGGTAGTCCCTAGGTCAAGGAAGTGCCTTTTGTAGGTTTGGTGTAAATCTGTTCAGTAGATTCTGAGAAAATAGCCTTTAAATCAATATATATATCTGAGCCAGCTTACGGTACGCTTACCGTACGCTTACGGTAAGCGTACGGTGGCGTGCGCGAGCGGGATTCTGATTGGCTCTTAGATCTTAGTAAACATTCGAATCGGCCGAAACCAGGAAGCGGCGGCCGCCATTTTGTCTCTCGCACTGAGAGTGATTTTTAAAATATCAAGCCCAAAAACATGTAAAGGGGCTGTTTTGACAACTCCCTCCCACATAGTCATGTTGAGGGAGTCCCCAAACATCCCCCAAGTGCAAAAACGGTTTTATTTTTTTTTCGGCAATTTCGCGGGGTACGCTTACCGTACGCTTACCGTAAGCGTACGGTAAAAAAATAAAAATAAAAAAAACACTATCCACACTTACCCCACCCCCTGTGCTTTTGGTGGCCGAAGGCCACCAAATGTACAGGGCTTATGTTAAGGGCAAAAAACACTATCCACACTTACCCCACCCCCTGTGCTTTTGGTGGCCGAAGGCCACCAAATGTACAGGGCTTATTATAAGGGAAAAAAACTTAGCATTTAAAAAACCTTGCAAATTCACTGAAAAAACCATAGGTTTCACACATGTTATAGTTAGCGGAAATTTTACTGATAAAAAACCAGTGAAATTCCCCCGTTATAGTTAGCGCAG
Source organism: Triturus cristatus (assembly GCF_964204655.1). NCBI lineage: Eukaryota > Metazoa > Chordata > Amphibia > Caudata > Salamandridae > Triturus > Triturus cristatus. The sequence goes on along the minus strand of NC_140594.1, from coordinate 222,413,062 downwards.
GCAACTATAACTCACGCGACTGCAATCTTCTGCTGATGACATATGTGTCTTTATGAAAAAAAAATATTTGTAATATATGTATAGCTAAAAATGTATGGAAGAAGACATGGGCAAATAAGTGTCTAAATACAGTATTAGCATCAGCAGAGGATTGCGGTCGCGTGAGTTATAGTTGCCTGCGCTAACTATAACGGGGGAATTTCACTGGTTTTTTATCAGTAAAATTTCCGCTAACTATAACATGTGTGAAACCTATGGTTTTTTCAGTGAATATATATATATATATATATATATATATATATATATATATATATATATATCTCACTCACTCACTCACTCACTCACTCACTCTCTTTTTTTCTCACTCACTCACTCACTCACTCTCTCTTTTTTTTACTCACTCACTCTCTCTCTTTTTTTTCTCACTCACTCACTCACTCTCTCTCTCTCTTTTTTTTTTCTCACTCACTCACTCTCTCTCTCTCTTTTTTTTTCTCACTCACTCACTCTCTCTCTCTTTTTTTTCTCACTCACTCACTCACTCTCTCTCTCTCTCTTTTTTTTTCTCACTCACTCACTCTCTCTTTTCTGTCTCTCTCAGTATTCAAGTGGGATTGCAATATTAGGGATTCTTATTGCATGGATAGAGGAGTGTGCAAATGCAAGTTAGATACACACCCACAGAGTGGTAATGCTTCTGTATTCACTAAGCTTCAGACAAGGATATTCACGAAGCTGTGCAGAAAGGGCACATAAACACACCTGTCCCTTCAACCATTTCAAAATGTGTGAAGCGTGGTGTGGCATGTATGGGGTAATATTTATTATTAATAGAGCAAGATATAGAAAGTAAGAATAATTTGGGAGTTCTGGGATTTTATTAACCATGCACATGTGATTTCTGCATGATACACAGTACATACTAGAATTTAAAATGGCTGCAAGTTTTAAAGTCAGAAGAATACCATACAACTAGCCATGTAATGCGTACACAATGCTCACTTTGTCATTGAATATGTGAGTCAGCAACAAAATGGCGTCCCTGGGCTTCTGAATCAGACATTAGCAATCTGTATAAGTAAATGAATATTCTATGGTGGGGCAGAGTAGACGCTTCAGCGTTGTAATTTAAGGTCAGCTGCGTCGTCTCTGGAGGGTTGTGTTTTTCATGTTGTTCATTAAACAGATTCTTAAAATGGGGCCTTTTATTTTGTGTTGGGGTTCGTATCCTGCTGCTGGTTCAACAGCACCTACCTTAAACGCCGCTCTCTATGGTATGAATGAATCTGTTCAGGAGTTCGCTTTTTTTTTTATCGTAGCACCGCTGTGCCAGGAAAGTTTATAGTGAGACGGAAAAAAAGGTCTCAGTCCAGTATATTTTAGGAGTGTCTGTAACAGGCCCCACATAATTAAGACAAGCAACTTCAGTTTTCATGCAGGGCACTGAGACTGTAAACGAGCAGATATGTAAATGCTTAAGTTTAAGCCAGCAATATGTAAACGCTTTCATTTAAAATTGCAAAACGATATGTATCCCTATTTTAAAGCTGCCCCCTTTCCCATGCTGCACCCTTGGTTGTAGTTAATGCAAGAGCCTTCCTTGAACTACTGCAGTGTTAATAAGGCCTTTGCCAGTTTTGTGTTCTTGGAATTGTAGCCAGTTAATTTTTAGGGTTGTGCGAAATTTGCTTTTGCATAATTGTGGGACATGTCGGAAAAATTATGCGGAATGGGAAACTGGCATTTAAGCATGAAATGCGTCCTTGTATGCGTTTTGGAGACCGGGACACATTGTTCGCTAAAAAACGTAGCACAAAAAACCCAAGTGCTGTGAGCAAAAGCCGCGAGCATTTTGGTCGCTTGCATTGTTCTTGTGCCAAATATAATTACACCACATGGTTTAATAGCGTAATTTCACATAGAAATCTGGAATTTCGTGTCACGATATTTCGTAAAATTGTCGGTGTACTGCAAACTTCACCCGGGCCTAGTCATTTCTGATAATGGTCATATTTTTCACCAAGTTATTCTGAGTGACCTCCTAGAAAACGGCCACCTTGTTAATTTGTTTACCAGGCATTGCCTTCTATTCTGACGCAGCCTTCCTCAGGGAACCGAGGCTGTCTGTGGGCGCTGCCTGCCCAGACCAGGCTTCCCTTTGGCAGCCTTTGAATTACAGATGGTGTAGGGAACGACCTACTGTTCTGTATATTACTATTGCCAATGATGCAGTAACTTTGAGTACTTAACTTATTATTTTGCTATTTGTGATCCTGAACATACATTTATATATGCATTTTGCATGGAAGTCAGAACAGAGGGGTGCTAGCTTCCATAATTTGCCTTAAGAACTTGGGGGCATATTATCAAGACAGGCGATAAAATTATCGCCGCTTTAGCGGCAGAAAACTGCCGCTAAAACGGCGATAATGGGCTTGATAATATGCCGCAGAGAATTCCCATAGAAGCCCATGTTAGATGTGAAGGACATCTAACATGGACTTTAATTGGAATTCCATAGAGCATATTATCAAGCCCATTATCGCCGTTTTAGCGGCAGTTTCCTGCCGCTAAACCGGCGATAACTTTATCGCCTATCTTGATAATATGCCCCATAGTAATTGTTATTAATACCTGCTGTGAAATGCTAGTATTAGCTCAGCAAAACTACAAGGCTTAGTATGCAGTCATTAACTACTGTTGTTTTCCTGTATTGTAAGTTCAGTTTGAAGGAGCGACACACATACGTACAGCAGATAGGGGCAGTATGTCTGCCTACGGCATATGAGTTTGATGATAATGTTAGTTAATGCCGTTATTGACAACGCGTTGTGAGGCTTTAGCAACTGTCCTTTTTCATTGTGCGCCCTGAATCGGGGCCATAATTGTGCCGTGGACATTTAACCGCTGTTAATAAATGTAACATAAGTCAATAATGCTTAACTAAGTGTCTTCTGTCATACCATGAAGCTAAAACTGCATTTATTCTCAAATACATATGCTCCCATGCATGAGGGTGCTCGCTTATACCTGCAGATTGGCCTCTCAGTAAAACCTAAAATCCTGTCCCTTCTCGTGAATTTACAAATGCATTTTGTGAACCAAAAATTCCAGTAATCCTGACTTCGTGAATGGAGATGGAATTTTTTGTAAGCAAACTGATTTTTTGTGTGCTCCGGGCTTTTCAATTTAGGTACTCAAAAAACGGTAGTGAATCGGGTTAAGGACGTAAGAAAAAAAATATGATTAGTAGCTTGCAATGATCTTCGTTTTTAGGTCTCGGCTAGCGAAGGCTGCGCTTGCACAGTCTCGCTCGCAAGATTTAATGTCTTGGAGTAGTGGGGCTTGAACCCGCCCCTCTTCTCTCCTCTTCTCCATTGGCTGTCCTCTTAAATGCTGGGCAGCCATTGGAGAAGAGCTTTGTCTCTCCAAACAAGCCCGTCTCTTTTGGATTCGTGGGCGTGTTTTTTTCGATTCTTTCTCTCCTCTGGAATGTAAACATTCAAGCCAATGGCAAGAGGAGAGAAAGAAAAACACGCCCCCCGACTCCTGCGTTTCTCCGAGGCATTTCTGCTTGACCTCGGAGAAAGGCGGCGGTGTTCATAGCTCTCGCCAGGTAAGGCGCTGGGACTGATTTCTTTAGGTTTTAATTTTTTTTCTTCAAACAGGCATCCCCTCTCCTCGCTGCTTCCGTCCCTGGCCGGTCTTTGCCTCCTGGCCGCCCTCTTCGCCCGCAGAGGAGCCTGGTGTGGGGACCAGGGCTGCGGGCGGACATCGTCATGCCCGTCAGGTACTTCTTCATCCAGGCAGTGAGCCCCGAGGGACGGAACCTGACGAGCTCGCCCTCCGGTACCGATGCACGCGCATGCCCCTTTGTGACGCTGCTTGTCTGACGCTGCTTGTTTATCGGCATTACGGCTTTTTTTCTTTTTGGTGGGTGCGGCTCCGACACATTGACTTGTTTTAAATATTCAATAGACGATCCTTGAATTATGTATTGCTACAGCAATGCCTCACAGTTCATAAGGTGGGTTCGTCTACAGTACACCCTGGTCTTGGGGGGGGTGGGGGGGGGGGCGTGGGTGACTCCCCACGACCTCGAATGGGGAGGCCCAGCTGTGCTTGAAACCCCTTCCTTGGCAAGGAGCCTGGTGACGTTAAGATTCATTGTTACTGCTGCCTTCCCATTGGCCTTCGAGCCAGGCTCCTCTGCGGACCAGTGCTCTTCGCGCACGTTAATTAATGCACATCTCAGAAGGGACAAGTCACCCCTCTGATTCCCTCACAAGGAGGTTTCAGGTTAATCTTTAGTACGTTGCTTATTGTTATTATATCAAGCCCCCAGTATACACGATGCATGGCTCATCAGTGATGCATGTTTATACATCTTCAGACACTAAATTGATGGGTGAATTTTTGCAAACCGATGCTCCGTTTTAATGCATCCAATCACCAAGGCAGTTCAGTGCGCACTTTAAGTATACCCAATCCAAGGTGAATGCATCCGTGCGTTTTCTTAGGGTGCCACATTGCAGAACAATTTATCTTAATCCATCCTTGTATGCGATTGATTCCCTTCGTACACCATCTTGTCAAGATGTAAAATCGCGCTGTTCTAAGGACATGACCAGGAGAAAGAGGAAGTTGACGCGGCTCTGGCTTACTTTATGAGCCTCACACCGACCGCGTTTTAATATAGCTCAGGAGGAGGAGGAGGGTAAGTCACCGGCACGATCCAGGTATGTTGCATGCTGCAGTTCTCGGGGTATCGTACCAATAAGGTGGCTTATGCTACTAATGCACTTGCGACAGTCTTGTCGTTAATCTCCAGTCGCAGGGGGGTGGGGGGGTGGAATTGCGCTTCGTAGACAGATGTATATCTCGTAACTGTCGGGGTATGATATGGGTAATGTAGGTCAGATAGACGGTTCACTGGCTGCAAATATGTAATCTCTGGTCGCGGGCTAATAGATATTATCATAGCTTAGCTTAAAGGTGTTATCTCCCTTCTCGAGCGTTGCATGAAATCTGCAGGTTCCAGGTATGTGACCTTGTAAGGTTACTCAATGAACTCGTGCACTTGTTTCCGAAATCCTTGTGTAACCTCCTGTTCCAAACATCTCCTCTAACGTGTAGTTGATCTGTTTGATTCCCTGACGGTTGCAACTCGATATTTCCTTCTTCATAGGCTGCTAAAGTGAGCTTCCTTGGGTTGGGTAGAAAGTAACACCTGTCGTTAAGGTCCATAAACAATTAAATTTGCACGGGGTGCTCTCAAATTGTCACTGTACGTGTAATCATGGACCGATCTATAGGCAGAGTTTAAGAGATTGAAATTATTTATTTTTTTCTGGCCAAATTGCCACATGACAAAGATTTTTTGTTGTTTTTCCTGATGATTTTTTGGATCTGAGAGACTTCTACTGGAAAGCTGTAAGTAGGTTAATTTAGACGATCCAGTTTATCATTTTTCAAGTACAGCCAAATTGTTTTTGTTAAAAAAAGCAAGTAAGAGAGGGCAAAATAAATCTGAGTGAGATATGTTATTTTGTGTAAAATGGGCTAGGGGAACAGTTTGCAAGTGTTTTAAAATAAATAAGAAAGATTTGCTGTTTCGTCGGTATGTGGCTCGGGGACAGGGAAAAGAGGCAGAATGTGAGGCTGTGTTATTTTTGCGGCCTCCATGCTCTTTGGGTTATCTGCAAATGCCGTGCCCGCCGCTCTTTATTTTGCATCGCGGAAATGTAGTGCTTTGTTTGGGAGAGGTGGTGGATAAAGGAGCCCTCCGCTGCTCTGAGCTTAAACTATTTTTTCATTCTTGTTGAAAATGTTCGAATGGAACCCACCCGTGAGCTAGATTGCATGAATGTGCTTGCTGCATTGTTTGAGACACTGCAGCAAATCTGTGTGGGGGGGAAGGGGAGGGTGGTATTCTCACATCTCAACAACAACCGTGGAGCAGACTCTGTTGCATTTTGTGATCTATTATTTCTAAAGTGCGCGTGGAAGCCTGTTCGAATGTGTCTGACTTCGTTTTGAAAGAGGTGCCCTTGGGATTTTACGTTTTATAGCCTGATCATATAATATAACTCTTTGATTTCGGCTTCAGAGCCCGATCCCGATAACATTACTGGCACTTTGTTATCCTGTATCAGTAGAACCTATTGTGATGCTGTACAAATATCTTTTGAAGTATGTGTATGTGTGAGTATGTGGCTCTGTGTATGTGTGTGGCTCTGTGTGTGTGGCTCTGTGTGTGTGTATGGGTGGTTCTGTGTGTATGGGGGAGGCTCTATGTGTGTATGTGTGCCTCTGTGTGGGTGGCTTTTTTTGTAGGTGGCTCTAAGCGTGGGTGGCTCGGTCTGTGTGTGGGTAAGTGTGTGTGTAGGTGGCTCTATTTGTGTATGGGTTGCTCTGTGTGTGTGGATGGCTTTGTGTGTGTGGCTCTGTGTGTGGGTGCAAATGCAATAGGTCTCGCATTTGAGAGAGATGAAGCTATTGACATTGTAAATAACAATGTTGTTTCTTTAAATGTGTTAAAAACATAAACAAAAATGTCATGAGCCATGCCAATAGCTCAAACTTTAACAATGCCGAGACCATTGCATTGCAAATGCTTGTTCTCTGCAAGTATGTGGCCATTTGATTGGACCTCTGAACCTAAGGATGCTTCCTAAAGTGGCAAAAAATTTTAATTTTGTTAGGCTGGACGATTATTTTAATGCAAGCATTTTATATCCTGCCAAATTTACAGCTTTTATTTGAGCAATGAATAGTTAAATAATGCATTCTTGTTTCAAATTCAATTTTTTCCATGATTGTAATGTTTTTTTTGGTAGGCGATCAATAAAGGCTTTCCAATTAGCATGACCCCCAAACCAGCCTGGTTTATCTAAAGCAGGGACAAGCCAATTGGTAGCTGGTTGTCAGAGAAGTGTTCATGTATCTGTACAGTAAGAAGGTAGATTATTATTTGAGGCGGGTGACTACCGACTTGAAGGAATAATCACAACCATTGTCAGAATGAACCTTCAAAATCACTAAATTGCCCTGAACCCCTTGATAACTATGGCACGGAGCAGACCGGCTTACCGTAGGGTAATATATCAAGTATTTATTCAAAACCAAAATGGTTATAAAGTCAAAATTCAAAACAATAAAAATACCAAACTGAATTAGAAAATTCTAATAACATTTAATAAACAAAATGACAAAAATCCAATAAGGGGAACCTAAGATATGAAATGTTTATAGTTTCAAGCAGAATTAGTGCCAAAAAGCACAAAATACCAAATTTAGTCAATGGCGCTGTAGATCGGGACATAGGTGAATTTTGAGGCTGACCATGAAAAAGAGCAGGTCGGATACACCAACCAGGTTCATTTTGGTCAAAGATTTTAGTTTCCAACTTAACGCCTGATTTTAGAGTTCAGTGGATGGGTTACTTCATAACAAACTTGACAGATATCCCGCCTGCTGTATTACAAGTGCCATTGGATATAATGCACTCGTAATCTGGGAAATACATACCATTTTAGACGGAATAACCCATATGCCAGACTCTAAATAAGGTCCTTAGTCACTTAAATCACAATCCACCACAGGAGAATACGTCTAAAGCCCCCTCCCCCCAAAGCCTGGGGGGTGGTGGGGCTTTTAGAAACTCACAGGTTGTCAGGCAGGGTCCAGTCCAGGTCCAGTTGCCATTGGTCAGCTGGGTACTTTCAAGAAAAGGCCTCTTGCAACTTGTTGTATTCCTTAAGCTTGAACAGGAGGCCAGCCCTATAACCCTTGGAGCCCATTTCTTTTTCCTGGGTACAAAAGGTGAGCAGGTTCAGCCCTTCAGGTCACAGACAACATATTTTAACCCCTTTAGATATTCCAAAGGTCCAGGAAGTGTTCTGAAGTAGGTGTTTGGCGATGCCACATTTATGCCTGGCACAAGCTAGTGGGTAAGAATGACTCATAGGAACACCCTAACCAATGGGGTAAGAGTTCCCCGGGGCACCCCTACCCACGTTGGCAATTTTCAAGATGGCAAATGTCTTGTGCCACACTAAACTTGGGCTCAGAAGGCTGGGGCTATATGTAGGGAGTAGACTATGGTAATCCTAGTTTCCTCCCACATCTAACATTGAAGTAAAGTTTGAGGTAGCCACTGTACCCACCATACAACCAGACACACAATTCTGGTAGGACACAGAGAGAGTCCTTCAGCAACCAGACAGTGGATCCAAAAGAATTGTGTTGGCATCTTGTTCTCTGCTCTTTTAAGTGTGCCTTAACTGTTGTATGTAAATCCAGCAGACCTGTCAAGCAGGATTCTACACTGTAGTGGCAAAAATGATGCCGTCAGCACTCACCCTGCATATTCTGTGGGCTTCAGAGGAGCCCTCTTTACCCTTTTAGGACAGCCTATTGTTTGCTCCTGGATGATATTTTGCACCTATTCACAAACATTAAAGGCTAATGAATGGCTAGGAAAAGCTAGAGAGGTAATGCAACTGAGGCACTACAGGCAGAGAAATTGTAACTTTCTAAAAGTTACTTTTCCTCTATTTATTAAAAATTAGGCTTTTGTAAATGTTTTTTTCACTTGTCACAAGATATCTGACAAGTGAATAATATTACTTTCGGTCTTTTAGTGAGCTTTATGGGTCTGCCAGGGTTGTGAAGGGCTTTGTTAAATATATTTCCACTTGTACTCACCCAAGAGATCTCTCTCTATAGCATGAACTGCTTCAAAATGAGATCTTCCTAATAATTACTAAAGTTGAAAAGGTTCATATCCCACTTCTAGATTTTTGTGATTTACTAAAGGCAATTATACTTTTACCCCTGTCCACAGCAATGTAGATAGAATTTTGTTCAGCTCTTTGAAAAATGTGCTTAAGATAGGATTTTGATTTGTAATACTGCACTTTGACCATCAAAATGTCTCTGATCAATAAATATTCAAGAATGCCCGGAAATTGAGTGCTCTTCTACAATACCTGACAAGGCTAGAATTGAGCAACCAGAGACTGGAGGGAAAAAAATGATGGAATAGTTTAGGCTGCATATGTGTTTTCTTTACCACGCTTAAATATTCTAGTAAGCAGTACCCTAATCCTGACTACTTAAGCTTAAAAAAATTATGATGAACAAAAGTGAAAGTGGCATGTATCTTTTCTCTATACCACTTTGTAGCTGGAAGTATTTAGATTCAATCCCACTTGGGTAAATATTGCACCTAGTTGAGCTTAACAGCACTAACATTTTCAGTAAATCTAACCTCTATCCCAATGCCGTTCAAAATCCTTAAACATGTTCCACTGCATCAGGTGGCCAAAAGCCTTTTGCTGATCCAGACTAGCTGAAACCAGATATTGACCATTCCCCGACAGAGCCCATGATATTGCAGATCAGTCTGATATTGGTGGTGGCATAGTGTCCTTTATAAGCAAACATTGTCAAAGCCAATTGGTCTCGCCTATGAGTACAAGAACAAGTAGGCGAGACCTATTGGCGTTGACAGTGCTTGTTGGTACAGCTATGGCTATTTTCATGTTTCAAACGTTGACAATATGTCAATCCATATAAAGCAAGTGACATCATATGAGAATGTGGAGAGGATGGGCCTAAATGTTAGAGCGTTCAACCTCGAAACTGGATAACCGGGTTAGAGTCTCAGCAGGAACGCTCAGCATCCTGTGATTCTGGGCAAATCACTTAATCTCCCGGTGCCTAACAAAATTAATGTGTACGTCTTTAACGCAACTGGTGCTCAAGTAAAGTACTCTGATACCTTTGGGTTGAGGTTGTGCTATATAAAAACAAAGAAATATGAAAGAGACTGAAGATTCATACAAAAAAAATGAGACCTCCGAGAAACAAAGAATTGCACCATGGCAAGTAGAAAAAACGAACATAGATGTAAGAAATTGGGTTGCTGGTTGAGGGGGTGAAACCCTTCTCGAGCAGCAACCACAATTCTCCTCAAGGTGAAGTCAAAAGCAAACCCTAAATTAACCTGTGCTCAACCCTTTGATAGCTTTGCATAGAGCATTCCGGTTTGAGTGCGAGGCAATGTGTAAAGCATTTGTGCAACACTTAAAACACTAACACATTGAAAACACACCACAAAAAGAGTCCACAACAGAGTTAGAAAAATAGAGTATTTTTTTTCAACCAGACCAACACGACAAAAATATTGAATTGTAAAGATTTAAGTAAAAATAGTGCCAAAAGGTGTTAAGTACCAACTGCGGATATCTGTTCGTGCCTGACCAGGACAAAGTCACAAGTTGAGGCCGACCGCCATGGAGTGCAGGGCTGGCTACATGGGCCCAGTTAGGCTAGCTGAACAGAGTATCAAAAATCCTGGTTTGCGGAGCTTTGCGCTTATCCATTTCGAAGATGTGCCTTGCAGTTAAAGCGATGCGTCGGTTACGAGAAGCGGTGAGGCTGCGGTGAGAGGTTACCGATGCATAGACGTTGAAGATCTGTAGAGTCCGAAGTCGAAGATGCATCAGGGTGTTGGGGCGATGCATTGGTTCCGAGGAGCTGTGATGTGGAGTCCAGCATCGCAGTTGAGGCTGCCGTTGATGAGAGATGCAAGGGCCTGCACCAAGGATGCATTGCACAGTGTCAGTTCTGAAAGTGATGTGAGCTGTGGCAGCAGTGCGGGTCTTTGCTATGAGTCTAATTTACTCAGAAGCGGAGATGCGTCGGTTCTTCTAAGCGTTGCGCTGCGAAGCAGAGGATGTGCATCGGTTCTGCTTGATCCACAGAGGCTGGTAGAGCACCTTACGCCCTCTTCCAAGGGTCCAGGACTGCGGTGGCACCACTTAGCAGGTAGACTCACAGAGGGTAGAGTCCAGATGCAAGGCTGTTGGAAGCCTTTTATGTCCCTGAGGCATCAGATCAGGAGGCCAGCCAGTTAGCCTTTGAAGTCTCTTTGGGTTCTGGGTTCAAGAGATGCATGCCAAAGGGGATGATGGACGGAGCGTTAGAGCAAATCAAACACTCACCCCCAGTCAACTGATCTGGGTTTAATCCATCATCATTCTTTAGCTCACTCCACCACCCCAGTTCAGACATGGCCATATGCAAATGAATGAATGAATGATTACAGTCTTATATAGCGCATAGCTACCCGAAGGCATCCCAGCGCTTAACTCACTAGATCTTGAGGAAATCAGGCAAACAGGAAGGTTTTTAAACTCTCCCTGAACCTGAGATGGTTAGCTTCCAATCTGATGGAGTCGGGAAGTTTGTTCCAAAGGGTGGCGGCTTGGAGGGAGAAGCGCCTGCCTCCCATTCGCACTCTCCTGGTTCTGGGAATTGCAATCAGCTTCTTATTTTCAGACCTTAGAGCTCGTCCTGGTAGAAATAAATGAAACATAGATTGAATCAGGGAGGGTCCTATTTTATTAATAGCTTTATGGACCGTAGTCAGCGCTTTGAACTGTACTCTTTGCTGGACAGGCAGCCAATGTAGTTGTCGCAGTGCTGGCTTAGCAGAGGTCCGACGAGGGGTATCCAGCAGCATTCGGGCCGCGCAGTTCTGTACTGTCTGCAAGGTTTTTATGGTAGCTTGTGTGGTGCCTAAATACAGCGCATTAGAATAGTCCAAGCGTGAGAGAATCAGCGCCTGCACTAATATTCTCCTGGCCTCAAACGGAAGGAGTTTAATTATCTTCCGAAGAAGTCTAATGAAGGCATAGCAGGTTCCTGCCACCTTGCGAGCCTGAACACCAAAGTTCAGGGCAGGATCAAGCCAAACCCCCAGGCTCTTGATTTGTTCTTTAGGTGGCGGTGGAGGGCCCAGATTAGACGGCCACCAGTTCTCTACCGTATTGGATGGTTTATAACCTAGCAGCATCACCTCCGTTTTTGATCCATTCAACTTTAGGAAGGATCGGTCCATCCATTCCTTAACTTTATTAAGGCACAGGGAGAGGTTCTCAAATGGGGCGCCCTGAGAAGCCAGGGAGATGATAAGCTGCGTGTCATCTGCATACGTTACCAGCTGTACTCCCCAGGGCAACACCACCTCAGCCAATGGCCTCATATAAATGTTAAATAGGGTAGGGCTGAGGGAAGAACCCTGGGGGACACCACATTGCAGACGCATTTGGGGGGAACAGGCATCATCCTCAAAGACCGCAAAAGTCCTATCGGACAGAAAAGAGCGCAGCCACTTTAGTGCGCCTCCTCCGACACCTACTTCCATCAATCTATGAATCCAGATGGAATGATTCACGGTGTCGAAGGCGGCACTAAGATCTAATAACAAAATGGCTGCCCTATCTCCATTGTCCACAATCTTCCTCGCTTCCTCTACAACAGTGATTAGGGCTGTTTCAGTGCCCTGCTTAGCTCTAAATCCTGTTTGAGTGATATGGAGGGAATTTCTGCTCTCAAGATAGGATCCCAACAATGCGTTCACATGCTTCTCCGCCAGCTTACTGATGGTTGGCAGTAAGGAAATAGGCCGATAATTAGCCCAGTCTTCTGGGTTTAGGTTTGGCTTCTTCAATAAAGCTTTCACTTTTGCCTGTTTCCAAGAAGAAGGGACTATGCCAGATGAAAGTGAAGCATTGATCACCCCTTGAATAGCTGGGGTTAAAACATCTGACACCAACTTTAGGATGGTAGGCGGGGCGGGGTCCGCTGGAGAGCCTGACTTCAGATTGTTCAAGAGGGCCCATGCAGTGGGGTAATCTAGTTGAGAAAAATGATCCAAACCGGTATTACCGGTGTCCATTGAGGGGGGAAGGATCTCTTCAGCGGGCAGAGGCTTAAACGAGGAAAAAATATTATCCACCTTATCGGAGAAATAATGCGCCAGTTCATTACAGCGGGAACTTGCCAGTCCAGGGTCGTTAACAGGCATAGGAGGAGTGACCAAGGATTTGAAAATTTTGAAAATTTCCCTGGGGGCATTGGATGCCGAATCAATTTTTTCCTGATAGTAATTTGATTGGGCAGTTTTGATTCCCTGTTTATATTTCTTCAGGGCCAATTTATAGGTGTCCTTACTCTCTTCTGAGTAGTTTTGCGCCAGTGTCTCTCCTGCTGCTTGCATTGGCGCTTTAAAACTTTAAGTTCCAATGTATACCAGGGTTTTTCATTATTGCCCATCCTATGGGACAGTTCACTTTTGGGGAGGGTGACATCCAAAGAGGACGATAGCCATTGGTTAAATTGTGTATCGGCTATCAAAGGGTCCTGGGAGAGCGCAGGTAATGAGTCACTCAGTTCCTTCCTCCACCTCTCGGTAGAGAGTTTGGACCAGACCCGTATGGACCTCCTTGTTGTATTGGAGGACTCAGACAAAATCAATGGAACCAGGGAGAGGAGCTGCAATTTATGGTCAGTCCAGGGAATATCGATTAATTTCTCAAAAATGAGATTATCCAAATCAGTCTGACCCTGTGCCTCATGAGAACAGTCCAGCCCGAACTGCCAAGCCATGTCTTCCCTGGACCGGAAACAAGCATCCAAGAGCTGCATGTCCAGTCCTCCCCACCCAAACAAGAGGGCAGCAGGTCCGCACAGCAGGGCAGCAGTTCCTGCAGAGCAGCAGTCCGGTAGAATGGAAGTCCTTGTAGTAGCACAGAAGTCCTTCTTGTGGTGTCAGAGCATGAGGTCCAGTTATGCCTTTGAAATGGAGGACAAGTTTCTTGAGGTTTCCCTTTGAAGTCTCTAGACACCTTGCTTTCCCTGCCATGGCTCCAGACTAACTATGGGGATATGCAACCATTTGTGTGGCGGCAGGACACAGCCTATTGAAGTGTAAGTGGGGCTGTGCCCAGCTCCTCCCTCCAGTCTGCCAGTGATGGTCCATCCAGACACACCTTAGCTCCCTGTTCTGTGTGGCTCCCTAGAAGGAATTTACAAAGCTTAACTGTCGGCTACACCCAGCCATGTGACCCAGGTACAGGCTACACTATGTTTAGAAGAGCGAGCAAAGGCACTGGTTGGTAGTTGTAAAGTGTGCAGATTCGTAAGGCCAGCAAAAAAGTAGATCAGCAAAAATGTAGAAGGAAGGCCCAAAAAAAGTTTTGGGGAAGACCACCCCAAGATCGACAAGTCTAACAATAGAATTCTACAAATGTACTGTCGATTTAAGGCTAGTTATAATTAGGGATCCCGGTTTTATGGTATTTATTTTTCTAACATTTCCATCTGTATTTATCCACATTTATTTTTGTTGCAAGAAAAAAAAAAACTAGTATTTTACCACATTTATTTAAATTGACATGTACACTTGCACTAGGTTGTTATAGCTATTTTTTTTAATTGGATCCTGTGCTAAATGCATTATTCACATTGGGAGCGTCCCTGCCTTCCTTTGAGAGTGCAGGCAAGTTTCTTCCTACCCTGATGAGGCATGCCGCCCTCCCACCCCAGATCGTTCCACCCCTATGACCCTACTGAGGGAAAGCATGCTCTCCTGTCTGGTGGCTGGTCGGCGAGGGGAGGCCCTCCCCATCACTACCCAGAGAAGTGAAACCTCTCTAGCGCCTAGGGCCTAAAGAGACAAGAGCAATATGCAATAATTATGGCCCGTAAATTCCGGAATGGAACTACCTTGCTATTATACCCGCTGGATTTCGTCGCCATCACATGCCCCACTCTTGCACGCCCTGTGTGGTATGGATATGAGGTATGAGTGTTTTGCCCACCTCGCTTGAAAATCGCTGGCATTGCAAAGCATATCTGAGCTCACTCAATCCGTCCTGGGAGCTGCAATCTCGGGTTCCTTTGGTCCCTGCCAGGGGTGCCTCACTCCCTCGTACCCATCCCTCCGTTTCTTGGGACCGTCGCTCCACCTTCAACAATCCACTATATTTTAAAATAAATGGTGTTCTTAATGCGCTCCCCTTTGACCCCCTCCGTTCCATGTGAGCTAATAGTCGTTAGAGGCATGTCTTGCCCCCTCCGTGCCCTGCCACATCAACCTCCTTCCCCCTCCCATACAACAACAAAAACAAAAGGTTGCTGGGGCTTCAGTCGATGTTCTGGGGTGTTTTCACACCTCTTAATGGACATCGGCTGCTTGCACTGCTCCAACAATGTACACCTTGCCTGGCCTCCGTTGTGAGGGCTCCTGGAGGGTCTCTGTAGACACGGCACTCCCGGCTGCACTTGTTTACCCCTCTTCGAAGCGGCAGTTTGAGGGCAGCAGTTTACGATTTCTTTCGGAAGCCCCTGTGCACCTCTAACTCAGATTTTATAGAAGAGCACAGAGGTGGCAGGAGAATCTGTTTTGTAAGTATTTTCCAGTTTCTATATATAAATAGAGACAAAAACCAAAAGGTTTTCCGTCTGTATATGTAAAAATCCGTTTATACGGAAAACCGGGAGCCTTAGTTATAATCTTCAAAATATCGATTTGAAAATATGCAAAGACATTAAACACTGGTCTACTCTCCTAGTCCCAATGCTGGGTCAAATAGCCCTAATATAAATATAAAAATAATTCTCGTCTCTAAAATCATTCAAGTACTCCCAAAGATGCTTAAGGTCGCCACTAAGATTGACTATATGGCAGGGCGAGCGTCCAGGACTGGTTGCAGCAACTATTGTACTGTGCTCCTTGCTTTTGCTGCTGGGCTGTCCTTCTGTGATCACATTCTACAAAGTTTTTTTTAAGAGTATGTGACAGATGTCTTCTCTGGCTGGCCTCCCTTCCTGACTTGGATCTGGAAGAGGCACATGCTGAATGCACGCCAAGCGTTTGCAGCGTAGCCAAGTTTCAAATGCGTTCAAACACTTTTGGTTGACAGCCATTGGGGTGACAGAACACAATATGTCAAATACCAAAAACATGAAAATCATCTAAAAATAAACATTATCATATAGTTTACTGCATGTGATTAGAAGTACAGAATAGAAAATAGTTTGTTAAGGATTGACCTAGTTTTATGCCTTTCTTTGCAGAAGACATTGATACAATCTAGTGAACCTAGAGGAAAGCTGCGATCTCACCCTTTTTTCAAACGCGAATGACACCCAGATTATTTTCTCACTGTCGTCCGAGCAGGGAGCTTCTTCGGAAGACTTTAACTCCTGCCTCTGCCTCGTCTCCAACGAAATGCACTCTAACTCTTTAAAACTGAATGGTAACAAGGCTGAGGTCATGGTATTGGGTAAGAATCCCCAACTCTGGGAGCCCCAACACTGGTCTTCTGCACTTGGGACTCATCCTGTACTCACTTACAAGGTGAAGAACCTTGGCTTTTGGTTAGACTCGCATCTATCCATGATGCCCCAAGCAACCAAGATTGCCTACTCATGCTTTGCCATTATGAAGTGGCTTAAGAAGATCCTATGGTTCCTGCCCAGAGATCCATCTTCCAGGCCATGATTTTATCTATGCTAGATTACAGTAACATTTTATTTCTGGGAGCAGAAAAGTCTGTGATCAGACGCTTTCAGGTGGTTCACAAATCTGCCGCCAGGCTCCTGTTATGGCTCCACAAATGTGCCTCCATGTCTGATCTCCTTCATGGCCTCCATTGGCTTACAGAGGACAAGCGCTTTGATTTTGAGGCATTATGCTATATGTATAAAACCTACTCGTGCTCAGGACATCAGTATCTGCAAAATCTTGTCTCCTCTTATCTCCCCTTCCGCACCCCGCCCTTAAGTAACCCATCTCTTTTCACAGCTCTGAGAGATAGGCGCACCCGGATGGGCGGTCGCTCTCGCTCTTCACTTAGCCCCAGATTGTGGAATGCCCTCCTGGAGTCTCTACGTTGCTCCACCTCTCTACTCACCTTCCGCAGGGAGCTGGAAACGTGTTTATTTTAATCTACTCCTCACGCCGAAAGAGCCGAAACCTGGTTTATTCTAGTATCACTCCTTACCGTGTCTGGCCTGCCACCTATGGGTAGCTGCGCGCTATACAAGAGTGCAATAATAATTATTCTAATCCAGGATCAGAGTTTATAGATGCCAATATAGGCGCTGTTTGGGATTAATTCAAAAATTGAATGAAGTGGTGGCGTGAATCGGGCAGAGGCAGGCAGAGTGAACTGCAGCTGTCCATCATCGTTTTGACTCAAAACCATCTTTAGTGTCAAAGGCTCATTTTGTAAGAACTTCTTAATGCGTCCAGTAACACTTGTGGCGCATATACGTAGTCCTTAGCATGAATTTTTTCTTTCTGGCCAGTTGAACCTTTTGAATTATTCGTATGAACAAAGCGAAAACAGTTTTTGGCGTTTAGAGGCAGTATTGTGTGTGGGTGCTGTTACTTGCGACTGGTGTCCCAATCAGATAGATACTCAAGGTACTGTCAGTGGCCGCATAACTCTCCTACTGTAGCTGAAGTGAAGGTTTACTGCAAGTCAGCGGAAGGTTTGTAAACTTAAGCACTGCCTGGCACATTAAGTCGCACATCATAAACCAGCCAGTGCAATAACTTCAAAGATGAAAAGGACTTTGAGTTACAGGTAAGTAAAAAAGAGACACTATGAAATGTGAAAACAGAAGTTTCTACTGCTATAGAGCGCCGAGAGACAACCTGCAGCAAATTGCTACTGGCCCACCTGCCTTAAAAGTGAGTTTGTTCTACTTCTGTATTTCTGTTTTTTGCCGATTCATCTCAGATAGTGAAAGAAAAATTACGACTGTCATTTTATAGGTGTGCGATGCAGCGTCATCATGCTATTTATTTGATTTTTTTTCACTTTCTTTCCATGCTGTACAACCTCCTCATGATGAACTATAGCTTGGCTAAGAGGCTTTGACCAATCCAATAGGTCCCAAAGGAGAGGCATGTTGGCTTTGCCAATGTTGGTTTAGTATTTACGCACACGTTGTTATACTTTGGGGCTGTGTTAGGCTGGTCTCCGCAATCATTCTGCCTGCTTGAGGTTGGTTTGGTGTTTATAAATGTTGCTTGGGCAATAATGCAAACTAAAAGGCACTGTTGCAGGATTGTTTATGAAATGTTCGATTGTCTGGTTTCAGTGGTTCTGGCTGTGTGCACACAGGGCAGCTCGGTGGACAGAAGCCCCAGCTCTCATTTACGCATAGTCCATAATCAATTTAACTAGTTAGTCCCAGCAGCAAGGGTCTAGTTCTAGCTCCCGAGAAGACAGACCGTGCTTAATGTGTGCAGATGTTCGTAGGTGGTGGGCACTGTTTTTTAATTTCACCAAGTATTGACCCAGAGCTGGAGAGAGAGACTGAAAAGGGAGAAAGAAGCTGGAATAGAAAGAACAGGAATGAGATAGAGAAATTAAGTTTAAAAAAGAAGTGAAAGAAAAGAGGTATGAGGTGTATTCAAGACTGGACAGATGGGGTATTTTGCACTCCGAATATTCATTGCGCTACTAAAGAAATATTTGGGCTCCTGCACTTTTTTTTTAACCAAATAAAGTGATGATTCTGTGTTCTATATAACTTCCACTTGTTTTCAACTGCAGTATAATTTAATGGCTTGATGGTGTCACCATTATCACCACTTTGAAGATGCTTTGGAGGCTCAAAGAGGGAGCCTGGGACACCATAGCCATGCTTTGTTTCAAAGTTCAAAGCTTCCTTCAGTTTTTATAAGGTTTTTTAAAATATTTGATCTGTATCCTGTTTTTGTAGGTTATTTTGCATATAGAATGACTGCTCACACCGGTTTGAACTGGTTCCGGTCAGGATGCATATTGCACTCGTATTGATGCAGCCATAGAGGTCAATTTATTCCTCAAAATAGATAGAATGGGGAATCCTTTGTCCGCCTGCGAATTTTGGGCACAGAGCCCTGAGTTATGTAAGATGAATTGTAGAGCATGGACTAATCACCCGTGAGGGTCTCTAGGCACAGAGTAGGTGCGGAGGTTAGGGACATCAGTCGAAGAAGCAGGTCTTCAGTTTCTTGAGGAATATTGTGAGCGTGGAGGCTGTTCGGATGTCCTGGGGGAGGGCATTCCAGGTCTTTGCTGATATATAGGAGAATGAGCGGTGCCTCCTGATGTACTTCTACAAATGCAGGGGATGCGTGCGAGTGATAGCGAAGTAGATCGGAGGTTCCAGGTTGGCAATGGAAAAAGTGCAGCTATCCATGTGATGTACCTATGACCACATGACCACATACAGTTTATAATAAACACAGTGTGGCGTAACACAAGACCCCACAGCCCCCGCGGTGTGGGGGGGGGCGAGCTTCAGGGGGCCTCAGCAAAAGTGGTCGGTGGTGGGCCTGGGAGAGGGGGCCCCTCCATGTACTGTGCAAGGGGGCCACCTCAAGTTTTGTTACGCCACTGATCAAACAATCACACACACACACGCATACACACTCGCCCCTCCTCTCTAGTGAGCTCAATGAATATTGCGTACACTGGAGCCAAAACGGAAAGCAGGATGGGAAAAAAGGTCTTTTAGGGTAGCACCTCCTTGCCTTACAAAGCCATACAGAGGACCTCTGCCTTGATAGCTTGCTCTTGCCCGATCAAAATACCATAGAGTTACTCTTGGCCAGAATACTATCAGTTGTCCGATTGACATTCTGTCTACATTCCCACTATGTGCCCCTACCTAATGCTCTGTGGTGTCTTTGGGTCATTCTTTTCCTGCAGGGAAATGGACCACCTCGGAATGGTTTCACAATTAACTGCCGTACTAACTTGAAAGCTTTATTATCTTACTTAAATTTTACTTTGTCCTTAACATTTTAAAACCTTGACATGGCATCACACTCCTTCTCAACCGCAACCCATTTCTACCCTCTGGGCAATAACCTGACACTGAATAAGGCATTAGGAGTCTCTCTAACCATCGAATGAGTTGAGTGAAGACGTTCGCTTCAACCTCCTTGTCAGTGTTTTAGTTTCAGAGTTTGGCAGTAGTTTAGTGCCCTCCGTATGGGTGCTTGGTACACTGCATGTTTTAGGTTCTTCAAACAACATCTGACACTGCAGACTAGATAAACGTCTTGGACTGCTTCTTGGAAGTCAGGGATATTTGAATGGTAGCTATGGTTCCATAGTTGGCCGCAAAGTTGCAGCAAAAACCACTGAGACATAGTGGGGGTCTTACCTTGGGTGTGAGGTGTTGACACCTTTCAATCCAGCACAGCCTCAGTATTGGCCTCTGGAGTTTAGTTTTTCCACTGCTCACTTGGTGATCAAAGTACATCACAGAAAACTGACCAGACTGCCACTTTGTTGCCTTCTGCAATGGAGCCCACTCCCTTTGGAGGTGTCCCACATGTTCCTTCCAGTGGAGGCGTGGTTCATGCCCTCCACTGAACAATGTGCTCCATGTAACGGGGTAGGAAGGGGCTTTGAGTCTTTCTCGACTTGGTGTACAGCTATTAATGGAGCTGGCCATTTGCTGCTCCTGAGGCTCCAAAGAGTCATGATCTCTTGTATCGAGTCTCGATGTTGCCCTCTAGACCTCTTAGGACCATGGGCCTGCTGCAGACGTGTTTGAATCTGTGCTGCAACGCAGAGAATGCCTGCACCCTTTATGCACATGCTATCTTACTGACACTTCTAGTGCCCTAAAGAGACGTACAGGGATTTCCCTTTACCGATATTTTCTTGATGCCATCAAGCAGCAGGGACTTTAAGAAACCGATGTATAACCATTAAGGGTTTATTCATGTGCCCTTTAAATTCCTTGCATGAATTGAGCCGTAAACTTTAGACACTCAAGACTATACCCATAGTAGGTGGTAGTGCAGAATACAAAATTACCTCACTGGTTCTGAAAAAAATGCCTCGAACACATTCCGGGAAATCGTGAGTAGGTGAATCAGTCTGATCAACACTCCCACGGGCACAGCAAGATCAGATATGGTATGAAAAAAAAGAAATCTCTTGAGGAGCATATGTCGTAGACGATCAAGGCAATGTTAATTGTAAGTTAACTGCATCAATGGATTCTTGGGAGAAATAGGAACACAGTCTTCAGTCCTAGTCAGAACTTCACCCAAAAATTACAGAAATGCCCTCTTGGTAGAGTGAGAACACAGGCCTTCTATTTGATTCTGAGCTTCCGTCATGTGTTTCATTGCCTTTATCAGGTAGAAGCAAAACAAGATCACGTAGACCATTCTAAGGCCCTCCTTGTAAAGCAAATTGTTTTAAGTTTGCAAACCTAGATGCTGAAAGCATTGGTAGACCGTGGAGGACCAAGGATCTTTCATAGAAACCTTGTTATGCCCTTCTGTCCACTGATCACTAACTCAGCATTCGGCTACTGCCCTCCGATTCAGATGTCTCCAAACTCCTTCTGTGCTGCAGGTGGCTATGTGAAAATCTCAGTCCAGACTCATCAAGCCATCCACTCCTAAGCAAACATTCTCCTTCCTTGAAAGGGTTAAGAGACCCGAACCAAGAGTCACATCTCTGCCCCACATATGACTGCACTTTGGGAAGGAGACTGCCTTACCTTTTGTAATCCTGGGAAACCAAAACCTAATGTTCCAGCAGCAAGATCTGCTGGTACGTGGCCCGGGGCATTGTTTTATAGTTTTTATCCTTAACACTGGGGCTACTGTTCCTTTTGACTAAAAGTCCATCAACCGGTTTCTGATTCCCCCTGATGCCCCCTGTTCTGCCTCAAATACTGAGTCACCTGAGAGGTCCCAAAGAGGTCTCCATATCTCCGCCTTGCCCTCTCCTCCCCGGAGCTAATTGCCATGCTCTCCTTGGCTAGTGTAATGAGGTGGTATTTGGTACCTGCTGTGCTTGCTGATGAGTTTGATTTTGGTGCTGTTTCTGGACGTCTGTTTCCTGTGCAGCTAAGCAGTGTTATGTGTTTTACCCTGGAATGACATGATAATTTCTAATCGCACCATCAGAGGAACATTTCTTAGATTCATACGCTAAAATGTGCATTTCCCTATGGTGGTGTGGAGTGAGCTGCCCCATCACACCCCTCTCAATGGGCACACAAGCAACGCCAGCGCTTCTCTGGCTCTCAGCGGCCGCAAGGAGTAAGTTTACGTTTCATTGTACCACACACAAAGCCTTTTCCTGGAGGCGTCTGCAGAGATTGTGGCCCTCTATGCACCATCCATGAATTTATCACACTCAACCGCTCACCTTGAAACAGGCCGGGAGGTATACATGGGCCATAGTTCACAACCTCTGATGTTCCGAACCCTTACGTCTGGACATAGCGCTGTGAAGCACCGTTCTGGGGCAGCTATGCTTTTTAGAACATCACATCACATACTAAAATCGCATCTGGTTTTTCAGGAAATACCCGAAAACTTCCTTTAAGCGAACCAGGTGTACATCTGGGGTTGTGATTGAAGAACAGCTGAGTGATCCCCTCTGTACCTGACTGTGTGCTAACTTGCCCTGCCTTTCCCAACTCTGAAATCCTGCATAGTCCTTCACAGCACACTGACGGTACCGAAAGGAGATGCACTTTGAAAAAAACAAAAAAACGACTTCAGGCAAAAACTATTTTCTATGACATTGGAGGTGATATTCTGCCTTTGCTACTGAGGCCAGTGGTGAATGAAGTACATTCCTCTGAAAGCCCCTTCTATTTCCGTGCACCACCTTCTCAGGAAACGATGCTGCTCTCCGGAGGATGTCCCTGCTTGCTTATGTGAATTTTAGCCACATGCATTCCAAGTATGAAGGTATTTTTATTACCTGAAGAATGCCATTGAAGATGGAACAATTTAAATACTCCATTGCTGACAGAATAAAAGACTCCCTTTTCCTGCCAAGAAAAGAAATGTAAAGTAAATTAAGATTAAAAGTGATAGATATTTTCCAGGTCAGTCTTGCTTTTTAAGATTTTAGATGGGATAACTGCGTTACTGGGATGGTGATTAACAATTATGGTGCAACCTCTGCTTTGGAATTATTTTCCTGCTCCCAGGTGCAGTCATAGTTGGTGCACCCAGTCCTGGGAAATTCAGTTTCTGGTTTAATTACGGTTTCTAAACCTGTGCAGTGTTTTCGAGAATAAAGTCGTCCTGTGTAGAGACTGCAGCGTTTATTAGTTACTTGCAATAGCAAATGCAACGACGTCTGAGAAATAACTTTGTGGGATGTGCTCGGTATGTGAACAAACTAGATCCACCAGAGAGATCGCATTGACTGACCCATTCACATGGAGGCTCAAGCGACACACTAACTGCAATACATCCAAGTGTATATACCTTATTACATGCCCTTGTGAGCAAAAGTATGTAGGGATGACTATGAGACCAGTGACGATACGCATCACTGAACATAAGAGTAATTTGAGGTGCATGAGAGTTACAACTAAAATGTACACACACTGCAAAGACCACAACCACTCTGTGGAATCTCTCAAATGGGTGGTCCTCGAGTCACACCCCAAACTAACGAAACGGGTGCTTTTCAGAATCGAACAGAGGTGGGAGCACCGCCTATCTACCAACTCATTCGGTCTGAACGATGAAATACCTTGGGTCGTGCTGGCTCAGAGATAGCTTCTTCCGGTCCTTATGGCTATCTCCGGGGCCCCCTATTTGCCCGGTTGGTGCCACGGTCAATTGACATCTCGATGAATACATATCTGGCACATAGCCTTTGAATTATATGGATCCCCTGTCCGATATATACACACACACACACACACACACATACTGTACTGCACGAGCACATGGGTGCACTCGCCCATTCGTCACTACTGTGCAATTTGAGCTGTTTCTTGTATACTTTTGTGCCGTACATATTTTGAATATCCGGGAATAGAGTAGCTAGAATTATGCGCACTCTGTGTTATTCTGATACGGTGCCCAACTGCAATTGTTCGGTCTCACATGGATCAACATAATGGCCTGATAGGATATGGGCAACAGTCAACCGATGGCCACTATCACCATTATACACATTACATCCCTACACTCTAAGATGGCCGCTGTGTTTCCTGGGCCACCCAGACTTCTGAGACTCCCCCTGCACCACGTGAGATGATGTGACGCGACACCGGCCGTCTACGCAACGGGCCGCGGGAAGCGAGGAAGACTGATGAGCGCTATCCGGATGGCAGCCGTCACAGTTTCCGACTTTTTGGCTCGGCGCTGGGTAGGCTACGGGCGCATGTCCTCATCGGACAGGACACCAACACTTGGGTGTCTGGAGCTGAAAAGACTGAATGGAGTGAGCGTTACCCTCCAGATAGGTGAGCTGTGCGTTGAACTACTGACTCCCTCCCCTAGTGATTGATCTCATACTTTTACCATATGTCTCTCTTCTAGCTGTTCTTTTAATCCAGTCGATCTTTTAAATCACTCTTTTAAATCACTGTTTCCATAGTTAGGGGTGCATTACACAACCCCTGTGCACACACTAGATGGACAAAATTATTTTTGAGGCTGTTAGGATGATGATTTGTCTGCTAGACCTATGCATCTAGTGACTTTGCTTTTGCTTTTGCTTTCATGTCATCCCCCTTTAGGCTACAACTAGGATTAGCGGGACATCGTGCTCGCGGACACAAAGAGTGGTAGGTAGGAACTTCTACACCCACCACCAGGTGTAGATATCTTTTTGCACTTAGGTCCTGAATAATTGCAATGGATCATTATTGACCGCTATGCATGAAACATGTCGACCACATCGTGAGAGTTGAGCTTAGCTTCACTGGACCATTGTTCCAGCAAGCGGCCACTTTGCTTTTCTTATTATAAGGTGGATAACCAACCCAATAAAAAGTTTATTTGGATTATCTAATCTTTTTTAAACATCACTCACTAACGTCACATCTACACTGTCTTTTAGGGCCCTCACACCCAAGCACCATACGGCAAGGAGCAAAAGATCTCCGCCAAAGAGCCCCTTTATGGGTGCCCGTCTGGTATTGCAGCGCCGACCCGACGAGGAGCGAGTCCATATGATCAAGCATGACACCTAGCTTGCTGGGTGTGTGATGATGGTGCAGATCGGAGCTTCCAAATCCCCTCTACTTCCACGGACGGAATGATTCCACAGTCACACACGCATACACACATCACACGCTGGTGGGGCCCATTACACCAACATTCATCCTAAATCACTCTATCCGTGCCTGGTAAAAGGAGAAAACACTTTCAAAATACACCTATCCGATCTGCCTATACTTTGAGGTCAATGCGACTAGCTAGTTGTCTTGTAGATCTAGCAAAATACATTTCAAAGAATACACAATTAATTCAATAAACATGACAAGAAATAACCACCCGAGACAGAAATTCAAACAGATTTTTCATTTATCTAAAATTGTAAGGAAAGCCAATTAAATGCAAATTCATTTCTCTCATATTTACCTATTCTGTCTAAATGTCAGATCCTAAGTCAGAACCGGTCCTCAGTAGGAGAAACAGAGTTTCCTGCAGTCATGTAGAGTCTCCGTCCTCTTCGTCAGCATAGGGACCTCACATCATCAGCTCGGGAAGAAGTGGCGCTAGACCTCTCTAGTCTACTATTATTTATACAAAAACTTACATTCTAAAAGTTACATTTCTTTATTCAAAACTGATGATTTGGCGGAAATAATGTCATCTTGGTACTTTTCGATATTGTGCGAGATTTTCTCATGCATAGATTGTCCCAAATAATGAATAGAAGAATTGAACGTCCATGACTAATTCGATACTTTTACGGATGTCTCTACTAGGTGAATTTGTTTCAATAGTGGGTTCAAAACAAGTTCGTGTTGTCAATATTTTAGCTTTTGCAACTTTTCCGTCTTCCAGGGGCTTTTGGCAGATGTCCCGGACTTGTCATCATGCTTATGGCTTTTCAGTTCATCGGAGGTGCAAGGTCACAGGCAGAGCGAAGCCTTTTTGTAAATTTCCAGCAACTCCAATGCAAGGTGCGGGTGGTGGCCATTTTATGACAGGCCACAATGGACAACTTAAGCAAGAAATAAAGACAAAACATAATTACTGCACATAAATTATTATACAGTGTTATTCCCCTGCTAATACCCTTATGTGTGTGTATTTATCTAGCCATTTGCGACATCAAAAGCCATTAATGCATATTAATTATAAGCGCAAAACACCATAACATCACATAAGCAACATTGATTTCTATCAGTTTGCTCACCAACTTAGTTCACTTATTATTGTAGCCATGCAATAGCATTCCCACGTGTAATTCTCTGGTTAATAGGGTTGATTAGTCAACATTTGACAAACTTTTAATACTTAATAATTAATCCGTAGTACTTTTAGTTATAACATACGGAAATGAAACTGGTATTCGGTTTTAAAGAAAAAACCCTGCTCCATCAATGACTCTAGTTCCGATAGGGAGGATTTCCCTCCTTCAGCCTCTGCACTTATTGTCTACCTTAGGGGAACAGCATACTCTTCTTGTAACACAAATAACTTTGTTAACAACAGATATACCAACATTTCATAACAAAGCTTCATGCATTACTCTAAGTATTTCATGTGAGGCTTTTATCGCATCCATACAGATGGACCTAGGAAGCAGGTTACACTGGTATAGAGAGTTCCATCATGCGGAAGTACGTAGAAAAGTAGCTGGCCGTCAGCAGTGGCCATTTGGGTCGATTTTGATAGGTGTGCTGTCACGTATTCTATGGCATCACAGTACTTGTGTCTGCCAGGCCACCTTTTGATCACTAACTAAAAGGCCGCATCTGAACATGCATAAGTGGGAACTTTTTATTGAAAAGAGCAGGGCACAGTCAGGGGTACATGCGGGTAGACTGCATCCACCCACTATTTTCACAGGGTGAACGCCGTCCACCCTGCCAAGAAGTTGGGCTCCACTGAAAAATAGGCTGAATTTGGCCCAGTGTAATTTACAAACACCGGGACACATTCAGCAGCGTCTGCATTTTGTTGTCTGCTTGGACTTTCTTAGTTTCGACTCCTGTTGGGCCCACAACAAAGACCGAATCTGAGGGGTCATCAGGCCTCCTTTTGTTCGAGTCTCCCAGCTTGGAGCAGCCAGGAGCCTCACACCTGATGCAAATGAAGCGGAGAGGAAACAAAGGCTCACAACATGTTAGCCCTACACACATACTTGAGAGGCAGCTTTTCACTGTGTTTAGGCCCTGTTTACGTGATATGCATTCACTGAAAGAATGTCAGCTGTGTTGGTCTTTTCCTGTATGTACACAAAATAAATGCAATTTATATAGTGCTAACTACCCCTAAGGAGGCGTCGTATAATTTAAGTACTACTATTTTTTCTTGTAAAGCACTATGGGTATAGGAAGTTTACACTGACACAACACTGTTTTATGTGTAGCTTACTTAAGTGTGAATCTTCTGCCTAAATCAGGAGGGTATCCCTGTATACTCGAAATATGCTCCAATGTACTCATGATAGACACGTTAAACATATGTGGGGGCTTAAGATCTGATGTCACTTCTTATGATGCCACTTCCTGTGTTGTCACGCGCTGAGATGCCACTTGCATACTGAATAACCAGGTTAGTCCCCCCACTTCTTTTTTTAGGACTTGTGCCCTGGTAAAGAGGGAGTAAATTCTGGTTGAAGTGAGGCGTAACGTAAAATGATGGGGCATCCCTGCAGATTGTGAAGAGAGCCTCAAAGTCTTCCATATCTCGCAGATATTCATTGGCCTTGGGTGGAATGGGCCCCCATACCTATGGAAAATAACCCCACACGTACAAATTTACACTCCTCTGCCCACTGTACATTTAATCCTGGACCAGTGAGGCAATTGTCACTTTGAGATCTTTGAAATTACCTTTAATTATGGCGACCTATAGCAAATAGTCTTAACAGGCTTGATCTATATTTTTAAATAGTTGGTAAATTATATTTAGCCAGTGTGGGGCAAACTTTCCATTATCTCTGCTCAGGGCACCATCAGAAGGTGTTTCTTGGGTAGTTGTAAACACCCTCTCGCACACCAAGGGCAAGGCCTATGACCTCACAATATTTATACCAATATATAACATGACCTAAAAGCACAACATAAGTGAATGGCAGCACACACTCAAATCACTAAATAACTCCACATTTGTAGTTGTCTCGTTCAATGTGTTAAGGGTAATGTGATTTGTAATTTAATTTTTAAGGTTTGTAAGGTTAGTTCTGACATTTGCAATTGTCTCTCATGTCAGGGGTGAGGTCAGGAGCGTTTCTTTTGGTTTGCGAGTTATAGTTTGCATGACTGTTGTGTGAAGTATGGATGTGAAGCTAACCATAACTTGCACAGTTCAGTGGATTTTCAGCTTTAATTCATAATCATAACTTTAATTTTTTATTTTTTTTAGTATGTATGTCTGCATATGGTATTTCTACAGCGAAAACCTAGCCCAATGGAAAAGTCGTCTTGTACAGTGTGAAAAGCCAGAATAAAGTCAAGGAGTGATACGAGAGGCTGTTGGGTTGTGGATCGTTAGTGCATTGAAACGTGGTGTTCTTTATTGAGGAGCATTTTCCGTTCTTTCCTAACATGGAGCAGCACTGGGGCAGTCCTGATGGACACGGGTTCCAGATCCAGAGTGTCCAGTTGGAAAAGGCCTACTCCCTTGTTTTGAATTTTTTACACTTTTTAGTCTGCAGTCTGATGGCGTCCTGGCTGCAGGTGTGCTCAGAACTACCATACATGGTGAGATTGTCTGCCAGATTAGCGGGGGTGCTGGTCATGATGGCTTTGTAATGATGCCGCTGGTTTTGAAGATGGCATGAGCTGGCAATGGGAGCCAATGGAGTTCCATCAGGATGTGGGTGAGGTCTTATTTCTTAGGGCCCTGGATGAGACGTGCAGCAGAATGTAGGATGCGCTTAAGAGGTGCCAGTGTGAAATCTGGGAGGCTGTGAATCCGGTATTACTGCCATCCAGTTGCAAGAGGAGGGCTTGAAGAGCAGTTCTCAAGTTGCTTTCTGTTAGAAACTGTTTAACTTTTTTTAGAAAAGCGAGTTGGTACCAATAGGCCGTTTTTTCTTTGACATTGTGTTCCTTGATATTGAGATTCGGAGCCATAGTAATTCCAAGTGACTAGGCATACTGTAAAAGTTTGGGTTTGAAGTGTCAAGGTTTGTCATTGAGTCACATGTGAACTTTATCTTGTTTGCTATTCTTTGCAAATAGAAATTCTGCCATGTGTGGATTGAGCTTCAGGTAGATGCTGGACCTGCACCTTTGGACAGTGTGCAGGCAGGGTTTGAAGCGTTGGATGTCTAAAGCTGAGAAGACTTTCAAGCAGAGTTGTGTAGTGATTGGCATATTGGGGAATCTTGATGCTGTTGTGTGAGTAGTTCTAGAGGAAGCACACTACTCTGTAGACAAAACAAGTTTGTGTGGTACAAGAAAATAAATTTGCCATATATGACCATCTGTTAGAACCGGGGTCTCTAGTTGGCATGGGTATGCACCCTAGTCCAAGTAGGGACCACCGCTTCCGACAGGGTAGCTTGGCGCAGAGCAGGAAGGCGTAACTTAAGAGGCGGTGATTCCGGGTACACTGCGCTTGCAGGACAGAGTACTGTCGGGTTGCCCGGGCCGGCAGCAGTGTTCTTTGGCCAAACAGCGCTTCACCTCACAACGCTTTCCTGCCACAGTGTCCTCACAGCGCGATCAGGTCCCAGGGCAGCGGCGGTGATTTTGCATAAACAGCGCTTCTAGCTCACTGCGCTTTCTGGCGAGGTTTACTGCTCCAGGGCTTCCCAATAGGGCAGAATATGAGAAGTCCCAAATTAGGTGCAGAGGCACGCGCCCAGGCCAGCAAGGACGGTTTTGAAAGGTCACAGACACAGCGTTGCAGGGAGCAAGTCCTGGAATGCGCTACAGTTTCAAAAGGCAGTCCTTTAAGATGTTATGGAGACACACTGGAGACGTTATTCCTGGTTCAGCTCTGGCAGGGCAAGATCGGCAGGCAGGCAGGACAGCTCAGCTAACTTGGGGCAGCAGTTCCTAGGAGCAGCCAGCCTCAGCTGTGTAGCAGTCCTCCTAGCACTGCAGTCGTCACTCCAGCAGAGAGTCTCCAGGTCCAGTAGTGTAACAGGGATGTGTGGCCAGAACCCTCCCTAATATACCCTAAGTAAGGTCAGGTGACCGGGAGGGGTGGCACCTTCTGGAAGAATCTAGGGGTTTGAAAACACTGGAAAAATCCAGGAGGCTCTGGGGGTGTTCCCTCCCCTTCCTATCTGTCTGTCACTGAGGACAAAAGGCTACAGTAGCAAAAAGTCCCAGAACATGCAGACTACCAGTATGTAAATGAAGGACAGGCCTCACTGCAGTAGCAGGGCCTGTAGCTGATACTCTAATGGCACCATGTTTTAAAGGGAGAGCACCTGCACCTCAGCACTGTTTAGCAGTTGTAAGGGGCCATACAGCTGGTTGCAATAATCGATAGAGACCCACGCCTACTTTCAATGTGGCACCTTTATACTGTGAGAGGTATGTTTGAGGACATTTAATCTGAGGCATTTTGGGAGTGACAAGTGTCCTCAGTAGCACCAGTGGATTCTAGCTAATAACTATTCTCTACCTGAAATTTTCATACGCTTCCTTGTAATATGCCGCGAGGAGGCATAAATTCATTCAGCCAAATAGCACTGGCCTTCTTCAAGAGGAGTTCACTATTTTAATCGCAACAAACTGTATGCTTGATTTATGTTAAGGAAGAATGGGATGTTAAACATGATATGCAGTAACTCTGTGCTTTTTCGCACTTGGAACAACCACTACCAAAATTACGCTATTACACTTTTAGACAAAAAAAAAAGATTTCAAGGGCTGTGTATTGCCTTCAGGGAATGCAAACTGTGTGTTTAATGTAGCAACAACAAGCAGTGACTTACCTATGTGATCTGTAAAATAAAATGGGCTCTTGATTGATTCAAACAGATTCACAATCCTGTCCTTCAGCTGTATTGTATAAAAGAGTAGTGCTATTGATGTTTTACAGAGTGGTTACTGTAATCACTTGTCTTTAGTACCTTCTGTGAACTGTCTCATTTGCAATTTCAAATAATGACTTGACCATTATTGTAGATTTGAAGTACCATTGAGTCTATGCCTTCCCTTTAGAGTACCCTGCTGTCCATACCTTTTGTACTAGATCCCAGGTTCTTGAAGGCTATTTAGGCTAGCCCTGATAACCTTTAAATGTGAATAGAGCATCTAGTGACGTCTGAGATTGAAGATGGCAGGAGAAAATGTGGAATGCTATGTGACTCTGCAAGCAATTAGGATATTTTGAGACCTGCAGGTGCCCAGGTTAACAGACAGGTGTCAGTTTTGAAAGGTAGAAGGAGAACAAGTGAAGGACAGTGTGGTAAATCCCATTCAAGATTCAGGGATGCATATGAGGGTGAGATGGTCGACTGTACCAAAGGCAGCTGAGAGGTCTAGCAATATCAGAAGGCAGACGTTATCTTAGTGTAGAGTGACAAGGGCATTGTCGCTGATGTGTATGGTACAATTCTTTGTGCTAAAACATTATTTGAAGTCCTACTGCTAGTTTTAAAGGAGACGGCTAGCTCTGATGTGAGCTTGGAGTTGAATATTGTCCACATTTTCAATGATCTTGCCGATGAATGGTAGGTGAGAGATGGGTCTGTAGTTGGCAAGATTATTAAGGTCTAGTGTAGATTTCTTTAGGAGCGAGAGAATCTGGCCTGTCTGGATAGCTTCTGGTAAGATGCATTGAGTGAGGGAGGCATCGACTATGGTGAGAAAGACAGCTTTGATTAAGGACCAGGGTAAGCCGTAAGCAATCATCTTCACAAGACGTTGCTCTGAGGGAGTTGAGTATGTTGGCTGGATCTGCAGAAGATGAGGCTTTGAAGGCTGAC
Organism: Triturus cristatus; assembly: GCF_964204655.1. Lineage (NCBI taxonomy): Eukaryota > Metazoa > Chordata > Amphibia > Caudata > Salamandridae > Triturus > Triturus cristatus. The sequence continues at coordinate 222,381,332 of NC_140594.1, read as the reverse complement.
CATTGTGGAATTCTAAGGTAAGGGGGCGGCAAAAGAGATGAATCAGGCTTGGTGTTGTCGATGTGCTGTGGGATATACTGTATTTTTTCACTAAAGAGAAGGTTGATGAAATTGCACTTTTCTGTGGAGTAATGAATAGGTGGGTCCAGCAGGGAGTGATGCATTGCTCGATTGTCCTGAAAATTATTCTGCTTCAGTTGCTGGCTTAATGGATAGTGTTATAGTACTTTGCTTTGGCTGATGTGATGCACTGTCTGTGTGTTGCGTGGAGGTACATTAGTATCGTGGGGTCCTCCGTTCTATTTTTCTTCCATTTTATTTTCAGTCTGCACATGGGTCGTTTGTCTGCAAGGCCTTTAGAGTACCAGTGGACTGAGGAGCTTGGCTTTAACATGCATGTATTAACTGAGGCATGGATGTTCACATATTTTTCACAAAAGTGTTGAAATTGGTTAGAAGGGTGTTGTGAAGTATATAGAGTTCATAGGATGAGAGGTGAGTTCAAGAATTTGGTAAAATAAATGTGTATGTGTGTGTGTATATATAATTGTTTTTACAGTTTACAGTTTATGTTGAAAAAACCACAGAAATTAAGTTAAAGTGATGTTATAGTTACCTAACAACTTAATACCCACTGAAATGCACCGGTTCTGGCTAGGTAAACTAACTATAACTAGTGCCTCTGGCTTGCACTGCTCATTACCTATCACTAGACATAAGTAATGACATGTTAAATGACTTCACTATTGACATTATTTAAAGATTCCACTACATTGTTCGCTTTTATTACAAAAACATATTAAGTATTTACTGTTTTTTGTGTTGGTTACCATTTAATAGTATTAAAACAGATGTGCCTTGCCTAAAATGACATCTATAATAGCAGTGTAACCACGGCTAGTGAAATATATCCCTGCTTCATAGATTAATGCACTTAAAATAATTTTTCAAAAAAGTAGCTTTATATCACAATTCCTGGAATATTATTCCCTCATACATATACTGGTATGAAACTATAAACAATAGGCAGACACCCACTGTTTCACATACATTCACCAACACACTGAACAATCAGAATAAACATATACACAATAGCTATAAAACGTGAAACACTCAATATCCAATTATAGCAAACCTCACGTCATAAAACAAAATCATTTAACAACAATATGGTCAGTGTCGCACAAAAAATAATTTTATAAATTGAATCCACAATAAAAGTAGAGCAAGCATTAAAAAATACATCCAGTTATCCTGTACACCACTATACAGACACAAATATTTTGTCAGAAACCTACTACAGTATATAGGCAATATATAGACATGCAAGTACTATTCTTGAACTGGAAACGTTAATTAAAAAGATGCATATCAAATACAAATGTATTCAGCACTTCAAAAATACTGCAACAAAAACATTACTTCCCAAAAAGTTTATTATAAGAATATCCTAGTATAAACGATGATGTGAAATAATTATTAATTTGCCTCCGTGCAGAAATCAAAAGTAAAGTGTACAGCAGTATCACAGATGATTTCATCATTGTTGTAATCCATCATGTAAATGTATTTGTTTTTTAATCTGTAAATTACATTAGGTTGTCTTCTATCTTCTAGCCATAAATTCACTTTAATTGTGGATTTTCAAGTGAATGTTAGAGGTTAAAAAAAAAAGTAGATATAGTATTTTATATGACTTCTACCTATTACTTGAAGTGTTTTTTTTAAGCCAATTTCGGAGTTTAAATGAATTATAAGTTCTAATATTTCATATAAGATTCAATCATAACTGCTTTAACTGTGATTTTTATTTTCAGTGAACATAATATTGACTATACAATTTTGGATTGCTAGTCACTAGAGGGAGCGTCTTGAAACATTTCACACCCTGTTAAAATGCCATGTTTGGCAAGCCAAATTTTTTGCAGGTTTATAAAGGGCTAAAAAGTTGTTTCCTAAAAATAAAAAAAACTTTATTTTTCATTTTTATAAAAAACAACAAAACAGCAGTTATTGGAGTGTAAAACATAGAACAAAGCAGGCTCATTCCGGGAAAGGGCGTTCGGAACCAAACAACCCTCTCAGCATCTACCCGAGAGACAGCATATCCCTCCACACATAAACACCAATTTCTACCTCATTGCTATGGGGGATTCCCCTCCTCCCCAACTGCCTCCCCTGGAGGGGTCATCTGTGCTTTCGCAATCTGTTGAGGCAGTGGCAGCGTCGGGATCTAGGAGTGGGTCGCTGAGGACCCTCCAGGCTGCAGTATCCTCAATTACCTTGTTGTCTTGCCTCCTGAACTTCATGTGAGATTCCTTAGCCAGCGATTATTCCTGAACATCACTACGCCAATGGTCGATCTCGGGTGTCCTCTGCTCCATCCAAGTGATGGTGATCCTATGTCCGGCCAGCACTAGTGCCAGTTGCATAAATTTGTAGACCATCTTCCTACCCCTTGGACGTTTGACATTGCCCAGTAGACAGTACTGTGGTGTATGTTCAACGTGCAGGTGCATGGACCACTTTATATCTGTGACTACCCGGGTCCAGAAGCTTTGCACTCTCTTGCCACTGCCAAGCCAAATGCAAGAAGTCCGCCCCACTGGTACCGGTCGGGACGGGTGTATGTCCTTAGGGTTAAGATGGGTCCTATGTAGGAAGATGTCATGAACCAGCTTGAAGCCGACATTACAGGAAACAGTTTGTGTGATGTCATTAACTTGCATCCAATTGCCATCTTCCAGTGAGACCTCCAGATCGGTGTCGCTGCACTTGAACGTGAAGGGAGCCTCACTGCATCTGCTTGCATTGCCTTATATAACATGTGATCAAGTGGTGGTTTGAGCCGCAGGACAAGAGTATCCTGAGAGTATGTGTAGGTGTGGGTGCAGCAGGGTAGGAGGGCCAGGTCACCCTGGCTATGTCTGCCAAGCAGGCCTGTAGTAAGAAGCGCCAGGGGCCAAGTGAAAATTCAAGGCAAGCCTCCTCGAAAGTTATGAAGGTCTCTCGGGGTATAAATCCTCGAGGTAAGGGCACCTGACGTACAATGTGTGGGATGTCTTGTGAGATCCCTGCGCCTGCCATCAGCAGTTCGATCAGTCATCCTGCTTCTACCTTTCTAGCCAGTAGGAGTGTTTAGGTCTCGCCTAGCGTTGGAGCGCGCATGCGTTGCTGGCTCTGTGAGAGCTTTAGTAATCGATATTTCAGAAGGGTACTTTAAGCCACACCCCTGTTTTCAATTGACTGGCGTCATCGTTTAGGCTAAACACTGGCTCGTGATTAGCAATCGGGCTATTTTGTTTCCGCCCTGTCGCCTATTGGGACGGCCCATCTGGATTGGCCCACACCATATTTGTTTCCCATGACGTAGGAGGGTGTAGCCTGTTTACTGGCTCCTGATTGGAAATCCTACCCGCTCCTCCCTTACCTTCCCCCATCCCAAAGCAAACTTCCCAGAGTTGCGCTCTTCATTGTTCATGGGCGTCCCGAGGCGGAGGGCAAAACAGATGCATGGGAAAGGGGTATACCTTATTATACTGTGTTTTCCTTAAAATCCCATCATTTGTAGACAGAAACAAACTATTGTTGATGATTGTAAGTCATGTTTTTTTTTTTTATAGCCTTGTGTTATGGTGACCTTCACAGACCACTCGAGCCCCCTCGTAGCTCGGTACCTTGTCACCAGACGCCATGGACGGCCATAGCATATGGCTATGGTGTGCACAGAGGACACCGAAAGTGATTACAGTTAGTGAATGTTATGTTCTAATGTACATGCCACATATGTTTTTTTTTTGGTAATGTGTGTAGTTGTGAGAGATATTGGACTCAGGTGCATATGTGGACTGTAAGGTACATAGTTATGATCCTGGATTTATTAGGCATGGTATGTTTGTGTCAGACTGATTTGCATATGGCCATGTCTGAACTGGGGTGGCAGAGTGGGCTAAAGAACGGTGATGGATTAAACCCAGATCAGTTGTCTGGGGGAGAGTGCTTGCAATGTTCAACACTCCGTCCATCATTTCCTTTGTTCGCCAGAAGTTGGCAGGGTATGCTCAGACGTGAGTCCCTTGCTCACTTTGCCACTGGATTCAAGCAAGCCTGGCTGAAGACGGCTGAAATACCAGAAACCGGTCCTAGGAAGCTTGTTTCCGGTCCAGGGAAGACATGGCTTGGCAGTTCGGGCTGGACTGTTCCCATGAGGCACAGGGCCAGACTGATTTGCATATGGCCATGTCTGAACTGGGGTGGCAGAGTGGGCTAAATAACGGTGATGGATTAAACCCAGATCAGTTGACTGGGGGTGAGTGCTTACAATGTTCAACACTTCGTCCATCATTTCCTTTGTTTTTGCTATGTTTGTGTGGTAACCAAACTAGAGGCATTCTGTGGATGTATGGCTGCTATAATTAGGGTGCGTTGAGCCGCTCGGGCCTGGTACTACTGCACACGCTGCACCATTGAGAGCTCAGCTGCTGCCCGAATCGGAGCCGCGCTCGTGACTTTACTGCGTGGGCGCGCGCAGCACCCGTCCACACCAGGCTCCGTTTCATAAACAACCGCTACCGGGTGGAACTTGCAAATGCTTTGTTACCGCCCTGTCGCCTTTTGGGACAGCCCATTTGGACTGGCCGACGCCATCTTTGTTTGGCGTGACATAGGAGGGCTCTGTTTATGTTAAACGCTGGCTCATGATTGCAATTTGCTTCTATTGATCGCGCATGCCCACTTTCACTTTCAATGCGCTGCCGGGACAATGCGACAGTTTATGTCTCGCATTTAAATGCGAGACATATAGCATTGCAAATAGCTTTTATTTTACGGCGTGGTCCGCTTTCAAGAAGCCACGCGCCTTTGAGAGACTCCTCACTCCTCCCAACCCCCCACCCCCCCAGTTTTTTCATCCCACTTAAAGTCCTAGATGAGTGTCGGCACAGTGTTCCTGACAGCATGGTTCCAACTAAGGCAGATACTGTCAGTAATACCGGTAGCTACCACAAAGGTAAGCTCCTTTGTTGATTTTCGGATGGTGGAGTATTGTTAAGTTGGAAACTTGTGGTAGTTACATTGTGAAAACATAGGTTCTATAAAAAGTGTAACGCTTATTGGTATTCTTGTAGCTTTCACGATACATTTAACAGATGTATCCTTCCTAAATTGGGAGTGGCGCTTTGTCCCCCCACCCCCACCCCCCAAAAAAGTAGGTAGAAAATTAAGTAAGGTAATAGAATCTCAATGGGAAGGCTTACCCATGAGAGTGGATTCTGTCACTGATGACCATTGTTGCTGATCTTGGTAAATGATATGGGAGGGGGGGGGCATGCTATAATGTAACCAGGTATCATGGTGTAGAAATCGTACGCAAGGTCGGACTTCTAGGGCAATAAGGCAGCACCTGATGAGCTGGTCTAAAAGCTCTGTTTGTGGCTTTGTTTTATAATCTCCTGGGGCAGTTTAATATTGTTGATTTCACCCATAATAAAGCAAACTGTACTTGCAGCAAGCTCAAATCCATGTATCAACTCAAGAGTCCCTCTACAAATTGTCCCGTGAGACACGGGGGTCTGCTAGCGAGCTTTTCCGCCATGGTAAACGCAAGGTCAATGGTGCAGAAGTGGCAACGGGGCCACGAGAATTACCATAATTGCTGTATGTTATTACTCAATCCATGGTTAGGGGAACATTTTCAGTGTATTTACTCGTCACAGTTGTGTAAACTGTCTTTTTTTTTTTCTAAAAACGAGCCATTTCTAAGCAGGAATTGCAATTATAACCTTTGACTAGCACTACGTTGGGGTCCGTATGTCCTGCAACCGTAGTTTGCTTTCCCTTAGCACAAGCTTTCTTGATTCATGTGGAGGTTATTTCACAGGCCCGGTTCCTAATGGCTGGGGCGTTTTTAATAAAATATGTAAAGCTGCTGTTCTGTTATATTACTTGTATTATTTAAATGTGCATAGCTGCCATTTTGTATTCTTTTCTGATGTTTTTTTTTTTTTCTTTTTTCTGTGAGTAGTGTATGCCCCCCCCCCCCCCGCCCCACTTCTCTTTGCTCTGCTGGTGTCCATCTCTTGTTTCTTTTGCCGTGGCTTGTTTATTTATTCTTCCCCTCACCGCCCCTCCCCTCAATTGTGCTTAGAATTGGAGGCATTGAAGCACTTGAAAAATGTTTTTTTTAATTAACTCGCTTCAGGGACACCACACTTTTTTTTTTTTTTTTTTTTTTTTTACTTTAATAAGCGCGACGCGGTCTTCACGGACACCACGCTATACAATGCAAGAGGTGTTGATTTTAATATTGTAAATGACAATGCCTTTTAACTTTTTTAAAAGACATTGCCATTTACGATGCCAATAGTTCCAAAACTCGCAGTTGCGAGACCTATTGCATTGTAAATACTTGTTCTCAGTTGTTACCCGGGTGCAACAATCTAGCCGCGTGTTGCAGATGAGCAGTATAATGGTACAGGTCAAGTTGTGGGATTTCTAACCCCCTCATACAGTCGTGTCAGAGTCGTCAGGACCACCCTGCTACATCGTCCCGCCCACAGGAGGGAAATTAGAATTGAATCCAGCTGTCTGAAGACCTTCATTGGAAGGGGCAGAGCGAATTCTGTAACACATACAGACAACTCGGCAGCAACTCCATCATGCCGATGGCCAGTTGGCCCATCAGGGAGAGGGGTAATGTGCTCCAAAAGATCACGGAGGATTGTAAACCCTCCAAGACCCTGTTTACATTTAGGAGGAGTTGTAGTTTCCTGGTGTGTGCCACCCTAATCCCCAAGTATCTAAATTATGACGTCTCCCATCGCAGGTGGTAGCTTTTCCACTGGTGGAAAGATAGGTAAAACAAAGCATCATCCGAGAAGAGCGAATTAATGTGACGGACATCACCCGAGAGTATTTCCCAGTCCACACCTCCGATTGACAGCACTCAATGTGCACTCTGGTGTAGAGGAGCCAAACCCACCCACGGAACTGAGGCCATGACATGCAGCACTTATAGCAGGTATCCCCAGTCTACCGTATGGAAGGCCTTTTCCAGGTCAATGGTGACTAGGGCCATTTCGTCGTTGCGGTGTACAACTTCATGAAGAACATGAGCGAAACACCTCAGGTTCATCTCAGTGTTATGGCCCGGAATGAATCCGTACTGGTCCTCATGTACCAGTTGTGTCATATGGGCAGTCAGTCGAATGGCAAATAATTTACAAAGAACCTTCATGTCCAAATGAATCATTGTGAGGAGCCTGTATGCCACCATGTAGGCCTTGTCTCCTTCTGGTTCAAAGAGCATGCATATCTCACCCTCCCTTATGGTCGGTGCAAGATTCCTCCAGAACAGCCTCCAGGGAATCCTGTGTTAGCATTGCAGTGAATGCTTGATAACATTTGGTTGGGAATTCTTAGCCCACGGGACCATGTGTAAAGCTGTCCTGAGCTCCACTAATTATAAGGAGGCATTTAGGTTCTCACCCACCAATGGTTTGAGCCTGGGAACATCTAGACTCTCCATAAAAGGAGTGTATAAGTGTGTAGGAATGTCTGTTAGCTGTACATACTCCCTGCAAGTGCTGTCGGAACATGTCCACTATGGCCTCCCTGGATATGGCCCTTATACCCTCAAGTGTCTTTGGGTGTGTCGTGAGTGGTGGGGGGTGCTGCCTACGCAGGATCCAGGCTAAGAGCCTACCCGACTTATCACCCTCCCGGTGTAACCTCTGTCGGTGCTTTCAGCGTATATTTGTCTAGTTGGTCTCAAATGCTTTCTATGCTCTGGCGAACCATACGCTCCCTTTGCAGCATTTCAGGGTTTCTCGGTACAACCGCCTTTACTGAAGCAAGCACAACTTTTTCTCTACGCAGTTCCGCCTGCAGCTATCTGCACACCCATATGTCAGTCCCAGGCAGGTACCTCTCAACACTGTTTTAAGGGTCTCCCACTCCATGGACCTATGTGCTGTACAGCCCTAGTTTGTCTCCAGGTAACCAGTAGGCAGTGTGACAGTCCATCCTCCCTGATAGTCACCCTCTGGGGCCCCATGGGAGAGGACTTTGAATTTGAACTTCCACCCTGGCGATGCTGTGAGTTTCCATGGGGCCGTGTCCCCCAGGACCATTGTTCGGCTACCACCTGAATGGGGTGCCACAGCATCGTCTTGGAGCTCTAACCATTCCCACACCTCTTCCGGGCAGTCAAAGTGAGCTTTCTCATTGAAGATGACTTTCAGCCTCGCTGGATACAGGAGCATGTACCGCAACTGAATCGCTCGTAATTTCTGTTGGACACAAAGGAAGGATTTGGGTTGCTCGTGAACTTTTTTTGTATAGTCTGGGTACATGACGATTTTACTGTTGCTGACGAAGGGGACAGCCTGTTTATGCGCCTCTCTGAGGATGCAGTCCCTGTCAAGATAATTATGGATTTTGGTGATGATGACCCTGGGGGAAGTGTAGGCTCCAGGCAACGCGGGGGGCACCAGGGACCTGTGTGCCCTTTCCACCACAAACATTTCTGACAGACCCATGGTTTCAGCTCCGTCAGTGCCCAGTCTTCCAGTAATTATTCTTTAGAAGCCCTCTCTGCCCTTTCTGAAAACCCCAGGACACGGATATTGCTCCGATTGGAGCGGCTCTCAGCACCATCAGCCTGTCTCTCCAGCTTTGGAGCAGCTGTGGTCATTTGGGCCATCTGGCGCTTAAGGGTTGCGACTTCGCCCTGCAGTTCTGTGATGTTGATTTCCGCAGTTGTAACTTTGTCTGCCACTTTCCTCAGGACTGCTTGAAGAAGGCTTATGTCTATAGGTATAGCTTCAATTTGGGTTCTAGAGCAGTCCGAGTCCCGTATAACTGCCAAGAGTTCTGCCCTGGAAGACTTGGCATCACCTTCCGGTTGGTCCCCGACATCACTGGCTACCATTTGTCATGTTATCCTTTAGGTGGGCTGGCTCGGAGTGTAATACTGGGTGATGGTCTTGGAGGCGTGAACAAGGACTGGCTTGTCCTTACAGGAGAGAAGTGGGATCCCCGTGTGGGTGGCTGCGTCGTGGTTTACTGTTCTCACCGGTGCCCTCTGATCTCAGCGAGCTAGGGTCAGGGGCCCTGTCCTCTATGTGTGTTTGCTGCCCCCAGGCAGGGGGGCCCATCGTGCTGGTGTAGAGTATCCCAAGGGAGGCAGTGTCCCACTTCCGATTCGTTCACAGCCTCTGAAGGGGATCTCCCTGGGTGATCCCTCCTCCAGCTATGCTGGTCTGGGCACAATTTCTGGTGCCAGGCTTGAGGTGCATGTAAGCTACAGCTTCCTGCGTGACCCATGCATAAAGTCTGAGCAGGGGCTCAGCGTGTCAAACACGGCCATCAAGGGACCCCTATGTCCCGGCCATAACAATCGCCCATGATGGTGCATGGAGAGGACTATGTGTGCGGAGGACCACCAGTAGGGATTCGCCACTGGGCCCAGCCAGCCTCGCAGGACACAGGCAGGTGATGCTCTGGGAAACCCTCCTCGTGTTCCTCCAGCAGCTATACGGCCTCTGCACGGTGTCCCAATCACAACAGGCTGCAGCAGCAACCGCTACAGCCGTTCGTCATTCCAAGGCATCACTTCTCCCAGACATGAGCCCGCACCGCAGCAGTATGTGACAACTCGGCGGCTGCACAGCACAGCGGGCCGCCGCACAACACCGCCTCAGCCTAGCAGACCCAAGCACGAACCTACAAATGGGGAGGCCACCCTCAGCCCTTTACGGGGAGTCTGCGGCACTATCAGCATACCCAGTGCCACAAAAGGATAGAAGTGATGAGGCCTCGTTGATTCACTCTGTCAGTCTGCAGCTCCGGCAAGCCGCACTCCGCAGCAGATCACCACTCCACACAGGCCCAGCCCTGACAGGTCGCAGTTACGAGTCCTGTCAATTGCCGCATTCACACACAGGAAGGGCAGGCTGCAGTCGGTCGGGTGTCGGCCAAGCATGGCTCTTCGGGGAGTCAAAAAGGCAGCAAGATTGTGCAGGATTCAACAGGATTAAATGTCCTGGCTGGCCGGAAGCCCACATTCTGCTGGCCATGTTTTCAGGCCACGCCCCTTAAACCGTTGAAGGGGGGGAAAAACAAGACTCATTTCCCTCTTGGCTCCCATAGGAAATTTTGCTCTCCACTACAGCAAACACTTCCCAATAGAATAACATAAAACTAGCCATAAAACTAGAACTTTACTTTGAGGAAAGCCTTTGCTTTCCTGGTGTTAGTGCAAATTTGTTCAATTGTTTTTTAGATATGAGCGTTGAAAAATCTCAGGCCGGCATCGAAGAGGTAAAGTGTATAGATATCTTTATTTACTGAGAAGGTGTCTTTTGATTTGCCAATGAATTTAGCATCATTTGATGAAAATGTGTGAAATATATCTAACATTTAGCATGTTAAAATTACTTTCTATACTTTTAACAGCATGAAGATCCAGCAAGACTGGGCACTTACAAAAAACAAGCATTGGCATAGCCAATAGGTCTCGTCTTTGGGAGCTTGTACGTTTTTGGCCATGCAGCACATTATTAGATGTGCTACAACATCTACTGATGCTTCACATGCCACTAGTGAAGGGGGGAGTGAGAGCCGCCAATTAAGCCAGGATGGGCTTGTACAGGCCACAAGAGAGTGAAGAAGCTGCAAGGGTCAGGTATTATACTATAGAAGGGAGGGTGGAACATGTAGTGCCCTTGTATTAGTAAGAGATATAATGGTGATGCGTGTGTGCCTGCCCACATGTTACAGAAAAGTAAGAGACCAACACAAACCCAGCATTCAGCGCTAAAATGTGTGTATGTGTCAAATTTAGACACAAGGATGCATTTTTGCACCCCAAAAAATCACGAAAAACACAAGTACTGTGAATAACATACGCTCATTTTGTGGTCATGCATGTTGTTTTTGCGTTCCCACTTAATTTTGCAGCAAATGTAGCAACAAAACCCTTCATATAAAAGAGTACTAGTTATCTAATACATGCTCAGTTCGCTGATAATGTGGGTTTGAGCAACTAACTCTACAAATTAATCAAGAGACCTGTAAGCATCTAATACCAAATACCCACATATTAAAGTCTGTCAGACTTACTGTTACACTGAAGTTAAAACAATCGTGCCGCCTCCGACAGCACGTCCGAGCCTCAGCTTATGGAGGGCACGATAAGAGAGAGCAATCGTGGTGGTCCAGCTCCTTGCCAGTCACTAAGTAAAGTAACAGGGCCCATCTTGGAATTAATCCAATATAATAAGATGCAAGTGTGAAGTGCAGAGAATTGAAAATATTGGACCGCCTCCCTTTCAAAAGATCACAACAATACAACCATAATTAGAATGTCCTCACCATTGTTGTTCTTATGTTATTGAATGCGATGTTTCTCCTCATGTGGAGACCGGCTAGCTTGAATCCAGTGGCGCAGGGAGCAGAGGATCCCAAGCCTGGGCACCCAAGCCCACACTTTACAGTCCATTTTTTCGATCATTTATTAACTACATGGGAGCCATCCATGCACTTGACCGACTGCAGGAGTGCTGTCGCTCTCGGATGACATCACTGCACCCCTCCCCACTCTTGACTTTAATTGCCGAGGCGCACAGACTCCAGCCACTGTCAAGATGTGGTTGGTAAACATGTGCCTCGGCAGCCCTGCGCAGCCTACCAGCAGGGAGAGTTTATAAACAAAGGGGGGTTAATAGGCTGCATCCAAACAGGTGTCTCCTAGGGAGCGTACAGGTGTGATCTCCGGCATTAACGTCAATGGCATCTAGCTGTACATCAGCATGGTGGCAGGGAGCAGAGATGTGACCCGGAATTACTGCAAGGAGCTAGGATGCACTGCAGCATTACTGGCAGAGAGCAAGTCTGCATCCAACATTCAGAGTGGAAGGACTTTACCTCAGCATGTCAGAAGGTCATGCTGGCACCCTGCATTCCTGGCAAACTTGCAGTGTTCAGACCTGTGCCACAGCATGGCATGCCTATACCCCGGCACCGAACAGACCTGCACCCTAGCACTGTGGTCGTGGAGTAGGTCTGCATGACTGGCAGGGAATACCGGAGCACAGGTGAAACGAAGCACTGTCTGTGCTGACCAGCACTGGCAGGACTGTACCCAGCATTAGGGGCAGAAGGTGGTGTGTGCAATTACCATTGCTGGCTGTTTTGTACCACTATAGTGTTGTCGGTCTGTATAACTGGCAGGAGTACTAGCAGGCTTGTCCTTCAGCAGTACTAAAAAGGTGCCGGCAGGCATAACCCCTGCGATGCCCCTTCATCACAAGACGTGGGTGTGCAGTCTCAGAGAGGAGTGCAAAAGGTGCATCCGTTTTAAAACCTAGGGTAAAATTGCCAGATAAGAATGCGGTGGTTCAGCTGAGTGCGGGGAGGGGGGGCCAGTCTGGAGTCTGCCCCAGGCCTGGATTGCTGCTACACGCCTGCATTATTCACCGACTCACGTCTAGAAGGCTTCCAGTCGCTTTAGGACCTCCCTGCTGGGGGGGGGGCTGACTCTTACTGAATCGTACTCACACCTGGGATCCCCTCCCAGCAGTCACCGCTCTGACCTTGATGTTTGCATCTGGTACCTCTATGCCAGCTACGTCCCTCACCCCGGCAAACACCCCATGTTGCCGGACTTGTAAAATAAAAACTGAAGCAGTGCCAGACGCACATGTACATCCAGGAAGTGCCTGTATTCAGAGCTGTGTGCATGGTTAATGATCCACTTGTCTCCTGGCGTGTAAAAACCCCTATGCAAATGACTTGAGGCGGACGGGTATAGTGTAGGGGAAATAGCAGGATAGCAGAGGGATGCTTGGAGATCAGGATCACATCCAGTTGTGTCCTGCTCAGCACAAGCGGTGGACAATGGATAGGGTGTCTCCTTGTCTGTACGGTGGTGAATAACACACAAAGCAAGAAACAACACTGGGAGACATCTGAACAGCAATAGCTCCAACTCAAAACAAGCAGCCGCAAAAGTTAACGCGACCGCCATCTGTTTCCAATTAACGCGACCGCAAGACAGGCAAATGTAAACAAGCGCGGGCGCGATAATTGTAAACAGATGGCGCAGCTGCTCGCTCCCGCAAGGTAAACGCCATGCATGCACCAGTGCTCATTGGAAACAGTGCAGTACATGCACGAGTTTCCGAAAAAGTCCTGAGTGATTCCAATAGGTCATCTCCTAAGCAGCACTTGTGCGCTGCGTTAGGCTCGCCCTAAAAAGTTAAAACCTGTCTGACCGATCTACGTGAAAGCCCAGATTCACAATCGAGGAAAAATTAAAGGGAGATCAACTAAACGTTGATTTGCTAATACCTGATACAATTTCATGAATGTGTTTTGAAACTTGCCAGACACTTACCACATTGGACTTTCTCTTGATATTTTTATTTTCATGCAAATATGCCAATGGGGATCATAAAGGTGTTCATTTGCTGATAGCTTTATGGCTATTTAATAAATCTGCATTACATTTTGCAGGCTGTTAGCTAGTTAAGTCTGGAGCAAGGATCTCGGGTTTCAGCAAAATCTGACAAGCGGCAAAAAGATACATGGGGAGGTGGAGGCAAAAAAATAATTCATGCTCAATGTTGGCTGGCAACATGACCAAACTCTGGCCAGCATGCTGCAGGCCACTAACCACTTCTGTACAGCAAAGACTGGTTCTTTTTATTTTTTTTATTGTATACATTTTTTATTCTATCTATTTTTTTATTACTATTTTTTTTTTTTTAATGTTTTGGGGAATCCTAATGCAAACCCTTAAGGACTCGTTGTGCTCCTCGCATCCATGCAGGATTTGGAAACCTGGAACAGGAGACTAACATGAGTCCACCACTTGAAGAGTAGGGTTTGTGAATCTGAGTCTCACTCAGCAGTTTATGAACCCCCAGCCAAGGGTCCAGAAACCCCATGGTACAATTTCCTTTTTTTGTTGATTGTTTTTTAAACAATAGTACCACCCCACATGGCACAAGTGTATAAATTAGTGGAACATTAGTGCTTTGGTGCTGGTCATGTACATCTGGGTAAAGGGTAGTGGACAGGATTTCCATCCATTAGTTACATTGTTCATTGTCCTTAAACTATAATTCATTTGTTTATTATTTTCATTATCGTATAGAAAAAAGTTATTTTGTGTGAGCTATTTTTAGATGGCCAGAAATGCTTCTCATTGATTCTTTTTGGAACAGTCGTAAGTTGTCTGTCTATTCTTCTGGTTTTAGTAATAAGTATCCTTACATTTGAACAGGGGGCAACTTTCCCATTGATTCTTGAAGAACGTTAAGAATACAAGGCCTGAATTAGAATTTAGAGGACCGGGTACTCCGTTGTAAACTTGAAAGAGTATTCTGTCTGCCAAACCCTTGCTTTGCTAGATATTTTCTCAGTCTGCTGACTGTTTGTTTTCCAACAAGAGATGCCCCTGCGGATCAATGACCCAATATTGTGGTACACAATATTCTTGACACAAATAATTGTCAAAAATATTATTTACCACAATATCGTGCACCTATGCTTGAAAAGCAAATGGCAAAACAATCCCAAAAATATTATTGTGGACAATAATCTCGTCTCAAACCATGCAAAATTATAGATTTTCTAATACATAAAAAGTTTAAAGTAGTAAATGTTAAATATTATAATATATATAAACTTTAAATAATATAAAGTAAAACAAAACCAATAAATATGTGTTTCTGTATACAAATATATATATCCATAAACATATATATAGCATAACATATTTTTAAAAAAATGTAATATACATTATATTGCATTTCGTTTTTAAGATATTTAATTTACTACTATGAATCATTTTATATGCAAATAATGTCAAATAAATAAATATTATAATCCTATTTCACCAATAATGAGAAGAGTGTTTGATTCTGAAAATATTAGATATACTATTCTCACTCCAGTTTATGCAACAATAGGGAAAGTTCTGGACTTTAGAGGGGTTGCATTTATTATTCCCACTCTTATCTGAACAGTAGGGAAAGTGTTGGACTTCAGAAGGCTTAAATTTAATATCTCACTCAAGTCTAAGCAACAGTAGGGAAAGTGTTGGACTTCGGAGGGGTTAAAATGATTACTCCCACTCCAGCCTTTGCAACAGTAGGGAAAGCGTTGGATTTCAGGGGAGTTAGAATTTTAATTCATGTAAAAAGGATTACATACATGAATACAAATTCTATTCAACTGATTACCGTAATAGGCAAGGGTTTTGATGATCCCCTCTGACAAACCAGTGTGTTGAGTGTTTTTTCAATTTCATTGTTTTTCTGGTTTGGCTTGAAGGTACAGCAGTGTGGGAGGGATTATGACATCAGAAAAAGGGCAGTCAGAAGTAGAACTAAAAGAGGACCTGTGTCTCCTACCACATGTTGACCTTCTTCTCGACAAGCATTAGTTTGAAATATAGATGTTAGTCCACTTTGACTGATAGGTACGTTGTTAACGTAGGCCACACCTGGTCAAACACAGTAGAAAGAAGCTTTTCATGTTATACCTTGTGGTCATTAAAGTAGAAAGGTTTCCACATTGTGAATACTTTACCAAATGTTATAGTAAGGAGTTTTAGATTGATGGACTTGCCAAAATCAACATGAAGTAGCTTTACATTGTGAACTCTTTTTCAAATGCAACAAGCAGAGGTTTTAAAATGTGATCTCTGACAAATACAATAGGAAAGGTTTTACGTTGGGAACTCTGTGGCAAATGGTACAGAAAGAGAGTTTACATTGTGAATTCCATGATACACAGAAGGAGAGGGCTTACATTATGAATTATTTGATTAATTCAATAGGAATGGGTTTTACTTTTGTCAACTCTATATTAAATGCAATAGGAAGGATAACAGTCTCTGCAAACACTTGGTGTCTCCAGCAGGAACAAAACATTTTATTGTGTTTTTAAATGTGGTGGAAAAGGCAGTAGGCCTCTCATTTTATATGGCGAAGACTTGACGAAGCCTGTAGACTTAACCTTTTTGACTGTGAAAAGCTTCTTGGTTTCCAGTAGACTCCATGTTGGACCATTATTGTTTTTCACAATTAGAGCCTGCTGGTGTGAAAATTGCCACATGGTACCTCAAAGATAACTGAAGCAGACTATATTTACTATATTAGTTGTCACTGTGATATATTTTTAAGGTCTGTGATTTGCACCCTGGTTATTCTTTGAGGCCCATAACGGAGTGATTCTAATTTATTGTTCCACCTGAAATCTTGATTTTGAGTATAGTATTTAATTGTTTGTGCATTTTATCTTTTTGAAGAAAATTGAGTGTTTGATAATCAATAATATTTGAAGTTGAATGCAGATAAAATAAAGCTGATAGTTTTAGGGAATCATCCCTAGGCCTGAATAGCCTTTGGTAGTCATTGGCTCTTGACCTACCCTCGGGCTGTGCTACTATGACCAAAGATGTTGGTGTTACTGTTGTCGTTGATCTTAACTTCTTCCCACATGTCAATAATATTGGTGCTACTTGTTACTTACCTCTGAGTTGAAGGGAAAAGGACAGTGATCCCGCTATCTCATCCCGTTGGCAATATAAGTTTGTGTTCTTGCTTGGCTTACTTATCTGTCACCTTCAAATTGTTCAAAATGCAGCTGCCAGGTCTGTTACTTAATTTAACTCTGTGTGCTTTTGTTAAGTCCCAGTTGGACATCCTCCTCAAGTTACCGTTGAATAAAGCTATATTGTTTACGGCACTTTGCATTGTGCACAAGGCGCTTGCTGATGCATGACTGAGAATCTTCGCTCTCGGCTTCCGTACCATATGCTGTATTCCCCCTTCTCATGTTCTCTTGCTTGTGCCCTTGTTCCATTGCACCAGAGCAGGCTGACACTCTTTCTTGGTTTTCACTCTGACATGATCGATAAATGTCTCTGCCCATATGAGTGCAGGGAAAGTGGTGTGCCTGTAAGAATGCAGGGTGAAGCTTATTAAATCCAAAATCATTGACATTGCCAATGCTTATTCCAGTATTCAATGACCTACAACACCCACATGGTCCTCAAAGGCATATATTCTTAGAACAGATGTTTCTCATGGATGTTCGCAATTCTTTTTCACCTCTAAAGTGTTTGAGAGATGATTATACATTTGTGGATGGTCCGCATACTTCAATAAATGTTTAAAAAAATATTACAAATCCACCTAAGATTCCCTTAAAACGTATGTATCTTACTGGAAAATATGGTTTAACTAAACTCTAAAATAAATGTTGAAATTAGCGAACTATGCCACTGCAATCTTGTAGGCCAGAAGGTCATGCTACAACATAAAGAACCTTCTATTTGGATTACTTTGGAATGCTAACATTAACTGACCACTTTAGTTGTTTTAGGAGATATCAACCATAACGTTTCTTAATGGAATATTTTTCAGTGAATAAATATCTTTTAAACGTTTATGTAATCGGTATTGGACATTAACATTCTGTTTTAAGTTTATTTGCAATAGTCCTGTTTAAGGTCCTGTTTTGGAACAGTCATGGAATGCTGCATTAGTCACCTAATTAACAAAGTGATTGCTGTTGTCTTTTTGCAACTGCCTCGAGGACCAGCCCAAGCGAGATGCGCGTGCTTGCGTAGACAACGTGTTCCCTCGAAAAAGGTCAATGAGTAACATTGTAGTCTCGTCACGCATATCCTGTAAAACAAGTTTGGTTGACCTTAATTTACTGCTGATTTAAAAACTGCTCAAACTGGGGACTTTTATTAGACTGTACTGGAATGCGGTCCTGTTTCCATCCCTCAGATCAGATAGCTCTCTGGTAAACATTTACAGGATTTTCCTTTATTTACGCTTGTTGCATTCCACTAAAGATTCCTGGGTTGGTGCACCAAGGTCAGTCTCAAAGGATTTGTTGGCGGTGATCTTAAAAGGAAGGAGTAAAAATATAATGCATAGGGGTGCCCATTCACAAATATGCTGTATGCACATAGGAACATTAGCAAGATCCCGGTTCACAAAGCACAATTTCAAATTTTCAAGAGGCTTCCTGTCCTTCAATGTTGATTGAATAGTCATGGCCTGGTGATGCACATGGCTTTTGCAAATGCATGGAATTACCATGTCCCATGCCAGTACAGGGACGGAGTCTTTCTCTGTGCAGTGGGCATGCATTCCACAGGACCTTATCCTAGGATACGGATGATGTCCCTTAAATGGTCCAACCTAATCTCAGATGCATTTGTTTGCTGCTTTCACATGCGAAAAAAATCTACCCAGCTGCCTTTATACATGAAAAAACCACAGCTTAATTTTGCAATCCAGGGGTCCACTACACCCAGCATTCAATTGTGTGGCTCTGGATCACCATAAAACAATGACAAGTGCTTTGGGCCACAGGGCAGCAGACAACAGTGTCCCCATTTGTGAATGATGGATGTGATGATGCTACCTCAATGAGTTCCATCATTATGCCTCTATTTTGTGCAAGTGCACTCACTGGAGTTGTCTTCGTTTGTGCACATGCGTCTTTGGAAACATGTGTACAAAATTAGTTGTGAATAGTTGGTTTCCAACGCATATGTCTTGCGAGTGAACGCCAGAAGGTAAAGGGAAGATTTAACATTCTGTACAACTGCAGCTCCACTCTAGTGACTTGGGTGTATGCATTTTAGAAATGTGTGAAATTGTTGGGAATATAGAACAATGTGACAGATCAGGTCCAACGATGTACAGAAATTTTTTTAAACAAATCAACAATGTATTTCAAAAGTTAGCATGTTCTGTCCCCTAATGAAGGCCTACTTGACTGATAGATGGCTTGTGTTTTAGTGTGTCCTGACCGGTTGATTTAACTAAACCCTCATCTTTTGACAGTAAACAGAACCAAAGTCCAAAATCACAAGCATCGGACCCACCTCTGGTCATCAAGGTGTTCAACCGGCACATCCTCTTTGACGTTGTGTCGCGAGGGTCAACGGCTGACCTGGACGGATTGCTTACTTACCTGTTGACTCAGAAGAAGCGCCTGACCGACGAGGATTTTCGAGGTGAGTTGAGAGCTAGCATGAGCAGTTGGAATACAGAGACTCTATATGCAAAGGCCTAGAAGGAAATTCCAAAATAGTTAACACACTTCTGGCGGCAGGGATAAGCTTTTACAAGGGCAACATTCCTTTCTCTGTGTGTGTATTAGGAGGGGTAAGTTTAGAAGGTAGCAAATTATGCCTCAATGTAAAGGACATTGATGACCCATTTCTGAAGGTTCTATCTACCTTATAGCAGTGAAATATTTAAACATGCTACTGATCAATTCTTGATACGTCTTTGCTTTTCTATTGAAGTTGGTTCAAATATCCGTACACAGCCCTCGTAATTGTGTAGCACAATGCTGATCCTCCTGTGCATCCCACAGCAATATATAGATCTTTGAGTTCTAAAATGTGACTCACTTCATATTTTCTGTTACTCCCTAATGGCTACATTTACAGCCCAAATATATCATAGTTTCACTATACTCTCACAAAGCCTTTTGGCTATAGAGATCGTATCTTACATAATTAAAGCAATCATTGCAGTTTTGTATTGGCATTTAATTAGCATTATTTGGTTGACAGTTTTATCTTTAGTGATGGTGTTATCCTTAAATGTACAAACTCTTTGTTGTACGTTTTAGTTTGCATGTGTGTTCATTTTTGTTGATGTGCCAACAGTCATGATTCTCGATGTATTCTAGTTGGAATTCAAAACCATGCGCAGCACAGTATTCAAAAACACAAACTACAACATTAGTATTGCGTAAATGATTTCTATGTGTATGCTATCATGTCATTGGAATGTTGAATGCTTCATTGAAGACCGTGGAGTGCCATTAAAAGCCCGGTGCATCAACAGTCCAATGTTTGTTCACAGCTGTTGCTGTGAACCAAAGGCTCACGGAACCAAAGGGATTTTAACCCCCCTCGGGCTCCGTGAAGCCTTTGTTTTACAAATTTGAACATTCTGCCCTCTAAGGGTGTACTGTTCTAATAGCCTTGGAGCTCTCCGTAGCAGGCTCTAAAGGCCATCAAAGGCCCACTCCCTTGTTGGAGTGGGCCTTTTAATGGCCAGTAGAACCAGCTACAAAGGGCTCCTAAGGCTATAATATTAATCGTATCTATCAAATTCTCCATAAATTGAGTACCATTGACTTGGATAGTATTAGCACATGTATTATAAAGCAAGTTTAAGTAACTGTGTTAAGTGCTACATTAAAACAAGTTTTATAATCATTATTGCTTTACATTTTTTATAGCCACTTAAACATGGTTTCAGATAAATCGCTATCCTCTCCTCCGAGATTGACAAAGTGTGTACCACTCTATTGTGTGATATTTTAAAAGTGGCAATGGACAATTTATTTGTCCATTTCATCAACATTTAGCAGGTGGTATGTAGAAATACTAGAATAGCAAGCGGATATCTTCTCCACAGTTACCCATCCCTTGTTGACTATCTAGTAAGCTACTTTCACTATTGAAGTGCCATGGTGCTTTAAATTATTTCAACTTATGGTTTCACGGTGAAGCATTACTCCTTCGTAGCGGCCCCTACCAGCCTGGAAGTTATCAGCGCATCGCTACCTCTCCTTAACTGACTGGTCGACCATATCCAGTCTGTTAACATCTCTTGCAATGCTCCTCAACAAACTCAGTGACACAACGCTCACGAGATATTGCCCCAACTCATGGAGCATAAGCTATCCTAAAAATCTCTCGAATAATGCAAAAAAGAATTTCAAACAAAGACTAATCAAACGACTTCCAGAAACCCTAATAGTCGATACCTACCAAAGCGGGAGCAATGCAACCAGAAGACCGACTTCGTCTTCTACACTAAACTGCCTGCAAAGTGGAGAAACACCTTCCTCTCCAACTACAGATTTCTAAATCTATAAAAAAATCCCCTATGGAACCAACCTCACTGCTTCCCCCTTTAGAGGGGAAATCTCCATCTCTTATTTTCAGGACAGGGAACATACTTATACAAGCTTCAGACCGTCACTTCACCATCTTTGACCGACACTTTCTCTCACTTCTAGATTCTGTTACCAAACATGCCCTTGTGCCCCACAGTCGCCTCCCCCCTACATCCCCGAACAACAACCCCAATACTACTCGCCTCCTTGCCTTCACTGACTCGCTATGCACCACTGCTGCTCCCTCTGACAAGATGAGCAACATGACTACCCCCCTGGACGTGTGCCTTCAACAAATCTTATCTAAAATAACTTCAACCGAACCTACCTTAACCAACGAACACACGGGAACTCAACTCGCTTACTCACTGCATGAGCCAGTTGCTGCCAACCCCAATTCAAGACCTTCCACAACGGAGTCCCCTTTGGACTCAGCCCTCTTTCCTACTGCAGTATATAGAACAATTGGTTCTGTTGGGTGGTACAATTACTGTGCACACTGTATTTACTACAGATGAAAGAGTATCTCACAATTTTTTATTTGTGACACACGAAAAAATAATTTGGAAAAGAAGAACCCACCAAAAGGAGAAATTCACAAGTAAAATTAATTTACTCCTATATTTCAAAAATCTGTACTGGCTGTCACAGATACACATGAATTGCAACAAGACAACGAGTGACTAAGGTGATAAAGTGACGTAAAATGAATAGTGAAAGAAACAGTACACTATATACATGACAGTTATAAGTGACCTAAAAATAAAAAGAATATTTTTGTCCTGTCTTAATTTTTCACATGCAATAAAGACCCATTCACAAATCAATTTATGGTCAAGAGAACTGTGTGGACATATGTAATAATAAATATATAAGGATTAGCAAACTAAGGGATGAGGCAAAGCAAACAACCGCACCTGTCAAAACAAGTTCCGGGAAAGTAGTGGTGGTGCAGGAAGACCAAAGAGTACTACTCTCTATACTCCCTATTTGGAAACCCAAAACCGCATAAAAAACAAAGGAATTCCGCACACACAAATGATCTATCCATTCCAAGTCAGTTAGGCAACAGTCATAGTTGATGATGCGAAGAAATTCTCAAACGTAGTATTTCTGTTTTCTTTCAAACATTGTCCTTTATTGAAAAAGGATGATACACCAAGTTGATAAAATCCAATAGCTAGAATCCAATAGCCGACGTGTTTCGTCCCAATCGGACTTCTTCAAGGCTTCAAAACCACTTTCTTTCGCAACCAACTTGACTGCGCTAAGAACTGAGCCAGAGAGCTCGTCAACATTATTAAACGGCAAACTACCCTTTCATCCCCACACGATACAAAAGCCACCACTGAGCGCTGTGATGGAATTACTTTCCCCTCGGCCTCACTCCCCTACATGGCAGAACCCCCTCCTGGGCCTCTATAAAAACTAATTTCAACCTTGATCTCCTTCAACTGAAAAACAAAGCGAATTAGTCCGATTTTGAACCTATGACTGAAAGTGAAGTCTTCAATATAATTGCGAAGTTGAAGCCAAAATCCCACACTTTAGATCCTATGCCTTCCACAATAGTTCAAAACCTCAACCATATCTTTGCCCCATTCTGGATTAAAATAATTAACTCCTCTCTCTCCACTGGCAGTGTTCCTGACTGCCTCCAACTAGGCCAAATCACACCCAAACTCAAAAAACCAGGTGCGGACCTCAATGACTTCAATAACCTCAGACCTATCACCAACCTTCCCTTTCTAGCCAAAACATTGGAGAAGTGTGTCCTACAACAACTAAACCAACACATAGAAGAATTCAACCTCCATGACACCTTCCAATTGGGGTTCAGGAAAGACTGTAGCACTGAAACTGCTATGCTCAATATCTCGGATGACATTCACAGATCCTTGGATGAAGGTGATGCATGCCTCCTAATCTTACCTGACCTATTGGCTGCCTTCGATACCGTAAAATACCCTGCTTTACTTGCAACACTCAAGACCCGTACTGGGAACAATGGCACAGTCCTTAGATGGTTCACATCTTACCTGCAACATCGCTCGCAACAAATAAAAATCAACAACTGTTTGTCAAAAACCTAGTTCCTCATGGTGTACCCCAAGGCTCCACTCTATCCCCAGCCCTTTTCAATCTCTTCATGGAGCCCCTTACGGTTATCCTGAACCAAGCAGGGGTCAATTGTCACCTATATGCTGATGACACTCAACTCTATTACAAGATTAAATCACCCAGGGACATCCTACATCTGAATTCCACACTAATCAAGATACAAACTTGCTTAATATCAACCACTTAAAGCTGAACTCCCAAAAAACTGGACTACTACCTTTCTCCCTGAAAAAGAACCTGCTACCAATCCAAGTATGGCTCAAGAATATGGACGCTCTAAACTGTTCTCTAACACTGTCCAACACCGTTAAGTTCTTTGGTATCACCCTGGACAGAAACATGTCCTTGAAAGCCCACATCAACTACTCAGCCAAAGGAGCACTCCTCACACTAAAACACCTCCAGAAAATCCAACCTTTCATTCCCCCTGAAGATTTTAAGATGGTAGTGCAATCACTTGCCCTCTCAAAACTGGATTATGGTAACGCGATCTTCACAGGAACTCCGAAAACTCACCTGGCCCCCTTAAGTTCAGTTCTGAACATGGCAGCCCAGCTAATAACAGGTTGCAATCGGTTTGAGCACATCACACCAGCCCTCAAGAGCCTCAATTGGCTCACAATCGAAGAAAGATGTTTCTACAAGACCGCTTGCATCACCCACAAAGCCCTTAACTCACATAACCCCAACTATCTGGAGAACAAACTTTCGAAAGCTGGTAGAGTTGGATCTCTAAGGCGCTCCAACGCACTTCTTCTCATACCTCCCAAACTGAAAAAGACATCCTCCCAGACACGTTCTTTCTCTGGAAATGCTTCCACGGTATGGAACTCACTCCCGAGTGACATGCGCTGCAACCCCTCATTTTCCTGTTTCAAACGGGACCTTAAACACCTACTGCTCAACAAATACTTCAACATTCACCGTAACTGAGCTATGTTCCCAAAGCTCACGCCCACTCTGCCTTGACCAGTTGTAGAGGTTAAATTCGTGTTTCAGCTGTCCACTATGTCTTGTACATCTTTTAGCTCAAGCTGTTCCTATGTCTGCATACTGTAACTAGTGCTGCGACCAAACAATTTTCTTTGTCTGTTTTTTTTGCATGTACTTCAATCTAATGATCTCGCATTATATGTAAAGCGCTCTGATACCTTTGGGTCTAGCTAGCTCTATGAAAAAACTTATAAATAAAAATAAATAATATTTGCTGTGCGTGCTATGAAGGGTTAATATTCATGAATATTATATGAATAAAATATTTACATGCACACATGACACATATGAAGGATCTAGGGTTTGCTTTTAGAAGACACATTGGTAGGGCGGATGCTTACAAAAGGGAGGAGAATGGTGTTAATTGGCGTGAATTCTAGTCATTGGTGCAGGACCCAGGAGTAGCCTGACCGTAGAACAGGTGAACACTTTACCCATCTTGAGGTGCTAGACAGTGATCTCTGGAATGGGTTCCTAATTACTCAAGGGTAAATGAGCAGGTATGCTGGGTCAGCACCTATGGCCACAGACCCCGTGGGTGCATCTGGTGTTTGAGCGCTAGCCACTTCTAGAAGTACATCTTGGGTGACTACTGTGGTGTGCATGGTAAAATGTTTAGATAGAACCATAGTTAAACAGTTCCTGCAGACAAATAACCTGTATTTTCTATGAGGTCTCACTAGTTTAGCCCCACAGACCCTGCACTGTCCAGTGCCATTTAGTTCCCCTAGTCTAGGGAGGTATCCCAAATTATGGAAGCTACAGGGTCCTGGGCTGAGAAGCCTAGAGCAAGAACTTTGAGAATCTAGATGCTAACTTTATTTACAACTGTATCTTCTGAGCATTTATATTGCTGCTACAATCGGCTAGTGTAAATACACCCTCCCAATGTGAGCATGTAGACTGCTTGTCTTCAGACTAGACCCGGAATATCTTCCCCCTCCTCCAAAAGAAATCCTCATGTGAATTGTCTCCATAGGAGCTATTAACACCCACATCCACGTAACTTTCCAGTATAGAAGTGTGATTTAATTATTCTGGCATATTGGGAATATATATGTTGCACCCCATTCGGGGGAGGGAGCATAGGGCAGACACGGGGCTACTGGTCCCCAAACATGGTGCTTGAGGTTGTTTGCCACTAGTTTCAGCAGTCCATCCTTTTAAGGCTCTGCAAACTAACCAAGACCAACTTTTCCTCACTTTACTCTCAGGGTAGTGAGGGTGAGCAAAGGCTTCTCAGGGAGGTAATATGGAGGGCAAGTCCTCAGAACTCAATACTCAACCAGACACAGTAGCATATTGTCCAGCCGAGCGATTTATTTTTTTGTTGAAAGAAACTAATTTAATCTTGCAGCAAAATGAAATGTTACATGCACCAATGATAGTTTTGTTGCAGGGTTGTAAACTTGCGTACTAGATTTAGTAATGTTTGTTTACCGTCTACAGGGCCCTTTCCTGCTCTCCCTCACTAGGAAGCTCCCAATGTCTGTGGGCACTTAGGCAAAGCTACGAAAATAGACATAGTTTAGGCTCGGTTGCAAACAGTATCAATTAACCAAAAGGTTAGTGCATAGATCAGTTCAATAGTTTTGATGCCAAAACTTTTGTCACAATAAAGGTTACTGTTCTAACAGCAGTAGTCCCTTTTGGGGAAGTCACGCATAGTCATTCAGTTTGTATGAGCTCAACTTATCTTTCCTCCACAATCTTGTTGTGGATCTGTGCTGGCCGGTGTGGTCAGCGACTGTACTCCCAGCGTTGATGACCCCATGAATGATTGCTTCTCCATTCTCTTGGCCACAAGTATTGAACACCACATCAGACCTGCTTGTCAGGTGCTTGGCTTCAGCATCTGAGACCTCCAGGCCAAGGCAGGTGAGCGTTCAGCTTCAGAAGTGAAGTTAGCAGGTGCTCCTATTTGGTAGTTGCGGACAAAGGCTGATGCAGCGCACCTCATAGTCGAGCACGCCTCACACCTCTGGAAACCAGTGACAGCACCAGACCAGCGGCAAAATTCCCTGGCAGCACTAAGATATTTTAGTGGATAACTTCTTCATATAGCTCATGCCTAGAGTTGCACTGCAAGGTGGGCCGCTCAAGACAGTGACTTTGCTCTCTGAAGGCATTCAGCTACTTCTCTCTGTTCCCCGCTCCAGGAACATGCTGGGATTCTCCTACTGGGAAGTATTTTCCCCTTTTCCTTTCTGAGCAGGCAGAAAGACTTCTGCGCTCTAGGCAGACACAGCTTATCCAACAAA
This sequence comes from Triturus cristatus, assembly GCF_964204655.1. Taxonomy (NCBI): domain Eukaryota; kingdom Metazoa; phylum Chordata; class Amphibia; order Caudata; family Salamandridae; genus Triturus; species Triturus cristatus. Next base: position 222,354,996 of record NC_140594.1, on the reverse strand, counting down.
TTGTAGACTTCAGTTGATATCCCTTACCTCTGGAAGACCGTACATAGACATGTAGACACCAAACCCGGTCACACAGCCCTGTTGAGCACTCTTTTCCTTGGTCAGGAAGAATGACATTGAAACAAGGTGGGGAGGTTTGGATCAACTTTTATACTCCCATTGTGGACAGTAGATGTGTTTCTACTCTCTATTTTATACAGTTTTATATTGGTCCCGTTTCAAATAGGGGCAGCTCCTCCACTAGGGTGGAGGAGCGTCGCCCCACGTGAAAGCCCAAACATAAAATGGTAATAACTTTTGGTTATTACCATTTTATGTTTCTTTGCGCATTGAGGGTGGGCTAGTGGGCGGGTGGGCGGAGCTGGCAGGGCAGGAGCGATTGGCCCACTCCTGTGTGCGCAAAGACTGTCGGTCAAACCAGTCATGCGCACTCTGCACTTCTCCATGTAGGCTGCAGTGCAGCCTACATGGAGAACATACCCTCCCCTGGCTGGGCGGCATCCCGACCAATCACAACGCTCCACTGGAGCGTTGTGATTGGCATAGGGGAGGGGAGGGAGGCTGCCTGCTTCCTGTTCCTCTCGGAGGCAGGAAAGCAGGAGCAGTGAAGACGCTGGCCCCGGGCGCGGCGGGAAAATAAGTGTAATTTTTTTTCATATTTTTTTATTTTTCAATTACGTTTTAGGCTGGAAACCCTGAGCAGAATTAAAAAAGAATAGTGAAGTGCCAGAATGTAAAGAGAAGCGGTTTCTAAAGCCTATTTTACTTTCTGCAAGATTCAGCCATTTGGTCCTCTGTAGTATGCCAGAGAGCAGATTTAGGGGCCTCCAGGAGAAGTGTCACACTAAGTACACCTTGCTCCTCGGGCGCAGCTGAGTGAGTGCAGCATATGGCTCTTCTCCCAATTGCCATAAAAGCTTTTGTGCCAAAGCTTGTGCTTTCCTGCAATGTGGGGTATGGAGGACATGAAACAAAAAGACCCTTAAAGTCTGCTCTTCAGCCATGCCCGAACAAACAAATCCCGGTCAAAGTGCTTTTACAGGCCAGCAGGGATGGGTGTGGTGCAACACAGCTTGGGTGGTATTTTTAAGTGGGACTAGCAGCCCACGAGGGATAGAACTAGAAAACATATGTGCTCTCTTTGAATGTTGAATAAAAAAGAAAAGAGTAGTTCCCTAAATGTGAGTAGTGGAAGAAGACAAGTCAGCCAATCGAAAGACTTGTAATGAGGATATGCTCTAGGAGAGGGTCAAACACTTGAAGAGTGTAAGAAGCAAGTACATGAGAGTTACTATTAAGCCAACCAATGTTAAGAAATGGGTGGGATGTAAGCCCACAGAAAAGTCACAGTAGGCCTTTCACAACCAGACCGCTTGCTCTGTTTGTTAGCTGAGGTCTGGTGTTACTAAAGACAGGAACCCAGTAGGCTGCCACCACTGAGTTATGTGACAAACCTTGGATTTGGACAACAATCTAATGCTCAATACTAGGATATGCTTTATGTGTCCATCCAAGTCACAGAATGGGTTCTGGACCTCTCATTACCATGGATAGGCCAAGGCCTGTGCACCCATGCTAGATTAGAACAATGCCAGGGCTAAACAAAAAGTCAGACTACCAGTTTCACATGCTGTCAGATCAGTGGCGGCTCGCCAAGGGAGTGTAGCGGGGCAGTGAGTCGGGGCGGGGGAGGGGCAGGGTGGGGGTTAGTAAACTCTGGCATATGGAGGTACGGGGTTAAGTAAATAAATACAACAATTTACATTGCGCGTGCTGCATCACCAAGTTGGCGATGCAGTGCGCGCAATGTAAATTGTTGTATACTACCCCCCACCCTGCCCCACCCCACCCCGCCCCACCCTGCCGCTCCACCTCCCCGCAGCACTCCCTCGGCGAGCCGCCACTGTGTCAGATACACCATACAGGGTACATGCCTGTTTACCATGCAGGAGACATTTTTGCCCTAACGGTAATATTGATTATGCAGTTACTGGACTGTCTAAGAATCATATGGAGGCACTGTGTTAGTACTGCACGTGGTTCATGCTCTGCTGCATCAACCTGCACTCATTTTGGTGTGCCTTCTCCTGGGCATCACTGCAGCTTGCTTCATCCTAGTAGACAGGCACATATATATTCTGCCTCATGAACCTCAGTTTGAATGGGGTCACCAAAGTAAGAAAGTACTAGAAAAAGGTAAATGATTGTGTTTATTACATTTTGGTTAATATCAAAATATACTGTTTATCATTAAAGCCACAAAGTATACAAAATGACATAATCCTGATTAGTACAAATATACACAGTTAAAATGCTAAGTTAAAGTGTGCACATAAAATAATATACCCTGTTGGAAAACTCTAAAACTTTTCAATAATGCTGTAGATGAGGATATACGTCCGACATAACGAAGCAAAACTTAATTACAAATACCTGCTATTTTGTATTTTACACATATAACATAGTGTTGCCACTGCAAATACACAATCTAATCTAAGTATAGTTGTTAAAAACGAGGACCTCTAAGACCTTTCCAGTCTTTGAAAAGTCATGCATTTGATTATTTTTTTTGTCACCCAAACATTTGTGGATGATGAGCCTTTAACTTTTTAGTTAAAGAGGTAGGGCATGATTTAGAGTTTGGCGGAGAGAGTAATCCATTTCAATGGTGACAGAATACCCTCTCTGTCAAACTAAAGCTCTGCCTGCCTCATTTAGAGTTTGATGGAACATATGCGTGTCAGCAACTGAGACTACTCCATCTCCGTCGCAGACCTACTCATTTAATGACTAAGGGTCGTCTGAGGTATTGCCATTTGTCTGCACAATCCATTTAGAGTGGACGGACAAATGGTCAGTTTTTATTTTTACATACCACCACCCAAAACGTGGTGGTAAGAGAAAGTAAAATAATTTTCATGACCCACTTGTCATTGGAGAAAACTCCTATGGCGACTGGGGTCATTGCTTTTTTAATTCTCAAAAAGAAAATCCTGCATGTTGACGGAGCTGCAAAGCATACTTTCAATGCATTGACTGCATCCGCTGTACTAGTGGTTCCTGCCACTGGTCCACGATGATCACTGATGTGGCAGACCTTTTTAAATTTGGAGTGTGGTTACGCCATCATAACGATGGAGTATTTTGCTGCATTGCCTTGATGGAGTAAAAACTGCACTCTGAACTCTAACTCATTCCCTTCATCTGGAATCCTGGGATGGCATAATTGAGAACTCTTGTGGAGGGTCAGCCTGCACAGGAGAGAGGCAAGTAAAGACAACTTCACTACAAAATGTTGACATAAATTCCCCATCTCGGATAGCTGGAATGTGATCCTCGTGGCTCGTCACACACCTTGATTTGGTAACGGAAGATTCATAGACTAAGCTACTTACACTTAACGGGAGGATGAAGCTATACACTCTTTATCTAAGGGTGACCGCAATAGAATCCCTCAGGGAGAACTCTTGAATGGGATTCGGTAAACTCAAGAATTGAGTCGCGGAGTTGATCAACTTTATGCACTATCAATTCTGGGAAGGATGTGTTGGGTAAGAGCAGCCTAGGGTTAGTTGGTTAAAGGTTTAAGAACTTTTCGATTTAATGAATCTTAAATGTTGTCAGCAAAATGCATATCCTTGGCAATGGAATCGCCTATTGTACAACGAAAATGTGACAACATCTTTACATGGACCCATGTAAATGAATGCTGTAATGTCTTTACCAATCAACCCAGAACATTTTCATCTCTGCTGCATAAACTGTAATTATGTGTGTTTTCATGCTGCAAAACTAAATAAATAGATCAAACCAAAAAAATAATCTCTACACAATTTAGATATGAGCAGTGCATGGATTTTGGCTCTGTGAGGGTTGAGGTGAGGGGACCTATACAGAAATTGAGTGGGTTGGACCAGCTGCAGCGTGAAGACTAAAAAAGAGATACATCTTGTGGTTAAAGTGGACTTCTTATTTCTCTTTCTCCCAATTACATCTACTTTATAAAGGCTGTGGCTCCTGTGTCTCCAACACTACCATTCACATTTGTATGTACCTTGATGCACTGAAGGCTCCATGTCCTCCACACACTTGAGTGTTTTAATACCACGGCATCTGTTTTAAAGTGTGATTAAGTGTTTCATTTCTTCATTTGAATTGGCACCAATTCTTCAATTTCCCACTGGCCAGTCACTGGTCCGTTAATTGATGTCCATCAGGATATGTGGAATTTTTCTATTGTCCCAGTATTTCCAGATCAGTGAGGAAGAATGCTGATCATCCCATTACAGGACGCCATGGAAAGATTGCTAAAGACAATGAAGAAGAACATTTCTACTTTGACAACATCTAAGGCTCCAAATAATAAAAAGATGGACTCTTATAGAGAAGCCTATCTATGTTCTTTCTCCTTCTCTTTCCCAGTCATGCAGTGTGTCCACATGCTTTCAGTGACATTTACTGCACCTCTGAACATAAAAGGTACATTTCAAAATCAGCTTGGATTTTTTTTTAATTTAGAATCGAGATGGTTTAGATCTTATTTTCTCCATGAGTTGAATGTCTGAGACAGAACTAAGCTTTCCGTCTCCTTGTATGCAGCTAGCATATGCATTTCTCCCCATTTTGCTTCTCCTCCTCCCTTAACTTGGTTCTTTTAATGGATTTTCCCAATGAATTCAAATTTTGTGACGGCACATCCCCTTAGACATACTGTCTGCTCTTTTTCTGGTTTGTTGTGAACACTATGACATGGCCCGTTTGGACCTTTACTATTTTTATAATGTGTTTATTTGCAGATTCTTTTATTCTTTTAGTAGAAAGTGTGCGATTTTAAACCCACGCAAAAGTATTAATATCCTGTTTGCCCGCTATCTATGCGGACGTATTTTTATTGTTATTTGTTTGTTATGGTCTTTGCCATAACATCTGGGACACTTCCAGTTGAAGATGACATGTTTTATTGTTTTAGTTCTAGGAGCTTAATATCTATGGTCATGTTTTTGCTTCAGTGTCTGCACGCCCTGTATCATTTTATAAATATGAGATTAAAACTGCGATCAGATACTATAAAAACCATTCATTTGAGGTACTTCGCACTGTCACTCTAGAGGTCATGCTGATTTGCATTGACAGCCAGCGTCAGTCAGGGCTGCTCCTAGAGAAGTGGCCTTCAGCCTTGCTTTGCTTATCATTCCCAGACAAGAGCTGTGATAGAGAATAGAGAAGCAGCTATTTTTTACTGAGGGAGGGTACTCTATATGATCCATCTTAAGAAACCCGATTTATAGGCCTGCTATTTTCTGCTTCTGCTCAAATTTAGCTTACTGGATAGAATTAGCGATGGGATGTTAGGATACTAGGAGCCTACTAACCATGTTGGGAATGCTGATATTGTTTTCACTTGCAGTGTCCGGCATTACTACATTTATCTTTTCATTCTGCGCAGACAAATGCTCTAGGTCTGGGTTTTAGAATAATCATATTAAAGTTCATCCTCTGTTTCTTAGTGGTATTTAAATTTACGAAAGATGGTTTGGAGCTCAAGTGTGTCCCTGAACTCATCTAGTGGGACTGATCATGGCCAGAAAGTACTTCTCAGCTCAGTGTGTTGTGTATGGGTTGCAGAGCATCTGCATTTCTAATTCATATTGGTGCTTTGGACTAAGTCCTTGAACCCGGGGCCTTAGAAATCTGACCCCTGGGACTCTTGGGGAGGGAGGCAGTTTGTGACAATGGGCATGCAACGTGAGGTGCTTGATTATCTGAATTTTTGGAGTATGTTTTGATAAATTCTTTTGAAAACAAATATTATAAATATACGGAGATGTTTGTTGCAATATTGATTCCCTCTTTCTTGTTAAATAGAAAAGCCATGTTTATTGGAGGATTGTCAAGCTTGCTTCTTAAAAGTGCATTTCCACCATTCTGTGGCTTCTACATTTTGGGTTTTATGGTTATTAAATGTATTCATTAGAAAATGGCAGCTCCTGTTGCGATCGGAGTAAATTACAAGACAGCAGTTACACAATATCTCGAATACAGAGGTGTCCCCAATTCTGGGTTTCATTAAACGTTGCTATTCAAACGCATTCTCAAATTATTTATGCATGGGTGGGGTTTGATCCTATAGATGCCAATACTGGGTATTTTCACACCTACAAAGCTGCAGCCGTTCCACCACAATACCTAACACATCATGACTTGGAGGTCCTTTGACCAACCAAGAACGCCACAACTAGTGTGATGTTTAATTAAAATAAAAAACAACAATAACACACCCCCCCCCCTACCCCCATTGGATCCACCCACCCCCGAAATGGATCCCTCAAGTAATGATATGGCCACCTGGCCTGTATTAATTGGGTATATGCCTTTTCCTAATCCAGGAAGCCTACAGGCTGCGGAAGTAAAATATTTATTTAAGTCAGTAGCCTTGTATAGACAGCTCAGACAATATGTACTGCAGCCAATAGTAGGCAGAGTAGATCCAGCAGGACCTGCACCACAGGCTTGGGTTGCCATACAGCCAATTAGTTCAGAGACTATAAGGGCTATTATGAGCAGATTGCCCGTAAAGCTTGACGAAATTGCCTTCTGGATTGCTTCCAAGACGAACCAGTTGCAAGCGGTCTATCTTCACTCAACACCTCAAGACAAGCATAGAATTGTGACTATATTCCTTCCGCGTGGGGTTCATGCAACCTGAAGAGGAGTGCAACATTTGCATGCTTCTATACATGGTACACCCTCACTGAGTTAAAACATGTACAAATTGTACACAGAGCTGCACCAGCTGTAGATCTGGGAATGATATTAATGGGAGGTGTTTAAACCGTTTTCACAATCATTCTGAATAACATTTAGGGAAAAGCGGTAGTTCCGGCTATACGTCAGATCTTCAGCAGTTCCTTTCAGAGAACAAGAACAGGAGCTATCTAATACAGTTTCTGTTATGTATACATAAGTGTGCCATGACATCCCGGATTCATAAGCCTACAAACTGCATCTCAAAGCTGAAATTGAGAATTAGGGTACTGGTAAGGAAGAAAACAAACAAGAAACTAAAAGGAAGCGGAAAATAAAATGGAAGACATGGACTGGATCTCCATCAACCTAGGAATCTAGCTGGAGTGGTTATAATTTGAGGGACCATGACAAAATAAAGCAGCCAGATTGTTAGCAGTATTGCTTTAAAGGACTCTGACTGTAAAAGAACAGGAAGGAGTGGATGGACCGAGTACCGAAGAAAAGACAAGCATGGCAAGCCGAACGGTGAATCCGGACATGAAGCTGATGTTAGTATAAAGAAGTAAGATAACGATTTGGACTCGGAGTCCCTTTAAAAAGAAAAAAATAGCAGGACTAGCTAAAACATGTCTTGCAAACTATGGATACTTCGCCGAAATAGAACTTGGGTGACAACCCTTCTGGACAGTGCACCAGACTATCCAAGAGCTTCTGGTGGTGAAAATGTGTATAAGTTGAAACTGCAGATAGACGAGTAAACCCTCTAGATGGGGTTTATAACGTAAAATACAGATTGAGGGAGATATACCACACACAATTGAAGAAATATTCTGGACACATTTAAAAGATAGCTACGACATTATTCTTGCAGAGGATGACTGGACTCTAGTCTTTATAAGGGGGTAATAATGTTAGCAATTTCTTCATTTATACCTGAAAACCTCAGAGAAAGATATGTACGTGAGTGGGATTTAAAACCAGCTGCAACACTACATAGAAATAAGTGAAGCACCTGTTCCGCAACACCTACCCTACTAGTCTAGTCAAATTAGTTAAAACAATGGGTTGTTTATTGTATTAATCCCAATTTGATGTTATAGTCATCAGAAACAATTCTTGATGTTATTATTTACTTTCCCGTCCCTAAAAACATATAAAATGATACCACACATGGGCATATAAACAGTTATACCCTATATCTCAAATAATGGGCAGCCATTTTGAAAAATCCGCCATATTGGATTAACGTGTCATGATAGAGTGGTAGACTTTTCACCATTGTTTTCTACGGAAAAATTTCAATAACAATCCACTCACAGAAATTGTATTGCAATTAGTTCTAGGTTCAGCAACAAATTGACTAGTCTATACCGCTGAACAGTTTGCCGATCGGACTGAGAGCCCTGAGCAGCCCTGTTAATTTTGTTGTAGCAGCCCTGGGGGGAGGTTGGGGCGTTCAAGTGTGAAGCACTGCTGCTTTTGTTACTGGGGGCCGATACTGCAACACTGCTGCAATACAGGACCCCAGTTACAAAACCGGCCCTCGTCACTAAAAAAAACCACCCCCCAGCCTTCCAGCGGAAATGCCTGATGCCCGCTACGGCCAGTCCGGCCCTGGGCGCTAACAAAATTCTTTCTTTACATAAATTCACAAACATTATTTAAAATATATTGTAGAGAAGACTAAATACAAAAAACTAGTCTCATAGAGCTGGATAATCAAAATGCACCTCACCTCTTCCAAGAGGGACAAAGGTTGCATGGAGTATCCTTGTGATGAGCAGACAATAAAATGAGGGCAATGTGAAATAATAGGTATTTTCCCCACACATTATCTGGGTTTTCAGCATAGCTTTATGACTATTGTTTGGTTTACTGTATCATCTGTTCATCCATCTTTTGTTCGCCCTTGACCTCTGCTTTGCAGTATCCGTTCCCAGCTTCCTGGGAGGGAGGGAGGGAGGGTCGGTTGGAGGTCGCGTTGTTGAATTGCTACTATGCATAATTGCTGCAAGCAATATTTTTCCTACCAGGCTCAAGAATGCATCATGTAAAAGCAATTCCCCAGACAAAATGTGAAGCAGGCAGGTGTGATGAAGACATGCAATTTTTCCCAGTACTCTGACCTTTCAAATTAAAGAATTATTTTAAAGGCCACCGCTATGCATGCGCTTTAGGTGTTTAGACTGGCCACAGCTAGAGGCCCCCAATTGCCTCTGTCTTGCAGTTGTAACCCGGACTGTTCGGGACCCCTTGTACTAACTTTTCAATGAAATTCTTTCAGGGTACAGATCAATTCTGCACCATAACGAGGACGTGAGACAAGAGGGACGTAGTCGCTGTTTCTCTGGTGTAGAGGGTCTACATTTGAACCATATGTTTTATTTATTTTATTTTAGTTCTGCGATACATTATGCTCCTAGCTTCATGAAGCAGTGTAACAATTTACAAAGAACATTTTCATTGTACGAGGAGCATTTCAAATGATGTAATTTACTCAGTGTGGTGGGAAAAAACAGATCATAAATACAGTGATGTGATTAAAAAAGGGAACACATGCAATTGGTTCTGTGCTAGACGGCACGCAAAAGCTTTTTTTCTGTTTTATCCTACATGATGTACCACAGCCTCTTGTGCTCAACGTCAAAACTTAGCTAATTACCTGACCATGGAAATTACCTTTAACAAGCCTGTCTACGTTCATAAAACTCTACAAAGACTCTGAGCGGGTCAACATAATTTTCACTTTGACATCGACCAACACGCACCACTAACATGTCTCTTTTACCCATACACTACCAAGCAACCACACTTAGTCCATTAAAGAAAATCCCAAACCCATATGAAAAGGGCACCCACATTCAGAAAGCACTGCAATGCCGTATTAGTGGTAGAAGCCCTACATAAAAGCTGATAACAAAAGAAAACCTATTTTGTTTATGAGATCAAGTAATATGGGCACATTGATATTTTCTCACCTCGCGTCCACAATCGAGGTGTTAAATACGTTTACAGATGTCTGCATTGTGTATTTCTGCAGTTTATACATAATTTGTATTCTTGTCATTTTTTTCATAAGAATGGCTACTAGTTGTCTCACTGATGGTTTGTTTTACAGAGGCCTCAACAGGGAAGACATGTTTGCCAAAAGCATTGATGAACCTGAGTGGAGGGAAGAATGACACCATCCCCATGCTCATGGACATTGCAGAAAAAACAGGAAACCTACGGGAGTTCATCAACGCGCCCTTCCGCGATGTGTACTATCGAGGTAGGTTTCGGAGTTATTCATCTGACAGTGAGTAAAAGATTCCAGAGTGAATATGTAGAATAAAGTCTGATTCCTTGTAACTTTTTTCAGTTAATATTTTTCTTCATGTGTTATCTTAACACTTTTGTATATGGTTGGTAAACACCTTCGGTTGCATAAATCTATTCTAGCGATGTAATGGCTTTGCATAGTTGGAACCTATGTCTTTCATTCTAATTGCCCATCGTTAGTTTCCCCTTCTGACGTATATCATCTTTAATTCAAGCCACATCCAATAAGGCAAAAACTGCCAATGCCTCGATCTATCGGGATGAAAAATAAGGTACCGTAGAAGACTAATGTTAAAGCAAAGAATCCAATTCAGACATGACCAACCAAGAAAAAAACACAAGTGTTGGCATATCCAAAATGGCTGCCTTTTGCAAGCTGGTGCAAAGGTTAACTAAAAATGTTTTTTCAAAATGTTGCCAGCATATACCACAAAACAATACTGCCACCTAAATGTGGCTATCATAGACTTGCATTATTAATTGAAATATATCTTTTTTAAAAAATTACTAATATGTACTAGTTGTGTTTTAAACAACTAGCATTTTAATTATGCCATGCATTTTTTCTTGTTAATATTTGTGAACGATACAAGAATGAATAAAAACATAGAAATCTAACCTAGCATTTAAATCACAGGTAGCTCCAAAGACACTTACACACTGTGTATGAGTAACTTTAAAAAGGTACCGAACAATAAATAACCATTTCAGAAAAATAAATCGCAGTTATTTAAAAATAAAAAAATAAAAAGGGCATTTGAACCAGGTTTGTCACTTGAGAGAAAGGAACTATTTTAAAGTTGTTGTCAACAATGTGAACAGGCTTTGTGGAGTCGCTCAAAGTAAATTGAGCATATGGATAAAGTGGGCTGATTTAATGTTCTGTGCGTTCCAATGTGGTTTGCAGACGCACAAGGTGAATGATGGTTTAACAGAGCAAAGATGAATCCTGCTGACCAAATGCCCCTTAGTGTTTGTATACTATGTACAGTTGTGGCCGGTATGACTTGCGGGTGGGGGGGTGTCACGTGGGGAGGTGGGGGGTGGGGGGGGGTTAATTATATTAAATATATATTTTTTTAAACATAATTAAACTTACCTGGCTGTGTCCCGGGTTACGCGTCTTCTCTGCTCTCCTGCTGTCCAGGAACAGGAAGCAGAAGCAGGCAGCCAGGCTTCCTCCCTCCCAAAGCCAATCACAACGCTGCTCAAGCAGTGTTGTGATTAGTCGTGACTCCGACCAGCCAGGGGCTAATGGGGAGGCCATTTTTGTCCATGTAGGGTGCATGCAGCCTACACGGAGAAAAGGCAAGAGTGCATATGAATGAGTGGTTTGGCCTGCCCAAGGGGCTGACCAAACTGTCTTTGCGCACTCTTGAGTGGGCAGGCACACCACTCCTCCCCTCCCCTGCTCTCAGAGCAGCCCCGCCCACTCGCAACCCAACATAAAATGGTAATAACGGAAAGTTATTACCATTTCATGTTTCTGATTCTCGCACTGTGAGTAGCAGTGCAGCGACGCTCGTCCGCCCTAGTGGAGGAGCCACCCCTGACTATGTATGAATATATTGGGAAAACAATAGTCTGGCAAAACAACTAAAACTTTCTCAAAGGCCAGACGTAAAAAACACATGAATGCACCAAGAGGCAAGTCCTCTCGATTTATAGGTCTGGGATCTGAAAAATCATTTAACTTGTTCGCTATTTTGTATTTTTTTCTGCTACCACCTCGGTTTATTATAAAGGTACTAAAACCTCAATCCTTCAAAGAGTGGTGAAGAACCTTCTGATCCAATGATGGAGCCTCATGGCTCTGTGGCCCTTTAACTAACCTCTTTACCCCTTCATCCCTTTGTCTTTGCAGACAAAATTAAAGTGTTCCATACTTGTCTGTACAGTTCATGGTACATTGCTAACTCACTTTTTTTCTAGTTCTGATTACGCATTAGACGTCCCATTAAAATACAGACATACTAACTAGTTGCTTACCGCACAAATGTTTGAGAGGCAGATGTTGGAGCTGTGTGAAAGGCAGATTAGAAGGTTGCCTTCCACAATCTAAGACAAAGATTACAATTTGGAGAAGAAGTTGAATGAACTCAAATTAGAGAATGTAGCTTGTAACTGATGGAAAAAGCACATTGTCATGTAAGCCAGAATTATCCTTTAACACTCCTTGGGAAATAGGTTGCTAATAAAGAACGCTAAATAGACTAGAAAATGCCCCAATTTATCACTTAGCTTTCATAGCTTTCTTGTGAAAGCTGGTTAGAGGTTAGAGCTTGAGGGATTAAATCACTTTCAGGAGCATGTGATACCCACTATGAACTTTGGAAAATGTATGCTTCCATTCACCTAAAGTGTTAACAGTTTAACTCGTCATTTTCTTTCAAAGAAAACAAATCGCGATTGAAAACGCTTAAACATAGTTTCAGACTAAAAAATGGAGACCAGTTGTTCCACTGATCTGCGTCCTCAGTATAAGCGCGATACAAATTCCACAATACAATACAAAACAAGCATTGGCATAGCCAATAGGTCTCGCCTTTAGGACCTTATAAGTGTTTAGCCATGCAACAGTTAATGTTGCACCAAGGATATTGTGCTGCATAACTAAATACTTATAAGGTCCCAAAGGCGAGACTTATTGGCTATGCCAATGCTTGTTTTATATATTTCCATTAAAAGGACAAATTCCATAGTCTATCAATTAAAACCTGTATTGGCTCCCAAGCAACATTTAGATTTGTGGAATAACCAATTGCACACTTTTACATTTCTTTAAGGTAGCAGGCACCCTAGAGGGAAGGCTTGTTTCTTCTTCACTGCCTCAACCATCTCTCACTCCACAGCAGAGGAGACTCTTCTTATGCATTTTCAACCCATGGAGCTCAAATATTTCAGGAAGGCTTGTTTTAAAAAAAGAAAAGTATGGAAACAGTTTTGACCAAATTAATAAAGCTTGGGATCGTCCATCACCTGCCAGCTTTGACCACAGATGCACAGACACACGCCCTCCCCACCTGACACAGGATTAGCTTCAACATTTGACACAAGTCAATATATTAAGTTCACTTTTGAAGCACCTGCTCTAGTATAATTTCCTGAGTCAACATGGATGAAAATTCGAACATTGACAATTAGGTCACCAGAGATTCCATGTTGGCATCTAAAATCATGACATTTGGCTTGATAAGAACCCGTAGCCTGCCTTATAGATGGGGGCAACCCTACCCAGGCAGCTTCATGCAAAACAATGACTCGCAAGCGAGGTTTGCATGGAGCATCTGATCTTATCTTAGTTATGTTAGAGAGGCGATGCTGGCTCCACAGATGTTTTTAGAATTTCAATGAGTCGCATTATCCCCTTCACGCTACAAGTATTTTTGTTCATTTATACGAACTTAGACCGAGGTGAAATTTAAATTAGGCTGGTGTAATTCACATAATTTCGCAAAGTTCACATTATCCTTGCATGCTAACATTACACCATGCCGCGTAACTAGATTGCTGTATGTGGCACTATGGTTGTGTGGGAACAACCAGAAAACAAGAGACTGTTGGTCGCAACACTTTTATTTTTAGTGCCTTTTTAGTCTAAAATGTGTCCTTGCGTCAAAAATTGACAGGCCATATTTTGCACTAAAACATTGCTCTTATTGATGGATTTGCAGTTCACATAATTTTGTTACATTTTGCCCAGATTTCACGTAATTACACAAAAGCAAATTATGCAATTTTTGAACACCCCTAAATTAGAAAGGGCAGTTGGAAGCCATTTTGCCATGTGTCCCTTTACCACAGAAATGGTACCATAAAAGTTTACCAGCAGTGTATTGTCCTTCGATATGTTGTGACACACCCCACACCCGATATATGTAGTATTACATTAACGTACACATTTTAAGACTCACGACACGTGAGTACTGCTGGGAAGGAAACTGCCGCCAGCAAGCCAGACAAAGTGCTGTGTGGCTGCAGAACACACACTTCAAACGATTTTAGCGCGCAGATAGACGGAAGCAAGAAACACTTGCTGATCGCCATGCGGCAGGCAGGGCTGTAAAAGTTGGCGAGCAGCAGCAGGCCGCTCACTGAGGGCGGCCTGGCTGAGAGGCTCCCCTCCCGCCACGGTGAAGCACAGGGAAGCGCCTCCTCCCTGCCTTCCCACACATACATCTTTTTGAGCCGGAGGAAAATGCTATTTTATATTTAACAAGGCGCTTATAACAGGATTTTCAAGCTCACCCCAGATCAGAATCAGTGTTATACATCACAAAACAACGTGTACAAAATGCATCTGGCAAGGAAACCTTTTGGTCTGGCTCAGCACCTGAAAAATCTATGAACGCGTGCCCCAAATGTAACATGACCACGGAAAATAAAATCTTGTATTTTCAGAGGAGTAGCTACCAGACGTGTATCAAGTTCAGTTGCACCAAGGTCCAAGTCGCAAATAATAGATGTTTTTTAAGTTCCAGACCTGGGGATGAGGAATCCACTTTCCTTGACTACATTGGGACCTTTGGCAGAGTTGGCACACTAATGCATGAATAATAGGGCAGCCCGAATATACCAGCCCTCTCAAGCAGGATAATCGCTTTTCATTTGAATAGAAAGAATAATAATAATTTTCAAACTTTTTAACACTTCAAAAGTATCCACCTTTCAACTGCAAGTCAATGAAAAACGCACGCACCACTCCCTTCGAGAAAATCGTTTAATTAGCAGCGCCCTAAGTGATGGAATGTGTGATTTTGGTTTCTCAGTTACATAGCATCTGGGTCTATTTGGTTCTCTGGCTGAAAAAGTGTGCGATTGATCAAATTTAGATTTCTTTGCTTCTAGCTGGCAGCACGGGAAACACTTCAGATTAAACATCAAAGCGGCCGTGCGGCCGCGAAAGTGAAAGTAATCGCGGTAAAGCGCGGTGCGCGCGCCCGCGCACATGCACTGTAGGTCTAGGCTGGCCTGGTAGCACTTTTTGGAGCCCTCTCAATAAGTCTCGCCAGACCAGCGCATGTGCTGGGTCAGGCGAGACCTAAATACAATACTGCGCCAGTAATGAGATCAAAGGAGGGAGGATACTTTTTCAGTGGGCGGAGGCCGTGTAGTGCTCACTTTGAATATATCGCACCATGGGTTTACCCCAGAAGTTTCTGAAAATTGCGTTATAATAATGAGAACCTCACCCATGAAAAAACTGAACATTTTGCTTGGAAGTCGTATTTTGTGAAGTTTTGGCACAGAAATACGTTGAAACCTACCTTTAAAGTGTCTAGACAGGGATCACTTGTATAATAAAAGTCTTATGGCTCCAGTAAACGTAGATAATGGTAAGAGAATGTGCACCGTTTATGCAATCTGCAGTCTATCTTTGGACAAGAACGAACTCGGGCCGGAATCCAAAAGGTAAACTTACGCTTTTGTGTAAATGTGCTACTTTTTAGTATTCATAAGCTACGTGTGCAGTTTTGAGACTCCTCGCTGCCTTACCTGTGTGCAGAGTTCTCCACATTGACTGCGAATTCTCTGGGCGTGGAGAACTCCTTACACATAAGTTTAGGGAGTGTAGAGTCGTAAAACTCGCTACATATTTTGTGAATACCAACAAGTCGTGAACTTACACAAAAATGTAAGTTTACCTTTGTGAATCAGGCCCAGAATTTGTAGGTTTCACAAAAACATGCCAACGCACGTTTCGGGATCCTGGCACATAAGAGACATTAGTCCACTTGGGGCCGAGTTGGCACCAGGGGCAGATATTTAGCTGAAGTGAATTTCAGGTCCTTCATTAAAATGCTGGGTGCATCCTACTGTGGTCTCAAAAAGAATACAGACATTATTTCAGAGTAGCAAACCGGTTTCCCCTTGCAGTTGCTCTCTTTCAAAGCAGGAATGCATTCTTCTGAAAAAAAGGGAAAGCGAGAACAGCTTCACACTTTTTGGAAGTCTTCAAGCCTTTCCCCCAATCTCTGGAAAGGCCACATGGGCATTTGTGGAAGCATGGAGTAACATGTAGTAACCTACATTTGTCTTAAATCGTATCTTCCAGGTTTTGTTACTTTTTTGTTGTTGGTGTGTGTGTCTGTGTGTGTGGGGGGGAGGGGGCGTTAGGGGTGCCAGTTTGTCCTCTAAAATAGATCACTCTAGACAACTGCTAGAGTGATGTAGCTGAAGAGACCGCCTGTGGCCCACTCCCATGGAATGCCCATTTACTTCCTCTTGTATGTCATTAAGGAAAAGTGTCCCCCTCCATCCCTTGCTGTGTGCATGTAAAAAGAACAAGCAATAAACAGGGCTGAGATTCCCTGTGTTTAAAAAGCATATGATTATCATACCGCACCCCCTTACACACCACTTTCACCTAATTGTCTTGTATGGCAAAGCCCCTCCCTGTCAAGTCAAAAACTTGATTCCATTAAGTGGTACATAAACACATACAGAGTTGAAGCGCAGCCTCCCCACCATCCCGAGTACCACTCTAACTGCCACATATTAAGATAAGTTGTATATGCACATCCGCACCAGATTGCCTAGCATGCCACCGACTGCCTGGTATGATTCTTTGCACCCCTTTCTCTCATTTCTGTGTCAATCACTTATACCATTTCATTATCTGAGCATAGAGTACCTTCACACATTCAAGTTACCATCTAACTGTGCACTTTACACTTGCAACAGGATGTGACTATGTACCCATTGTCAACAAGTTTGAAAATTGTTAATCAAGTGGATTAAAAACTATATACATCAAGCCCATGGTCGGATATGATTACTCTGCTTGTTAACCAGTATAATTCCAAATGCTTGCCCAAAATGTCTTTCTCCTTTTTCAGTCATCCTTCCTTTTCGCCATCTAAAGGCAACCCTCTGGGGGGACAAAGTGGGATCCCATAACCCAATGCCCCCCTCCCCAAAACATCACCCTGCAGGCGGGTGCAGTCATTCACTGCACCAGCCTGCAAGGGGATCTCTAATCCATCTTGAAAGCGCAAAGAAACAGCAGCTTTAAAACAGCTGCTCCGTATTTCTCTTGAATGCACTGCTCCCAGTTCGCGGTTGCCCGAGGGCAGTCCATGCAACATTTTCCCTGTTTGCACCCGGTGCACTTTGAGTTGGCGTACCTTGCACATAACAGAGGGCCGCCATTAGTAGTTCCACTGGCAGAAGCCTATAATGGGATCTCCAAAGGCTTCCTGCAAGAAGTTCTGACACCATCTAGGGGCACCACAACAGCAGGGCCTTAAGAGCTCCTTCTTTTGACTCTTGACCACACAGCAGTCAACATCTCCAGAGGCTCCAGACCTGTGGTGGGGGGTGCATAATCCAGAAACATCCCCCCACCAACACTTGATGCAAAAGGCGGAAATATGAGCAGAAAAGAATGGGGCTACTCCAGAAATTGGACTGATTGGCTGGTTTTGACCCCTTGATGTGGTAATTATCTTGTCCGGCATGGGGCTGGCTGGAGGGGGTGGGTTGTGGACCTTTCAGCCCTACCCTAGGTTGCCTTGAGTTCATTATGGATGGGGGCTGGTCAGTGCAGAGGTACCCGGGTAGGGACTGTGCATTATGCTGTATCCTGGAGTTATATATTATGTACCAAACTATGTGTGTTTCCATACCTCTTCTAGTTAGAGGTGAAAGCTTGTTTAAATTGATGTTGAAAATGTTATTTGCCCAAGAACCCTTGGTGGGGAATGAGAATTGTTGGCATCAGGTGCTTGCCCCTGCAGAGGTTGTATATACTAAGAATCTGCTAGCTACAATACATTTGTGAACTGTTAATCACTGGACTTCGGAATCATGGCTAATTATTTTCGGATTCAATTATCTCGAGAGTCACTTGCTGTTCAATATAGGTGTTGCAGTGTTGCCTTCCTTGTTTCTTTGCATTTATAGAAAACTCCTATATGACTATTTCATTTGCTAACAGTATGTTGCTTGATAAATAGCTACGTCTTGGTAATACCACACACTTATGTCTCACATTCGTCTCCAAGGATGGGGTGGTGGTTTAGGGGTGAAGTCCTGCGACTTGCATGTTGTGAGCGCACTTTTAATGTTGCGCCGTGGAGCAAACAGGAAAAGTGCACCCTATCTGTAATAGGGCCCCAGGGACCTTATTTACCACAGTGTTCTTTATGGCCAATCAAAAGCATCCTCCTTTAAGGCGATTGTTTTAAAAACATAAGGTGACTGTTCCATTGGTTCATGTTACTCCATTGTGGCCCTCTTCTCTTTATCTGGTCTCTTTCCAACCACTTGACCTAACATTCGGAAATTCAGCAGGCCAAGCCGGGAAACATCCATTACAACACAGTCATTACAATGACCTACCTTTACAACGCAGCTGTTACAACGCAACTGCCTTTACAATGCATGCCATTACAACGCATGCCACTACAACATATACTATTACAATACATGCCATTACAATTCATTATAAGGTAAGTAATGGAGATTTCTTTAGTATTAGGGTGGGTATGGGTTTTGGGGTACATGGAAATAGTAATTTATACCCCTACACTATCCAAAACTTCCCCTACTGTTGCACTCACAGGAGTAGAAATATACATTTTTACCTCACGCTATCCAACACTTACCCCACTGTTGCACTCACTGGAGTGGGAATAGTAATTTTTACCCGTACACTATCCAACACTTACCCTACTGTTGCCCTAAAAATATTATGCGTTGTAATGGTATGCATTGTAATGGAATGCGTTGTAATGGTAGTTTAAAAAAATGCGCTGTAATTGCATGCGTTGTAAAATCATGCAATGTAATGGTAGTTGCGATGTAATGGCATGCGTTGTTAAAGCATGAGTTGTAATTGCATGCGTTGTAACGTCATATATTTGCCCAGTCCCTTCTGAGTCTTTTGACACTAGCCTGCAACCTTGCCTTTTCTCTGGTGTGAGTGAGGCCTTTCGCAAACATACAATATGCTGTAAAAAAAAAAGTACATTTATTTTACAGATCTCTACTCTTCCGTACGTCATTTCCGCCTCCTGACATGTAAGAGACGCATAGAGAATTTAGCGAAGCACTGCTCATCGTTCATCGTAATTGGTTTTGGGGCTGCTTATTGTGTTTGTAAAACACAATAAAGTAAAACTTTGTTTTATATTTGTATTATTGTTTTTACGTGTTTGTTGCTTATAGTCTGCAGAACCTTTAGCGCTCCCACCACTTGTACATCTATTCCTGTGACGCCGTGCACCTAGTTTTCTTCACGTTTTGCGTTGCGCAAGAGCAGTTCTTCGAATGAGGAAGTGCAGCCGCGTGACAGCGCGAGAGACAGACAGTTCATCACATGCTTTACCACAGCAGAGAGCAGTCTGGGTTTGAGGAACGTAGTTTATTTTTGTGCGAAGCCAACCTCGCCTCCGGTTTGGATGTGGTGAAAAACATGCCTACACGGATCTGTTGACTTCCAGGCAGAAGACAAGTCAAATGAAACGGAATGAGATTAGCAAATTCAACTTTTACATTTGGCAACAAACGCGAGGCCCAGTTTTTGTCGTCATTCTTATTTCGTTTAGTGGCGCATGTCGGGCAGCTTTGTACATAGTCTTGTCACCTCATTCGAGACAACTATAAGTGTAGAATTTCTAATATTTGTGTAGTTAAAGTTGAATTTGTATACCAAAAATAAATAACATTTTCCTAACTAGAACTAAGCTTTGACCTTTGTTTTTTATTGGAAATTCGATGGTTTTTATAATTTTAATTAAAACTTTTTAATAATCTGACAGCTTACTGTTGTCGAGTGGAGTGTTATTAAATTGAGTGTGGTACAATGTAGTGGAGGATAATGTTCTAAAGTGTACTGTGTTACAGTATAGAGTGAAGTAGAGTAGAATGAGGTGGAATAGAGTGGTGTACACTGAAGTGGCATACAGTGGAGTTGCGTAGCATATAATGGCCTGGTGTAGAGTCAAGTCGGATCGAGTGGAGTGGCGTACTGTGTAGTGGTATACAGTGGGGTAGCATACAGTGTAGTGGCCCATTTTCTTTTAGTTCTGCATGCCTGCAATAAAACAAACAACTATCGCACTGGCTGGCCAAGGCCACACCTATTGGTTTTTCATTGCCAATGTTTTTTGGGGACTGGAACTTACTTTTCATAATCATATTGTGACCCAGAACATCACAGAGTAAGGCATAAAAGGGAGAATGAAGTGAAAGCTAATAAGACAGTGACAAATGGAGAAAGCAGGGATAAAAATACCCTCCAAGAGTGAGATCAAGAGACATGAAGTGTATGGTTGTAGAATCGGGACAAGGAAGCCTTATTATATGGCAGCGCAGGCATTTAGCAGCACTGGCCGTGGGTTCCTAAGAAACATTATGGGCCTCCGCACTTATGCATTTTTGCAAATTCGTCTCTGATTAGAATTGCCACAAATGGTGCATTGATATTCAATCTTTCTTCACCAGGAGTTGGTGAACAGCATTGACAGTGGGAGTGACTTACGCCTCACCAGTCCTTGTGATCATCTTTGCGCAGATATGGATAAGTGACAGCAGAGAGGCCTTTTTGAGGAATTATTTTGGAGGGCAAATTAGTAAATTCATATAATGTAAATCAGAGAAATATCTCGATGAGATTTGCTACAGGTTAATCGGAGTAGGTCAGGGAGGAGTTGATCCCTCCTTGCTCCCGCCATAGGCTGGCTAGGTGCTGATGACCAAGGTCGCTTGTTTGACTGGACATAAGGTTTAGTGACAAGAGATTCCAAGGCTTTGCAGGATGGATTGTGTTAGCAGCATCTGTGGCAGTGGAGTGGTATTTGCCTCTTTGGCTGAGGAGACCTACCTTTAACTTCTCTGCTCTACCCAGTATCCACCAAAAAGATTTATCTAGTCAGGTTGCCAGACCAGGTTGCCCTGAAGATCTCAAAATTGCTAAAGTCCTTTTGCAACCATCTTCCTCTTCCCTAGAGTTTCATGCCTTATATGAAGATATTTAACAGAGTTAATATTAGTTTACCAGGGGGAATAGATTTTCATTTAGCATTTTGCAGTATGTAGTTTTGTGTAGATTCCAATGAAGAGAGTAGGCCAACAAAAAGGCGTTAGTGGCCATTCAAAGTGACCTGATTCAAAATAATTTGCTCTATTACATGGTGACACTGTATTTTGTTCCAGGTCAGACGGCGCTGCACATTGCTATCGAGAGGCGGTGTAAGCATTATGTGGAACTGTTGGTGGAAAAAGGAGCAGATGTACATGCGCAGGCCCGTGGCCGCTTTTTCCAGCCGAAGGACGAGGGGGGATACTTCTACTTTGGTAAGGATGAATGCCTGCTGACTTGTGTGACTTTAGGCACTTTTGTGACTACACTGTGGAGTTACTCTTACTTGATGTAAAAATAGCAGGAATATAAAAAAAAAAATGTAGCAGAGAGCGGGACCCAACCAAACCATTGAGATACTTTCTTAGATCCTCTGAGGAGAATTGGTGTTATACATCAAAGAAATAATTTGGGCCCTGCTGTTACTGCAACTGTCAAAACTAAATAAGGCAACTGAACCACTTTCTTAGGGACTATTGCCTTTGCCTCTCCAGAAACATCCCTTTCATCGAGATACTGTGTATACCTTGTTAGAATTCTGAAAGGAATCAAAGATGTGCACTTTTTACTTCAGATAAATTCTGACATTTACGCAGAATGATGCACTCTAAAGCTTGAGACCAGTCTAGGTTTGTGCAAAATTGCAAACTTTTTGGTGAAGTACGTGTAAATATATAATGATAATTAAGCAAAATGACATGTATTACACAAAATGTACATGGCTTAGATCGCATATGTAAATTTTACACGCAAGCACACCTCACTTGAAGTAGTACCAGATACTGGCATGGGACTGGTTCGAGCAGAAAATGTCAGTTTTACAGTTCCCATGGGGCACTTTCTGCTCAACCGGTCTCCTGCAGCTAAGAATTTGTCAAAATTCACAAACGCAAAATGGGGAAAGAAAATCATCAAGAAACAGAGGAATTTCACAAGATTGTGTGTGCCTAATAAAAATGTCATCCATGCTTAACATCATGCATTCAAATTGCACCCCCCTTACTTAAGATCTAGCCCAGAATTTGAAGGAAGTACTTGCATCATCAGAGGCAGGGCAGACAATGTTTTTTTAACCCCTTCCGCTAATCCTATCAATAAGCTCAACAAGCATTGGCATAGCCAATAGGTCTCGCCTTTGGGACCTTATAAGTATTTAATTATGCAGCACAATATCCTTGGCGCAACTTAAACTGTTGCATGGCTAAACACTTATAATGTCCCAAAGGCGAGACCTATTTGCTATGCCAATGTTTGTTATCTTATGTAACATTTTCTAGACACTGATTTACACACATATAATTCATTGTCTCTTTATGTGTGCTAGATGTAGTGTATGAGAGGCACTATAAAACAAATGAAATACATGTGAGAGGGGCCGTGGAGAGGTGAGGGGCACTGTTGGACAGTGATAGTGAGGGAATCACTGGAGGCCCCCAACAAGATTGTCATATCCTGGTGCACTGTAAGGTCGTCATGTACTGTGCTTACTAAAAGCTAATAAGATTGAATAAATAATGAAAATGTGTTGTAGAATGCACCATTTTTGTATTTTTTTTTTTAAACTTTTCTTGGTGAGAGAACCCTCCCCCCCCCCCCCCCCTTTGTTTTTGAGTGTTGGGCATTGAGAGTTCTTCGAGAGTCCATTGTCTCCTGTCTCCGAGCATCAACGCCAGGTTGTGTTCTAAATAAAGAAGATGTGGAGTTTGACGTTGGTGTTATTACTACGCTGTTACTACACTATTCATGGCTTTTATAGACTACGTAAATGCCTAGCACAGAGCCTCGGGGAAGGGTATAGGCCCTCTGTAAGTCGTGACAGTCGAGCAATATCTGAAAAATACATTGGAGTTGACTTTTAGATATGACCTAGCTCTACATAATAGGTATGGGGTTTAAACTGAAAGCAAAGTGATGGTTTGAAAGGCATAGTAGGCATGAGTGGGTAGTGATTTTTGTCCTTACATTTGAGCACATCCCACAGCAGTCATCCTTGATACTGCCAAGTCTTAACCTTTCTTTCAGAGTTGCTTCGTCGCCTAGCAACCAGAAGGATCAGGGGGCAGGGGATTCCTCCCTTGAACAACTGTCGCCTATGAATCTAGGTTGAAAGTTTTAGTTTGAAATGCATTTTGTTTGAAACCAGTAGTGATAAACATTTAGTTCGAAATTGTAAAGCATCTATAAAAAAACTCAATAGAAATTAGTTGAAACTGTCATGTGTGGTAAAAAAGGAAAAATGATCGCTTACAAAAAAAGAACAAGTTACTTCCATTTTTGTTAACTTTTTAAATGTACAAAAACATGGCTATTGCGCTGTCTTGCCGTCATTAGAATTTATAATTCTAATTCGAGTTCCTACTAGTGTGAGTTACAGTCAAGTGTGTGTACTAAGAAGTGACCATCGTCATATTTCAAATGTAACACATTTTTTTCGAGCTCTTTGCAATGTTTTTTAAACTAACGAGTTCGAGCTACATGTACCATGTAACAGGGCTCTCACCTGGCACAGGTCAAGGCGAGAGCTCCGTCGATGCAGCATACACTTTACATTAAATGTCACAAGATATTCTCTTTCTTGCATGTAATTGTGTAGGACATGGTTTTGCCTCCAGTGTATTTGCTTAGCAATTGCAATCCCATCAAAGCAAACGTCAAAAATAGAAGCTTGAAGTAAAGAACAATGGGAATGTATGCGAATTATCAGAGACAACAAATATGAACAGAAATCCCCTTCAAACCAATCCTGTTGCACTGCCAAAAATGCTTAAACAAGCAGCCGCAAAAGTGAAGCGACCACCATTTAAAGGGGAAAAAAAAGCCAGGGCCAGGAAAGCTCCATCTGTGAAAGCGAAAGTGATCGCAGGGACGCCCTCTGTGGTGGGGGAGGGGCAGAGCAAGGCGCTTGGGAGAGCAAGGCTTAATGAGCCATTAAAGCCACATGGCGGCTGCGCGCGTGCATGCGCTCGTGAATGCAAGCTTGAGGTCAGGAAAAGATTGTGGTAGCACTTTCAAAAGCCACTAAATAAATGTCTCGCAGCGCATGCGCTGGCTCAGCGAGACCTTACAATTGAGTGCTGAGCGAGCTGCTGCTGTGTTAATAGTTTACACATCGCAGAGCACGTGCAGGAATGGCATGGTGTTGACTTTATCATCATCATTTCTTAGTACTGAACTGACAAAGGGTCACACGTTTGCCCAGGAACCATTGCGTCTTTGTTGTAAATCTCAAGATTTAGACTTATTTTTATTCTTTGTTACTAAATTCGATTCTTGAAATCTTACATTCATGCTCCTACTGTCGGCACCATAACTGAAGGGGTTGTGAGAGCTGCTACTGGGATCAGTTTAACTTGAGAGCCTTTGGCTTGGGTCCCCGATGTTCGACTCAGTCTTTCAGCCTAACATTGTTGATAAAGTGCCTACACTAGTGGCGTGTGTTGGTTAATTTTTATTTTCAATGATTTAATGACTTTACATCGCTTTCATACTATACGTCCGTTTCTATTAAGATGGTTCAAAGTTGGAGGCCACTGGCTGTCATTTCATGGCTATTTAGCCCAGGTGCTTTTATTTAGCAATGAGTATGCATGAATTATATTAGCTTGTTAAGCGGTGGAATCTAGCTAGAATGTGCCATTGGAAGGGGTTGCACTAATATTGCCAGGGCTTATTATATCCCTTTTATGTATTTAGCACATAATGTTAAATTAGTAGAAAAGTAAACAAAAAAAAAGACATTTACAACTGTGAACTTTTTGTTGATTTGTGGGTTGAATTATATTTCAAGAGCACTATTTGTACAAACAGAGATATCTATACATAGAGATGTATAGAGCTACTGCACTATAAGTAGTACCATGACAAACATTCCCGGTTTCAAAATTACATAGAGGACTAGTCGTAAAGTAGGTGGGAAATAGCTTTGTAATTAATCCATAAAAAATGAGTGTAGTAATGACACACAGCAGTGGCTACTGTGAAAGATCAAATACCACTTGGGCATGTGGGGGCAGTGGTCAAACACACAAAACACTCTCATGGAGTGCAGTGTGGGAATCTGGAAACACGTGTTTTCCCTTATCTAGACAGAGATGTACAAACTGCTGCCTGCAAACAACAGCAGATACAATTCTAATCTGACATTTTCTTAAGTAAAGCCCACCCGGTTTCTCAGTTGTAATTAATCATTACTCTCTTGGCACACAAAGGCAACATGTTGAAAAGATGCAAAAAGTCCACAAATATATTTTGTGTGATTATGCTGTTCTCTTTAATTACTTGTTATGCCTAATGATATCCACAGAGTGCAGAACAATGTCATACACTCACCCCAGTACAGAGATCTGGGACTAAATCCATTGTTTTCTTGCTCACCATGCCATTCCAGTTTGGACCCAGCCATGTGCAAATCAGTCTTGACCCTGCGCCCAATGGGAACAGTCCAGCCCGAACTGCCAGGCCAGGTCCGTCCTGGACTGCAAACAAGCCTCCTAGGACCGGTTTCGGGCTTTCAGCCCTCATCAGCAAGGATAGCTTGACTCCAGTGGCATGGAGAGCACGGGACCCACGTCTCGGCATACCCGTCCACACTCTGGGTGAGTAATGTAAAAAGAACAATTGATGGACAGAATGCAGAACAATATCATACACTCACCCCAGTACAGAGATCTGGGCCTAAATCCATCGTTTTTTTGCTCACCATGCCATTCCAGTTTGAACCCAGCCATATGCAAATCAGTCTTGACCTTGCACCCAATAGAAACAGACCAGCCTGAACTGCCAGGTCAGATCCTCCCTGGAATGGAAACAAGCATCCTAGGACCGGTTTTGGGGTTTCACCCCTCAACAGACAGGATAGCTTTATTCCAGTGGCATAGAGAGCATGAGACCAACATCTGGGCATACGCGTCCCACTCGGGGTGACAATTGCAAAAAGAACAATTGATGGACAGAATGCAGAACAATGTCATACATTCACCCCAGTACAGAGATCTGGGACAAAATCCATTGTTTTCTTGCTCGCCATTCCAGTTTGGACTCCCCCATATGCAAATCAGTCTTGACCCTGCGCCCAATGGGAACAGTCCAGACTGAACTGCCAGGCCAGGTCCGCCCTGGACTGGAAACAAGCATCCTAGGACCGGTTTCGGGCTTTCAGCCCTCATCAGCAAGGATAGCTTGACTCCAGTGGCATGGAGAGCACGGGTGAATGTTTGCATTGTCCAGCATTCCGTCCATCAATTGTTTCTTTTACATATGTTGCCCTAAGTGGAAAGGGTATGGCCAGACCTGGGTCCAGTGCTCACTACATCACTGGATTTCAGCTAGCCTGGCTTATGAAGGGTGAAGCCCTGGAACTGGCACTCCCCGCCCGCAGCTCATCCTCCTCACTGTGGTGCCATGATGAGCTCATGCAACTTAAACTGACCATATCTCACCTGTGCATCTATTCAGGCCCTTTTAACGTCAGGAAAGAAAGGTATTTACAGGCATAAGGACAGAACCATGCCCTACCTGTATTATTCTTAAAGAGAGCAATTTGTTTTCACTGGCATGATTTGAATGAAAAATATCAAACAATATGCTATTTCTTCATGCTCAAGAAACAATTGATGGACGGAATGCTGGACAATGCAAACTTTTACCCACAGTCACAAGGATCTGGGTTTAATCCATCATTCCTTTGCACACCACACCACCCCAGTTTGGACCCAGCCATATGCAAATCAGCCTTGACCCTGTTCCTTATGGGAACAGTCCAGCCCGGACTGCCAAGTCAGGTCCTCCCTGCAAGAAGAAGAGAGGCCTAGGAGGACAGCCAGGAGAGAGGCTGGCACAGGGAGCCAGTGAAGACCGCTCCCTGCTGAGTTCACCCTCCTTGAGACCAGGAGGGCGAAGGAAAGTGCTCCTAGTGGCTGGTGCGCGCCACCAGGAGCAAAAAGAGGCCAAGCTGGCAATAATTGGTCCGTTGGGGGCTGAGATATGCCCCCCAGGAGGTAGGTGACCTTTGACCTCTGGCTGGACCGACAACGAGGCACGTGGGGCTCTGCCGCCGGTCTTGGCTGGGCCCCCGGGTTAGGTCAGGTCCTGGGGGCTGCCCCCACAAGAAGTTAAGTTGGGGAGCGCCATCGCTCTCCCCGTGAAAATGTCCACACGGAGTGCCTGGAGCCGACCCTAGCCCCGACAAAAATGGAGACAGGGGAGCGCCATTGCACCCCCTGGGAACGGGGAAAGGGGCCCTGGACCTCCAACTCCGAGCCCCGCTCCCCCCACGAAGAAGCCAAGTTGGGGAGTGCCATTGTGCCCCCCCACCCCCACAAAAAAAGCGAAGTCGGAGAGCGCCATCGTGCCCCCTGTGAAGAAGCCCTGGGGCCCGGGATCCCAACTCCGGGCCCCAATGTGGACCGCGAGGTTGGGGAGTGCCGCCGCATTCCCCAGTGGCAGGAGAAAGGCGAGGGGAGTGCCGGCGCACTCCCCAGAAGTCCCGTCGGACCGGAGGCAGCATTGTGTCTGCCCGTGGGAGCGGGCAGACCAGAACAGCAGGAACGGCTCCCGCGGCAGCACACAAGGGTGCTGGCCAGACGGGGAGCCGCCGGGGTTGAGCTCCCCAACGTTCTAGACAAGTGGGGTGCCCGGGTGGGACCGGGCCCCCGGAGAAGCGGCAGGAGCGGCCGGGGGTGGGCTCCCCAAGCTGTGCAAGACGTACCTGGGTGCTAGAGGGGTCCAAGTGGGACCAGGCCCCCCAACGGGGGGCTAATGCGGCACAGGTCCGCCATCACAGGCACCGTGGCTCTCCCCGGACCAGCGGGAGAGCCGCTCATCAAAAATGCACACGATGGGGGTAGAGCACCCACTAATGCTTTGCAGGCCCGAACCGGCCTGCAAGGAAAGCGGATTTTGTTCTGTGTAGGGTGGCCCCAGGAGGATGGGGTAACCGCCAAGTGAGTTACCAGGTGCAGGGGGAGCTGCAGGAGCAATGCAGTCTCCCCCAGCATGAAGAGGAAAGTCCCCCCCTAACTCTCTGGGGGACCCCGAAGAAATAACCCCTCAAGGGCTCAGCCAGGCATAAACCGCATCCAGTGGCTGGAACTTTTGTTATTCAGCTGGGGGTGTGTGTGTGTGTGTTTGGGCCTGCACCAAAGTATGAAAGGCCTAAAAAGAAACCTATGAGAAACACTTATCCTAGGCCCTTTCCAAGCAGTTTAAAAATGATTTACACCACCAGGTACCTAAGTTGTAATGCTGTGGTACCATGAGGCATGACTCTTTCTTCATTTGACTCAAGGGCACTTGACTAGTGTAGGTTATAAAGGTGACTGGCCAAGTAGGACTAACCCATCTGCAGGAGTAGGCAGTGCCCCCCTCTTACTCCCTGGCATGGATTTCGAAGCTGCCCTAAAAGAAGCTGAAGACCAGATCCACCCCATGGGTAGGACTGGTGGCCTGAATCTGGTGAGTGTTAATATCCCCTTTTGGGTACTAGGGAGAGGGAGGAAGTTGGTGGTTAGCTTCTGCCATTGGTATGCCATGACACGTATGACTGGCCTTCCCTCCCTAGCATCGATAATCCTCGAAGAGATCCAGGTGTTGTCATGAACACTTCTTGCCATCTGCCTAAATATCCAGGTGGAAGAAACCTTGATCAGTATCAAGATGGGGTGAGCTGCAAAGGACAAGAACAATATTTGCATCCCTAATCAAGGGAAGCTTGACAAATTTCGCCAACACTAATGACCAGTGGCACCCCCTTGGGGTTGGCCATGCCCAACCCACCAGTGTCAGTTCTTTTTGTATGCTATTTATAGAATAAATAGCAATATAGTTATTTCATTACTTATTTTGTCTAAATATCATCTATTTTTCAAATATGATGAATTTGAATTCACGAAGAGAAACGTGCATCAAGTTATAGCGGATCTGGTGCATTTATTTTTTCTCTCTCCCTTTGATGCAAGGCAGCGCAGCAACTTTGGCACACTGTTGCCTTGGGTCATAGAATAGTAAATCTGGGCCACAAGACCAACAGATAAGCATACTGGCGGAATAGGCCCATATATCAATATCTTGACATGGATCTGGAGACAGTTAAATGTTCACAATAAAAGGGTGATGGTGAATGTCACAGTGAGGAGGGAACGAGAAGTATTCCATCTAGACCAAGACTAAGAGGCGCTTGGGCTGATGCTAATGGTTAGTTTAACTCTTGAATAAAATCTGAAACCATGATATAGGACCTTGCATGCTCAAGTATAATAAAACAATGGTACTAAATGGATGGACTGTAGTTACCTTGAATACGTTTATGGGGTAATTCAGACAAAAATGTTATTACGAACCCAATGCATTTCTAGTCACGTTAAAAGAGGAATTGTGAGTATAAAAGATACGTTATAATTCCCATTGTTCATAATAAAACCATGTTTAAAACACCACGTTCATTTTTTGTCCCCACAATAAAACATGCATTCAAAACTGACAAAGTGCAGAAACCGAGAAACTTGTCGAAAATATTTTAGCTGTTGTATTCAAGTGATGAAAGTTATACCTATCAAATTGTACAATTTTGTACAACTTGTGCAAAACGATAACTGAAAAAAGAGACAAACTCCAGTTGGTGCTAGCAACCAAGATCTCAAAAAATATCTACACAGTACTCAGACATTAAAATGTTTTTCTTTATTGTCTACATTTTCCTAAACACAAATTTATTTAGATGAGGAATCGGGGTATTGTCAACCCCCCGTAGTGCTCAGTGCGTGTTAATGGGTAAACTCCTTATGTCTAAATTACTTAACCGTAGACGTGATGCGTGCTCGCATACCAGTTAGATTTTGTGATACATTCCCCGGGAATAACTAGCAGTAATCCTTTGTAATGCTACTTTCCTTAACTTAGGTGCATAGCAGTTACCTGTATCCATTTGCTTATAGCAAAGCAATGCAGTGTTACTCTTTTCACAGAATACACTAGAAAAGCGAATTCTGTTAACTGTGCAGTGATTTTAATTACCACACATTCAACACATTTTCTGGCACTTTAATTTTGAGTCTCAAAAGATCAGGATCACTGGAACAGAATGTTAGAAAGACACATAAATAAATAAATTTAAGGATTCAGAGTGGCTAGATACCCTTCGGGTGAGGTACAGTGTTAGAGAGTATTTCCTCTTGAGCTCAGGTGTTGAAAACTGGTTAGGCTAGTAGTTACTGCACCTAGTGGACAGGTGCCCCACCCTCACACATAAAACCAACCACCTCACTAGTCACGTGCTGACAGACTCACCAGATAGGCTCGAGACCTAATGAGTAAATATGTTTCCTCTACTTCTGAAGGCACTTCTGGCATTGTTTCTAAGTATGGATCATCTTTTTGATAAAAATTAAAGTTTAAAATCAATATCCATGCTGTGCTTTAAAAACAGGAAAAGTATAGTATCGCACAGCTAAATACTGTGCACAAAATAAAAGTTGCCGGAGGTAATTAACTTTATTTCCAAGTAAGCCCTTTCTGAACTAGAGGAGAAGCTGTGTCCACCATTAAACATTATACGTTCGAAAGGATGAGTCGCTCTGCTGGGATACTGTGTTTCCAGGCCTGGATCCAGCATTTAACAAGTCGGACATGTAGTTTTGCTTCACTTCTATTGGACTAAATGAACGGACCCAGCATATGATAGTGATGTCTAATAGGGAAGCTTTGGACTGGAAACTCTGTCTTATTGAGGAGTGAAAAATTCTAAAAATACAACTAATAAGCCGTCCTATTAAAGAAGTCAATTCAAGATATCAAACACATGTCCTTGCGTATTGGTTTAGTATTGGCTATGCAATATTTTAAAGTGTTCATTTTAGGTTAGCATTTTAACAATGTTGATCAGAAAAGTAAATGGCAAAACACTTGGTGTTATTTTGAGCGAAATTGTCCACCTTTTGAAGCATCATCCTTTTTACATTGAATTCCAAGAAATGTAAGCTCTTGAGTTACGCTATTGATCAGAAGTACTTCATCTGAAATCATATTCCACAATCTGTATGCCCGTGATGCAGTCCATTTTGCTCATGTCTTCTTGTCAATATAGGATTCATGCATAATGAAATCAATGTGCCCATAATATTGGTGTGTGTACAGTGGCTCAGTTGAGTGTATAGTGGAGTGTAGTGTTAGACTGGCACATCGGTTTCACTGGAAACGGTTGCTTTTATTTTGTGAGTGGATTAATGAAAGCTAATTTGGTGTGGGGGTCAGTTCTCAACTCCATGTGGGATATGTTCCATTCATTTTACTTTGCTCTACAACAAGGGAACATATAAAGATTCTGCAATCCCCCAAGTTGAGACTGTCAGTGCAAACAGGGTGACAAACTGGCAAGGGTGCAGGTGGCTTGCAGGCCAACTTCCAGGGATTATGACCAGGATAGAGCCAGTCGTGGCTGTGATGCTGTCCACTGTATTTTCTGAAGTATGCAATAAGGGATGGGTGAATTGCTTAAATTAATTGCAGTCTCTGGTAATTACTTGACCCTGATTCATTGTTATTGTGCACATCATGCCATCTCCGCTTGGACCTAGCCATATGCAGTTCAGTCTTTACCCTGCTTCAAAAGGAACAGTCCATCTCGTACTGCCAGGCCAGGTCCTCTCAGGACCGGAGCACATGCAGCCCAAGACTGCTTGCACCCTGATTGGGTCTCGTCATGTGGGTGCAGCTAGGTTCCCAGTGGCACAGTGAGCATGAGACACACATCTGGGCATACCCGTCGCACTTAGAGCTTTGCCCCGAAGAATACAAAAAGGTGATCGACGGATTGCTTGGATTAATCTCAGCCGCTGTCAATTACCTAGTGCTGCTGTGCGAGATCGGTCTTGGGCTGCTTATGTTCCCATTCAGGGAGGAAGCCCTGGCCTGTTAAAAAAAAAAAAAAAAAAAAAAAAAAGTTCTAAAAAGCCCAAAATTCAAAAGACGGATATTATCACAATCTCTTTAAGAATTATATACCTCCGCCTGGAACTACCTAACTTAAAGATAAGAGATTCTTCACTCTGTAATGTTCTTCAGGAATTAACTCAAATCTGTGCAATATCGTGAAATATATTCTTGCCACACTGAAATTCCATAGTTCACCATGGGCTTAGTGGATTCATCAAAATGCCAGGGGTAGCAAAAGTGACATCACAGACCCTTTGACCATAATGTCATCACAGGAAGTGACAACATATGACCCTTGACACGTTTTTTTACAGGAAAGCATTTCACAGGACCCCACAATCACTTTAAAACTCTCTTACATCCCTCACACTTGTTCTTATTCAACTCATTCACTTACTTGCATTCCCTCTAAATCTCACTCATACTTACTCTTTACTGCTCTCTGTCCGCTTGAGTGCCGGGATGCTTCTTTGGAAGCAGCGGTGCGCTATACAAATGGATAATTGATTGATTTTAAGCCCCAGGCTTACTAACTAATGCTTTTTCACTGTTTGCTTCCCTTTTGCGGCACACACATGGAGCAAAGTGTTAGGGTGGAATTTACTGTCCAACAGAAATCCTGATTTGCGTTGGATAGTATCCCAAAGTAAGGCAAATTGAGCTATGTGTTGCTTTGCATATTTTGCGTTAAGGGGGTGTTTCATGGGTGGTGCATGGGCATTCCCAAGCAACCACCCATGGGTTTTGATGGAAGTCACTACCTGCAACCATTAGTAGACAGGTATTTGCGCCAAACCTTATGACTCCTTGAGGTAGGCGTAACGAAGAGAGAGGTTTTCATTCCGCCTTCTTTTTCCAACTTTGCTTATCTTCTGCATTGTAGCATAGTTTCTGTACTGACCCCTTTCAGTACAAAACCTAGCTTTCAGAGAATGCACACACCCTTTCTCTACGGCGCAAAGCTGTATGCGTTGTCAGCCAGAAGTATACGAATGCTCACGGAGAGAAAACGTGCATCAAATCATAGCAGATCTGGTGCATTTTTTCTCTCTCCCTTTGATGCCAGGCAGCGCAGCAACTTTGGCACAACGTTGCCTTAGGTCATAGAATAGTAAATCTGGGCCTGAGTATAACAGTCTCACTCATTACCCGTCACTGACTCTCGCTCACTTTCACGTGCAGACACAGGCTCACACATACACGTGCTCTTTCTCACATAAACAAGCACTCACCTGCAAGCATGCTCACAACATACATTTAAACCCATTTTTACTTACCACACTAATAGTGAATAATAGACTGATAGTCCCTATCAGTGTCATGAAAAACGGGCAGCATGTAAGGAATGCGGAGATGCCCCTGTGTGCCTGGCACTGATTGTGCCATCTCTGAGGTCAGAGGTCGCAAAGTGCAAGTGAGAGGTTTTGACTCTTTTGCCTTCTGCCTGCTTCTATCTGCTTGTGCTAGACATTTGAATGTTTGTTGTCTCATATTTCGATTGTCTATTTTTATTCTACATTTGTTCTCTGTGGGAGCCAGGTTTGGCTCCTTTTCCCACATTCTTCGTTGTAACCTTCTCTGATGCTGTCTGGCCTAGATTGCAGACTGAAAGCGTTAGTGATCCATGAGTGTCTCCACTCAATTTTTTTTGCTTTGTGAAAATGGCCGTCTTGTACTCAAAAATAACTTTTCCATTGACTCTAATATAAAAAAGCCTCTGTCTGAGTTTGGGGTCCTGGCAAGCAGTGGGGAGGGGTGCGGACGGGAGTGAGGAGCCGAGTCCCCTCAGTTCTGTCCGCCTTAGTTGTGTGAACAAAAAGTCAGACACTTGGGTCACTGAAGCATGACCATGGACTCGAGTCCTCCTCGCTGAAGCTGAGCCGGGTCAACATGCCCTTTCATACACCTGGCTTCCATTTGTGCCAAAGGTTTTTTACTTGCATGCTTCATCCCATGCAGAAAACTCTTGCATGTCCAGACGCAGGCCACAACTTCGGGCCAGTGTATGATAGTTACTTCATTAGATGAGGTGACCTCATTAATGAAGCAAGCATTTGTAATGCAATACGTCTTGCATTTGCGAGAGTTAGAGCTATTGGCGTTGTAAATGACAATGCCTTTTACTCATGTGTTTTGGTTTGGAGTGGAATGGATGTATGAGGTTTGTATTGGAATTGTTTGTTGCGGGATTGTGTAGGGTGGAACTGTGTGGTGTGTAGTTGATTTGTGTAGTGAAATTATGTATCCTGGTGAATAGCTAGTGGTCAGAGAGGCACAGAATAGATAGAAAGGAAGATAGGGTGGGATAGGTAATTTGTGCACGAAGTGGTGAGTGAACTTCAGATAGAGGAGCAGAAAGTGTGTGTGTGTGTGTGTGTGTGTGTGTGAGAAAGCGAGAAAGGAGGGGAGAGCAGGCTACAGACACATAGAGCGTGAGTTTGAGGGACATAAATGTTGAAAAGGCATGGGAAAGAAACTGTGCTTGAAGATCTGAAATGAACCAATATGAGAGAGGCGGGAAAAGTACGTGAGAGCGCGAGAGGTGTGAGAGAGCATACAAGAGAGAGACGAGTCAGAGGGGCAACCAGAAGGGGCGAGAGGTGAACTAGTGCACAGCGCAAAGTGGTGCAGGAAGGTAGCATGTGTGAGCAGGGAGTATAAAGAGGAGACGGGGAGTGTGAGGGAGGGATGAGGGGACCGTTTAATTGCAAGATGAGAGGGGGTAGGGGGAGTGTAAGGGAGGGACAAGAGCCGCAGTGAGTGTGTGGGGAAAATATGATGGGTTTGGTGGAAGTGTGAGGTAGAGATGGGTTGTATTGGCATTGCTTGTTGTGGGATTGTGTGGTGTGAGGGTGTGAGGGTGTGTAGTGGAAATATTTGGTATGATGTGTTTTTGAAGTATGTGGATAGTAGTTAAGTGGTATTAACTGTTATTGAAATTATGTCGAGTGTGATTGTGTGTTATGGAGTTAATTATGTGGAATAGTATTGTGTGTTGTGGAGTGGCACGTTGTGGAATTGAATTATGTGGTGTGTTGTTACAAATTTGTGTTGTGTATCGGAGGCTTATTAGGTATTCTGAATGATGTAGAAGGCATCTGTCGAACTGCATTCCGAGTAGCTTTATGAATTTAGGGGGAAACAGAAAAGCCAAATAAGCAACTCAGAAACTGACAATGTTTTAATGACAAAATTCAACCAACCAGACATTTAGGTAAGCTATTGTTAATGCATTAGGATGGGGCGTAATGGGGTCCCCCTCAACCACAATGGTTAGAGAGGGCCCTGTGCTTTCTGTTCTCGAGGGGGCCCTTTCGCCCTCAACTTGTGTTTGCTGCCTGCAGTGTGACGAGCAGACACTGTCCCTTTAATAATCTGATGTTTAATGTGCAGAGCGCTGACTAACAACTTCTCAATGCTTGAACTCTTAATAAAACAAGTACAAATGATTTCTAGAGAGCATAAAAATGAGTGCAAGCAGAGTGCGAGAAGCAAAGAAATCCGGAACAAAATGTGAATTTATAGGCAGTAGTATTTAGCGCAAGTCTCCGGTCACTGCTTTTAATGCTTTAGATAATTAGCTAAAGATTCCCAGCAAGAACTACAAAGGCGATTTTAATACACATGTACCAGTTAGACATTTGATGTGAAATAGAGTATGTAATGTTAAGACCATATCCGTAACCCAACATTGCGTGGTATACAGGCCAAGGGAAAATAATTACTGGCAGAGTTAAGAGAGGCGCATGCACTAAATTGAAACTGTGTAAAATCTGGCCCACAGAGACGCTTGACAGGGCTGTGGACTCGTGTTGGAAATAATTATTAAAGGCGCACGGACTCCCAAAGTGGCCGAAATACTGAGAGAGAAAGCGCAGCATCCGTAAAGCGAGTGCTGTGCTAATTAGGTCAACCAAAACATGACCCTCTCACCAGTGGCGGCTGCTACTGAACAAGGGTGGTGGTTTGGGGCAGG
Source organism: Triturus cristatus (assembly GCF_964204655.1). Taxonomy (NCBI): domain Eukaryota; kingdom Metazoa; phylum Chordata; class Amphibia; order Caudata; family Salamandridae; genus Triturus; species Triturus cristatus. Next base: position 222,318,940 of record NC_140594.1, on the reverse strand, counting down.
GCGGGGAATGAAAAATAAAATTGCACTTACCTAGGTACTGTCACAGCTGCACCTCTATCCTCCTAATGATGAAGCTGGAAGCACACAGACTCCCCTAGCCAATCACAATACTGCTTTCATTGGCATGGCCGCAGCATCGGGACTGAGAGCCTGTGCATGTTCTCCATCCAGGGCTGTGCAATACAGCCGGGTGGAGAACATTATAAGTGCACATGACCAGTGATGTAACGAAATTTGAGGGGGCCCCCCTGCAAAGTACAGGGAGGCCCCCCCCCAAAGTACATGGAGGCCCCCCCCCCCCCCAATTCTCCGTGCCAGACAAGAGCTCTCAGGCCAGCGACCCGCCATACTGCAGGGACTGCGGGGCTATTGTTACGCCACTGTTCCAAATACAGCTGTTACAAGTAAACCTGGATAGTGGAGTTAATAGTTGGGTATACTCTGCCAGCACAATATCATAGGTGGTGGTCTATCCACTGCAGCGTCCCTGCCATCAGTACGCAGGGGAAGTTTTCCCTATTTTAGGTGGGTTTCCTGATGCAGACTCCTGTCATGAAATACAACATTGGGCCGACTCATCGTTTAGTTTTGCCAAAAGTGCATCCACTGCTCCTTCTTTCACACCTCCCACTGCTCCTTCTCTTTCACACCTCCTTCCTCCCTCTTGTTTTCTATCTCTTCCTTTCCATTATTTCGGAGCATCCTATCTTTTCTTCATTCTCATCCCTGCCTTTTTCTTTCTATTCTCTGTCACTTTTATCTCCAACTTTTTCTCTCCTATCCCGTCGAAATCATTCCACCATGCTTTCCTATCTCCTGTGCAGTATTTCACTCTCTTTCTTGGCTCTTTTCATGCTATCTGCTTTGTATTTCCTTCGTCCATTTTCTCACCCACTCCATTCCCTACCTCTCTTGTCTCGTTTCCTCTATTATACCCCACATTCTCTTCCTTATCAGCTTTCCGGCTGACCTTGTTCTTATAGCCCATCGTGATTTCTTTCCTTCATACTTCATACTTTCTCGCTGGGTCCCTTGATTAGCTCTTCCAGTGAATTCTTATCTATCACTATGCTCTTCATCAATCCTGTACAGACCTTATTGCTATGATAATAAATTGTAAAGACCAGGCAGGGCTAAGGTTTTTAACACATGCAACTGTCTGTTACCATTCTTGGACAGATGTATTTAAACAATCCATTGTTGTATTTCCTGGATGCCTACATCTCGCTCTTGCTTCTTTTTCAACTTCCACGACACTACCTCACAAAGCCATGTACCGATAAGCACCACTATCGATCAAGGACAAAATCACCCCAAAAAATAAGCTGTGCTCCAACCATACACCGTCCTCCCAATAACTCACTTTCAAATACTCCGCAGAGGGCTGATCCATTTAATGTTTGACAACAGCCCTTGAAACAGACTTCCTGTAGAGCATCACAACCCATCCAACCTGCTACTGTTCAGAGAACAACTCAACGATCTCCTGCCAACACCCAACCTACCAACATGTGATGCTGCTACTCAAGACTCACTAGTTTCCACAACTCCTGGTTTATTGATCATCAGCCCAAAACTAAGACCGACCTCTTTCTCCAACCTACTGTCCTGCAGAAACAGTCCAACGTGTCTTCCCCAAATTTCTTTAAATTGATTAAGACAAAGAGAACCAGCCACAAACATAATCTTTCACACTGTGCAGCTATCTTTTCCAGGGTGTCTGAGATACTGACAGACAGGCACACATTCACTGCAGAGTGAGTCTCAGCACTTCTCGTGTCAATTGACAGAGACCAGGCTTTCCATCGAGTGCACTGGCTTTTTTTCTGTGAGAAATACTGGAGAAGGCGGGTCTGGGTACACGATTCAAAACATGGGAATTGTGCACCTATTCTAGCCCCGCAGCTCGGAGGCTGAGCTGGACTTTCACTTCATCCAAAAGAAATGGACTGACATCCTCCACAAAATGCACACCTCCTCATTCTGTGCCTCGAGGAAAAGAAGCAATACTTCAGATTGCACGCTATTGGCACTACAGCCCAGCCAAAAGGTGAAATGGAAACTCAACAGTCCTAATGGCTGTTAACGCAACTTCGGCCACCCAGACACACTGACTCGTCTCCTCAGGCTCTGTCCCAAACTCAAACGCTACTGGTAGGCCGTCTGAAAGATATCAATGAAATGTTTGCAACAGATATACCCTGTCTTTCTAGCTACGTCCTATTGAGACTCCTCAATGCCCAACACAGCCTCTACACTCTAACGAAGGGAAGGCAATGATAATGGCTTTGGCTTTGTGTGGGGCTAATCATGTCATCAAAGCCAAATGGGGCAGAGATACATTGTCATCTCACTTTGACTGGCTGCATAATCCGTAGGACCTCACAGGGATGGAAAAGATTACTGCTTCCCTGCAGAACAAGTTAATACAGTTTGACAAAATGAGGGGCCCATGCATCCAATCGCTGGCACAGGACTTTTGGGAACTTAATAGTCCTCTTTACTTATGAGCACACCAGCTTACAGGACGAGGGGGCATGCCTGATCAGCAAGACAAAGACTGACCGCAGTGGGTATGACGCACTAAAAGACCCAGCCTGCTAACACTGAATACATTGCAAAAGAGCTAATTCTGGTGAGAGAGGTGATGCTCCCTGGGTGACAACCCCTGATATTTTATCCCTCCTCTCCTGCCTTTCTCAGCCCCCCCCGGTATCCTCCCCTCCTTGCCATCTATCTCCTTCTTCTGTTCTCCCACTGTTATGTCCCACTGTTCTACCTAATCGGCCTTTGGATTTAGGTAAGAGTATTTGTTCCTGAATGAATAAATAAAAAGATCTGAACCACAAAACATCAATGGGTCAGCAAAATATTTAAATTCTAACATTGTTAATAATATATTCCATCAACATAAGGTTTCTCAGATTTGTGGTCTTAGGTTTTCGCTGTTACTCTCAAACACTGTAAACCTATTTCACTCTCCTTTGGTCTGCAGAACTTTCTGATAACACTCTTCACCTCAAGGCACCTCTTAAAATAAAGTGTTTCTTTGTTCTGTATTTCTACAGTTTCAAAGGCATTACTGTACAAATTTACCAACCTCAAAAAGATGAAACTATGACTTGGCCTAGTTGAGATTCAAATTCATGAACAGATCACAAAACATGTCTTCTCTTTTGATTTCACTGTATCTTCTCTCTTACTTTCTCCCTCTCTCAAAGTCTTCTTCTCTTCTTAGTTCTCTCACCCTTCGTCTCTTTTTCTCTCTCTCTCTGCCTCACTTACTCTCATTCTTTCCATTTATCTCCTTCTCAATAGCTTGCTTTCCTCGTTGTCCGTGCTTTCTCCTCTCCCTCCACCCTCCCATTGTCTGTGCCTTCTCCCCTCCTCTCATTGTCCGTGCCTTCTCGCCCCGTCCCCCCTCCCTTTGTCTGTGACGCCTACCATGTGCAATGCAATAGGCCTCGCGTAAATGCAAGACCTATTGCATTGCAAATGCTTGTTTATGCGGGACATCAGGTTGGCCATTACCCCGGTTCTTTCCCTTCCTCCCCCATCAGCGTTGGCACCATGGCTTTCATTGGAAAAGCTTTCCAGCATGAACTGCATGTTGTGTACATGCGACTGATACGACGTAGCTGACCTGCTCTACCACACAAGAAATAAAACCATCTTGAAGGAGCAAGAGGTACGCTTCACCCCCACCCTGGCGCAAGGCTTCAGCTACGACTCGTCGTGGTCAGAAAGCGTTTTTCGAATCTCCCCTGCTCTTCTCCTTTTGAGGTTCGTCAACTAGAAACGTAGCCGGGGGAGGGGGGTTACACTCTTCACATAAAAGGAATCACGGTGTTGTGTAAAACATTTGCACAGTGTCACAGGGTTAATTCAAGTGGCATAGTGTTGGGCATGCAACGCTAACGGACATGGGCCCATCGAGAGGGCACAGGACATTGAAGGAGACAAGCAAGAGAAACTAGCTGGCGCAGTACATACGACCAGCAGGTCACTACACATACTACACGCTATACATGCCAATGTGGAACTCTTTGAGCACGGAACATACAACACAATAGGAGACGTGGATATGCCAATGTGAAATCCTTCGAACACAGAGCTCACTTAGACAGTGGAGACGTGCGTGCCAATGTGAAGCTATTTGGGCAGTCCTTTACATACCAGACAAGTGCACACCAATGTGAAACAATCTGGGCACAGAACGTACTGCACACTCAAAGCGACATACATGTTAACAAGAAACACATTGTAGGGGACGTGCATGACAATGAAAAACTATTTGGGCACAGTAGAATCAGAAGAAACGTGTGCATGTCATTGTGAAGCTATCTAGGCACAGTTAATTTTACACCTGCTAGAAGAAATGTGCATGGCAATGAGGAATGTTCTGGGAAAAGTACACACTTCACATCTGAGGACAAGTGCATGTACAAGAGAAACTATCTGGGCACAGAACATACAGAGTTTACCTATGTGTATGCCAATGAAAAATTATTTTGTTGCAATACATACAGCACTCAATAGAAGACAGCTTCTTGTCAGTGTGGTACTATCTGGGCACAGTACACATTGCACTCACTAGGAAAGATGTGTATGCCAATGTAAATCTATATGGGCACAGCACATGCAGTGCCTTGTGTGTCAATGCAAAACTATCTGGGTACAACACACAGTGCCTTGTGTGTGAATACAGTGCCTTGTGTGTGAAAGTAAAACTATCTGGGCACAACACACAGTGCCTTGTGTGTGAATACAGTGCCTTGTGTGTGAATACAGTGCATTGTGTGTGACTACAGTGCCCTGTGTGTGAAAGTAAAACTATCTGCGCACAACACACACAGTGCCTTGTGTGTGAATTTAAAACATTCTGTTCACGGTACGCAGAGCACTCACTAGGAAAGCTTTGAGTGTCAAAGTAACATTTTTCAGGACATACGGAGCTATCTAGTAAAGATGTGTATGGCAATGTAAACCTATCTGATTGCAGTGCATACATGGCTGTGTGAGTTAATGTAAACCTATCCGGACACGGTACATACTGTGTTCACTGGGAAAGGTGTATGTGCCAATGTAAAACTATTTGTGTGCAGTAAGTGAGTACATGGCTCACTGGGGATGACTTGTACGCGCCGTGCATATAGTGTTGTGTGTGTCAATATAAAAAAATCCGGGGGTAGTACAAGCAGTGCTCGCTAGTGAGCAAGCATGCAAATGACAAATATTTGTGCAAAGTACGACACAAACTAGAAAAAGCATTTGCAATGCAATAGGTCTCGTATTTTCGAAACTTTGACCTACTGGTATTGTAAATGACAATGCCTTTTATTTATCTGTAGCTTTTTAAAGAAATAAATAAAAGGCATTGCCATTTAAAATGCCAATAGCTAAAAATCTCGCAATTGGAACCTAATGCACTGCAAATGTTTGTTTTTCTACCTGTCCCTCCAGTTTCTTTCTCTCCAGCGAGTGGAAACAGAGAGGTTGGTGCAGGGCAGATAAGAGGGAAAACACTGATCTGAGAAGCCAACAAGTAAAATAAATGCAGTCATCACAGGCAAGATGCTCCCCTTGCTCCTGAGCCCCGGTGCCACTGCACTAGCTGCACCACTGATAGGCCCCTGATTGTGTACCTTCCAATGCTTCTGATCAGTCTGTTCCTGGAGGGAGCTGCAAACCTTCTGCTTCCCCAGTCAGCTCGTCCCTTTTCAGAGGCTGTCCCTGTGGGGAATGTTCTCTCTGAGGTCCCCACCCCCATCCTTTTCCGGGCCGGGCTCTGACTGAAGAGAAACAATGTAACTTGTTACTTTGTCTCTTCAGTCCTGGGTCAGCGGAGAAGCTCAGAGCAGGCTGCACACTGCAGCTGCTTAAGAACAAACCTCTCACAGCTCTCTACCGATGAGCTGAGGGGGCCCCCCTTCATGTACTGAAGACTGGGGGCCCCCCTGCACTGCGGGGGTGTTTGTTACGCCCCTGCACATGACTGTTTGACTGGCCGTCCCAAGATGGCCGGTCAAACAGTCATGCGCACTTAGAGAGTGCCCACCACTGCTCCCCCTGTTCTAAACAGCCCAGCCCCACCCTGCACCTAAGCCAGTATGGAAAAATAAAATTATAATAATAACATTGCGTTGTCATTTTCATTTTCCTTTTTGAAATGCTCTGAGAGCTGTGGAGCGATGCTCCTCCGCCTCAGCGAAAGAGCTGCTGCTGCCTCTCACCTTCTTTGTCAAAAACGGCATCAGAATGGAATCACGTATGGGCTAGTAAAGGAGAGATTGTGCATGTTTTCTTTTGTAAAGAGCCATTTTGAATAGATGACCCCAAAGATTAGCATGGCAGTAAAGATTGCTGTGCTTGGGCTGGGCGTGAAATGCATGGAGCTGGGGGTCCAGAGTATGCAGAACTGCCCCAAGAGGGGGGCCGGGCACCAGAACCAGGGGCTCCCGACAGCGCGTTCACTCCTCCAAGTGAACGCGCCGTGAATTCAGTGAATCATGGTGGGTGAAGGCTCTAGGTGGTCATGGATCCTGGGTCTGGAGAGAGACGGCAGGGCTGTTTGCAGAGTGTGTGTGAGAGCGAGGTGGAAGGGAGAGTGTACCCACAAAGTATAAGATTGTGAAAGATTAACCTGGAAAGATAGGACCTAAACTTAAAGAAAAACTACTATATAAAAGTTAAAGAAAGAACTTACTTTCAATCGACCCTGTCCCGGTCTTTTTTGCAGTTGTCTGCCAGCCATACCTTCACTGTAGACACAGAACTGGATGCCTGCTTTAGCCCTGGTGTACTACTGAATGCGCCATGATGATGGGAAGCACTGAAGTCTGTCCCAGATTGTGCCCCGGGGGAACTGCTGAGTGTGTGCTCCATCGGAGCATATAAATGCTTTTTGAAGCACGTAAAAAACTACAATCCGAAGAAACACATAAATCCCTTTTCTAGGCCAATAATTATTTAAACGCCAGCTAAAAAAACAAACTGAACACTGCCT